>NC_069076.1:49039071-50289071 GCF_025698485.1 Gossypium arboreum
GGGGTGTTACAATTTTATTGGTATCAGAGCTATGGTTTAGTCGGTTCTAGGACTACCGTAGCGCGTGTGAGTCTAGCTATACATGCCAATGTGTTAGTGCTTAAAATGTGATGACTTGACGGTTGAAATTTTTGTTTTGATTAGCAAATGGAACACAGGGTAGAGACCCTTGGCGGATGACGTTGAAAGTGTAGCGGCTGCTCTGCGCAAGGGACACCGCTGTTGAGCCTCGATCATCCGCGAATAATCAAGATGAAGGCGAAACAAGCCTTCTTCACCATGATGAATGAGTGGGTCGCGCAATATGCCCGAACCAATCCGGCTGTCCAACCATTCCCAAATTTAAATAATCCACCCCAAGAGCACGTAATGCCATCGGTTGCTGATCCTGTGAGGTGAGTAAACCACTGTGGACTTGATTAGGAAGCGTGGGGCCGAGGAGTTTAAGGCCATAGTTCTTGATGATGCCGAAAGGGTGAGTTTCGCTTGATAACACCATTAGAGTGTTTGATGAACTGTCATGCACACCGATGAATGTCTTAAGTGTGCTATATCCTTGTTCGAGACTCAACCTACTATTGGTGGAGGACCTTAATTTCCATAGTCCCAAAGGAACAAGTTACTTGGGATTTCTTCCAAACGAATTTGAAAGAAATACATTAGTCAACAGTTCATCGATCAAAAGCGTAAGGAATTCTTGGAGCTCAAGCAAGGTCGTATGGCGGTATCGAATCTGAACATGAGTTCGTAAGACTTAGTCGGTATGCTCGGGAGTGTGTGGCTGATGAGGTTGCTATGTGCAAAAGATTTGAAGAGGATTGAATGAAGAGTTAAAGCTACTTGGTGGGTATTTTGGAGATAAAAGAATTTGTAACACTAGTTGAGCGAGCACGCAAGGCGGAAGAGCTCGGAAGGAGAAGAGGAAGGCTGAATTTGAAGCTAGACATTATCGTAAAAGATCGACGGGCAAGGCTCCATTTTGGTACTGTAAAGAAGTTCGGAGAGGACACAAATAAGTCGAGGCGCATGCAGGGATTTCCATTGAAAGCACGACCATCGATGGACTCACGAGCTACTTGGTAGCTAGTGTGGGCAATAATCGTCAAGAAAAGCCGAATGCCCCCAATGTGGAAGGCGACACATAGGTGAATGTTGGGGTAAGTCATTAATAGGGCTGTTATGGATGCGGTTCGAAGGACCATTTCATTAGAGATTGCACGGAGCTAGATGAGAAGAATAAGATGCAAGGTGCAAGATCTAGTGGGACGACGGCTAGGGTAGACCCCGAGGATTTCGAGGAGGTAGGGGTGGTAATCGAGAGGGTCTCGATACGGTTGTTCGATCCGAGACTCGTGCTCCTGCTAGAGCATATGCTATCCGCGCACGAGAGGAGGCATCCTCCCCTGACGTTATCACTGGTACTTTCACTCTCTTTGATACTAATGTGATTGCTTTGATTGACCCTGGTTCCACTCATTCTTATATATGCGAAACCTTAGCATCCAGTAAGACTTTACCTATTGAGTCTACTGAGTTCGTAATTCGGGTGTCAAATCCCTTGGGTCGTTACGTGCTTGTTGACAAAGTGTGTAAGAAATGCCCCCTAGTAATTCGAGGATCCTGTTTTCCGACGGACTTGATGCTTTTGCCGTTCGACGAATTTGATGTTATCCTCGGTTTAGATTGGTTGATCGTGCATGATGCGGTTGTGAATTGCAAAGGCAAGACTATTGATTTGAGATGCTAAATAATGAGATAATCCGAGTTGAGTCTACGGACTTAAAGGGTTGCCGGTGTAATATCGCAATGTTGGCCCGAAATATGTGAGAAAGGGTGCGAAGCATACCTTGCATATGTATGATGACAAGGAATTGGAGAAGAAACCCGAATCATGCGGTGGTTTGTGAATACCGGATGTTTTCGAAGAATTACGGGTCTACCACCTGTTCGGAAGTAGAGTTTGGTATTGAGCTTGTACACGGACTACGCCGATTTCGATAGCTCGTATCGTATGGCACCAACCGAGTTAAAAGAGTTGAAAGCTTCGGTTGCAAGAATTGACGGATAGAGGTTTCGCTCGACCCGATTTCTCACCTTAGGGTGCACCAATATTGTTCGTGAAAAGAAGGACGGAACCATGAGGTTGTGCATTGACTATCGTCAGTTGAATAAAGTGACGATAAAGAATAAATATCCGTTACAGCGTATTGATGACTTGTTCGATCAGCTAAAGGGAGCCTCGGTGTTTTCAAAGATAGATTTGAGATCGGGTATTACGATTCTGGATTCGAGATTGGACGTACCCAAAGCGCTTTGAGCGAGGTATGGTCACTCGAGTTCTTGGTGATGTCGTTCGGGCTCACTAATGCCCTTGCGGTATTTATGGATTTGATGAATCGGATCTTTAGACAGTATTTGGACCGGTTCGTAGTTGTGTTCATCGATGACATCTTGGTCTATTCAAGAGATGAGACCGAACATCTTGAACACACGAGATTAGTGTTGCAAATTTTACGGGATAAGCGGTTATCGCTAAGTTCACAAGTGTGAGTTTTGGTTAAGGAGGTTAGCTTCTTGGGTCATGTGGTATCTGCGCCGGGTATTGAGTCGACCCAAGCAAAATTACAACCATACTTAAGCTGAAACCTCCAAGAAATATTCTTGAGGTTCGGAGCTTTTTGGGACTTACGGTTACTACCGACGGTTTGTAAAGGATTCTCGATGATAGCCACACCCATGTGGCCGCTTGAAGGATGTCAAGTTTGAATGGACGGAAAAGTGTCGAAAAGTTTCGATCAATTGAAAACTCATTTGTGAAGCTCCGGTTTAGTGCAGCCGAATCGGCAAAGAGTTTGTCATTTATAGTGACGCCTCCCTACTTGGGTTAGGTTGCGTATTGATGCAAGAAGGTCGAGTTGTGGCCTATCAATTGAAAACTCATTTGACAGAAGCTCCAGTTTTAGTGCAGCCCGAATCTGGCAAAGAGTTTGTCATTTATAGTGACGCCTCCCTACTTGGGTTAGGTTGCGTATTGATGCAAGAAGGTCGAGTTGTAGCCTACGCGTCGAGACAATTAAAGCCACATGAGAAAAATTATCCGACCCATGATCTCGAATTGGCTGCCATCGTATTCGCCTTAAAGATATGGCGACATTACTTATTTGGTGAGAAGTGCCATGTGTATTCGGATCACAAAAGTCTCAAATATTTGATGACTCAAAGAGACTTAAATTTGCGACAAAGACGTTGGCTCGAGTTGTTAGAAGATTATGAGCTTGTCATTGATTATCACCCGGGAAAGGCTAATGTGGTTGCGGACGCCTTAAGCCAGAAAATACTGTTTGCTTTACGAGCAATGAATGTACACTTGTCTATTCTACCCGACAATGTGTTAGTAGCTGAATTAAAGGCCAAACCATTGTTGACTCATAAAATTCGTGAAGCTCGAAAGTTGATGATCGTTGGTTGCAAAGCAATTTGAGTGTGTTCGAACAAGGAATCGAAGTTTCATATTGGTGATGACGATTGTTTGAGGTTGAAGTCGTCTGTGTGTTCCAAAGAATTGAAACTTATTTCAATGATTCGAGCGAAGCCCATTGTAGCCGAATGGCAATCCACGGGAGTCGAAGATGTACAACGATTTGAAGCGTCGGTTTTGGTGGCATGGTATGAAACGGGACATCTCCGACTTTGTTTCAAGATGTTTAATATGTCAACAAGTGAAAGCGGAACATCAAGTGCCTTTAGGATTGCTTCAGCCGATTACGATACCCGAGTGGAAATAGGATCGAGTCACAATGGACTTTGTGTCCGGACCGCCATTGTCGACAAGTAAGAAGGACGCGATTTGGGTTGTTGTTGATAGGTGACTAAGTCGGCTCACTTTATCCTGTGCGTCTGGATTTTTCATTGGATAAACTAGTTGAATTATCGTTTCTCAGTTGTGAGATTACACGGGTACCGATTTACATTGTGTCGGATAGAGATCCGAGATTCACCTCGCGATTTTGGAAGAAATTGCAAGAAGCTTTAGGTACCAAGTTGCATTTCAGACCGCCTTTCACCCCCAAACCGATGGTCAATCCGGCGGATAATTCGAGATACTTGAGGATATGTTGAGATGTTGCATCCTCAAGTTCGGTGGTTCATGGAGCGGTACTTACCTTTGATTGAATTCGCTACAACAATAGTTTTCAATCAAGTATTAAGATGGCGCTTACGAGGCCTTGTGCGAGGCGTAGATGCCGTACACCATTGTTTTGGACCGAGCTCGGTGAGAACAAAATTTTTGGAGTGGATTTGATTAAAGATGCTGAACAGAAAGTAAAAGTAATCCGTGAAAATCTAAAGATAGCCTCCGATCGTCAGAAGTCATACGCGGATCTGAAACGAAAAGACATTGAGTATCAAGTGGGAGATAAAGTGTTTCTTAAAGTTTCGCCTTGGAAAAAGATACTCAGATTTGGCCGTAAAGGCAAATTGAGCCCGAGGTTTATCGGGCCATATGAGATATCCGAACGAGTCGGTCCAGTTGCGTATCATTTAATTTTGCCCCCTGAACTTGAAAAGATTCACGACGTCTTTCATGTTTTGATGCTTCGGCGCTATAGATCTGATCCGTCGCATGTAATTAGTCCATCAGAGGTTGAAATTCAATTCGATATGAGTTATGAAGAAGAACTGATTCGTATCCTAGCTCATAAAGTGAAGGAGTTGCGAAACAAAAGGGTTCCGTTAGTAAAAGTGTTATGGCTCAAACACGGGATGGAAGAAGCTACTTGGGAACCCGAGAGCTCTATGAAAGAGCGTTACCCAAACCTATTTACCGGTAAAATTTTCGGGGACGAAAATTTCTTAAGTGGGGGAGAGTTGTGACAGCCTTAAAACGACCCTAGTCGGAATGTGGTTTCGGGACCACAAAACCGAGGCATAAAAATAATTTGATATTTAATTTGATGCCTATAATATGTGTTAACTCATGTGTGACATTTTTGATGCTTTAATTTAGAGTTATAAATGTGAATTTCACTAGAAAGGACCTAGTAGTAAACTTTAAAAGTATGAGGGGGAAATGTGTAATGACTAGTTGATCATGCATGCAAAAATGAGGGTTTGCATGTCAACTTCCCATTTATTAGCTAATGGCCGGCCATGACAAGGGTGTATGGGCTAAACATGTCATGAAACATGTTTTGTTGGTGCACTAGGGAGAAACAATAAACAAATAAGTATGGGTGATAAAGAAAGAAAAAAAATGTGTGTGAAGGCTTCTCCCCCCATTGCCGTGAGTAGAGGAAAAGAGGAGAAAAGAATTTTGTTCATCTTTTTCACTTTCTTTGAGCTGAAATTCTAAGGAAGAAGGAAGGGGTCTTGCTTCATGCTTGGTTTGGAGGGGGGATTAGGAGGAGGTTTGGCCATACTTGTGTTGAGATTAAGGTAAGTTTGATGTTTTGCCATGAGATTCATGTATATTTTAGTAGTTAGCTTGAGTTCTAACTAGCCATGGTTCAAATCCTCACTATGTCATGGAGATGATATTCGGCTAAGGTGAGATTGTGTTGACATCATTTGCATGCTAAAAGTGAAACTTTGTAATGGTGCATGTGATGGTGGATTGATGATTTTTGAATATTCTTTTTAACACTTTTGAGTGAGAGTTTGATAGATACTATGAGATTAAACTTCATGACATTGTAAGCTTGTAAGTTGGATGATGAAATCCATGCTTTGTGATGGTAAATGGTGTGGAAGGAACATTCGGCCATGATGAAAATATATGGGATAGTTATAATCAATTTGAGATTCGGCCCTTGCACCTACATGCATATATGTTGCACATGATGTATTGGTATGACATATATACTATCTCAAGGTGTATATTTGCTTGTGATGTTGTTTGGTTATGAAATAAATGAGAGATGTGTATAGAGCTACAATATGTAATCGTTAATTAGGAAAATGTATGCTGTTTTTTTTGTGTAGTATTAAGTGTAAAATTGGCCTCAACATAGACATGCATATTCGGCCAAAGGAAGTAGATTGGTGTGCATGTATTCGGTTAGAGGCAACCATATTGAAGCCTTATCTTGGCTTAGATTGTTGACCAAATGGGTAATAAGTGAGGATGGTTGCCGAATATACAAACATACATATGCATGTGTAATTGAATTATGAATGTTTAGCAAGAGGGATAAACTAGTTGATTTATTGATTAAGCTCAAGGAGTTAAAGAAGGAGAATCAAGCAAGGGAAAGACGAAGGTCATCGAGTAGCCGACTTGGACTATTTTACCCAACACAAGGTAAGTCATTAAGCATATATTTGATATTGCTTAAATGATTGTAATATCTATGCAATTGTGTTTAATGAGATGAAATATATACAAATGTATGTGTATGAAAAGATGATATTGTTGAACGTAAAAGAGATAGTGAAATGTGTAGGAAGTTTGCTTCGGCACTAAGTGTGCGAGAAATAGATGTGTACGGGGACGAGATTGGCACTGAGTGTGCGAGCTTGTAATGTATGGCACTAAGTGTGCGAGTTTGGACTATATGGCACTATGTGCGCGGGCTTGAATCACATGGCACTAAGTGTGCGTGATTGAGTATTAAGTACTATGTGTGCGAACTCTACACATATCTCCGATTGAACATTTATATGGAGGCGTGACTTCATCAAGATGAGTATGGACAGCGGAAAGAGTAAGTACCTTGAGTTCATGGCTAATAGATGCTATGTTCATGCTCGGGGTGGAGTTGGTAAGATTTAAATCTATGTGATGATTTCAGTTGCATTCCCGTAAATAAGGTATCGTGGAATAGATGAAAGTTCATTTGATTGCATGATTGTTGCGGAAATGAAATGATGTATGGAAATTGCTTCAAATATCCTATTGAACAGTATATGAAATGTAAATGTATGACTTGGTATGAGATTGATCCGAAAGATCTAAGGAACTATGGTATAGTTCGGTATGGCTGGAACACTTGGCCTTGTTTCATTATTTCATTTTATGATAATTGTATTAATGGATGGTTGTGGAATGCTTATGACTTACTGAGTTATAAACTCACTCGGTGTTTTCTTGTCACCCATTTTAGGTTTCTTGGACTCGTCTCCTTTTGGGTGTTCGTAACCGTCAACGAAGTCATCACACCGGCGAGCAATTTTTGGTATTGACTTCTTAGTCAACTTAGGAGAACATTTGGCATGTATGGGCTATTTTGTTTTGTTAAATTTTGGGTTGTAAACTTTAAGCCATGTGAAAATGGCCTATGTGGTCGTTTGAGTGGGATGCTAGAATCTATAGCCACGAGTCTTATAAACCTTAATTTTGATAAGGTGGCCATAATTTGTGTCACATATGATGGATGATTAGTAAGGCTAAGGAAGGATTCATGAAATTGGCATAGTCTACTGCAGTAACTGTTGCGGACGGCAGCAGTGATATGAGATCGAAAAATCACTAAAAATAGTAGAAGTGGAATTAATAGCTAAAAAAATTACGTACTCGAAGCTTGATGGATCTATTTTCATATGGAGGAAACGAAACGACCATATGAGCTGTATTTTAAGAGATATCCAAGATTTCGTGAGACAGGGCCAGAACGGTTTCTGGATTCCCTGTTCCGACTTTGAAAATTCATTATAAATTAACCAGAGATAATTAGGAGTCATACCACATATGTATAAATTCCTCTTTGAGTCTAGTTTCTATAGAAACAAACGGCATCAGTATTGAATCCCTACACAGGGAGTTATTCCAGTTGTAACGTACGAAGGTCAGTGTAGTCGACCCCTGTAACATGGGAGACTTTAACTAATAAACTGTACTAATTGGCTTGACCAAAAATTCTAGAAAAAAATCTGTAGATGGACATATGAGTCTAGTTTCAGGGAAAAATTACGAAACTGATTTTTGAGTTGTAAAACTCAAGTTATGATTTTTGAAGCGACTAGTACACAGATTGGCAGCTTGTCTGGAAAATTCTCAATAAGTGGTTTGAAGTCTGTTAACACCTCGTGTTCGACTCCGGTGACGGTCTCGGGTTCGGGGTGTTACACAACATGTAAATGCTTTAACAGAATTTTACTAAAGGATGATTAACCATTAAATTGATGTTATAATGTGTGTCTATAATGTGTATAAGTATGGGTGAGAATTAAGGACAACATAAGGCTTGGAAAATAGCCTAAGTGTTGGCTACACGGGCAGAGACACGGCCTAGCACACGGGCGTGTGGCTTGGCCATGTGAATCCATTTATTTTGCTAATGTCATAAACAGAGAGTTACACAGCCTGAGGACACGGGCGTGTTGTAGACACACGAGCGTGTCCCTGTGTCCACACGGGTGTGTGACCCTGTTTCAAGAAAATTTCTCTAGCTTTTCCCAGAGCTTTTTAAAGTCCTCAGTTTAGTCCCGAACCACCCCGATGTATGTTTTACCCCTCGAAGGCTTGTATAAGGGACGATTTACATGTGCCTGAAGAGTTTTAATTTGGATGCAATTTTATGGCCCGATTTTGCATGTTTGTGAATGTTTAAGTCTGGTAACGCCTCGAACCCTATTCTGGCTTCGTATATGGGTAAGGGGTGTTACATACCCTTTTCATTCATCATATGGTAATTTTCAAACATGCATCAAATTACCTAAACTGTAACAGTCTGGTTTTGACCCTATTCAGAATAGTGGTTTCAAGACCACATATTCGAGCCAGAAAAATAGTTAAATATTACTTTTCATTCTTATGATGTGTGAATTAGCATATGTGAAAGTTTCGTCTGAAAATTTGGTTGTTTGTGTGCTCAATTTGATAAAATGACCTAATTGCATAAAATGTAAAAGTTGTCTGTTATATGTTAAAAGTGCCTATTTGATTTGGCTTTATGATTGTGAGGTCCTTATGATGTTATTTGACCATTGAATGAATTAAATGACATACTGGGACATTAGATAGTGGAATTTTAATAAAAATAGTAAGGCTAAAATGGCAAAATGAATATAAATGTTTGTTAATTATAACAAAACATGAAAATTGTGCATTTTATCATCTTGTTTTCCGAAATTGAAGAAAAAAAAGGTAGGGTTTATGTGTTTGAAGCATTCAGCCAACATCTAGCTTGATTAAAGGTCCATTTTAACTCGGTTTTTGATAATTTTTATGTTTTCGTAATCGTTGCTTCGTATACTATCAAACCCATGTCTTAATTTCTGATTTTGTTAATGGTTTTCAAATGTTCCATGAATAAATTCATGAGCGTTGTGATGTTATATGTTGAAATATGAAAGTTTGATGTTGGGTTTACATGTTTTGTCTTTGGATTTTTGATGAATTTGAGCAATTTGGGCTAAATTGTGAAAATGTTATTTTGAGGGACTAAAATGTGAAATAAATGAAATGTATGGACTTTTATGAGAGCTATTAAAATTTGGCTAAGCTTGTGTACAAGCAAATTTTGTTTATTTTGTGATTTTGCGAATTAGGGAATAAAGTGTCAAAATGTAAATATGTGAGGACTAGTTTACAAAATGCCGTAACTGTGTGTATATGGATTGTTTTGAATGAATGTGTGATTGAATAAGTTAAATTTGAATTGATTTAGATCGGGAACTAAAGAATACGGAATTAGATCGGTGAAAGTCGAAAGTCGTCGAGTAACCAATTCAGTTTATCCGAATCCATACGAGGTAAGTCGATAGCGTGTAGGAATTGAATTCTTATTATTCATATGATATTGAATTGTGATGAATGAATGTCCGAGCCAAATATATGCTATCTAAAAAAGTATCGAAAAAGTTTCAACGTCCGAAAAGCCCCGTACGAACCCTAAGAATAGTTAGGATACATATGTCATGACATAGGATCTGATATGTGATTTCGTGTAAGACCACGTCTAGGACGTTGGCATCTACTTCTTTTTTACATGTAAGACCATGTGTGGGACATCAGCATCGTATCTGATTTCATGTAACACTGTCTAGGACAGTGGCATTGATGTTTGATTACATGTAAGACCACGTCTAGGACGTTGGCATTGTATATGTTCTCTCAGCTATCCGCATATCCTTACGTTTCCAAATGGTTCAACGGGCATTTCGAGAAAATGAATGAATAAGTGAATATATATTCGATTCAGGTACGTTCGAATGTGCAAATGATGATCTATGATCTAAGTATATGAATATGAAGTTTGTGTTGGTATTTGGCTCTAAAGTTTAAGTAATTTGATGATGTTTATATGCTTTAAATGATAAGTGTATTTGTATATGGATTACTAAGATTTTGAAAGCTTACTTTGTGTTTGTTTGTATTGTTTAATAGATATCGAAGCTATCGTGAGCTCGGGATTGTCACCACACTATCGAATCTCATTTTGGTACCTTTTGAAAATGTATATAGTAAAGTATAGCATGTATAGGCTAGAAGCACTTTGGATAGAATTTGTAATGTTTATATTTAGATATGTGATATGGCTTGATATGGTTGTGCTTATGTTTTGATTTTGGTATATGAAATGTGATGCAAAATGATCTATTTGATGTGTTCATGAATGGCTATGAGAAATGGTAAGTTTGGCAAGCTATTGAGTTGAGTTTATAAGAATGTAAATGGCTGATAATGATATGGCATGAATGTGGTATGGTTTGGTTTAGAAATTGGCTGAAATTATTGTGTAAATATCCTTGGTTTGGTGTTTGTAGGTTGACCCAAATTGGGGTGGCAAGTTAGCTATTCAAATAGCCTATTTTTGTCTACACGGGCAGAGACACGGGCGTGTGTCTCAACAGGGTGCGACACACAACTATGTTGTACGGTCGTGTGTCCCCTGGGGTACCCTACAATTTGTAAGTCAGGCTCGAGCACGGCCAAGGCACACAGGCGTGTGGCTAGCCGTATGGCCCAAGTCAGTTTTGACCACGGGCAAGTTAGACGAGCGTGTCTTGTGGCCGTGTGATCAAGTCAGTATGTATGCCCTGTTTTGACATTGCCTAGACACACGGGCGTGTCTAATGCCGTGTAAGGCACATGACCCGTTTACGCGGGCGTGTGACCTGTACTTCTTTGAAAAATGTTTAAGTTTAGAAAAAAAAATTGTACGTGTTCGGTTTAGTCCCTACCCCTTTCTAAAGCATGTTTAAGGTCTCGATGACCGATATAAGGGACTCTATATTGATGCTGATCTATGATGCTTTGATGATTATGAAATGAAAGTTAAATGTTCTGATTTGTCTGGTAATACCTTTAATCCTAGTCCGACGAAAGATACGAGTTAGGGATGTTACATAAACTCATAAGCATACTAATTACCAATTCATCAACCATTTGATATTCACCATATCCATTTTCATCAAGCATCAAATACTATCATAACTAACATTTATAAGACAATTACTGAACTCAAACAAAGGTCATTTGCGCACTTTTATACACCATCAAATTCACCATTATAAGCCAACTCACATGGCTATGTATATATAAACCAAACCTAATATTTACAAGCCAACACAAATAGCCAAAATACATATACCAAAAGACCAAGTCCCTATACATGCCATATACTTAAAATACCAAAGTTCATAGGTATCAAGTGTTAGGTGGATAGTGTGAAGCGATCTCTAACAATCCTCGAATCTGAGCTAGCTTGATAACACTATAAAACATGGGAAAATAAACAAAGTAAGCTATAAGGCTTAGTAAGCTCGTATAAAATAAACTCAACTCAATCTCAAGATTATAATTCAACAATTTGAATATATATATCAACATTTAGCATATATTAGCTAACAAACCTTTCATATACACAATTATGATATTAATCACATTCTTCACAAGTTTCTTTAGACCAAAGCTTATACATGTCACGTATGTACCTGTACCATCTCATATCATTTTCATACTTAATCACATCTTTCGTTTACTAGTTGAACCATTCTAAATAGAAGTCGGATACTCAAGAGTCTCGCACATTAAGTACCTATACCATGGCCCGAAGCTAAATCAAGGTAGCTTATATCTGAAATACTGACATCATGGGCCGAAGCCAAATCAGTTGATATTCATGGCCCGAAGCCAAATCAGTATAACTCGCACCCGAAGTGCTAATATCATGGCCTGAAGCCAACTCAGTGTATCCCCTAATGACATGTCACTAGTATCCTAAACTATTCCTAAGGTTCAACTGAAATTTCGAATGTCGAATCAGCGTTGAATCACTATCGATCATACACATAGTCTCGTATTCACAATTTATGCAATATCAAAGCATGTGAAATACAATTGTATTAAAACTTATACTATACAAACTTACCTCGGGTTCAAAAACGATGAAATAGACCGACTAATTCGAAACTTTGTTTTTCCCTTGATCTAATTTCAAATTCCGCTTTTCTTGATCTATATAATATCAAATTCAACTCATTTAATTATCCTTCTATTCAATTTAGTCCAAAACACACTTTAAAGCACATTTACACTTTTACCCCTAATATTTCACATTTTTCACAATTTAGTCCTTATTTCATAAAATCACAAATTAATGAAATTCAATATTAGCCCATGCTAGCCGAATTACTATTATACCCGTAGAAGCCCATATTTTTTATTTATTTTACATTTTAACCACAAAGTTTCAACATTTCTCAATTTAATCCTTATTTTGCATTTTTCTCAAAAATCACTTAACAAAACTTGTATACTTGTCAACAAGCATTCATAATCTATCAAGAAACTTCAAAATGCATACTTATTCATCAATGGAAACATTCAAAATCTTTAACAATTTTGCAAATTAGTCCCTAGGCTAGCTAGACCTAGTTGCAACGATCTCAAAAACATAGAAATCATTAAAAATTGAACAAAAATGGACTTACCTAGTCAAGAAAACAAGGTCGAATGTATCAAGCTATTTCCATGGCTTTTCTTCTTCTAATTTTTGGCTAGATGATGAAGATGATGCCAAAATATTTTTTTTTGTTTTATTTATTATAACATTATTAATTAATTACAAATTTAACCTTAATTATAAAACATTATAATCACTTAATGCATGCCCATAATAGTCCACTCACAATTAAAATGGTCTAATTACCACTTAAGTACTTAACTTTAAGGTTTTATAGCTATTAGACACCTTTAGCAATAGAACACAACTTTTACACTTTACGCGTGATAAACCGTAGTTTATACATATTTTTTTCCCATGCTTAGCACATTTATGACTGATTTCTCCGTAGATCTGGTGAATTTGATGCTCCTAATCCTTTAGTTTCATATTTTATCTTAGGTGAGCATAGGAGAGTAAAAAGAGTGAGAAACAGGTCAAAAACGGAAAATATGGACCAACATGGAAATCAACACGGCCAGGACTTCCTCACACGGGTAATCCACATGGTCGTGTCCATTTAGCATAATCGAAGCACGACTTACACGGGTAGACCACACGCCCGTGCCTATTTAACAGCCTTGACCACGGTCTAAAGCAATCACACATGGGCGTGTCACACGGGCGAGTCCCTGTCGAACCCAAGTATAGTCTTATTCAGAAAAGGCCACTTTTGAGGGCTCTTAGGCATTCTAAAGCCTATTTAAACACATGAGGAGGCACTTAAGGGACACACGGAGTAGGAGGCATGGAATTACTTAAGGAAAGCCGATTGATCCATCTCAGAAGCTGGATTCATCATCAAGACTGAAGGTTTCCCTTCAATTTCCTTCAGGATTTTTGGGTTTTCTTTAGGTTTTGTTATCTTTATTCTTTTGAGATGTTTTCTTTCATAATTATGAACTAAACCCCCTAATTACCTAAGGGGAATGAAACCTAAGATGAATCTTGTTATTATTATCTGAATTGTATGATAAATATTTGACTTGTTCTTAATTATGTGTTCTTAATTCTTGTTTTAATATTCCAGGATAGTGATTCAAGTTAATGCGCTTATTCAGAGGAGCAAAAGTCCCTGTATAAGAGTAAATTTGTCGTAATTAAGCAGAGTTGATTGCACGCCTATAGATAGGGTGACAAGATTTTACCGGATTAGGGTGAAACCTAATAAGGGTGTCCATAGATCGAGTTAATGTAACACTAGGGTGTTAATTTGAAAGAGATTTCAATTAATCAACCTAGGGTTAAACGTTATTAGTCTCGAGAGAGATGATAATATAACTTAGGGATTCCTACGGATCAAGTCAAATGAATAAATAGTTTGATTCAGA
The DNA here is from genome assembly GCF_025698485.1 of Gossypium arboreum. Lineage (NCBI taxonomy): Eukaryota > Viridiplantae > Streptophyta > Magnoliopsida > Malvales > Malvaceae > Gossypium > Gossypium arboreum. Next base: position 49,053,290 of record NC_069076.1, read on the forward strand.
GTTAAATAACAAGTGAAGTCTAGGTGGATTTTTCCTTGGGTATCATCTTAATCAATCAAGTTTTTCCAAAAGATTTTCCCCAATTTTCTCTCTGTGCATCCTTAGTTTAGTTAATTAGTTTAGATAAACAAATCCCTTAATTTTTAGGCTAGATAATAAAAAGAAAGTAATTACTAGTACTCTTGGTTCCTTTGGGTTCGACAATCCGGTCTTGCTAAAGTTATACTACTGATCGATAGGTACACTTGCCTTCATCGTGATAATAGTTAGTTTCAAGAACGATTAAATATAAATTTTTAAAACCTGTCGTGAATATCACGTATCAAGTTTTTGGCACCGTTACTGGGGAGCTAAGATATTAGGAACACTTGATTTTATTACATTAGCCATTTTACTTTGTTTTCAATTTAAATTTTTATTTTCTTTTGTAATTTTCTCTTTTATTCGCTTTTGACAGGTTTTTCTAGTTTATGACCAGAAGAAACCCGTCAGGACCATTACTTTTTGATAGTGAGATCGATCACACAGCTCGCAGAAACCGAAGAGAAATAAGGCGAAGCTTAAGATACACAGAGGAAGAGCAAGAAGACGATATTCAAACCACAACCGAGGAGATGGCTGAAAATCAGGAGAATCCGCTACCTCCTGTGATTGCCGCTGATCCAGTAAATCAGAATCATGCTCCATGCACTATGTATGATTATGCTAAACCGAATTTAACAAGAACTGAGTCAAGTATAGTTAGGCCTGCTATTGCTGCAAATAATTTTGAACTGAAACCTAACACGATTCAAATGATACAGCAATTTGTTCAGTTTGATGGTTTGCAGGATGAGGATCTAAACAATCACTTGGTGAATTTTCTGGAGTTTTGCGACACATTTAAAATCAATGGCGTTTCTGATGATGCCATTCGTCTTCGGTTATTTCCCTTTTCATTAAGGAATAAAGCTAAACAGTGGTTGAACTCGTTACTAGTAGGGTCAATCACTACTTGGGAAAAAATAACGGAAAAGTTTTTACTAAAATATTTTCCACCGACTAAAATGGCTAAATCAAGGAATGATATCTCTTTTTTTTTTACAGGTGGATTTAGAAACACTATATGATGCATGGGAGAGATACAAGGACCTGTTGAGAAGGTGCCCTCACCATGGGTTACCACTGCTCTGAGTTCAAACTTTTCACAATGGCTGAATCCTTCAACTAGACAGATGGTGACGTTGACATTGGTGGGACTATCAATAATAAGACATCTGAGGATGCTTATGAATTTATAGAAAAGATGTCACTGAATAATTATTAGTGGCAAGTCATGAGGACAAAGCCAACGAAAGCAGCCAGCGTTTTTAACGTCGATTCGGTCACCATGCTCTCTAATCAGGTAAAAGTTTTGAATAGAAAAATTGATGGTTTTCTTGGTTCTTCACAGGTTCACCCAGTAATGCAATGCAATGCAAGTGGAGGAGCGGCGAGCAATTTAGAATACCCACCTTATGTCCACATCATGGAAAGAGAGCAATTAAATTATATGAGTAATAATCCTTGACTTCAAAATAATCCTTATAGTAACACTTACAATGCAGGATAGAGGAACTACCCAAATTTCTCATGTGGAGGCCAAGGGAATCAAAGGCCACAACACCCTCGGTTTTCAACAACCACCGTACCAGTAGGAAAAGAAGCCTAACCTTGAGGAGATGTTAACAAATTTTATCATGGTGTCAGAAACTCACTTTCAGAATACCGAAACAGCACTTAAGAACCAGTAAGCGTCAATCCAAGGGCTCAAAATTCAGATAGGGCAGCTTGCAAAATTGATTTCAGAAAGACCACCAGGAAGTCTACCTAATAACACTGAAACCAAACCAAAAGAGAATGTGAAAGTAGTTACACTAAGGAGTGGGAAAGCGTTAGCTGAATCTGAAAAGAAGCTACCACAAGAAGCTGGCAGAAACGAAGGAGATGAAGTAAAACCCGAAAACAATCTAATGCCAACGGAATATAAACCACCAATCTTATATCCAGCAAAGTTGAAGAAAGACCTCATGGATGCACAATTCGGTAAATTTCTTGAACTTTTCAAACAACTGCATATTAACTTACCTTTTGTTGAAGCTATATCACAGATGCCTACGTATGCAAAATTTTTAAAGGAGCTTCTAACAAACAAAAGGAAATTTGAAGACCTATCTACAGTGGAGCTTAATGAGGAATGCTCGGCCATACTCTAGAATAAAATACCAACCAAACTAAAAGATTTAGGAAGTTTCACTATTCCCTGCTTAATTGGTAGTTTGAATGTTGATAAGGCACTAGCTGATTTAGGCGCTAGCATTAATTTGATGTCATATAAAATGTTTAAACAACTTGGTCTTGGGGAACCTAAACCCACTAGGATGAGTATTCAATTAGCTGATAGATCTGTTAAATATCCTAGGGGAATTATAGAGGATGTATTTGTAAAAGTCGATAAATTTATATTCCCTGTTGATTTCATTGTGCTTGATATGGATGAGGACGTTGAAGTACCTTTAATCTTAGGTCGTCCATTTTTAGCCACTGCTAGGACTGTTATTGATGTGGGTGATGGTAAATTGGTACTTAGAGTAGGTGACAAAGAGATTATCTTTAAAATTTATAATGCCATGAGATTTTCTAGGGAACAAGATGACTCATGTTATTTTATTGACTCTATTGATCATGCTACTAAAGATTCTTTTCAGGAAATCATACATAAGGACACGTTGGACCTGTGTCTTGCCCAATGAGAGGAGGGGGATGATAATTCTGAGATAGGAACTGAACTGAATTCCAATGAACCTTTCCCAAGACCAATAGAATATGAGGGTATTAAGGTATACGATGAACCTAAGCAAAAATCCTCTATTGAAGAACCTCCCAAACTAGAACTTAAACAATTGCTGAATCACTTGGAATATGCATTCCTTGGAAATAACTCTATATTACCGGTAATTATTGCATCTAACTTGCAACCCAAGGAGAAAGAGGAATTACTCCAAGTCTTAAGAGAGCATAAAAGGGCCATAGCTTGGAAAATTTCTGACATTAAAGGGATCAACCCTTCTTTTTGCACCCACAAAATTTTAATGGAAGATGAATATAAGCCATGCGTGCAAGCCCAAAGACGACTGAACCCCAACATGAAGGAAGTTGTTAAAGCTGAGGTAATTAAACTCCTAGATGTTGGAATTATTTATCCTATTTTTGACAGTTCTTGGGTAAGTCCAGTGCAAGCTGTTCCTAAGAAAGGAGGCATGGTTGTGGTAGCCAATGAGAAGAATGAATTAATCCCAACAAGGACAGTCATAGGTTGGAGAGTTTGCATTGATTCTAAATGATGCCACGAGAAAAGATCACTTCCCCTTTCCATTCATTGACCAAATGTTGAAAAGATTGTTGGGGCACATGTACTACTGCTTTTTAGACGAACTCTCTGGCTATTTTCAAATCTCAATAGCTCCTGAAGATTAATAAAAGACGACATTTACATGCCCATACAGTACGTTTTCTTATCGTAGAATGCCTTTTGGGTTATGTAATGCTCCTACTACTTTTCAGCGCTGCATGATGGCCATTTTTGACAAACTTGTAGAAGACATCATGGAGGTATTTATGGATGATTTCTTGATTTTCGGTAACTCTTTCTATCTTTTCCTTAAAAATTTAAAACGAGTGTTAATAAGATGTGAAGAAACAAACCTTGTGCTTAACTGGGAAAAATGTCACTTTATGGTTCAAGAAGGTATTATGTTAGGACATAAAATTTCTAGTAGAGGGATTGAGGTTGATAAATCTAAAATTGAAACCATTGAAAAACTACCTCCCCCTAATTCGGTTAAGGCTATTAGAAGCTTTTTAGGACATGCTGGGCTTTATAGAAGATTTATTAAAGACTTTTCTAAAATAGGTAAGCCTTTGACTAAATTACTAGAAAAATATATGCCTTTTAATTTCGATCAAGAGTGTTTAGAAGCATTTAATACTTTAAAGGATAAACTGACTAAAGCTCCAATTATAATTGCACCGATTGGAATTCACCTTTTGAACTAATGTGCGACGCGAGTGATTTTGCAGTAGGTGCAGTTCTGGGACAGCAAAGAGATAAACATTTTCAACCTATCTATTATGCTAGCAGAACTTTGACAGCCGCACAAGAAAACTACACCACCACGGAGAAAGAGCTGCTAGCTGTGGTTTTTGCATTCGATAAATTTAGGCCATATTTAATATTGTCTAAAGTTGTCGTTTATACTGACCATTCCACTCTTTGCTACCATTTGACTAAAACTGATGCAAAACCTCGACTCATTCGGTGGATTTTATTATTGTAAGAATTTGACTTGGAGATTAAGGATAAGAAAGGAGCTGAAAATCTCGCGGCTGACCATCTCTCCAGGCTTGAAAACTCAAGTACCAAAGAGCCAGATGACATTGAAATAAATGATTCATTCTCTGAAGAACAATTTTTTGCTATATTTGATTCTGAGGTACCTTGGTTTGTAGATATTGCAAATTTTTTAGCTGCTAACATTATCCCAAAAAGGTTGACACATCAGCAAAAGAAGCGATTATTCACTGATGTGAAAAATAACTTTTGGGAAGACCCTTTTCTTTTTCGTATATGTGCAGATCAAATCATCAGGAGATGTGTTACAAGGACAGAAGCATTGAAAATCTTGGAACATTGCCACTCAGGATTGACTGGAGTACATTACAGTGGAAATAAGAATACACATAAAATCCTTGAATCAGGTTTTTATTGGCCTACTCTATTCAAAGACGTCAACAGGTATGTTACTTCTTGTGAAAAATGCCAAAGGACAGGTAATATATCCAAACGTGATGAAATGCCTCAGACATATATGCTCTCATGTGAAATATTTGACGTTTGAGGTATCGACTTCATGGGTCCATTCCCCAGCTCATTCGGGAATAAACACATATTAGTAGCCGTTGATTATACGTCTAAATGGGTGGAAGCCCAAGCTTTACTTACTAATGATGCTAGAGTGGTAGTACGATTCCTTAAGAAACTCTTCTCTTGATTTGGAACCCCTAGAACAATTATCAGTGACAAAGGTACTCATTTTTGTAAAGCACAATTCGATAAGACCCTTAAGAAATACGAAGTTCACCACAGAACAGCTACCCCTTATCATCCTCAAACTAGTGGACAAGTCAAAGTAGCAAACTAAGAGCTCAAACGTATTCTAGAAAAGACAGTAGAGTCAAACAGGAAGAACTAGGCAATGAAAGTAGATGATGCTTTATGGGCTTATAGAACTGCTTTTAAGACCCCCATAGGAACATCCCCTTATAGACTTGTTTACGGAAAAAGTTTTCATCTACTGTTTAAGTTAGAACACAAGACATTCTAGGCTATAAAATTTCTAAACCTTGACCCCAAACTTGCAGGTGAAAACAGGTTGATGCAGTTGAACGAGTTAGATGAGTGGCGAGCCAATGCATATGAAAATTTTCGCCTATACAAGAAAGCAATGAAGCACTGCCACGACGCTCGTTTGAAGCAACGAAGGCAATTTGAAGTGGGAGATCTTGTCCTGTTATACAACTCGAGGCTCAAATTGTTTCCTGGAAAGCTTAAATCATGATGGCCAGGTCCTTTAGTAGTCCAAACTGTGTTTCCATATGGCACAGTAGGGGTAAGTCATCCATTACAAGGCACTTTTAAGGTAAATGGACAATGTCTCAAACTTTATAACGGTGAGAATTTCAAAGACAATAAAGAGGAGCTACGGCTCCACGAACTTACCTAAATATACCCACAAGGTAAAGTCAAGGTTAGACTATAAATAAGCGCTTCTCGGGAGGCAACCCGAGCACTAACGATATTAACTTCTTTAAATTTTAGATTTTTAACATTTAATTCACTAACTGAGTCACTAAACACAGGATTTCCAAAACCACACGGCCAGGCACATGGGCGTGCCTTAGGCCGTGCAATATAGCTGTGTGAAAACAGAGCAAAAACGTTTCCCCAACACGGGATTCGATAAGTTGCCAGGCCGTGCGACATGGCCGTGGGCAATCCTGCCAAATTAACACGGGCGTGTGACACGCCCGTGTCCACCGACCGTGGTCGATCTTTTCAAAACAACACGGGCATGCGCTGGCATACACGGGCGTGGGAGAGGCGAACAAAGAATGACACAGCCGTGCAACATGGCCGTGTGCACCAATATGCCCAATTTCAAAAACCACGAAATGTACGGGCTGAATTGAGGGCACACGGGCATGCCACACGGTCGTGTGCCCCAATTTCTTTATAAGCACCTTTATTTTTATTTATTTTTATTTGTATCTATATTTATATTTTGAAATTAGCTTTTATTTCCCTTTAATACTATTTTTTTATCTTGAGATTTTATAATTTTTATTCGGCTATTTCTTTACGAGTAATTATGCTTCTTTATATTTCCTAAAAGAAGTTCCTGATTCTATCACAGTTATAAAGAGCTTCAAAGCTCACTATTACTTAGGAACTTGCAACTCTACTGGAAAAGGTTCTCCATACTACCATGTCCTGCTCGACCACCACGATAACCTCTTTGCTGGACACTGTGGTTGTGGAACTCAACCTCTACCACCACCGGAGTATCCTCCTTCAATCCCATCATTGCCTTGGCCGATTATTCTCCATAACTCCAATTCAAGGATTCCATTCATCATTCAGGAAGTCTCACTCCTCTCCCTATCTTATGATCTTATATCAATATAATTCAATAAATCTAACTTTGTACATTGAGGGCAATGTACATCTTAAGTGTGGGGGGTCATTTATATCATTATCAGAAAATCCCTGAATTTTGTCTTGTTCTCAAATAATTTTCTCATATCATCATTTGAATGAATTTTGATTAATTTATGAATTTTGTTGATATGTCTTGAATTAAAACATAGGCATTTATGCATTGATTGTTTAAACTTTAAGGAATTAGAGAATCAAGCATGAAAAGTTGATTTTTGAGAATTAAAAAATTTTAGGTTGTTTCCCCAAGTTTAGGTATTATCTTGAGTTGAAGTTCACAAGTTTCAACATCAAAAAGCCATAATATTTTGTGAGATCTTAAGCCTTGAGAGCATCTATTATTTCTTTCATGCTCACTTTTATTGTTGCTTTGAGTGCGTCAATATTGAATTGTCATTCTAGAACTTGCTTGATTATGCATGTCAAGAGCACACCATTTGATTTGATATGTCGAGATGATAAAGGCACTTAGGTTTAACCCACTCACTCCATAAAAGCCTACCTTCACAATTAACCCTTAGTGAACCCCCTTGAGCCTAACAACACATTCATTGATTTACCCTCAACATTAACCCTGAACCCATTATTGTTGAAATCCCCGAAATTAACTTGATCCCTATTTTTGTCGAGATTTGATTTGAATAAATCGCTTAGCTATGTTTTATTTTTGATAGATATCCTATGTTATTTGACTTGTTCTAAAAAAAATACAATACATACATATATATTAGTAGTAATTCGTCATTTTTGAGCTTAAGTATTAATTTCATATTCTGAGAAGAAGTTCACTTGTATTCAATTAATGATTAGTTATTTTTCTAGTTAGGTAATTTTTCAATTTAATCTCAATTCTAGGCTTTTCTTTCAGCTTGTGACAACACCCCCTAACCAAAGCCACGTTACAACCCTCTAAAAACATTTGGATTGACGTATCATCTTAATATATAGTGGTAGAGATTTGATTTTCATGCAAGCCTATGGTAATAACTTTTCATATTGACTAATGAGTGCTTCATTTATTGTCCTTAAACACCTCAAGTGATTTGAGTGAATCTTTAGTGAGGATGTTAAACTTTGTGATATTTTGAATCAAAGGTAATCACTTAAATGAGGGAAGACACCTATGTTTTTGTGATAAAATTCCCAACTTGGAATGTTTGAAACTTTGATGTTCTTCTAGTTGAATTCTCAATGTATGATTACTTATAGTTTATTTTGAGATATTATTGATAAGGATTATAAATTGAGAAGAATTTATTTTGATTGTGAGTTGAGGATTTTGCTTGAGGACAAGCAAACGCTTAAGTGTGGGGGTATTTGATAAACTGTAATTTATACATATTTTTATCCCATGCTTAGCACATTTATAGATAATTTCTCCATAGATTTGGTGAATTTGATGCTCCTAATCCTTTAGTTTCATGTTTTATACTTAGGTGAGCATAGGAGAGTAAAAAGAGTGAGAAACGGGCCGAAAACGGAAAAAATGGACCAACATGGGAAATCAACAGGGCCTGGACTTCCTCACACGGGTAATCCACACGACCGTGCCCATTTAGCAGAATTGAAGCACGACTTACACGGGTAGACCACACGCCCATGCCTATTTAACAGCCTTGACCACGGTCTAAAGCAATCACACACGGGCGTGTCACACGAGCGTGTCCCTGTCGAGCCCAAGTATATCCTATTCGGAAAAGGCCACTTTTGAAGGCTCTTAGTATAGTCCTATTCGGAAAAGGTCACTTTTGAGGGCTCTTAGGCATTCTAAAGCCTATTTAAACACCTAAGGAGGCACTTAGGGGACACACGGAGTAGGAGGCAAGGAATTACTCAAGAAAAGCCGATTGATCCATCTCAGAAGTCAGATTCATCATCAAGACTAAAGATTTCCCTTCAATTTCCTTCAGGAGTTTTGGGTTTTCTTTAGGTTTTGTTATCTTTATTCTTTTGAGATGTTTTCTTTCATAATTATGAACTAAACCCCCTAAATACCTAAGAGGAATGAAACCTAAGACGAATCTTGTTATTATTATCTGAATTGTATGATAAATATTTGACTTGTTCTTAATTATGTGTTCTTAATTCTTGTTTTAATATTCCAGGACAGTGATTCAAGTTAATGCGCTTATTCAGAGGAGCAAAAGTCCCTGTATAAGAGTAAATTTGTCGTAATTAAGCAGAGTTAATTGCACGCCTATAGATAGGGTGACAAGATTTTACCAGATTAGGGTGAAACCTAATAAGGGTGTCCATAGATCGAGTTAATGCAACACTAGGGTGTTAATTAGAAAGAGATTTCAATTAATCAACCTAGGGTTAGATGTTATTAGTTTCGAGAGAGATAATAATATAACTTAGGGATTCCTATGGATCAAGTCAAATGAATAAATCGTTTGATTCAGAGTTAAATAACAAGTGAAGTCTAGGTGGATTTTTCCTTAGGTATTGTCTTAATCAATCAAGTTTTACCAAAAGCTTTTCCCCAATTTTCTCTCTGTGCATCCTTAGTTTAGTTAATTAGTTTAGATAAACAAATCCCTTAATTTTTAGGCTAGATAATAAAAAGAAAGTAATTACTAGTACTCTTGGTTCCTTTGGATTCGACAATCTGGTCTTGCTAAAGCTATACTACTGTTCGATAGGTATACTTGCCTTCGTCATGATAATAGTTATTTTCAAGAACGATTAAATATAAATTTTTAAAACCTGTCGCGAATATCACGTATCAACGCGATTTAGTCCTTTTTATCAAATTGACTAATCAAACGATAAAATTTCTTAACGAAATTTTCACACAAACATATTATCATGCTGTAGACATTAAAATAATAATAAAATAAATATTTTGACTTTAGATCTGTGGTCCCAAAACCACTATTCTAATTTGACTAAAAACGGGTTGTTACACACCTTCATACTATAACGTATGATGGCATCAACACACTCGTCTTTCCTTGCGAATCTTTGACCTACGAACAACTCTTCCAATTCAGGATATGCTAACATCAGGTGAGCAAGTATTATGTCTTGGTACTTGGGGAACTCAGAAGCATGAGTTGCATCGGGATCAACGATGAACATATGGGCCATAGGATCATTGCATATGGCAATGCTAGGACTCGAGTTTTTGACTGAAGGGGCGTGATCATTTTCATCATCTAGTCCTTCATCGTTAATATCATTTGGGACATCGTCTAAATAAGGGTCACTAAAATCTTCACCTTCGTGATCAGAACAACCATTATTATTGGATCCATCTTCACTAAGCGCGTTAGTTTCAATAACGACTAGATGTATCTATAATCCATCACCGTACTGATCTGAACATCCGACGTTGAGATAGATGTCAAAACCGCGCATAGACAACCTCCTATTGACGGATTCTCTAGGAACCTCTATACGTAGGTCTTCAACTCCATATTGTTGACTTAACTGAGTTACAATTTCTACAAGCTCTACATCTACTAACTCAACAACTAACTAAAATGATTCAGAGTTCACCCTCCCTAGCAGAGAATACAATGCGACCATTGTCTCGACATCGTCATTGTCTAAAAGTTCTATCTCAGTAAATTTGATAGGATTTGGCGAAACTAGAAATTTGTAGAAAAGTTTCGTCATCCTCCTTCCATAATGCCAAGAAAATTTTTTCACTCGCCTTCTCTTTCATATTACCGACAGACATATTCCTATCGAATCTCATTCTTATTTTCTAGCGAGTTTAAAAAATACAACCAATGGTTGTTTCTAAAATAACCAATGGTTGTTTCTAAAATAACACTATTGAAATGAATGGTTGCAAAAAAAATTGATTCTCCATTTTTTTTCTAAAATTGCAAAAATACAACCAAATATCTTAGTACTAATCTTAACACAAAATATATTTTTAACACAAATAAACTACTACTAAAAAAATAACTAATTATACTAATAAAATAACATTAAAACTAACTAAATACACTAACCTTTTCCTTCTTCTTATTTCTGATAAGAGGGGACCTTCAATTCTGTCTGTTTAATTTTTTTTTCCTTTCAGTATTGTGGGAGGTTGGGGGACCAAACCAACCCCCCTTTTATAATATTCATAATTTTATTTTTTATTATATATTTTTTAAATAGAAAGTAAAAAAGTTGATATAGAAAATAATCAGGCATTGGAACTCGGACCTGTAACACCCCTTACCCGTGTCCGATGCCGGGACGGGATATAAGGCATTACCAGACTTAATCACAAGCAAACATACAAAATCGGGCCATAAAATTTCATTCAAATCCATTCCATTCATACATAAGCAAATTGTCCCTTATATGGGCCTACGAGGCCCAAAACATACATCAGGAGTAGTTCAGGACTAAACCGAGTACTTTAAAAAAACTTAGAAAATTTTTTTTATGAAATAGGGTCACACGCCCGTATGGGTAGGTCGTGTGGTCACACACGCCTGTGTGGCTTGGGACACGCTCGTGTCCTCAGCTTGTGTAACTCTCTATTTATGACGTCATCAACTCAATTAGGGTCACACGGCCAAGTCATACACCCGTGTGCTTAGGCCGTGTGGCGAATTAAATTCAAAAAATTAATTGCAGACTTCACACAGCCTGGGCACACGCCCATGTCCTGAGGCTATGTTCTTCACACGGCTGTGTCTCTGCTCGTGTGTTTACTACTGGGCAATCTATTTCACCTAATTAGAGTGCAGGGGACATACGGTCGAATCACACGCCCATGGTGCAGACCGTGTGTCACACCTGTGTCTACCCGTGGGGACAACTTTGTAGCTATTTTTCAAGCCATTTGTCACCCTTAAATGCTCACTCACTCATACATTTTTTATGGCATGCAACATAGTATATTTAGTCACTCAAATACTCATAAACATGATTAATCCATGACTTCGTAATGCCAACGTATCACCTAACCAAACCATCATGCTTTCATATGGCATTCCACACCAATTTCATATTTATTCATCATGATAAACCTACTTTCAATTTACTCAATTATACCATAGCTTTGGTCATACTTATTAGCCACAATTCATTCATTAAGCACATATGTCTTTCGTCTCACATATCATCCATAAGCAACCACATCAAGCATAACACATTGCATGCATGTATAATTAATTAGAGTTACAACCCAAATAATTGATATGAACCATATCACATGGCCATATGCAAAATGAATCAAATATTACCATAAGCCAACACATTTGGCTAAACCAATATGACATATAACAAAAAGACCAAGTCCCTATACATGCCATACTCAATGTTGAGACTAACTATACCTAATTTTCCAATTGATAGTGTGATCAAAAACTCCGACGTCCTCCGATCCCCGAGCTAGCTTGGCAACACTATAAGAAACAGGAAAGGAAAGGGTGTAAGTTTTAAAGCTTAGTAAGCTCACATGCAAATAAAATGCAATTTAAACAAGCATTAAATATACATTTAACATAATGAACATAATCTTGCATTTTATTATCAAATCACTTAAATTTATTCTTCATATATATATATATATATATATATATATATATATATATATTCTTACCACAAATTCATCATATCCCATGGTATTCTCATGAGTTCGATGTCCATACATGTGCCCACTTGCACATAATAACTTACTTTCTCGTCTTTGACGTATTCATTAAGATTACCCATTGAACTTCTCTTTAGACTACCCGCTGAACACTTGGAATACCATTGGATACATCGGAATCTCGCACCTAAGTGCCCCATATGTAGCCATCGCTACCTCATATCACATATCACATGTTGCTCACTTTCAAGCTACTCACAGGTCTGCTCACTCGAGCTGTCGATCAGGATGTATCTACACGAGCTGCTCACACAAGCTGTCAGGTATCTGCAACACACGTTTGACTACCCAGCCACTGGTAGAACATACAAGACCAGCACTCAGAACCTCGTAACATGTGTCACATATATCATGAGCTCAGACCACATAACTCATGAGCTCAGATCGTATAGTCCCTAGTGGCACGTCACTTGTATCCTAAACTATTCCTAAGGTTCAAACGGGATTCTTCGATACCACATTTTCTTCGAACTTGCTCGTAATGTCGATTTCAATATCCATAACACCAATTGCACATTCATGGAATAATCAAAGCATAATTCATAATAAAATTTAAGCATTAAACACGTGATACAACATCACATTAATTATATATGTACTTACCATACATGCTATATTAAAGCATTTAAATATGGTACATATTGCATAATTTGCATATGAACTTACCTCGGTACAAAATGATAGAAACGAGCCTAATCCTTGTAAACCTTGTTTTTCCCCCGATCAATACCCGAATCATGTTTTTCTTGATCTATAATGCCAAATTTAGCTTGTTCAATACACACATTGTTTGAATTGACCCATAATTCATACTTTGGTAAAATTTACTTTTTGCCCCTAACTTTTTATTTATTTACACTTTAGTCCCTAGGCTCGTAAAATGAAATACATGCATTTTCTTGGTCACCCGAGCCTAGCTGATACATATTCTAACTCATGTCAACCCAAATTTCGCATTAAATCACATTTCTACTATCCATTTCTACATCTTTTACAAATAAGTCCTTTTTAGGTGTTTTCACTAAAAATCACTTAGTAAAAGATGTTACACTCACATCAAACTTGCACATTGTTTCATTAAACCTCAAAATACAAGCGTGTCACACATGGGTCAAATTCTAAACATGAACCCTAGCTCAAATAAATGGTAGAAATGGCTAGATCGGTTGATAACAACTTCAAAAATACAAAGAACACTAAAAACGGGGCTAGGATGCACTTACTATTGAGTTTGAAAAGTTGGAAAACTCTAGCTATGGAACCCTTGCAAATTTTGGCTGGCACTTGGAGAAGATAAGCAAATTTTTACTTATTTTTCCCTTTTTATTCTTTTATTAACCAAATGACCAAAATGCCCTTTTTACTAAACTTTAAATTTTTGCCCATGCATGTCTATTTTTGTCCAAAATTATAGAAATTGGTCAAATTTCTATTTAGGGCCTTCTAATTTATAATCCATAGCAATTTCATGCTAAAAACTTCTAGAACTCATATTTTGCAACTTATTCAATTTAGTCCCTAACTTCAAATTTGACACTTTAGGCATAAAATTTCTTTATGAAAAATTCACACAAACTTGCAATCATATCATGAACCATCAAATAATCATAAAATATTTATTTCTATTTCAGATTTGTGGTCTCGAAACCACTGTTCCAACTAGACCCTAATTCAGGATGTTACAGGACCCGTGACTGACGGGCCACATCAATGGTGCACCAGCCTGACAACCTGCCACTAATGTGACCCGTCAGTCACAGGTCTAGGTTCCAATGGGTGTTTAATTTTTTTTTACTTTTACAAAAAATATATTATAAAATATTCGGGTGCCACTTGACACATCAGCAACACCAATAAAAACTAATATTTTTTTCATTTTATTTCTGGTTATTTCTTATGTGTTTTGGAGTGTATTTCTGGGTCTGAAATACTAGTGCCACCGAGCTTAGGCGGCACTCAAAAAATATATATATTTTTCAAATGTGATGATTGCTTCAATTATTGGTGGCAAGAAAGAGGGGTATCGCCGATTGGTCAGGTGGTACCGATTTTACACTGTTAAATTTAACTAAATTGGTAAACAATAAGGTCCTTTTTTTTTATTATTACTAATGTCAATACGATAACAGTGTTGTTGTGTAAGGACTCAACCACACTTCCATTACAAGATAAATGCATCTAAACTGTAGAGACGAAAACAAAATAATTTCCAAAATGATGTGTTTTTTATTACCCATCGATGATTGATTTCCTAATATTCGAAATCTTCTTCTTCTTCTTCCTTTTTTTTGTTTTTTTGGTGGTGTTTCTAGTATGCGAAATCCAATTATTTAGTGTTGTAAAAGTATAGGCATTTAGGAAATTTCATGATACGTAACATTGCTCCTGTTATACATAACGATATATTACCTTGTTAAATATATTTTTTTTCTATACATTTCTTTTACAAATTTATGTTTAAGAGTCTTATATAAAGATTTGATCTATAAAAAAAATGATGAAAGACAATATAAACTAGTTATTGAAAAATAAAATTTCCAAAACCTTGAATCTCATTTGTCCTGATTTCCTGTACTTTTCTCCTTTTGTTCACAACAATTGAATCTTTAATTGTCGTTTTGAAGTTCTACATTTTTTTTTTATATAATTGTGTTTCAAACCCAAACCGTCCTTAAAAAAAAATAAACACTGGATCCATAGACCACGATTTGATATAATTATTTTAGTGCTTAAACCCCATCCCTTTAGTACTCTGAACCTAATGCATACCTAAAGTGTGCATATTTATTTGTATGAAAACACTATTTTAGCACATTACCACATGAAAACCAAACAAATTCCTGTCCAACAATAAAGCGCATGTATAATCCATTGGAACATTTGATTCCAAGTGTCGTTTAGAGAAAAAAAAAAGTAAAAAGGAACACTTCTACAACCTAGATTGCATCTATAAGAAACTACTAGATGTACAGAGTACATATCCAATGAACTTGACTCGTCACTGCTGTCCCTCCTCTGACTCAGGCTTTGGAGGTGCTTCCTTGATCTCATCTCCAGCTTCATCCTTAAAAATAAATAAATAAATAAATAAATAATCCTTGAGAATCATTAACAGAATAACAGCTAAAATGAAACATGCAAGTTGCACATTTATAAATGAAACAACTAGCGTGTGTAATACGAGGCCCGAGTCATCAGCAATAACTTCAGAACACTAGTTCTTAATACAGTAGAAGTAACAATTATCTTGAAGATGAATTGAAACTTCAGGATCCTAGTCCTGTCTGATGTAATGCATGGAAGTTCAAAGAGTACAGCAGAGAACGCTGGACAAGATAATGAACGTGAAAATATCCGCTCAAGAATATGGCTGTAGAAATTTGTAAAATCCAGGTTGAGCATGGAACAAACAGAGGTAACAACCACCCAGGTTGCACCAACAAATTGCTCGTGAGAATTGTGGAGATTTAAAAATAATTGTATTTGACATTTAAAGGCAGCAGAGTTGGTTTTAAGTTTTAATGAACACACACAGAGGTGAGAGAGATACCGTGATGTCAGATGTCCAAAGGGTCAGATTGTCCCGGAGAAGCTGCATGATCAATGTACTATCCTTGTAAGATTCCTCACCCAAAGTATCCAACTCTGAAATTGCATCATCAAAAGCCTGCCAAATGAAAAATGTGTCATTTTATAATAGTTGACAAGCAATCTTTTGAGATTCAATTCGTGTACTAGGGAATCACTAAAATGTTCAAGGCTCACTGTACACTACATAACAAATAACAAATCAACTTTTTACCACAGATTCCATGGAAAAAATGAGTGGATCTATAGTAATTCTTTTTCCCCCCTCAGCTCATTATCAGCACCATTCTGAGTATCAACAAGATTGGCACACCAATTTCTAGTTGGGATGGGATTAGATTAGAACAATTTACTATGCTATTCAAAAAGTTGCCTACACAGTTAAAAAATAAAAACCAGGCAAAGAAAGCTCTGTAGTTTAGTTAATTAGCTGTTCTAGGTCAACAAAGACCAAAAAGAGTAAAAAAAAAAAAATCAATAGCAAAACAGTAGAGAATAAACACCTGTTTTGCAAGATTGCAGGCACGATCAGGTGAGTTGAGGATTTCGTAGTAGAAAACAGAGAAGTTAAGAGCAAGCCGAGTCTAATTGGGTGAGTAGGAGCAAGTTCAATATTAGCAATATCCTGCCATCATAAGAAAACTAAAATGTTTCTGTAATTGAAAAAAAAAATCCTAAAGGAATTATTGAGAAATATTGACATGTATCACCAATTTCACCTACCTGAGCAGACTTGTAAGCCAACAAAGTGCTTTCAGCTGCTTCCTTCCTCTCGACGCCAGCCGTAGACTCAGCAAGATACCTGTGATAATCACCCTTCATCTTAAGGTAGAACACCTTGGACTCAGCTGTTGAGGCTGAAGGGATGAGATGAGATTCCAGAAGGCTCAAAATCCCATCACAGATCTTGCTAAGCTCAGCTTCAATCTTGCCCCTATACTCCTTGATGATAGCAACATGATCCCCATTTCCTCTGCTCTCTTCCTTCTGCTCAATTGAAGAGATTATCCTCCATGATGCCCTCCTAGCCCCAATCACGTTTTTGTAAGCCACAGAGAGAAGATTTCGTTCCTCAACAGTTAGCTCCTCTACATTGACAGCTTTTACAACTTTCTCCATGAATTCCACCATTTCCTCATACCGTTCAGCTTGCTTGGCCAACTTGGCCATGTAAACATTTTCCTCTCGTGTTGACCCAGTTGAAGACATTTTTACTATACCACTCCAATACCTGATCCTGCAATACAAGATGTACTTTATGAATCAAACATTTCTAACCAAATCTTAATCCGTCTAAACAAGTAAATGAATATCACAAACAATCATTGGAGACATTTGCATTCCTCGATCATAAAACATTATCAGTCTAAAATACTTTTTCTTTTTCGTGAAAAAAGAATCAATCTAATTTGTTCGAAACTTCGAAGTGTGTTTTTAATCTAAAAAAAAAAATGCAAGGAAGGTATATTATTTATACTAGCTACTGTACTTCCACCAGTTTCGCAGGAACCAAACAGATCAAATTCATACTTTTCTTTTTTGTTACAAGAACTTATCTACTCCAAATCTGAGCAATCAAACAATGAATAAAAAAAATCATGTCCTATTTTTTTCCCATTTTTAGGAACCATACTGATCGCAACAATAACAAAACCCTAACTTGTCAAACCAAGAAATATAAGCTCAAATATAAAACAAATCGAGCCAGAACCACTGAAACAAAATCAATAAAAAAAGCTAAAAGAACACGCATTGTATGCATCTGAACGCAAAAATTAAAAAAACAAGTCCAAGAAATGAAAGCCTACGGATCTTAAAATAAAGAAATAAATTAAAATATCATTAAAAGAACTTAAAAGAAAAGGTCGATCAAAACTAACCTACCAGAGAAAGGGGCGCTTTCTTTTTCGTTGCAGATGTGAAGTGAAAAAATATTATAGCAAGTGAACTAGGGCAAGAGCCGAGAGGAATACGCTGTGTGTGTTTACCTTTATTATTAAAATTTACAATTATTCTTTATTTTTATTGATATTTGTTATTTTTATTGATATTTGTTATTATATTTTGAAAATATTATATTTTTATGAAATTAAATTTTTGCACTAGATTTGCTTATGGGTCGAGCTACTCGGCTCGGCCCGAAGGCCCACCTAAAATGTGGGAGGGTTTGAGAAAAAATATAGGTCTGAAAAATGGGTTTGGACAAAAAAATAAGGCCCGTTTAAAAAATGAGTCGGGCCTTGGGTAAGGTATTTTTTGCCCGGGCCCCGGCCCGAATTCACTGAATGACAAAAAAAAATCTACTATTTTTTTTTTGTTTTTGAATGTTATTTTCTTGTTGTTTTCTCCCTATTTTGCAACCATATTACTATTAGTTACTATTATTTTATTATTATTGTTTGGATATTGTATAAAACTTATTTTATTATCAATTTTGTTATTGTTTTAAATGCATTTGTTAATTTTGTTATTACTTTAGAGATATTTGCTTGTTAAGTTGCATCTATGTTAGTGCTATTTAAGTTTACATATTTTTAAAATTTAATTTCAATTTGTTGGAAAATATTTATTTTGATTTATTTTAGTATTTTGATTTATTATATATATTTAAAATTATATAAAATAATATAAAAATAAATACTGGTGGTCGGAGCTAGGCACTGGTTTTAGTATTTTTATTTGGGTCGGGCTTGGGCAAAATTTTAGGCCCATTTTTTGGGCCAGGCCCGGCCCAAGCCCAATGAATGGGCCTAAATTTTTAGTTGAGCCCGGCCCGGCCCATGAGCACCTCTATTTTGCACTAAGCTTTAATTTTATTAAATTTTGTCATTAATTTTAATTTTATTAAATTTTATCACTTGATATTAATTTTGATGATTTGAAAGCATAATTTCTCTATATTTTATTTTATTACTTAACAATAATTTAACTTATAAATATTAAAGATTAGAAAATTAAATTAAATTGTCTATTTAATGAAATAAAAACTTGAAAAATAAAAATGTATAATACTTAAATAATAAACAAATCTAAACAGTTGTGAACTATTAGTTCGCCCAAAGCATCTAGGTTGGGCAGATACTTAATAGAAGAGTCCGTAAAATCATAGAACTCGCTAAAACTAAAAGTTCGCCAAATGACGCAATACACATAATTCTATACTTAGCAAAAACAAACATTTTACTTACTCATATCTATCCTTGTTTTATCAACTATACGCAAAATAGTAACCAGATACAGAGACTTTGTCGAGCGGGTTGTTAAAATTCGCCCCCACTTAGAAAATTTCGTCCTCGAAATTCATACTTGTGAATAGCTAAGGATATTGTTCTTTCATTAAAATTTTTCTTTCCCAATTAGCCTATTCTATATTATGATTTCTCCATAACACTTTCACCAAAGGAATCGTCTTATTTCTTAGCTCTTTCACCTCCTTTACCAAGATATGAATAGGCTCTTCCTCAAAAGGTAGATCCATTTTTACCTCTAACTCTTCAATTTACACAACATGATCTAGATTTGATCTATATCTTTTCAACATAGACACATGAAACATATTGTGAATCTTTGAACACTCTAGAGGTAAAGCCAATCTATAAGCCACTGGTCTAACTTGCTCTAAGACTTTATATGGCCCTACAAATCATGGACTCAACTTTCCTTTCTGAACAAATCTTATAATCTTCTTCCAAGGAGAGACTTTTAAGAACATTTTATCACCAACTTCAAAAGAAATCTCTTTTATCTTCATATCAACATAGGCTTTCTGACGATCTCATGCAACTTTTAGATGACTACAAATGACAGAGGTTTTTTCTTTTGTTTCACGCACTAACTCAAGACCTACTAATTTTCTTTTACTAAGCTCCATCCAACAAGTAGGCATTCTACACTTTCTACCATACAGAGCTTTAAATGGATATACATTTTCAAAATAGCATGCTAACTATTGTTATACATAAATTCAACCAAAGAACAATACTTTTCCCAATTCAGTCCAAAGTCAATTACATAACATCATAACATATCCTCCAGAACTTGAATGACTCTTTCAGACTAACCATTGTCTAAAAGTGGAATGCAATACTGACTTGCAACTTAGTTCCCAATGATCCCTCTAATTGCTTCCAAAATCTTAAAGTAAACCTTGTGTCTCTGTTTGAAATTATGGAAGATGAGATTCCATGCAAGCTCACTCTCTTAGAAACATAGAGCTTAGCTAACCTTTTCAAAGAATAAATAGTGTGCACTGGCAAAAAATGATCTGACTTAGTAAGCCAATCTACTATCACCCAAACTAAATTCTTTTTTGAAGCACTAAGAGGTAGCCCTGACACAAAATTCATGGTAATTCTATCTTATTTCTGTTCTGATATCTCCAATGGATACAACTTACCCGAGGGAACTTGATGTTTTGTGTAACACCCTAAACTCGGCCTAGAAGTTTTGGCCTAAATTTGGTAAGCTATATTAGCAACCAAAGTGACTCTCTGTTGACTCTCAACCTATCCTCCAATACACCACTTAAGTCTTAACAAAAGTTGCGCTAAATTAAAACACAATAGCAAAAACATAAAGCAAACATCCGAGCTTCACAAACAAACATAAACAAGTTCACATGCCTCATAACAACATACTTAAGTGTTTGCAACAAAACTAGACTTCTCAAACGACAACATAATTCACATAACACGAAAATATATGAGTTCACAGTTTAGTTTAAGGCATAAGCTTGCATACTTATTAGACTTCGCATGAAATAAAGTAATCATAATAGGGGTATGCATGAAATTAAGGTCCGCACCACTTATACGAGATCTCTTACATTTATGGGATCGCAGAGTTAAGGGTACGTATGTCAATAAGACAGAAAGCATGCAGTAAACCTTAATCATAAATCTAACTTGCATGTAAATGTAACAAAGTACCCTTATGCATGAAAAATGTAACATCCCAGTTTTAACTAAATCGGAATAGTGTTTCGAAACCATAAATCTGAGGTTGTAAAATTATTTTAATATTGTTTTATGTGTTTACAACATGTGAATATGAATGTATGAAAGTTTTGTGTGCTAATTTTATCGTTTAAGTGGTCAATTTGATAAAAGGACTAAATCGTATAAAATGCAAAAGTTACATTCTATTAGTTAAAAGTGTCTATTTAAATGGATTTTTAAATGAGAGGTCCTTATGTTGTAATTAGACCATTGATGGTGGAATTTGACATAAATGGCCATTAAATGAATGTTTTTAAATGGTTTTAATTTAGGTTAAAATGGTAAATTGGTTAATAAGGTTAATATCAATAAAACAAAACAAAAACACGCCTTATTATCATCTTCCACCACCGATTATTGAAGAAGAAGAAGCCATTTTTGGTGTTTCAGGGTTCAGCTAGCATATAGGTTGATTTAGGTATGTTCTTTGTTTGGTTTTTGATAATTTTTATGTTTTTGATGTCATTGCTTCGTATTCTAGCTAGCCCATGCTTAAATTTTCGAATTGATTAAGAATTTTCTGTTTTACCATTGATGTTAGCTTGATATTTTTTATGTTTGATGATGAAAAATAAATATTTGTTGATAGATTATTAGGTTTAATTAAGTGATTTTTTGATAAAAATGCTTATTAAGGATTAAATTGTGAAATTTGTAAATTGAGGGGTCAAAATGTAAAATAAATGAAAGATATGGGCTTATATGAACTAACGAAATATTCGGCCAAGCTTTTGTATAGGGAAATTATGAATATTTTGTGTTTTGTAAAATAAGGACTAAAATGTTAAAGTGTGAAAATATAAGGGCCAAAGTATAAAAAAGGCCTAATTATGTTTTTGACACATGGTCATGTTATACGGCTGTGTGTCCCCTGGGGGACCCTTTGATTTAAAGTCAGTATACCCTATAGTTTTGGCACGGCCTAGACACACGGGCGTGTCTACTTGCCGTGCGTGGCACACGGGCTGGCACATGGGCATGTTGTCGGCCATTTGATCCAAGTCAGTAACTCCCTTAGATTTCACACGGCCTGGCACACAGGTGTGTCCTCGGCCTTGTGGTACAAATTCGTATGTATACCTTATTTTCACATGACCTGGGTCACAGGCATGCCTCACATGGCCTGTTCACACAGGTGTGTGACCCTTAAATGTTGGAAATTTTTTTAAGTTTCTTAAAGTTTGTAAATGTTATCGATTTAGTCCCGAACCACTTTTAAGCATGTTTTAAGGTATTGAAAAGCCTTATAAGGGACATTGTGCATGATTTGTATGGATTTTTATTTATGAATGTATAAATGTACATAAAAATAAAGTGTATTATTTGGTAATGCCTTGTAACCTTATTTTGGCATCAGATACGGTTTAGGGGTGTTATATTTAATTGGTATTAGAGCTATGGTTTAGTCGATTATAGGACTAACGTAGTGTGTGAGAGTCTAGCTATACATGACATATATATAAACTGCGATAGTGTAATGATTCCTAACAATTGAAAATGTGTTTTTGTATAGTAAATGGATCCCGAACGAGCCGCAGCTGATGATGTTGAGAGTAATGCTCCTGTTCCAGCTCAAGGGACAACGCCGTTTGATTCTAGACCTGTTACGAGTAGCCACGAGGGAGAGGCTAAACAAGCTTTCTTCAAAATGATGAATGAGTGGTTCACTCAATATATTAGAATTAATCCAGCTGCTTCACAACCTTCACCCCCGCCTAATCCTTCAAAAGTCCCTGTCATGCCACCAGCTGTGAATCCAATTCAGTTGAATAAGCCTCTGGTTGATAAAATTAGAAAATATGAGGCTGAAGAGTTTCATGCTACTACTGATTATGATGCTGAGAGAGCTGAGTTCTGGCTCGAGAATATGATATAAGTGTTTGATGAAATGTCATGTACTCCTGAAGAATGTCTTAAATGTGTTGTTTCACTTTTGAAAGATACGGCTTATCATTGGTGGAAAACTTTGATATTTTTGGTTTCGAAAGAACGAGTCAATTAGGAGTTCTTTCAGACTGAGTTTGGAAAGAAGTATGTTAGTTAGAGATTCATAGATTAGAAATGCAAAGAGTTTCTTGAGTTGAAACAAGGTCGTATGTCTGTTACGGAATACGAACAAGAATTTGTGATATTAAGTCAATATGCACGAGAATGTGTTTCGACTGAAGATACAATGTGTAAAAGATTTGAAAACGGTTTGAATGAAGACATCAAGCTTTTAGTTGGGATTCTGGAAATAAAAGAGTTTGTGATACTAGTCGAGCGAGCATGCAAAGCTGAAGAACTTAGGAAAGAGAAAAGAAAAGATAATTTTGAAACTAGAGATTCATGAAAAAGATCATCGAGTAAGTCATTTCATTCAACATCCAAGAAGTTCCAAGATGGCTTTAGCAGTTTAAAGGCTACTGCGGGTTATTCTAGATGTGATCGAAACAGACCACCTGTGAGTTCGAAAGCTATCTCAGTAGCTAGTGTTGGTAACATCAGGCCTAGTTGACCCGAGTGCAAACATTATGGTAAACGACATCTCGGTGACTGTAGATTGAATGATCGGGCCTGTTTCAAATGTGGATTATTGGATCACTTCATTCGTGAATGCCCTGAGTTGGTTGAGCAAGAGATAGTGTAGAATACTAGGCCGAGTAACACAGCAACTCGAGGTAGACCACCCAGAAACACAGGTAATGTGAGTAGTAGCCAAAGGGGAACTAAAGACACTACTGTTAGATCTGAGGCTCGTGCACCTGCCAGAGCTTCTGCTATTCGTGCTCGCGAAGAAGCTTCGTCTCCAGATGTTATTACCGGTACTTTCACTCTCTATGATACTACTATAATTGCATTGATAGATCCAGGATCGACTCATTCTTATGTATGTGAAACTTTAGTATCCATAAGACTTTGCTTGTAGAGTCTACTGAATTTGTGATTAGAGTATCGAACCCCTTAGGTCAGTGTGTTTTGGTTGATAAAGTATGCAAGACTTGTCTGTTGATGATTCCAGATTTTTGTTTTTCAGCTGATTTGATGTTGTTGCAATTCGATGATTTTGATATAATTCTGGGTATGGATTGGTTAACATTGCATGATGCTGTTGTAAACTACAAACGGAAGACGATTGATTTGAGATGTCAGAATAATGAGATTATCCGGATCGAACCAGATGATTTAAATGGTTTGTCGGTAGTGATTTCTTCGATGTTAGCTCAGAATTATTTGAGAAAAGGTTATGAAGCTTACTTTGCTTATGTGTTTGACTCTAAAGTGACTGGAAAGAAGATTGAATCAGTAGCAATTGTGTATGAATATCCGGATGTATTTCCTGAAGAGTTACCGGGTTTACCATCGATCAAGGAAGTTGAATTTGGTATTGAGTTAGTATCGGGAACAACTCTGATATCGATAGCTTCGTACAGAATGGCACCGACCGAATTAAAAGAGTTGAAAGCTCAATTACAAGAGTTGACTGATAGAGGTTTAGCACGATCGAGTTATTCTCCCTGGGGTGCACCAATTTTGCTTGTGAAAAAGAAAGACAAAACTATGAGAATGTGCATCGATTATCTACAGCTCAATAAAGCGACTATCAAGAATAAATATCCTCTACCACGAATTGATGACTTGTTCGATCAACTGAAAGGGGCTACATTGTTTTCTAAGATAGATTTGAGATCGGGCTACTATCAATTGCGAGTTAAAGACTCTGATGTGCTGAAAACTACTTTTCAAATGAGGTACGGACATTATGAGTTTTTAGTTATGCCTTTTGGATTAACGAATGCACCTGCTATTTTTATGGACCTAATGAATCGGATTTTCAAATCGTATTTGGATCGATTTGCTGTTGTGTTTGTTGATGACATCTTGATTTATTTTCATGATGAATCCGAGCATGCCGAACATCTGAGGGTAGTGTTACAGATTTTGCGAGATAAGCAGCTATTTGCAAAGTTTAGTAAATGTGAATTTTGGTTGCGCGAAGTCAATTTTCTGGGGCATATTGTGTCAACATTGGGTATTCGAGTAAATCCAAGTATGATTTCTACAATAATAGATTGGAAGCCTCCGAGAAATGTATCTGAAGTCCAAATTTTTTTGGGACTTGCTGGTTATTATAGATGATTCTTAAAAGGTTTCTCTATGATTACAACCCCGATGATGAAACTGTTACAGAAAGATGTTAAGTATGAGTGGTCAGAAAAGTGCCAGAGAAGTTTTGATCAGTTGAAAGCCTTATTGACCGATTTTCCAGTGTTAGTTCAACCAGTATCGGGTAAAGAATTCGTAATTCATAGTGATGTATTGTTGAATGGTCTGGGCTATGTTTTGATACAGGACGGCAAATTCATAGCTTATGGCTCGAGACAATTGAAGCCACATGAAAAGAATTACCCGACGCATGATTTGGAATTAGCAGCTATCGTGTTCGTGTTAAAGATTTGGTGTCATTATTTGTTCGGTGAGAAATGTCACGTCTATTCTGATCACAAAAACTTAAATATTTGATGACTTAAAAAGATCTGAATTTATGGTAGCGGAGATGGCTGGAATTGTTGAAAGATTACGAGCTAGTGATTGACTACCATCCAGGAAAGGCCAATGTTGTTGCTGATGCTTTAAGTCAGAAATCTTTATTTGCTTTACGTGCAATGAATACCCAGTTGGCTCTATCTGATGAAGATGCGATTATAGCTAAGATGAAAGCAAGACTGTTGTTTTTACAGTAGATTTGTGAAGCTTAGAAAGGTAATAAAGAAATGTTAGCAAAACGAGCTCAATGTGATTCGAGCCCTGATTCAGAATTTCAGGTTGATGTTGATGATTGTTTGAGATTCAAAGGTCGAAATTATGTCCCGAGAAATTTAGAGTTGATTCAGATGATTTTAAATAAAGTTCATGGTAGTCGATTATCTGTTCATCCAAGAGTACGAAAATATATAACGACTTGAAATAGCTTTATTGGTGGCCTGGTATAAAGCGTGATATCTCTAAATTTGTTTCGAAATGTTTAATCTGTCAACAAGTCAAAGCTGAACATCAAGTACCATCAGGTTTATTACAGCCTATCATGATTCCTGTGTGGAAATGGGATAGAGCGACTATGGATTTTGTATCAAGTTTGCCTCTGTCACCTAGTAAGAAAGATGTAATATGGGTAGCTGTTGATAGACTAACCAAGTCGGCTCATTTCATTCCTGTACGTATGGATTATTCACTTGATAAGCTGGCTGAGTTATACATCTCTCAGATAGTGAAATTACACAAAGTACCTATTTTCATTGTTTCGGATATAGATCCGAGGTTCATATCGCGGTTTTGGAAGAAACTGTAAGATGCATTAGGTATGAAGCTACATTTCAGTACCGCTTTTCACCCAAAGATGGATGGTCAATCTGAGCGGATTATTTAAATACTTGAGGATATGTTGAGATATTGCATTCTTGAGTTTGAAGGTACATGGGAGCGATACTTGCCATTGATTGAATTTGCGTATAATAATAGCTTTCAATCGAGTATAAAAATGGCACCTTATGAAGCTTTGTACGGTTGCAAATGTCGAACACCTTTGTATTGGACTGAGCTCAGCGAGAATAAGATTCACGGGGTTGATTGATTAAAGAAACTGAACAGAAAGTGAAAGTGATTCGTGATAGTCTAAAAACAGCGTCAGACTGTCAGAATTCGTATGCGGACTTGAAATAGAAAGATATTGAGTTTCAGATCAGGGATAAAGTGTTTTTAAAAGTCTCTCCATGGAAGAAAATACTTAGTTTCGGCAGAAAAACAAGTTAAGTCCGAGATTCATCGGGCCATATGAGATTATCGAGCGTATAGGCCAGTTGCTTATAGATTATCATTGCCACCTAAGTTAAAAAAAATTCATAATGTATTTCACGTATCGATGCTTCGACAATATAAATCAGATCTCTCACATGTGATTTTTCCCTCAGAGATTGAGATTCAATTCGATATGACATACGAAGAAAAACTGATTCGAATTCTAGCTCGTGAGATCAGAGAGTTGAGAAATAAGAAAATTGTATTAGTGAAAGTTTTATGGCATCGACATGGTGTTGAAGAAGCTATGTGGGAACCTGAGGATGCTATGAGAAAGCAATATCCAAACCTTTTTTGTTCACTGCTAAGATTTTCGAGGACGAAAATCCCTAAGGGGGAGAGTTGTAACATCCTGGTTTTAGCTAAATCAAAACAGTGGTTTTGGAACCACAAATCTGAGGTTGTAAAATTATTTTAATATTATTTTATGTGTTTACAGCATGTGAATATGTATGTGTGAAAGTTTCGTGTGCTAATTTTATCGTTTAAGTGGTTAATTTGAGAAAAGGACTAAATCGCATAAAATGCAAAAGTTATATTCTATAAGTTAAAAGTGTCTATTTGATATGGCTTTTTAAATAGGATTGTAATTAGATCATTGATGGTGGAATTTGACATAAATGACCATTAAATGAATGTTTTTAAATGGTTTTAATTAAGGTTAAAATGGTAAATTGGTTAATAAGGTTAATATTAATTCGAAGTGTGATTTCGTGTAAGACCATTTCTAGGACATTAGCATCGATATGAGATTACGTGTAAGACCATATCTGGCACATGGCATTGTATGTGATATAGGACATGGCATTGTATGTGATATGGATTCGTGTAAGACCCTGTCTGGGACATAGGCATCGATATGTGATAACATGTAAGACCATATCTGGGATATGGCATTGTATGTGATATATGTGTTTCCGAATATCCTTAACGATTTTGAATGGTTCAACGGGCAATGTCAAAACGAGTCTGAATATTAATTTGAGCTAAATGATTCAGGTACGTATGGAGTTTATTTGTTTATTGAAAAATAAGATAAGCGTGGATACTTAATGTGATCATATGAACTATATGAGAAATGTGATTATATATGTGTACGGAATTAATTAGATTCGACTATTTTGAAATGAATTATGAATTTTCTTCTGTTGATTTATTTGCTTATGGCTTACTAAGCTGTCCAAGCTTACTTTGTGTGTTTATTTGTTGTTTTATAGTTATATAAAACTAACTCGAGCTCGGGGATCGTTAAGGATCATTATCACACTATCAATCTCTATTTCGGTACTTTGAAGCTTGTAAATATGTTATATGGCATGTATAGGCTAGTAATTAAATTGAATGTTTTGAATTGTGTTATAGCCAAGCGAATTGTCTTATGAATAATGTAATTAATGGAATTGTAATTAACTTATGATATGTGTTTATAATTGCCATGGTATGAGTAAGCTATGCCTTTGAATTTGGCTATTTGGTATGGTTTATTAATGACCTATGTTTTGATGTATAATTTGGCTTATAAATTTTGGTGTGAATTTGGTCATTTATGTTGGCCTAAAAGATGTGTTTGCTAAGTAAGATATATGATTCACATAATGCTTATGTGATGGATTGATTTTGGGATGTTGAAATGGTAAGTTTTGTGGTTTGAAATATGTGATAAGATGATGATGATGAAATGCATTTAGAAGTTATGCAAGTTTGATGGTTTTGGCATGATTGTGGTTGAGAATTTAAGTAGTGAAATGGTTGATTATGAAATGATATGAAATATATGTGATTTGGTATGTTTTGGTTGCCTAAATTTGTGATGAAATGATACCATTTTGATGGCTAGGTGAACATGAGAATAGGGTGGCAAATTAGCTTTGCAAATAGCCTATTTTTGTCTACACGGACAGAGACACAGGCGTGTGTCTCAGCTATGTGCGACACACAGTCATGTTATATGGCTGTGTGTCCCCTAGGGTACCCTTCGATTTAAAGTCAGTATACCCTACAATTTTGACACGGTCTAGTCACACGGGCAAGTCTATTGGCTATTTGTGGCACACGAGCTGGCACATGGGTGTGTGGTCGGCCGTGTGACCCAAGTCAGTAATCCCCTTAGATTTCACACGGCCTGGCACACGGGCGTGTCTTCGGCCGTGTGGTACAAGTCAGTATGTATACCCTGTTTTCACACGGCTTGCGCCACGAGCATGTCTGGCCTCACACGGCTTGTTCACATGGGTGTGTAACCCTTAAATGTTGGAAATTTTTCAAAGTTTCCTAAAGTTTGTAAATGTTATCAGTTTAGTCCTGAACCACTTCTAAGCATGTTTTAAGGTCTCGAAAAGCCTTATAAAGAACATTGTGCATGATTTGTATGGATTTTTATTTATGAATGTATAAATGTACATGAATAAAGTGTATTATCTGGTAATGCCTCATAACTCTATTCCGACGTCGGATACGGGTTAGGGGTGTTACAAAATAAAATCAACTTTATTTTTGAAATAACAAGAACTTTATACATGGTTCACAAATCAATGTACTAAGAATTTAAAACATAACTAAATAGTCTTAACCTCTAATAATATTGTCATATTCATAAAGTTATAAATATAACATTTAATTTTAAACCCATAATAATAATCCCATCGCCTTTAACCAGGTTCGCCAATATATGCTCAGGAGTGCATCTCGCCACATCATCGACCTCGCCAATGCTAATCTGCAATTTACTTACCGGAGAAAAAGTAAGAGAGGAGTGGGTGAGTTCATGGTGACCTTAGTGAATAATTAGAAACCGTTACGTTATGTTTAAAAATAGTGTTTGAACATAGTAGAAAACTTAAGTTTGAAAATGTTTTGTGTGCTAGGTTCACGGGTGAGATTGCGAGAAACAATTCGCACATTCTGTTACAAAACATAATTTTGAAAACTCATTAACCTTTTCTTAAAACATACTTGGTAGGGTCACCTTAAAATTGCGAGACCTATTTCGTTTATCAAAAACCTTTTTAAAACAGAGTCTGGATTAGCCCTAAAATCCCGAAGCCAACTTGCTCTTTTTTAGAAAAACCTTTTTCTTTGAGCAGGGTTTGATCGCATGACCAGTTCACAATTACGAGTAGAGTTTGCCTTAGGTCGCAATTTTGGCTCATCACTTTTCTCGTTGGATATAATCCAACTGAACTCATAGAAGAGTACGCATTTTGAGACATATCACACTAGCTCATATAAAGTTGGGCTTACTAAGGAGCACAATCACTTAAGCTCGCATCGGGAGCTTTGCTGATACACAACTTGTCACTTAAGCTCATGAGGGGAGCTTCACTGATACACAACTTCTCACTTAAACTCAAATAGAGAGCTTCACTGATACACAGCTTGTCACTTAAGCTCACGTAGGGAGCTTCGTTGATACACAACTTATCCCTTAAGCTCATGTAGGGAGCTTTGCTGATATGCAACTTATCACTTAAGCTCATGAGGTTTGAGTTGGCGCGATGCATAAGCTATAACCTTACCCTCCCGCATAAGCACACATCCAAGCACATTCATAGATGCATCAATATAAATAGTATACTCTATACCAGGCTCTGGTTGTGCTAAAACTGGAGCTTTAGTCAATACTGCTTTCAACTTCTCAAAACTTTGCTGACACTTATCAGTCCATCCAAACCTGTCTTTTTTTTTCAATAATCTAGTGAGAAGAGTTTCCAATATTGAAAAGCTTTTCACAAACCTTCTGTAATAGCTTCCTAGCCCTAAAAAGTTACGAACTTTAGTAACATTTTTGGGAAAATTTCATTCAAGTACTACTTTCACCTTATCAAGTTCTACTTTAATACCTTTGTAACACCCCGAACCCGAGACCATCGCCGGTGTCGGACACAAGGGGTTAACGAGACAAATCCTCTTAAAGTACCGACCAATTTGGCATTTCCAGACAGGCTGGAAAACTGCGTCACTGTCACCTTAAAAATCATATCTCGAGTTTAAAAACTCGGAAACTGATTCCGTAAAATTTCCCTGAATTTAGACTCATATATCCATCCATGGATTTATTTCTATAATTTTTGGTCGGGCCAATTGGTACAGTTTATTAGTTAAAGTCACCCATGTTACAGGGGTCGACTACACTGACCTTCACGCGTTACAACTTGAATATCTCTCTGTACAGGGCTTTAATACTGGTGCCGTTTGTTTCTAATGAAACTAGACTCAAAATGGAATCTTCACATATAAGGCATGACTTCTAATTCTTTCTGGATAATTTATAGTAAATTTTCAAAGTTGCGACAGGGGACCCAGAAAATGTTCTGCCCCTGTCTCACGAGAACTTTAATATCTCTCGGTATACTGTTTATGTGATCGTTTCGTTACTTTCATATGAAAATAGACTCGTCAAGGTTCGTTTACATAACTTATTCACTATTTAATACCATTCCTAAAAATTTTGGCAATTTTTCAAATCCGCACCACTGCTGCTGCCAGCATCTATTTTCAAGGTAAACTTTACCTATCTTGTGGTTTCCATGGGCCAACTATAATTTTGACATACATAGGTCCACATATGATCATATTTAGCCATTCCAATGGCTGATCATGTGACCAACACTCTCATTCCAAACCATAATCACATCATGAAACCAAATATAATTACAAAGCACAAATGGTCAAATTCCATCCTCCACTTTTACGAACCATTTTCGCATGGCCGCATACATATACATCACAAAGAACTTAAAACAATCGAGGGTAGTCCTATACATGCCATACCCAAAGTTCAACCAAAAGAGTACCAAAAAGGGGGTTTGATAGTGTGGATGACTTCACTTCAATGATCCCGAATCCGATCGCTAACGAGCAAAATCTATAAAACAGAGAAACAAAGGAACGGAGTAAGCAATTTATGCTTAGTAAGTTTCGAGCCATAATTTACACACAACCCAAGCATAGCATTCAAGTAGCTAAACAATAATTCATATGCACAATTTCTCAATGACATGCTTACTTCACAATCCCAACTCTTATATTCATACACAAATAACGGCTTAGTTAAGGCCGATAACTCGCTTATCATTGGAGCAAATATTCATACGACTTACTCCTAGTGTGCAAAGCACACACAACACATACCTTGTTGTTGGGAATTTCACAAGTGCATTAACTGAAAATTTTCCAGCAAGCTTATAATTTTCAAATCACATACCTTGAGTTTAACCGGATATAGCTACTGCTCAAACGCCTTGGGACATAGCCCGGTTATGGTAACCCGCACAAATGCCTTCGGACTTAACCCGGATATCACAACTCGCACAATTGCCTTGGGCTTAGCCCAGATATCATGGCTCGCACCATTGCCTTGGGCTTAGCCCGAATATCACAACTCGTATAATTGCCTTCGGCTTAGCCCGATATCACAATCGCACATTCATACACATCTTTGTTTCAATTTCATAACAAACTTTTATGCACAATTTACTTAATCAAGAATATCATTTCTACTCAATGGCCACATACAAGGGCACAATTTCGATTGCTTATTACTTCGTTCAATCGAATCAAAATCTAAGTTTCGATACTCGAAAACTTACCTTGGAGATTATCGAGCGCTTCCAACGGCTATTCAATCACCTTTTCTTTTCCTTTATTGGAGCTAGTTCCCCTTTGCTCTTGAGCTTTATGTTAACAAATAAATTGATTTAATCGCTTTGAATATCAAAAGGGAATCCAAGGTACTTAGCCCTTATAAGGCCGCACACACTTACATCCACATACTTAAGCTTAATAATTATAACATAGCATCAAGCACTCATATGGCCGATTATACTTAGTCATACTTGCACAAAATCAACAATAAATTTCGAGATTTTCACACCATATAAGTACTAGGCCGAATATACATGCAAATTTCACAAACATTCTTCAACCATTTCTTCTTTAAACAAACATATTTATCATTTACTTCATAACCGAATCATCATGTGCAAACACATCTACACATATAGGTGCAAGGCCGAATTTCAAGGTGTTCATAACCATCCAAAACACAAATTTTAACTAACATGCAAGAAGCATAAACCATGCTCATGAGCATGCCATGGCCGAATACCTCACACACCATACTCCTTTTAAATTTTTGGTCATGGTTAAACAAAGGACTCAATGCCCTACTCAAGAATACTAAAAAGAAATTTCAAGGGTAGTCAATCCATCATTACATGCATCATTAGCAAGCTTCACATTTAGCATGCAATGGCTTCAACACAACACCTACCTTGGCCGGCCACTATGCTTCTTTTGGGGAAATTTGACATGCAAATCCCTTATTTTTGCATGCATGATCAACTAGTCATCCCACATCTTCCCATCATACTTTCAAAGTTTACTACTAGGCCCTTTCTAGTGAAATTCACATTTATAACACTAAATCAAATCATCAAAAATGTCACACACAATTTAACACATATCATAGGCATCAAAATAAAATTTAAATTATTTTTATGCCTCGGTTTTGTGGTCCCGAAACCACATCCCGACTAGGGTCAATTTTGGGCTGTCACAACCTTTAGCAGAGATCACATGACCAAGAAAATGTACTTTTCTCAGGTAGAATTCACACTTACTGAACCTAGCATATAACTGATTTTCATGTAATGTCCTCAACACAATTCTCAAATGTTCCTCATGATCAGCTTCATTCTTAGAGTAAACTAAAATATCATCAATAAAAACCACCACAAACTGATCCAAATATGGTTAAAACACTTTATTCATCAAGTCCATGAATACTGCAGGCGCATTAATTAAACCAAAGAGCATTACTAAAAGTTCATAATAGTCATACCTTGATCGAAATGTAGTCTTATGCACATCATCAACTCTAATCTTCACTTGATAATATCCAGGCCTTATATCAATCTTAGAGAAAACTATAGCCTCACATAACTGATCAAACAAACTTCAATTTTAGGCAGAGGATACTTATTCTTTATACTTACCTTATTTAGTTGGAGATAATTTATACTTAGGCGCAGTGTTCCATCTTTCTTCTTCACAAATAGAATTTGTGCACCCCATGGTGACACACTTAGTCTTATAAATCCCCTATCCAACAAATCTTACAATTGTGCTTTCAACTCTTTCAGTTTTAACAGTGCCATTCTGTAAGGAGTATAGGAGATAGGTGTTGTACGAGGTTCCAGTTCAATTGAAAACTATATTTCCCCCTTAGATGGCATCCCTAGAAGCTCTCCTGGAAACACATCTGGAAATTCCCTTACCTCTGAAACTTGAGTGATGTTCTTTTTGACTCAGATGAATCCATAATGTACACCAAATAAGCATTTGTGCCCTCAACTATAAATTTTTTGGCGGATACAACAAAAATTATTTTGTTCGTCAAACCAGTCTGTACATCGACCATTAATACTTCCTTACCCTCAAAATTCAATAGGTGCACACTTCTAGCACGACAGCCTACTATAACATTATGTCTAGTTAACCAATCCAATCCCAAGATAGCATCAAACTCATGGAAACTTAGTAACAACAAGTTTGCTAAGAAAGTATATTCACCAAACGCCAACGGGCAATTCTTTATCATCTTATTAACCATAGTACTCTAACCCAGTGGATTTGTAACATCTTGAATTTAGCTCCATAAAATTTAAAAATATATCAAAAATAGGGAATTAAACCAATGGTTAGTCATTAAATGTGAAAGCTTGAAGGCTAGTTGGAGGTCCCAATTTCAAGTCTCAACTTTTACAAAAAAAAAAATTATTTTTTTGCAAATTCCCTTGTTTTTTTTTATATGTTGGCATCCAAGCTTAGTAAACATAGGTATAAATACAATTTTTTTTATCAAAATAATTAGCCTTTTAACCCATTTTCTTCTACCTTAGCCGTCCCTAACCCCCTCTCCCTCTTTTCATCTCTATTTTTTTTCTTTTCCCTTTTTTTCTCCATTATTGTCGTTGCCTACACCTCCCCTTTTACCATCATTTTCTTCTTCTTTTTGCATCAAGGTTATGCACCATCTCCTTTTATATGTTGCTGCAATTTTACCTCAATTAAATTAGCCCTAAATCTAAAACTTTGA
Organism: Gossypium arboreum; assembly: GCF_025698485.1. NCBI lineage: Eukaryota > Viridiplantae > Streptophyta > Magnoliopsida > Malvales > Malvaceae > Gossypium > Gossypium arboreum. The sequence continues at coordinate 49,088,212 of NC_069076.1, forward strand.
AATCTAAGATCGATCCCAAACATCGCCTAGAAAGTATCATTGTTGTTTCTCTAGACTAGCTTGTGTAAAGTCTCTTCTCTCTTCAATTTCTTAATTAATCTTATCCATTAAAAACCTAAATTTATTGATCTGGAATTTAGGGGATTTTAAAATTTTTTAAATGCATTTTTCCATATTTTAATGAGGTTTCAAACCATTTTAAAATTCAGCCCCAATTTCGGCCACCATAGGCAGTGGTGTGTGCATATATGTGTAGAATAGGGGGCTGTTTTGTTTCTTGAATCCTTCCCAATTAATTCTAGCCTTAATTTGAGTTTTTGAACCCTAATAATCATCTATTAAACCCATTTCAATTAGGTAAAAAAGTTCTTGATCGTTTGGGCATTTGAAACTCACAAATCTGGTAGCGTAAGTGCGGTGAAATTAATAGTTATTTCAACATATTTGTAGGGTAAATGTTATGGATTGATTAAATGAAAGAACTTAATAATTATTAGCTACTTATTTTTATAGTATATTATGGAATTAGGTGCTAACCCAAACGCCTTGAATCAACTATAAAGTCGAAGAATGATCGTACGTACAGTTCGCATCGATATAAGGTAAGGAATCGAACTAGTTGAATTCGTAAAGTAGTTATTAATTCGACAATTGGTTTGAACCCATAAGTGGGTAACTGGAGTTGGTTAAGTGGTAAATTGATTTAATTTATACTGAATTCTAGTTTAGGATTGTATAAAGGTTTATTAAGGAAAATTGGAAGATTCACTAAGGTGTTGCGAGAAAGCGAAAAATAAGGTGTGAGTCCTAAACTTGTAAAATTTGTTTGATAATGATAAATGTTATGTTATATTTGATAATTAGCTTGCTGATTGGTTTGACATGGTAGCCAAAATATTAGTTTTGCGAGTGGCCGAACCAGGTACGTTTCGAGCCTTAAAAGATTGATGTGTTGGCAAAATTGCTAATTTAGCTATATGAATGTGTAATTGAGATTGTTATATAGTTATATTATGTGATATGAGAATGTTTGATGGAATGGTATGAAATGTTGAGATATTAGTCTTATGCATGATTTAAATGCATCAAATATTTACTATGATATATATACTTAAGGTTGCTATTGGTGCACAATGAAATTTGTAAAGTATGTTCATTGAACGATATTGATAGTTACCATCTTAATGGTAATTTGAAAATCGGAACACTGTTTCCTTTATCTAAAAGTATGTGATTATTGAGGACATGTTGAGCATGTCGAATAAATGTGAAAAGTATTGAAATATGATGGTGTATGAATTTGTATGACATATTGCATATGCATTGGGATGGGATTTTGTGGTTGACGAAGGAGTTCCGGGGATTACCATCGACATATTAAGTCCGCATATATTTTTAGTCAGTACACTGTATTTGGAGTACTGAGGGGATTGGCGATTATATCGCATTATTTATTTGGTAGTTTCACTACATTATTGATTATTGGTGGTTTTACCACATCGAGCATTGCTCACATATGTTGGAGTTTGGTAGATGGGTTCTGGGGAACTCATGGTGTGTAGCGAATGATATGGGTAGGATCTCACATGTGCATTTTTCACGATCATGTACACTTGAAAATTATTATTGTTAATGTTTGATTGTGCTATTGGTACCTCTATGAAATTGCCTGTATGAATGCTTAATACTCATTTAGTCTCACACTAAGCTTGTTATGCTCAACCCATTATCTCAACTTCTGAAGTAATGGAACTTAGGATCGGAATTGGCATGTGGACGTACGACGGACTTCAGACTTTACTTTGTCATATTATTTCATTTTAATTATATTTTTAGGTTATTTTATTATTATTATTCGGTTTTGGATTGTAAAGTTTCTTTAAACTGTGGTTTGGGACTATTCGAGATTTTGGGGTTTTTCATGCATGCATGATACACATATTTGGTATAGATACATGGTTTTTATAAATATGTTGAAATGGACTATGCATGATATATGGCTAAATTAATAATTTGACTAGTAATGGTACATTTCTGCTTCTAAGAAGATAAAAAAATGATTTTTCAAAGGCAACGCCGTCAGTAAAGTTTTACAAAAAACTCACCTAATTCTCTAATTTGACCTAAGCATGGTTGGACTAAGAAAATGGACGTTTCTTTAAGCTAACAATAGAAATCACAATTTTATAAAAAGGAGTACTTGAAGGTTTTTAACTATTGTTAGGGTAGGTCGACACTAAGGTGTCCAATGTGGCCTTCCCAATTTGATCATAATGTCTAGGCCGAGTTTGGGAGGTTACAGGATTAGTTACTAACACATTCATTTCATAATCTACAACTTCAAGTCTTAGACCCTCTACAACCTTAGTACAAATATAAGAATGAGTGGATCCTGGATCTATCAATGCATAAATATTATTTTCGAGGAAAAAAAATGTAACATCCCAAAATAGGGTCTGAAACTTTTAAACTCATGAGCGAGGGTTTGCCAATGTTTCGGTGAACTAGGGGTTCGTCAAAAGAGTTTCAGCAAGGAGTTCACCCAAAATTTAGAAAAGCGGTATATGCCAAATGATGCGATAAGTGATTTGCTAGATTCATTAAAAGTTGTGTTCGTCAGTTTGTTTGGTGAGCTGGGGTTTGCCAGTCTGTTTGGCAAGCTGGGGATCACTAGTTTGTTGGGCGAGCTAGGGTTTTCCAGTTGAGTTGCGAACTAGGGTTTGCCAATCAAAGTAGAGTTAGACTCAAACTAGGAAATAAAGATATTACGTATCTAGGAATACTTTTGATGCAAGTAACCTGCTTCTAAATCGAATAGGGTTCCTGATCTACCATAAAATACATTGTTATTTACATCCTTTTTACACATAACTTTAGCTTGTTTCATGGTTAAATCAAAATATATTAGTATATATTTAGGTTTTCATACTTAAAGTAGTAATTTATGTTTTCTAGTAGTTTTTTTTTTAAAAATTTTATATATCTAAATAAGGTTACATGGTCTTATAGGTCAAGTCAGGAGCTAAAGATGCATATTTAGGCCAAAACTGATGCCTATGTCACGACACCAAGACCTTGATGTCTCAACATTGAAGATAGAAGCCAAAAACAAGTTCTGGAGTGAAACTGCCCTCAATATCACGACACGATCCTCCTATGTTGTGACATACCCTTTGTGGTTGGTTGCAACATCATAGGCTTGTGTTGCAACCAAGCCCTTGTGCAGCCTAAAAATTCCTGCATGTTTTAATTACGTTTTGGCGGGAAATTAGGTGTATTTATCCTAGTCGAACTCTAAGGACTTCAAGGATAATTTATGCATTTTAATATTCCAAGTTGAGCCTATATAGAGGCCATTGTAATCAGTTTAAACACACAATTTGTAGGGTTTGATTCTTAGGTTTTTTCTTTCATTCCTAGTTTTCACTTAGGTTATTTTATGTTCTTGTAATCAAAAGATCCTATTCCAAAGTGAGATTCTCATGAGTGGAGATTGTTTCGAAGCCACACTTTCATCGATAAATCTATGAGCATCACTTTTCCTTTATTACATTCTTTATATCTTTTTCTTTACCATTGTTTAATTGAATGTTTGTGAAAATATTAGAATCAATTTATGTTTTTTATATATATATATATATATCTCGCATGTTTCAACTATTTTAATCATATTAATTAATTGAAGGATAGAGTTTCTTAGTGGATCAGCTGTTTGGAAGAGGAAGAACTTAAAACCTAGGCTTGATAACCCTAGGAAGTCATTTAGGTGGGAATTAACCCAAAATTGGTATGACCTATTTGTGAACACCTTAACCCTAAATCATTCTAGACTGTGAGGTCAAAAGATAAGTATTTATTGCTGACTCATTATTCTAGTGGAAGATCAAAAGATCCTACTAGGGTATCAACTAGTTGATTGATTAGAACCCTATATTAATAATTAATTAAGTAAAACAATTGGATATAGGCTAAAAGGAACTTGCATAGTTAAAACAAGGAACAAGAAAAGCTGATACATGAACCTAGAAGTAGATTTAGGTTTAGTTAAATTTATTTAGTTTATTATTATCTCATAATTGGTTTGGTAATAATTTTCCCCAAATTACAATCCCTTTGGTACAATCCTCGGAATACTTACTAATTGTTTAATTGTAAACAAACTATACAACCTGACCCGTACACTTGCGGACACCGCTTTAGTTCCATATCTTCAGTTGTAGTATTCACACTCTAGATGTTAGTACGTCCGGAGGTGGTCAGTTCCTAAGTCTAGTAGGGTATTCTAAGATCACTGAGTCTGTAACACCCTTATGCCCGTAACCGTCGCCAGAGTAGGGTCATGAGGCATTACGAAAACAACTCAACTTTAGAACATTTCACATACATATAAATCAGAAATTGGAATTATAAATTTAATTAATTCAGTCCTAATATAATCAAATATTCATATCTAACAACCAAAATCCAATAAGCCATTTATTAGAGTATGCGCATATATATAAATATATAAAGTCAAGATCTCATAGAATAGCATCATGCAAATATAATTTTTACTATTCATTTGGTATAAACCTTACCCTTAGCCGAATCCAATTGAGCATAAGATTCATTCATTCACAATAAGTACTTCAACTAACAAAACATTTCTAAGTCTTATTATTATAGAACTTAATTAACCGAGCTTACCAAGTATAAAATTATTTCACATTTAAACTTAAAAACCAACATTCAAACCATTATACTAACTTTAAGGAAGCACTTTCAATTTCTAATATGATTTACTAAACATACAAAGGTACTTTGCTTATATAAATATAACATATCATCCATATCATAAATACGTATGCTAGTTAACAAGATTTTAACATTATAAGATCACAAAACTAGATCATGTACCATTTTCACATGGCTCATTAAAATGATAATTACATCATTCAAAATACAAAACTCATCTTTGTCTATCCTATACATGCCACATTTTTAAACTTAAAGCTTCTTTAAAGATACCAAAATGATAACGATAAGTGTGATGACTTCAGTGATAGTCCCGAGCTCACAATGATCCGAATCTAAATAAAGATGAACAAACAATTCCAATGAGATAATACTCAAGAAGTCATAAGCAATTTAATAAATAAATCACAATGTAACTCCATTTAAGTCTAATTTGTCTACCTTATTCATTCATGATATCTTGTATAACCACATACTCTTATTTCTTCTTCCAAGACATTATACAATAACCTTTAGAAATAGACACATACATAGAAATTCCATACACATTTCATTTTTTTATCTTTGTTCTCGTAAAAGCTTAATTACCTATGATGGTAATCAATGTTCTATTTCACACCCTACCACGATCATATTCCCTTAATCATTTCGCACACATAGTGCCCCACAACCGATCTCGCACACATAGTGCTCGGTTAATAAATTCACACACATAGTGCATATATTCATTCGCACACATAGTGCTAGCTTTTCCATACGCACACATAGTGCTGCCCCATTCGTACACATAATGCCCTTTTCATTCATGCATAGATGTACACATAGTACAACAAAAATAAAAAAATAAAAAAATAGCACATTAATTCAATGCCATCGGCTCAATAATACATTATCTATTCGACATTTCTCCACATATAGAATTTACATTTCATGAGCTATGTGTACTCTAGGCATACATAGTAATCTAAGTCTTAATTACTTAGAACTTACCTTATTGTCGAACAAACAACTCTGATTGACTACTCAACAACCTTCGCTTTCCCCTTATCTGAACTTGGCTCTCTTTGATCTTGAGCTTAATTAAACAAATAAACTAATTCAATCATCTTATCAATTCACCATAACCCAAATTCTATTAAATTTCAAACACATATCTCATACGACACTTTCATCATTGATGAATTATGCACATAACATGACTGACTGCACATAGTTCTTAAATTCGACCAGCTTGTCATAACATTTTCATATTAACATCATACCAAACCTAAATTGGACATTCATTTAATTATAGTCAAGCAAATTCAATTTCTCTTCCCACTATCACATACAAGGCAACTCAATTCCTTTCATGTCAAATGCATTTAACTAAACCATGTCTTAATATCAAGTGCATTTGACAATGACACAAACCATCTTACCTCAACATTCTATCTCCCATACCTTAACTGAATACTCCCTAGAGTATTTCAATCCTCCCAATTCAATCCAGGAGCTTAAAATTGCCTAATTGAGTTTGTCCATGTCTATCTTATTATTCAACCAAAACAATAATTAAATTCATCTTAAATCCTCTATGACTGAATGTATATATATATATATATAACTCAATAAACAAGAAATTATTAACCTCCCAATTCAAGTCCACATTCGGCATCCATAAAAAAAACACTTACTAACAATTAAATTATTTATTCCCAAAATTAAGCATAATTTCACCTTACTCCATAATAGCCGATTGAGATTTTTATCCATATTAACCATTCATAGAAATTTTTACTTAGTTCATACTCACCTATAACCATTTCTAATCACATAACTTCAAAACATCAACAATTTAACATATAGGAAACATAACTGAATGCTTCATGCATCACAAATTCAAAAATTAGCACATGGGTCATGCTAAGAGCTTCAAAACCAACTCGATTCCACAAAAATCCAAAAGAATCAATTGAAATCATACCTTAATCTATACATTCACCATAGCCGAATGCCTTAGCTTCATTTCTTTTCTTTTCTTTATGGTTTCGGCAAAAATGGAAGAAAGGATAGGTGGAACTTTGTTTTTATCACCATTTTCTATTATAAATTCATTATTTCACAATATAAAACCATTATAATATAATGCTTATTTCTTTATTTAACATATAATTTCCACCAACTAAAATAAGATATGAAAACACATGATTGCATGCATGTGTTGACCGATCATTTACATTTAAAATGATCCATTTGACATGCAAGTCCCTCATAATACTAAACCATATAATATTTGGCCACTGCACATTTGCCTATCACATTTTCAAGGTTTCTCAAACAAGTCCTTTTTAACTAATTCCACATCCAAATGACAGAAATCAAAACACGATATTTTCACACATGAAATTTCACATATAATAAACATAGAATATAACATTCAATTATTTTCACAACTCGATTTTGTGGTCCCAAAACCACTTTTCGACTAGGGTTAAAATAGGGCTGTCACAGAGTCACTTAATGCCTATAAATATAGCATTTATTCCATGAAAATTCTCTCATCAAAATTCTATTGTTATCTCTGTTTTGAACCAAGTTCATAGCAATCAAGGTAAGCCTCTGTCCTATTAGGGTTGATTTTCCAAAAAGCTAGGTTCGGTTTCCGTAATTTTTTTCTGTTTAAGTAATATGTATACGTTTATGTTGCGAATCTGTTGAACCATTTACCAGCAAGGATAAAGGCAAAGCAAAACTTGTTTAAATTCTCAGCTTTATCAATAAGTGGTTAAGAGTTTTCATAATTGTGCTAACTATCATGTTTTACAGTATGAATGCTTAGGGTTTATAACTTATGTGTGAACTGTTATGTTTTCCAACTTTATTTTTAAATTAAGCCTTTCCTATAAAAAAATATTTTTAAGTTTTGGAACTCTGTGTTCAAGTTATGTTTCCAAGATATGTTTTTAAGCTATGTTTTAAATATATGTTTTACGTGTGCTCCTATGCGAGTCTATATTTTGAAAGCATGTTTTAAAAGTACAGTTTTATAAGTTATGTTTTTGTGAGCTCTTTATGTGAGATCTATGTGATAAGTTTCTATATGAGCTTTTTATGTATGCTTATGTGTTGGATATATTTGTATACTAAAGGATTGTGAGTACTCACCTATAAGATTTGTGTTTTGGGCGTTGAGGTCCCGGGGCAATTGAAGAGATAAGGAAATGTCAAGCTATGGTCCATTCAATGGGACATGTTAGCATACAGGAGAGTGTTTAGCTTATGCTACACTCATGGGACATGTTAAGGACTCTTTGAGTTATTCTAAGGCATTATAAGGAGATCGATATATCTAACATATAAGATAAGATAAGTAAGTTAAGACAAGTGATAAGACAAATATGTGAGCATGTTTCATCCTATATAAGATCCATTTTCAAACAAGAACAAGTTAAGTTTTTAAATATGATTTTCAGTAAGTACATGTGAAACTATTTTCAAACTTATGTGATTTTATGACAAGCAAGTTCTGCGAACTGGGTCTCGCACCTTCACCGCGAACCCAGCACGTGATACGATTTTTCAAACTAAGTTTTCTTTCTATTTTAAAACTCTATATTGTAAGCATACTCTATTGATTCTTGATTATTTATTGAGTCCGCAATGAACTCACTCACTCTTCTCTTACTTTGTAGTTAGGTAGGTCATAGATGGTAGTGGCGAGGTAGATAACTTGGTGAGGCTCATCCCTGAATAAATATTAGTGAACCTGGGAAATAGGCGATGGGGTTTTATTTATGTTGGTTTAGATTTATTCTAATTTGATTCAGTTATTGAAACAATTTCCTTAAAGTTTAAGTTTATTTTTATTTTGCGAACCTTAAAATTAAACCCTTTATTACTAATTTCTTCTCAGCATGAATAAAGTTGATGTTTCTTTAATTGTCCTTGCATGCGTGCTATGTTGCATTCATCCAATATTGCCGAAGTATGTACTATTATCATATGCAAACCGGTTTTATTGTGAAGTAATATATTCTGTAACCCTTGTATGTTTGCAACCTTTATATGCATGCGAACCCTTAGAAGTGATAACCTTACTACTTAACAAACCCTACCTAAGTTTGAAACCTATTCATGAACATCCCTTTTGTTACGAAGCTTATTTTTATGCGAACCTATGATACTTTGTTTTAAATGCGAACCTAGAAGGTATGTGAGCTGATGTTATTTTGCAAATCCATGCTTATTATTGTCATGTGAACACATGTATTACTTAGATATGCAAACCTACGTTGTTGTTCGAAACTTAATAATAATTTATGTGTACTTACTTTTATGTTTGAAACTACTCACCCTAAACTACCATGTTTACTTCTTTCATGCGAACCCTTAAGTTTTACTATTTAGGTGACATGCGAACCCTCTCTCTATTTGTTTGATAAGCTCGCATGATTTACATTCTATGTACGATATTATTCCATTGTTATTCTATAACTTATCATAATATATGTTTTATTAAGTGGTGTGCTAGAGGCTAGGTTGGGAGTTAATGGAGAGTCACTTCGATGGATAATGTGGCTCGACAAATCCGAGTCGAACATACTCAACTGGGTTTTGGCTATTACAAGAAAATTTACCCGTTAAAACTTCTAGTAGATCAACATCCTCCTTTTCTTTCATTACATATGATCGGGCAGACACTCCAGAACTTCACTTACTCAAAATTTTCCTTGGTGTTCCCTGCACTGAGCCAAACTTTATTGCCACTCTAGATCTGGTCTTTTTCTGAAACTTTTAAGGCCCAAGAACATACTGCTTTGTGCTGGCTTCTATCTTGGAGGGACAATCCTTAACCAAATGATCCTTGGATCAACATCCAAAACATGTGTAACACCCCAAACCCGGCCCGGACGTTATGGCCAGATCTAGCATGTCACATTGAAGTGTTTTATCGAAAACCTTGTTTTCATTGAAAACCCTTCTTTGAAATAAAAACCTTGGGCAAAATCCCAGCTTGTATTTGTTGCTTTCAAAGTGAGGTGTATTTTAAAGAAAAACTATTCCTTCTTGTATGATAATAATTACTTTGTAAAATCTCTTTTCAGTTGCGGAAGCTTTACTTAAAACTGATGATCTATGAAAACTTGTCATTTAAAAATTGAGTTGTGAAAACGTAGAATTTAAAAATAGTTATGGTTTTAAGAAAACCGTGTTCTACTTCTAGAAAATATAAAGCATAATAATAAATATAATCCTAATTTGAATAATAACCAGAGGAAATGCCTTATTACATTCTGGATTGAAATAACTTAAATACTAGAAATTATAGGCTTAAGAAAAGAAGTCCAAGTTGTCTTACTAGCTGGCCACCTCGGAGTCCCTCTAACTGTTGAACCACCTACTGAGGATCACCTAAGAAAAATAAAATAGGGGGTGAGTTTTCGAAAAATCAGTGTGTACAACCCTCGGCAAATAGAAAAGCATGCAATAGCAAGTCTTTTTGGGCCTGAGCCCAATTCAATATGAGAACAGAAGTAAAATAATCAAATATGCACGAATCCCACCCATCCAACCACTACACACCATCTCCATCCCCCGATACACTCCATGTGGGGATATAAATATTGACCCACCCATCCGATGCATTCTAATGGTAGCTCGATTGCGGTACTACCTAACGTTGCAGAAAGTTGCTAATCATATATTGGGCTTAAAAAGCCATCGGTGGATCCACAGTCGTCAAGCAACCATGCGATCCTCATATACTTCCTCCGTTCCATAATTCTCAACCCATATGCAACCTAAGCAGAATATCATATGAATGCTGCAGGTACACATGCAACATCCATAAATCTAACATTCAACATATAGGGGTATTTTAGTCATTTTCGCCCTTAGGGGCATTTTTAGTAATTTCTCTTTATTATGGGTTTATTACTTACCTTGGCCCGTTAACAAGTCCTCGTTGGCTAAAGTGAATAGATACTATGCACCAGGTAGGATTCCAAAGAAGAGGAGGTGAGTCATTAAGACTGCTTAAGTACCAAGCTCTCCTTAGATCCAATCCTAGACATGCATATACCCATTGCCACACCTTAACCTTATGACTCGTCCACAGTCGCAATTAATTAATTAATCAATTTTTATGTCTGTTTAACCAGTTATCAGATACTAGGCCCAAAAACCCCTTACAAAGCCGAAACAAGTCTACATACATGCATATGGCCCACTAGGCCCAATCTCATTCATATGGCCCATGGGGCCCAATCACATTCATATGGCCCATCAGGCCTAATCACTTTCATATGGCCCGTCAGCCTAATCACGCTCATAGTCATGCAATCGTATGATTTTTCATCACATACTATCAAATTGCCAATTTTGCCTATTATGGGCCCTATAGCCCATCGAGCCCATTTAGCCCATTTTAGCCCGGTTGGCCAATACATGACCTAATTCCATAGAATTGCTCATGGGGCCTCTAATAACCTATCAATTTCCCCCCTTACGAGTGTTTACGCACTCGCAAGACTATTGTAGCCAAACTTTCGGCTTTTCCGTATTTTGGCTTTTTGACATTTCGGGATTTGCCGGTCTACTGTGTATGTACACATCTGGTACTAAAACGTGCCACGATCTCCTTAGCCATGAACCTACAAATGATGTCACTCAACGATTAATCACACACTTATCAAATACAATCACCAAAAACTGACATTTGCCTTACCTTGAACGACAAGCCTTAACAACCCTTCCTTGATCACTAATCACGAGTATTCCTTAAATCTGCATCAATCTTAATCATTAAGAACTAACCAACAAGTGACTCGCAATCATCTTAAGTCACTCTTAAAACATCCATGACCATTCGGCCAACCTTAACCAATAAAAGAGGAACACTTACCCAAACACCAAAATCCTAAGGAGCAATTTGGCATAGATCTGAAATCTGAGATTCAATACTATTCCCCTACCAAAACCGATTTAGAAAGAGTGAGGGAGAGAAGAAATTGGTACCAGGAAAATCGACTGAAAGAGCAAATCACTTAGACAAGAATCGGGCGAAGTAGAGTGAGTAGTGACGGCATAGAGGGTCTTCAGCCAAAAAGGTATTCGGCTTTTGAGATTTGTATGGTAAAAGGGGTTATTCGGCACAAATAAGAAGAAGAGAAGAAGGAATCAGCTAAAACCAAAGGTGAATCAAAAGATAATTTGAGAAGAGAAAGAATGGAAAATCGACAAGTAAGGAACAAGGAATTCGGCTTCTGAGCACTTAGAGAGAAAAGTGTTTCGGCAACACAAAGAAAAAAAATGAGGAATTCGGCTAAAGGAAGAGAAGTAATTTCAGCACCTATATATACTGTAGTCGAATTTACCTATCCCCTAAATTTCCTATTCGGCTCCACTTCTCTGCACCCTTCATCTCCTAACTTTTCTCCCTAATAATTCCTTAATCCCTTCCTTAAAATTTCTCCTCTGATCACTCCTTTCAGAGTTCACATCCAACACCACTACTGGTCATTTATTGAGCAAAAATAAATCCTTCTTTTGAGTGAGGAAGAATTCAAACCCCAAACCTTCTTGCCATGCATGTGACGCCACCTCTAAGCCCCACATATAATGCTACTTGCCACTCCAACATAAGGCTCTTTGTGTCCAGTTCCTCCTTCATTTATTTAAACCCAAACTACTTGCCATCAAGGTTCTTTTAATTATTAAACTATAATTTCCTTCACCCTAAAGTTCAAACTCTAAACTTAACCAAGGCCTATTATCACATAAATAACACTTGACTAGGAATATTAAGCACACCTTTTATCAAAACCATCATAAAAAGAAAGTTCGAGATTTTTTGGGTGTTACAACATGCCTCAGAACATCTCCAACATTCTCTTCCATGGCTTCTTCCACAATGTTCATAGTTAACATTTCTCATTACTCTAGACCCTTTAAAGCTTGCCATAGAAACAACTGGTCTATAAATCCTTCACGCTTGAAACTCGTAGTTGTGAATCTCTTCTTGAAGTTGAAAAAGTTTGATCGCTGGGTTTCTTAAAACTTGTTGAAGGTGGAGGACTAGACATTCTACTTTTTATCCTTTCTCTTTCAAAGTTTTTGCTCCTGTCCCTAATAATTGTTTCCTTCTTATGAGCTTTGGCTGTTGTAGTTGCTAAACTTTTAAGCAGCTACCAGACCACGAATTTCATCTCTTAATCCCCACTCAAAATTATTACACATTTCCTTCTCTGACTGGAACATGTTTTTAACATATCTACTGAGTCTGAAAAACTCTCGTTCATATTCTATCACAGACATCCTTCCTTGTCTAAGATGTAGAAATTCTTTCTTCATATGTTCTACATGTTTCTGGTTCACATACCTTTCTTTGAACTTCTCTAAAAAGAACTACCAATCAATAATCTCTTCAGGAGTCACACTAATCAATGTTTCCCACCACTGATAGGCTTCTCCTTCCAATAATGATTGTAATAGCTCGTTTTTAGTGAAATCGGAACAGTGGTTTTAGGACTATAAATCTGAAGTCAAAAAAATTATTTTGTTATTATTTTACGGTCTACAACATGATAGTATTACCTTATAAAAATTTCATTAAGAAATTTTACCGTTTGAATGCTCAATTTAATTAAAAAAACTAAATCACATAAAGTGCAAAAGTTGAGTTTTAATAGCTAAAGGTATTAAATAGCTATAGAACTTTAAAGTAAAAGTCCTTATTTGGTAATTAGACCACTATTGAAGTTAGTGGAATGTGATGGCTTTGTATAAGTGAAATTATGAATATTTTTAAGGTTAAATTAGTAAATAGGTTATTAATGTTAAATTAAATAAAACCAAAATTTTTCTCATCTTATCCAATGTGTTCTTCACCGAAAATTGAAGTAGAAAAAAAACTATTTAGGGTTCTTCCATTTAGTTGCATAAAATCCTAGCATGTAAGTGAATTTTCATCCCGTTTTTAATTATTTTTATGTTTTCGGGATTGTTGTGGCTTAATCTAGCTAGCCCGGGGACTAATTTGTAAAACTGTTTAAGGATTTGAGTTTTTCCATGAATGAATATTGGTTGCTTTTATTGTTTGATGGTAGAAAATGGATAGCTTTTGTTAAATAAACAACTTTTGTTAGGTGATTTTTGGTAAAAATGTCAAATAGGGATTAAATTGAAAAATAGCAAGTATACATGGTAAATTTGTAAAATAAATGAAATATAGGGTTTTCTAGGGACCTATATGAAATTTAGCTATATTGGGTTAAACATGAATTGCATGAATTTTCATTTTATGAGCTAAGAACTAAATTGAAAATAATTTAAAAGTACAGGTTTAGATTAAATTGAATGAATTATATGTTAAATTGAATTAAATTTATCCGTATAGATCTAGTTAGACCTCGTACGGAGTTAGATTAGGGCAAAGAGAAAGTCTCAAATTAATCGCTTCCATATCTACGTATATTTGTCGAGTTAAGTTCGTGTAATTAAATTGAGTATTTATATATTTTAATTGAATTATATGTATGTGGTTTGTATAATTGCCATGTATAAATACCGATTGCATATCCGATGCGTACGACAATACTGAGTCCTGTTTGAAACTTAGGAATTCGTAGGATACAAATGACATGTCATTAGGATTATGAATTTGGTTGTGGTCCTATATGTGTGGCAAACACACCACAGCTCGTATGAGCTTACCGATTGTAGCTCGTGAGAGCTTACTGATTCCCAGCTCATATAAGCCTACTGATTTACAGCTCGTGAAAACATACTGATTCATAGCTCATATGAGCATACATGTACAGGAATTGATGGATTACAGTTTAGCACACTATGTGTGAGCTTCCCCGCATATCCAACGATTTTCTAAATGGTTCAACAAGCAATGTTTTGATATGATATGGCATAAATTCGATATGAACTATTACAAGTATAAGTATGAATTACATGGAAAATGACATTACATGGTATATAGGTTGATACATATGTAAGGAATTTGATTAATTGTTGAGGTCATCCATGACTTGGTTTATAAATGTGTTTACATGACTAACATGGTTGATGTATATGTGCTTAGGCATTTGGCCAATATATGTTGGGTTATGCTTGTTTACTATGTGAATAAACGGTAAGTTTAATCCTATGTTACATGAACTTACTAAGCTTAAATGCTTACTCTGTGTATTTTCTGTGTTTTATAATGGATCGGAGGCTCGTTCGTGTTGGAAGCTTGTCGGAGCTATCACACTATCCATCGGCTCTTTTGGTACTTTTGGTTGGTTTAAATTTGGTTGTAATGGCATGTATAGGTTATTTTGGCTAATATTAGCCTATGTGTTTTGGTTATGGACATGACCATTTGGTCGGTTTGCATTTTGGCCTTGTGTTGGTGAAACTGTGTATTTTGATATGTTTATAAGTTGCCTTATAAGGTTGAGGTATGGCTTGATATGGTAAAATGATGGAAGGTATAATAATGGTTTGAATATGTATTTCATGTAAGCCCTCAATAGTTGTGAACTAGTACCTATTTGAATGACTTATTTGGCTTTTTTAGTGCACAACTTATGCGTGATTTATATGATCATTGGGAGCTAGTTTTTATATGTAATATATGGTACATTTTGGTATGTTTTAAAAGGGTAAATCAAGTGGAATAATATGGCTTAGTTTTGGTCAAGCCTTTGTTGGTTGAATGAGCAAATTGTGTTTATATTTGCACATGTTTTTGAATTGTCATTTGAGGTGCCTAAGGGCATATTGGTTGTATGTGAATATAATACATGTTTAAGGCTTGATTTTGCTTGTTTTTAGATGCCTTATTATGGCTTGTTTATGTGCACAAAGTTGAATGTAGGTTGATGCCAAATTGGGTAAGAAAAATGGCTTGTAAAATAACCTTTTTTTTCCACACAGGCAAAGACACGGGCTGAGGCCGTGTGTCCCCTATAGCTTTCAAAAGGGTTGCAATTCAGGCTGTTATACAACCTAGAACACGGCTTAGCACATGTCGTGTGAGGTTACTTCAAAAGGTACACGGCCTAGCACACAGGTATGTGGCTTGGCCGTGTGATAGTTAGAGAGTTACACGGGCACTGACACGAGTTGGGACACAACAGTGTATCCCTATTTTGAATGCCCACACGGCCTGAGACACGGGCATGTCTCCTAACCATGAGAGTCACATGGCCTAGCCACATGGCCGTGTGACCCCTATAGCTTTGAAAATTTTCAATGTTTTTTGAAAAATTCTCTGAGTTTATGATTTAGTCCTGACTTGTTTCTAATGCGTATTTTAGGCCTCGAGGGCTCGTATATGGGACATTATGAATGATTTTGTTTGGTTTTTTTTATGAATATTGATATATTTTGCAATGTTGAAATTTTTGTCTATTTGATCTGTAAACTCTGGTAATGCTCCGTAACTGTGTTCTAGCGATAGATACGAGTTGGGGTGTTACAACGATATAGCACACAAGAGATTTTCTTCTGGTGTACATTTCAGCTCATTTATCACCCTACAAAAAAGAGACAACCACTACTCTCCCATAGTGGGATCATCACATTTATCACCCATAAATTCTTTTCTAACACCCCTTACCCGTACCCAAGACCAGGACAAGATATGGGGCATTACCGAAAAATACAAGCTATATAATTTGATTTCAATTTAAAACCAATCAAATAGAATCTTATTGTCCCAATTATGGACTAAAAGGTCCAAAAAATGCATTAAAAGTGATCCGGGACTAAATCAAGAACTTTAGAAAACTTTAGAGAATTTCTAGGTTTAAACCTCACACGCCTGTGTAGAGGCAATGCACACTCCCGTGTGCATTGGGACACTCTCGTGTGCATTGGGACACTCCCGTGTGCATTGGGACACACCCGTGTCCCTTACCCGTGTTGAGTTATTGGAATTTATTTTTTATTTCGAACCTACAGGGGTTTTTACACGGCCGAGCACACGCCCGTGTCCCTGGCTGTGTCCCTCACACGGCCTAGATACGCCCGTGTCATCGCCCATGTCCAAAAACCTGGACATTCTGTTTATGATGTCATCATCCATCTAGGGGCACACAGCCAAGGCACACGCCCGTGTGCTAGGCCGTGTCCTCCACACGGTTGAGACACACGGCTGTGTCTCTACCTGTGTGTTTACTACCATGCATACTGACCTAAAATTCTAGGTGTAGGGGACACACGGCCGTACAACACGCCCATGGGGACTGACTGGGTGTCACAAACGGCCTAGACACATTCCCGTGTGTCTTCCTGTGTGGACCTTTTTGTAGCCTATTTTCCAAGCCAATGGTCACCCTCAACTTCCATACACATTTATAAACTTAATGGTATTTTAACATAGTCTAAATATGTCCATAACTCACCTTGGCATAGTCAAATGCATGTTAACTTCATCTGATTGGTTTAGCACATGCTAGGTTATCCTTTTTGTATTAAGGATTACCACTTCAATAATCACATTTTATACTTGGCTCATTTTATAACTCATTGCCAATTATGGCCTAACCATCTCCAAGTGATTTGGCCACATTTCACATGTCCATTTACCATATTTAACCATCACGTGAAACATTTAAGCATAACATGCACAATTAGTAGGTTTACAACCTACATTAAAATGAGCCATATCCCATTCCCATATACAAAATGAATAAGTATAGCATTCAAGCCTTTACATTGGCTAGCCAAAAGACACATATAAAACAATGACCAAGAATCCTATACATGCCATTATAACAAAATAAAAGTTTCTATATACCAAAGCAAGACAAGTTGATAGTGTTGACAATGCTCTAACCGTCTTCCAATCTTCACAAGTCTGCGAGCTCTGTAAGACAAGAGAGATGAAAAAGGGTAAGTATTTATGTGCTTTGTAAGTTCAGATAACGGGAAAGTAAACTTACCGGTTATTTAGCATACAATCATAATAGATATTCATGCCAACATGCATAGTATAATTTCCCTATCACATACACTTGACCATCAAGTTAGTCTCAGGCAAATACATTATAACATTAGTCTTAGATGAGATCATCAATTCAAGCATTTCTATTCTCATTTCTCATTTTAACCTGTTGAATTTCTCAGGATATCGATGGATATCTCATTTACCGTCAAATCATGCAAGTGATCATTTTAAATATGCACTTCCGTGAACCTCGTTCTTACGGTGGGATTACCAGTCCAGGCTAAATCCCCCGTATTATAAACTCACAGAGCAATGTCGGGATTACTCGTCCAGGCTAAATCCCTTACAATGACATATACTTCTATAAGTTCGGATCTAAATTACCAGTCCAGGATAAATTTAGATCCTAATCGGAATACCCGTCCGGGCTAAATCCATTTCAACACACATATTCTTCGGGAGGCTAGATCACTATAGGATCACTCGTCCGAGCTAGATCCTTTCTACCATTAATTCATTTTCGAGAAATCCATCAAGTATCCTTTCTATTCAACCGGGACATTTCATTGTAACATCAATTTTTCATGAATTATCGTATTTTTTCATATCAATATTATAACTTAGACATGAACTTACATCTTTAATGTATTTAAAATAGTTTACATTCGAGTTACGCAAACTTACCTGGTAATTGTTTCGGATTCGAATTTTGGTTACTCCGAAACCTTTTGTTTTCCTCCGTCAACTTCTGAAGTTGGTCTCTCGAGGTCTATATAAGCAACAATAAATTATCAATACATCACACTATTCATTTTAGGCCTAAATTTCACCCCGGGCAGAATGACCATTTTACCCCTAACCTTTCACACTTTTACAATTCAGTCTATAGGCTCGTATAATGAAATGCATGAAATTTATAGGTTATCCAAGCCTAGTCAAATATTTTTATTGCTTATAATAGCCCACATTTTCTTTCATTTTACATTTTTCTACCAATTTTCACAACTTTTACAAACTGGTCCCTTAAGCCATTTCCATGAAAAAATACTTAGTAAAAGTTGTTTACCATCCTCTAAACTCTCATATTCCTCCACAAATCATCAAAATACATGCATCTCATGCATGGGTAAATTTCTAAACATGAACCTTAGCTTGAAATATGGGTAGAAATAGAGAGAGCATGTTACGAGGATCTTAAAAATACGAAGAGCATTAAAAACGGGGCTAGAGAGCACTTACTATAGAGCTTGAAAATGTTGAAAACCCTAGATATGGAGACCCTTCAATTTTCGACAGCATGGAGAAGAAAAATGGCTGATTTTTACTTTCATTTTCCCTTTTTATTTAGTTTATTACCAAATAACCAAAATGCCCTTCCTTAATAACATTTTAACAGTTTTTATGCATGCCCATTTTTTTCCAAAAACTTAGAAATTGGGCAGATTAATCTTAAGACCTTCTAATTAATAATTCAAAGCAATTTCATACAAATTGCTTCTAGAACCAAAATTTTACAACTTATTCAATTTGGTCCCTAATTACCAATTGGACACTTT
The DNA here is from genome assembly GCF_025698485.1 of Gossypium arboreum. Classification (NCBI taxonomy): domain Eukaryota; kingdom Viridiplantae; phylum Streptophyta; class Magnoliopsida; order Malvales; family Malvaceae; genus Gossypium; species Gossypium arboreum. The sequence continues at coordinate 49,107,433 of NC_069076.1, forward strand.
ATACTTAGAACTTCTTCATGAAACTTTAACACATGCTTATTTTCATATCTTAGACCTCATAATAATCATAAAACAAATATTTTAATGTTAGATTTGTGGTCCCAAAACCACTATTCTGACTAGGCCCAATTTTGGAATGTTACATTTCTCCCCCCTTAGGGACTTTCGTCCTCGAAAGTCTTACCAGTAAACAGGTTCGGATATTGACTTCTCATGGCTTCTTCAGGTTCCCATATGGCTTCTTCCACTCCATGTCTATGCCATAAAACTTTCAACAAGGCTATATTCTTATTCCTCAATTCTTTGACTTCTTGAGCTAAAATCTTGACCAGTTTTTCACCATAGGTCATATTCGGTCTAATTTCAACTTCAATCGGTGAAATCACATGTGAGGGGTCTGATCTATATCTATGCAACACGGACACATGGAATACATCTTGAATCTTTTCTAACTCAAAAGACAACGTTAATCGGTAGGCTAATAGTCCAACTCTTTCAATAATCTCATATAGTCCGATATACCTTGGACTCTGTTTGCGCTTTCAACCAAATCTGAAGACCTTTTTTCCATGGAGATACTTTCAAGAATACTTTATCTCCAACTTGAAACTCAATCTCTTTTCTTTTCAAATCAACATATGACTTTTGCCTATCCATTGCTACTTTCAAGCAATCTCGTATCACTTTTACCATTTCCTCAATTTCCTTGATCAAATCAAATCTGTGAATCCGGTGTTCTTTGAGTTCTGTCTAATACAACAGAGTTCGACACTTCTGGCATACAACGCCTCATAAAGTGCCATCTTTAAACTCATCTAGAAACAGTTATTATAGGCAAATTCCACCAAAGGCAAGTACTTTTCCCAACTACCCTAAAATTTAAGGACGCAACACCGTAACATGTCCTCGAGAATCTGAATTGTCAGCTCAGACTGACCACCAGTCTGTGGGTGGAATGCCATACTAAAACTCAACTTCGTACCCAAGGCTTCTTGTAGTTTCTTCTAAAATCTCAAAGTGAATCTCGGGTCTCTATTTGAGATGATCGACAACGGTACCCTGTGTAGTCTCACAAGCTTTGAAATGTACAAGTCAGCAGTCTATCCAGAGAGTAATCTGTCTGTACCGAAATGAAGTGAGCTGACTTTGTTAGTCTATCAACCACAACCCAAAAAACATCTTTCTTTTTCGGGGTTAACAGTAATCCAGTCACAAAATCCATGGTAATCCTATCCCACTTCCATTCAGGGACCATCACAGGCTGTAATAAACCCGAAGGTACTTGGTGTTCAGCTTTAACCTGTTGACATATTAAGCATTTCGACACAAATTCAAAGATGTCTCTTTTCATACCATTCCACCAGTATATTGCCTTTAAATCATTACATCTTAGTACTTCCTGGTTGAATAGATAGATGACTATCATGTGCCTCTTGCGAAATTTTTTGAATAAGTTTATCATTTTTGGGTACACAGACCCTATCTCGAAACATCAAGCAACCATTAGGACCAATCTGAAAGTCTGATTCAACGCCCGTCTCACATTGTGCTCTCTTGACTTGCAAGTCGCTATCATTGATCTGAGCTACGCAAAATTCTTGGAGAAAGGTAGTTCTGGCTCTTAACTCTGCCAAAACCGAACCATCATCAGACAATACCAATCGTGTGTTCATAGCCTTCAATGCAAATAAGGACTTCCTACTCAAGGCATCGACGACCACATTCGCCTTTCCCGAGTGATAATCAATTATCAACTCATAATCTTTAATCAACTCTAACCATCTTCACTGTCTCAGATTCAATTCCTTTTGAATCCCCAAATACTTAAAACTCTTGTGATCTATGAATATGTAGCAAGTTTCACCATACAAATGGTGTCCCCAAATTTTCAAGGCAAATACAATAGCAACCAACTCCAAGTCATGTGTTGGATAATTTTTCTCATGTAGCTTTAGTTGCCTTGAAGCATAGGCTATTACTTTGCCCTCTTGCATAAGCACACAACCCAGTCCATTTAAGGATGTATCACAATAGACTACGAATTCTATTCTCGGCTCGGGTTGCACTAAAATCAGAGCTTCAGTCAGCGACGTCTTCAATTTCTTGAAACTCTATTGACATTTTTTTGGCCAATCAAACTTAACATCTTTTTCCAGCAACCTCGTCAAAGGAGTTGCAATAACTGAAAATCCTTTCACGAAGCGTTGATGGAAACAGTTAAGCCCAAAAAGCTTCTAACCTTAGTTACGTTCTTCGGCGGCTTCCATTCGACAATAACAGATATCTTATTTGGATCAACTCAGCTACCTTCACCCAAAATAATGTGACCCAAGAATCCTACCTCTCAGAGCCAGAACTCGCTCTTGCTAAATTTAGCATACAACTGTTTGTCCCGTAAAGTATGTAAAACAGTTCCCAGATGTTCCGCATGTTCATCCTCATCCTTGGAATAAATCAGGATATCATCAATAAATAAAACAACAAACTTGTCTAAGTGTGGCAGAAATATCCTATTCATCAAGTCCATAAACACAGCCAGAGCATTCGTCAATCCAAAAGGCATCACAAGAAATTCGTAATGGCCATACCTCATTCTGAAAGCAATCTTAGGCACGTTCAACTCCTTAACTCGCAATTGATAATAGCTAGATCTCAAATCTATTTTGGAAAATATAGTGGCTCCCCTCAACTGATCAAACAGGTCGTCGATCCTTGGCAAAGGATACCTATTCTTAATAGTTACTTTGTTGAGTTGGCGGTAATCTATACATAATCTCATCAAACCATCTTTCTTCTTTACAAATAATACGGGAGCACCCCAGGGAAAAAAGCTTGGTTTTGTAAAACCCTTATCCGTCAGTTCTTGCAACTGTGCTTTTAACTCTTTCAACTCTATTGGTGCCATCCTATACGGGGTAATAGAAATAGGTGTTGTTCCTGGCACTAGCTCAATACTAAACTCTACTTCTCTAATAGGAGGCAAACTAGACAACTCTTCCGGAAACACATCCGGATATTCATGTACTATTGGCACCGACTCAATCTTCAACTCCAACTCTTTAGTATTCAGTAGAAAAGCAAGGTATGCTTCATACCCTTTTCTCATATACCTTTGAGCCATCATTGAGGTAATCACAACCGGTGGTGTATTCAACTCACTTGAGTCAACTCGAAGAACTTCGCCATCTGAACATTTCAATACAATATACTTGCTACCACAATTTACTGTCACATCATGAATGACCAACCAATCCATGCCAAGTATTACATCAAACTCATTGAAAGGAAAAACCATAACGTTAGCCGGAAAACAATGACCTTGAATCGTTAAAGGACAGTTCTTACAAACTTTATCGACTAAAATAGACTTGCCCAGAGGGTTCGACACCTTAACCACAAATTTCGTTGGTTCCATAAACATATTCATGCTAGACACCAATTTCATGCAAATGTATGAATGGGTCGATCCCAAGTCAATCAAGGCAATAACATGAGTATTATGGAGAGAAAATGTACTTGAAATGACATCGGGAGCTGAAGCCTCCTCGCTAGCGCATATAGCGTAAGTTCTCGCTCGGGCTCGAGCCTCTGATTTTGCAGTAGTATCCTTGGCAACATTTTGACTGCCACTTGCACTTCCGAAATGTCTCGGAGGTCTACCTTGAGAAATAGGAGCATTAAGCTTCGGGGCAAATTCCACTTCTTTATCAACTCGCTCCGGGCAATCTCTCAGGAAATGGTCAAGAGAACCACATCTGTAGCATGTTTCGCTCTTCATTCGACACTCTCTAAAATGAAATTTGTTGCAACTTTTACATCTTGATTATTGATCATCTACACTTCCCACACTAGTTACCATAGGGGAAGGAGACTTCGGGTTGTGACGTTTGGAGCTTCTTATTCTACATGAATATCCCACCGATGCAGTAGAGCGTTCCTGTTGGCCTCTCGATTTCTTTGTAGGGAAAGAGTGTGTTCTGCCGCTAGATCTCTTACTCAAAACTCAAGCTTCTCTCTTTGTTTTTTTCCTTTCATTATTGAGTTGTTCGGCCTTCTTGGCCCGATCGGCTAATGCAGTAAATTCTTGTATCTCGAGGATCCAAATTAACACGTTTCTGCCTTCGTTTGGACCCATCCACTTGCATACTGACTTAGTCTCACGAACTCTCTTTTGTATTCTGACACGGTTCTATTTTCTTGTTTAAGTTCCAAGAACTCTTTCCATTTCTGATCTAGAAACCTTTGACTAATATACTTCTTTCTAAATCCCGCTTGGAAAAATTCCCATGTGATACTCTCTCTTGGTGCCATCGAGGATATAGTCTTCCACCAGTGGTATGCAGTGTCTTTCAACAGTGACACCTTGCATTTCAAGCTTTCCTCAAGAGTACACGACAGTTCGTCGAGAACCCACGTGGTATTCTCAAGCCAAAATACAGCACGTTTCAGACCGTCATCAATCGTGGGCCTAAACTCTTCGACTCCATATTTCCTAAGTTTATACACTGGGGCGTTACTAGGGTGCTATGCCTTGTGGCACTTCTTCTTCAGGTCGAGCAGGGGGCGGAGGAGGTCGTGGTATATTGGGGTGGTTTCTTAGGTAATCCCCAAACCACTCATCCATCATCTCAAAAAAGGCAGCCTTAGCCTCTTTCCGGCCCTCAAACATAGGCCTTCTACTACTACTAGAAGTAGCTCGCTGTACGGAAGTTGGAGCATGGGTCTTGGCTCCCTCGGACGCATCTTGGGCTTGATCGGAAGACATTTACTATATTCAAATACGATTATAAGGGTTAGGAGATGTCACACTATCAAAACTTGTATAATGGTATGTATAGCTAGACTCGTTAAATGCTACGTTAGTCCGAAAATCGACTAAACCATAGCTCTGATACCACTAAATGTAACACCCCTTAGCCGTACCCGAGATCGGGACAAGATACGGGGCATTATAAAAAATACGGGCTAAAAAATTTCAGTTCAATTTAAAATCGATCAAACAGAATCGTATTGTCCCAATTATAGACATACAAGGTCCAAAACATGCATTAAAAGTGATCCGAGACTAAATCAAGAAATTTAGAAAACTTTAGGGAATTTCTAAGTTTAAACCTCACACACCCATATGGAGGCAATGCACATGCCCGTATGCATTGGGATATGCCTGTGTCCCTTACCTGTGTTGCATTATTGGAATTTATTTTTCATTTTGAACCTATAGGGGTTTTCATACGGCTGAGCACATGCCCTTGTCCCTCACACGGCCTAGACATGCTCGTGTCATCGTTCATGTCCAAAAAACTGGACACTCTGTTTATGATGCCATCATCCATCTAGGGGCACACAGCCAAGGCACACGCCCATGTGCTAGGCTGTGTCCTCCACACGGTTGAGACACACGGCCGTGTCTCTACCCGTGTGTTTACTACCATGCATACTGATTTAAAATTCTAGGTGTAGGGGAACACGACAGTACAACACGCCCATAGGGACTGACCGTGTGTCATACATGGCCTAGACACATGCCCGTGTGTCTACCTGTGTAGACCTTTTTGTAGGCTACTTTCCAAGCCAATGGTCACCCTCAACTTTCATACACATTTATAAATTTCAATGGTATTTTAACATAGTCTAATATGTACATAACCCACCTTGGCATAGTCAAATGCATGTTAACCTCATCTTATTGGTTTAGTACATGCTAGGCTATCCTTTTTGTATTAAGGTTTACCACTTCAATAATCACATTTTATACTTGGCTCATGTTATAACTCATTGCCAATTATGACTTAACCATCTCCAAGTGATTTGGCCACATTTCACATGTCCATTCATGATATACCATATTTAACCATGATATGAAACATTTAAGCATAACATGCAAAATTAGTAGGTTTACAACCTACATTAAAATGAACTATATCCCATGCCTATATACAAAATGAATGAGTATATCATTCAAGCCCTTACATTGGCTAGCCAAAGACACATATAACAAAATGACCAAGAATCCTATACATGCCATTATAACAAAATAAAAGTTTCTATATACCAAAGCAAGACAAGTTGATAGTGTTGACAATGGTCTAACCGTCTTCCAATCTTCACAAGTCCGCGAGCTCTGTAAGACAAGAGAAATAAAAAAAGGTAAGCATTTACATGCTTAGTAAGTTTGGATAACATGAAAGTAAACTTACTGGTTATTTAGCATACAATCATAATAGATATTCATGCCAACATGCATAGTATAATTCCCCTATCACATACACTCAACCATCAAGTTATTCTCAGGCAAATACGTTATAACATTAGTCTTAGATGAGCTCATCAATTCAAGCATTTCTATTCTCATTTCCCATTTTAACCCATTGAATTTCTCGGAATCTCGATGGATATCTCATTTACTGTTAAATCATGCAAGTGATCATTTTAAATATGCACTCTCGTGAACCTCGCTCTTACGGTGGGGTTACCATTTCAGGCTAAATCTCCAGTAATATAAACTCACAGAGCAATGTCGGGATTACCAGTCCAGGCTAAATCCCTTACAATGACATATACTCCTATGAGTTCAGATCTAAATTACCAGTCCAGGCTAAATTCAGATCCTAATCGGATTACCCATCCATGCTAAATTCATTTCAGCACACATACTATATCACTATAAGATCACCCTTTCGGGCTAGATCCTTTCTGCCATTAATTCATTTTCGAGAAATCCATTAGGTATCATTTCTATTCAACCGGGACATTTCATTGTAACATCAATTTTTCATGAATTATCATATTTTGCATATCGATATTATAATTTATACATAAACTTACATCTTTAATGTATTCAAAATAGTTTACATTTGAGTTACAGGAACTTACCTAGTAATCGTTTCGAATTCAAATTTTGGTTACTCCGAAACCTTTTGTTTTCCTCAGTCGACTTCTGATGTTCGTCTTTTGAGGTCTATATAAGCAATAATAAATTATCAATACATCACACTATTCATTTTAGGCCTAAATTTTACCCTCGGGTAAAATGACCATTTTGCCCCTAACCTTTCACACTTTTACAATTTAGTCTCTAGGTTCGTATAATGAAATGCATGAAATTTCTAGGTTATCCAAGCCTAGCTGAATATTTTTCTTGATTATAGCAGCCCACATTTTCTTTCATTTCACATTTTTCTACCCATTTTCACAACTTTTACAAAATGGTCCCTTAAGCCATTTCCATGAAAAACTACTTAGTAAAAGCTGTTTACCATCCTCTAAACTCTCATATTCCTCCACAAATCATCAAAAACAAGCATCTCATGCATGGGTAAATTTCTAAACATAAACCCTAGCTTGAAATATGGGTAGAAATAGAGAGAGCATGTTACGAGGATCTCAAAAATATAAAGAACGTTAAAAGTGGGGCTAGGGAGCACTTACTATAGAGCTTGAAAATGTTAAAAACCCCTAGGTATGGAGAACTTTCAATTTTCGGCAGCATGGAGAAGAAAAATGGCTGATTTTTGCTTCATTTTCCCTTTTATTTAGTTTATTACCAAATGACCAAAATACCCTTCCTTAATAACCTTTCAAAATTTTCCATGCATGCCCATTTTTGTCCCAAAACATAGAAATTGGGAAAATTAATCTTTAAGACCTTATAATTAATAATTCAAAGCAATTTTATACAAATTGCTTGTAGAACCAAAATTTTACAACTTATTCAATTTGGTCCTTAATTACCAATTGGACACTTTATACTTAGAACTTCTTCATGAAACCTTAAAACATGCTTATTTTCATATCCTAGACCTCATAATAATCATAAAAAGAATATTTTAATGCCAAATTTGTGGTCCCAAAACCACTATTCTGACTAGGCCCAATTTTGGAATGTTACATCTTTAGCACCCTTCTTACGAATTTTTTTCACAGGGTCTTCTTTAGGTGGAGTCACAATAGGTACTGGTGGTGTAGGTTGTGTTGGGCGAACCACTTCCAGTTGTGGTTGCTGAGGCTGTTGAGGCTGGGGCACTTGAGTATTCCCCATAAACTAGTCAAACATTTATGTCATCATCATAAACTAAAACTATTTCTATCTGCTCCCAAGCCAATTGTAGGTGCTTGTTCTGGAACAGGAGGCACATGACTTTAAATTTCTTCTCCAGTCACTTTTCTAGATCCTTTAGACATCTTTTTTAATATTACAAGTAAATTTGGATTAGCTTAACACACTCAAGGATTAAGCCAAAGGCATATCATGCATGATGGGGCATGACTCAGCAATTAGTTTTTGAGAATCGGCTCAACCTTGACTTTAATACCAAACTTGTAACATGCCAAACCCGACCCTATAATAAGATACAAGTATGGTGTGCCGCTACTTAAAATCAAACTAACTTTACAACATTTTTGCGAAACCTTTATATAATTCTTACAAAGTTATAAATATAAAACATATATTAGTTGTTACTTTACCAAGGTTTGGATGAAAACATCAACAGTTTAAAAATAATGTACAAGTTGTATGGTGTATAAGTTCAAATATAATAACTTCATTAAACATAGTGTATTAATTTAAAATCAAGCATTAATACTTCATAGAAATATCATAAAAATAGAGTCTTATAAAAAAAAGAAGTTCTATGTACAAATCATTTTCAAATACACTTATGCGCCACCCTCGTGAGTCATGCATGATACAAAACAAAGCAGCCAAGTCACAATAGTAGTAGCACTCTGGCGTAGTTCTTCTAACAAAGTCTTCCTTCAGTCAGCAAGCCTAAGAAGGAAAAAGGTAACAAAGTAAGTTCATACGAATTTAGTGAGCTCCAAAGAGAAATCATACATAACATTACTAATAGTACATATGAACATTTTTGAAGGATTTACACACATTCACATAGTCACCCAATGGCGTAAAAAAAACACAGATAGACTCAGTATGCCAACTTACTTATCACTTAGGCATATACTGTATGCCAGCTCAACACTACTCAAACAAGATCATTCTCATGCCAGGCACGTACTCAAAATTCAGAATCAGAAGAATATCATTCATTCTTATTTACATACATTCTCCCCCTTAACTCCTCATATCATTTTCATTCAGAACAACATGTTTTATTTTGATCTGTCAATCTGATTTGCAATAATGCCCGACCAGAGGCTAGACAAACTGTAAGAGCCCGATTTCAGGATTAATCAGAATAGTAGTTTTGTGTAACACCCCGAACCCGAGACCATCGCCGGTGTCGGACACGAGGGGTTAACAAACCAAGTTCACTTGTTTTGCCCACCAATTTGACATTTCCAGTCAGGCTGGAAAACTGCGTCACCGTCGCCTTAAAAATCATATCTCGAGTTTCAAAACTCGGAAACTGGTTTCGTAAATTTTCCCTGAATTTAGACTCATGTATCCATCCATGGATTTATTTCTAGAATTTTTGGTTGGGCCAATTGGTACAGTTTATTAGTTAAAGTCACCCATGTTACAGGGATCGACTGCTCTAACCTTCGCGCGTTACAACTTGAATATCTCACTGTACAGAACTTTAATACTGGTGCTGTTTGTTTCTAATGAAACTAGACTCAAAATGGAATCTGTACATATAAGGCATGACTCCTAATTCTTTCTGGATAATTTATAACAAATTTTTAAAGTTGCAATAGGGGACCCAGAAACCGTTCTGGCCCTGTCTCACAATAGCTTTAATATCTCTTAACATGTAACTCCTATGACCATTTCGTTTCTTCCATATGAAAATAGACTCATCAAGGTTCATTTACATAGCTTATTCACTATTTAATACCATTCCTACAAATTTTGGTGATTTTTCACATTCACGTCACTGCAGCTGGCAGCATCTGTTTTTAAGGTAGGTCTTACCTATTTGGTAGTCTCCATGAACCAACTAGTCTTGCCATACATAGGTTCATATATGATCATTTTAACCATGCCAATGGCTGATCATGTGACCAACATTCCCATTTACAATCCATGGTCACATCATGACACCAAATATATACATATACAAACCGCAAATAGTCTAAGTTGATACTTCACTTTTACGAGTCATTTTCGCATGGCCGTACACAAATACATCACAACATATTTAACTAACAAGGGGTAGTCCTATACATGCCATTTCAAAGTTCAACCAAAAATTTATACCAAAATTAGAGACGTTGATAGTGTGGATGACTTCGACTTTATTGATCCCGAATCCGATTGCTATCGAGCGAAATCTATAAAACAGAGAGCCAAAGCAACGGGGTAAGCATTTTTATGCTTAGTAAGTCTCAAGGAATATAATCAACTCTAATTACAGCAATACATTCACATAGCCAAATGCATCATTTCATTAATACACATTCTTACTTCACACTTCATCATTATATACTTTCACAAAGTATCAATCAATTCAATAACTGAAATTCATTAGTCGATTGAGCGAATGTTGCTCAAACATGTCGACTTTCCAATGCACATATAAACGTACCTTATTCTTTGGGCTTCTCGAGTGTACTAATTGAATTTATTACAGCAACCAACACTCACCTCCAGCCCAAGATTCTTGAATATAACCGGATATAACCACGTGCACAAATGCCTTGGTCTTAGCCGGATAGAATGTCTCGCACGAATGCCTTGGTCTTAGCCGGATGTAGCCACTAGCACAATTGCCTTCGGTCTTAACCGGATATAATTTCCAGCATAATTGTCTTCGGGCTTAGCCGGATATCATTCAATTTCTCATGCACACATACATCAATAATCATTGGACATACATATTTCATTCTCGTTACTAAGGCTCAAACACAATTATAATCACTAGCATAATCGCCTTCGGGACTTAGCCCGGGTATTATTCGAATACTCATACACACATAAATCAATAATCAATACATCCATATTTCATTCCACATAATTCAAGTAAGGTCACTTCTTGAGGACTTACCTCGGATGTTGTCGAACGGCTTTTACGGCTATTCGATCACTTTTTCCTTCCCCTTGTCCAATTGTGGCCCTCTTAGCTCTTGAGCTAATTCAAACAAATTCAATTTATTAAAACCTCATTGTGCTAGCTTATGGCCGAATATGACAAGGAGTTTAAATGGTCATATGGCCACTCTTTAGCTTGAATACACAATGGTCATGCACATTTTATACTACATCAAGCAATTCAATACAATTTATTCGAGCATCAAGGAAAAGCTAAGGCCTTCAATAGGCTACCCAAGGCCGAATATTCATGTACATGTTGAGGCCAATTATGCACTTAATACCTCACAAAAACAGCATGCATTTTACTAGTTAATGCTTTGCATATTGTAGCTCAAAACTTATAATATAGCATCAAGCACTCATATGTGTGCTAGGTAGAATGTGCTTGCAATTTCACAATCATTCTTCAACATCTTCTTCTTTAAACAACCATATTCATCACTTAGTTCATAACCAAAACATCATGTGCAAACATATATATACATATATGAGCACGGCCAATTTCAAGGTGTCCATAGCCATCCAAAACACAAATTTTAACTAACATGCAAGAAGCATGAACCATGCTCATGAATGCATCATGGCGAATATGACAATCATGCCCTTTTCAACTTCAATCATGATTAAACAAAAGAAAACTCAAAATCTTACTCAAAAGTAGACAATCCATCATTGCATGCATCATCATCAAGCTTCACACTTAGCATGCAATGGCTTTATCACCATAACAACTTTGGCCAAATACCATTTCCATGGCATAACAAAGATTTGAGCCATGGCTAACATGCACATCAAGTTAGCAACCAAAACATGCATGAAACTCCTAACACAACCTCATACATACCTTAATCTTGATGCAAACTTAGCCAAATCTCCTTCTAGATCTCTTCCAAACCAAGCATGAAGCAAAAATCCTCCTTCTTCCTTAGTTTTGGCTCAAAGAAAGGATGAACAAAATTTTTCTTTTTTCTCTACAACTCACGGCAATGGGGAGGGGAATACCACACTCACACACATTTTTTTTCATTCTTTTCTTACCCATACACCTTTGTTTATTATTTCTCCTAATGCACCAACAAAACATGTTTCATGACATGTTTTGCCCATCCTCTCTTGCCATGGCGGCCACTTCATGTTGGGGGAAATTTGACATGCAAATCCCTTATTTTTGCATGCATGAGCAACTAGTCATCACACATTTCCCCATCATACTTTCAAAGTTCACTACTAGGTCCTTTCTAGTGAAATTCGCATTTATAACACTAAATCGAAACATCAAAATGTCACACACAAATTAACACATATCATAGGCATCAAAATAAATTTTAAATTATTTTTATGCCTCGGTTTTGTGGTCCCGAAACCACATCCCGACTAGGGTCAATTTTGGGTGTCACAACTCTCCCCACTTAAGAAATTTTCGTCCCGAAAATCTTACCGATAAATAGGTTTGGATATCGCTCTTTCATAGAGTTCGCGGTCTCCCAAGTAGCTTCTTCTATCCCGTGCTTGAGCCATAACACTTTCACCAGCGGAACCCGCTTGTTTCGCAACTCTTTCACTTCTCGTGATAGGATACGAATCGGTTCTTCCTCATAACTCATATTAGCTTGAATTTCAATTTCGATGGACTAATCACGTGCGATGGATCGGATCTATAGCGCAAAGCATCGAAACATGAAAGACATCGTGAACCTTTTTGAGTTCAGGGGGCAAAATCAAACGATATGCCACTGGACCGACTCGCTCGGATATCTCATATGGCCCAATGAACATCGGGCTCAGCTTGCCCTTACGGCCGAATCTGAGTATCTTTTTCCAAGGCAATACCTTGAGAAACACTTTATCACCCACCTGATACTCGATATCCTTACGCTTCAGATCCACGTACGACTTCTGACGATCGGAGGCTATCTTTAGACTTTCACGGATTACTTTCACTTTCTGTTCAGCATCCCTAATCAAATCCACCCCGAAAATCTTGCTTTCACCAAGCTCAGTCCAAAACAATGGTGTACGGCATTTATGACCGTACAAAGCCTCGTAGGGTGCCATCTTAATACTTGATTGAAAGCTGTTGTTGTAAGCGAATTCAATCAACGGCAAATACCGTTCCCATGAACCACTAAACTCGAGGACGCAACATCTTAACATATCCTCAAGTATCTGAATTATCCGCTCGGATTGACCATCGGTTTGGGGGTGAAAAGCGGTCTGAAATGCAACTTGGTACCCAAAGCTTTTGCAACTTTTTCCAAAATCGCGAGGTAAATCTCGGATCTCTATCCGACACGATGGAAATAGGCACCCGTGTAATTTCACAATCGAAAGCGTACAATTCGGCTAATTTGTCCATTGAAAATCCGTGCGACGGGGACAAAGTGGGCCGACTTAGTCAATCGATCTACCACGACCCAAACCGCATCCTTCTTACTTGCTGACAATGGCAGTCCGGATACAAAGTCCATTGTGACTCGATCCCATTTCCACTCGGGTATCGTGATTGGCTGAAGTAATCCTGAAGGCACCTGATGTTCCGCTTTCACTTGTTGACATATTAAACATCTCGAAACAAAGTCGGAGATGTCTCGCTTCATACCATGCCACCAAAACCGACGTTTCAAATCATTGTACATCTTCGTACTCCCCGGGTGGATTGCCATTCGGCTACAATGGGCTTCATTCAGAATTATCGAAATGAGTTCCGAATTCTTTGAGTCCTTGTTCGGCACACACTCAGCCCGTTTTGCAGCCAACTCGTCGTCGACTTTCTGAGCTTCTCGAATTTGATGTATCAACAGTGGTTTGGCTTTCAATTCAGCTACTAATACACTATCGGATCGAACAGACAAGTGCACGTTCATCGCTCGTAAAGCGAATAATGATTTACGACTCAAGGCATCCGCAACCACATTCGCCTTTCCCGGGTGATAGTCAATGATCAGCTCATAATCCTTTAACAGCTCGAGCCAACGTCTTTGTCGCAGATTTAAGTCTCTTTGGGTCATCAAATATTTGAGACTTTTGTGATCCGAGTACACATGGCACCTTTCACCAAATAAGTAATGTCGCCATATCTTTAAGGCGAACACAATGGCAGCCAATTCGAGATCATGGGTCGGATAATTTTTCTCGTGTGGCTTTAATTGCCTCGACGCATAGGCCACAACTCGACCTTCTTGCATCAATACGCAACCTAACCCAAGGAGGGAGGCGTCACTATAGATGACAAACTCTTTGCCAGATTCGGGTTGCACTAAAATTGGGGCTTCAGTCAAATAAGTTTTCAGTTGATCGAAACTTTTTTGGCATTTCTCAAATCCATTCGAACTTAACATCCTTTTGGAGTAGCCGTCATCGGCGTGGCTATCGTTGAGAAGCCTTTACAAATCGTCGGTAATAACCGCAAGCCCCAAAAAGCTCGAACCTCAGTAATATTTCTGAGGCTTCCAATTAAGTATGGCTGAAATTTTATTGGTCGACTCGAATACCCGTCTGAATACCACATGACCCAAGAAGCTAACCTCTCTTAACGAACTCACACTTGCTGAACTTAGCATATAATTGCTTATCCCGTAAGATTTGCGGCACTAACCGCAGTGTTCAGCATGTTCGGTCTCATTTCTTGAATAGACCAAGATGTCATCAATGAACACGACTACGAATCGATCCAAATATGGTGCGAAGATCCGATTCATTAAATCCATAAATACCGCAGGGCATTAGTGAGCCCAAACGGCATCACTAGGAACTCATAGTGACCATATCTCGCTCGAAAGCGGTCTTGGGTACGTCGAATCTCGGATTCGCAATTGATAATAGCCCGATCTCAAATCTATTTTCGAGAACACCGAGGCTCCCTTCAGTTGATCGAACAAGTCATCAATACGTGGCAACGGATATTTGTTCTTTATCGTCGCTTTATTAAGCTGACGATAGTCGATGCACAGCCGCATGGTTCCATCCTTCTTCTTCACGAACAACACTGGCGCACCCCAAGGTGAAAAACTCGGGCGAGCAAAACCTCTATCCACCAATTCTTGCAACCGAGCTTTCAACTCCTTTAATTCGTTGGTGCCATACGATACGGAGCTATCGAAATTGGAGTGGTACCGGTACCAATTCGATGCCAAATTCTATTTCCGAACAGTGGTCAACCCGGCAATTCTTCGGGAAAACATCCGGTATTCACAAACCAACGACACGATTCGGGTTTCTTTTTCGATTCCTTGTCATCGAGCACGTATGCAAGGTACGCCGCACCCTTTTCTTACATATTTTCGGGCCAACATCGGCGATATTACGGTGGCAACCCTTTAAGTCCGTAGACTCAACTCGAATTATTTCATTATTCGCGCACCTCAAATCTATAGTCTTGCTCTTGCAATTTACAACCGCATCGTGCATGGTCAACCAATCCAAACCAAGAATAACGTCGAACTCATCGAGCGGCAAAAGCATCAAGTCCGCCGGAAAACAAGAACCTCGGAACACTAGGGGACTTTTCTTGCACACGTTGTTGACAAGCACGTAATGACCCAAGGGTTTGACACCGAATTACAAACTCGAGAGACTCAATAGGCAAAGTCTTCTTTGGATGCTAAGGTTTCACATATATATGAATGAGTAGAACCGGGGTCAATCAAAGCAATCACATTTGTATTGAAAAGAGTGAAAGTACGGTAATGACATCCGGAGAGGCGGCATCCTCACGTGGCGTATGGCATAAGTCCTTGCAGAGCACGAGCCTCGAGATCGATGGTAGCATCTCTAGATCCTCTCGACCGCCACCGACATTGCCCATATTTCTAGATGGCCTACCTCGGCGATGGTAGCACAGGTTTCCACTCGACTTACATTCTGTTCATGCATCCTCGGGCAATCCTTCATAAAGTGGTCGGCCGACCCACACTTATAGCGAGAGCGATCACGAAACCAACAGCTCCCGAATGCCATTTGCCACAATGTGGACACTCCGCCCTCTCTCGGCGATCATTTCCACCATCATGGCGATCGAAGTGACTCGTGTGGTCACAGGGGTCGATCGCGTCCTCGTCTAGAAAAGCACAAACGCCTCTAGACCGGCTCGCATCATCTCGAAATCTCTTTGATGCTTGTTGAAGAGACTTTCCGAGGACCTCTTCGAATTCTCCGGTTCCCACATCAGCTTTTGTTTCTCCTTTCTAAGCTCTTGACTTTACAAGCTCGCTCAACAAGTACTACGAACTCTCGTATCTCGAGAATGCCAACGAACATCCTTATATCATCATTCAGCCCATCCTCGAAGCGTTTACACATAATGACTTGGACGAAATGCATACTGCTGCGTCTGGCTAAGCCTCACAAATTTTCGTTCGTAGTCGAATCGACATAGAACCTAGCTTAAGGTCAAGGAATTCCCTTCGCTTTTGGTCGATGAATCTCGGTGATATACTTTTTGAACTCGGTTTGAAAGAATTCCCAAGTCACTTGCTCTCTAGGTACCACAAGTCGAGTACTCCACCAATAGTAGGCGGACTCACGTAGCAAGGAGATGGTACACTTTAAGCACTCATCGGTGTACAGGATAGCTCATCGAGCACCGGATAGTGTTATCCAACCAAAATTCAGCTCGCTTCGGCATCATCATCATCCGTAGCCTTAAATTCAGTGGCCCCATGTTTTCAAATCCTATCGATTGGGGCTTACTTGACCTTATTTGGTCATCCACCGGAGGTATTGTAGGTCTTGGGGTTGCATTTGTTTGGAATGGAGGTTGTGGAACAGTAGTGTTAGTTCGAATGTATTGATTAAACCATTCGTTCATCACACTATAAAAGGCTTGCCTAGCCTCATCATTCGGATTGCTGGCCATAGGTTGAGAGTCCGCTGGCGCTGTCCCTTGCGCGGAGCAAGCGCCACACTCTCCACATCATCAGCTATCGCTTTCGGTTGGGATCGGGATCCATTGCTATAAACAAACACAAAGTCAAATTGTCGAAATCACCACACTATCAATTCATCATTTATTGGCATGTATAGCTAGACCCCAAACACATCACGGTAGTCCTAGAATCGACTAAACCGTGGCTCGATACCAATAAAATTGTAACACCCGAACACGAGACCATCGCGGTGTCGGACACGAGGGTTAACAAACCAAGTTCACTTGTTTTGCCCACCAATTTGACATTTCCAGTCAGGCTGGAAAACTGCGTCACCGTCGCCTTAAAAATCATATCTCGAGTTTCAAAACTCGGAAACTGGTTTCGTAAATTTTCCCTCAATTTAGACTCATGTATCCATCCATGGATTTATTTCTAGAATTTTTGGTCGGGCCAATTGGTACAGTTTATTAGTTAAAGTCACCCATGTTACAGGGATCAACTGCTCTGACCTTCGTGCGTTACAACTTGAATATCTCACTGTACAGAACTTTAATACTGGTGCCGTTTGTTTCTAATGAAACTAGACTCAAAATGGAATCTGTACATATAAGGAATGACTCCTAATTCTTTCTGGATAATTTATAGCAAATTTTTAAAGTTGCAATAGGGGACCCAGAAACCGTTCTGGCCCTGTCTCACAATAGCTTTAATATCTCTTAACATGTAACTCCTATGACCATTTCGTTTCTTCCATATGAAAATAGACCCATCAAGGTTCATTTACATAGCTTATTCACTATTTAATACCATTCCTACAAATTTTGGTGATTTTTCACATTCACGTCACTGCAGCTGGCAGCATCTGTTTTTAAGGTAGGTCTTACCTATTTGGTAGTCTCCATGAACCAACTAGTCTTGCCATACATAGGTTCATATATGATCATTTTAACCATGCCAATGGCTGATCATGTGACCAACATTCCCATTTACAATCCATGGTCACATCATGACACCAAATATATACATATACAAACCGCAAATAGTCTAAGTCGATACTTCACTTTTACGAGCCATTTTCGCATGGCCGTACACAAATACATCACAACATATTTAACCAACAAGGGTAGTCCTATACATGCCATTTCAAAGTTCAACCAAAATTTATACCAAAATTAGAGACGTTGATAGTGTGGATGACTTGACTTTATTGATCCCGAATCCGATTGCTATCGAGCGAAATCTATAAAACAGAGAGCCAAAGCAACGGGTAAGCATTTTTATGCTTAGTAAGTCTCAAGGAATATAATCAACTCTAATTACAGCAATACATTCACATAGCCAAATGCATCATTTCATTAATACACATTCTTACTTCACACTTCATCATTATATACTTTCACAAAGTATCAATCAATTCAATAACTGAAATTCATTAGTCGATTGAGCGAATGTTGCTCAAACATGTCGACTTTCAATGCACATATAAACGTACCTTATTCTTTGGGCTTCTCGAGTGTACTAATTGAATTTATTACAGCAACCAACACTCACCTCCAGCCCAAGATTCTTGAATATAACCGGATATAACCACGTGCACAAATGCCTTGGTCTTAGCCGGATAGAATGTCTCGCACGAATGCCTTGGTCTTAGCCGGATGTAGCCACTAGCACAATTGCCTTGGTCTTAACCGGATATAATTTCAGCATAATTGTCTTCGGGCTTAGCCGGATATCATTCAATTTCTCATGCACACATACATCAATAATCATTGGACATACATATTTCATTCTCGTTACTAAGGCTCAAACACAATTATAATCACTAGCATAATCGCCGGGACTTAGCCGGGTATTATTCGAATACTCATACACACATAAATCAATAATCAATACATCCATATTTCATTCCACATAATTCAAGTAAGGTCACTTCTTGAGGACTTACCTCGGATGTTGTCGAGCGGCTTTTACGGCTATTCGATCACTTTTTCCTTCCCTTGTCCAATTGTGGCCCTCTTAGCTCTTGAGCTAATTCAAACAAATTCAATTTATTAAAACCTCATTGTGCTAGCTTATGGCGAATATGACAAGGAGTTTAAATGGTCATATGGCCACTCTTTAGCTTGAATACACAATGGTCATGCACATTTTATACTACATCAAGCAATTCAATACAATTTATTCGAGCATCAAGGAAAAGCTAAGGCCTTCAATAGGCTACCCAAGGCCGAATATTCATGTACATGTTGAGGCCAATTATGCACTTAATACCTCACAAAAACAGCATGCATTTTACTAGTTAATGCTTTGCATATTGTAGCTCAAAACTTATAATATAGCATCAAGCACTCATATGTGTGCTAGGCCGAATGTGCTTGCAATTTCACAATCATTCTTCAACATCTTCTTCTTTAAACAACCATATTCATCACTTAGTTCATAACCAAAACATCATGTGCAAACATATATATACATATATGAGCACGGCCAATTTCAAGGTGTCCATAGCCATCCAAAACACAAATTTTAACTAACATGCAAGAAGCATGAACCATGCTCATGAATGCATCATGGCGAATATGACAATCATGCCCTTTTCAACTTCAATCATGATTAAACAAAAGAAAACTCAAAATCTTACTCAAAAGTAGACAATCCATCATTGCATGCATCATCATCAAGCTTCACACTTAGCATGCAATGGCTTTATCACCATAACAACTTTGGCCAAATACCATTTCCATGGCATAACAAAGATTTGAGCCATGGCTAACATGCACATCAAGTTAGCAACCAAAACATGCATGAAACTCCTAACACAACCTCATACATACCTTAATCTTGATGCAAACTTAGCCAAATCTCCTTCTAGATCTCTTCCAAACCAAGCATGAAGCAAAAATCCTCCTTCTTCCTTAGTTTTGGCTCAAAGAAAGGATGAACAAAATTTTTCTTTTTTTCTCTACAGCTCACGGCAATGGGGGAATACCACACTCACACACATTTTTTTTCATTCTTTTCTTACCCATACACCTTTGTTTATTATTTCTCCCTAATGCACCAACAAAACATGTTTCATGACATGTTTTGCCCATCCTCTCTTGCCATGGCCGGCCACTTCATGTTGGGGGAATTTGACATGCAAATCCCTTATTTTTGCATGCATGAGCAACTAGTCATCACACATTTCCCCATCATACTTTCAAAGTTCACTACTAGGTCCTTTCTAGTGAAATTCGCATTTATAACACTAAATCGAAACATCAAAAATGTCACACACAAATTAACACATATCATAGGCATCAAAATAAATTTTAAATTATTTTTATGCCTCGGTTTTGTGGTCCCGAAACCACATCCCGACTAGGGTCAATTTTGGGCTGTCACATTTTGAGACCACAAATATTACATTAAAAAAATTATTTTATTATTATTTTAATATTTACAACATGATATTAGGGTTCTGTGAAAATTTCGTGAAGAAATTTCACCGTTTGAGTGGTTAATTCGGTAAAAAGGACTAAATCGCGTAAAGTGCAAAAGTTGAGTTCTATAAGCTAAAGGTGTCAAATAGCTATATAACTTTAAAGTGAAGGTCCTTGTGTAGCAAATAATCCATTTTTGAGTTATTGGATGATAGTGGAGTGGCATTTGGTGTAATTTCAAATGTTTTTAATGGTTTAATAGGTAAATAGGTAATTAAAGTTAAAAATTAATAAAACCAAAAGCAATATTTTTATTTCCATCATCTTTCCCACCAAAATTCCAACATAAAATCAGCCATGGGAGAAGCTTTTTTTCAGCCAAGCTTTAAATACTTGATTAGGTACGGTTTTAGCTCCGGTTTTTTATGATTTCTACGTTTTTGAAATCGTTGCTTCGTAATCTAGCTAGCCCGTACCTCCGATTTCAAAAATATTAAAGTATTTGAATGTTGCAATTGTTGAATGCATGAGTATTTTGATACTTGATGATGGAAAATAAATTATTGTTGTTGGATATACATGTTTGGTAAAGGGAATTTTGGTAAAAATGTCAATTTTGGACTAAATTGTGAATTATTGAAATTATGTGGTTGAAAGTGTGATTATTTCAAAAAATATGGGCTGCTAAGGCAATAAGAAGAATTCAGATAAGCATGGGTAGGATGAAATTGCATGAAATTTGTGATTTTATGTGATAAGGAATAAATTGCAAAAATATGGAAGTTTAAGGGCAATTATGTAAAATTTCCTTAATGAGTATTTTGGACTAAACTGAATGAATTTTTGATTAAATAAGTAAAATCTAATATTATCTAGATTGAGAAAAACGAGATTTGGATCTAGAACAGGGGAAAAACAAAGTTTCAGACTAGTCAATCCGTTCTGTCGTTTAGCAATCGAGGTAAGTTCGTATGTGATATTTCATTATAAATTTATGCTAAATGCTTAGATATTGTTTAAATGTGATTATGAATTTATTGTAAATGTATGAAATAAGATAAAAACCCTACGAATATATTCAACAGATGAACCGACAAATGCAAAATCCCGGTTGAACCTTAGAAATAGATTTGGATATTAGTAACATTATCATTAGGTGATATGTTGATTTGGCTTCAGGCCATGATATTAGCACTTCGGGTGAGTATTATACCGATTTGGCTTCGAGCCATACATATCAGATGTTTGGCTTCGGGCCATGATATTAGCACTTCAGGTGCGTATTATACCGATTTGACTTCGAGCCATGCATATCAGATGGTTTGGCTTCGGGCCATGATAATAGTCCTTCGAATAAGTTACCTTGATTTGGCTACAAGCCATGGTATAGGTACTTATCATATGAGATTATATACATGTTTGACGATGTTCGGTTACATATTAGCACTTGGTGTGTGAGATTGAAATAGTTTCGGCTATATATATATTGGCACTATGTGTGCGAAGTTGATAGAGCTTCAACTATTTATTTGGTAATAAGTGTGCTAGTTTTTCTGGGTATCCAAAAATATTCCAATTGGATAATGGATATGTCAAGGATTTGGTTAAGCAAGAGTTAAATATGAGAAAGTACAGGTACGTACATGAGTTATATGAACATTGAATCAAAGAAACTTGTGAAATTCATAGTTAAGTTTGTGAATAAAATAAGAAAGGTTTATGAATCTATTATATTTATTAATATTGAATTAAGATAATGTGTTTTCATTGATGTTTAAATGAGTCAACGAGTAAAGATGGTGTTACAAAGAAATATAAGTGATGATGTGAATCAATTTAGGTACTTGTACAGAAATCGACAAGTAAGTGATATCTGTGAAATTCATATGATGAGTAGGTGAAAATTTATGAGATTTCCTATGAATTATTTGGCTATATAAAGGTGATAGCTATTGAATTGAATGTAGTATATCTTTATCTGTTTATGCATATGAAATTGTGGATGAATTGATAAGTTGTACTAAAATCAAACGAGCATGGAATTGAGTAGTCAAGTGAAATTCACGATTGAGTTTGTAAATAAGTACATGAGAGAACGATGAAACCATATGAGCTATATTATATCTTATGTATTTGCTTATGATATGGTTATTTGATATATGAGTTTAATATTCATACGAGCTTACTAAGCTTTATAGCTTACTTTGTGTTATTCTTCCTATGTTTATAGTGTTTCGTAGGTTTGCTCAAGTTGGAAGTCGTCAGAGATTGCATCACACTATCCAGCTATGGTTTGGTACTTTTAAGCTTTGTGATTTATGTTGTATAGCATGTATAGGCTTTATGGTTATTTGTTGAGTACAACTAATTTGGCAACTGATTCCTATGTGTTTGATGCAATTATCCATAAGATGTGGCTTGAAAATGATGTTATTATGATATGTATAGGATGCCTTATGTTATGGCATAATTTTGGTATACTAGGTGATGGTTCAAGTTGTTTATTTGATTATTTGGTAAGTGATGTGTGACATCCCTAATTTAACCCTAGTCGGGAAGTGGTTTCGGGACCGCTAAACCGAGTCACCGACATGTTCAAACGTAATATTTATTGTCTAGAATATGTGAAAATACATGTGTGAATTTTGAATTCTTTGATTTAGTTAATTTGATTGTGAATTGAAAGAAAAAGGACTCATGTGAAGGGATTTAAATATATGTGGCTATTTTAAGAGGTTAATAAAAGAATGAAGTAAAATAAATGGAGTTGCATGTCAAATACTCCATTTATTTTGGATAAGTGTTGACCATGACAAGTTATGGGCAAGGGAAACATGTTTCAAACATGTCTAGCTAATGGATTATGTAAGGAGGAATAAAAAAAAGAAGCATGGGAAATAAACTAATGAAAAATTAAAGGAAGAAAACAAAGAAAAAAATGTGTCCATCATTCTCATGCATGACCGAAAAAAAAGGGAGAAGGAAAAGGCTTCATACTTTGGTTCTTCTTAGCCGTGTAGAAGAGGAAAAGAGGAAGAAATTCAGCCACCTTGAGCTGGAAATTAAGGTAAGAATTCAAGTTAGCTCTTTAAATCTTAGCATGGTTTTAAGCTAGATTCTAAGCCCCTTATTTAACCATGCCGAAATCTTTGAAAAATTATGGTGATATGAACGTTCGGCCATGGTAGATGTTAAAGAAGATGGTGGAAATGTTGTACACATTTGATTAGTAAGTTAGATGGATGAAATTTGAACTAGTTATCAAGTTCTTTAGATAACCCATGTTGAAATCTTGGTTTTGAATAAATGAGTTTTTCGCTAGGGTAACTAACAAGGGTGATGATTGTTGTTTCATGCTAAATCTAGATGAACAATAGTTTAAGAGGAGCATTCGCCATGATATGAGATTGTGATGTTAGTGCGAATATGAAGATGATGAACTTGAATAAGAAATATTCGCTAGCATGATAAGTATGGATTATCAAGTAGTTGAGATAATTGATGAGTGAAGTGGCTAATGGGGACTCTTAATGAAATTATGCTAAGGCGAATGTATCAAATGCTAAATGTGCTTATATGTGTGTGTGTGTGTCATTAGTAGCTAATGGCATTCGGCATTGTTTAACTAAAATTAGAAATGAATGCTTGAAAGTTAAATATGGTCGCCTAGTGACCAAATGCGTTAAAAGCTAATATATGGACAAATGATACGAATAAATTGACCTTTGAAATGTATATGGTTGCCGTGTGTATGTGTCGATTGAGAAGTAAATTTGTTTGATTTAGCTCAAGATCTTAAAGAGAGGCGTCCAACAAGGGAAATCGAAGGTCATCGAGTAGCCGACTTGGAACTATTTTACCTAACACAAGGTAAGTCATTAAGCATATATTTTGTGTTGGTTTAAATGATCATAATATATATGCAATTGTGTTTAATGAATTGATGTGTAAATGAAAATGTATGTGTATGGAATGATGCCATTGTTGAATGTATGAAGGCAGCAAAATGCATAAGGTATTGGTCACGGCACTAAGTGTGCGGTATAAATGGACACGGTGACAAGATTGGCACTAAGTGTGCGGGTTTAAAATTGTACAGCACTAAGTGTGCGAGTTTGATTCTATAGCACTAAGTGTGCGAGCTGAAAATATATAGCACTAAGTGTGCGGATTCACTATATGCTCTTGTATTACAATTGGCACTGAGTGTGCGACATTATCGAGTTAATCCGGACAGCGAATCGGGTAAGTACCTCGAGCTCATGACGAATAGAGAATACGTTCATGCTTGGGGTTGAATTTGGTAAGCCTTAAATCTATGTGATGATTGAAATTGTATGGTTGTGCTGGAAATTGAGTTAATGTGTAAAATGCTTGATTATCTTGTTGTGTAGAATATGAAATGTGGATGTATGAATTGGTACAAGATTGGACCGAAAGGTCCGAGGTATTATGGTATAGATTCGATATGGACGAGTACCTAGCCTCATTTGTTGTACATGTAGTAGTAACTTTATCGATTGGATTGACGAATGCTTATGACTTACTGAGTTGTAAACTCACTCGGTGTTTTCTTGTCACCCATTTTAGGTCTCTTGGACTCGTATTGTTGCGTGCTCGGAACCGTCGTTGAAGTCATCACACCGGCTGAAATCTTGTGGTATTGTTTTTTGTTGTTGAAGAACATTTGGCATGTATAGGCTATTATATTTTGTCGAATTGTGGGTTGTAAACTTTAAGCCATGTGAAAATGGCCTATGTGGTCGTCGAGTGGGATGCTAGAACCTATAGCCACGAGTCTTAGAAACTCAAATTTTGTTAAGGTGGCCATAATTTGTGTCATGTATGATGGATGATTAAGGCCAAGGAAAAATTCATGAAATTGGCATAGTCTACTGCAGTAACTGTTGCGGACAGCAGCAGTGAGATGAGATTGAAAAATCACTAAAAATAGTAGAAGTAGAATTAAATAGTGAGTAAATTATGGAACTGATCCTTGATGAATCTATTTTTATATGGACGAAACGAAACGACCATATGAGCAGTATACTGGGAAATATTAAAGTTCTCGTGAGACAGGGCCAGAACGATTTCTGGGTCCCCTGTCGCGACTTTGAAAATTTACCATAAATTATCCAGAAAGATTTAGGAGTCA
This sequence comes from Gossypium arboreum, assembly GCF_025698485.1. Classification (NCBI taxonomy): domain Eukaryota; kingdom Viridiplantae; phylum Streptophyta; class Magnoliopsida; order Malvales; family Malvaceae; genus Gossypium; species Gossypium arboreum. The sequence continues at coordinate 49,132,876 of NC_069076.1, forward strand.
TGCCTTATATGTACAGATTCCAATTTGAGTCTAGTTTCATTAGAAACAAACGGCACCAGTATTAAAGCCCTGTACAGAAAGATATTCAAGTTGTAACGCGCGGAGGTCAGAGCAGTCGATCCCTGTAACATGGGTGACTTTAACTAATAAACTGTACCAATTGGCCCAACCAAAAATTCTAAAAATAAATCCATGGATGGGTATATGAGTCTAAATTCAGGGAAAATTTACAAAACCAGTTTCCGAGTTTTGGAACTCGAGATATGATTTTTAAGGCGACGGTGACGCAGTTTTCCAGCCTGTCCAGAAATGCCAAATTGGTCGGTACTTTAAGAGGATTTGTCTCGTTAACCCCTCGTGTCCGACACCGGCGTCGGTCACGAGTTAGGGGTGTTACATGATGAGTACTTGCTTATATAAAGCACGATTTTAAACTTGATCAATGAAGGGTTAGTAGATGGTTTATGAGTCAAGGTTGGTGTGTGATTGATGATGATAAAATACATATTTGGAATAGGTTGAATTGATGAATGTGATATGTGTTTTGGTATGTGATGGAATAGGTGTGAAACGAGAAATGAATCATGCTAGTTTTGTTATGTGTTTTGTATAGGAAATGGTTATGATTTGAGTTGATGAAATGGAGGGAATTGGTGTAACATTTTTGGTGCATAAAATAACATGTTTTCGCTGCCTATTAATGTATTGAAATGGTGAAAAATGTTGTGTTTTAGGTATGCATGAGGAGGTTGAGAAATGTGGCTTAAACCAAGCTTATTTTCACTCTACACGGCTGAGCACACGGGCGTGTGGCTCAACCGTGTGTGACACATGGCCTTGGTACACGGCCATGTGTTCTTTGAAGCTTATTTAAAATTAAGTCAGGTTATTACACAGGCCAGGCACAGGGCGTGTAGTAGGCCGTGTGACTCAAGTCAGTATGTCATCAGTTTTGCACGCGGGCTAATACACGGGCATGTGGTCAACCGTGTGGCACAAGTTAGTATGTATACCCTATTTTCACATGACCTAGACACACGGGCGTGTCTGAGGCCGTGTGAGGCACACGGCCTGTTCACACAAGCGTGTGACCTCTGAATCGTAGAAAAATTTTAAAGTTTCTAAATTTTTTTATAAGAGATTGGTTTAGTCCTGAACCCTCTATATAGCATGTGTAAGTCTCGTAGACTTATATAAGGGATAATGTGATTAGGAATGAATGAAATATGATGATATATGTGATCAATGTATGTGAAATGTTCAATAATGCCTCTTACCCTAGTCTGGCGACAGTTATGGATTAGGGGTGTTACATTTATTGGTATCAGAGCTATGGTTTAGTCAATTCTAAGACTAACGTAGCAAGTGGGAGTCTAGCTATACATGCGAAATTTAACATGTGATAGTGTGATATCTCTCGATTCTGACAAGAATTATTTTAATTAGGCAGATATGCTTTCCAACCTAGTTAAGTCTGATAGCACAGAATGTTATACTCAAACATTTGCGTAAAAATGTGTTGGTGATGAGTTGAAACTCATAAAGGTATGAATTAGAGTGCATGATATTCTGCTATTGATAAATGTTATAATTATATGAGTATATGAGTTGTGATGTTTGGCCTATGATTGCTATGTGAATATTTTGATTGTGAATTAATGATTTGATTTAGCGTATGAGCTATTTGTTAAGTATAAAAGTGGTCATAAGTAAATGATTTTTAGGTGTTTTTAGAATGTGGAATTAGTAATGAACTGGCCATTCATAATAGTATGTGTGATGTGCATGTTTATGTGAGAGTTAAATATGAGGCTTTACAGCCCTGACCCCCTTATCAGTAAAGTATTGTAATGAAATTCATATTATATAGATTAAATAAGCTAACAAGTGTGGAATTATAGAGTTCCATGATTGAAGGATTAGTACTGTGATTATATAAGAGAATGAGTCCACAAGTGAAGATAGTAACAGAAAAAAATATTGGATCATGTTGAAGGCCATTGTAGCACCCCAAACCCGACCCAGACGTTAAGGCCGAATCCGACGTGCCACTTTGAAGTCAAAAACCCGTGTTCTCTTTTCAGTGTTTTAAAAAGCTGACTTTTATCAAACTAACCAAGTGAATGGAAGTGGGCACCGGTAGGTATCCATAACAGAGGAGGTGAGCCATGAAGGTCGCTAAGTACCAAGCTCTCCGATTGGATCCAATCCTAGACATGTCCATATCCATTGCCACACTTGGTTATAACAAGTTGAAATTTCTTTGAGTGGTTATCTTTGGTAAATCGAGTCGTGTTATTTTAAAAAAAAACAAGTATCATTTTGAAATCACGCCCTAAGTCTAGCCCATTTGAATTAGTATCCATCAATTTAAAGTTGTTTAAAATAATATAATCCCAGAAAATCAAAGAAGAAAATAAAGTTAAAATGGCCTTATTACAACCCAAAAATTAAATAGTAATTAAAAATAACTTAAGAAAACCAGTCTCTTTTTCCAACCCAAAAGTATTCACCATGGCCACTCTGAATCCCCTTCGGCTCCAAGTCACCCACATCAAGGCTCACCTGCAAGGTTAAAGAAGGGGTGAGTTTGGGGAAACTCAGTGTCTAAGGAAAACCCATTCAAAGCCCAAGTCAGCTCAAGCCCAATGGGCCTAAGCCTATTCAGGCAACAGTGATACTGGGCCAGAGCCCTTTTCAGATTACAATAAACTGGGCCTTAGCCCCTTATTCAGATAACAGTATGGCCCATAGGCCCATTTCAAAATACATGCAACATCAATAACATATACAAGCCCATTTGGGAGACTACTCAACCCACCAACCACTACACTCTACCCGTACCAGCCCTACACTCCATGTGGGAATAGCTCAACCCACCCATTTAACACTCCACAGTTGTAGCCTTGTCGCTCAATTACGATAGAATTGAGGCAAAGCCTCCAAGACGTGGACAAGCCACTTTCAGTACTTCCTCCGTCAATATCCCGGTCCATGCATCGATAATAACAACATGGCATGCGATAAATAACAACGATCAAACATGCATTTAGGTCAATTTAAACCTAGGGGTATTTCGGTAATTTATCTCTTAGGGGTAAAACTGTAAATTTTTCCACTTTTAAAGGTATTTTAGCAATTTATCTATTTTAGGGTTTTTCATGCATATTCCTACCTTTCACGTACTAATAGAATTACGTACCGAGGGTTCTTACCGAATTGGGCCCGTTGGCCCATCATTCTAATGTTGGCCCATTAAGCCCAAAAATATCGAGGGTACAGAAATCATGCACTTTGCAGTCCAAACATTGTAGCTTACCAAAAACATTAATCGATTTACCTCACGAGCATTCCCACACTCGTAAATCTGCAAAATACTGGTTTTCGGCATTTCGGCTTTTCGACTTTTGCCGATCTAGACTAAGAAAGAGGGTGTTAGTTACACACATTTGCGACGATATCTTGTGAGATCCACACATGAAGCGCCTACAATTGGATTACTAACACGTTAATCTAACTATTCAAATACGAACTACATATTAACCCCTTACAATATTCGGCCAACCACACCTACAGATCATAGTAAGCTTATAAGAAATCAATAAGCAACTCATTAACAATTTTTTTTGTCAATGTTTACCACATAATCAAAATTTCACTGCAAGCTGTCTTCCTGAGCAACAGTCACTAAATCATTTATAACTGGAGCTACGAAACTCAAAATCAAGTTCCATTAATCTTCCCTGAAAATAGACTCATATATCTTCTATCCATAAAATATTTAGAATTTTTGGTTTAGCCAATCAATACCAGATTTTTCTCAAAGTTTCCCATGTTTCACTGTTTGACTAATATGACCACTCTTCATTACGAATCAAATTTCTCATTGTACAGAATTCAAAATATGTTCTTGTTTATTTCATTTGAAACTAGACTCATTAAGCTTTAATTACAAAATTTATTCAGTTTCTAATTCGTCTGCCACAATTTATGGTGATTTTCCAAAGTCACATTACTGCTGCTGTCCCAAGCAGATTTATTACGAAATCACTCTTTCACACACCTATCTTGCATGCATGTTATTTAAACATGTATATCACCAATCAATCATCACATATCTATGATTTTTACTTAAGCATAATCTCCATTTCATCATTTTAAAGCACAACATGTTAGCCGATTTTTCCCTTTAGCATCTAAGGCGATCATTTGTTTGGCTCAACTTCACCTATCTTCCATTTTTCATCAAAAGAACATGAAACAACAACCATTTCCTTCATTTTAATTCATGACCAAATGCTCACAACACACCCAAAAATCAAAATATGCTTCAAGAGTTAAGGTAGAATTAAGAAGAACTCATGAACATCAAGATAGAAGCAAACTACCATGAACTTACCTTCTATTTTCTTCCCCAAGTGACCGAACATTCAAGAGCTTTCTCCTCTCCTTTCTCTTCTCTAACTTTCGGCTATGATGAACAAAGATGGACAAAACTTTGTTCTTTTCACCCCTTTTTCTTTTAATAAAATTTTATATTTCATCCATTTAATTCTTTAATACAAAATACATGAAATGCCCATCATGGAACATTTACCTAACCCATTATCATGGAACATTTACCTAACCCATTATCAATTTTTATCAATTTGTACCATAAATTATGGATATCAAGTGCACATATTGTCTTCATCAACATGATGGCCGGCCACTTCATGTAAAATGGGAGGTTTGACATGCAAATCCTCCTATTTTGCACTCCTATTTATTTGGCCACTACAAATTAGCCTATAGCATTTTCAAACATTTTCACATAGGTCCTATTTCATAATTTCACTCACAAATGACAAAAATCAAAGCATGAAATTTTGCCAATATTCACAGAATTCCCGAAAATTGGGGCGTCACAACTCTACCCCTTTAAAGAAATTTCGGCCTCGAAATTTACCTAATCCAAATAGTTGAGGTATTGTTGACGCATAGTCTCTTCTGATTCCCAAGTAGCTTCTTCCCTTCCATGATTACGCCACAGTACTTTTACCAACGGAACCAACTTCCTTCTCAGAACTTTAACCTATCGATCTAAAATTTGTATGGGTTCTTCCTCAAAGGTCAAATCAGTCCTTACTTCAATCTCCTCTATTGGCACAACATGTGAGGGATCCGATCGATATCGTCTTAACATAGAAACCTGAAAAACGTCATGGATTCTGTCTAACTCTGGTGGTAACTTTAACTGATACGCTACTGGCCCTACCCGCTTAAGAACTCGATAAGGCCCTATAAACTGCAGACTCAATTTGCCTTTCTTACCGAATCTTAAGATCTTCTTCCAAGGTGAAACCTTTAAGAAAACCATATCCCCAACCGCGAACTCTATCTCTTTGCGCTTTAGGTCCGCATACGACTTCTGTCTATCAGATGCCTCCTTTAATCGATCTCTTATCAACTTAACCTTACTTTCAGTATCTGCCACCAACTCCGATCCAAGCACTTGTCGTTCACCCAACTCTGTCCAACACGTAGGCGTACGACATCTCCGCCTATAAAGTGCCTCATATGGAGCCATCTGAATACTTGCTTGGTAGCTGTTATTGGATGCAAACTCCGCCAATGGCAAGTAGTCCTCCCAACTCCCACAAAAATCGATGATACAACCCCTTAACATATCCTCCAAAATCTGAATAACCCTCTTCGACTGTCCATCTATCTGTGGGTGAAAGGCAGTACTGAAATCCAAACGTGTACCCAATGCCTCCTGCAACTTCTTCTAGAACCAAGATGTAAACCTAGGGTCTCGTCGAAAATAATCGACATTGGCACTCCATGTAGTCGCACTACCTCTGCCACATACAACCTAGCCAACTTTTGCAGGGAGTAATCAGTACGAATTGGTATGAAATGGGAAGATTTTGTTAACCTATCCACCACTACCCACACAGAATCTTTCTTGGTGGGTGTCAAAGGTAGCCTACTCACAAAGTCCATAGTGACTCTCTCCCACTTCCACAATGGAATTTTCACCGATTCTGATAATCCGTAGGAAATTGATGTTCAACTTTCACTTGTCGGCATGTCGACATTTCCTACGAACTCCGTTACTTCTCGTTTAAGCCTGTGCCACCGAAGTACAGTTCTCGCAAGTCATGATACAACTTATCCCCTCCAGGATACATGGCACAAAGCCCTCCATGAGCTTCCTTCAATATTGACTGTTTCGAGTCAGAATCCTTCGAAACACAAATTCTTCCTCGGAAGCATAAAACTCCTTCAGTATTCAGTCCAAAATCCTCATTCTCACCCTTCTCAACTTGCTGAAACTGAAGAACCAACGAGTTATCCTTCAACTGTTTTTCTTTAATCTGCTCAGTCCAAATAGGCCTCACTTGCAATTCTGCTAACAGACTTCCATCATCAAACAGACTTAAACATGCAAACAAGGCTCTCAAATCAGAAACAACCCTTCGACTCAATGCATCAGCCACCACGTTAGCCTTACCTGGGTGGTACTCAATCGAACAGTCGTAATCCTTAAGCAACTCTACCCATCTTTGTTGCCTAAGGTTTAACTCCTTATGAGTTAACAGATACTTTAGGCTATTATGGTCTGTGTATATGATACACTTTTCTCCATATAAGTAATGTCTCCAGATTTTCAATGCGAAGATCACTGCTGCCAACTCTAAATTGTAACACCCCTTACCCGTTACCGTCGCCGGAACAGGATACAAGGTATTACCAGAACATAACATATACCAAGATAGAAATATGTCATCCCATTTGATAATGCATCGTATAACATATATCTTAAACAATATTAGCCAACTTTTATGGCTTGTACAAAGTAATCGGTCGAAATCTTGTAACTAATATTTTAAACCTAGACAAATATGACACATAACAAAATAATTTTTGCCTACTATACATGCCTTAATTCAAAACATTTAGTTCAAATACCCCAAAGTATGATAGTGCGGGTAGATCTTCACGATCCTTGACTCTGAGCAAGCTGGAGAACACTATAAGACAAAAGAGAGAAACGAAGTAAGCTTATAGCTTAGTAAGTAGTATGTAAATACTAATTTAAGAATCTAACATGTTTACACAACAATTCAAGTATGTCTACTTTAACTTCACTACTTATTCCACTTCGATTAAGCTGTCTCTGCTGTGTCATATTCACTAAATAAATCATAACTCAAGTTACAAAACTCGAAATTCATATCCGTAAAATTTCCTGAATCTAGACTCATAAAGCTTCTTGCTAAATTTTTTATAATTTTGGTTCAGCATATTAGTACAGTTTATTAGTTAAAGTTTCCCCTGTTACACAGCTCGACTGGCCTGACCTCTGTTCACTACGAATTGAATTTCTCTCAGTACATAACTCAAACAACCCTGAAGTCTGTTGTATTTAAAACTAGTCTCAATAAGGAATTTAGGCATGTAAACTATATTTCTTAGTTTGCTTTGTACAATTCTTAATGATTTTTCAAAGTCGAAACAGGGGATCACGTATTCATCCTGAGCAAGTCAGTTACAATTGTAAATATCTCAAAATATAGAATTCCTTTGCTTGCCCTGCTTCTTTTATATGAAAGTAGACTCATTAAGCTTTAATTTCACATCTCATTCAACCTCTAATTATATTCCTCCTATTTTTGGTGATTTTTCAAAATCACGTCACTGCTGCCATCTAAAAACAGTTTTAATACTAATTTCACTCTTTCACACATTCTTTATGCTAACCTCATTTTATCGTATATATGTATATGCCACAATTCATTTTCACCACATTTCATTCACTATAAGTGTAGGTCCAAACCACAATGTCACCACAAAACCATCCCGTTGAACAATTTGGATCAATCCTCGATATTTAACGGTTTCAAAGACACACCCCACCATCATACTTCATTTAGTTCGGCTCTCTTGTACACATGGGGAACACTTAGTACCACTCATGCGACCTAGCCGATTTGTCTCGTAGCTCTCTTGTCTACATGGTGTCCTTCACTTGGAATCACGCATGCGACCTAGCTACATTTATCTTTCACGTAGCTCTCTTGTCTACATGGTGTCCTTCACTTGGAATCACGCATGCGACCTAGCTACATTTATCTTTCACGTAGCTCTCTTGTCTACATGGGATACATCTCGTATCACGCATGTGACCTAGCTACTACAGGTGTCTCGTAGCTTTCTTGTACACATGATGTGCACTCGGCATCATACATGTGACCTAGCTACGCCCTCTATTTCATTCGATCTCTCAGAATGTTCAACCGGATCTCTCTCTCTGTATTTATTTCCATTCTTCCCATAGTCAATTTATATTTTAACATCAGCTAGTATATTTATATAATAGGCTGAAATATAAGAATGTACATGAAATTATTGTAATATTTACATACAACTTACCTTGGTGCAAAATATGGAAATTTTGCAATTTAGTCCAAAACTTTTTCTTTCCCGCTCGAGGTCGGGTTCAGCGCCTTTCTTGATCTATAATAGCACATTTAGCTCATTTAATACTCATACTATTTATTTCAATCCAAAATCACATTGTAGAAAAATTACATTTTGCCCCTAACTTTTACAAAATTACAATTTTGCCCCTAGGCTCGGAATTTAATTTCAGCCCTTATTCTTATGTTTTATGATATGCTGAACATTTTCTCTTCTACAACAACATCAAATTCCCACTCTATCATATAGTTATGAACATTAGGTATTTTTACCGATTATCTTGCTTTTACTCGTTTTCACTTAAAACCGAGTAGCACAAATTATTTAACACAATTTAAAACCTCATATTCTATCATAAAACATCAAAATACACAAATTTCACCTATGGGTATTTTTCCAAATATGAACCCTAGGTTAAATTATTACTAGCATAAGCTTAATCGAGCTTCCGGATTCCAAAACGTAAAGAACATTAAAAGCGGGCTTAGAATCACTTACTATGGAGCTTGAAAGTTGAAGAATCCTAGCTATGGAGAGAGTGAAGTTTCGCAGCAACTAAATGGGAAGATGACTATTTTGTGTTATTTTTCCCATTTTATTTCATTTAATATCAAAATGACCAAAATACCCTTACTACTAAACTTTCCAAAAATTCCTTCCATGTCCTAAATTTGTCCATGAACTTAAAATTGGTAGAATTGCTATTTAAGACCTCCTAATAAATATTTCAAAACAATTTCATACTAAAATTTCTAGTATGCAAATTTTGCAACTTATTCGATTTAGTCCCTACTTTCAATTTAAACACTTTAGGCATAGAATTTCATCACGAAATTTTCACACAATCATGCAATCATATCATAAACCCCAAAATATTTATAAAACAATTATTTCTATCTCGGATTTGTGGTCACGAAACCACTATTCCGATTAGGCCCTAATTCGGGTTGTCACAATTCTCCCCCTTTAGAGATTTTCGTCCCAGAAAATCTTACCAGAAAGAGGTTTGGGTCTTGTTTCCTCATAGCTTCCTCGGGTTCCCACGTAGCCTCTTCTATCCCATGTCTGTGCCACAATACTTTCACTAAGGCTATACTTTTGTTTCTTAACTGTTTAACTTCTCGAGCCAAAATCTTTATTGGTTCCTCCTCATAGGTCATATCCGATCGAATCTCAATTTCTGTTGGGGAAATCACATGTGAAGGATCAGAACGATAACGTCGCAACATTGATACATGAAACACGTTATGAATCTTTTCTAACTTTGCCGGTAAGGCCAACCGATATGCCACTGGTCCAATTCTCTTAGTAATCTCGTACGGCCCAATAAAACGCGGACTCAACTTGCCTTTTCGACTAAATCTCAGAATCTTTTTCCATGGTGACACCTTCAAGAACACTTTATCACCCACTTGAAATTCAATCTCTTTTCTTTTTAAATCAGATATGACTTTTGTCGATCCGAAGCGACTTTCAAGCAATCCCGAATTACTTTTATTTTCTCTTGGTTTCTTTAACTAGATCAACTCCGTGAATCTGTTTCTCACTAAGCTCGGTCCAATATAAAGGAGTCCGACACTTACGACCATATAAGGCTTCAGACGGTGCCATTTGTATACTTGATTGATAAGCTGTTATTGTAGGCAAACTCAATCAAAGATAGATATTTCTCCCAACTACCTCCAAATTCTAAAACACAACATCTAAGCATATCTTGAGTACCGGATTACTCTTTCGTTTGACCATCTGTTTGTGGATGAAATGCGGTACTAAAGTTCAATTTTGTACCCAAAGCTTCTTGTAACTTTTTCCAAAATCTCGAGGTAAATCTTGGATCTCTATCGATATTATAGACATAGGTACTCGTGCAACTTCACAATTTCAGCAATATATAATTCGCTAATTTATCAAGTGAGTAATCAGTGCGTCTTGGTATAAAGTGGGCTGACTTTGTTAATCTATCAACCACTACCCAAACAGCATCCTTCTTTTAGGAGTTAAAGGCAAACCGGTTACAAAATCCATGGTAATCTTGTCCCATTTCCACTCAGCACCATTACCGGTTGAAGTAATCCTCGAAGGTACTTGATGTTCAACTTTTACTTGTTGATGATCAAACACTTAGTTACAAATTCGAAATGTCCTTTTCATACCGCCACCAATACTGACTTCTTTAAATCATTATACATTTTGTGCTACCAGGTGAACTGATAAATGACCATTGTGCGCCTCATGTAATATTTTACGAATCAATTTATCATTTTTCGCACACATATTCTATCTCGAAACATCAAACAATCATCCGGTCCAACTCGAAAATCGAGTCATAACTTGATTCGCATTGAGTTCTCTTGATCCGCAACTCACTATCATTCTTTTGAGCATCACAAATCAACTGGAGAAATAACGGTTTAGCTCTCATCTCTCGCTAAAATTGACCCGTCATCGACAATGCTAACCCGTGTTCATGGCTCTCAAAGTGAAAAGAAATTTTTCGCTCAAGGCGTCAAGAACTACATTTGCTTTTCCGGATGATAATCAATCACTAGATCATAATCCTTTAATAATTCAAGCCATCTTCGCCGTCATAAATTTAGGTCCTTTTGATTCATCAAGTACTTCAAACTTTTGTGATCGGTAAAAATTCGCATTTTTCACCGTATAAATAATGTCGCCAAATCTTCAAGGCAAAAACAACAATGCCGGTTCCAAATCATGTGTAGGATAGTTCTTCTCATGCGGTTTTAAGCGCCTCGAAGCATAAGCTACTACTTTGCCCTCTTGCATCAACACGCATCCAAGGCACATCAATGATGCATCACTATAAATTACGAACTCCTTTCCGACTCAAATTTGTACTAAAATTGGTGCTTCATCAATCGTGCTTTCAACTTTTCAAAACTCTGTTGACATTTATCGGTCCATTCAAACTTAACATTCTTACGCAACAATTTAGTCATAGGAGAGGCAATTATCGAAAATCCTTCAACAAAACGCCTATAATACCCGGCCAAGCCTAAAAGCTTCTAACCTCAGATACATTCTTGGCGGTTTCCAATCAACGATCGCAGAAATCTTGCTTGGATCCACCGAATACCATCACCGAGACTATATGCCCCAAAAATCCGACTTCACGAAGCCGAACTCACTTTTACTAAACTTGGCAAACAGTTTCTTTTCTCTCAAGATCGCAATATAGTTCTCAAGTGTTCGGCATGTTCAAACTCATCTCGAGAATAAATTAAAATGTCATCTATAAACACTACTACAAACTTATCCAAATATGGCCGGAAAATCCGATTCATTAAGTCCATAAATATGGTGGAGCATTTGTTAAGCCAAAAGGCATCACCGAAACTCATAATGTCCATACCTTGTCCTAAAGGCGGTTTTCGCACATCGACTCCTTAACTCTCATTTGGTAGTAACCGGACCTCAAATCAATCTTTGAAAACATTGTGGCCCCTTTAACCGATCGAATAAATCATCAATCCTCGGCAATGGGTACTTGTTCTTTATAGTCACCTTATTGTCGGCGGTAATCAATGCAAAGTCTCATTGAACCATCCTTCTTCTTCTGAATAATACAGAGCACCCGTGGAGAGAAACTCGGTCTCACAAATCCCTTGTCTGTTAACTCCCAATCGAGCCTTCAATTCTTTTAATTCATGAGCCATTCTATATGGAGCAATCGAGATCGGTGCGATGCAGTAACAAATCAATGGCAAAATCTATCTCTCTGTTTGGAGGCAACCTGCAATTCCTCCGAAATACATCCGAAACTCACAGACTATAGGTCTCGATTCAAATTTCAGTTGAGACATCTCAACATTCATTACATAAGCGAGATAAGCTTCACACCCTTTTCTCATGTATTTACATGCGGACATGTACGAAATCACCATAGGCAATTTATTTGATTAAATCTGTTTCAACCCACGAATTTCTCCATTTTCACATTTTAACTCTAGTGTCTTTTGTTTACAATCTACCTTAGCATCATACAATGTTAACCGGTCCATTCCCAAGATAACGTCAAACTCACCAAATGGTAATGACATCAAGTTGGCGGAAAACAGTGACCTTGAATCATTAATGGGCAATTCTTGCAAACCTTGTCAACTAGCACATATTGGCCTAAGGGTTCGACACTTTAATCGTAAACTCAATAAATTCAACAGCAACTTTTTATTGGATACTAAATTCATGCAAATATAGGAATGGGTGGACCCGGATCAATCAATGCAATAACAATAGTATCATAAAGAGAAAATGTACCAAGAATGACATCGGAGATGATGCATCTTCTCGAAGCACGTATAGCATAAGCTCTAGCAGTGCTCTAGCTTTCGATCTTGCCGTTAAATCTTTCATCACAGTTCTACTACTAGTCCCACCTCCAGTATTTCTCGGTGGTCTACCTCTACTAGCGGTGGTATTCATCTAACACTCAAATCTTTCTTCTTTAACCTTCTCCGGACGGTCTCTAATAAAATGCTCATGAGAACACTTTGAAACAAGCTCGCTTCGGTCCCCAACACTCACCATAATTTTGCTCGCCACATTGTCGACACTTGGGCTTTCTAGGTCGCACATTACCCACACTTGCCACAAGTAGCTTGAGCTTTAGACCCGAATATGCTCTACCACGATCTCTGTAAATCCCCAATTGAAACTGTCATTCGAGGGTTTGTCTCTTTGGACCTCTTTGGTTGAGATTGAAATGGCTTACTTATCTGTCTTTTTTCGACATCTCGAGCCTCAATAGCACTTTTCTTCTTTCTTTGTTCAATTCTTGACTTTAAGAGCTCGATCAACCAATACTACAAATTCTTTCAACTCCAAAATCCCTACAAACACTTTAATGTCCTCATTCAGCCCATCTTCAAATCTTCTACACATAATGGCCTCGGTGGACACACATTCACAGGCATACTTGTTGAGTCTTACAAATTGCGTTCATACTCTGCGACAGACATTTTTCCTTGCTTCAATTCAAGGAACTCCTTCATTTTTGATCAATAAATCGCCGACTTATGTATTTCTTTCTAAATTCTTCTGGAAGAAATCCCAAGTAACTTTTCTTTTGGCACCACTGCAACCAAAGTCTTCCACCGTGGTAGGTCAATCTCTCAAAAGTGATACAAGACACTTTAAGCATTCCTCGGTGTACATGAGAGCTCATCAAATACACGGGTAGAATTTTCAAGCCGAATTCCGCTTTCTCGGGATCATCATCAACCTTTGCTCTAAACTCTTGACCCCTTGTTTTGAATCTTGTCAACCGGAGGCTTGTTCATTCTTACCAAATTTATACCTTGAGCAGCCTGAGTGAATCGCCCGAGGTATAGGAGGGGTGGAGGAGGTTGAGCATTTGGATTTGCTCGAATAAATTCAGTATACCAATTGTTCATCATTTGGAGAAAGGCGTCCCGAGCCTCATCTCCTTGTCCCAATGTCTCGTGTCTACTTTCCACAGTAGCGGTCCCTTGTGCGGAGCCGGCGCATACTAGCAAACATCATCACCGCAGTTCCTTCAGGATCCATTACTATATTAAAACAAAACACGCTTTAGAATAATCGAGTCACCACACTATCACAATATTTTTATGGCATGTATAGCTAGACTTTTACACACACTTTATTAGTCCGAGAACCGACTAAACCATAGCTCGATACCACTAAATGTAACACCCTTACCCGTTACTGTCAGGAACAGATACAAGGTATTACCGAACATAACATATACCAAGATAGAAATATGTCATCCCATTTGATAATGCATCGTATAACATATATCTTGAACAATATTAGCCAACTTTTATGGCTTGTACAAAGTAATCGGTCGAAAATCTTGTAACTAATATTTTAAACCTAGACAAATATGACACATAACAAAATAATTTTTGCCTACTATACATGCCTTAATTCAAAACATTTAGTTCAAATACCCCAAAGTATGATAGTGCGGGTAGATCTTCACGATCCTTGACTCTGAGCAAGTGGAGAACACTATAAGACAAAAGAGAGAAAACGAAGTAAGCTTATAGCTTAGTAAGTAGTATGTAAATACTAATTTAAGAATCTAACATGTTTACACAATAATTCAAGTATGTCTACTTTAACTTCACTACTTATTCCACTTCGATTAAGCTGTCTCTGCTGTGTCATATTCACTAAATAAATCATAACTCGAGTTACAAAACTCGAAATTCATATCCGTAAAATTTCCTGAATCTAGACTCATAAAGCTTCTTGATAAATGTTTTTATAATTTTTGGTTCAGCAGATTAGTACAGTTTATTAGTTAAAGTTTCCCTGTTACACAGCTCGACTGGCCTGACCTCTGTCCACTACGAATTGAATTTCTCTCAGTACATAACTCAAACAACCCTGAAGTCTGTTGTATTTAAAACTAGTCTCAATAAGGAATTTAGGCATGTAAACTATATTTCTTAGTTTGCTTTGTACAATTTTTAATGATTTTTCAAAGTGGAAACAGGGATCACGTATTCATCCTGAGCAAGTCAGTTACAATTGTAAATATCTCAAAATATAGAATTCCTTTGCTTGCCCTGCTTCTTTTATATGAAAGTAGACTCATTAAGCTTTAATTTCACATCTCATTCAACCTCTAATTATATTCCTCCTATTTTTGGTGATTTTTCAAAATCACGTCACTGCTGCCATCTAAAACAGTTTTAATACTAATTTCACTCTTTCACACATTCTTTATGCTAACCTCATTTTATCGTATATATGTATATGCCACAATTCATTTTCACCACATTTCATTCACTATAAGTGTAGGTCCAAACCACAATGTCACCACAAAACCATCCCGTTGAACAATTCGGATCAATCCTCGATATTTAACGGTTTGACACGACCCACCATCATACTTCATTTAGTTCGGCTCTCTTGTACACATGGGGAACACTTAGTACCACTCATGCGACCTAGCCGATTTGTCTCAGTAGCTCTCTTGTCTACATGGTGTCCTTCACTTGGAATCACGCATGCGACCTAGCTACATTTATCTTTCACGTAGCTCTCTTGTCTACATGGTGTCCTTCACTTGGAATCACGCATGCGACCTAGCTACATTTATCTTTCACGTAGCTCTCTTGTCTACATGGGATACATCTCGTATCACGCATGTGACCTAGCTACTACAGGGTGTCTCGTAGCTTTCTTGTACACATGATGTGCACTCGGCATCATACATGTGACCTAGCTACGCCCTCTATTTCATTCGATCTCTCAGAATGTTCAACCGGATCTCTCTCTGTATTTATTTCCATTCTTCCCATAGTCAATTTATATTTTAACATCAACTAGTATATTTATATAATAGGCTGAAATATAAGAATGTACATGAAATTATTGTAATATTTACATACAACTTACCTTGGTGCAAAATATGGAAATTTTGCAATTTAGTCCAAAACTTTTCTTTCCCTGATTCGAGGTCGGTTCAGCGCCTTTCTTGATCTATAATAGCACATTTAGCTCATTTAATACTCATACTATTTATTTCAATCCAAAAATCACATTGTAGAAAAATTACATTTTGCCCCTAACTTTTACAAAATTACAATTTTGCCCCTAGGCTCGGAATTTAATTTCAGCCCTTATTCTTATGTTTTATGATATGCTGAACATTTTCTCTTCTACAACAACATCAAATTCCCACTCTATCATATAGTTATGAACATTAGGTATTTTTACCGATTATCTGCTTTTACTCGTTTTCACTTAAAACCGAGTAGCACAAATTATTTAACACAATTTAAAACCTCATATTCTATCATAAAACATCAAAATACACAAATTTCACCTATGGGTATTTTTCCAAATATGAACCCTAGGTTAAATTATTACTAGCATAAGCTTAATCGAGCTTCCGGATTCCAAAACGTAAAGAACATTAAAAGCGGGGCTTAGAATCACTTACTATGGAGCTTGAAAGTTGAAGAATCCTAGCTATGGAGAGAGTGAAGTTTCGCAGCAACTAAATGGGGAAGATGACTATTTTGTGTTATTTTTCCCATTTTATTTCATTTAATATCAAAATGACCAAAATACCCTTACTACTAAACTTTCCAAAATTCCTTCCATGTCCTAAATTTGTCCATGAACTTAAAATTGGTAGAATTGCTATTTAAGACCTCCTAATAAATATTTCAAAACAATTTCATACTAAAATTTCTAGTATGCAAATTTTGCAACTTATTCGATTTAGTCCCTACTTTCAATTTAAACACTTTAGGCATAGAATTTCATCACGAAATTTTCACACAATCATGCAATCATATCATAAACCCCAAAATATTTATAAAACAATTATTTCTATCTCGGATTTGTGGTCACGAAACCACTATTCCGATTAGGCCCTAATTTGGGTTGTCACATAAATCATGACTCGGAAAGTTCCCCTTATGAGGCTTAAGCTGTCGTGATGCATATGCAACCACCTTACCCTCTTGCATTAACACACAGCCCAAACCCACGTGTGATGCGTCACTGTACACACTAAAATCCTTCCAAAACTCCGGCTGAATTAACACAGGTGCTTCAGTCAGAACTTTCTTCAACTTCTTAAAAGCTTCCTACTGCTTCTTAATCCATACAAACGGTACTCATTTCCTTATGAGTTTTGTCAGGGGTGCTGCCATCACAGAAAAACCTTCCACAAACCTTCTGTAGTATCCTGCCAGTCCTACGAAACTCCGTATTTTTGACACTGACCTAGGCGGCTTCCACTCCAAAATCACTTCAATTTTCCGAGGGTCCACCTTAATCCCTTCAGCAGAGACCACATGTCTTAAGAAGGTTGTGACATCCCTAATTTGACCCTAGTCAGGAAGTGGTGTCGGGACCATTAAACCGAGTCTTATAAGTAATTAAAAGTTATATTCTATGTTTATGATGTTAGCAAATGCATGTGTGAAAGTTGCATGCATTAATTTGATCATTTCTATGTGAATTTATTAAGATGGACTTATATGAAACATTGTTGAAAGGTGATAGGCCAATCTTCAATGGTCTAATAGTATATGCATGCAAAAGAATGGTTTTGCATGTCAATTTACCCAAAGAGAAGGAAGTGGCGGCCATGGTGATGAAGATGGGCAAAAGAAAACATGTCTTAAACATGTTTTGCTAGTGGTGGATGTTAGAAATAATAAAATAAGAGCATGGGTAAAGAAATGAAAAAAAATGAGTGTGGATGCTTTCCCCCCTTGTGCCGTACATGAGAGAAACAAAACAAAGAAAAAAAATTTTGTTCATCTATTTTCACTCTCTTTTGGCCGAAAATACTAAGGATAAGGAAGGAGTTTTGCTTCATACTTGGTTTGGAAGAGGATTAGGAAGAGGTTGGCTATACTTGCATCAAGAGTAAGGTATGTTTGAGGTTGTGCCATGAGATTCATGCATGTTTTTGGTTGCTAGATTGATGTTCTTGTTAGCCCATGGTTCAAATCTTTGTTATGTCATGGGAATGAAATTCAGCCCAAGTGAATATGGTGATAAAGCCATTGCATGCTAAGTGTGAAGCTTGATGATGATGCATGCAAAGATGGATTGTCTACTCTTGAAATTTCTTTGTAGCCATCTTGAGTAAGACTTTGAGTTTTCTTTTTGTTTAACCATGATTGAAGTTGAAAGGGCATGATTG
The DNA here is from genome assembly GCF_025698485.1 of Gossypium arboreum. NCBI lineage: Eukaryota > Viridiplantae > Streptophyta > Magnoliopsida > Malvales > Malvaceae > Gossypium > Gossypium arboreum. Next base: position 49,151,027 of record NC_069076.1, read on the forward strand.
TGATGTATTCGCCATGATGCATTCATGAGCATGGTTCATGCTTCTTGCATGATAGTTAAAATTTGTGTTTTGGATGGCTATGGACACCTTGAAATTGCCATGCACATATATGTATATATATGTTTGCACATGATGTTTTGGTTATGAAGTAAGTGATGAATATGTTTGTTTAAAGAAGAAAATGTTGAAGGATGTTTGTGAAATTGCAAGTATAATCGGCCATATGAGTGCTTGATGCTATATTATAAGTATTGAGCCACAATATGTAAAACATTAACTAGTAAAGTGCATGCTGTTTTTTTTTGTGTGGTATTAAGTGGATAATTGGCCTCAAATTGGACATGTATATTCGGCCTTAGGTAGCCTATTGATGGCCTTAGCTTTTCCTTGACGCTTGAATGAATTGTATTGAATTGCTTGATGTAGTATAAAATGTGCATGACCATTGTGTATTCAAGCTAAAGGGTGGCCATATGACCATTTAAACTCCTTGTCATATTCGGCCATAAGCTAGCATAATGAGGTTTTAATAAATTAAATTTGTTTGAATTAGCTCAAGAGCTTAGAGGGCCACAATTGGACAAGGGGAAGGAAAAAGTGATCGAATAGCCGTAAAAGCCGCTCGACAACATCCGAGGTAAGTCCTCAAGAAGTGACCCTACTTGAATTATGTGAAATGAAATATGGATGTGTAATGATTATTGATGTATGTGTGCATGAGCAATTGAATGATATCCGGGCTAAGTCCCGAAGACATTTATGCTGGAAATTATATCCGGTTAAGACCAAGGCAATTGTGCTAAGCGGCTACATCCGGGCTAAGACCCGAAGGCATTCGTGCAAGTCGTTCTATCCGGGCTAAGACCCGAAGGCATTCGTGCACGTGGTTATATCCGGTTGTATTCCGAAGAAGCTTGGGCTGGAGGTGAGTGTTGGTTGCTGTAATAAATTCAATTAGTACGCTCGAAAAGCCCAAAGAATAAGGTATGTTTATATGTGCATTGGAAAAGTCGACATGTTTGAGCAACATTCGCTCAATCGACTAACGAATATCAACTATTGAAGTGGTTGATACCTTGTGAAAGTATATAATGATGAAGTGTGAAGTAAGAATGATTATGTGAATGTGTATTAATGAAATGATGCATTTGGCTATGTGAATGTATTGCTTTAATTAAAGCTGATTTTATTCCTTGAGACTTACTAAGCATAAAAATGCTTACCCGTTGCTTTGGCTCTCTGTTTTATAGATTTTGCTCGATAGCAATCGGATTCGGGATCATTAAAGTCGAAGTCATCTACACTATCAAAGCCTCCATTTTGGTATAATTTTGGTTGAACTTTGAAATGGCATGTATAGGACTACCCTTGTCGGTTCATTTGTGTTGTGATGTATATGTGTACGGCCATGCGAAAATGGCTCGTAGAAGTCAAGTACTGAACTTAGACCATTTGTGATTTGTATATATATATATGGTTTCATGATGTAATTATGGATTGGAAATGGGAGTGTTGGTCACATGATCAGCCATTGGAATGGCTAAAATGGTCATAGGTGAACCTATGTATGGCAAGACTAGTTGGATCATGGAGACTACAAATAGATAAGACCTACCTTGAAAACAGATGCTGGCAGCAGCAGTGGAGTGGTTTTGAAAAATCACCAAAATTTGTAGGAATGGTATTAAATAGTGAATAAGTTATGTAAATGAACCTTGATGAGTCTACTTTCATATGGAAGAAACGAAACGGTCATAGGAGTTACATGTTAAGATATATTAATGCTATTGTGAGACAGGGCCAGAACAGTTTCTGGGTCCCCTGTCGCAACTTTAAAAATTTACTATAAATTATCCAGAAAGAATCATGAGTCATGCCTTACATGTACAGATTCCATTTTGAGTCTAGTTTCATTAGAAATAAACGGTACCAGTATTAAAGCCCTGTACAGAGAGATATTCAAGTTGTAACGCGAAAAGGTCAGAGCAGTCGATCTCTGTAACATGGGTGACTTTAACTAATAAACTGTACCAATTGGCCTAACCAAAAATTCTAGAAATAAATCCATGGATGGATATATGAGTCTAAATTCAGGGAAAATTTACAAAAACAGTTTCCGAGTTTTGAAACTCGAGATATGATTTTTAAGGCGACAGTGACGCAGTTTTCCAGCCTGACTGGAAATGTCAAATTGATGGGCGAAACATGTGGATTTGGCTTGTTAACCCCTCGTGTCCGACACCGGCGATGGTCTCGGGTTCGGGGTGTTACAAAGGTTACCTCCCTCAACCAAAATTCACACTTGCTGAACTTCGCAAAGAGTTCCTTCTTCCTTAACACTTGCAGCACTATACGGAGATGCTCATCATGTTTCGCTTCATTTTCAGAACATACCAGGATATCGTCAATAAAGACGACTATAACTGATCTAAAAATGGTTGGAACACACGATTCATCAGATCCATAAACGTTGCAGGAGCGTTCGTCAGTCCAAATGGCATAACCAGAAACTCGTAATGACCATACCGAGTCTTGAATGCTGTCTTATGGATATCTGCCTCCTTGACCCTTAACTGATGATATCTAGATCGAAGGTCGATCTTGGAAAATATAGAAGCTCCTTTAAGCTGGTCGAACAGATCGTTAATCCTTGGCAGTGGATACTTATTTTTAATCGTCAGTTTGTTCAACTGGTGATAATCAATGCACATCCGCATCGTACCATCCTTCTTTTTCACGAATAGCACTGGTGCTCCCCATGAAGACACGCTTGGCCTAATGAAGCCCCTATCCAACAACTCTTGAATTTGAGCCTTTAACTCCACTAACTCCTTCGGTGCCATCCCATACAGTGCGATGGACACGGGCGCCGTTCCAGGCAACAAGTCTATTCTAAACTCAACTTCTCGGTTCGGAGGCAATCCTAGAAGCTCCTCTAGAAAAACATCTTGGAACTCCTTTACGGTCTTAACCTTATCCACTGTCAGTCCCTCCTCTTCTGACTGACTTACAAATGCCAAATAGGCCTCACAACCTTTCCAAATCCACTTTTCAGCTCTTAATGCCGACACCACATTGGACAAATAATCCCTTCGTTCACCTATCACCATAACCTCCTTATCCTTTGTGGTCCTTAACACCATTCGTTTAGCAGCACAATCTAGAGTCGCCTTATGCTTAACAAGCCAGTCCATTCCAAAACGAGATCAAACTCTCCGAACGGTAACTCCATCAGATCTCTAGGGAAAATCTTACCTTGAGTTTCTAAGGGTACATCCCTATACAGTTTGTCTACCCTAACCGAGTGACCCAAAGGACTTAGTACAGATACCCCACTCACAATCTCCTTAGAGTGCACACCCAACGAACCAGATATGGTACATGCAACATAGGAATGAGTAGATCCAACATCCACCAAGGCAGTATACGGCATGCTAGAAACCAAAAATGTACCAGTTATGACATCAGGTGCGTCACCCTCCTCGCGGCGACGAGCAGCAATATCAAAGCTCGCTGACGAGCCTCAGTGTTAACAGTACCCTTGCCAGGTGCCCCACGTCCATGGCTATTGCCACCGCGACCTCGGCCATGACCTCTCGACGGCAACGGTCCACCTCGCGCTGTTTGCACGGGTTGCACAGCCCTTTGTTCAACCACTTGAGCCTGAGCTGGCCTCTTAGGGCAATCCCTGATCTTATGTTCCTTTGATCTACAATGAAGACAAGCCCCAGAACGTTTCCAACATTCCCCCAGATGCATTCTACCACAATCTCCACAAGCTTGTGGTCTAACAGTGTTCACCGGAACCGCTCGAACTGGTTCCTCCATCCCAGCTCTCTTAACATTCAGGTTTGCAGCACCAGTTGGTCCAGCATCTCTCTTGAACCGATTTCGATCCCTGTCATGGTTCCTTCGTTCAGCTTGCTTTACCTCTTCGCCTATCTTAGCCTTTTCTACCAGTGCAGCAAAATCACGCTCTCTTTGCGGAGCTATGAGCACCCTTAGCTCATCCTTGAGGCTATCCTCAAAGCGAACACTGTGCTCGTATTCGGTAGAGACAATACAATTAGCATACCGACTCAATCGCAGAAACTCTACCTCATATTCAGCAGCGGTCTTACCACTATGGGTCAGGTTCAGGAATTCGTTCCTTCGCGCATCTACATAGCTAGCTTCGACATACTTCGCCTTGAAGGACTGCTTAAACAACTCCCAAGTTACCCTCTCAGTTGGGATACCCTCTCTCACAGTGATCCACCACTAATACGCCTCGTCCCGTAGTAAGGATATTGCTCTTTTTAACTTTTGCTCTACTGAGCAGTCCAAGTCATCCATAATCCGCTCCGTGGCTTCCAGCCAATACTCAGCCACATTTGGGGCTACTCTAGATGCACCCCTAAAAACTTCCACTCCGTTGGCCCGGAGTCGCTAAAAAATGGACCCCCTATTCATGGGCCCGATATTAGCTCTGGCCACCCTTTCCAAAACTCTTAACATGGCCTGGGACAGAGCGTCATCCCCCGCGGCCCGATCATACGGCCCATTCTCATCCACCGGTGGTGGTCGTGCTACTCCAGCGGATATGTGTTCAGAAGACGAAGATCCAACTTGAGTACTACCTCGGCCTCGACCACGGCCTCTTCCCCGAGTAGCTCTCGTACTCATATCGATTTATCTGATTACGAATTTTATGCATTTAGTTTACTGTTCCACTGTTTATTATAGAATATCTTATGAACAGATAAGGTTTCAAAGTTGTTCTAGCGTAACCACAGTTTAGCTACTGTCTCAGTTTCCTAGGGCTTAGTTTACCCTACAGTCTCAGTTTCGTAGCCTTTACGCTACATTATCTATAGTACTATCTCTAAGGTTTAGTACTAACTATAGTACAGTTCAGTATATAAAACAGAATAGTACTTACAGCCTTGGTGCCAGGGATTCAGTGTGCCATCTCATCAGTTTTCAGATAAACTCAAAAGATTTAGACTTTTTGAAATCTATTTACCAAACATTTATGTTAAAAAAAACAAGTTCGGAGATTATCTCCTTTAAACAGAAAATTTATTTTCAAAAGTCAGGTTTTTCCAAAAATACCTTTTTTTTGGCATAAAGTTTTGAAAACCCTTTTTGGACCCGACCCACAGCCGAGTTGTTGCAACTTAGGATCTGATACCACTAAATGTAGCACCCCAAACCCGACCCAGAAGTTAAGGCCGAATCCGACGTGCCACTTTGAAGTCAAAAACCCGTATTTTCTTTTCAGTGTTTTAAAAAGCTGACTTTTGTCAAACTAACCAAGTGAATGGAAGCTGGGCACCAGGTAGGTATCCATAACAGAGGAGGTGAGCCATGAAGGCTGCTTAAGTACCAAGCTCTCCGATTGGATCCAATCCTAGACATGTCCATATCCATTGCAACACTTGGTTATAACAAGTTGAAATTTCTTTGAGTGGTTATCTTTGGTAAATCGAGTCGTGTTATTTTAAAAAAAACAAGTATCGTTTTGAAATCACGCCCTAAGTCTAGCCCATTTGAATTAGTATCCATCAATTTAAAGTTGTTTAAAATAATATAATCCCAGAAATTCAAAGAAGAAAATAAAGTTAAAATGGCCTTATTACAACCCAAAAATTAAATAGTAATTAAAAATAACTTAAGAAAACCAGTCTCTTTTTCAAACCCAAAAGTATTCACCATGGCCACTCTGAATCCCCTCCGGCTCCAAGTCACCCACATCAAGGCTCACCTGCAAGGTTAAAGAAGGGGTGAGTTTGGGGAAACTCAGTGTGTAAGGAAAACCCATTTAAAGCCCAAGTCAGCTCAAGCCCAATGGGCCTAAGCCCATTCAGGTAACAGTGATACTGGGCTAGAGCCCTTTATATATTACAATAAACTGGGCCTTAGCCCCTTATTCAGATAACAGTATGGCCCATAGGCCCATTTCAAAATACATGCAACATCAATAACATATACAAGCCTATTTGGGGAGACTACTCAACCCACCAACCACTACACTCTACCCGTACCAGCCCTACACTCCATGTGGGGAATAGCTCAACCCACCCAATTCAACACTCCACATTTTGACCTTGCGCTCGATTAACGATAAATTGAGGCAAAGCCTCCAGTACGTGGACAAGCCATTTTCAGTACTTCCTCCGTCAATATCCTAGTCCCATGCATCAGATAATAACAACATGGCATGCAGTAAATAACAACAATCAAACATGCATTTAGGTCAATTTAACCCTAGGGGTATTTTGGTAATTTATCTCCTAGGGGTAAAACTGTCAATTTTTCCACTTTTAAAGGTATTTCAGTAATTTATCTATTTTCGGGTTTTTCATGCATATTCCTACCTTTCACGTACTAACAGAATTACGTACCGAGATTTCTTACCGAATTGGGCCCGTTGGCCCATCATTCCAATTTTGGCCCATTAAGCCCAAAAATATCGAGGGCACAGAAATCATGCACTTTGCGGTCCAAACATTGTAGATTACCAAAAACATTAATCGATTTACCTCACGAGCATTTGCACACTCGCAAATCTACAAAATACCAATTTTCGACATTTCGGCTTTTCGACTTTTGCCGATCTAGACTAAGAAAGAGGGTGTTAGTTACACAACTGTTTGCCACGATATGCTGACGAGATCCACACAGGAATTGCCTACAATTGGATTACTAACACGTTAATCTAACTATTCAAATACGAACTACGTATTAACCCCTTACAATATTCGGCCAACCACACCTACAGATCATAGTAAGCTTATAAGAAATCAATAAGCAACTCATTAACAATTTTTTTTGTCAATGTTTACCACATAATCAAAATTTCACTGCAAGCTGTCTTCCTGAGCAACAGTCACTAAATCATTTATAACTGGAGCTACGAAACTCAAAATCAAGTTCCATTAATCTTCCCTGAAAATAGACTCATATATCTTCTGTCCATAAAATTTTCAGAATTTTTGGTTTAGCCAATCAATACCAGATTTCTCAAAGTTTCCCATGTTTCACTGTTTGACTAATCTGACCACTCTTCATTACGAATCAAATTTCTCATTGTACAGAATTCAAAATATGTTATCGTTTATTTCATTTGAAACTAGACTCATTAAGCTTTAATTACATAATTTATTCGGCTTCTAATTCATCTGCCACAATTTATGGTGATTTTCCAAATTCACATAACTGCTGCTGCCCCAAGCAGATTTATTACCAAATCACTCTTTCACACACCTATCTTGCATGCATGTTATTTAAACATGTATATCACCAATCAATCATCACATATCTATGATTTTTACTTAAGCATAATCTCCATTTCATCATTTTAAAGCACAACATGTTAGCCGATTTTTCCCTTTAGCATCTAAGGCGATCATTTGTTTGGCTCAACTTCACCTATCTTCCATTTTTCATCAAAAGAACATGAAACAACAACCATTTCCTTCATTTTAATTCATGACCAAATGCTCACAACACACCCAAAAACCAAAATATGCTTCAAGAGTTAAGGTAGAATTAAGAAGAACTCATGAACATCAAGATAGAAGCAAACTACCATGAACTTACCTTCTATTTTCTTCCCCAAGTGACCGAACATTCAAGAGCTTTCTCCTCTCCTTCTCTTCTCTAAATTTCGGCTATGATGAACAAAGATGGACAAAACTTTGTTCTTTTCACCCCTTTTTCTTTTAATAAAATTTCAAATTTCATCCATTTAATTCTTTAATACAAAATACATGAAATGCCCATCATGGAACATTTACCTAACCCATTGTCATGGAACATTTACCTAACCCATTATCAATTTTTATCAATTTGTATATCAAGTGCACATATTGTCTTCAACAACATGATGGCCAGCCACTTCATGTAAAATGGGAGGTTTGACATGCAAATCCTCCTATTTTGCACTCCTATTTATTTGGCCACTACAAATTAGCCTATAGCATTTTCAAACATTTTCACATAGGTCCTATTTCATAATTTCACTCACAAATGACAAAAATCAAAGCATGAAATTTTGCAAATATTCACAGAATTCCCAAAAATTGGGGCGTTGCAGCCATTCATAATATGAAAAGTCACTGTTAAAGAAGAAGTTGAATTCGATGAGACAAAAGTATTTAGGTATGATGTATAAAGAACGTATTAACTAGAAGTTCTTCTGAATTGATTTCTACTAGTGATGAGATAATGTGAAATTAGTGATGTCAGAAATAGACAGTGGAATAGCGTTTGAATTGTAAAGATAGCTGAGTACATCAATTATAATTAAATGGTTTACGATGATCTCTTTTGGGTACTCTATGTGTTTATCTACTCTCAGAGATATACGTAGCTGTATATTTTCAGATAAAACTCTTATCATATGAGAACATTAGCTAAACGTACTGATAGATGAAAGCATTGTTGGTCTGTTTGGGGTATGATCAAAATTGCTCTATTTTTCTCTGGCATTCTTTTTAATTATGTTGAAAGGAAAGTCGACCGTAAAATCAATATGATGCTAATATTCTGTTTCTACTGGTTTTTATTCTGCTGATCACACATGAAGATTGTATTGCTTCTATTACTGTGGATTTCAGTGTTTATGCGTGACGTTGTTCCTTATGGAAATTTTCTTGGATATCATCGAGATTTTTATCATTCTATATAGGAGTACAGTGGTACTGTTATCAGATTCATAGAGGTTGTGTTTTTGCATTGGTTGCTATTGAAACCATATTTGATTTTCTTTGGTGTTCAAAATGCATTATTAGTAGATGGGATATTATCTATATATATGGTTGAGATGTCGGCCTTATTATGGCACTATGATTTTAATCTATCTGATGGTTGTGGCTTCAGTATAGTTAAAAGCTCCATTGAATAATAATTGAAAAGTTATTGTTTGACAGTCGAGATCAATTCAGTGATTTAGTCTGAATTGAGTTATTTGCTTGAAAGGTTAAAAGAGTTATATGTGTTTGAGTTTATCCTTAGAACAGTAAATAAATTTTTGTACGTTCATGGGTTAATTGATTAATAGTCTGAATGAAAAATTCATATTCTAGAAGACGTGATACTGAATTATATTTATCAGAACGGTTTTATGGAGAAATGTTCTTTTAAACTAAAGTTGTTTTGATTGAGACAATCATCATGCTTGTGAAGTCTGCATGATATGATAATTATTAATAAAGTGGTAATCAGTTGAAGACATTGTCAACTGAAGCATCAGTTCTGGTTTAGCCTGCACTGGCTAAATAGTTTATGATTTCCAGTCATGCCTCATTAAATGATTTGAAGTGTGTTATAATACAAGAATGTATAATGATAGCTTATGCTTACACACAGTTAAACCTATATGAAAAGAGTTTTACGACTTATGAATTGGAGATGATTGATAAGGTATTTGCGTTGAATAATTAGTGACATTAATTGTTTGGTTAGTAAGGTAACCTATTTGTTAATCGAAAGAGTGTTTAAAATATTTAATGTTATAGAGAGATCTGAATTTGGGACAAAAAAGGTGGCTTGAACCGTCGAAAGGATTTGAGTTTAAAAAAAAACTGATTTTCATTCAAAGAAGAATGATTACGGTCACAGATATTCTGAGAGGGAAACCTTTGTGTGTTTTTCGAGCGATGAATACACGATCGATCTAATCGGATGATAGACAGATATTAGCTGTGTTAAAAGCATTCAACTAATTTGCAGAGTCAGAAATGTATTAGGGAATTTTAAGGTAAAAAGGGGTTCAACATAAATTGACTCATGATCCAGAATTTTTGTTTGGAACCGATGATTGTTTGATGTTTCAAAATAGAGTTTGTGTACCGAGAAAATCCAGAAAGTATGCAACAATTGTTACAAATGGCTCATAGTGGTAATTATTTGTTCAATCGGGGAATACTATGATGTTCAATAATCTGAGACAGTTGTACTGGAAAATGAGTAAGAAACAAAATATTTCTGACTTTGTATCCAAATGTCTGATCTATCAACAAGCCAATGTTGATCATCAACTATTTTCAAGACTGTTACAGCACATGTTGCTATCTGAGTAGTAATGAAATAGAATTTGAATTTTGTAAAAGACAAATGTTATCTAAACTATTGTTGACTATTTGAAGAAGTCTGCAAATTTTATCTCCGGATGTACAAATTTCTCTTTTGATAGATTAGTTGAGTTATACATATCAGAGATTTCCAGATCACACAGTGTGCCAGACTCCATTATTTCGAGTAGAGACCTTAATTCTATATTGTGATTTGGTAGAAAACTACAATAAGCTTTAGATAAACGGTTTCTATTTAGCATCGTATTACATTCTTCAACAGATCGCTAATCTGAGGAGAAATGAAAGTATTTCGTGACAGTCTAAAAGCAGTTTCATTTGACAAAAAACATATACGGGCTTGATACGTAAAAGCATTGAATTTCAGTTAGAAAACTGAGTATTTGTGAAAGTTATATAGTGTGAATAGAATTTCTCATTTAGCTATAAAGAGAAGTAGAGTTCGTGATTTATCAAGATGTATGAGATTATTGAGAGAATGAGACCGTATGAGATTACCGTCAGAACTTGAAAAGATCCATAATGTGTCTCTTATATATATGAAGTGATGATACAGATAAGATCCTTTATCTATAGTATCTCTTTCAAAAGTAAAAGCTCAGGTTGTTATGACGTATAGCAAAAAACATATTAGAATCTTAGCTCGTGAGATTGAAAAGTTGAGAAATCTAAGGTATGTGAGAAATTGATAAGGCTAGTGAAAGCTAATCAGTAATCTATTCTCTGATAAGATTTTCGAGGACGAAAATCCCTTAGGGAAAGAGTTGTAACAGCCCGTTTTTAGGGTTAATCAGAACAGTAGTTTCAGGACCAAAAATTGATGTTCAAAAATTTATTTTATTATTATTTTAATATTTACAGCATGATATTAGGGTTGTGTGAAAATTTCGTGAAGAAATTTTACCGTTTGAGTGGTTAATTCGGTAAAAAGGACTAAATCGCGTAAAGTGCAAAAGTTGTGTTCTATAAGCTAAAGGTGTCAAATAGCTACAGAAATTTAAAGTGAAGGTCCTTATGTGGCAAATAACCCATTTTTGAGTTAGTGGATGATAGTGGAGTGACATTTGGTGTAATTTCAAATGTTTTTAATGGTTTAATAGGTAAATAAGTAATTAAAGTTAAAAATTAATAAAACCAAAAGCTATATTTTTATTTCCATCATCTTCCCCACTGAAATTTCAACCCAAAATCATCCATGGGAGAAGCTTTTGGTTTGGACAAGCTTCAAATACTTGATTAGGTACGGTTTTAGCTCCGTTTTTTATGATTTCTACGTTTTTGAGATCGTTGCTTCATAATCTAGCTAGCCCGTACCTCCGATTTCAAAACTCTTAAAGTATTTGAATGTTTCCATTGTTGAATTCATGAGTATTTTGATAGTTGATGATGGAAAATAAATTATTGTTGTTGGATATACTTGTTTTGTAAAGTGAATTTTGGTAAAAATGCCAATTTTGGGCTAAATTGTGAATTATTAAAATTATGTGGTTGAAAGTGTGATTATTTGGAAAATATTGGCTGCTAAGGAAATAAGAAGAATTCAGCTAAGCATCGGTAGGATGAAATTGCATGAAATTTGTGATTTTATATGATAAGGACTAAATTGCAAAAATATGAAAGTTTAGGGGAAATTATATAAAATTACCCTAATGAGTATTTTGGACTAAATTGAATGAATTTTTGATTAAATAAGTAAAATTTGATATTATCTAGATTGTGAAAAATGATATTTGGATCTAGAACAGGGGAAAAACAAAGTTTCGGACTAGTCGATCCATTCCATCATTTAGCGATCGAGGTAAGTTCGTATGTGATAATTTCATATGTGATAAACAGTTGTGAACTTAACGAATTCATCCAAAGCATCTGAGTTGGGTAGATACTTAACAAAAGAGTCCGCCAAACCACAGAACTCGTCAAAACTAAGTGCTTGCCACATGGCACAATACATATAATTTTTGTACTTAGCCAAGACAAGTATTTTACTTACTCATATCTATTCTTATTATACCAACTATACGCCAAACAGTAACTTGATATAGAGACTTCCCCATGCGGGCTATTACATTCCTCCTACACCATCGAACATCAAAAAATAAGGGTCTTCATAGGGACGCTTACCTCGTGATTACTGGGCCCAGCCCTATCACCCTCTGTACCACCCCACGACCCCTCCTACTACCGCCACTGCGAATGCTTCTACCCTCAAGATGACTATTCTTAATCCTGACCATTTGGGGGGAACGAAAGAAAGAGAGAAGCCTAATAGAATTACCTTGAAGATGCAGAGACGTAGTGAAGGGAAAAAAGGAAGCAAGACACAGATAATGGAATTAAAAAAGGAAGAAAATCAGGGATTCAGATAGAAACTTAATCGACAAGAAATTTGGAAATTGATTTTAGATAGAAAGGCTCCATTTTCCCTGTGTCTCAATTTATATAGCCAAACATCTAAGGGAAGCTTGAGTTTAATTTGAAATAAACTGTTCAAATCATTAAATCCATGTTTGAAACCTGTTGGAGACGAAGAGGGCTCCTCTTAAACCCCTCGATAACCAAAAAAGTGGGAATGTCCACTAGAGTTAGTCATTTATCAGGTAACCGCCAAATGGCATTCGTCAATTCAAGAGTCGTTTGCTAGCATCATGTTGAACGAATGACTAGTTAAAAGAATAAGCCAAGGAATCTGTCAGGATAGCAATAAGGTTGTCTTTATGTAACTATTCGCCTTATATAAAGAAAGGAAAAACCCGTCGTTTGAGCGGAACGAGTTCAGAATGAACCTATAAATAAGAGGTCGACACTAAAGGAAAAGTAAAGGTGTCTACCTCTATGTTATGAAGAGAGTTATCAAATGTAAGAGAAATTGTTTGGATTCCAACTATAGGTTTAGGCATGAGAGGAAATTTCAAGGATGAAATTTTCTTTAAGGGTGGGGGAGTTGTCACACTTGGATTTCTTCGAGGTCCCGAATTTAAAGGAGCGACTGAGAGTTAATTGAACAAAATAGTGAGTTGGCAGAATCTACTGGAAATAGTGGAAATTTTGTGACTGTTGGTTAATTAGTTAAGTTTTAATTTTGGTTTGGTTAGGATGGAACTGGTTGGTTCCATGTGGGAGACACAATGATTGTTGACAGGGCACAAAAAAGGAAATTTATGTATAGCTTACATAGAGATTAGTATTACAGGATGATTGTGACGCATTTGAGAACACGATTAAACAAGATAGAAAGAGAATACACCAAAGTACGAAGATAAGAAAAGCTAGTAAAAGAGTCGAAGAATGAAATTAAGCTTGTTAATAAGGGGATCCGCCAAATTGTGATGATAAGAGGAACTAGTATAAGATGTCTTAACACGGCAGTGATAATGGAAGGGATACCTTCTTTTAGGCATTTAAGTATCTGCCATTTTGAGTTCATCAGTGGTTGGTGAGTAAACCAACATTGAGTGTGATAAAGTGAAATGATTAAGCATATTCAAATATTAAGGTTTTGCGAGTAAATAGGCCACCAGTAACAGGAGAGTTCATCAAGGATTTATTTTAGGAAGGAAAGTATGCTAAGGAAATTCACCTAAAGAAGCAGATGTCCGTAGAGACTGCATAGCGTGGAATAGTCTTTGGGAATTATCAAAAGAGAAAGTTTGCCGAGGGTAACTTAGAAAGAGATATTTCACTGAGTACTAACCTTTTGTTAAAGTATCCCTATAGAGTGGGTTGAGTTGGAGAAAGGTCCTAAGGGATTGTACTGAATTCAAGTCATCATGGGGAAAAGGGATATATAAATCATCCACCAAATTTCATATTCAAGATCATAAAGGAGGATGTTAGATTGGGTCTTCCATAAGGGTCTATGTTAGGGATTAGTGAAAAATGGAAATCGTTGGGTAATGTGGTAATCAAATGTTTAGTTTAGTGTGGGATGAGTGGATCAGAGCAGGGATTCGCCTTCATGGCAATGATAATCATAGTCCGCAAATAGAAAACGTAGTCACTAAACCATGTATGCACAAGTCTGATTATCTTAAGGAGGCAAGACTATGACAGTTAAATGGGAATCTAAGATGAAGTAGGACAGGACCAAATTTCAAAAGAAATTGTTGATTAGAATAGCATGATACGACTAATTTGTTGGGTAGTTAAGCCAACGGTAGGAATCAGGAAAAGCAAGGCATTGGCCATACCAGAAGATATGAGAAGTTCCCAATCTTACACATGGAGTTCAAAATTCTATGCCTTTATTATTTTTCCTTAATTAAATAAAAAGAATCTTTGTGATACATTGTTGATCAGGATCTCACTAAGTTCTTCTGAGCTTATAAAATTTACTGCTTGTATGTAGGGTACATGAAGACTCGAGGATCAAGTGGAAAGACCAAGCCAACACCGCCATATTCAAGTGATTGGCAATGTAGTTATTTCATGTATATAGATGGTAACCCTTATAAGCCACGCCTTAGGGGCTAATATAGTGTAGCAGTAGTAAAGACTTGAGTTGAAATTTGTAAATCATTATATATGTTAATAATAACGAATGTCTACAAAAGCTTAATATTGAATGGAATTGAATCTAATTGCAAATTTAGTTATGAAATTGATCGTTAACCATGGAATTAAGGGTTGATTGTTAAAAATGATAGATATTTAGATACATAAGTAAATTAATGAATAACGAGTTAGCAGTTTGCTAGGTTGTCCAAGTCATTTGTGACACCAAGAATTTTAATATGTTTTATTACATTTTCGCATTTCTTAAGTTAGGATTAAAATATTTCAAAATAATTTTTTTACGTATTATTTTGAGTTAATTGACCTAGTCGAGCCAATACCAGCCTTAAGGTGGTTTTAAAGATTTACTTGAGTGTGCATGACACCTAATTTAAGGCCCAAGAGCATAAGTAATGGAAGTCAAATTGTAGCACACACATTTGAAGTCACAATACAATTGAGCTGACCAAGGAATTCACATTCGAAGTAGTGTATCACGACAAGGTGTGATGTGAGGCCAAAAATAAGCAAACGTATTTCTGTCCACACAATACACTGTTTTATATAATTAAGCTTGGTGTTTACCCTAATTAGGGCTGCTAAACTCCCCTATAAATAGTTAAGTTGAGGAAAGCTTTGGGAACTTTTTGACGCATTAGTTTTAAGGTTTGTTTTAGTAGAATAAGGTTAGTTTAGGTTTTATTTTATTTTTCTAAACAGTTTTATTTCTTGTTCTTTAGCTTGGATTCGATTGGAATCCAAGTCTTTGCAATTCAATATTTCATTATTTTTCTTTTATTCTTTATTTGAAATGGAGATATCTCAAGCACTCTCAAAGGATTTTGCTATTCTGAACACTCCAGGATATCATATGGACAACTTCTATCTTTTCTCTTTTATATTATTTTGTGTTCTTTGCATAAGTAATTTAATTGTAGAAAAGATGGTTTTTAAGACGATGAGTGGCTAGATATTTAGAGAGATTTATGAGTGGATGTGGGAGTGATTAACGGAAGAGTTAGGGTTTTTCTAATAGGATTAGTTGGTGTAAATACATGTATTCTTAAACCCTAGGCTTGATGACCCTATGAAGTAATATAGGTAAATGGATCGAGAGACGAAATTACCAAGTAAATCATGTATTCATCCCAATCAGAAAAAGCGAGGCTAAGAGTTAAGCGTATACTGGTTGATTAGTTAGGCAGTAGAGGTCAAGAGGTAGTACTGTCTAGGTAATAATTAATTTTCTCATAAAAACCTTAAGTCTGAAGCTGGTTACAACCACGGAAGCAAGTTTAATCTTCTATCTGCTATTCAAGAGATTTTCGTTTGTTAACATTATTTGTGTAGTTTTGATTTTTAATATTATTTGTTTATCTTAAATCTTTACTATTGATTTTCATAATATTATTTTTAATAATTATTGTTTAGATCTGTTGTTGTAGGTAATAATATTTTTAGATTTAATTCAACCTCCCTTGGGTATGATCCTCGGAATACTTTCTGGTGTTATATTGTAACAATAATTTATATTACAATTTGACCTATTCGCTTACAGATACCACACTAATTTTATATATTTTTATTTGCACGATTTATACTCTAAATGTTTGCACGTTTGGAGGTGATATAGTTGTTGGTGCCATTGTTAAGGAGGTTTGGCATTGAATCTAATTTTTTTTTTTTTTTGTAGTTAGTAGGATAAATAGGAACATTAAAAATTATAGAAATGATTCGTTATTTTGTTTATTAACTTTAAATTTTACTGTAAATGCCAAAAATATTTTTCTCTGATTTTAGTTTATGACCAAAACTTGAAGTACTCCAATCGAGTCATTTCTTGATCCGAAGAGTTGTTCAGATGAAACCGTCAATTCATGCAAAACTATCCACCTGTAGTAACTAATTTACCTTGAGAAAACCCTTTATTTAACAATCCACTCGAACTGCAAGCCCAGATTCGTGGAGAGATACTGATGGCTCAAAGAACATTGCATGAGTATGCATTGCCAACACTTGATTTTGTACAAGGCAACATTGAACAACAGATGATCAATGCCAATAATTTTGAGATCAAGATGAAAATGATCGAAATGATCCAAAACACCTTGCAATTCCGAGGGAACATGATGGAGGATCCAAACAAGCACTCGAAGTGATTCCTCTAGTTATGTGACACTTTCAAATACAATGGGGTGTCTTCGATTATTTCCCTTTTCTTTATGTGACCATGTTGGTGATTGGTTATATTCATTAGAACCAGGTTCCATCACTACATGGGACGAATTAATGGAAAATGTTTTACATAATTTTTTCCCTTAGCATGTCCATTTAGCTTCGTCGAGAGATCACCAAATTCAAGCAATTCAAAGTTGAAAATTTATATGAAGCTTGGGATCGATTCAAGTCACTGTTGAGGAAGTGTCCCCATCACGAAATGCAAGAGTGGCTCCAAATGCAAATATTCTATAACAATTTATATAATAATTTGATATCCTGTCTGGATGGTGCATCCAGAGGTGCTTTAATTAACCATACATATGAGTGAGCATGTCAAATTATTGACGTTATGTGGCCAAATAAGAGGTTCACTTATAACCTAATACCACAAGTGACAAAAGCCACCCAAAAAGTGGACGCTTATCAAATCAAGTTGGAGAAGTTGAACTAATTGGAAGAGCCGGCCCAACACTGCGAGTAAAATTTGGATCATGAACCGAATGAAGTTAACTACATGGGTAATTGGAAACACGAAAACATACACACTTTTCATGCCCTTTTTAACTCAAATTCATGCAATTTTGTAGTAATTCTTGTCGAAAAATATATAATAATTATAAATAATTAAATTGTACTTAAATTATAAACATGTTGAATTTTAATTAATTTTATAATTAATTTTGATTACTTTTGATCATTTTTGACTGGTTTGCACAAAAGGCAAAAAATTGGCTCAGCAGACACTTCTAGAAGCACAAAACTGAGAAGTGATTTTTGAAGCATCAAGCCAAATTAATTTTTCAGCTGAAGATGGTCCAAACTATGAATATTAATTCATAATATAATTAATTTTAATTTTAATCCAATTTATTTTGGGTTAAATAATTATTATTAATTAATTTTGAAAAGAGACCCAATTGAGTTGAACCGAGAAAATCGATCCAACCGAGCACCGGGCTGCCTAAAACCGTCCCACATGCTGACCCACTCAGCTTGTTTGGCTGATCATTTGGCTTGAAAAAATGCCCTTGAAGACTTCTTGAATTTGCATTCATACCCCTTCACTATTCATACCTTTCTAGATTTGCCCTTACCTTCAAATAGCAAGTTTGAAACCTTCAATCTTGCCACATGTGTGGCTGGCCATGGGGGGACTCTATAGCTGCTGATTTTTGCTATTTTTATCAGCCTACTCAATCTATAAAAAACCCCTTTGGCTACTCATTTGAAACACATCTCGAAACCTCTCATCCTTTCACTTCTCTCTCACATTCTCTCTTTAATCCCCTTCCATTGTTCTTCATTTTCTCCCCCATTCCCTTATCGATTTCTCCTCTTGAAAACAAGTCCTTAAACCACCATTTGGAGAAACATTCAAGTGTTTGTGGAAGTCTCGGTTCAACAAGAACAAGCGGAGAAGGAAAAGAGGAGCAAACTAGTCAAGCCGTAGAGAAACACTGGATTTGATTCTTGTTCCTTATCCTTTTAATTTTATTGTTGTTGTTCTAAACATGTCTATGAATATTTGTGATGTTGATAAGTTTAATTTAATTAATATGGCTTAAATTTAATTCGTGTTAGGTTGATTGCATTTTGTCCACTTAATTTATTAAAATTGTGTTTGTGTTGTTATAGGCCTTAGTGAGATGTTTGATTAAGTAAAACCATGAGTAAGTTATTCTTGCATTACAACTATAAGGTAACTAATGAATTAATTATTTAAACGGATTGAAATTGTAATTAATTGACACGATACTTAATCAGTGCATGTTTAACCATCTAAGGCAGCTAAGAGTTCAATTAGCAACAGTATGTAACGATACATTAGCCTTGCATGCAAGATTATTATGATTAAGCTGTTTCAAGGTAGGAATCCATTGTTACCTCACGTAATCTTTTATGTGCTTATGAGATTGAATTAATTTTTTAAATTGACATAGAGATATGTACAATAGATTATTTTTAATTTCACAAGTATGTATGTGCATTAATGCATTTGCTTATTAAAATTTGTTTAATTGGTTGAATTAGCATAGAGATATAGTCAAGAGATAAATGGATTTTGGTAGGTGAGTATGTTCATAAGTTACAACATTACCGAGTTGCCATGAATTTATTCATAACAACATGAACATGAGTTTTGTAATTTTAAGTTAAGAAATGTAATTAATCTAACACAATTATGTCATCTTAATTAAAATCATATTTTGAAATAGTGCATTGGAACTTTTATTTTCTCTTTATTTATTTTACTTAGTTAAAAATCTTAGTTTTCAATCACCTCCTCAAATCAAAATATTTTTCTTCACCGAAGTGTTTTTAATTGCATTCATAAATAATTCTTTTCACAGTCCCTGTGGGTATGATAACTCGACATTTACTTGTCACTTTATTGCTTGTTATGATTATGTACACTTGCACATTTTCATCATTCCAGTAATGTGGGTGGAAATCCCTATTCAAATACATGAAACCCTAGTTAGAAGGATCATTCAAACCTAAAATGGGAAGGAAATCAATGAGGTAAAAACCAAATGCAAAATCGAGCAACTCTTCCTTACCAACCTCTACATATACAAAGATCTCAAGACAGATTCACAGGGAATAACCATAGTGTATGTGGTCAACGACTCAGTTGAATAGAAGGAGAGATCTAATTAATGAAGATAGACATTCTAAAAGTATAGTCTATGTGTACTTTAACCATAAACACCTTTATGGATTTCAAAGAAAGTATCTAGAACCAAATGAACCAAATGATGGAGATAATGAGCAACATGTAAAGGTAAATTGGTACAGGAACCCGAGCAATATAGAGAATAATCCTCGGAAGGGTAGAAAGGAGCATGAAAATTCTATAGCCTTGCAATCTGGAAAGATTCTTAATGATATGAAAGATCCTTTTCAAACAAATGAGGATTTGCAAGAATCCGTCGTGGAACCCAGGAAACACGAAAATATACACTTTCTCATGCCCTTTTTGACTCAAATTCATGCAGTTTCGGTAAAATTCTTGTCGAAAGATATATAATAATTATAAAATAATTAAATTGCACTCAAATTATGAACATGTTGAATTTTAATTAATTTTATATCAAATTTTGATTAATTTTTATTACTTTCGACAACTTTGCACAAAGAGCGAAAAACGGCTCAGTAGACACTGCTAGAAGCACAAAATCGAGAAGCAATTTTGAAGCATCAAGGAGAATTAATTTTTTAGCCTAATATGGTCCAAATTATGTGTATTAATTCATAATATAAATAATTTTAATTTTAATCCAATTTAACTTGGGTTAAATAAATTATTGTTAATTAATTATGAAAAATGGCCTAGTTGAGCTGAACCGAGAAAACCGATCTAACCGAGCACTGGGCAGCCCAAAACCGTCTCACATGCAGAACTAATCAACTTTCTTGTCTGATTATTTGGCTTTCAAAGTGGCCCTTGAAGATTCCTTCAATTTGCATTCAAACCCCTCCACTATTCATGTCTTTCAAGATTTGCCCCTACCTAAAAATAGCATGTTTGAAATCTTCAAACATGCCACATGTGTGGCCAGCCATGGGGGGAGTATTTGGCTGCTGATTTTGGCTATTTTTAGTAGCTTACTCAACCAATAAATACCCCCTTGGCTGCTCACTTCAAACACATCACAAAACTATTCATTCTTCACTTTTCTCTCACTTTTGTCTCTTCATTGTTCTTCATTTCCTTCCCCATTCCCTTGTTGATTTCACCTCTTGAAAAAGAGTCCTTAAACCACCATTTTGAGCAACATTCAAGTGTTCATAAAAGCCTTGGTTCAACAGAACAAGCAGAGAAGGAGGAGTAGAGCAAACTAGCCAAGCCTTGGAGAAACACCAGATTTGATTCTTGTTCCTTATCCTTTTAATTTTATTGTTGTTGTTATGAACATTCTATGAATATTTGTGATGTTGATATGTTTAATTTAATTAATATGTCTTAAATTTAATTCGTGTTAAGTTGATTGCATTTCGTCCACTTCATTTATTGAAATTGTGTTTGTGTCGTTATAGGCCTTAGTAAGATGTTTGATTAAGTAAAACCATGACTAAGTTATTCTTGCATTACAATTGTAAGGTAACTAATGAATTAATTATTTAAACGGGTTGATATTGTAATTAATTGACATGATACTTAATCAGTGAATGTTTAATCATCTAAGGTAGTTGAGGATTAAATTAGTAACGGTATCTAACGATATATTAACCTTGCATAACTTGTAAGACTATTGTGATTAAACTGTTTCAAGGTAGAAATACATTGTTACCTCACATAATCTTTTATGTGCTTATGAAGATTGAATAAATTGTTTGAATTGGCATAGAGATGTGTACAAGAGATTATTTTAATTTCATAAGTATGTATGTGCATTAACACATTTGCTTACTAAATTTTGTTTAATTGGATGAATCGACATAAAGATATAGTCAAAACATAAATGGATTTTGGTAGGTGAGTATGTTCATAAGTTAGCAAATTACCGAGTTGTCGTGAATTTAATCGTAACAACATGAACATGAGTATAATAATTCTAAGTTAAGAAACGTAATTAATCTAACACAATTGTGTCATCTTGATTAAAATCATTTTTTAAAATAGTGCATTTGAACTTTTATTTTATTTTTATTTATTTTACTTAGTTAAAAATATTAGTTTTAAATCACCTTCTCAGATCAAAATATTTTTCTTCACTAAAGTGTTTTTAATTGCATTCATAAATAATTCTTTTCACAGTGTGGGTACAATAACTCGACATTTACTTATCACTTTATTACTTGTTGCGATTGTGTACACTTTCACATTTTCGTCACTACAGGTTTTTGGCGCCGTTACCGATGAATGTTTTAAAAAGTCATTATTTGTGAATTTGTTAATTTTGCATTTTGGTTTATTTTTCTATTAAATTTTAACTGAATTAATTTTTTTTGTTTTGTTTTAGGTGTTTATAAGCATTGATCAAATCATCGATTTACTCCCCGTAGACCCTAAGAGTGAAAGAAATTTTCGATAGCAAATGAGACGAGTAAGTCAGAGAAGGACTGAAGAGATGAAATTTGAAAATTTGAATCAAGGAAACAGAGCAAACCCTACTCAAAATCCTATCCTTATTGCTGATGATAGTGATAGAGCTCTAAGACAGTATGTCATGCCAGTGTTTCATGATATTAATTCGGGTATTAAGAGACCAAAAATCAAGGCACAACAATTTAAGCTAAAGCTAGTCATGTTCCAGATGCTTCAGACAGTGGGCCAATTCAGTGGAATGCTTACCGAAGATCCTCATCTTCACTTAAGACTGTTTATGAAGGTGAGCAATTCTTTCAAGCTAACTGGAGTACCCGAACATGAGCTATGATTAAAGTTGTTCCCATATTCGCTAAGGGACAGAGCTCGAGCCTGGTTGAACTCATTGCCACCAAATTTAATTTCCACATGGCAAGAGTTAGCAGAAAGATTCCTTATGAAGTATTTCCCACCTAGCAAGAATGCTAAGTTGAGGAATGAGATTACTGCTTTCCAACAAATGGATGATGAGTCCTTGTATGAGGCATGGGAAAGGTACAAAGAATTATTACAAAAATGTCCCCATCATGGAATGCCTCATTACATTCAACTTGAGGCGTTCTATAACAGTCTCAATGCTCACACGAGGATGGTAGTAGACACTTCTGCTAACGGTGCTCTCCTTTTTAAGTCTTGTAATGAGGCTTATTAAATCAATGAGAGTATTTCCAGTAACAATTATCAATGGCCAATGAATTGATTAGCGTCAAGAAGACAAGTCATTGGAGTATAGGAAGTGGACGCTCTCACTTCACTTGCATATCAGGTATCCTTAATATCCTCAATGCTTAAAAATTTTACCACTAATGGGTTTAATAGTTTTATAGCTCAGCCACCAAACCAATTTGAAAATATAGCCTATGTCTATTTTGGGGAAGGACATTTGTTCGAAGAATGTCTATCAAACCCAGAATCTATGTATTACATGGGTAATCAGAACCAAAACTGAGGAAGTCAAGGACTGCAATCCAATTTCTATAACCCATCGTGGAAAAATCACTCGAATCTTTCTTGGAGTAACCAAGTGGCTGGAACTAGTAACACTTATGCACAACCTAGACCGACCTAGCCACCTGTTTTCCCTCAACAAGTTCAGAAACCAACTCAAGTTGAACGCTTCCAATAACTTAGAGAACCTATTGAAAGCATATATAGCAAAAAATGACGTCACTCTAAGGAATTTGGAGAATCAAGTAGGTCAACTTGCTACTGAACTTAGGAACCATCCACAAGGTGTTTTACCTAGTGATACGGAGAATCTGAGGAATCCAAGGAAGGAGCATTGCAAAGCATTAACGTTGAGGAGCAGAAAGACAATAGAGCCTAACACCGTCAAAGTTGAAGAGGAGCCAACTGATGATCAAGACCTAGTGGAAGTTCAACCAAGTATTGAAATTCCAATTTCACCAGAACCAGAATCTGCAAAACCCGAAAAGGTGATTTCTAAACCAGAAAATTTTGATAAACTAACAACTTCGTTAGATACAGGGTTGCCACAAAAGATAAATCAACCAGTTCCAGTGAAGAAACCTCCACCACCCTACCCTCAAAGACTTCAGAAGCAGAAGCAATAAGTCCAATTCAAGAATTTCCTAGATGTATTCGACCAATTTCATATTAACATCCCATTGGTTGAAGTACTTGAACAAATGCCAAACTATGTCAAATTCATGAAGGATATCCAGTCTAAAAAATGAATATAAAGAGAATTTGAGATGGTAGCCCTGACGAAGGAATGCAGTGCATATCTTTATGACAAACTACCCTCAAAGTTGAAAGATCCTGAATGTTTTACCATACCTTGCAACATTGGAGCAACATACTGCGGTAAGGCATTATGTGATTTGGGTGTGAGTATCAACTTGATGCCTATGTCCATATTTAGGAAGTTGGGAATAGGTGAAGTTAGACCTACTACGGTTACACTTCAATTAGCAGATCGATCCTTAGCACATCTAGAAGGAAAAATCAATGATGTATTGCTACGTGTAGACAAATTTATTTTTCCTGCTGACTTTGTTATTCTAGACTTTGACATAGATAAAAAAGTGTCAATCATCCTAGGAAGGCCTTTCCTAGCAACTGGAAGGACCCTTATCAATGTGCAAAAGGGTGAGCTTACTATGCGTGTTTAGGATGATCAGGTAACATTTAATGTTTTTAAGTCTATACGATTTCCTAACATAATTGGTGATTATTTTGTAGTGTCCGATTTAGAGGAATTAATCATGGAAAGGGAAATTAACTTTCTTGAGGACCCGTTGGAGAAAATTTTGACATCAGACCCTCCAAGTGATGAAAAGGAAGATGAATACTTAGCTTTGCTAGAAGCTAATCAAAGGGGATTTAATCTGCAATCTCGCTTTGAATCTTTAAAGTTAGAGAAAAGGGATTATGCCCAACCAAAAGCGTCAATCGAGGAGGCACCTAAGTTAGAACTCAAGGTACTTCCTTCACATTTAAAATATGTTTATTTAGGTAACGCTTCTACTTTGCCTATGATTTTTTCAACGAAATTAATTGTAGGGCAAGAAGAGAAACTCATCCAAGTATTAAAATAATTCAAGAAGGCTATCGGATGGACCATAGCCTATATTCACAATATTTGTCCATCTGTATGCATGCACAAGATCATCTTGGAAGATGGCGAGAAAGGGAAGATTGATGGACAATGAAGATTAAAATCCATCATGAAAGACGTAGTAAAGAAAGAAATCATCAAGTGGTTAGATATAGGTATAATTTACCCCATCTCAGACAGTTCATGGGTAACTCTAGTCTAGTGCATGCCAAAGAAAGGAGGTATTACGATCATAAAGAATAAAAACAACAAGCTAATACCAACCAAAACGATTACGGGATGGAGAAATTAATTGTAGGGCAAGAAGAGAAACTCATCCAAGTATTAAAATAATTCAAGAAGGCTATCGGATGGACCATAGCCTATATTCACAATATTTGTCCATCTGTATGCATGCACAAGATCATCTTGGAAGATGGCGAGAAAGGGAAGATTGATGGACAATGAAGATTAAAATCCATCATGAAAGACGTAGTAAAGAAAGAAATCATCAAGTGGTTAGATATAGGTATAATTTACCCCATCTCAGACAGTTCATGGGTAACTCTAGTCTAGTGCATGCCAAAGAAAGGAGGTATTACGATCATAAAGAATAAAAACAACAAGCTAATACCAACCAAAACGATTACGGGATGGAGAATTTGCATCGATTATCGAAAGCTGAATAAGGCAATAAGGAAGGATCATTTTCCTTTACTTTTCTTGGACCAGATGTTGGATAGACTCGCGGGGTGAGACTATTATTGTTTACTCGATGGACACTCGGGGTATAATTAGATTACAGTAGTGCCAGAAGATCAACACAAAACAACATTCACATGCCCCATATGGTACATTTGCATTTAGACGCATGCCATTTGGTTTATGTAGGACTCCTACTACATTTCAAAGATGTATGATGTCCATTTTTACTGACATGGTTGAGAAGTATTTGGAGGTGTTTATGGATGATTTTTTAGTATTTGAAGATACATATGATGATTTCCTAGACAATCTAGCCAAGGTACTAAGGCAATGCGAAGAAACAAACCTTGTACTCAATTGGGAAAAGTGTCATTTCATGGTACGAGAAGATATTGTTCTAGGGCATCGCGAGTTAGATAAAGAAAAGGTAGATGTTATTGAGAAACTCTCACCTCCAAAATTTGTAAAGGGTGTTAGGAGCGTTTTGGGCCACGTCGGGTTCTATCAAAGTGTAACACCCCAAATTTCTGTAATTTCGGCTTTTGTGAAATTGTAGCATAGGAAAATATCTGAATATGTTTTTGCATGAATTTGCATAATATCTGACTCCTTTTGTGTTTAAGTACTTTGGGGGTGTGTTAGGGAAGTCCCAAGTTCAAGTCTCAACTTGGGCAAAATTTTGGTTTTTTATTTAAATAAAGTCTGGCTTTTGGTTAGTGGGCTTATAAGAATTTATTGGTAAAAACTTAACAGAATGTGCCTGTTGGTCTAGTGGTTAAGTAGCAAGGGTTTATGCTAGAGGTCCTGGGTTTGAATCCTAGCTTGGGCATTATTTTTTCCACTAAAGCCAGGATAGAACTGGAGGTGAGCTAAAACACTGAAGTGGCAGGGTTTATCAGGTTTTTCTGAGTAGTTTCCTCAAAAAAAACTTTCTCTGCTGAAATTCTTTGCTATTTTTCTCCTCTCCACGTTCTTTTTCTTTTCTTTTTGCCAAAATTTCCCTTGCCTTCCTCTCATTCTTTTTGATTTCATATTAGCGGGCTTCTGCGATTCATTAACGTTCTCCTCATTGGTAAGTTTCTGCTTGTCATTCGTAAACATCGTTTGATTAAGAGATTAAGGGGGAATTTTCTTTGGGTGTTTAGTTACTGATCAAGGCGCTGTTCTTCGTTCCTGAACAGTGAATTAAGTGCATTGTATTCGCTAGTTTTCGATCAAGGTAAGAAATTTAATGATTTCAGGGCAGAATACCTCATTTAGTTTCAATCAAAAATTGTTTAAGTGACTGAAATGGGTCATGACATTGTGGAATATAGGTTCTGGAGTGCTCGAGATTGTATTAGGCTTCAATTGAAATCAGCTGTGTACTTTAATCGATCTGAAATCGCGTTTCAGAGAAAGCCGAAAACGCTGCTGTTGATGCCATATAGGCGTGTGGACTGCCCGTGTGGAGGCTTTGTAGTCAACGAAGTAGGCCGTGCGCGTGCCACACGGGCATGATGGGCACGGGCGTGTGAGGCTGGCAAGACCGTGTGTAAGGCACGGGTTTGACCAATTGGGCCATGTGGGCTACACGGGTGAACCACACAGGCTTGTGGGATCTTGGGTCAAGCCGTGTGATGCACACGGGCAAGGCCAATCTGGGTTGTGTGAACCACACGAGTAGGGCACACAGATGTATAAGCCTAATTTGTTTGAAATGTTCTGCAAGGTCGCACGGGTCGCCTAAGTCGACTGTGACCTGATTGTAGGGTTGGTAAGCGTTACTTAGACCCCTATACTCTGATTTGATACTAAGATGTATGTAAAAGCATGATAATTAAAGCATGTGTATCTGTTCTGATTTGATGATGATGTTATGATTTGATATCTGCGCATGAGCATGCATTATTATTTATGTTACATTGTATTGGGTTGGGCATGTTGTTGAAGAGAAGGAAGATTAAAAGGCTATTAGCCCGTCATCTGGCAGCTATGTTGCATATATCTGATATGTGTCGTATTCGGTACCATTTGGTGTGTAGGGTCAGATGGGTTGATTTTATCCCCATACTTGATGTGTAGGGCTGGGTGGGTCGATTTTATCCCCACATAGTGTGTTGGGTTGGACGAAGATGGTGTGCAAGGTTGGTGGCCATTACTGTTCTGATTATACATGTATCTCTGTATGGGCTAAGACCTGAATGTATCTGATACTGTTCTGAGTGAGCTAAGGCCTACACTATTCCTATTAAGAGCTCAGGCTCGATTATGACTGTTTGACTGCCATCCGTTTACATGCATGCGTTACTGTGGGGATGTACACACTGAGTTTGGGAAAACTCACCCTTTATTTTGTTTGTCTGTCAGGTAATCCCCAGCAGTAGGTGGATCGGTGCAGCGAAAGGGCTCTACGGTGACAACTGCTACATACACTTTGGTTTTAAAGGTTTTTAATGATTTTTTATTATTTTAATTGCTATAGTTGGGAGTAATTATGTAATTTTTGGTTTCAGACTATTTGGTATAAGTTCGAAATTTTGAAATACTGTTTATGGATTTTGGAACTGTAACTTTTTTTTCTTAAGCTTCCACGAACTAAGAAAAGTTTTCAAGCAAATTAATCAGTATATGTTTTCTAAGTTAAGTAAAAGGTGGTACCTGGATCAGTTTTTGGGTAAACTATTAAATGTATTCTCATGTGACTTCGCAAGGTTCGACCATAACATCTAGGTCAGATTTGGGGCATTACATTTAGTGGTATCAGAGTCAGGTTGCAGAACTCAGCTGTGGATTTAGGTTTCAAAATTTGGTTTTTGTAAAATGATTTGTAAAGTTATTTGAAATAATTTTGATAATGAGTATGTGGTACATCAAGCCTCCAACGCTGATCTTATAAGTTCTTTGAAACTCTGATATGTACTGTTTGAAAGTATGTTTATACTGAAATTTTGTCTATATCTGTTTGAAATATTGTGTATGTGTTATGAGACTACTATGGGTAGTACGTGACTGAAACACTTTAGGTAGTGTAAACTGAAAGCCGTAGTGAGCTTATTACTCGCGATAACTGACTCTGAAACTCTAATACTATTCTGCATAAAATATCTGCTAATAATTATCGAAACTATAAACTGATGTGCATAAAACTTCTAAATACAGATTAATTTGATAGTTACGATAAGCACACGTGAGACTCGTGGACGGGGTACTAGAGGCCGAGGTAGAGGCCGTAGAGGGATTCGAGCTGAATCTTTCGCATCTGATATGATTCCTAATCTGGACACTAGTGAGACACCATGTCACCTGTTACTGGGGCTGGTACTGAGTCTCATGACCATGCAGCTGGGGACAACGCACTGTCCCAGGCTATGCTGTGAATTCTGGAGAGGGTCGCTGGTGCCAATACTAGATCTGGAGGCCATGGGTCAGTTACGAAGCGACTTAGGATGAATGGGGCTGAGATATTCAGGGGCATCGTTGGAGTTGCTCCGAATGTGGTCGAGTACTGGATGGAGGCCACGGAGCACATAATGGATGATTTGGACTTCACTGATGAGTAGAAGCTCAAGGGGGCAGTGTCTCTGCTTCGCGATGAGGCGTACCAGTGGTGGTTGACTGTTCAGGAGGGCATTAAGCCCGATCAGTTTTCATGGGATTTGTTTAAAACCACCTGTGTGGGAGCTAGCTACACTGACGCTAGATGACATGAGTTCCTGAATCTCATTTAAGGGGACTATTTGGTGGCCGAGTATGAGGCCGAATTTTTTAGATTAAGCTGTTGTGCGAGGGACATGGTAGCGACAGAGTATGAACGCTGTGTTTGATTCGAGGATGGTCTTCAAGACATTTGCAAGTTCTGATAGCTCCTCAGAGGGAGCGGGATTTCTCAGTCCTGGTCGAGAAGGCCAAGATAGTCGAGGAGGTGAAGAGGGATTCTGAGTCTTCTGGTGCTGGGATGAAGTCTAAGAAAAAGGCCAGAACTGACAAGCCCGTGAGAGTTGGGCCTACTGCTGCACTTACTGGGGTGGCGATCTGTCAGCTTTGTAATAGACACCATCTGGGCAAGTGTTGAAGAGCTACTGGGGCTTGTTTGAGGTGTGGGTCGACTGATCATTGAGTTAAGGATTGTCCACTGAGGGGTAATCAGATGCAATCTCCAGTTGCTAAGACTGCACAACCACCGAGAGGGGTACAACAGCCACCTAGGGGCCGAGGACAGGCTAAGGGTGGTAACGGTATGGGTCGAGGTTAGAGAGTACTAGGCAGAGGTACTGGGCCGATTGAGGCGAGGCAGCCTGCACTTGTCTATATTGCACGTCGTTCTGAAGATGGAGATGCTCCGGACGTCATCACGGGTACGTTTTTAATCCTTAATGTACCTTATGTTGCACTGATAGACATAGTCTCTACACATTCCTATGTTGCATGTTCCGTGTCGAGACTTTAGGAATTTCGCATGAGAGCACTTCTAGTGAGATTTCAGTGGTAAATCTATTGAGGTAGTCCATTAGGGTTAGTAAATTGTTTAAAGACGTTCCGTTAGAAGTCCAAGGGATGATATTTTTAGCTGATCTGCTGAAACTCCCATTTGGGGAGTTCAACTTAATTTTGGGTATGGACTAGTTGGTGAAGCATCGTGTAAGTCTGGTTTGTACTGAAAAGAGGGTTGTTGTGAGGACCGAGGAGGATAATGAAATACTCGTGATTGGAGAACGATGAAATTCTTTGTCTAATGTGATATCTACATTAGTGGCACAAAAGCTGGTGAAGAAAAGATGTGAGGCATTTATGGCCTACATCAGTGTTTTCGATTCTGTAGACTCTTTAGTTAAGGACATCCATACTGGGAGGGACTTTCCAGATGTTTTTCCAGAGGAACTACCAGGATTGCCTCCAAGTCGTGAGGTAGAATTTGGTATCGAGTTGATTCCTGGTACAGCTCCGGTGTCTATCACCTCTTATCGAATGGCGCCGAAGGAGCTGGCAGAACTGAAGGCTCAAATATAGGAGCTGCTGGATCGTGGGTTTATTCGTCCCAATGTGTCTCCATGGGGAGCACCTGTTCTTTTCGTAAAGAAAAAGGACGGTACGATAAGGATGTGTATCGATTATCGTCAGTTAAATTAGTTGACGATTAAGAATAAATACCCACTTTTGAAGATAGACTATTTATTCAATCAGTTCAAAGTGACTTTTGTGTTCTCCAAGATCGATCTGCGATCAGGTTATCATCAGTTAAGGGTCAAGGAGGCCGATCTGCATAAGACGACATTTAGGACTTGTTATGGACATTACGAGTTCCTAGTTATGCCATTTGGGTTGACTAATGCACCAGCGGCATTTATGAATCTGATAAACCATGTGTTCCAGCCCTACTTGGATCGGTTCGTTGTGGTGTTTATAGTTTAAATTCTGGTGTATTCTAAGACTGAGGACGAACACGATGGGCATCTCAGGGTTGTTATGCAGATCCTTTGTGAGAAATAGCTTTACGCGAAGTTCTCTAAATGTGAATTTTGGTTTAAAGAGGCAACCTTTTTGGGGCATGTGATGTCTGCTGAGGGAATTTGTGTTAATCCTCGTAAGATTGAGGCTGTGTTGGATTGGAAATGGCCAAAGAATGTATCGAAGATAACGCAGTTTTTTGGGACTGGCAGCATATTACCGACCCTTTGTAGAAGGGTTCTCGTTGATCACAGCGCCGTTAACTAAGTTATTGCGTAAAGGAGTTCCTTTTGGTTAGACTGAAGCATAACAGGAGAGCTTTGAGAAGCTCAAGACAGTTTTGACTCAAGCTCCAGTTCTGATACAGCCTGAGCTTGGTAGGGAATTCGTGGTTTACAATGATGCATCACATGTGGGTTTGGGTTATGTCTTGATGCAAGACGGTAAGGTAGTTGCCTATGCCTCTCGACAGCTTAAGACTCACGAGGCTAATTATCCAACGCATGATTTGGAGTTGGCTGCAGTTGTCTTTTCATTAAATATTTAGAGGCACTATCTGTACGGTAAGAAGTGTACCATCTACACTGATCACAAGAGCCTCAAGTATCTCCTTATTCAAAAGGAGTTGAAACTTGGGCAATGACGATGGGTTGAGCTGCTTAAGGATTATGACTGCAGTATAGAGTATCACCCTGGAAAGGCTAATGTGGTGGCTGACGCATTAAGCCGTAGGGCTATGGCTGATTTGAGAGTGTTGTTCACTCGACTGAGTCTTTATGACAATGGGAGTCTCCTAAAAGAGCTACAAGTGAAGCCGACATGGATTGAGAAGATTAGAGCTAAGCAGTTAAAAGATAAGACTCTCGAGATGCGATTTCGTCAGGTTGAGACTGGGGCTACTACAGATTTTGAGCTGAATAATAATGGGGTATTGTGCTTCTGAGGTAGTATTTGTGTACCTAATGATAGGGATTTGAGGCTGTCTATTTTGAGGGAAGCGTATAGTAGTCCATACACTATGCATCCTGCTGGAAATAAGATGTATAAATATCTCCGAGAGTTGTACTAGTGGCTACGGTTGAAACGTGAGGTGACCGACTTTGTTGCTCGTTGTTTGACTTGTCAGCAGGTTAAGGCTGAGCATCAATTGCCTTCGGGGTTGTTACAGTCGGTTAAGATACCGACGTAGAAATGGGAGCAAGTGACGATGGATTGCATTAGTGGGTTGCCCCTGACACCCACTAAGAAGTATTCTGTTTGGGTTGTCGTGGATCGATTGACCAAGTTTGCACATTTCATTCCTGTTAGAACAGACTTCTCTTTACAGAAGTTGGCTAAACTTTACATCTCAGAGACAATAAGACTACATGGGGTTCCAGTGTCGATTATCTTCGATAGGGATCCTCGGTTTACTTTTCAATTTTGGCAAAAGCTTCATGAGGCTTTGGGTTCACGACTTAACTTCAGTACTGCATTTTATCCTCAGACAGATGGTCAGTCGGAGAGGGTAATTCAGATATTGGAGGATATGTTGAGGGGCTGTGTTATGGATTTCCGAGGTAGTTGGGATGAGTACTTGCCTTTGGTAGAGTTCACTTACAATAACAGCTATCAATCTAGTATTCAGATGGCACCTTATGAGGCACTTTATGGTCGTAAGTGTCATACCCCTTTGTGCTGGACTGAGTTGGGTGAGTGACGTGTTCTGGGTCCGGAGTTGATTTCAGAGACCAAGGATAAGGTCCGGTTGATTCGAAAGCGTCTGAAAATGGCTTCTGATAGACAGGAGTCTTATGCTGATTTGAAAAGGAAGGACATTGAGTATTCTGTGGGGGACTTGGTCTTCCTTAAAGCTTCACCATGGAAGAAGGTTCTGAGGTTCGGACGCAAGGGTAAGTTGAGTCATCGGTTTATTAGGCTGTACCGAATTCTGAAGCGAGTTGGGCCAGTCGCGTATCATGGAATTACCTCTAGAGTTAGATCGTATTTACGATGTTTTTCATGTCTCGATGTTGAGACGTTACCGCTCTAATCCCACGCACATTGTGCCTGTGGAGGAAATTGAGGTTAGACCAGATCTGACGTTCGAAGATGAGCCAGTTCAAATTTTAGATCGCGACATCAAAGTTCTGTGTAGGACATCTATTCCCTTAGTGAAGGTGTTATGGCGGAATCATAGCACTGAGGAAGATACTTAGGAGCTAGAGGATTCAAAGCGTCAGCAGTATCCTCACCTTTTCTGACCAGGTAAAATTCGAGGACAAATTTTCTTTAAAGGGGGTAGAGCTGTAACACCCAAAATTTCTGTAATTTTGACTTTTGTGAAATTGTAGCATAAGAAAATATCTGAATATGTTTTTGCATGAATTTGCATAATATCTGTCTGCTTTTATGTTTAAGTGATTTGGGGGTGTGTTAGGGAAGTCCCAAGTTCAAGTTTCAACTTGGGAAAAATTTTGGTTTTTTATTTAAATAAAGCTTGGCTTTTGGTTAGTGGGCTTATAAGAATTTATTGGTAAAAACTTAACAGAGTGGGTCTGCTGGTCTAGTGGTTAAGTGGCAAGGGTTTATGCTAGAGGTCCTGTGTTCAAATCCTGGCTTAGGCATTATTTTTTCCACTAAAGCCAGGATAGAATTGGAGGTGAGCTAAAACAATGAAGTGGTAAGGTTTATCAGATTTTTCTAAGTAGTTTCCCCAAAAAGAACTTTCTCTGCTAAATTTCTCTGCTATTTTTCCCCTCTCCACATTCTTTTTCTTTTCTTTTTGCCAAAATTTCCATTGCCTTCCTCCCATTCGTTTTGATTTCATATTAGCGGGTTTCTGCGATTCATTTACGTTCTCCTTATTGGTAAGTTTCTGCTTGTCGTTCGTAAAAATCGTTTGATTAAGAGATTAAGGGAGAATTTTCTTTGGGTGTTTAGGTACTGATCAAGGGGTTGTTCTTTGTTCTTGAACAGTGAATTAAGCACGTTGTATTCGCTAGTTTTCGCTCGAGGTAAGAAATTTAATGATTTTGGGGCAAAATACCTCGTTTAGTTTCAATCAAAAATTGTTTAAGTGACTGGAATGGGTCATGACATTGTGGAATATAGGTTCTAGACTGTTCAGGATTGTATTAGGCTTCAATCGAAACCTAGTGTGTACTCCAATCGATCTGAAACAGCTCTACTTTTGACGCCACACGAGCGTGTGGACTGCCCCTGTGGAGGCCATGTGGTAAGACACGGTCGTGTGGTCGACGAAGTAGGCCGTGCATGAGCCACACGGGTAGGGCGTGTGAGGCTAGCAAGGTCGTGTGCTAGGCACGGGCTTGACCAATTGGGCCGTGTGGGCTATACAGGTGAACTACACAGGCATGTAGGAACTTGGGCCAGGCCATGTGATCCACACTAGCAAGGCCAATCTAGGCTGTGTGAGCCATACGGGCAGCGCACACGGGCGTGTGAGCCTGATTTGTTTGAAATGTTCTGTAAGGTTGAATGGGTCACCCAAGTCGGCTATGACCTGATTGTAGGGTTGGTAAGCGTTACTTAGACCCCTATACTCTGATTTGATACTAAGATGTATGTAAAAGCATGAAAATTAAAGCATGATGATGTTATGATTTGATATCTGCACATGAGCATGCCTTATTATTTATGTTGCATTACATTGGGTTGGGCATGTTGTTTAAGAGAAGGAAGACTGAAAGGCTATTAGCCCGTCATCTGGCAGCTATGCTGTATATATCTGATACGTGTTGTATAGGGTACCATTTGGTGTGTAGGGTTGGATGAGTTGATTTTATCCCCATACTTGTTGTGCAGGGCTGGGTGGGTCAATTTTATCCCCACATGGTGTGTTGAGTTTGACGGAGATGGTGTGTAGGGTTGGTGGGCATTACTGTTCTGATTGATATACATGTATGTCTATATAGGCTAAGGTCCAAATGTATCTGATACTGTTCTGAGTAGGCTAAGGCCTATATTGTTCCTGTTAAGAGCTCAGGCTTGATTATGACTATTTGACTGCTATCCATTTACATGCATGCTTTACTGTGGGGATGAACACACTGAGTTTGAGAAAACTCACCCCTTATTTTGTTTGTCTATCAGGTAATCCCCAGCAATAGGTGGATCGGTGCAGTGGAAGGGCTCGACGGTGACCACTGCTACATACACTTTGGTTTAAAAGGTTTTTAATGTATTTATTATTTTAATTGCTATAGTTAGGAGTAATTATGTAATTTCTGGTTTCAAACTATTTGGTTTAAGTTTGGAATTTTGAAATATTGTTTATGGATTCTAGAACTGTAACTTTATTTGTTCTTAAGCTTCCACGAACTAAGAAATGTTTTAAGGCAAATTAATCACTATATGTTTTCTGAGTTAAGTAAAAGGTGGTAATTGGAATGGTTTTTGGTTAAACACGGTTTTAAATGCATTTTCATGTGACTTCGCTAGATTCGGCCATAACGTCTAGGCTGGGTTTGGGGCGTTACACAGAGATTTATCAAGGGCTTATCCAAAATTGCTAAACCTTTATGCAAATTATTGGAGAAGGACATGACGTTCAATTTTGATGAGGAGTGCTTAAGAGCTTTCAAAGATTTGAAGAGTCGATTAGTTTCAGCACCCATCATCATCACACTGGACTAGGATTTGTCATTTGAACTGATGTGTGACACAAGTGACTTCGCAATAGGAGCTGTTATGGGATAGCGAAGGAACAAAGTTTTTCATCCAATCTACTATGCAAGTCGGACTTTGATAGGAGCTCAATTGAATTATACGGTAACAGAGAAAGAGCTACTTGCTATTGTGTTTACTTTTGACAAGTTTCGATCTTATCATGTAGGCACCAAAGTGACAGTCAGTACGAATCATTCGACAATTAAGTATTAACTTGCCAAGAAAGACACTAATCCGAGACTGATCCGATGGGTACTTCTACTTTAAGAGTTCAATCTAGAAATTCAAGATCAAAAAGGGGTAGAAAACCAAGTAGTAGACCACTTGTCCAGATTGGAGCCACAAGAAGGGAGTTCTTCACTTACACCTATTTAGCAGACATTCTCATATGAACACATACTAAAGGTAAATCATGTCCATAATACCCCTTGGTTTGCTAATATTGTTAACTATTTAGCTTGTGTTTTGATGTCGATTGATAAGACGTATCATCAAAATAAAATTTTTCTTCACGATGTGAAGTACTATTTCTGGGAGAACCATACTTGTTTAAAAAGTGTGTAGATCCAATGATCAGGAGATGCGTGGCAAAAAATGAAGTGTAACACCCCGTACCCGAGACCGTCGCCGGAGTCGGACACGAGGGGTTAACGAGCTAAATCCACTTATTGCACCGACCAATTTAACATTTCCAGACAAGCTGGATAACTGCGTCACTGTCGCCTTAAAAATCATATCTCGAGTTTCAAAACTCAAAAACTGATTCCGTAAATTTTTCCTGAAACTAGACTCATAATTCCATCTACACATTTTTTTCTAGAATTTTTGGTCAAGCCAATTAGTATAGTTTATTAGTTAAAGTCACCCCTGTTTCAGGGTTCGACTACACTGACCTTTGCGTATTACGACTTGGATATCTTCCTGTACAGGGCTCCAACACTTATGTCGTTTGTTTCTAAAGAAACTTGACTCACAAATAAATCTGTACATATAGATAATAACTTCTAATTCTCTCTGGTTAATATATAGTGAATTTTCAAAGTCGGAACAGGGGATCCAGAAACTGTTCTGGCCCTGTTTCGCAAAAACTTGAATATCTCTTAAAATCCGACTCATATGACCATTTCGTTTCTTCCATATGAAATTAGATTCATCAAGGTTCAATTACATAATTTATTCACTATTTAATTTCATTCCTACTATTTTTAGTGATTTTTCACATCCACGTCACTGCAGCTAACAGCATCTGTTTTTAAGGTAGGCTTTACCTATTTCATAGTTCCCATGATTCAACTAGCCCTTTTACATAAATAGCACAAGATAGGATCATGACTAACCATCCCAATGGCTAATCGTTTCCAAACATTTCCATGCCTCTTAATGAACAACATACAGTGATTATAATTCCATGCCCAAAGTATACTTAAGCCATTTTCGCATGGCTATCCAAATTTACACAAATCGAAAGGTACGTGACCTACAACAAAAGGGTAGTCCTATACATGCCATTTCAAATTCAACCAAAATTATACCAAAAGGGGGCTTCGATAGTGTGGGAGACTTCGACTTCCCAAAAATCCCGAGTCTGATAGCTGACAAGCCAAAATCTACGAAACAGAGAAACAAAGAAACAGAGTAAGCAATTTATGCTTAGTAAGTTTTGAGTCATGAATTTACACACAACCAAATTATAGCATTCAAGTAGCTAAACAAATAATTCATATGCACAATTTCTCAATGACATGCTTACTTTACAATACCAACTCCTATATTCATACACAAATATCGACTTAGCCAAAGGCCGGTAGCTCATTTATCAACGGAGCGAATACTCATATGTAAGGGCTCAAATAGTGCAAAGCACATACGGAACATACCTCCTTGTTGGGATTTTTCACAAGCGTATTAACTGAAATTTTTACAGCAAGTTCATTCATTCACGAATTACGTACCTTCGGAGTTTAACCGGATATAGCTACTCGTTCAAAAGCCTTCGGGACATAGCCCGGTTATAGTAACCCGCACAAATGCCTTCGGGACTTAACCCGGATATCACAACTCGCACAATTGCCTTCGGGCTTAGCCCGGATATCACAACTCGCACAATTGCCTTCGGGCTTAGCCCGGATTTATTCACTAGCACAAATGCCTTCGGGACTTAGCCCGGTTATCACACGAACATTCATACACATCTCAACAAATCATGACACATCTCTGTTTCAATTTCATAACAAAAATTCATACACAAATCACTTAACAAGCAATGCCATTTTCGGCTCAATGGCCACATACAAAGGGCACGATTTTGATTTGCTTATAACATAGTCTAATCGAATCAAAATCTAAGTTTCGATGCTCGAAAACTTACCTCGGATGTTGTTGAGCACTTTCAACGGCTATTCAATCACCTTTTCCTTTCCTTTATCGGATCTAGTTCCCCTTTGCTCTTGAGCTTAATATTAACAAATAAATTGATTTAATCATTTTGAATATCAAAGGGGAATTCAAGGTACTTAGCCCTTATATATATTAGGCATTAGAGTCATATATGTATGAAATCACGAATCAATTTCAATATATTAGCCAATATTCTTCTTAGCCGAATTTTCTAAATCGAGATAAAGCCATCAATATGCTTGCCCATGGTCGAATATACACATCAACCTATGTACTCATTCATGTGGCCGAATATACATGTATACACTAGTACTCAAATACTAACAATTGCACTTCACCTTAATAGCTAGCTTAGCAAACCTTGATTTAACATATAATTGTTCATAACACAATTTTAGCATACTCTCCATTCCATCAATTCCAAAACACATACATTACTCAATGATGTTCAAAATTATATTCGGCCTTAGCACACAACTTGCTAGCCGATTCTTCTCCATCTAACAACTAAGGCACATATGAGCTCATTTGTTAGACTCTACTTCATCTAACAACAACCATATTATACTAAAATTTCTTCTAAGGCCGAATTAATGTACCATCTTTAATACTCATACCAAGATTTTATTTTAAATAATTTACACACACCATTTACCTAACATCATTTAACTAAACACTTTAACAATTTCTTCTTTGACTATACACACATTCGGCAACTACCCATACACACACAAGCCGATTTTTCCCTATCATCCACACCATTTGCATGAACATTTAACTAACTCAAACTTCACCCATCCACCATTACTCATTAAATCACAAGACCACAATCATTTTCCTCAATTTCTTCCATGGCCGATTACCCAATATCACCACACAATCAAGATTTGACATGGCTAAGTAGGAAATTTTAGTAGCTAGCTTAAAGTATGCTAACCTTTCAAGAACCAACATGAACTCACTTACCTTAATTCAAGCTCAAGGGTGACCAAACCTTCTCTTGCTTTCTTCTTCAATTCAGCCAAGCATGTTCAAAGATGAACACTTTTTTTTTTTGTTTTTCTTTGTTCAATTCACAGCAAATGGGGGGGGGGGGAAAGGCATCCACACACTTTTTTTTTTTTTGCTATCATCATTTTCCTTTTTCCATTTCTTTATTACTAGCTTTTATTTTATTGTTTCCTACATACCTCACTAACATAACATGTTTGAGACATGTTTCCACCCCATAGCATGGCCGGCCACCACTTATCAAAAGTTGGATATTTGACATGCAAGTCCAAACTTTTTGTGACATGCATTATTTAGTCACTTCAACATTTGCCTAACACATTTCTAAATCTTCTCACATAAGTCCTATTTACCAAAATTCACCTATAATTAAACAAAATTCAAAAAGGAAATTTTCACACATGGATATTCACATATTTTAGACAATAAATACCATGTTCAAATAATTTGGTGACTCAGTTTAGCGGTCCCGAAACCGCTTTCCGACTAGGGTCACTTTAGGGCTATCACATGAAGTACATAAGATTTTATATCATTGCCACTCAGCTTCTAGTGGGGGACACTTCGGAGGTACACATACTGAAGCCAAGGTATTGCAAGCCGGATTATTTTGGCCAATGCTATTCAAAGACACATATGCTTATGTAAAAAGAGTTGTGATTGATGTCAAAAGGTTGGAAACGTCACCAATAGAAATGAGATGCCCCGAACAAACATCATTGAGGTAGAATTATTCGATGTTTGGGGTATTGACTTTCTCAGTCCTTTCCCTTCATCTTTTGGTCACAAGCACATATTAGTAGCAGTAGGCTACGTGTTTAAGTGGGTTGAGGCTGAGGCATATCCGATGAACGATGCTAAGGTGGTAATGAAGTTTTTGCAGAAGCATGTGTTCACAAGGTTTGCAATCCCAAGAGCTATCATCAATGATGAAGGGTCCTAGTTTGTGAACAAATGGTTGAAATGGTTACTCGACAAACATGGAGTAAAGCACAAGGTTGCCACAGCTTACCATCCGCAAATGAATGGGCAAGCTGAACTAGCAAACAAAGAGATTAAAGGCATACTCGAGAAGGTAGTTTGTCTAAACTGACAAGATTGGTCCAAAAGATTGGATGATGCTTTATGGGCCTACAGGACAGCAAACAAGACACCTTTAGGGTTGTCACCCTATCGGTTGGTCTTTGGGAAAGCCTGTCATCTGCCCTTAGAGTTAAAACATAAAGCTTTCTGGGCTCTCCAACAACTCAACTTGGATCTTAAGCTTGCTAAAGAGAAATGTATGATTCAACTCAACGAGTTAGAAGAATTCCGAATGTTCCCCTACGAGAATGCCAAATTACTCAAGGAAAGACTTAAAAGATGGCATGACAAGTACATTCGAGTTCAAGAATTTAAAGCAGGTCAACAAGTCTTGTTATTCAATTCCAGATTAAGGTTCTTTCCAAGTAAGTTGAAATCACGTTGGTCCGGTCCATTTATGATTCCCCAAGTTTTTTCATACGGAGTTGTCGAACTTCAAAGTAAGGGAGGTAATTTTCAAGTCAATGCTCAGCGCTTAAAACATTACTGGAGGGATAAAATTGAACGGGATCAAATCTCATTTATTTTATTAGATATTTATTTTTTCTCATTTCTCTTTTTAAATAAATGATTTAAGGTATATTTTCGGGATTAGTATGTTTAAATAAATTCTATCTAGGAGATTGGAACTTAAGCGGGACCACTTGTGACCCCTCCAATCTTTCCTAGGAATTGATTTTAACATAATCTTCTAAGAAATTATTCCCCAAATGGCAAAATAATTTTTTAGTTGCAACTCAATTTCAAATTTTCTTTAAGTCTAGGTACTTAATTGAATTATTTTCAAAATTTGGTTGCTCTTTTTGTAAATATTAAAAATTAGATCGTATTTTTATAAATATTTTCAAAAGGCATCTAGAATAAATGTTTTTATTTAATTTAATAAATAAGATGATGATAATTAATATATAATTATATATATTATAATATATATTAATTATTATCAACTTTGCATAAATTAGAATTAGTTTAAATTTGATCATATTTTATTTAATAAGTTTTATTTTAATAAATTAATAGCAAATAATAATTTAATAAGCATTATATTAATTATTACTTGTTGTTAACTTTGGGTAGAATTATAACTTAGAATATTTTAACTGTTAAATTGTTCTAAGAATTCTAATTAAACTCCTACCATTTTTCCTATAAATTCCACCAACCTTCTTCATCATTCATCACTCACCAAACCAACCTTCATTCACCCATTCAACCATCAATCCTAGCATCCAAAAACCACTAGCAATAGCACCACCCAGCAGCCCTATTCGGCCAGCAGTTCACCACGCACACACT
Source organism: Gossypium arboreum (assembly GCF_025698485.1). Classification (NCBI taxonomy): domain Eukaryota; kingdom Viridiplantae; phylum Streptophyta; class Magnoliopsida; order Malvales; family Malvaceae; genus Gossypium; species Gossypium arboreum. The sequence goes on from NC_069076.1 coordinate 49,192,059, forward strand.
TGGCGCACCTGGCCAATAACTCACTTCGTAGGCACTTGCCTCCAACGCGTGATGTTGCTACCTTGCATATCCTGCTCTGTACGCATTGTGCCACACCTAGCTCCAGCTTGCGCGTGCCAAAGCTGTTGCTCGCTCAACATTGCTTCTTGCTTCCCGAGCAGCTACTTACACCAGGCCCTATTACTCCCTCACACATCTACACGCATGCCCAACAGCTTCCCAGCATCCGTGCAGCACACCAGCATTGCTACTCGCACCAACACCCCACACTTAGCCGAAACCCTCCAACCATCCCTAAATTGACCTCTTTTGATTTATATTTTGTTTTTGAGTTCTTAATTTTTATACAAAGGTGGTAAGAAAATTTTCTCTTTTAAATTTTAATTATTTAATTTTTAAATTGATTGAATTATTAATATTTTATACTAATTAAATTTTTGGGAAAATATTTGTTTCTATCTTATGTTCAGGTTAATCATGCCTCGCAAGAGAACTCGTGCCTCTGTCCAAATTAACGAATCAAAAAACAAATTTCACTGTGAAGAAGCCAAAGCGAGATACGAAAGCGTTTTCAAGAATCAACAGATGCACCTAGAAAAAGGCTTCACACTAAAAGAAAGCAACTTTATTGATTTCATGGGGCGCATTTGACAAATTACTGAAGCTCTTAATTGGGAGTTATTTTGTGAGAAAAGACCTAGTGCAGATGAGGAGTTAGTTCGTGAATTTTATGCAAATTTGACCTCAAATGAATTAACAGAAGTTTCCATTCAAGGGATTAAGGTACCAATAACCTCAAACGCTATTAATGAATTCTTTGAATTACCTGATTTTGAATATGATAAATATTCTTCCTTGATAAGAAATATTGAGACTGAAAATCTATAAGAAATTCTCAAGGAAATAAAGTTCTATGCTCTAAGTGAACTGTGTCAAAGCAAGGAATTCACACTTTTTGTAGAGAATATTTAACACCACTAGCAAAGGTATGGTTCTATTTCATTCGATTCAGCCTTATGCCTATTTCACTTGGGACTACAATTTCATCAGAGTGAATGGTCCTATTATACTCGATTTTAACTGGAAAGACCATTGATATGGGAAAAATCATCCCAAGAGAAATGCAAAATTGTGCCGCTAGACGTTCTAGCCCAGTTTACTTTCCCTTTACGATAACAATTTTGTGCTTGAAAGCTAAATTTCTTGCAAATGTAAAGAATACAGGTTATAACCAGGGCACAATCATAGATTGGGACCTCTACCGAATAGCCAGAGATTTAGTTCTCTAACAATGGGTTGAAGAGAGCAAGGATCCCGAAGAAGAAGAAGAAAAAGATCCCATAGAGATCAAACCAATGCAATCAGCTGAAATCCTTAATAAGGTAGAACCAATAGAACCAGTAAATGAACCTGACGTCACAACCTCAATGTTCAAAACTCATTCTCCTCACCCAGATCTTCGAGATGAGCTGTCAAAGTTGATGGACATAATGCAACATATGCAGTGGTAGCAACAAGCTTACTGGAGATATTAAAAAATATGGGATGACTCAATGAGAAGCGCTCTTACGAAAATATACAATAACCCATTTATTTTTGTCTCTGAGTTTCTAGATTTCATATTTGAACCATGAGATCACTATCGAAGAGGGAGTGAAGTGATTCATGCAAAAATAAAGACGATGGAGCAAAAGATAAGTCAGATTCTGATGCATCGACAAATAAATAAAAAAAGGGGGGATATTTACATTATGTTATTTGCTTTCTTAGGTTATTTTAGGATTAGGATCTGTTAGAATTTTCATTTTCGTATAATAAAACAAGAGGTGGAAATCATGAATAAAAATGAACAAGTTTAATATAAGAAGTGTGGCAATAGATATATACATGTCTAGGATTGGATCTAGAGAGAGCTTGGTAGTTAAGTAGGCAAATTGACTCACCTCCTCTTTTCTAGAATCCTACTCGGTTTATAGTATCTATTCACTTTTAACAATAAGAAAATCGTTCATCTTAAGTGGGGGGGACCGAAAAATTGAAATTATTTCCTCTCAGAATAAATTTTTCTTTTAATTATGATTAGGATATATTTTGTTCAAAAATTTGAAATTTTTCTAAGTATGCCAAACTTCAATATAAATAAAGTTCTATTATTTCAATAATTGTTATGTTAGCTGAATTATGACATAAATGTATTTTTAATAAAACATGCAAATCATACCATAAAAGTTTTAGTTCCTTAGGAAAGTTAGGCATGTATGAAAGTTTAAGTCTCTAGAATTGACTTAGTAATTTCCTGAGGCGATATCCTAGGAAGTATGGAATGTTAAAAATGATTTAGGCAACTTTTGTTTGGATTGTTTGAGCCTTTTAAGCCAACCTTGATGAAATTTTATCCTTTGAAACCCAACTTTGAGACTATATGGCCTAAGTTTATTTGAACCCTTGAAATATTTAGGCATCACTTTTCTCTTAATTATCTTTTGTGTCAAACACTAGACTCAGTACTATTTAGACTGTTCTTTGAAAATAAGTTTGGGGGAGTTGAAAAGAAGTACATACGACAAAATGCTCGTGAAAAAAGAAAAGCAAAGAAAAGAAAATGAACAAAAAAAAAGCATATGTACTTGAAAGAAAATAGATGTACAAAAGAGCATGTGAAAGCAAAGTAAATTTATTCTAAAGGTCCAATTCAAGCTGAGTCTAGGGTTTTTAGCCTACATTTATCTAGCTTTTACCTGCTCCTAGCCTAGCCACGTTACAACCTTTTTAAAGACCTATTGATTCAAGTTTCTATGCTATCTACATTAGTAGAGAGAAATTGCTATGTTCAATATATAAAGGCATAAGTTAAACTTAATGATTGCAGCTTCATCTTGAATAAGGGAATAAAAGTAAATTGGTAGGGATTTAACATGTCTTTATTAGGAAGCATTTAGTTTATTTCTTTGTCATAATAATAATTGAGATTAATTTCTTGTTCTTGAGCATAAGTAGCATAAATACCAAATTTCTTGTTCTTGAGCATAAGTATACTAAAATCATAATTTAGGGAAGAATGTTGTTCTGAAGGAATTTTTTTTCAAAGGTGTTTCTGAGAAATTCTTTTCAATTACGTGCATTACTTGGGATGAGTAATGAATTAAGTTTGGGGGTGTAGAAACACAAAAATATATACACTTTTTCATGGCCTTTTTAACTCGAATTCATGCAGTTTCGGTAAAATTCTTGTTAAAAAATATATAATAATTATAAAATAATTAAATTTCACTCAAATTATGAATATGTTTAATTTTAATTAATTTCATATAAATTTTTTAAATTTTGATTATTTTCGACAAATTTGCACAAAGGGCGAAAAACGGCTCGACAGACACAGTTAGAAGCACAAAACCGAGAAGCAATTTTGAAGCATCAAGGAGAATTAATTTTTCAGCCTAGGACGGTACAAATTATGTGTAATAATTCATAATATAATTAATTTTAATTTTATTTCAATTTAATTTGGGTTAAATGAATTATTTTTAATTAATTATGAAAAGTGGCTCAGTTGAGCTGAACCGAGAAAATCGATCCAATCGAGCAAAAGGCAGCCCAAAACTGTCCGACATGCTGACCCAATCAGGTTGTTTGGCTGATTATTTGGCTTGCAAAATGGCCCTTGAATAATCCTTCAATTTGCATTCAAACCCCTCCACTATTCATGCCTTTCAAGATTTGCCCCTACCTAAAAATAGCATGTTTGAAATCTTCAAACATGCCACATGTGTGGCCGGCTATGGGGGGAGTATTTGGCTTTTGATTTTGGCTATTTATAGTAGTCTTCTCAACCTATAAATACCCCCCTTGGCTGCTCACTTCAAACACATCTCAAAACCATTCATTCTTCACTTCTCTCTCACTTTTCTCTCTTCATTATTCTTCATATCCTTCCCCATTCCCTTGCCAATTTCACCTCTTCAAAAAGAGTCCTTCAACCAAAATTTGGAGAAGAATTCAAGTGTTTGTGGAAACCTCAGTTCAACAAGAACAAGCAGAGAAGGAGAAGCAGAGCAAACTAGTCAAGCCTTGGAGAAACACTGGATTTGATTCTTGTTCCTTATCATTTTAATTTTATTGTTGTTGTTATGAATATTATTATGAATATTTGTAATGTTGATATGTTTAATTTATTTAATATGGCTTAAATTTAATTTGTTTTAGGTTGATTGCATTTCGTCTACTTGAGTTATTAAAATTGTGTTTGTGTTGTTATAGGCCTTGGTAAGATATTTGATTAAGTAAAACCATGACAAAGTTATTCTTGCATTACAATTGTTTGAGATTGTAATTAATTAACACGATACTTAGTCAGTGCATGTTTAATCATCTAAGATAGCTGAGGGTTAAATTAGCAACGGTATCATTAGATACATTAGCCTTGCATAACTTGCAAGATTATTGTGATTAAACTGTTTCAAGGTAGAAATACATTGTTACCTCACGTAATCTTTTATATGCTTATGAAAATTGAATTAATTGTTTGAATTGACATAGAGATATGTACAAGAGATTATTTTAATTTCATAAGTATGTATGTGGATTAACATATTTGCTTATTAAAATTTGTGTAACACCCCCTAACCCCAAACCGTCGCCGGAACAGGATTACGGAGCATTACTGAATCTATCAGAAAATTTACAATTAATTTAAAATAAATGATATACATATCTTGATTTAGTTATAAAGTCCCTATAATGGACCCTCGAGATCTAAAACACATTAGAATCGAATCGGGACTTGTTCGGGTTCTTCAAATTTTTTTTATTTTTATTTTGTGCGAACTCAATATAACCCTTTTATAAATATCTAACCTTCCCTGCAAATTCAAATCGAGACCAATCCAAACAAATCAATTCATGAATTTATACATCTCTAATTATAACTAACTAATAATAATATAAAGTTCTAACATTTTATGTTTATAACAATCTAACATAAGATGTCTAATTGATTCATTTAAATTATCATTCAACAAAATTGTCAACTATGATATAGACTATGCTTGAGACATATTTAATTGTATGGAACAACCATTACCATCATTTATCATTAATGTTTATGCATCAAAATAACAACAAAATTACAACCTAGGTACATGTCATTTTCAAAAAAGAAAAATACATCACCAAGTATTTGAGTTCGGGATTGGCTTGGATGCTGAGTCGTTAGTCACTTTTGTACCTAACCTGCACACAGAAACAAATCGTACGCTACCAATACTTAAATAGTTATAAAATACATATATAACACTACTCAAATTCAATGACTGTTCAAACATTCACCTTTTAATCCAGTGCTCAATTTTATTTCAAACTCAGTATCAATCATTATTTTTCAATAACAATTATTTGTTTATTGTTATTCAATAACAATCAGTTATTCAACATCAAACAATCAATAATAATTAGTTACTTAGTCCAGTAATATAGTCATTCAGTCATTCAGTGCAATAGTTTACCCCTATTAACATAACTCGGACTTAGATGGATACACGGATCAAACCAACACACCAGTATGGCATAGTGCGCCTCATCGGCTTTGCCGAAGTAAACAGTAGTAGTGCGATACTTAGTATCTCATCAGATTAAACTGAAGTAACAGTAACAGTATGACACACAAAGTGCCTCATCGACTCAAGGTTGAAGTAACAGTACGACACTTATAGTGTCTCATCAACTCAAGGTCGAAGTATCCCTGAACACTTCCAATCCTATGGCATGCCAACTATATCCGACTCAGCCCGATACAGTTAATAAGGTATTTCAATTCATTTCTCAATTCACAGTAATTAATCATTTCAATATCCATTTCCCAATAATTACATACTTATATAGATTCAATTCAATATCAAAACATTAATACTTACCTTAATATCTTTCCATACACATATAATAATAATAACACATATAATAATAAAAACAACAATTTAAATGTTAAGTTCGGTTTATAGAAATACAAACCGTAATTCTCGAATTACTCTTCGTTAACCTTCTCCTTTCCTTTCTTTGTCGAGGTCTCCGGTATTACGTTACCTACGGAAATTAAAATAATTATACCATTAATTACAGCATTAATTTATAATAATAATTGAATTTCTATCCAATTTATATTTTAGTTCCAATTTAGTCCTAACTAGATTTATCTACTTTTCTAATTTAATTCACACTCTATTTCTATTCAAATTTCATCCAAACTCAAATTTAACTACTAAATTTTCAGTATATTTCACTAATTTCAAATTTTCCTCAATTTAGTCCCTACAACATAAAACTTATAGCTTACTTTATAATATAATCCCTTTATCAATTCTAATCAATAATTCTATCAAATAAATCCGTAATTCATCTTTTTGTTCAACATGAACTATATTCAAAAACCTTAAAACTTCCAAAACCTCAATTTAATTTCATCAAAAATTTATTCTAAAGCTTTTAAAAGATCAAAATTAAGAGAAAAGGACTTGATTGACTTACCTTTTAAAGCTTAAATCTTCAAATCCCTAATTTTTCCTTTCCTTTTCTTTTTCTCCTTTCTTTCTTCCTTTCCCGTTTTGCTCTCTGTAACTTTCATTCTTTTTCTTTTATGTTTCATCCTTGTTTCTTTTTATTATTTACTTTATATTATATTTAATTATTAAATATCTATTTAATAACAATTATAATTAATACATTTGTCTACATATATTTTTGTACATTTGTACAATATCATAACCATACATTTGTCTTAACTTTATTTAATTATCATATAAAATCTTATACTATTATTTAATTACTAAATATCTTTTAATTTAAACATAATAAATAATAAATATCTTGTACTTAAATAATCCATATATTACAATTGTATTTATGTATTTTACAATATTTGTACACTATCATCACCCTACAATTGTCAACATTTGATTCATTTATCAAATAAAAATCTCATTATATAATTATTTAATTACTAATTATCTTTTACTTAATTTTCAAATAAATATTTATTTACTTAAATACAAAGTAATTATTTATTTATTTTACAATTATATATTATTATTTCATTTGTATATTATTATCACCTTACACTTGTCATATTCTAATTTATTTTCCTAATATAATAATATAATTTTAATAACCTTAATAATTATAAAATACATAAAAATCTAAAAGAAAATATCAGATTTTCTTAAGTTTGCCGCCTCATCTTATGCAAAATGGCTTAATTGCCATTTTGGTCCTTTTTACTTTCTTTTCATCCATAATTAAACTTTTACCACTTATTCAATTTAGTCTTTTTTCCTAATTACTCTAAATTAAGCTAAATTCACTTAATTAAAACCTAATTAAACACACCACTAGATTCATAAATATTTCTAATAATTATTTACGAACCCATTTTTTAAGACGAAAGCCGGATAATGTACTTTTTTGATGCCCTTGAATTTTGGGTCATTACATTTCTTCCCCCTTAATAAATTTCATCCTCTAAATTTACCTGAGAAAAGATGATGATACTGTACTCTCATTGTTTCTTTCGGTTCCCAAGTCGCTTCTTCTACTGATACATGATATTCGCGACAGGTTTTAAAAATTTATAATTAATCGTTCTTGAAACTAACTATTATCACGATGAAGACAAGTGTACCTATCAAACAGTAGTATAGCTTTAGCAAGACCAGATTGTCGAACCCAAAGGAACCAAGAGTACTAGTAATTACTTTCTTTTTATTATCTAGCCTAAAAATTAAGGGATTTGTTTATCTAAACTAATTAACTAAACTAAAGGTGCACAGAGAGAAAATTGGGGAAAAGCTTTTGGGAAAACTCGATTGATTAAGACAATACCCAAGGAAAAATCCACCTAGATTCACTTGTTATTTGACTCTGAATCAGACGATTTATTCATTTGACTTGATCCGTAGAAATCCCAAAGTTATATTATTATCTCTCTTGAGACTAATAACGTCTAACCCTAGGTTGATTAATTTAAATCTCTTTCTAATTAACACCCTAGTGTTGTATTAACTCGATCTATAGACTCTCTTATTAGGTTTCACCATAATCCGGCAAAATCTTGTCACCCTATCTTTAGGCGTGCAATCAAATCTGCTTAATTACGACAAATTTACTCTTAGGCAGGGACTTTTGCTGCTCTGAATAAGCGTATTAACTTGAATCAGTATCCTGAAATATTAAAACAAGAATTAAGAACACATAATTAAGAACAAGTCAAATATTTATCATACAATTTAAATAATAATAACAAGATCCGTCTTAGGTTTTATTGCCCTTAGGTATTTAAGGGGTTTAGTTCATAATTATGAAAGAAAATATCTCAAAAGAATAAAGATAACAAAACATAAAGAAAACCCAAAACTCCTGAGGGAAATTGAAGGGAGATCTTCAGTCTTGACGATGAATCCGGCTTCTGAGATGGATCAATCAGCTTTCCTTGAGTAATTCCTTTCCTCCTACTCTGTGTGTCTTTTCTAAGTGTCTCATCAAGTGTTTAAATAGGCTTTAGAATGCCTAAGAGCCCTCAAAAGTGGCCTTTTCCGAATAGGACTATACTTGGGCTCAATAGGGACACGCCCGTGTGCGATTGCTTCAGACCATGGTCAAACTTGTTAAATAGGCACGGGCGTGTGGTCTACCCGTGTAAGTCGTGCTTCGATTTTGCCAAATGGACACGGCTGTGTGGGTTACCCGTGTGAGGAAGTCCAGGCCGTGTTGATTTCCCATGTTGGTCCATTTTCTCCGTTTTCGGCCCGTTTCTTGCTCTTTTTACTCTCCTATGCTCACCTAAGCATAAAACATGAAATTAAAGGATTAAGAGCATCGAATCCACCAAACCTAAGGAGAAATCATTCATAAATGTGCTAAGCATGGGATAAAAATATGTATAAATTACGGTTTATCAAATACCCCCACACTTAAGCGTTTGCTTGTCCTCAAGCAAAATCCTTAACTCACAATAAAAATAAACTCTTCTTAACTTATAATCCCTATCAATAATATCTCAAAATAATCTATAAGTAATCATACATTGAGAATTCAACTAAAAGAATAGAAAAGTTTCAAACATTCCAAGTTGAGCATTTTATCCTGAAAACATAGGTGTCCCCCCTCATCTAAGTAATCACATTTGATCAAAATATCACAGAGTTTAACATCCTCACTAAAGATTCACTCAAATCACTCGAGGTGTTTAAGGAAAACAAATAAAGCTTTCAACAGTCAATATGAAAAGTTATTACCATAGGCTTGCATAAAAATCAAATCTCCACCACTACAAATTGAGATGAAACATCAATCAAAAGGTCTTTAGAGGGTTGTAACGTGGCTTTGGTTAGGGGGTGTGGTCACAAGCTGAAAGAAAAGATTAGAATCGAGATTGAATTGAAAAATTACCTAACTAGAAAAATAACTTATCATCAATTGAATACAAATGAGCTTCTTCTCAGAATATAGAATTAATCGCTTAAGCTCAAAAAAACGACGAATTACTACTAATAAATATGTATTGTTTTTTTTAAGAACATGTCAAATAACATAGGCTATCTATCAAAAATAAAACATAGCTCAGCAATTTATTCAAATCAAATCTCGACAAAAATAAGGATCAAATTAATTTAAGGGATTTCAACAATAATGGGTTAAGGGTTAATGTTGAGGGTAAATCAATGAATGGGTTGTTAGGCTCAAGGGGGTTCACTAAGGGTTAATTGTAAAGGTAGGCTTTTTTGGAGTGAGTAGGTTAAACCTAAGTGTCTTTATCATCTCGACATATCAAATCAAATGGTGTGGTCTTGACATGCATAATCAAGCAAATTTAATATTGATGCACTCAAAGCAACAATAAAAGTGAGCATGAAAGAAATAATAGATGCTCTTAAAGGTTCAAGATCTCACAAAAATTATGGCTTTTTTATGTTAAACCTGTAAATTTCAACTCAAGATAATACCTAAACTTGGGGGAAACAACCTAAAAATTTTTAATTCTCAAAAATCAACTTATCATGCTTGATTCTCTATTGCCTTAAAGTTTAAACAATTAATGCATGAATGCCTATGTTTTAATTCAAGATATATCAATAAAAATCATAAATTACTCAAAATTCATTCTAGTATTGATATCAGAATATCACATGAGAATAAGATAAAATTCAGGGATTTTTCTGAACATGATATAAATAACACCCCCACACTTAAGATGTACATTGTCCTCAATGTACAAAGTTAGATTTACGACGATATGGATATAAGATCATAAGATAGAGAGAGAAGTGAAACTTCCTGAATAATGAATGGACTCCTTGAATTGGATTTATAGAGAATAATCGACCAAGGGCAATGATAAGATTGGAGTAGGATACTCCGGTGGTGGTAGAGGTCAGGTTCCACAACTACAGTGTCTAGCGAAGAGGTTATCGTGGTGGTCGGGCAGGACATGGCAGTCGTGGAGAACCTTTTCCAGTGGAGTTTCAAGTTCCAAAGCGATAGTGAGCTTTGGAGCTCTTAATAACTGTGATAAAATCAAGAACTCTTTAGGAAATATAAAGAGGCATAATTACTCGTAATGAAATAGCCGAAACTATAAATTATTTAATAAAAATTATAAAACCTAAAAATGAAATAATATTAAAGGAAAATAAAATAAAAAGTACTTTAAGAAGATAAATAAAGATAAAAGTAAAAATAATAAATAATAAATAAAAAGTCTTTAAACATCGTCATCACCGGATGGTTCACGAGGTGGTGGTGGCGATGAGATGTGAAGGTGCTGACAAATCTGATGAAGAGTAGCATCAATGTGATCAAAGCGCTAAAACCACTGCTGCTCAAATCGAGTAAGGCGCTCAGAGATGTCAGAGTATGAAGCCGCCGCATGAACTGGACGATGGATGGCTGGTGGCTGAGACGGTGGGTCCTCATGACGTGGAGGGACATCATCAGTAATGCCCTCTGGGTCCTCCTCCTCGGCGGTACTAGGGTGGGTCAGTTCCACGTCATTTCTCGATCATCCTTATATGAAGCATGCTCGAGATGCCCTGTGGGGACATCTAGCCGATGAGGGTGAGGGAGGATGATTGTGCTACTGTATTGAGGAGCCCAAAGTAACGTGTTGTTTAGTCACATAGGGGCCAATGGAGATGACTCCTCTCCTATACCGCTCCGTCTGATGGCGGATGGCGAGGGCAATGAAATAGGCAAGGTCGAAGACGTACCCGTTCGCCGTACTCCATAAATAGTAGGCGTCGTGAGTGTTGAAAATGTCGTTGCTCTCTCGCTGTCCTATCAAAGTGTGGGCCAAGATGGCGTATAAATACCTCAGGGATGGGTCGAAGGCCAATGCCTTGGAACGACTAGGGTCGTAAGTGGCCAAGGCAGGGACTAAGGCTTGCCAGCATTTCGAATGAGAGTAGTGGATGTGGCAATGGAGGGTATCGAGTTCATTGTCGTCCATGAATTCCTCCGTATATAGCCCCAATGCAATTCCAAACTCAAGTACTCTCAACTGGCGAACCAAGCCACCGAGGCAGAACTGGACTGTTCCTAGATCATCGAACTCTGTCATAACAGTTTGGAAGTGGAATGTCGAATAGAGTTCCAGTGTAAGCCCAAGGTACGTCGGCTCGATGATCCCAATAAAGAGCTACCATGGATCAGTCGACAAAAGGGCTCTGACCGCGTCAGCCAGTTGAATTTTTTCAAGTGTGGCCTAGTCAATGCAATGGCCCTCACCTAGGGTCGGGCTCGGAGTATCTGAAACAGTTCTTCTTGGGGCCCTATGGGAAATTGAAGGAAAGGGTGGCAAATTTTAGCGGTAGGACCCGAGGATGACGTTGCTCATTTCCTCTTCTTCGAAGTGGGGATGGTGGCCTTCTTGCCACGTGAGGTTGACATGGTATACCTGCAATGAAAAGTCAAAGTTAAAACAATACTCCCCACGAATAGCATGGAAAGGTATGCAAGTATGCTAAAATTAAAGAAGAATACTTCATGGGCATCACAGGTAAAAGGTAAGATGTACCAAAAAGTAACTAAATCCTAATGGAAGTCATTATTAACAATAGGAACATAAGAATAGTGCTAAATGGAATATCTAGTAAATGAATGCATGTGGGTTTGATAATATGGAATATGGTATGGGTAAGCATGAAATCCATGAAAACAAGAAAAATGGATGAGTGTAGCATAATGTATTGACTAAAATGACAAATTTCTAACGAAGAGCATAAGTATTACTATCATTATAACCATTAATATTTACCCAAAATAGTCAAATAAAACAATAAAAAATCATGAAATAAGTAAAATATTTGAAGAGAATAGAGAGAAAAGAGTTAACAAACGCAAGAGGGAAGAGCTTGGGTCGTCGAGGGTGGTCCTGTGGTATACGCACGGGCGTGGTGAGGAGGGCGTAGGTAAGAGTTATGGTGGCTAGGGTTAAGGATTTTGGGGAAGGGGGTGATGAATAGTGAGGGGTTTATATAGATTTTGGGGCATACGAGCAGTGGGGCACGCCCGTGTATCCTTATTTCAGCCCGTGTTTATCGTGATTTTCAAATTTGAGTGCGCCTGAAATTCGTCCCACGCCCGTCTTTTTTGGGCATGTCGATGCACACAACTGTGTCGCACGACCTTGTTCTACTTCTTTCACTTCTCCCACGCCCTATGTATAGGTGCACGCCTGTGTTGTTTTATCAGTCTTGAGCACGGGTGGTGGGAACATACGTGTCGCACGCCCGTGTTAAATTCTCAGTTTCAACCACAGTTTCTAAACACGGGCGTGTCGCACGCCCGTGTTGTTTTGACAGGCTCGCCCACGGCCACGTCGCATGGTCGTGGCAACTTATCACATCTCGTGTTGGGGAAAAATTTTGCCCTGTTTTCACATGGCCGTATCCCACGGCCGTGTCTCCTCCCGTGGTGTGAGCACGGCCTAACGCACGCCTGTGTGCCTGGCCGTATGGATTATAACACCTGTGTTTCAAAGACTCAGTTAGTGATTAGATGTTAAAAACTAAAAATTTAAAGAAATCAATACTATTAGTGCTCGGGTTGCCTCCGGAGAAGCACTTATTTATAGTCTAAGCTCGACTTACCTCGATTTCACATAGTCATAGTGGTTCGAGGAGTTTACACTCCTCATCCCGGCTATCGACTTCATCAAAATAAGGTTTTAGACGAGTATTATTTACCTTGAACATACCGAATTTGGGATGAATTACCTGGACTGTGCTGTATGGGAAAATGCTAAGTACCGTAAGAGGGATTTCTCCATTAGGTTCAGAGGTGGCAATCCGAGGGTCTGCTGCATCTAGTAGTACTTTGTCTCAAACTTTGAGTTGATTTGGTGAGATATTGAGATCGTCATAGTGTGGTTTTGGTTTATCGTGTGTCCTCGATTTATGTGTCTGCCATTCATCTAGTTCCTCAACTCATAGCCTTCGTTTTTCATAGATAGATCCCTTGTCATGACTTGAAGAAGGCTCATGTGTGTTCTTCGAACGTGTTTCCTATAAAGAAGGTTGTACCACATGGTCAGTATTAGTAGTACAATTTCTACAATCACCCTCGATATTTGATGTGTTACTTGAATTACGAGCTTGAAGGGTGATTGTTTCCTCACCTACACGAAGTGTGAGTTCACCTGTACCAACATCAATTATAGTTCTAGTAGTTGCTAAAAAGGGTCTCCCTAAAATTAAAGGCACGTTACTATCCTCCTCTATGTCTAGAACAACAAAATCAACTGGGAATATAAATTTGTCAATTTTAACGAGTACATCTTCAATAATCCCCCTAGGAAATCTAATTGTTTTATTTGCTAATTGACTGTTCATCCTAGTTTGTTTCGGTTTCCCAAGACCTAGTTGCTTAAACATTTTGTAAGGCATGACATTGATACTAGCCCCTAAATCAGCGAAGGCATTATTAACATCTAAGCTACCAATTAAACAAGGAATCTTAAAACTCCCTGGATCTTTCAATTTGTTGGCCAGCTTATTCTGCAGAATGGCTGAGCAAACTGCATTCATCTCCACATGCGACGCCTAGTCTAACTTCCGCTTATTTACTAAAAGCTCCTTTTAAAAATTTGACTACGTTCGGTATCTGCGAAAAAGCCTCAATAAGCGGTAAGTTAATATGTAATTTCTTTATAAGTTTAAGGAATTTACCGAATTGTTCGTTTGAGTGGTCTTTCCTTGTCGTATTGGGGTATGGTACACGTGGTTTGTTCTCTTTACTTACCTATTTTTAGTCATTGTGGTATACCTCACCTTTGCTTTTACTTACCACGATTCCTTGCCTCGGTTCTGGTTCAGGTTCCACTAACCCTTCCTTGTCTTGGATGGTAATTGCATTGAGTTGTTCCCTTGGGTTAGATTCAGTGTTACTCGGCAAGCTGCCTTGTAGTCATTCAGATATTAATTTGACGAGCTATGCTATCTGAGTTTCAAGCCCTTAGATCGATGCTTGTTGATTTTTAAGTGTTGTATCAGTATTTTGAAAACAAGTTTCTAACACCGAGATGAATTTTGTTAGCATCTCCTCAAGATTCGGCTTTTTCTCTTGTTGGTAGGGTGGTTGTTGGAAGCTTGAAGGTGGTAGTCTCTGATTCCCTTGGCCTCCCCATGAGAAATTTGGATGGTTCCTCCAACCTGCATTGTAAGTATTACTATAAGGATTATTTTGAGATCGAGTATTATTACCCATGTAATTTAATTGTTCATTCTCCATGTTGTGGCCATAGGATAGTTATTCTGAATTGTTTGATCCACCTCCACTTGCTTCACACTGCATTACTGGGTGAACCTGTGAAGAACCAAGAAAACCATCAATTTTTCTATTCAAAAGTTCTACCTGATTAGAGAGCATGGTGACTGAATCAATGTTAAAAACACAGGCTGTTTTCATTGGCTTTGTCCTCATGACTTGCCATTGATAATTATTCAGTGACATCTCTTCTATAAATTCATAAGCATCCTCAGGTGTCTTATTATTGATAGTTCCACCAGCAGTTGTGTCAATCATTTGTCTAGTTGACGGATTTAGGCCATTGTGAAACGTTTGAATCTGTAGCCAGAGTGGTAACCCATGGTGAGGGCACCTTCTCAACAGATCCTTGTACCTCTCCCATGCATCGTAGAGTGTTTCCAAATCCATCTGTGCAAAAGAAGAGATATCATTACGTAATTTAGCCGTTTTAGCTGGCGAAAAATATTTTAATAAAAACTTTTCGGTCATTTATTCCCAAGTAGTGATTGACCCTTGTGGTAACAAGTTCAACCATTGTTTAGCTTTGTTCCTCAATGAAAAAGGGAATAACCGAAGGCGAATGGCATTATCAGAAACACCATTAATTTTAAAAGTGCCACAAAGTTTTAGAAAATTTGCCAAGTGAGCGTTGGGATCCTCGTCCTGCAAACCATCGAACTGAACAAATTACTGTATCATTTGAATTGTGTTAGGTTTCAGTTCAAAATTATTTGCAGCGACAACAAGCCCAACTATGCTTGATTCAGTTCCTGTTAAAGAAGGTTTAGCATAATCATACATAAAACGCTGAGCAGGATTCTGAATAGCAGCAATCGCAAGAGGTAGCAGATTTTTCTGGTTTTCAGCCATCTCCTTGGTTGTGGTGTGAATATCATCCTCTTGTTCTTCCTCTGTGCATCTTATGCTTCGCCTTATTTCTCCTCGGTTTTTGTAAACTATACGATCGATCTCACTGTCGAAAAGTAATGGTCCTGACATGTTTCTTCTGGTCATAAACTAGAAAAACATGTCAAAAGAAAATAAGAGAAAAGTTAGAAAAGTGAAATTAAACTAAAAATAAATTGCAATAAAAGTAAAAATGGCTAAAGTAATAAAAATTGAATGTTCTTAATATCTTACCTCCCCGGTAACGGCGCCAAAAACTTGATACGTGATATTCGCGACAAGTTTTAAAAATTTATAACTAATCATTCTTGAAACTAACTATTATCATGATGAAAGCAAGTGTACCTATCGAATAGTAGTATATCTTTAGCAAGACCGGATTGTCGAACCCAAAGGAACCAAGAGTATTAGTAATTACTTTCTTTTTATTATCTAGCCTAAAAATTAAGGGATTTGTTTATCTAAGCTAATTAACTAAACTAAGGGTGCACAAAGAGAAAATTGGGGAAAAGCTTTTGGGAAAACTAGATTGATTAAGACAATACCAAAGGAAAAATCCACCTAGACTTCACTTGTTATTTGACACTGAATCAGACGATTTATTCATTTGACTTGATCCATAGAAATCCCTAAGTTATATTATTATCTCTCTCGAGACTAATAACGTCTAACCCTAGGTTGATTAATTTAAATCTCTTTCTAATTAACACCCTAGTGTTGCATTAACTCTATCTATAGACTCCCTTATTAGGTTTCACCCTAATCCAGTAAAATCTTGTCACCCTATCTCTAGGCGTGCAATCAACTCCGCTTAATTACGACAAATTTACTCTTAGACGGGGACTTTTGCTCCTCTAAATAAGCGTATTAACTTGAATCAATATCCTAGAATATTAAAACAAGAATTAAGAGCACATAATTAAGAACAAGTCAAATATTTATCATATAATTTAGATAATAATAACAAGATCCATCTTAGGTTTTATTCCCCTTAGGTATTTAGGGGTTTTAGTTCATAATTATGAAAGAAAACATCTCAAAAGAATAAAGATAACAAAACATAAAGAAATCCCTAAACTCCTGAAGGAAATTGAAGGGAGATCTTCAGTCTTGACGAGGAATCCGACTTCTGAGATGGATCAATCAGCTTTCCTTGAGTAATTCCTTGCCTCCTACTCTGTGTGTCTTTCTTAAGTGTCTCCTCAGGTGTTTAAATAGGCTTTAGAATGCCTAAGAGCCCTTAAAAGTGGCCTTTTCCGAATAGGACTATACTTGGGCTCGACAGGGACACGCCCATGTGACACGCCCGTGTGCGATTGCTTTAGACTGTGGTCAAGGATGTTAAATAGGCACAGGTGTATGGTCTACCCGTGTTAGTCGTGCTTCAATTCTGCCAAATGGACACGGCTGTGTGGATTACTCGTGTGAGGAAGTCCAGGCCGTGTTGATTTCCCACGTTGGTCTATTTTCTCCTTTTTTCGCCCGTATCTCGCTCTTTTTACTCTCCTATGCTCACCTAAGCATAAAACATGAAATTAAAGGATTAGGAGTACTGAATTCACCAAACCTAAGGAGAAATCATTCATAAATGTGCTAAACATGGGATAAAAGTATGTATAAATTACGGTTTATCTTCTACGTTATGATTTTTCCATAAAACTTTCACTAGAAGAAGCTTTTTATTTATTAATTCTTTCACTTCTCGTGCTAATATCTGAACTGGTTCTTCTTTATATGTCAAATTACACCGAATTTTAATGTTTTCAGTAGGAATAACATGAGAAGGATTTGATGTAACGCCCCAAAAATGTATGGTCTGTAATTTTGCATGGTTTGACACAAATTTCATGTTTGCTTTACTGGCTTAGTGATTTGGGTGTGTTTGGGAGTGTTTAGGAAGCCTGGGTTCGAGTCTGGGCCTTGGAAAAATTTTTAGTTTTATTCTTAAGGGAGACTAGCTGCTAGCGGTTAGGATTTATGTTTAAGTGTATGGGATTTTATGTCACAAAAAGCCCTGTGGCTTAGTGGCAAGTAACGTGTGGAGCATCTGAGGGGGGCATGGGTTCGAATCCCATGGCAAGCAAGAAGCATTTATTTTTCTACCAAGGGACGGCAAGAGTTGGTGTTGGATTTGAACTCTGGTGGTGGAGAGTTTGAATAGCTCATAGAGGCTATTATGGAGGTTATCAAAGAGGGATAAGGGGAGAAAATTTTGGAGATTTTCAAGGAATTTGAAATTGGAAGGAGTTGTAGCTGAATGGGGATGCTTGTGGGTGCAAATCCGGCCAAGGGGGTTTTAAGAGTGCATTTTTGGAAATTGGTGTGAGAGTAGGTGCCAAATTCTTTCTCGTCTATTTCAGGTTTTGTTCTTTTTGACATTTTTGGTATCATTCTCCCTTGTGCCAATATCTTTTCGTGCCTTCTGGGATTTAAGCCAAATTTTCTTGTCTTCATTTCATTCTTTTGATCCCACCTTGTGTCGAATGACATGACCTTCTCCTCTCTTTTCTTCTAAATATTTGACCGAATTCTTTATTTCTCTAATATCCATTTCCCTTTTCTCCTCGTCACACTCTTCTTTGGCCCTCTTACTCCCTCTTACTCTTAACTGCGTTTCCCTCTTGGAGCCTTGACTGAATCTCTCTTGCCTCCTCTCCTTTTCGACTCAATTGGCCTTTTCTCTGAGCTAGCCGAATGCTCTTTTGCCTAGCCGAATCTCTCTCTGCTTGATCTGTAACACCCCGTACCCGAGACCGTTGTCGGAGTCGGACACGAGGGGTTTGCAGACTTAAATCACTTGCTTTCACAGTCCATTTTAAAAATTTCCAGGCAGCTGGCTAACTGCGTCACTGTCACCTTAAAAATCATATCTTGAGTTCCAAAACTCGAAAATCAGTTTCGTAATTTTTTCCTGAAACTAGACTCATTTTTCCATCTACGGATTTTTTTCTAGAATTTTTGGTTGGGCCAATTAGTCCAGTTTATTAGTTAAAGTCTCCCCTATTACAGGGTTCGACTACACTGACCATGCATTACGACTTGGATATCTCCCTGTACAGGGCTTCAATACTGATGCCGCTTGTTTCTATAGAAACTAGACTCAAAAAGGAATCTATACATATATGGAAAGACTTCTAAATGTCTCTGGTTAATTTATAATGAATTTCCAAAGTCATATCAGGGGATCCAGAAACCGTTCTGGACCTGTCTCACGAAAACTTTAACATCTCATAATATACCACTCATATGAATGTTTCGTTACTTTTCTATGAAAATAGATTCATCAAGGTTCGATTACATAATTTATTCACTATTTAATTCAATTTATACTATTTTTAGTGATTTTTCACATCCACATCACTGCTGCTGCCAGCATCTATTTTTAAGGTAAACTTTACCTAATTCATGATCCTCCAGGGATCAACTAGAGTTTGTCATACATATACCAAAAGTGATCATGAACAACCATTCCCATGGCTAACCGTTACCAACATTTCCATACCTCTCGACGGACAACATACAAAATGATTATAATGCTATGATCAAAGTATATTTAAGCCATTTTCGCATGGCTATCCAAATTTACACAAAACCGAAGGGTTCATGACCAACAATAAAGGGTGGTCCTATACATGCCATTTCAAAGTTCAACCAAAAGTATACCAAAAGGAGCTTTGATAGTGTGGGCGACTTCGACTTCAAAATCACGAGTCCGATAGTGAAGAACCAAAATCTATAAAGCAGAAAATCAAAGAAACGGAGTAAGCATTAAATGCTTAGTAAGTTTTGAGCAGAGAATTTAAGTACAAGCTGAAGTATAGCATTCATATAACTAAGCGGATGATTCCATATATACATATTCTCAAATCATTCCTACTTCACATTCCAACCCCTATATTCATACATAAGGGATCATCTTAGCCAAATCTGGAAGCTCATTACTCGATCGAGCGAATATTATTCGAAGGAATCACTATTCCAATGCACATACTGAAACATACCACATTGTTGGGATTTTACAAGCGTATTAACTGAAATTTTTACAGCAAGATTGCTCATTCCCAAATCACGTACCTTGAATTTAACCGGATATAGCTACTCGTTCAAATGCCTTGGGACATAGCCGGTTATAGTAACTCGCATAAATGCCTTGGGACTTAACGGATTTAGTAACTCGCACAAATGCCTTGGGCTTAGCCCGGATTAGTAACTCGCACAAATGCCTTGGATCTTAGTCGGATATAGTCACTTAGCACAAAGCCTTGGGACTTAGCCGGACATCATTCGGATAACCAAGCACATTTATTAATAAATCATGACACATTCAGTATTTCATTTTCATTACCAAAGCTCAAGCACAAGACACTTATCACACTTGCAATTTCGACAATAGCCGCATACAAAACATGATTTTGATTTGCTTAAAACATGATCTAATCAAATCATAATCTAACTTCCATTACTCGAAAACTTACCTCGGATGTGGTCGAACGATTTGGTGGCTATTCGATAACTTTTCCTTTCCTTTATCCAACTGTGGTCCTCTAAGCTCTTGAGCTAATTCAAACAAATTTAACTTATTAAAGTCTCATTATGCTAGCTTATGGCCGAATATGACAAGGAGTTTAATAGGTCATATGGCCACCTTTTAGCTCAAATACACAATGGTCATGCGCATTTTTAATCACATTAAGCAATTTAACACAATTCATTTGAACATCAAAAGAGAAGCTCAAGGTACTTAGCCCATAAAAACATTAGACATTAGAGTCACATATGTACGAAATCACGAATCGAATTCAACATATTAGCTAATATTCCCCTTAGCCGAATTTTCTAAGTCAAGATAAAGCCATCAATATGCTTACCTATGGCCAAACATACACATCAACTTATGTACTCATTCATGTGGCCGAACATACACATCTATGCTAAGGCCGATTGCAACACTTAATACATTCTACAAGTATGGTCACTTGTATTGACTAAACACCATTTTGTTTCAAGTTCAAAACTTGGCTAGTACACATATATATACACTATTAAAGCATCCTCTCCCTTTCCATCAATTCAACACATGCATTACTCATTAATATACAAAATTATATTCGGCCTTGGCACACAACTTGCTAGCCGATTCTTCTCCATATATCAACTAATGCACATATGTGCTCATTTGTTAGACTCTACTTCATCTAACAACAACCATATTTTTCCTCTACTTTCTACCATGGCCGAATGCATCACAACACCATACCATTTCAATTTTGGTCATGGTTAAACAAAGAACTTAATGTCTCACTCAAAAAAATGCTAAAAAGAAGATTCAAGAGTCATCAATCCACCATCACATGCATCATTACAAAGCTTCATTTTTAGCATGTAAATGACATCAACACCAAGCAAGAATGATGCATCCATGGCCGAAAGTGTCATTTCCATCACCTAGCAAGATTTAGACCATGGGCTAGGTAGAACTCAAGCTACCAACTAAAACATGCATGCATCTCATGGAACCTCATCAAACATACCTTAGCCTAGTTACATGCATGGCGAACCTCTTCAACCCTTCTTCTTCCTTCCTCTTTAAAATTTTCGCCAAGGATGAACCAAAGGATGAAGCCTTCCTTTTTTTCTAGTTTGGCAAAATGGGGGGGGGAAACAACCACACACTTTTTTTTCTTTGTTTTCATCATATTCCTTTCATTATTTTATTACCATGCCCTTATTTTATTTTTCCTTACATAATGCATTAACCCAACATGTCTATGACATGTTTTTTAGCCATAACATTTTGTCCACCCATGCTCATGGCCGGCCACTACTAATTGGGGGGAAAATTGACATGCAAGTCCTCCCTTTTGATTACATGCACTATTTGATCCTTGTAGATTAGACTATCACATTTCAAAACTGTCACACAAGTCCTATGTACTACATTCACATGTAATTAACTAAATCGAAGCTTAAAATTTTCGCACATTCATATTCACATATTTTAGACGATAAATATCACATTCAAATAATTTGGTGACT
Organism: Gossypium arboreum; assembly: GCF_025698485.1. Classification (NCBI taxonomy): domain Eukaryota; kingdom Viridiplantae; phylum Streptophyta; class Magnoliopsida; order Malvales; family Malvaceae; genus Gossypium; species Gossypium arboreum. The sequence continues at coordinate 49,213,788 of NC_069076.1, forward strand.
CGGTTTAGCGGTCTCGAAACCACTTTCTGACTAGGGTCACTATAGGGCTTTCACATGATCAAGGTAACTGAGTTTCCTCTTGGATGTCAAAATCCTAGCATTAGCTGAGCCTTGTTATTGCTATCTCCAATGTGTGGGTTCACGGTTGTGCCACTTCTCTTTCTTTTTTCTCTACTATAATAGTCTTTCTCTCTAATCCCTTTCTTTTCATCGATTATTGTTAAAGGGTGCATTTACATCGTGTGCTTGATTGTAGTTTATGTTGGGAAAAGCCAAATACTGTTACTCTCCTCTCTTAGTCCTTGTTTCGGTAAGAAGTTCACATGATTAAGGTGGATTATATTTAAGGTTGTGTAATAAAGTGGACTTTAATGCAGATCGTTGCCAATAAGTGGGTGATCGTGGGTTAAGGATGGTTTGAACCTTACTTGTGCTATCAAGTTAAGAGGTATATTATGTTGGGAATTAAGAGATAATAAGAGAGTGGTTAATCCAAATAACTAAAAGCTGACTTTGGATCATTATTTTGGATTTAGGTTGGGTGCGTGGTGATTATCGTTTTCCTCTCCAAAAAGAAGTGTAAACGTACACCCAAACTGTTGCTACCACCAAAACGATGAACAAAGGTGTGTATTCACACCATTACATTGTTGTGAATCGGCAAAAGCCGAAAAGCTGAAAAGTTGAAACTTCGGCATTTGAGGCCTCACGAGCATACGAATGCTCGTGTGCTAAACTAAGCCCACAAATCAGGGACGACAAACAGTAGAGGCCACCATGAGCGTTTTCGTAAGCTTGGGCCGTTATGGGCCTAGATGGGTCAAGATAGGCCGTATGGGCCCAATGGGCTCGTAGACCCCACACGGATAAAGTTAACGGTAAGTGAAAAATAATGGAGTGGACTATGGTAACGCAAAATCGTGACTGAAATTGGGCTATTTGTGTCACAAGAGCGTGTCGGCCCACTTGGGCCGAGTAACGGGCCTCGAGCCCATTTACACTTCTTGGGCCATACAGGTTATCTGAGTCATTTGAGATGATTGTAAACCTTTTTAAAGGTCATTATCTGTACTAAGACCCCAAAAGTAGTTAAATGACCAAAATACCCCTGAGGGGTAAAATTACTATTTTACCCCTAATGGATGGAAATGACCATTATACCCTAGAGGTAGGTTGACTGATGAGTGTACGATATATGTATGACTGTATCTAAGTATGAAACCTTGCATACACGTAATATTTATGGCTTGGCATTCTGCATTGGGGTTGGGATTCTGATTCGGAGGAAGTATTGTACTAGTGGCTTTGCCACGTTTTACTGTTCTAGTAGCTTTGCCATGTATTCTAATATTAGTGGCTACGCCACGCTTACTGTTATTAGCACCTTTGCTGCGATATTGGTGTGCTGGCTGGGTGGGTCAATTTAATCCCCACATGGTGTGTTAGTTGGTATGGAAGGCGTGTTGGTTAGATTGTGATGGGTTGCATGCCTGCACTGTGCTATTACTATTTAGGGCTTAGGCCCACACTGTCTATGTATAGGGCTAAGGCCCAAACTGCATTGTTATCGAATAGGGCTCAGGCTCAGTCCGTTACTGTATACACTATTTACTATTTGACTGGTAGGGGATTTCACACTGAGTTTTTCGTAAACTCACCCTTCTTTTAAACTGTGTAGGTAATCCCCAGCCCTAGACGATTTGGAGTCGCGAGGGACTCAGAGGTGGTCACACGACCGCAGATTGTTTGATTATGACTTAATTTATTCAAAGATTTTATATTTGGGTTTTTAATTATGTAATAAGGCCATTTGGGGAATTTTTAACTTTTATTAAGCTTTTGGTTTCGTGTTTTAGACTACTAGCGTAGGAACATCGAGTCTTACCAATAATAACATTTTCAAAGAAATACTAGCATTTTTAACTTTAAGGTTCTCAACGAGTAAAGCTTTCGCGATTTTAAACGGATTATGAAATCAATAATAACAAACATTTTGATAAGTTGATTTCAGATGTAATAACGAAAATCACCGAGTTTTCTCAAGCAATAAATACTAAATGGGTTTTAACTTAAAAATGATTTTCACCACCAAGTTCAAGTTTTAGAAGGCACTTCGATGTGACACGTCAGATTTGGTCGTAATGTCTAAACCGAGTTTGGGGTGTTACATTTAGTGGTATTAGAGCCAGGTTTACAAAACTCGGCTCTGTGGAATAGATTTTTGAAAATTTGAAGTTTAAACGTTGTGAAGGGAAATGTGGCACACCGAGTCTCCGGCACCAAATCTGTAAGTTTTCTGACACTATATATTGTTATAGACTGAAAAATATTACTGAGGGACTACTATAGATAAGTAGTACTGCACTGAAACTCTTTAGTTAGAGTAGACTGAGACTAGAGGGACAGAAAACTGTACTAACACTTTGTTCTGCGGAAACAAATCCTGATTACTCTTGTTCATAACGCATTGATTAATAATTATTGAAATTATAAACTGATTCGTAAGACTTAACAACAGATAATTCACTATCGAAATGAGCACAAGGGGTACTCGCAGAAGGGGTACACGAGGCCACGGTAGAGGCCGAGGAAGTGTTAGAGCTAGATCTTCAACATCAAGTCACATGCCGGCTAAGGAGGCACCAGCCTCGCCAGTAACTGAGACAAGGTCTCATGACCGAGTAGCTGGGGATGATGCTTTATCTCAAGCAATGCTATGAGTTCTTGAAAGGGTTGCTAGAGCAAGTACTAGATTTGTAGGCCGAGGGTCAATTTCTGAGTGACTCCAATCTAATGGAGCGAAAATTTTTCGGGGTGTTTTTGGTGTGTAGCCCCAAATGTGGCAGAGTATTGGTTGGAGGCTACCGAGCTGATAATGGATGACCTTGACTGTATTGTGGAGCAAAAATTAAAAGGATTAGTGTCTTTACTACGAGATGAGGCTTACCAATGGTGGCTCACTATGTGATAAGGTACGCAAGCTGACCGTTTGACATGGGATTTCTTTAAAGTAGCCTTTTCAGGGAAGTATGCGGGCGCAAGTTATGTGGACGCCTAAAAGAAGGAATTCCTGAACTTGACCCAGGGGAATAAGATCGTGGCAGAGTATGAGGCAGAGTTTCTACGGCTGAGTCGGTATAGTCGCGGGATAGTCGTGACTGAGTATGAAGGCTGTATGTGGTTTGAGGATAGTCTTTGGGATGAGTTACGTGTGCAGATAGCTTCGCAGAGAGAGTGAGACTTTGCTGCCTTTGTTGAGAAAGCCAAAATTGCTGAGGATGTGAAGCGCTCTGAGCGCCAGAACTGCGAGAAAGATAGGGGCAGAAACAAGAGGGATTTTTGACCCTCGGGTTCTTCTGGAAGGTCTATAAAGAGGGCCAGATTTGATGGGCCAGTCTGAGCGGTTCCTGTAGTTGCTGCAAGACCACAGCCTTACAGTGATTGTGGAAGAGCTCATCAAGGTGAATGTTGGAAACGAACTGGGGTGTGTTTCCGGTGTGGATCCATGAATCATCAGGTTAAAAACTGTACTCAGAGTCCTGTTCAAATGCAAGCGATAGGTCAGGGCCATGTTCAGCTAGGGAAAGGTGGTTATCAGCCACTGAGAGGCCGTGGACAGGCTAGAGGTAGAAATGGTTGGGGACAAGGTCGTGGAGTATCGGGCAGAGGTGCTGGTAACACTGAGGTGAGATAGCCAGCCTTGGTCTATACTGCTCATTGTCGAGAGGATGGTGACGCCCCTGACGTCATAACTGGTACTTTCCTGATTTATAATGTACCATACACTGCCTTAATTGATATTGGGTCTACACACTCGTAAATTGCATGCACTGTGTCTGGGATGCTGGGCATCCAGTTTGAAAATACTGTTAGTGAGATAACTGTGTTGAGTCCGCTGGGACAGTCGATAATGGTGAATAAGTTGTTCAGAGGCATGCCCCTTGAGTTTCAGGGGGTTGTCTTTCCAGCGAATTTGATGAAACTGTCGTTTGGGGAATTCGATATTTTATTGGGCATGGATTGGTTAGTAAAGCATCGTGCGAAATTAGATTGTGCTGCTAAGCATATGGTGTTGAAGTCTATTAAGGATGAGGAGGTGACTGTGATAGGGGAGCGAAAGAATTATCTAACTAATGTGATTTCTGCGTTAAAGGCTGAGAAGCTGATTCGTAAGGGTTACGAGGCATTTCTAACTTATATTAGTATTTTTGATTCTAAAGGTCCTTCTGTGGGAGATGTCAGAACTGTTAAGGAGTTTTTCGGATGTATTTCCTGAAGAAATTCCTAGGTTTCCACCAAACCGTGATGTCGAATTCGGCATTGAGCTCCTATCTAGAACAGCTCCGGTGTCTATTACCCCTTATAGGATGGCACCGAAGGAGCTGGTGGAGTTAAAAGCTCAAATTCAAGAACTACTGGACTGAGGATTCATTCGACCGAGTATGTCCCCGTGGGGAGCACCGGTGTTGTTTGTGAAGAAGAAGGATGGATCCATGTGCATGTGCATCGATTATCGTCAATTGAACAAACTGACTATCAATAACAAGTACCCTTTACTGAGGATAGATGATCTGTTTGACCAGCTATGAGGAGCCACAGTTTTCTCCAAGATAGATCTTTGGTCTGGGTATCATCAGCTGAAGATTAAGGAGGTTGATGTGTATAAGACTGTGTTCAGAACTCGCTATGGTTATTACGAGTTTCTAGTGATGCCGTTTGGATTGATGAATGTACCAGCAGCTTTTATGGATTTGATGAACTGAGTATTTCAGCCTTATTTGGATCAGTTCGTAGTTGTGTTTATAGACGACATCCTGGTGTATTCAAGAACCGAAGAGGATCATGATGCACATCTTCGAATTGTCTTAAAATTTTAAGGGAAAACTAGCTTTACACAAAGTTCAGCAAGTGTGAGTTCTAGCTACAAAAAGTAACATTTCTGGGTCATGTAGTATCAGCAGAGGGAATTAGGGTGGATCCTCAAAAAATTGAAGCTGTAGTGGATTGGAAACCACCAAAGACGATATCCAAGATTTGAAGCTTTCTAGCTCTGGCTGGGTATTATAGACGTTTAGTTGAAGGGTTTTCACTGATTGCTGCACCTCTGACCAAGCTACTACGTAAAGGGGTACTATTTAATTGGACTGATAAAACAGCAAGAGAGTTTTGAGAATCTAAAGGATGTTCTGACTAAGGCACCTATTTTGATACAGCCGAAGTCTGGGAAAGAATTTACTATCTACAGTGATGCGTCGCACATTGGATTGGTTGTGTGTTGATATAAGAGGGTAAGGTGGTTGATTACTCATCTAGTCAGCTTAAGCCTCACGAGGCGAATTACCCCACCCATGATTTGGAGTTAGCTGAGGTGATATTTGCATTGAAAATTTGGAGGCATTACTTATACGATGAAAAGACTATTATTTTCACAGATTATAAAAGCCTCAAGTATCTCCTTACTCAGAAAGAGTTGAATCTTAGGCAATGGAGGTGGATAGAGTTGCTTAAGGATTATGATTGTTCAATTGAGTACCACCCTGGTAAAGCTATTATGGTAGCTAACACACTGAGCCGTAGGGTTGTATCTGATTTGAGAGCAATGTTTTCTTGTCTCAGTCTGTTCGATGATGGTAGCTTGTTAGCTGAACTGCAAGTGAGACCGACTTGGACTGATCAACTTAAGGAGAAACAATTTCTAGATGAGTCGCTAGTTTCTCGTTATCGACAAGTCAAGAATGGTGAGACTACATGTTTTGGGTTGAATAGTGAAGGAGTATTATGTTTCCGTAGAAGAGTTTGTATGCCGAGGGATTCGAGTTTGAGGCAGTCTATACTACAAGAGGCTCATAGTAGTCCATATGCTATGCATCCTGTCAGGAACAAGTTATACCGAGATCTTTGTGAGCTGTACTGGTGGCCAGGGTTGAAATGCGAAGTTACTGATTATGTGAGTAAGTGCCTGACATGCCAGCAAGTTAAGGCTGAGTATCAACTACCTTCTGGGTTGCTGCAACCAGTTAAAATTCCACTCAGGAAGTGGGAGAGGGTAACCATGGATTTTGTGAGTGGGCTACCCTTAACACATACTAAGAAGGATTCAATAGGGGTGATTGTAGACCGATTGACTAAATCTTCCCATTTTATACAGGCCCGCACTGATTATTAGTTGTAGAAGTTGGCCAAGTTGTATGTGGCCGAGATTGTGAGACTGCATAGTGTACCAGTTTCTATCATATCTGACAGAGATCCTAGATTCACATCTCGGTTCTGGAAGAAGTTACACAAGGCTTTGAGTACAAACTGGATTTCAGCACTGCGTTCCACCCTCAGACAGATGGGTAGTCGGAGAGGGTGATTTAGATACTGGAAGACATGTTAAAAAGTTGTGTAGTTGATTTCAGAGGCAGCTGGGAGGATTATTTGTCATTGGTAGAGTTTGCATATAATAATAGCTACCAGTCTAGTATTCAAATGGCACCGTATAAGGCGTTATATGGTTGTAGGTATCGTACTCCTACCTGTTGGACTGAATTGGGTTAGCGGCAAATTCTGGGGCCGGTATTAATTTCTGATATAGAAGACAAGGTAAAGTTGATTTGAGAGCGGTTAAAGGAAGTATCTGATAGGAAAAATTTTTATGCAAACCTAAAGCTTAAAGAGATCGAGTACTTGGTGGGGGATTATGTCTTTCTTAAAGTCTCACCATGGAAGAAAATTTTGAGGTTTGGGCGGAAAGGCAAGCTTAGCCTTAGGTTTATTGGGCCTTATCGAATACGTAAGCGTGTGGGACCAATTGCTTATCAACTTGAGTTTCCTCCAGAGCTAGATAGGATTCATGACATGTTTCACGTTTCAATGCTGAGGCGGTACCGCTTTGATCCCTCGCACATCGTGTCAGTTAAGGAAATTGAGGTTAGGCCTGATTTCACTATCGAGGAAGAACCGGTGTAGATATTGGATTATGATGTTAAAGTATTGAGAAAGAAATATGTTCCACTGGTCAAGGTGTTTTGGCGTAACCACGGTTCAGAAGAGGCCACGTGGGAACCAAAAGAGGCGATACAACACCAATACCCTCACTTATTTTGACCAGGTAAATTTCGAGGCCGAAATTTCTTTAAGGAGGGTAGAGTTGTAATGCAAAAAAAATGTATGGTTTGTAATTTTGCATGGTTTGACACAAATTTCATGTTTTATTTACTGGCTTAGTGATTTGGGTGTGTTTGGGAGTGTTTAAGAAGCCTGGGTTCGAGTCTGGGCCTTAGTAAAAATTTTAGTTTTATTCTTAAAGGAGACTGGTTATTAACGGTTAGGATTTATGTTTAAGTGTGTAAAATTTTATGTCACAAAAAGCCTTGTGGTTTAGTGGCAAGTAGCGTGTGGAGCATTTGAGGGGGGCATGGGTTCAAATCCCATGGCAAGAAAGGAGCATTTATTTTGCTCCCAAGGGACGGTAAGAGTTAGTGTTGGATTTGAACTCTGGTGGTGGAGAGTTTGAATTGGTCATAGAGGTTGTTATGGAAGATATCAAGGAGGGATAAGGGGAAAAAATCTTGGAGATTTTTAAGGAATTTGAAATTGGAAGGAGTTGTAGCTGAATGGGGGTACTTGTGGGTGCAAATTTAGCCAAAGGGGTTTTGGGAGTGCATTTTCGGCAATTGGTGTGAGCGTAGGTGCCGAATTCCTCCTCTTCTATTTTGGGTTTTGTTCTTTTTGACATTTTTAGTACCATTCTCCCTTGTGCCGATCTCTTTTCATGCCTTTCGGGATTTAAGCCGAATTTCCTTGTCTTCATTTCATTCTTTTGATTCTACCTTGTGCCGAATGACATGATCTTCTCCTCTCTTTTCTTCTAAGTCTTTATCGAATTCTTTCTTTCTCTAATATCCATTTCTCTTTTCTCCTCGTCACACTCTTCTTTGGCCCTCTTACTCCCTCTCACTCTTAACTGTGTTTCCCTCTTGGAGCCTTGACCGAATCCTTCTTGCCTCCTCTCCCTTTCGACTCATTTGGGCCTTTCTCTGAGCTAGTCGAATGCTCTTTTGCCTAACCGAATCTCTCCCTGCTTGATCAAGGTAACTGAGTTTCCTCTTGGATTGCTGAAATCCTAGCATTAGCTGAGCCTGGTTATTGCTATCTCCAATGTGTGGGTTCACGGTTGTACCACTTCTATTTCTTTTTGCTCTACTATAATAGTCTTTCTCTCTAATCCCTTCCTTTTTATCGATTATTGTTAAAGGGTGCGTTCGTGGCATCGTGTGCTCGATTGTAGTTTATGTTGGGAAAAGCCAAATACTGCTACTCTCCTCTCTTAGTCCTTGTTTCGGTAAGAAGTTCACATGGTTAAAGTGGATTATATTTAAGGTTGTGTAACAAAGTAGACTTTAATACTGATCGTTGCCAATAAGTGGGTGATTGTGGGTTAAGCGTGGTTTGAACCCTACTTGTGCTATCAAGGTAAGCAGTATATTATGTTGGGAATTAAGAGATAATAAGAAAGTGGTTAATCCAAGTAACTAAAAGCTGACTTTGGATCGTTATTTTAGATCTAGGTTGGGCGCGTGGTGATTGTCGTTTTCCTCTCCAAAAAGGTCTGTAAACGTACACCCAAACTGTTGCTACTACCAAACCAATGAATAAAGGTGTGTATTCACACCATTATGTTGTTGTGAATCAGCAAAAGCCGACAAGTCGAAAAGCCGAAACTTTGGAATTTGAGGCCTCACGAGCGTGCAAACATCCGTGTGGTAAACCAAGCCCACAAATCAGGGACGACAGATTGTAGAGGCCGCCACGAGCATTTTCGTGAGCATGGGCAGTTATGGGCCTTGTTAGGCCGAGATGGGTCATGTGGGCCCAATAGGCTCGTGGGCCCCACACGGGTAAAGTTTACAGTAAGTGAAAAATAATGGAGTGGACTATGGGACAGCAAACTCACAACTGAAATTGGGTTATTTGGGCCACACGAGCATGTGGGCCTACTTGGGTCGAGTAACGGGCCTCAGGTCCATTTGCACTTCCTTGGCCATACAGGTTATCTGAGTCATTCGAGACAATTGTAGACCTTTTTAAAGGGTCGTTATCTGTACTGATACCCCAAAAGTAGTTGAATGACCAAAATACTCCTGATGGGTAAAATTACTATTTTACCCTTAATGGATGGAAATGACCATTATACCATAGAAGTAGGTTGACTGATGAGTGTATGATATATGCATGACTGTATCTGAGTATGAAACCTTGCATACACATAATATTTATGACTTGACATTCTGCATTGGGGTTGGGATTCTGATTCGGAGGAAGTACTGTACTAGTGGCTTTGCCACGTTTTACTGTTCTAGTGGCTTTGCCACGTATTCTGATATTAGTGGCTACGCCATGTTTACTGTTATTAGCAGCTTTACGCGTTACTATTAGTAGCTTCATTGTGATATTGGTGTGCTGGCTCGGTGGATCGGTTTAATCCCCACGTGATGTGTTGGTTGCTACGGGTGGTGTGTTGGTTGGATTGGGATAGGTTGCATGCCTGCACTGTGCTATTACTATTTAGGGCTTAGGCCTACACTGTCTATGTATAGGGCTAAGGCCCAGACTGCATTGTTACCGAATAGGGCTCAGGCCCAGTCTGTTACTGTATACACTGTTTACTATTTGACTAGTAGGGGATTTCACACTGAGTTTTTCGTAAACTCACCCTTCTTTTAAACTGTGTAGGTAATCCCCAGCCTTAGACGATTTGGAGCCGCGAGGGACTCAGAGGTGGCCACACGACCGCAGATTGTTTGATTATGACTTAATTTATTCAAAGATTTTATATTTGGGTTTTTAATTGTGTAATAAGGCTATTTGGGGAATTTTTAACTTTTATTAGGCTTTTGGTTTCGTGTTTTAAACTGCTAGAGTAGGAACATCAAGTCTTCACAATAATAACATTTTCAAAGAAAAACTAGCATTTTTAACCTTAAGGTTTTCAACTAGTAAAGCTTCCGCAATTTTAAACGGATTATGAAATCAATAATAACAAACGTTTTGATAAGTTAATTTCAGATGTAATAACGGAAATCACCGAGTTTTCTCAAGCAATAAATACTAAATGGGTTTTAACTCAAAAACGGTTTTTACCAATAAGTTCAAGTTTTAGAAGGCACTTCGATGTGACACATCAGATTCAATCGTAACGTCTAGGCCGGGTTTGGGGTGTTACATCTGATCTATATTTTGAAGCATCGAAACATGAAAAACATCATGAATCTTCTGTAATTCTGGAGGTAAAAATAATCGATAGGCAACCGATCTGATTCTTTCCACTATCTCATATGGCCCAATAAATCGTGGACTCAATTTACCTTTTCGGTCAAATCTCAAAACTTTCTTCCAAGGCTATACTTTAAGGAATACTTTCTCACCAACAGAATATTCAATGTCTTGCCGTTTCAAGTCTGCATATGATTTCTGCCTGTCAAAAGCTGCTTTCAATCTTTCTCGAATCTTCTTAACAATGTCTTTTGTTTCTTGAATCAATTCTGGCCCAATCATTTTCTTCTCATTCAATTCTGTCCAACATACTGGTGACTGACATCTTCGACCATATAAAGCTTCATATGGTTTTATTTGACTACTTGATTGAAAACTATTATTGTATACAAATTCAGCTAACGGTAGATAACGTTTCTAACCTGATTCAAAATCAATAATACAAGCTCGAAGCATGTTTTCAAGAATCTGAATAATTTGTTCTGACTGTCCATCAGCCTGTGGATGGAAAGCTGTACTAAAATTGAGTCGAGTACCAAGAAATTTATGCAGTTGCCTCCAAAATCTGGATGTAAACCGTGGATCTCGGTCAGAGATTATCGATATCAGCATACCATGTAATCGTACTATCTCCCATATATAAATTTCAGCAAATTTCTAAAGTGTCCAATCCATTCTAACTGCTATAAAATATGCTGACTTTGCAAGCCGATCAACAATCACCAATATAGCATTTTTCTTACTTGTTAACAATGGCAACCCTGTTACAAAGTCCATTGTGATGCTGTCTCATTTCCATTTAGGAATGTTAATAGGCTGAAGTAAACCAGTTGGAACCTGATGTTCTGCTTTGACTCGCTGACATGTCAAACATTTAGCCACAAATTCCACTATATCCCTCTTCATACCTAGCCACCAATATAATTCTTGTAAATCATGGTACATTTTTGTTCGTTTGGGATGTAATGCAAAAGGACTATCATGTGCTTCTCGAAGTATCAACTCTTTCAATTCTAAAACATTTAGAACACTAATCCGATTATGAAATCTCAGACAATCATGCTCATCAATACTAAAATTCCCTCCTATGTCACTCTAAACCATTTTTTCTCTTCATTAACTTATCATCTTCTAATTGGGCTGATTTGATTCGTTCAAACATCATTGGTTTAATTCTTAATTCAGCCAATAAACCTCTATCATCACTAACACTAAGCTGTACAAACATTGCTCGCAATTCAATTACTGTCTTCCTACTTAATGCATCAGGTACCGCATTAGCTTTACCTGGATGATAGTCAATAACACAATCATAATATTTTAGAAGTTCTATCCACTGTCGCTATCTCAAATTCAACTCTTTCTGTGACAGAAGATACTTGAGACTTTTATGGTCTGTGTAAATGTAACATTTTTCACCATAAAGATAGTGTCTCCATATTTTCAAAGCAAAAACCACAGCTGCTAATGCAAAATCATGTGTCAGATAATTACGTTCATGTGGTTTCAATTGTCAAAAAGCATAGGCTATCACTTTCCCACTTTGCATCAGTACACACCCGAGCCCATTTAAAGAAGCATCACTAGACATAATAAAATCTTTCCCTGATTCTGGTAAAGTCAAAATCGGTGGCTCTGTCAATATCTGCTTCAATTTCATAAAGCTTTCTTGACATTGATCATTCCAGACAAATGAAACATTCTTTTGCAATAATTTTGTCATCGGTAAAGCTATTTTTGAAAATCCATTTACAAACCTTCGATAATACCCAGCTAATCCAAGAAAACTACATACCTCTGACACATTTTTGGGAGTTTTCCATTGGACAATTGCTTTAATCTTCTTTGGATCCACTTTAATTCCATCTACTGACACCACGTGACCAAGAAATACCACCTCTGATAACCAAAATTCACACTTACTCAATTTTCAATACAACTGTTTCTCTCGTAATGTTTGCAAAACAATTCAAAAATGCTGCTCATGTTCAGATTCAGACTTTGAATATACCAAAATGTCATCAGTAAAAACTACCATGAACTGATCCAAGTACGGCTGAAAAATTCAATTCATAAGATTCATAAAAGTAGCTGGGGCATTTGTTAACCCAAAAGGCATCACTAACAACTCATAATGACCATATCTTGTACGAAATGTTGTCTTCGGTACATCACTTTCTTTCACCTTTAACTCATAGTAATCTGATCTTAAATCAATCTTTGAAAATACTGAAGCTCCTTTCAATTAACCAAATAAATCATCAATACGAGGTAACGGATATTTATTCTTAATAGTCACCTTTTTTAACTGTCGATAATCAATACATAATCGTATCGAAAAGTCTTTCTTTTTAACAAATAGCACTGGAGCTCCCACGGTGACGTACTAGGTCATATAAAACCTCGATCTAGTAAATCTTGCAGTTGTACCTTCAACTCCTTCAATTCAATAGGTGACATACGATATGGAGGTATTGACACTAGATTTGTACCCGGGTATACTTCGATCACAAATTCAACTTCCCGATTAGGAGGTAATCCAGGTAATTCTTCAAGAAATACATCAGGAAATTCACATACAGTCTGAATTTTACTACATTTGCTCTCCACCAAATCCAAATTAATAATATATGCTAAGAAAGCAGCACAACCCTGATAAAGAAGCTTACCAGCTTTAATTGCTGAGATAATACGAACTAATCCACTGGTCCGAATACTATTTACTTCAATCTGATCACCACTTTCATTCCAAACAGTGAACTTCTTTTTATAGCAGTCCAAAATTACCCCATGTTCTAATAGCCAGTCCATACCCAGTATAGTGTCAAAGTCGCCAAATGGTATAATTAACAGGTTAACAGAAAAGATTCTATCCTGGATCATTAACAGGCATCTTCGACATATTCGATTCACTAACATAGTTTTCCCTAAAGGACTAGATACCTCTACTGTTACTCTAGACAGTTCAAATTTTAATTTTTCCATCTCAACTAATTTTGTATTAACATAAGAATGTGATGATCCTGAATCTATTAAAGCATAAACGAGTTTTGAATGCAATAAAAATATACCTGTCACCACATCGTGTGCATCTCCTTCTTCACGTGTTCTTACAACAAATGCTCGGGCTGGGGCTTTAGCTTCTGATTGTTGAGTAGTAACTTCACTTATTCTTCTAGCACCTCCGCTACTAACTGAGCCACCTCTGCCTGAGCCTCGACCTCTAAAAGCAGATTCAGATCTCTGTGATATCGTTGGTGCTGCTTTATTAATCTTTGGACAGTCTTTTATGAAATGATCGGTGGATCCACAACGGAAACATCCTCCAATTAATTTCCAACACTCTCCTTGATGTTTATTCCCACAGTATTGACATTTTAGAATTTCAGTATTCTGAGATGGCCCTCTGATGCTACTAGTGGAAACTGTCATCTGCCTACCACAATTTCTGTCACTTCTATCTGATCTAGAACCAAATCTCCAATTGCCTCGAAACTTTTTTGATCTTTTAGGTTGTGGATTAGAGCTTGTATTTCCAAGATGCTTTCCAAGTGAACGAGAAGTTTTAGGCTTTATATCTAATTCCAACACTTGTTCAACAATTTTGGCTCTCTCAATTAAATCTGCAAATTCAGTAAGTCAAAGAGACACTAATTGTAGTCATAATTCATCATGCAATCCTCGTAGAAATCATTTACATCTGTCAACTTCAGTCGGTACAAATTTAGTTGCATATCTACTCAGTCTCAAAAATTCTCATTCATAATCCGCTACGGACATCTCACCTTGTTTCAGCATTAGGAACTCTTGTTTCTTATCTTCCATATATAATTCTCCCAAATATTTCTTTTGAAATTATCTTAGAAAGAATTACCAACTTATCCGTTCTTCTGATACATGTTGAGTTATCGATTCCCGCCATACGTATACTTCTCCTTGTAACAAAGAAACGGCACACAATAATCTTTCCTGTGGGGTGCATTCAAGTTGCTTTGAGATTCTCTTTGTAGTTTCTATCTAGTTTTCAGCTACAGACAGATCAACTCCCCTCGAACCCAGAAATTTGGCAGCACCATACTTCCGCAACTCTTTAATCGGGGCTCGTCGGGTAGTAGGAATAAGGGTCATAACAGGTATAGTTCCTACTGCTCTTTGAAGGGCATCGGCGACAACTCTGAGTATTTCTGAATTATCTCTTTCTCTTGTATCACTCCTTTCAACATGGGATGGTTGATTACCTACCGGATTTACACTTAGCGTTGCAGACTCTGATTCATTCATATCATATAATTCATCATCTTCATTATACATTTCCCGATCAGTATCTTCAATATTTTCACCAAACATCTTTAACTATAAAACAGAAACAATAATTCAGTATACAAATATATTAGCATTCAATCCCGACTCAAATTTAACTCAATTATGGAATGTACCTCTAGACTCATTTCTGTACTCAATTTAATCATAGAATCGACTAAGCCTAAATAGCTTTGATACCAACAAAATGTAACGCCCCCTAACTCCAAACCGTCATCAGAACAGGGTTACAGAGCATTACCGAACCTATCAGACAATTTAAAATTAATTCAAAATAAATGATATACATATCTTGATTTAGTTATAAAGTCACTATAATGGACCCTCGATGTAACACCCCGAACCCGAGACCGTTGCCGGTGTCGGACACGAGGGGTTAACAAGCCAAAACCACTTATGGCACCGACCAATTTGACATTCCAGGCAAACTGGAAAACTGCATTGCTGTCGCCTTAAAAATCATATCTCGAGTTTCACAACTCGGAAACTGATTCCGTAAATTTTACCTGAATTTAGACTCATATATCCATCCATGGATTTATTTCTAGAATTTTTGGTCGGGAAAATTGGTACAGTTTATTAGTTAAAGTCGCCCATGTTACAGGGGTCGACAACACTGACCTTTGCACGTTACAACTTGAATATCTCTCTGTACAGGGTTTCAATACTGATACCATTTGTTTCTAATGAAACTAGACTGAAAAAGGAATCTGGAAATATAAGGAATGACTTCTAATTCATCCTTGATAATTTATGGTAAATTTTCAAAGTCGCGACAGGGGACCCAGAAACCATTCTGGCCCTGTCTCACGAGAACTTTAATATCTCTCAGTATACTGTTCATATGATCATTTCGTTACTTTCATATGAAAATAGACTCGTCAAGGTTCGATCACATAATTTATTCACTATTTAACACCATTTCTACAAATTTTGGTGATTTTTCACATCCATGTCACTGCAGCAGGCAGCCTCTGTTTTTAAGGTAGGCTTTACCTATATTGTAGTTCCCATGGACCAACTATAGTCTAGTCATACTTAGGTCCACATATGATCATATTTAGCCATTCCAATGGCTGATCATGTGACCAACACTCTCATTCCAAACCATAATCACATCATGAAACCAAATATAATTACAAACCACATATGGTCAAATTCCATACTCCACTTTTACGAACCATTTTCGCATGGCCGCACACATATACATCACAAAGTACTTAAAACAACCGAGGGTGGTCCTATACATGCCATATCCAAAACTCAACTAAAGGAGTACCAAAAGGGCTTTGATAGTGTGGTTGACTTCAACTTCTATGATCCCGAATCCGATCGCTAACGAGCAAAATCTATAAACAGAGAAACAAAGAAACGGAGTAAGCAATTTATGCTTAGTAAGTTTTGAGCCATAATATACACACAACCAAAGCATAGCATTCAAGTAGCTAAACAATAATTCATATGCACAATTTCTCAAAGACATGCTTACTTCACAATCCCAACTCTTATATTCATACACAAATAACGGCCTAGTTAATGCCGATAGCTCATTTATCATTAGGCGAATATTCATACGCACTTACTCATAGTGTGCGAAGCACACACAAAACATACCTTGTTGTTGGGAATTTCACAAGTGCATTAACTGAAAATTTTCCAGCAAGTTCAAAGTTCTCGAATCACATACCTTTGAGTTTATCCGGATATAGCTACTCGTTCAAACGCCTTGGGACATAGCCGGTTATGGTAACCCGCACAAAGGCCTTGGGACTTAACCCGGATATCACAATTTGCACAATTGCCTTGGGCTTAGCCCGGATATCATAACTCACCCAATTGCCTTGGGCTTAGCCCGGATATCATAACTCGCACAATTGCCTTGGGCTTAGCCCGATATCTGGTCGCACAATTGCCTTGGGCTTAGCCCGGATATCACTCGAATATTCATACTCATCTTTGTTTCAATTTCATAACACAACTTTTATGCACAATTCACTTAGCAAAAATATCATTTCGGCTCAATGGCCACATAAAAAGGCACAATTTCGATTGCTTATGACTTCATTCAATCGAATCAAAATCTAAGTTTCGATACTCGAAAACTTACCTCGGATGTTGTTGAATGATTCCGATGGCTATTCGACTACTTTTTCCTTCCCTTTATCGGATTTGGTCCCTCTTTGCTCTTGAGCTTAATCTTGATGCAATTATAGCCGAATCTCCTTCTAGTTCTCTTCTAAACCAAGCATGAAGCAAAAATCCTTCCTTTTTCCTTAGTATTTTCGGCCAAAGAAGAGAAAAATGGATGAACAAAATTTTTTCCTTTCCTCCTCTACAACTCACGGCAATGGGGAGAAGATACCACACTCACACACATTTTTTTTTTTCATTCTTTACTTACCCATACTCTTTATTTTATCATTTCTCCCTAATGCATCAACAAAACATGTTTCATGACATGTTTAACCCATACACCCTTGTCATGGCCGGCCACTACATGTTGGGGGGGGGGGAAATTTGACATGCAAATCCCTTATTTTTGCATGCATTATCAACAAGTCATCACACATTTCCCCATCACACTTTCAAAGTTTACTACTAGGTCCTTTCTAGTGAAATTCACCTTTATAACTCTAAATCGAAACATCAAAAATGTCACACACAAACTAATACATATCATAGGCATCAAAATAAATTTTAAATTATTTTTATACCTCGGTTTTGTGGTCCCGAAACCACATCCCGACTAGGGTCAATTTTGGGCTGTCACAACTCTCCCCCACTTAAGAAATTTTCGTCCCCGAAAATCTTACCGGTAAATAGGTTTGGGTAACGCTTTTTTTTTTATAGAGCTCTTGGGTTCCCAAGTAGCTTCTTCCATCCCGTGTTTGAGCCATAACACTTTTACTAACGGAACCCTTTTGTTTCGCAACTCCTTCACTTCACGAGCTAGGATACGAATCGGTTTTTCTTCATAACTCATATCGGATTGAATTTCAACCTCTGATGGACTAATTACGTGCGATGGATCAGATCTATAGCGTCGAAGCATCGAAACATGAAAGACATCGTGAATCTTTTCGAGTTCAGGGGGCAAAGTCAAACGATATGCAACTGGACCGACTCGCTCAGATATCTCATATGGCCCAATGAACCTCGGACTCAATTTGCCTTTACGGCCAAATCTGAGTATCTTTTTCCAAGGCGAAACTTTAAGAAACACTTTATCTCCCACCTGATACTCGATGTCTTTTCGTTTCAGATCCGCGTGCGACGACTTCGACGATCGGAGGCTATCTTCAGATTTTCACGGATCACTTTCACTTTCTGTTCAGCATCTTTAATCAAGTCCACCCCGAAAATTTTGCTTTCACCGAGCTTCGTCCAACACAATGGTGTACGGCATTTACGCCCGTACAAGGCCTCGTAAGGTGCCATCTTAATACTTGATTGAAAACTATTGTTGTAAGCGAATTCAATCAAAGGCAAATACCGTTCCCATGAACCACTGAACTCGAGGATGCAACATCTTAACATATCCTCAAGTATCTGAATTATCCATTCGGATTGACCATCGGTTTGGGGGTGAAAGGTGGTGCTGAAATGTAGCTTGGTACCCAAAGCTTCTTGTAACTTCTTCCAAAATCGCGAGGTAAATCTCGGATCTCTATCCGACACGATGGAAATAGGCACCCCGTGTAATCTCACAATCGAGAAGCGTCTGATTCGGCTAGTTTGTCCATTGAAAAGTCCGTACGTACGGGGACAAAGTGAGCCGACTTAGTCAATCTATCAACAACGACTCAAATCGCATCTTTCTTACTTGCTGACAATGGCAGTCACAATAGACTTTGTATCCCACTTCCACTCGGGTATCGTGATCGGCTGAAGTAATCCTGAAGGCACTTGATGTTCCGCTTTCACTTGTTGACATATTAAACATCTCGAAACCGAGTCGGAGATGTCTCGTTTCATACCATGTCACCAAAACCGACGTTTCAAATCGTTGTACATTTTCGTGCTCCCCAGGTGGATTGCCATTTGGCTACAATGGGCTTCTTTCAGAATTATCGAAATATGTTCTGAATTCTTTGGAACACACAGACGATTTCTCAACCTCAAACAATCGTCATCATCGATTTGAAACTTCGATTCCTTGTTCGGAGCACACTCAGCCCGTTTTGCAACCAACTCATCGTCGACTTTCTGAGCTTCACGAATTTGACGTATCAATAATGGTTTGGCTTTCAATTCAGCTACTAACACAATGTCGGATCGAACGGACAAGTGCACATTCATCGCTCGTAAAGCGAATAATGATTTACAACTTAAGGCATTCGCAACCACATTCGCCTTTCCCGGGTGATAGTTAAAGACCAGCTCATAATCCTTTAATACTCGAGCCAACGTCTTTGAGTCATCAAATATTGGAGACTTTTGTGATCCAAATACACATGGCCCTTCTCACCGAATAAGTAATGTCGCCATATCTTTAAGGCGAATACGATGGCCGCCAATTCAAGATCATGGGTCGGATAATTTTTCTCATGTGGCTTTAATTGTCTCGACGCATAAGCCACAACTCGACCTTCTTGTATCAATACGCAACCTAACCCAAGTAGGGAGGCGTCACTATAGATGACAAACTCTTTGCCCGATTCGGGTTGCACTAGAATTGGGGCTTCAGTCAAATAAGTTTTCAGTTGATCGAAACTTTTCTGACATTTCTCCGTCCATTCGAACTTAACATCCATTCGGAGTAGCTTCGTCATTGGCGTGGCTATCGTCGAGAAACCTTTTACAAATCGTCGGTAATAACCGGCAAGCCCCAAAAGCTCCGAACCTCAGTAATATTTCTCGGAGGCGTCCAGTCAAGTATGGCTGAAATTTTGTTCGGGTCGACTCGAATACCCGATGCAGATACCACATGTCCCAAGAAGCTAACCTCTCTTAACCAGAACTCACACTTGCTGAACTTAGCATATAATTGCTTATCCCATAAGATTCGCAGCACTAACCTCAGGTGTTCAGCATGTTCGGCCTCATTTCTTGAATAGACCAAGATGTCATCAATGAACACGACTACGAACCGATCCAAATATGGTCCGAAGATCCGATTCATCAAATCCATTTTCGAGAACACTGAGGCTCCCTTCAGTTGATCGAACAAATCATCGCTTCTGTGATACGGATATTTGTTCTTTATCGTCTCTTTATTAAGCCGACGATAGTCGATGCACAGCCTTATGGTTCCACCCTTCTTTTTCACAAACAACACTGGTGCATCCCAAGGTGAAAAACTCGGGCGAGCAAAACCTCTATCCACCAATTCTTGCAACTGAGCTTTCAACTCCTTTAATTCCGTTGGTGCCATACGATACGGAGCTATCGAAATTGGAGTGGTACCGGTACCAATTCGATGCCAAATTCTATTTCCGAGCAGCGGTAAACCGGCAATTCTTCAGGGAAAACATCCGGGTATTCACAAACCACTGGCACAGATTCGGGTTTCTTTTCTGACTCCTTGTCATCGAGCACATACACAAGGTACGCTTCACACCCCTTTCTTACATATTTCTGGGCCAACATTGCTGATATTACAGCTGGCAACCCCTTTAAGTCCGTAGACTCAACCCGAATTATCTCGTTATTCACGCACCTCAAATCGATAGTCTTGCTTTTGCAATTTACAACCGCATCGTGCATGGTCAACCAATCCAAACCAAGAATAACGTCGAATTCATCGAACGGAAAAAGCATCAAGTCCGCCGGAAAACAAGAACCTCGGAACACTAGGGGACTTTTCTTACACACTTTGTTGACAAGCACGTAATGACCCAAGGGGTTTGACACCCGAATTACCAACTCAGTAGACTCAATAGGCAAAGTCTTACTGGATGCTAAGGTTTCACATATATAGGAATGAGTAGAACCAGGGTCAATCAAAGCAATCACATTAGTATCGAAAAGAGTGAAAGTACCGGTAATAACATCTGGTGAGGCAGCATCCTCGCGTGCGCGTATGGCATAAGTCCTAGCAAGAGCACGAGCCTCGGGTCTTGTTGTAGCATCTCTCGACCCTCTCTGACCGCCACTAGCATTGCCCGCATTCCTGGATGGCCTACCTCGAGCAGTGGTAGCACCCGGGTTTCCACTTTAACTTACATTTTGTTCAAGCAACCTCGGGCAGTCCTTGATAAAGTGGTCGGCCAATCCACACTTATAGCAGGATCGATCACGGAACCTACAGCTCCCCGAATGCTATTTGCCACAATGCAGACACTCCGCTCTCTCTCCGCGATCATTTCCACCACTGGCGATCGAAGTGACTCGTGTGGTCACAGGGGGTCGACCGCGATCTCGTCTAGAAAAGCCCGAAGCGCCTCTAGACCGGCTCACATCATCTCGAAATCTCTTCGATGCCTGTTGAAGAGACTTTCCCGAGGACCTTTTTCGAAATTCTCTAGTTCCCACATCAACTTTTGTTTCTCCTTTCTAAGCTCTTGACTTTACAAGCTCGCTCAACAAGTACTACGAACTCTCGTATTTCGAGAATGCCAATGAACATCCTTATATCATCATTCAGCCCATCCTCGAGCGTTTACATAATAGCCGGACGAAATGCATTCTCGCGCGTCTGGCTAAGCCTCACAAATTTTCGTCAGAGTCGTCAGAACCGACATGGAACCTTGCTTAAGATCAAGGAATTCCTTTCGTTTTGGTCCATAAATCTCTAAGCGATATACTTCTTTGAATTCAGTTTGGAAGAACTCCCAAGTTACTTGCTCTCTAGACACCACGAAGTCAAAGTACTTCACCAATAGTAGGCGAATCGCGTAGCAAGGAGACAAGATACACTTTAAGCATTCATCGGTGTACATAATAACTCATCGAGCACCGGATAGTGTTGTCCAACCAAAATTCAGCTTGCTCGGCATCGTCGCTATCCGTAGCTTTAAATTCATAGCCCATGTTTTTGAATTCATCGATTGGGGCTTACTTGACCTTACTTGGTCGATTCTGGGAGGTATTGTAGGTCTTGGGGTTGCATTAGTCGGGAATGGAGGTTGTGGAACAGTAGTGTTAGTTCGAATGTATTGGTTAAACCAATCATTCATCACACTATAAAAGGCTTGCTTAGCCTCATCATTCGGATTCTTGGCAATAGGTTGAGAGTCCCATGGTATTTGTCCCTTGTCTGGAGCAGCGCCACACTCTCCACATCATCAGCTATTGCTCGGTTGGGATCGGGATCTATTGCTATAAACAAACACAAAGTCAAATTGTCAGAAATCACCACACTATCGATTCATCATTTAATGGCATGTATAGCTAGACCCCAAACATATCACGGTAGTCCTAGAATCGACTAAACCGTAGCTCTGATACCAATAAAATTGTAACATCCCAAACCCGAGACCGTTGCCGATGTCGGACACGAGGGGTTAACAAGCCAAAACCACTTATGGCACCGACCAATTTGACATTCGAGCAAACCGGAAAAGCTGCGTTCTTGTCGCCTTTAAAAGCATATCTCGAGTTTCACAACTCGAAACCGATTCCGTAAATTTTACCGAATTTAGACTCATATATCCATCCATGGATTTATTTCTAGAATTTTGGTCGGGCCAATTGGTATAGTTTAATAGTTAAATTCGCCCATGTTACGAGGGTCGACTACACCGACCTTCGCGTTACAACTTGAATATCTCTCGATACCATTTGTTTCCAATGAAACTAGACTCAAAAGGAATCTGCACATATAAGGCATGACTTCTAATTCATTCTGGATAATTTATGGAAAATTTTCAAAGTCGCGACAGGGGACCCGAAACCGTTCCGCCCTGTCTCACGAGAACTTTAATATCTCTCGATATCTGATCATATGATCGTTTCGTTACTTTCATATGAAAATAGACTCGTCAAGGTTCGATCAAATAATTTATTCACTATTTAACACCATTTCTACAAATTTTGGTAATTTTTCACATCCACGTCACTGCATTTGGTAGCCTCTGTTTTTAAGGTAGGCTTTACCTATATTGTAGTTCCATGGACCAACTATAGTCTAGTCATACTTAGGTCTACATATGATCATATTTAGCCATTCCAATGGCTGATCATGTGACCAACTCTCTCATTCCAAACCATAATCACATCATGAAACCAAATATAATTACAAACCACATATGGTCAAATTCCATACTCCACTTTTACGAACCATTTTCGCATGGCCGTACATATACATCACAAGTACTTAAAAATAACCGAGGGTAGTCCTATACATGCCATATCCAAAACTCAACTAAAGGAGTACCAAAAGGGCTTTGATAGTGTGGTTGACTTCAACTTCTATGATCCCGAATCCGATCGCTAACGAGCAAAATCTATAAACAGAGAAACAAAGAAAGCGGAGTAAGCAATTTATGCTTAGTAAGTTTGAGCCATAATATACACACAACCAAAGCATAGCATTCAAGTAGCTAAACAATAATTCATATGCACAATTTCTCAAAGACATGCTTACTTCACAATCCCAACTCTTATATTCATACACAAATAACGGCCTAGTTAATGCTGATAGCTCATTTATCATTAGAGCGAATATTCATACGCACTTACTCATAGTGTGCGAAGCACACACAAAACATACCTTGTTGTTGGGAATTTCACAAGTGCATTAACTGAAAATTTTCCAGCAAGTTCAAAGTTCTCGAATCACATACCTTCGGAGTTTATCCGGATATAGCTACTGTTCAAATGCCTTGGGACATAGCCGGTTATGGTAACCCGCACAAAGGCCTTTGGGACTTAACCCGGATATCACAATTTGCACAATTGCCTTGGGCTTAGCCGGATATCATAACTCGCCCAATTGCCTTGGGCTTAGCTCGGATATCATAACTCGCACAATTGCCTTGGGCTTAGCCCGATATCTGGTCGCACAATTGCCTTCGGGCTTAGCCCGGATATCACTCGAATATTCATACTCATCTTTGTTTCAATTTCATAACACAACTTTTATGCACAATTCACTTAGCAAAAATATCATTTCGGCTCAATGGCCACATACAAAGGCACAATTTCGATTGCTTATGACTTCATTCAATCGAATCAAAATCTAAGTTTCGATACTCGAAAACTTACCTCGGATGTTGTCGAATGATTCCGATGGCTATTTGACTACTTTTTCCTTCCCTTTATCGGATTTGGTCCCTCTTTGCTCTTGAGCTTAATCTTGATGCAATTATAGCCGAATCTCCTTCTAGTTCTCTTCTAAACCAAGCATGAAGCAAAAATCCTTCCTTTTTCCTTAGTATTTTCGGCCAAAGAAGAGAAAAATGGATGAACAAATTTTTTTCCTTTCCTCCTCTACAACTCACGGCAATGGGGAGAAGATACCACACTCACACACATTTTTTTTTCATTCTTTACTTACCCATACTCTTTATTTTATCATTTCTCCCTAATGCATCAACAAAACATGTTTCATGACATGTTTAACCCATACACCCTTGTCATGGCCGGCCACTACATGTTGGGGGGGGGGGGAATTTGACATGCAAATCCCTTATTTTTGCATGCATTATCAACAAGTCATCACACATTTCCCCATGACACTTTCAAAGTTTACTACTAGGTCCTTTCTAGTGAAATTCACCTTTATAACTCTAAATCGAAACATCAGAAATGTCACACACAAACTAATACATATCATAGGCATCAAAATAAATTTTAAATTATTTTTATGCCTCGGTTTTGTGGTCCCGAAACCACATCCCGACTAGGGTCAATTTTGGGCTGTCACACTCGAAGTCTAAATCACAAGTTAGAATCGAATCGGGACTTGTTCGGGTACTTTGAAATTTTATTTTTATTTTTATTTTTTTTGTGCGAACTTAATATAACCCCTTTATAAATATCTAACCTTCCCTACAAATTCAAATCGAGACCAATCCAAACAAATAAATTCATGAATTTATACATCTCTAATTATAACAAACTAATAATAGTATAAAGTTCTAACATTTTTATGTTTATAACAATCTAACATAAGATGTCTAATTGATTCATTTAAATTATCATTCAACAAAATTGCCCAAAACTATGATATAGACTATGTTTAAGACATATGTAATTGTATGGAACAACCATTACCATCATTTATCATTAATGTTTATGCATCAAAATAACAACAATATTACAACCTAGGTACATGCCATTTTCAAAAAAGAAAAGTACATCACCACGTACTTGAGTTTGGGATTAGCTTGAATGCTGAGTCGTTAGTCATTTTTGTACCTAACCTACGCATGGAAATAAATCGTACGCTGAGTATGCACTGAGTGGTATTTCTATAAACCAACACTTAAATAGTTATAAAATACATATATAACACTACTCAAATTCAATAACTGTTCAAACATTCACCTGTCAATCCAGTGCTCAATTTTATTTCAAACTCAGTATCAATCATTATTTTTCAATAACAATTATTTGTTTATTTTATTCAATAACAATCAGTTATTCAATATCAAACAATCAATAATAATTAGTTATTCAGTCTAGAAATATAGTCATTCAATTATTCAGTGCAATAGTTTACCCCTATTAACATAACTCGGACTTAGACGAATACACAGATCCAACCAACACATCAGTACGGCACATTGTGCCTCATCGACTTTGCCGAAGTAAACAGTAGTAGTGCGGTACTTAGTACCTCACTTGATTAAACCGAAGTAACAGTAATAGTACGACGCACAAGGTGCCTCATCGACTCAAGGTTGAAGTAACAATACGACACTTATAGTGCCTCATCGACTCAAGGTCGAAGTATCCTTAAACACTTCCAATCCTATGGCATGCCAACTATATCCGACTCAGCCCGATACAGTTAATAAGGTATTTCAATTCATTTCTCAATTCACAATAATTAATCATTTCAATATCCATTTCACAATAATTACATACTTATATACATTCGATTCAATATCAAAACACTAATACTTACCTTAATATCTTTCCATACACATATAATAATAATAACACATATAATAATAAAAACAACAATTTAAATGTTAAGTTCAGTTTATAGAAATACAAACCGTAATTCTCGAATTACTCTTCGTCAACCTTCTCATTTCTTTTCTTTGTCGAGGTCTCTAGTATTACGTTAGCTACGAAAATTAAAATAATTATACCATTAATTACAACATTAATTTGTAATAATAATTGAATTTCTATCCAATTTATATTTTAGTTCCAATTTAGTCCTAACTAGATTTATCTACTTTTCTAATTTAATTCACACTCTATTTCTATTCAAATTTCATCCAAATTCAAATTTAACTACTAATTTTTCAGTATATTTCACTAATTTTAAATTTTCCTCAATTTAGTCCCTACAACATAAAACTTATAACTTACTTTACAATTTAATCCATTTATCAATTCTAATCAATAATTCTATCAAATAAATCCGTAATTCATCTTTTTGTTCAACATGAACTATGTTCAAAAACCTTAAAACTTCCAAAACCTCAATTTAATTTTATCAAAACTTTGTTCTAAAGTTTTTAAATCATCAAAATTAAGAGAAAATGACTTGATTGGCTTTCCTTTTAAAGCTTAAAGCTTCAAATCCCTAATTTTTCTTTTCTTTTCTTTTTCTCCTTTCTTTCTTCCTTTCCTGTTTTGCTCTCTGTAACTTTCTTTCTTTTTCTTTTATGTTTCATCTTTGTTTCTTTTTATTATTTACTTTATGTTACATTTAATTATTAAATATCTATTTAATAACAATTATAATTAATACATTTGTCTACATATATTTTTGTACATTTGTACAATATCATAACCATACATTTGTCTTAACTTTATTTAATTATCATATAAAAATCTTATACTATTATTTAATTACTAAATATCTTTTTAATTTAAAGATAATAAATAATAAATATCTTATACTTAAATAATACATATATTACAATTGTATTTATGTATTTTACAATATTTGTTCACTATCATCACCTACAATTGTCACCATTTGATTCATTTATCAAATAAAAATCTCATTATATAATTATTTAATTACTAATTATCTTTTACTTAATTTTCAAATAAAGATTTATTTACTTAAATACAAAGTAATTAATTATTTATCTTACAATTATATATATTATTATTTCATTTGTATATTATTATCACCTTACACTTGTCATATTCTAATTTATTTTCCTAATATGATAATATAATTTTAATAACCTTAATAATTATAAAATACATAAAAATCTAAAGGAAAATATCATATTTTCTTAAGTTTGCCGCCTCATCTTATGCAAAATGGCTTAATTGCTATTTTGGTCCTTTTATTTTCTTTTTATTCATAATTAAACTTTTACCCTTATTCAATTTAGTCTTTTTTTCCTAATTACTCTAAATTAAGCTAAATTCACTTAATTAAAACCTAATTAAACACACCACTAGACTCATATATTTCTAATAATTATTTATGAACCCATTTTGTTAAGACGTAAATTTTGGGTCATTACAATTTGTTTAATCGGTTGAATTGACTTAATATATAGTCAAGAGATAAATGGATTTTGGTAGGTGAGTATGTTCATAAGTTAGCAAATTACTGACTTGCTGTGAATTTATTCCTAACAACATGAACATGAGTTTAATTCTAAGTTAAGAAATGTAATTAATCTAACACAATTACGTCATCTTGATTAACACCATCTTTTGAAATCGTGCATTGGAACTTTGATTTTCTTTTTATTTATTTTACTTAGTTAAAAATCTTAGTTTTCAATCACTTCCTCAAATCAAAATATTTTTCTTCACTAAAGTGTTTTTAATTGCATTCATAAATAATTCTTTTCTCAGTCCCTGTGGGTACGATAACTCGACATTTTTTTGTCATTTTATTACTTGTTGTGTAATATCCTGATTTTGGGCCTAGTCGGAATAGTGGTTTCGTGACCACAAAATCCGAGATAGAAATAATTATTTTATGATTATTTTGAGGTCTATGATATGATTGCATGATTGTGTGAAAATTTCGTGAAGAAATTTTATGCATAAAGTGCTTAAATTGAAATTAGGGACTAAATCGAATAATTTGCAAAACTTGCATTCTAGAAGTTTCTAGTATGAAATTGTTTTGAAATATTAATTAGGAGGTCTTAAATAGAAATTTTACCAATTTCTAAGTCTATGGACAAAAATTGGACATGGATGGAATTTTTGGAAAGTTTAGTAGTAAGGGCATTTTGGTCATTTAGGGGTAAAATGAATTAAAATACAAAATTAAAAGCCAATTTTGCTCATCTTCAACCCCATGGCCGAATATAGCAAGGAGAAACCATGGCTAGGGTTTTTCAAGCTTCCAAGCTCGATTGTAAGTCCGTTCTAGCCTCGTTTTTAATGATTTTTACGTTTTTGGAGTCCCGGTAGCTCAATTAAGCTTATGCTAGCAATAATTCAACCTAGGGTTCATATTTGGAAAAATACCCATAGATGAAATTTGTGTATTTTGGTGTTTTATGATAGAATATGAGGTTTTAAATTATGTTAGACAACTTGTGCTACTCGGTTTTAAGCGAAAACTAGCAAAAGGGCTTAATCGGTAAAAATACCTAATAGTCATAAGTACATGTTAGAGTGAGAATTTGATGTTTCCATAGAAGGGAAAAATGATCAGCATGTCATAAAACATAAGAAAATAGGCTGAAGTTTAATTTACGAGCTTTGGGGCAAAAGTGTAAATATGCAAAAGTTTAGGGGCAAAAATGTAATTTTTCTAAAATATGATTTTGGGTCAATTTGAATAATGTGAGTCCTAATTAGACTATATTTTAAATGATAGAGCAAGGAAAACTGAAATTTGGGCTAAAATGGAAAAATACCAAGTTGTGGACGAAATGGTAAAAGTAGCCATTTTCGCATACGAGGTAAGTTCATGTGTAAATAATGTAGCATAAATGTTATTTTTAAGTTATTAATGTTAATTATATGATACGCTGATTTTTAATCGTGAAATATTATGCTTTGTGGTTAATGTTGAGTAATATGTAAATTATGTTTACTACTTGATAAATATGAATTGCTACTGAGTATCGTTCCGATATTCCATGGAAGGCGGCAAATGTGAGATCGAGGAAAAAGCCCGTTTGAACCTTAGGAATAGATTAGGATACAAGTGACATGTCACTAGGATGGTTGAGCATCCGAACTCGTTGAGTTGAGTCCGAGTTCACTTATGGATGCGAATGTCCGAACTCGTTGAGTTGAGTCCGAGTTCGTGAAATGTAACTAGGCATCCGAACTCGTTGAGTTGAGTCCGAGTTCACTTATGGATGCGAACGCCCGAGCTCGTTAAGTTGAGTCCGAGTTCACTTAGGGGCGGGTTACATGATTTCTTGATTACATATGAGGCACTTATGTGCAAATTATCCGTGTATCCGAGTTGTATTCCGATGTGTTCAACGGGTGAAATTTCTAGTGAAATGAAAGAACACTTAAGATGCAAGCGACGTTTTGGTAAGTGTTGTGAAATGGACACTTTGGACAGGTATGTTCTTAACCCTCGGGTTGATAATAGATATAACAACGATAAGGTAGTAAGATGATGAATGATGTTTAGAAATATGATATATGTTTTGGTGATACCAAGCTAAAGTTGTTTGGTATATTTGTATTGTTATGTTACTTGTTATTTACATATGAACTTACTAAGCATTTATGCTTACTCCCTCCTCTTTATTTACTGTAGTTTTGAACAAGCCAACTCGGGAATCGGGACGGGTCGAAGGTTTGATCACACTATCCAAAGGACTTTCATCTGGGTAAATGGCTTGTAAAACTTAAGTATGGCATGTATAGCAATATATTTATTTTGTGTAAATAATTTTATGATATGGCCATGATTGGTTGAGAAAATGTTTGATATTGATAAGTCATGGTGATGGTTAAATTTAGATCATGTTTGATATCTTGGAAGTTTAATAGGTTATCTAGTTCATAACAACTCATGAAAAGATGAAATTTGCCTTAAAACAGAATATTGCTGCAGCAATGACATGAATTTGAAAAATCACTAAAAATAGTATAAATGGAATTAAATGATGAGCAAGTTATGAAATTGAAGCTTAATGAGTCTATTTTCATATGGATAAAAACAAAAGGCATATAAATTATACTTTATGAGATATTTGAAACCTTGTGAAACAGGGCCAGAGTGATTTCTGGATCCTCTATTCTGATTTTAAAAAATTATAATAAATTGTAAAAAAATAATTATAAGTCATTATTTATATGTACAGATTCCTTATTTAGTCTAGTTTTAATAGAAACAAACCTCATAGTCATTTAAATTCTGTATAGAGAGATATCTGGTTTGTAATACACAGATGTCAGAGCAGTTGAACCCTGAAACAGGGGAGACTTTAACTAATAAACTGTACTAATTGGCCCAACAAAAAATTCTAGAAAAAAATTATTAAATAGATATATGAGTCTAGATTTAGGGAAAATTTATGGATCTTGATTTTGAGTTTCGTAACTCGAGATATGATTTTTCTTGTAACTGTGACGCTAGTAGCTAGAAAGCTATGAATGTAGAAACAAAAGATTTGAAGTTCTTAATTTGATAAATTATGTTCGGTAACTCCTCAAGCTCGACTCCGGCGACAGTTTCGGGCGTGGGGGCATTACATGCTGCGCTTATGTTCACTTGCACATTTCTGTCGTTCCAAACCCATGGGCAAAAAGAAAGATGATAAGTTGATCGAAGAAGTGACTAAGCCGATGGCTGAGCCAGTAATCACAAACTCTGTAATCACAAAAATACCATTCCCATTGAGGATCAAGGATAAACAAAAAAGGGATGAAGAGGATTTTGTAAGTTTTCTGAACTTATTTAATCCCTTAATGTTAATTTATCCTATTGAAATCCATCGGTAAAATACCGAAATATGGCAAGTACTTAAAAAGGAATTATGTCTAGGCATAAAAAGATTAAAAAGGGAGAACAATTTGACATTGATGCCTCTTGTAGTGCTATTATTGCTAAAAAGACAACCCTTAAATTGAAATATCTGGGTAGTTTTACAACTCCCATAGTGATAGGGGACATTTATTTTAGTAAGTCCCTTTGCGATTTAGGAGCTAATATTAATTTAATGCCTCTATCAATTTATAAAAAAAAATCAGATTAAGGGAGTTAAATAATACTTCAATAACATTACAATTAGCTAATAGCTCATTAGTATGCCCAAAAGGTTTACTTGAAAACGTATTGGTTAAAGTGAGGAATTTTATTATCCCAGTTGATTTTGTAGTCCTTGACTTCGAGAAAGATCAAGAGATCCTCATATTGTTGGGTAGGCCGTTTTTGGCAACTTCTAGATCAACCATTAATCTCAAGAAAATGAATTAACAATGAAAATCGATGGTGAAAGTTTCCCTCATACAGGGATGAAAGTGGCTTGAGAATGGAAGATAAATGATGGAAAATTCTACATTTTTCTCATCAAATATCTAATTATTTAATTAATATAATAATATAATATCAAAACAATATTAAAATAATCCAATCAATAAATTTTCAACACCTTTCATCCTTGATTATTACATTTAATATTTATCCAAATTGAGAAATGACCATTTTGCCTTTCATAATTCTTTACATTTCCATCCCTAAATTATTATTCACTTTTGGTAAAATTATGATTTAATCCCTTATATTTCTTCACTTATTCAGTGTGGCCCTTATTTAGCAATTTTGTGTCACCAGGACTTTTAGGTTATTTTCACTTTTGGTCCTTTAACTTTTCATATTTATACTTTTCCTTAAATTTTGAATATTTACACTTGAACCACAAAAATTTTCACATCTTTACAATATAGTCTCTACCTTAAATTAATATATCACGACATACTTCTTAATTCGACTTCTTCTTCTTTTTTTTCATCCATCAACCTTCTTTTTTATCATTTATATTCCTTATTTTACTTTACTTAGGAATCCATTATGCATGATCCTCTCTTTATATTACTTTTATAACATAACAATTTTAGGGGTGTTGCATAGATTCTCTAAAGGCACACTCGCAAGGCTTCTCTTCTGCACTATTTTCAAAATCAAATCGGGCAACCGATTAGATCGAGAATCGACTAGGATACCTGTTTGAAATAAAAGAGTTGAACTAATTATTTTTTTTTAATTTTTAATAATTTATTTAATTAAATTAGTCAGATAGGTTAAATCGTTCAATCTAACCACTGATTTTATTCTAAAAACCTTGCTCTTCTATCAATTCAATATGAGGTTTGAAATATGTTAGAAAACCAAATAGAAGTTGGTTGAATGAGATGGTTTGACTTTTTTTTGTTTTAAAATAGGTTTAATGACAAATTTGGTCACTAACGTTTACATGTTTTGTTAAAATAGCCTTAATTATATTTTTGAGTCTTTTTTGTCATCAACTTTTATTCTTTTTTTTTTCAAATTGCTTTTTTTAACAGATTTGATTAAAGTATTGTTAAAAAGTCAATGGGATGATGTGGGAATTCATATGTGGAATATTTTTAATGACATATAATTTATTACTTAGATAACCCAATAAAATAATTACATGTGGAAAATAATAAAATAAATAAATAATTGATAAAGTTTTAAAAATAACTCTTAATTTAAAGAAACTAAACGTAATTATTTGAAAAAGGGTTTCAAAATAAATTGCACACCTTCAGTATTTTGGGTTTGATTTATTAATCATCTTTTGAAACCTCTAAGTAAACAAATGTATGCATTTATTTTGAAACCATTTTTAAAGATAATCACGTGTATTTTCTTTAAATTAAGAGTTGTTTTTTAATTTCATGTATGGTTTATTTTTTTCACTTGTAATTATCTTATTGGGTTACCTAAGTAATAGATTACATCTCATTAAAATATTCTACATCATCCGTTAACTTTTTAACGGTACTTTTATCAAATCTATTAAAAAGTAATTTAAAAATTAAAGGTTGATGGTAAAAAAGACTCAAAATACAATTAATGTCATTTTGACAAAACATGTAAATGATAATGGCCAAATTTATCATTAAGCCTTTAAAATATTTGAAACTTGTATTTAACGTAATATAAATTATAAAATTATTTGTAATTAATAAAATTGTATTTAATTTAAGGAATTAATTGATATAAAAGAGGTGAAAATTTTTAGTGCAATTGAGATTTTAACGCATTTTTTTATTTACAAATTTTTAAGGGTAAATTATTTAAATAGTCATTTAATTATGAGATTGTTCTATCATGGTTATTAAATTTAAAAAATAATCAATTAAATCATTAACGTTACAAAAATTGATCATTTTAATCACCTGTTGAGTAATGGCATTGGTGATGTGGGTTTTCATAATTAATTTAAAAACCCACATTTTAGACGTGTAATTTCCCTTTTTTGTTCTTTCCCATTTTCCCATTTCTTTCCATGTTCTTTTTCTTCCCACATTTTCCTCTCCTTCGCTGTTTCTTCTTCTCCATTTATCCTAGCCACCACTACCATAAGTCACCGCCGTCCATGGGCTTCCGGTGGCCTTGTCCGGCCAACAAGCTCAAGGGAGCAAGTTGAGCAAATGGGGAAAGAAAGACGGGGAATATTGAATGGTTAATAGAATGTGGTGATGGAGGGACGGAGGTCAATCTCCTGGGTCAGTAGGTTTGAGCCAACGCGTCTGGGTCCATCATCATCACGGCCCTGACCTCCCCTCCCACTCTGCCGCTTTGTTGTTGTTCTCCAATCAACCCTCTGTGTGATGCCGTTGCCCCCTGCATTTTTCCATCGTTATATACTTTTGTTTTTCATTGTCGTACCTACACTTCTCATTTGTATTATATAGTATTAATTATATAAGAGTATATGACAACTTGATTGCAGTGCTTTTACTGTAATTCGAGCTTTCATCTAGTCCATGAAAATGGGATACGATCCATTGGATCAAGATTCTTTTGTTTTTTGTGAATTTCTTTTACCTGGGTCAACCAATGACTCTGTCAATGGGCAACATAAACACCGAGAGGCTGGAATTCTGTTTCCAGGCATTGGGATAATACTCTCAGGGTAAACTTTCCATAGCCTGTTTTCATTTAAAACAAAAAGCATACTGCTAAATTATTCGCACTGGTAATTTCAAACTTGGGGTTGGTATATAAGTTTCTGATATTCTTCAATGGGTGAAACTTGAAATTTACATTTTTCAGAGACATAAAATCCACAAAATCTCAAATCAGCCTCAACATGTCGATTTGGGTTCACAATAGTTTTATCATGTCGAATTTTTGGAACTTTTTATATTTTTTAATTTTTTTATATATTTTTAATATTTAAGAGTTTAATTTTTATAATTTCTATTTTAAAAATAATTTTAATATTATTTTTAAAATTTTATTTTTTAATATGAAAAATTAATTTTAAAATTTATTATTTATTTCTATAGGGTGAAGACTAAATTGACAAAACTTATAAATGTTGAGAGCTAAAAATATTATTTTATCTTTGACATCATTATTTTAAATAATAAAAATCAAAACCCAATGTTTCAAATTAAAAGTATAATAATAAAATTAAAAAAAGAGTATAAAAATCTTTACCATATTTAAGCTTATAATTATACACACATCAAATATAAATCCAAATAATAAAACAATGTATCGAGTAGCTTAAAATGACATAAATGTTTTAAAAAAAAAAACGTAAAGGCTAAACAGCAAGTAGTGAGACCTGAAACGGATAGAGATTAAAGGCTAGGAAATGAAAGTGCAGCCATACCGGATGAAATTCAAGCATTAAGTTCATTTAATTTTTTTCGTCTAAAATAGATATTATTATATGTGCTTCCGGTGAATACTTTCAGATATATAAAGTTGCGGTCGCAATGGGAAGTTATTATTATTTGGATTAAAATTTATGCATAATGGAATTTAAGTTTTAAATTACTATTTGCACCATGTGCGAGTTTATGCTCATTTAATTTTTTCCTTCTAAAATAGATATAACCTGTACAATTTTGTCAACTTCCTCTTTACCCTTTAAAAGTATTAATTTTAATACATTATAAAATTAATTTTTCATATTTAAATAAAAACATAAAAATTTAATAATTATGTTTAAAAATAAAAATTATCTTTTTAAAAATAAAAATTATAAAAAAGCTCTTTAAAATTCAAAAATAAAAATAATTTTTAAATATAAAAATTTTTAAAATTTCGACATGACAAGTCATCAAGAACCCAAATCTATATGTCGCCTACAAATTTGAGATTACGATGATTCAATGTCTCTTTTTGAAATAATTATTGTCTCGTACTCACCCCAAATCATTAACCATGATTTCCATGCATAATCCATATTATTCCAATAAAATGAGAGAAACAAAGAGGAAATTATACAAATCCTAATGCCATTATTGATTTAACGATGAGTAACTAAAATGATTAATATTTGTGACATTAATGATTAAATTGAATTTTCTTTTAATTCAATAACCATTTAAATAGTTTATTTTTTAAAAATACAATTTACGACTAAAATTTTCATCACTAATATACCAAAAAGTATATCTTATATAAAATTATTATAGATAAGATTGAGAAAAACTGATTTTGCAGGTCTACCCCGGTCTTTTTTTTCCTTGTAAACCATGGAATCACCGAATGACCTCGTATTACATTGACCGACACTTAAAGTACCTACCATTAGAAACTTAACTCTAAATAGTTACAAGATCATGTTAAAGCACAAGCAAAATCTCTGCTCAATCTCAAAGTCTAACCCTTGAGTCTTATAGGCAGTGTTTTACCAGGAAAAATGCTTTTACATTGCAAATCATATTACATTAATTGAAACCAAAGGACCTCAAATTCCTTTATTGGCATATAAGCTACTGCTCAGAAAAGCTCGGCAGTGCAGGCTTATAGAGGTATGACAAAATGGAACCAAAAAAGAAAAAAGATGAATCTCGAAAATTCATCAAGATTAGAAACCCACCACTCACTCCTTTAATAGCATTGCGCTGCATTGTGCCATTATTTTTGATGCCCTGGTAACAGAATTAGTCATGTAAAAATTCTCGACAGCTGCTTTGAATGGTGTCAAGTTTATCTCTTGGGTACAGTCTATACTCATCGAAGGTCCAAATGTAGCTGGCTCTATCTCATCCAAGTGCAGTAGGTTTGGTGCTACGGTCCTCATCCTGGAACGTAAGGATCCTAGTGTATCATAAGGTAAACAAATTCTAGAAACCTCGGAGAGTGCTCGAATGATCTTCCAATCATCCCTAGCATCACCAACTGTAGGTACGGCGGGCAATGTTTGTAGAGTGCGGCCTTCTGTATTTTCATATGTACCCTCCTTCTCGCTGTATGCTGCTGAAGGTAGAATTACATTGGCACGATAGACGCTTCGGTCCCCATGGTGCCCCTGATACACCACAAAAGCATCTGCTGGAACTTTGTCCAAATTCACATTATCAGCACCCATTAGATACAAGAACTTCGCTGACTCAATGCTGTTGCTAGATTCTGGCACAAGGCCAAGGTCAAGGGCTGCAGCCTGGGCAGCACTGAGAAGTAAAACATTGAATCCACTCCAGTCAGGTCTAATGACATTCCCATTCTTTGCAATGGTTTCAGCAGCATAAAATATTGCATCTTTGTCCTCCCTCTCGAACAGTCCAGAGCCAACAATGATGGCTGGATTTTTGGCATTTAAGATGGCTGAGCAGAAAGAATGGCGTCCTTCAGCAATCTCAATAAGTGTTTTTGGCCCAACGCCAAGATGCTGGTAGTCATAGTTGAAGTCTGCAGGAGGACCAATGTAGCCTACCTTAGCATTTGATGCCCTAACAGTCTTACGGATTCTGGCATTTATCATAGCAGCTTCATACCTTGGCTGAAAGTTACATAGAATTATATGATTATTATAGTCTAAAATCCAATCTAATGATACTATTCAGACACATTTTACTGTCCACGTAATAGCATCTTTCTTTTTTCTTCTTGGGCTTTGTATTTTTTCAGCTTAGAATGTTCAGGTCTATTGGTAGTATATTATAGTACTCTTACAATCTTTGTGCTACTTGGGTTTTTTATTCTCAACATTTTTACTAGGAAACATTTCATATTTTAGCTTTTGTCAATCAAAGTCCTCTTTTTTTAATGAAAAGACAGTATGCATCCAAATATATTTGTTCAGTTTTAAAGAAAACATAACACCTATCATGAAAGGGA
This sequence comes from Gossypium arboreum, assembly GCF_025698485.1. Lineage (NCBI taxonomy): Eukaryota > Viridiplantae > Streptophyta > Magnoliopsida > Malvales > Malvaceae > Gossypium > Gossypium arboreum. The sequence continues at coordinate 49,250,665 of NC_069076.1, forward strand.
TTCAGATAGGTAATTGCTAACTATGCGCAATGTACATAGATGAAACACATTGTGAAAATTCACCGAGATTACATGTGACAAGCATAGAATATAAGAATTTGAGTTGCTAGAGTATTACCTGGGTTCCGACCAGAAGGAACACATCTGCCTTCTCAAGACCAGCAATACTGCTGTTCATAAGATATCTGTATCTTAGATCAGCACTAGGGTTTGTGCCAGTTCCTTCACACCACACATTGTTTGATCCCATGCGATTTAACAAATCTTTTAGTGCCATCATGGATTCAGCATCAGAAAGTTGACCAGCGATCCCAACAATTTCCTCGGGTTTAACGTGAAGGGCAACCTCGGCAACAACAGCCAAAGCATCGCGCCAGCTCACAGCCTTAAAGCGCCCATGAGCACCACGAATCATAGGGTCATTTAGCCTTTGCCTCTTCAAACCATCATAACAGAAACGAGTCTTATCTGATATCCATTCTTCATTTATATCCTGCAAAGGTCAGTGAAGCAGGGAAGAGATACTTATCATTATTTCCTAGATGAAACCTATGAACCCTATTTGGATTCTTTAAGGGAAGAGGGGGTGCCAACCCCCCCCCCAAAAAAAAAAAAAAAAAAAAAAACCTGCACTGCCCAAACAGACAGGACCTTAATTTTAAAAACTGGCAATTTGTTCAACAGTTCAAGTCACAGAATCATGTGAAATAAAATGCCAGTCATGACCATTTTGACTAGCAAAATTTGCCATTACCATAATGATCAGGAACTAGCCACTAAGGCACACAAATTTGCAACAAGAGAATGCTACCACAAGAACAAGCCTTTCTAAGACATCAGCAGGACTATAGTAACTCTATCCCACATACACCAGTTTTACCTATCAACAATTTATCTTGCTAAAAAATTATTGCGAAATGATAACATAAATGTAATCCAATAAAAGCCACAATAATCACAATAACAATTTGGCACTAACATAACCCATCTTAAGCTATTTGTCACATCTGTGCAAGAACAAATAACGAGGTTGCTTATCTCATAACATTAATAACACAGGCCTTCGAGTACTGAGATGATAACAAGATCAAAAGAATTTAAGACTGACACAAAAGCAGTCAAAAAGATAATTCGTGGCATCAAGCCCAAGAAAAAACAAAGACCATTCATTGCTTGATGGGCGTCAGAAAAAATATTTCTAGAAAAGGGTGCACTAAAAGCATCTTATGGAAGTTTACACTTTACCTCATTTAAACGTGGAAGGATACGCATAACCTCCGGACCTCTGCTGTCAATCTGAATATTGGATCCAACCGCATCAGTTACATCAATGGTCTCGGTTCCTTTCAACTCCCAGTTTCGGGCCTTGAAGGCAAAGGGTTTAGAGGTAAGTGCTCCAACAGGGCAAATATCAATAACATTCCCAGAAAGTTCACTTGTCATAAGCTTTTCAACATAAGTACCGATTTCTTCTCCACTACCACGACCTAACATGCCGAGATCCTGAACACCAGCAACTTCTGTTGCAAATCTGACACACCTGAAGAGACCACAAAAAATTATTAGCCTCAAACTCAGACCTTTGGATTGCATAACAATGTGAAAGCTGGCAATAGATATTTCTCAAATAATCAAACCCTCAGAAGGTCACAAGGATTTGGCCCAAAAACTTCTTGTAAAAGATGGAAAAATTGGCTTGATACAAGAAGCAAAAAAAAAAACACTAACTAGGCAGGAGATTTTACATAAACTTGGTAAATCTATTTACGAATCAACAAAACTTCATTTAGGCTTAATTGGGTGTTTTTTTTTCCCCAAAAGCAACATCATCAAGCATTTACAGGTGACATCCCTATCAAGGGAACTTTTGTGATGAAAGCTTTAGAAAGTTGACTAGTTGTGTAAATGTAGAAGATGCATCAGTCTAAGGTAATGAGGTAAACAAAATTTTGCACTGCAAATTGTATAGGCCAACTTGATCACAATCTAACATAAACAATTGTAAATGTAGGACAAGTGATTCAAATGGTGCTCAGCATATTAATTTGCAATATCAGCAGTATTTGTGACAATCAAGCATCTTTTCTTCAGAATTGGTAATCAACAGAATACACATGCTCGGTTCCTATGATTGACCACAAATGTCTAAAGTTAAAGGTGATCAATGCATATGGTTACTCTGAATAAAGTCTTAAAGCTGATGCAGGCATCTGTCGGAGTTTGGATTTCAGATCTTCTATTTCAGCCAGCTTGAAATCTAAAAATAGAAAGTAAAAGAGGTGGGAATATTTGGGGTTAATTTTTTACCTTGTACACTGAATGCACCGAGTCATGACAGTCTTTACTAAAGGACCAAGATTTTTGTCAACAACAGATCTCTTCATTTCAGTAAAACGACCACGATCAGATCCAAATGCCATAGACTGATCCTGGAGATCACATTCTCCACCCTGATCACAGATTGGACAATCAAGTGGATGGTTCATCAGCAGAAATTCCATTACTCCTTCACGTGCCTTCTTTGCCAAAGGTGTATCCGTCTTAATCTTCATTCCTATGTTATAGTCCCAAGCATAATTAAACAACACAAACCAAAAAGAAAAGGAGTAAAACCCCCGAAGGTTAAATTGTTTAAAATCCAAGAAGGCAACAGCATGACAAGCTTGAAAGAAAATTATCACAAGAATTATTGTTTACAATCACATAAATACTTAGATATTAAGAAATTTTAAGTACAAATCTAGACACATTTCCATGCATGGTTACTAAAACATGTAAAACAAAAATGAAGATGAAAACAAACATTTATGACTGAATTTATAAAGATCAAATCGATCATAATTCTGTATCTTTATGAAGACTATATGGAACTAGTAGCAAGACATTAAATAACAGAGATTAAAGAGAATAAAATAGTATAGAATAATTTGAGAACCCTAAATCCAAATTACTAGTATCCTGAAACACGTCAAAAATCTGCAAAGAAATTCAAATCCGTTCATCTAATTAAATTCAAACACACTAGTAAAATTGAGAAAACAAAATACAAAATATAATAATTGTTAAATTGAAACGCTAACCAGGGAGAGCAGGCATGGCACAAGAGGCGACGGGCTTGGGGGATTTTTCAACCTCGACGAGGCACATACGGCAGTTCCCAGCGATTGAAAGTCGATTATGATAACAAAACCGCGGAATGTCAACACCAGCAATTTCGCAGGCCTGAAGAACGGTCATGCCCTTGGGGATTTTCACCGGGAAGCCATCGACGAACACCTCGATGGCATCATCCGGGTTCGTGAAGTGGATCCGTGCACCGCCAACGGGTTTCTTGGGTGGAGAAGGAGTGGTTTCTGGCTGCGGTGCTGCTGCTGCTGCCGATGAGGCGTCGGGGGATTGGAGCTCGGATTGGGTGACGATGGGTCGGAATCTAGAGTATTGGGAATGGAGGATTCTTGACGATTTTAGGGTTCTTGAAGCTAATAAGCCTAAACCCATTTTTCTGGCAGCCCGAAGATAGGCTTAGCCTTTCCTTTGTTGGAGCTGTGAAGTGAGAGAAGGGAGTGGCGATTGGCGAGAGATTCGATTGGAACTGTTGGGTTGAATGTGTGTCATCCACTGGCGTGTGATTCCCACAAGAAGTCGGGCTTCAAGTTGACCCGTTTTTGTCTTCATGGACTGGTTTAGGGGCTTACAAAACGTCGTCGTAGCTTACAGTACTCGAATTGGGGAACAAAGGGGCCAAGCTCATTTCGATGTCCTATTTGAAGAAATTTTAGCCTAATCTTTTCAATTCACGTTACAGTAAGCTTTCATCTAAAGAAAGTAGGGATGTCGGTGCGGTTTCACGATCCCATCCCACTTCACACCCAATTAGGCTAGGATGGTACAGGTTTTGCGGGTACTGAAATAGAGATAAAGATAAATATTAGACTCATCGAGAGTCGTGGTTTTGATATTATACTCACCTCATTCCCGTTTGTCTCATCTTCACTTACCTCGAATAATATAATAAGTATATTAAAAAAATATTTATAAAAATTTAATTTAATAATTATTTTATTAGTATTTTATTTATTTATTACTATTTAATTTTTGTAATTGTGTTATATTTAAAAATATTTGTGATATATTTGAGACATTATTTGTATTTAAATATTATAAAAGGACTTTATTTTTAAAATTTTTAAATTAATATTGAAGTTATATTTTGTTTATCAATTAAAGGGTCATGATGACTTTTTTTAAATAGTGACAGTTGAAATAATGTCACATATGTAGTAAGAGTTCAAAGGATAAATATTTCATACATTTTTTATAAAAATTTTGATTTATATTTATTTAATTGATACTTATAAATATATTATATGAAGTGGGTCACGAGGCGGGTATAGCAGGGATTAGGTGAATTTAAGGACCCACGTAGGTGGTGAGCGAGGATGGTTTTGAGTTTTTTACCCGTAGTGGGTCGCTGGGCAGGGATGGGGATGAAAATTCTTGGTGAGGATGCCCCCACACCTGTGTCGCCCAATTGACATCCCTAAAAGCGAGACTTTATTTTGATAAAAGGAAAAGTAAATATATTTTTAGATAAATTATTGCAAAAATATAATAAGATAAGATGCTAATATTTTTAATTTTAATGTGAAGCCAATACTTTTAATCAAAATATCTAATACGATATCCCTAACATCATCTTGTTATAATTTTTTGGTATTTTGGTATATTAAAATTTATAATCAAATACCAAAATTTTAACCTAACACGAAATATTTAAAGAGATTTTATTAAAAATTTTGGTACTTGATTAGGAATCTTGGTACCGCATTAAAAGTTTTGAATATCAGATAAAAATTTTATTTCTTCAAATAATTTAGTATATTTTCAAATTTTTATATAAAATATATGAACCAAATTTAATGCATACTAACAAATTTATTTTTTATTTGATGTAACAATTATATATAATAAACAAAATAAAATATATTTAATCTGTATTTAAATATTATTTAAATATACCCAAATATATAAGACAATAGTACAATATATTATGGTATACCAATATATATATAGAGTAATATATAACAAATTATATTTAATTTTGTATACCAAAATACAAAATTTCTAATTAAATACCAAAATATTTAAGGCAATGCTATTGTTAGGATCAATATGCACTATTTTTGTTCGTACATGTTTCCCTTCAAATTTATCATCAAAATTTCCTTGCCTGTGCGACCCAATAGCCTGTACCAAGATTACTAAGGTCATACTAAAATAGCTTAGGGATGTTCTTAGTTGATGCGATACTAAATTTTTTTAATCGATACCAAAATTATTAAGAATGTCTCGTTTGAAATTTTAGTATAGAAAATACTAAATTAGAAATATCGGTTTTGGTGTCTTGTTAGAAATATCGGTAATGCATTAGAAATTCAGTATTTGTTATAAATATGGGCATCTCTACTAGAGATATTGGTATTGTTTAGAGATTTTGGTATCCATTAAAATTTAAAATTTTTGTTATTGTATTAGAAATTTTAATATTAACTTATAACTGGTTGATTTAGTTAAACCTTTTCCTTAACTTTTATTTTAAATTTACAACAAAATTATCGATGAAATTAGATTTAAAATAACAATGATAGTTAAAATTTTTAAATAAAAGATGCTTTCAGTGACAATTAATATATAAATATTACAAAATTATAAATCATGAGTAAATTATTATAGGGAAGTGAAAAAGTGAATGATATTATCTTCTTTAACTACTTTTGGAATAGTTTTTGTTCCAATCAAATTGGTAATAACCACAATACTATTGCCATTTTCTTCAAGAATAGCTTATTGGAGGAGAGATGTAAAAATAAATTCATTACTTTATCAACCAATAATAAATACATTTTAATTTTGTCATAATAAGATTTCTTCGATGATAAATCCCAATCAACTGACTTGACATTGATAAAGAACTCTAAGAGATCCTTTGCATCAGTAATGCTCAAAACTAGTCTCCATATGATCTATCCTCCTCTTCATCTTGAAGTCTTATCTCACATTTAATATAATAGTGCAAACACTTCAAATTTTTAGTTTAGTAAATGGTATTGGGAACATATATAGTGAAATTTTGATGAAATTGAAAACAAGCTTACTAATTGAATTTTTTTTAAGGAATTAATAAGGCAAAGAGGAAAAAAAATTAGCAAGGATAAATGTGACTTTGAAACTTAATTGGAGAGAGAATATGGATATTAAAGTGTAAATGAGAGAATATGAATATTAAAGTGTAAATGAACTATTACATTAGGAAAGGTGGATTTAAAAAAATTACCAAAAGAGACGTGGAAAGTATATTGGTACATGAAAATTGAAACTTAAGGTATGAATTAAGTTGAATAAAAGTAAAAAGTAAGATTAAAGTACAATATTTTTGTAAATAGATTTTTATGGTAAATTTAACATGGGAATTTTTAAGTGTTATTTTGGACTTTTCACAAGAACTATAATCAAAATTTTAAATTTATAAATATGTGAAAAGAGAATGGTTTGTATGAAATTGTAATTCCATACCATTCTTATCATTTTTCGGTAGGAGAATAACTAATCATATTTTCCCCCTGAAAGAATCCAACTAAAATTACTAAAAATTAAGATGAAAATTTGGTTTATCATTCTCCTATTAGGAAGGAATAGAAATAATGTAGAATCACAGTTTTATGCAACTTTTAAGTGAAAATATGAGTATTGATCATAGCACTTGGGAGTTTAAAGCAAAGAAAATTTTTAGGCCACATAATTTTGAGTTGACTTTGACTATTGTTTTGTAATAAAATAAAAGAAGAAAAATGTGAGGTTTTTCTCATCTCCCTCTTCCATTGTGCTGTCCACCAAAGCAAGAGAAGAATTTATCTCTTGCAAATGTGACTCTTGTCAATCAAAGCACAAATTTCATCGTAGTTTGATTTTCTCACTAAAATAAAGTAGAAAATATATTTCTAAGCTTGCTTCCATAATCATCTTCTCCATTTAAATCTAGAATTTGAAGCAGATAGTGAAAGAAAACTTCAAGTAAGGTAAGAAATTAAAATTTCATCATCTTAATGGTTTTTACTTGAGGTTTTGGTGTATTGGAATTTTTTGAGGATTTTTGTAATAATTTTTATGTTACATTCTTGTGATGAGTAAGAGAAATTGGTGGACAAGAGAAGTCCAAGTCAAGGGAAAAAAAAAAGGAGATTTATGTGTCAATTCTATTCCTCCACGAAGAGATCAGCAACCATGAATTTTTTTAAAAAAATTTAAATAAGCATGATTATGAGGTTTTAAAAAATAAATAGTTTAATTCAATATATGTATTAAGATTTGAAAACTTATTGCTTAAAGTGTTGAAATATTTAATAAAATATATAGCGGTGATAATGATAAGCCTCGACTTTGGTTAGATGAAAATAAGATATGAAGTTAGTTTCCAAACTTTAATAACACATTAGTATTGATGAAAGGAAGTAAAATGCAATGAGCAAACTATAACGAAACAAAATAACGGTAAAAATGGAAATTAAAGCAATAGAAAAGAGAAATCTATTATATAAGATTTTAATTTGAATATTGAGCATGATGTTTAATGAGAATTTGTCAATTGATGGCTATAGAGAAATGGTTCTTAAAACTTTTTCTAAAAATTAATTAAGTTTTTATGCATTCTTTGCATTCAATTGAGTCATTAATGTTAAAATTACAATTAATTAAATTCTTTGACCATTAAATTTAATGGTCAATTGTTATAAAGTAATAACAACCATTTTTCAAGGTGTTTTCGTAATGATGGCAGGATTGTGACACATTGTAAAAATTGGTATCTTATACTTAAAATCATTAAAATTTTAAAAATAATTAATATAAAAATCATAAAAATTATAAAATATTTTTTAAAAATTACAAAAATAAAAATATTAAAGTGAAAAATTTTATAAAATATAGAAAATTATAATATTTAATATAAATGACAAAAAATTTAAAAATTATTAAAAAATTACAGAAAAATATTAAAAATTATTAACATAATAAATAATTATATAAATTATAAAAATAAAATAATTGTAAAATTTATGAAAAATCTAAAGATATATAAAATATTATATATATTATAAAAATATAGAAAAGTGCAAAAAATATAAAAATTAAATAAAATTATTCAAAAATAATATAAAATTACACAAATGTAAAAATATAAGAAATTTTACAATTTTATATACAATCTTGATTGTCACTTGCCTTTTCAACCCATTTCCCACTTTAATTTACATTTCAAAACACTCCCCAATCATTGACGATGCACAAAGAGGTGCAAGCTTTGGAAAGGTCTACGGTGGAAGAGTACAACGAGTAGCTTCATGGATCAAATAAATATTTTATAATTTTTAATAAGTGTTGTGTTTTAATGATGGTTAGAGTACAAATGAAAAAAGTTTATAGTTTATATATTTTTCCAGTTATAATATTTTAATAAATTTCTATATTTTTATACCTTTTGCACTTCAATATGTTTTAAAATTTTTAATTTTTATATAGTTTTATGATTTTCTATATTTTTATAATTTTAATGATTTTAAATATAAAATATCAAATTTTGTCACATGGTACAATTCTAGTGCGCCTCATGGAAAAAGCATCTAGAAAAAAATGGTTGTCATTAACTTGTAAAAATTGTTCGTTAACTTAAACGATTAAAGGGCTTCGTTGATTGTAATTTGAAAGTTCAAGGGTTCTGACCTGCCATAAATTGATACGTCAAATTAGGCTCTTTAATACACTTGAGGAGCTTATTCTCAAGCAATTCAAGTGTCTTTTATATGTTTTTGTCGATTTTTAGTTTTATTGTTAATAAATTATTTTTAGTAGTTTTAAGCCATTTTTGAGACCCAAATTGGCCAATCGTGCCACGGGGAACCTAACAAGTTGATTTAGTGCTGTAGGGAGTCAAAAGGGGCCCAACCGTGAAGAATAGAGATATCACCTAGAAGAGGGTATCGCGATATCAAAGTATGGAAGTTATGATACCCTTGATAGTGCTGAAATGAGGAGAATAGAGACCATCTACAGTGGTATTGCGATATCGGGCCATGGGTATCGCGATACTGAGACCTTCAAGACTCCCAATCCTTGGGTATTTTTGAAAATTTTAAAAATAAAAAAAAGAAAATATTTTTGGGATTTTTTATTTTTTTTTTGAAAAAGGCATAAAAACTGAAATAACCATTAAAAACAAAAATAAACACAGATAAAACTTATGTGCATCATCATACTTAGACTACACATTGTTCCCAATGTGTACAAAATAAAGGTTAGGAGGTTACCGGACTTACCTAGAATGGAACATCAAACTAGCTCGAGTGTCCACCTCTTTATTGAAGCCCTAATTGTTATGTAATCTTTCAAGGTGGTTCGCTGCACATAAGAAAAATAAAGAAAGAAATAAATAAAGACAAACCAACACAAAAATAAAATTGTCCAAAAACTAAAAGTATTCAATAATTTACATGCCACGTTAGAAAGTAAATAAAATGCAAAAAACATGTAACTAATCTGAGTCATCCTTAGTATCTCCATTTGGTCCTGCAACACCTTTCCCTTTGCTGCACATGGTGAGTTTTGGGGGTCGCATCCGGGCTTGGAAGTAGGCACTCGAAAGACAGTTCCTCCTCTTGGCTACCTTATGGTTGCAAATGCATTCTCAACGTTCCTTTGATAAGAGGTGAAGCTGTCATCCTCTGTGGCCTCATCATCTATTTCTTCCTCATCCTCCTCCTATGGCTCGGCTGCGTCTTCCTTACCCTTAAACAAGTCAGTCAACCATTCGGATGATTCTATACTTTGTCCTCCTAGGCTCTTCACAAACATGTCCATGCCTATTTTCATGGATTCTAGGAATCTTACGTTATATCGCACACCGTGGCCTAGCCTACGCACTCCCATTGTGTGGGCTCATCGGTCTTTTTCAACTAAGCCTTCGTGGATTTCTTCGGTGGGGGTGGAGGCATTTCTATTGTTTGTTTTCACCTTTGATTTTATTCTTATATTTTATTTCTATGAAGCTCTTGGAATTGATGCATGAGGGTGTCTCTGTAACAGCCCGTTTTTGGGTCAAATCGGAACAGTGGTTTCGGGACCACAAATCTGAAGTAGAAATATTTGTTTTACTATTTCTTTGAGGTCTACAGCATGATAGAATAATTTTTTGAAATTTTTTTTAAGAAATTTTATCAATTGAGTACTCAATTTGACTAGAAGGACTAAATTGCAATAGGTGCAAAATTTGATTTCTATGGGCTAAAGGTAGTAAATTGTTATGAAATTCTAAATTAGAGGTCTTTAAATGGTAATTAGACCATTATACTTTAGGATGGACAAAAATGGACATGGCTAGGAAAAAAATTCAAAGTTTAAGTGAAGGGCATTTTGGTAATCTAGTAAATAAAGACAAATTAACTAAAATAAAAGATGTCATCTTCTTCAATTTAGCCCATATAGCCGAAATTTTGGGGGAGACCATAGCTAGGGTTTTGTCCAAGCTTTCAAGCTCGATTGTAAGTCTATTCTTGTCCCGTTTTTAACGAATTTTACATTTTTGAGATCGTTGTAACTTGATTTAGCTATTTCAAGGACAAATCCAAAAGAAAATTAAAGTCGAAAATTTTACCCATGTTGGATGTTCTTGTATTTTGATGTTTGATGGTAGAAAATGCATGTTTGTTGTTCGTTAAATGACTTTTGCAAAGTGATTTTCGATAAAAATGTTAAATAGGGACTTTTTCTGTAAAAGTTTATAAAATGTATAGAAAAGTGTGAATAAATGAAAAATGTGGGCTGTTATGAGTATAAATAATAATCGGCTAGGCTTAGGTTGTGATGAAATTGAATGAAATTTGTTTTACGAGCTTAGGGGCTAAATTGTAAAATGTTGAAAAGTTAGGAGCAAAAATGTAAATTTTGCCATAATGTGTTTTTGGGTTGAATTGAATAATGCGATGATTAAATAAGTTAAATATGGTATTATAGATCAAGAAAAACGAAGTTCGGGTCTAGATCGGGGGAAAAATAAAGTAACTGACGAATAGATCCTTGTCGTTTTTGTAACTGAGGTAAGTTCGTATGTTAAATAAGCTTTACTTTAAATGTATTTTAAATGCTTTAATTTATGCATGAATTGTGTAATCAATCTTACGGACACATTTGATGACGTTTTGACAAACGAGAAATCTCAATCGAACCTTAGGAATAGGTTAGGATACAAGTGACATGTCATTAGGGTTTTATGTTATGTGATTCAGGTGCTGGTCCTGTAAGTCCTACCGTTGGCTGAGTATACTGGCATATGTTACGGTTACTTGACAGCTTGTGTGAGTAGCACCGTGTAGCTACATCTCGGCTGACAGCTTTTGTGAGCAAGCTCGTTAATGGCTTAAGAATGAGCATACAGGTGATATGAGAGAGAGGTAGCAATGGCTACATATGTGGCACCTTATGTGCAAGATTTCCCGAGTATCCGGCATTATTATTTTGTGTGGTTAATTGGTATGACAAATGAGAATGAGTATAAAACCATTATGAATGGAACAGGTATGTGCGCAAAACTTATGATTATGATTATTAAATTTACGAAATGATGAACTCAAGGTAAGATGTGATGGAATGAATTATGATCATGAGGATATGGCAAATTGCATTATCTTAAGTTATATTTTTTGCATGTTAATGTATGGTAAGGTTTACTTATTTCTTTCATACGAGCTTACTAAGCTATATAGCTAACTCCATTTTATTTCCATGTTTTATAGTGTCACCAAGCTAGCTCGGATGGAGATTCGTCGGAGATCGCCTCACACTATCATCTGTTATTTTGGGTATCGATGATTTTAAATATTTCAAGAGTATGGCATTATGCGTCATTAAGAATTTGGCCAAATGTATTGGCTTGTAATTGTCAAGGCTTGATGTGGTATTTGGCCATGAAACTTGTCTCATTTTGGTTGAATTGGTTGCAAGCTTATATATATATACATACATGCATGTGCAATTATCTCTTGTGTGATGTGGTTTGTAAATGCTTGGTAAATGGTTGAATGTGGCTTAATGGTCTTGGTTGTTGAATGGTTAAGATTGGTTCATTGGTGTGCTAGGAAAACTAAGTAAAATTATGCATGTTGTTGGAAGCCATATTGAAACATGTAGAATGTGAGTTGGTATGATTTGGTTTGACAAATTATGGTGTTGTAAATGTGTTAAGCATAGATAATGAAATGACATTATTTTGCTTTATTTTGTGGATGTTTGGTTACTTAAGTATATCATGATTTATGTCATTAAATTTGTGCATGTGTAGGTGTAAATGAGGGTGACAAATAGCTTGGTAAATAGCCTCTATTTTTTCCACACGGGTAGACACATGGGTGTGTGTCTAGGCCATGTGTAACACACGGTCTACCCCATGGGCATGTGTTTGGGTCGTGTGTCCCTTGCACCTTAATTTTAAGAAAAATAATGCTCAAAATTGAGCACACAGGCAGAGACACGAGGGTGTGTCACAGCTGTATAAGGGACACGGCCTCAGGCACAAGCGTGTGTCTTACGCGTGTGAAGTTTGCATATATTTTATGAAAATTAAACTAACCACACGGCCTAGCACACAGGCGTGTGACTTGGCCGTGTGATCTCAATTTGTTCATGCATTGCAAAACAAAAATTTTCAGGTTTTGTAAAAATTTCTTGAGTTATTAGTTTAGTCCTGAACCACTTCCAAAGTATGTTTTGGGCCTTGTAGGCTCGTATTAGGGACTTTATATTTGAATGCAAATGATTTTAATTTGGATGAAAATTGATGACTCGGAATTGTACGTTTGCATGTGATGTGAGACCGGTAATACCTCAGTACATATTCTGGAAATGAATACGGATAAGGAGTGTTATAGTCTCTAATAATACTGGTGGTGGGACGATGAAAATGTTTCGTAGATCCCATCACCACTCCAATACAGCAACATAAATCGGTGATTAAATGAGGGAAATAGATCTTAACCTTGATGCTGAATATATATTTGTGGATCTCTTTATGGACCCACTTCCCAAGGCTAACTTGTTTACATTACAAAATACAATACAACAAAATAGCTCGGAAAACATTAACAGTATTAGTGTTGAGTAATGGTAAGATGCAAGTACAAATGAATTGCATCAACATCTTAGCAACGGGAAACGTTATAGCTTGCTTAAAAGATAGTGGGTAATTGTTATACCCCTTTTATTTCCATTCCCCCCTCCATTCTGTTAAAAATAATAAAATGGTGTCCATATTAACATTTTCAAAATTGTTCAAATCCATGGCCTGTATATCAACAATTTCATAATAAGGGACGCCATAATATTCACTAATGGCTCTAGGGGATATATCAACTTTCTTGTGTCGAACATACACCTTATTTTTCTTTAAAAATATCAGATTGGAGTAAAACTCCAAAACTACCGGAATTACGGTAGGTGTAGTCGACACCATCGCAAGGTTCATCCAACTGTGGAAACATACTAAGTCCCAAACATCCTCCCAATCAGAGACCGAGGGGTCGAAGCCTCTTTCAAGGATAAAAGTTTCTTTTTGAATGTTTTAGAAAAAGTCCTCGACCTCTTTTGACTTAAATTTATCCTAGTCATACTCTAGTGATGAAGGTGGTTCAGGTTAGGGCTTAGCTCGCTTTTTAGTCTTAGGGGACATGTTTATCGATTCTCAACAAGCTAACTATAATGTAAAGGCTATCCTATATTCACAACCAATCAACACTAAAACTCTAGCAAAGCAACAAAAATAATAACAAAAACAATAATATAAAATGCAAGGAAAAAGAAAACTGGGACACTTAAACCGTGTTATAGGCAAGTTGATAGAAACAATAGAGTTCCGTGATTCCCAACCAAAAGAGTGTAAAACCTATAAAAGAAGAAATAAAAAAGGAAAATAAAGTAACAAGAAGAAGGATTTCAAAGAAATTTGAGAAGATTTGAAAAAGAGACTGAGAGAAAATAGAGAGAGGGAAGAGTTTTTAGGTATTTAAGAATAAAGATTTGGGGGAAAATGAGAAGAATAGAAGGTTTTGGGGTGTTTGGAGGCTTAGAAAGCCTCCAAAACACATAGGTCGTAGTATTTGAAACTGGGTATCACATGACCCGACTTCGATATCGCGATACCCAGGGTTGGATATAGCAATATCCTCTATTTTTGGACCTATCTAATTTGATTCTGTTTGAGGTATCATGATACTGAGGGTTGTGTATCGCGATACCACTATATGAAACAAAAAAAAATCTTACTTTTGAAATTCTAGGGGTATCACGATATCAGGGGTCCGATATTACGATACCTAAAAGATATTTGGTCCCTCTCAAAACTATCCAGGAAATCACGATATCTCCCATTGGATATCACGATTCCACTGAACTCATCCCAAAAACACTACAAAATCTTTAATTTCCCTCTCAATCCTTAAAAATCTTACCTAACAAGTTTAAAATTAAACTAATACAAATTAAAATTATAATCTAAATGTAGAAAATAAATGCAGTCTATGCTCAAAACATCTAATTATTTACAAATCTTTATTCATTTTCCACAAGCGACAAGTTAAAAATTCAACTTTGGGCAGTTGGTCACATGACCGAAATGGTGTTTCATTGGTGTCATTAACACTTGAACATTTCTTTTGTTCAGCGTACGTCCAAGTCCTCTTAAGAGTCATATATTCTTTCTTATCCTTGTTCATTTTCTAATCCTTTTGCGTGGCCCACGAACACCTGAAAAATCACATCATTCCGTGAAAGTTGCAAATTCAGTAACATGATAATCTTTCGTCTCAATCACTTGGAACTTATACTCTTGTGATGGTTGTACTTTCTTAGACCTATACTTGGGCTTGACATATTTGAAAACTTTAGTTTCTCATTTAATATCCATAACCAAATCACCCCGTCCTATGTCTATGGTAGCCCTGGATGTGGATAAGAAAGGTGTCCCTAAGAGTAATAGAATTTTTAAATCCTTCTCGAAGTCAAGCATGATGAAGACAACTAGAAAAATGAATTGCCTAACCCTCACTAACACATCTTCAAGGAATTCCTTAGAGCATACTAAAGATCGACCGACTAATTGCAATGTGGCTTCCATTTCCTTAACCTCTCCCAAAGCTAACCTTCTATAAGTTGACAATGACATGAGGTTGATCTTGGCTCCTAGGTCACACAGGGCCTTCTCGAAACTTACTCCTCCTATCTTAATAGAGATGGTAAAGCTACCGGGATCCTTTAGTTTGTGAGGAACTCTCTTAGACACTACCATGCTACATTCCTCATTAAGTGCAATTGGCTTTCTTCTCCCTATTCTTGACGAGACATTATTTCCCTAAGGAACTTAGGACATTTCGGCATGTAACACCCCTAACCCGAAACTGTCACCAGAATAAGTTAAGAGGCATTACCAGACTTGTAAATCAATTCAGAATAATCATTTATCAAATATCATCTCATTTTAATAAATATTATTCATTCACATTTAATATGTACTTAAATCGAGCATACAAAGCTTAAATCATGCATTCAGGACTAAATCAGTAACATATGAAAATTCTGGAAACTTAGAACAATTTCAACATTTCAAGTATCACACGCCCGTGTGAACAGGCCGTGTGCCTCACACAGTTAGTAGACACGCCCGTGTCTTAGACCGTGTGGAAACAGGGTATACATACTGACTTGTGTCACATGGCCAAGGACATGCCCGTATGCCAGGCCATGCCAAAACTGTAGGGTATACTGACTTGTACCACATGATTGGTCACACGCTCGTGTGTGAGCCCGTGTACCACCCACGGCCAGTAGACACGCTCGTGTGTCTAGGCCGTGTAACTCATTAACTTAATTAATTAAGCTGCAGCGGACATACGATCGAGTCACTCACCCGTGTGCTCAACAGTGTGGGGCAAAATTAGGCTTGTTATAAGCCATTTCTCCTCACCTACATTCAATCATTTATACCCATTCATATGACACCAAATATATACTCAATTTGGCAGCCAAAATAACCATTTTAATACACATTATATGCCATTTCAAAACCTAAAATTTATATACCCAAACCAATATCATAATTGCACACTTATACACAACCAAAACATAGTACCAAAATAAGCCAAATCACATGGCTTAACTTATAACAAAAACATACCAAAATCATGATATCAAGTAACATAACTAACATATTTTAAACTAGCCTATACATGCCATATTTACATATATCCACAAGTTCAAAAGTACCAATCGGAAATTGGATAGTGTGATGTGCAACTCCGACTTGTCCGAAACAAGCGAGCTAACGAACCTCTATAAAACATAGAAAAAGAAATAGAGTAAGCTTTATAGCTTAGTAAGCCCGTATAATTCAGAATTAAACTTACCATTTATACCAAACCAATATAAATAAATAAGGTAAACTCCATACAATTTCCAAATGCCTATCACAAGCATTTATCCATAGGTTAGACATGTTAATACATGAAATCATCCATTATCACAATTCAATACTCAATATAACTAGCATTCAACATTTCATTCTCAATCATATAACCAATAATCCATTCAATAACAATACTCATCCGTATAAACAAAATTTATGCCTGTTAAACCTATTAGAACTCCAAAGGATACTCGGGTGATAAACATCAGTAATCCATCAATTCATTATCATTTATGCTCTTTCGAGCCATGATCAGTAAGCTCTTCCTGAGCTGATGAACAGTAAGCTCTATTGAGCTGAAACGGCAAGCTCTATCGAGCTGAACGGTAAGCTCATACGAGCTGAAACAGTAAGCTCTAATGAGCTGAAAATAGTAAGCTCTTATGAGCTAATATATCGGTAAGCTCATACGAGCTGTGGTGAGTCCGCAACAAATGCAGGAGCTCGATCAAAACGGTAACCCTAGTAACATGTCACTCGTATCCTATGAATTCATACAGTTCAAACGGGACTCGGTAACCATTAAACTATATCAATAAGGCATTTGTGTTTCAAGTATATCAATTACTCAATCACAAACATTCATTTCAAATATTTTAAAATATATAAAAGTTCGATTCTAATTATACAAACTTACCTCGTATTGCTCGGATAAAACTATCGGCTATTCGTCGATCTTTCCTTTTCCCTAATCTAAACTCGATCTCGACTTATCTTGATCTATATATTATCAAATTCAGTATATTCAGCATTCAATCTATTCAATTTAGTCCATAATTCATATTTTGGAAAATTTACACATTTGCCATTATACTTTTCAATTTTTATAATTTAGTCCTTATCACAAAAAATTGCAAATTCATGCAATTTAGTACCTACCCATGCCTAGATGAATTCCATAGGGACTCCTAGCAGCCCATATCTTTCTTTATTTCACACTTTTAACCACCACATTTTACATTTTTACAAATTAATTCCTTTTTGACATTTTTGTCAAAAATTACTTTAAAAAACTAGTTTAACTATTAACAAATATTCAAAATTCATCCTAAAACATCAAATAAATCAAATATTCAAAATGGAACTTCACAAAATCATGAACAAATTCAAAATTAAGGCATGGGCTAGCTAGAATACAAAGCAACGATTTCAAAAACGTAAAAATCATTAAAAACTGAGCTCAAACCGTACCTTAATCAAGCCAAATGTGTTCCGAAACCTAATATCTCTTCTTTGGCTTCTTTTTATTTTTTTAATCAGTTATGAAGAAGGAAAATGATGATAATATGGCTTTTGTTTTATTTAATCTTTACTTATTTTACATTTCACTAATTTAACATTTACTAATACATTAAAAACATTCTTAATATATGTCCATACATGTCCATCTTCATTATACATGGTATAATTTCATAATAAGGACATTTAATTTAATAAACCATAGCCATTAGACACATTTAACTAATAGGACACAAGTTTTACACTTTACGCGATTAAGTCATTTTTACCAAATTAAGCTTTTAAACGGTAAAATTTCTTTACGAAACTTTCACATAATTAATCTATCATGCTATAAACCTTATTAAATTAATAAAATAAATATTTTGACTTCATATTTGTGGTCTCGAAACCACTGTACTGATTTGACCTAAAAACGGGCTATTATAGGGCATCTTTTTAAGAAGTTCTAACAAAAGGAGATTCACATTCAAGTCTTTGAACATCTTGAGTAAGTTTATGAAATCCTTATCATCTCTTTTCTTCTTCTCTATTAAACGACTCAAAAAGGGTGTGGGTTTTGGGCTAGGTGGTGGTGGTGGAATGTGTCAGTTTTAACTTGTGTGGGTTCACTCTTGGGTTTTTCCTTCTCAGCTACCCATTTTCCAACCTAAGAGTGTGGGTGCTCTCATCCTTCTCACCTACTTCTTTCTCCCTAAAATTTGGTCAGATAGGTTCCTTAACCAAAGTCCTGGATCTAAGGGTGATTGCCTTTGCGTGCTCTTTTCCTTCTTTCTTCGGATTAGGTTTGGTATTATTGGGTATGCTAGAGGTTAAATTATTTTGCAGTAGTTGCAAAACTTGGTCCAATTGACTTCAAATTTAGCACACATCGACTTGCACTACATGTAACCTTCCTCTAATTTACTCACCCTAATCGACAAGGAAGGGCCACTATTATAATGGAGGTTGGTATGGTACATTGGGTTTTAGAGGGTTAGCGTTTTGGTTCCCTTGATTTAAAGGTCCCACTTGGTTCGCTCCCCACCTAAGGTTAGGATGATCACACCATTCAGGGTTATAGGTGTTGGAGTAAAGGTTATATCCTCTTCTTCCTACATAATTAGCCTTTATATGGTTGCTCTCATCATCCTTCCATGCATTAAAATTGGTTAGATTAGTTTGGTTTTGGACTTGCGCCTTGGTCACATTCATTTCTAATTGATTAATCCTCTCAAGGACTTGTTGATACTTATCCCCGCTAGTGACAGCGTTTGCTTCCGCTTGTTTGGCTCGATATCAGAACCGCTTAGCTGGCCACATGTAAGAGTTCATCGCCATATCCTCGATGAGTTGACAAGCCTCGGTGTAAGTCTTTGACATGAATGCTCCAACTGATGCTCCATCAAGACTAGAGCGTAAATTCCCGTTAAGTCCATTGTAGAAGACTTGAAGTTGTAGCCAATCTCGTAAACCATGGTATGGAAACTTGTGCAAGATCAATTTGAAGTGCTCCCAAGCCTCGTATAATGACCTTCCAATTGTCAAAAATTCGTAATGTCCATCCAAAGTTTCATTGTCTTGATGGAAAATATTTTGCCAAAAATTTTCTCGCTAGCTTATCCCAAGTGTTGATTGAATCTACCGGCTGTGAATCTAACCATATAAAAGCATTTCTAGTAAGAGAGAAAGAGATATCCAAACATGGATAGCATTATCTGATAACCCATTATACTTAAAAGTATCATAAATGGTTAGAAACCGCTTAAGGTGTTGATTTGTATCTTCATCCATTGACCCTCAAAATTGAAAGTTCGATTGTATCATTTGGATAATTTTTGGTTTAATTTTAAAGTTGTTAGCATTAATTGCTAGGCAATTAATGCTTACCTAGAACAACGTCTAAGTTGGGCATCGCATAGTTGCACAAAGTTCTTTGCTCCATCGTTAGTTGTGGTGGTTGTCGAATTTCTGCTTATGGATTTTTAATAGGTTACTCTCTTGGTTATTGTGCCCTCCTAGCATGTGTGATGATATGTTCCAGTTTCGGCTCTAATTGCAAGACAGCATTACTAGTTCGTGTCATACAATGTTCCTGCAAGCATGAGAGATTGAAGAAAGTTAACTAAAATTTGAATAACACAAAAATAAATAGAAAATAAAGTCGTATCTATAAATCCTAGTTTGACTACTTATCTTTACCTAAAAATGTACACTAAAAATTACTCAATCTTACACTGTCTTTCGAGACAATGATGCCAACAACTTCACCAACTGCACACGTGCACATTAAAAAAACTAATTTATGAAACAATTTTTTAAAGTCTGGTTTTACTGCAAGCATACAAGTCAGTTGTAATATTTATAGTGTTACAATGAAATACTGAAGTATTCCAAAGATCGAACCCGAAGGAAGAGCAATAACTAGCATACACGATAGAGAATAAGTGGCTACTAATATAATTTTATATTATAGCAATTGATAAAAGACAAGTTTGCAAGAAAATTAAAAGTTATACTCTAGGGACTAAACTGTAAGAAATGTAAACTAGAGGGACTATCTAGCAAATGACTAATAGGGGTTGGTTGACTTCGATGTGGTTTGCCAAATCTCAGACTAGGGACATAAATCTTGTAAATTACCAAGTGGCTCTGTTTTATCTTCCGATCTTAATTTTACAGACTTAGACGAATTAGGTCTGGTTTATTTTCCAATCTCACTGATTAACCAGGACTAATGAATAGGTGCGTGACAAGATTACCTTCTGGTCTCACTTTAACTTAATATTCCCTTAGGGGTATCATAACCTATGTTCTTAGTTTTCTTCATATTAGTCTAATTGTTACAATTTAGTCCTTTGTCCAAAGATTTTAGTTTATCCACATATCCATCAACCAACCTCCTTGAGGATTTAGCTACACATGCTCAAAGTCAAGAAAATAAACATAACAATAGAAAACAAAACAACCATGAAAGTAAAGCTTAAGAAAAATGTGAAAGTTGAGATTTTTATGCAAGAAAACTTAAATAACATGAAACCAAAAGCATTTAACAAAGAAATATAAAGCAAGAAACATAAAAGGAACAATCTATAAGAGATTTGAAGTAAAATAAATTAAAATATATTAAACTAAATCTTAAAGAATCTTGAAAGCAAGGTAAAAGGACTAGAAATGTAAATAAACCTTAGCTACAGTGTTAACTAACTTAACTAATATAAAGAACATCAAGAAAAAGAAGTAAATGTAAAAAAATAAACTCTAACCTAAGGTAGAAGAAGAGAAAAGTAAAAGCCCTAGAAAAGTGCTAAGAAAAATTAAAGAAAACCTAGAGAAAACTAAACTTAAAAACTAAGCTAAAATGTGTCTCTCTCCTCAACAATTGTTGGCTATTTTGAAGGGTGTTCTGATGACTTTTTGATGCCAAAATTGCTCCTACACAGGCCTTGTGTGATTGGTGGGTCTGGTAGACAAAGACGATATCGTAATACCCAAAAGAAGATATCACGATATCTCAGGCACTATTGAACTTGGGGTCTTCCTTGAGAGGTGGGATTCGCGATACCCAACGAGGATGTCGTGATACTAATTAATTATCTCCTTGGTCTCCTATACTACTGAGGTATTGCGATTCCAGGGTTTGGATATCACGTACCCTTGCCGTAGATGTCGTTCTCGCTTGTTTTCGACCTTCGACACGTCCCTACATTAGCTAAACACACGTTAGACCTCCCAATGGCGCTGTCGACAAATTTAGGTAAACAATAGACAAAAACAAGAGATTTTCACTTATTACTTGAAAGATATAAAAATATAAAAATAACAAAAAACTAAGCTAAAAAATCTATTTTGCTCGAGAAAACTCTCCTTAAGTGTGTCAGAAAAGCCTAATTTTCCACATCAATTTATGGTAGATTCGTAGGATTCTATTTTAATGAAACTATAACTATCATATGGTTGTTTTAAGAAAAATTTATTGTTCTTTGTAATATTTTATGTTTAAGTACCATATTTTTTTCTTTAGTTTTAGTCTTTAAATGTAATTACAAATAGTATATTTTAAATAAGAGGTTATTTAATGCAGTTTGGTGAATTTGACTAAGTGTTCTATGTGATAACACCAATGTTTCAGATTCAGTGACTCGAGTCAGGTTAAGGGTGTTATATCTATTCTCACAATTATCAATGCATATCGATATTCTTTTTAACTTTATTATTGATCTATTATTTATGCTTATATTTTCAATCATGTTTATAATGTTTATTAGATCCAAGGGGAACTAATCCTTTTATGGGATATTAATGAGTGGATGTGGATTTGAGTTAAAAAGGGCATGAGAAGGTTTATATATATTTTTGTTTCCACTCCCCCAAACTTAATTCATTGCTAGTCCCGAGTAATGCACAAATTGAAGAAATCTCTTGGAAACACCTTTAAAAGATTTCTTCAAAAAACATTCTTCCCATAATTGTGAAGTTAGTATACTTATGCTTCAAAACAAAAATTTGAGATTTATGCCACTTAAGTATACTTATCATATGAAATTATTGAAAGAATAGGACCAGTAGCATATCGACTAGCTTTACCGTCAGAATTAGAAAAGATTCATAATATATTTCATGTGTCGATGTTAAGTTGTTATCGATCAGATCCATTGCATGTAATTTCACCGTCAGAGACTGAGATTCAACCTAATAGACTTATAGCGAAGAACCGATCATAATTTTAGCTTGTGAGGTTAAACAGTTGAGAAATAAAAGCATAGCTCTCGTGAAAGTACTTAGAAATAAAAGCATAGCTCTCGTAAAAGTACTTTGGAAATGGCATGATGTCGAAGAGGCTATGTGGGAGCCCGAGGAAGCTATGAGAAAATAGTACCTTAATCTATTCACTGGTATGATTTTCGGGGACGAAAATCCCTAAGGGGGAGAGTTGTAACAGCCAGTTTTTAGTCAAATCAGAATAGTGGTTTCAGGATCACAAATTAGAATTCGAAATAATTATTTTATTATTTTAATGTCTATAGCATGATAATATGTTTTTGTGAAATTTTCGTTAAGAAATTTTATCGTTTGATTAGTCAATTTGATAAAAAGGACTAAATTGTGTAAAGTATAAAAGTGATGTTCTAATAGCTAAAGGTATTAAATGACTATGAAATTAAATAGTAGAGGTCCTTATTTGGTAAATATACCATTGCTATTATGAGTGGACAATCTTGGACATCATTTAAGTGTTTTTAATGGTTTATAAGTAAGGTTAAATAGGTAATTTAGTTAATTAAAGTAAATTAAATAAAACAAAAATCATAATTTTAGTTCATCTTTCTCATTCTAGCCAAAATTAAGAAAATAAAAACAACCATGGATGTTATTTAGGGTTCGAAAATTGCATGAGTAAATTGGTATGTGATTTTGACTCGGTTTTTAATGATTTCTATGTTTTTGAACTTGTTGCAACTAGGTCTAGCTAGCCCAGAGACTATTTTGCAAAATTGGTAAAGATTTTAGAGGTTGCCATTGTTGAATGCATGTGTATTTTGATGATTAATGATAGATTATGAGTGTTTGATGATAGTTATACAAGTTTTCTTAAGTGATTTTTAGTGAAAATGCAAATTAAGGATTTAATTGACATATAAGAAAATTTTGTGGTTAAAATGTGAAATAAATGAAAAATATGGACTGCTAGGGACCTAATTGTAATTTGGATAGCATAGGTTATGGTTAAATTACATGAATTTTTGTTTTAATGAAACAAGGACTAAATTGTAAAAGTTGTGAAACATTAGGGGCAATTGTGTAAAAATGCCTTAAAATGAATTTTGGACTAAACTGAATAGAGAGATGATTAAATAAATTAATTTTTATTACATATAGATCAAGAAATGTGAAACTCGAATCTAGATCAACGGAAAGACAAAGTTCTCGACTAATCAATCAATTTAGCCATTTTTACATTCGAGGTAAGTTTGTATGTAATAAGCTTTATTGTAACTATATTTTAAATGCTTTGATATTGCATAAACTGTGAATATGAGACTACAGATATGTTCGACAATGATGTGATTACGATTTTACATTAGAAATCCCGATTGAACCTTAGGAATAGATTTGGATACTAGTGACATGTCATTAGGGGATTATTGTGATTATGTGATCCGGTGCTAGTCCTGTATGTCCTACCTGTGGCTGAGTATACCTGCATATGTTGTGATTACTTGACAGCTTGTGTGAGCAGCACCGTGCAGCCACGTCTTAACTGATAGCATGTCTGAGCAGGCCTGTTGATAACTCTAGTGTGAGCAATATATGTGATATGAGATTTAGTTGGCTTCTGGTAATGATATTGGCACTTCGGGTGCAAGATACATTGAGTTTGCTTCAAGCCATGATATTGGCACTCAGATGCAAGTTTCCCATGTATCCAATAGTATTCCGAATGCTTCAAAGGGTAAATAAAAAACGAGGTTGTGTATGAGATTGATACGAGATGATATAGGTATGTACATGAACCGTATAAGCTTAAATCGAAGGAGTTGTGAAATTCATACATAAGATTATGATTGATAATGTGAAAGGTTTGTTAGTTAAATGAACTATATGTTGATATGTTCAAATTGATGATTTGTATATTTATGATAAGATTAAGTTTATTTCATACGAGCTTACTAAGTTATATAGCTTACTTTGTTTAATTTTCCGTGTCTTATAGTGATCTCAAAGCTAGCTCAGAATTGGGGATCGTCAGAGACTTCGTCACACTATCCTACTATCACTTTGGTACCTTTTGAGCTTATGTTTTGAGTATATGGCATGTATAGGGACTTTGGTCATTTTGGTATATTTGGTAATGTGTTATGCCATTTGAATTGGCTTATAAATGCTTATGTTTTGGTTTGTATATATATTGCCATATAAGTTGGCTTATTTTGAGTGATTGAATCATGTATATATATATATATGTGTATGTGGCTTGTGTGATGTTTTGAATGTTGGATACGTGATGCTTGTGCATAATTAGTATTATGGATAGCTAATGGTTGAATTATGAGTATTGGTATGCTAGTGAATCTAGGCATTAATGCATATTTGAGTTTGGTATGAATTTAGATGGCATACTGTGGTATTGAAATGTTTTGTATTGGTTGGTGTTTGAAATGGTATAAATGATGCTTGATTGAGAGTAGTTGAATGCCTATATGAGCTATGTTTTGTGCCAATTGGGTTAATATAGGTATATGAAGATTTGGGTGGCGAAATGGCTTGGTAAATAGCCTAATTTTGTCCACACAGATAGAGACACGGGCGTGTGTCCCCTAGTGTTGAGATTGGAATCAAGTCAGTATGCTCCACACGGCCTCACACACAAGCGTGTGATATGACCGTGTGGCATAAGTCGGTATACCCTACAGGTTTGGCATGACCTAGTACATGGCCTGACACACGGGCATGTATGGCCATTTTTAGGGCACACGGGCGTGTGTTGGCCGTGTGACCCATCAGAGAGTTACACAGGGTCAGACACGGGCTGAGACATAACCATGTACTCCCATTTCGAATGTCCACACAACCAGTGACACGGGTGTGTCTGTTGGTTGTGTGAGATACATGGCTGGGCCACACGGGTGTGTGTCCCCTATTTTGGGAAAAAATTATAAGTGTTTCAAAAGTTTCCAAAGTCATCGGTTTAGTCTTGAACCACCCTGAATGCATGTTTTGGGTCTCGTAGGCTCGTATTAGGGAAAATATGTTTGAGATTGATTGATGATTGCTTGTAATGTGAAAATGTATGCAAAATGAATGTGTAATTAGTATATAAGTTCGGTAATGCTCCATAACCCTATTTCGGCATTGAATACGGGTGAAGGGTGTTATAGTTGAGACCCTGGGACATGTTGGAAAGATAAGGGAATGTGAGCTAAGATACATTCAACGGGACATGTGAGAGGAAATAAGGAGAGTGTTAGCTTTATGCTTCACTTTTGGGACATGTTTGACTCTATAAGTTTGGTGTGTTAGAGATCCGTGTATCCGATGAGTGATGATAGATTTCACTTTTATGTTTCATAGCTCAAGTGCCAAATTATCTTAAAATGTATATATGTGTAATGTGATATATGCCTAAATGAGTATGTGGTTGCTATGCAAATTATCTTAAGTTATGAATATGTGTGTATTGTGATATGTGTTTATGTGACATGTGATATGTGACCATTATGCAATTTATCTATAAAGATGTTTTCAAGTATTATGACATATGCTTAAATGCTATGTGATTATATGAATATTGTGATATATGCTTGTATGTTAGGTGATTATATATGTAACATGATATATGCTTGAAAGTGAATATGTTTACCATGTAAAAGGACTAGAAAATAATGCACGAGTAAGTTTATTATGACACTAAAGTTGGAACTGTTGAGGTTGTGCTATATGGTTGTTTTGTTAATGCTTGATGAATTGTTTGCTTGGTAGTTGTTCTAGGTATTTACTGAGCTTGTGAAGCACACCCACTCCTTTTTAACCATTGCAGATTAGTTGTGTGTCGGTGTGAGCGGTGTGGTTTCCGAGAGGTGATCCAAGCAAGTCTATTTGTCATTTTGTATGTGTTCTATATTTATTTTCGTTTTGGGGAATAAGGTAATTTGGTAGACTTGCATATAGCAATGTTAAATTCTAGACATTTTGCTGGTTTTTGGTTCGATTTATAAGGATTACATGTTATTGTTATGCTTGAGTTCATGAACATGATGAGGGATTGACATTACTCGTTCAAACATGATAATGCAATATTGAACTATTAATTAGGATGTTGAATGATTTGTTGTCAAAGTAATTGATGTATGATGTTTGAGAACTACATTGTAATGGATTAATTGCTTATGTATGCTGCATTTCTGAGATCTGGAGCAGAGGTATCGATAATCGAGTTTTCAAATCGATACCTCTGTGTTTTGAAATGTGTAGGAAATCAAAATAGAGATTTGGTATCGATACCTTTACTTGAGTATCGATACTCGAGGTAAATTTATTGATACTTAACGATAGATACCGATAATTTTTGAGACTTTGATTTTTAATCGATAAACAGAAAGCAAGTTTGGTATCGTTTTTCCAGGTGGTATCAATACCATTTAAAGAAAATATCGATACCTTAGTGTTAGTATCGATACCTACGGACCTGGTTTGAGAATTTTGTTGAATGGACCTTATGCATGATTTAATGTGTTTATAAGACTATTTAATGTAAGTTTAGCATGTGATAACGATAACTAGCTAGTATTATTGACTTAAGACTATAGTATGATTGACTATTTAATGGATATTTTGTTGGAATGAGCTTTTACTTGTTAGTTATGACATGAGACGATGGTGTGACATCTTGATATTTGGGCTTGGTGACTAGGCTAGGGATAGGATGTTACATTTTCAATACAGAGGTCTTGCAAAACTTAAAATACACCAGCTACGGTGATTGTAGCAACAAACTAAGTTTGTTCATCCTGTTCGTTAGGCAGGGCATACTGGGCATACCAAAGCTCCCCTTACATAGATAAAAGCATTGTTGGGAGACATCAAATGGGAATAAAACTCCCTGACAACCTTTGTTAAAGCATCATCAGGATGGACACAAAAAGCTTGCCATCCATGCTTTTCAATGATTGACGATATAAACTCATCAAACCCCATGAAAGGTTCATCTTTTAAAATGAATCCTTTTTCAAAAAAGAACGATCACTTGGAGATATTATGGGTATATCTTTCTTCTGTTTCTTGGTTGAAAAAGGTTCTTGGTGGTGCATTAGCCTGCGAAGGAGGAGCATGTTGAGCCATTCAAAAAAAGTTAGAGTAACTATAAAAAGAAAAAAAGTAAGATCTTTGCAATTATGGAATAAACAAAGAAAATGTTGAAGAAGAAGGAAACTGATAGTAACTGTGAAAGAGGATGAATCAATTAGGGTAAAAGAAAAAGAAAAATCAGGCCGTGACATCGGTGATAAGCAAGCTGAAATTATGGCCTGACACAGTGAAAGGAAGTTTAGGCGGGAAGATAAAAATTTTATTAGGGGTAAATAAAGTAAAACTGGCAAGTATTTCTAATGGGCTAACTACTAATCTACCAAGCCCAATCCTTAGTATACCTACAAAGAAAAAAATAAAAAATTAATTATCCCAATCAAATAAAGAAAAACAAATAAAGCAAAAACAAAGAAAACAAAGAAACTAATGCAGAGGTGGGAACTTAAGCATTTCAAAGAGCAATGGAATGTTTATCCCTAGTTATAGGGGCAACCTAATAATGCTTCAAACGTTGGCCATTGAATTTGAAATTAAGGCCAATCTTCTATTTTTGACTTTTACAGCTCCATGAGGGTAAATATGCACTATCTCAAATGGGCCAGATCAACAAGACTTTAATTTTCTAAGAAACTATTTCAACCTGGAATTGAACAACAACACTTGTTGTCCAGGTTTAAATTATCGTGGCAAAATCTTTTTGTCATGCCATCGCTTTGTCCTTTCTTTATATAGTTTGGCATTCTCATAAGCTTGCACTCTGAATTCCTTCATCTCATTTAGCTCCAATAGTCAGTTATTGCCAGCATTAATCCAATCCATATTCAATTTCTTAATTACCCAAAATGCCTTATGTTCAAGTTCAACAGGAAAATGGCAAGGTTTTCCATATACAAGCTTGAAAGACAAAATTCCCAATGGTGTCTTGAAGGCAGTACAATATGCCCACAAAGCTTTATCCAATCTAGATGACCAATCATTGCGGGTGGGATTGACCACTTTCTCCAAAATTTGTTTAATTTCTCTATTAGAGGCTTCGGCTTGTCCATTTCTTTAAGGGTGATATGCCGTGGCAATTTTATGTTTAACCACATATCTATTCAAGGTAGTAGCGACTAATTTGCAGTCAAAATGAGAATCTTCATCACTAATCAAAGCACGAGGAGTACCAATCATGGTGAAAATATTCTTTTGTAGGAACTTTAGTACCGAATTTGCATCATTCATAGGGAGAGCGACAACTTCAACTCATTAGGAGACGTAATCTACAACTACAAGTATGTACATGTTTCCCCAAGAAGGTGGAAATAGACCCATAAAACTTATTCCCCAAACATCAAATAGCTCAAATTCTAAAATATTTTGCAGTGGCATTTCATACCTCTTTGATAAGTTCCCAGTTCGTTGACAATGAGTGCAAGCTTGAAAAAATTCATGTGCATCTTCAAAGATGCTTGACCAATAGAATCCAGATTGGAGAACTTTTTCCTCAGTTTGCATTCCCTATAGTGTACTCCATACGGTGCTGAATGACTGTGGTGTAAAATACTCTAAATCTCGTCATCCAGTACATATATTTAAATTATTTGATTTGTGCAATGTTTAAATAAGAAATGCTCATCCTAGTAATATTGCTTGGCATCATGAAGAAATTTCCTTCGTCTTTGACTGTTGAGATCGGGTGGTAATAACCCACTTATTAGGAAATTAATGATATCAGCATACCAAGGTAATGATGTGGCAACCAGCAGTTGCCCATATGAGAAATCCTCCTTAATGATTTGAATATTGTCGTCTTCATTGTTTGCTTCAAGTCTCGACAAGTGATCAGTCACTTGATTCTCGGTTCCCTTCCTATCTAAAATTTCAAGATCAAATTCCTACAACAATAAGATCCACTAAATTAACCTTGGCTTACCATCTTTCTTGGTCACTAAATACTTAATCGTAGAATGGTTCGTATAAACTGTAACTTTGGTACCAACTAAATAAAATCTAAATTTTTCAAATGCAAATACCACAATCAATAGTTCCTTTTCAGTATTCATGTAGTTCAACTGCATCTGTCATGGTTCTGCTTGCATAGTAAATGGCATGATCTTTTCCTAAGCACTACTCCTACAGCAAGATCATTGGCATCACACATAAGTTCAAAAGGTAGTGTCCAGTTCGGTGCTATGACAATTGGTGCTGCCACCAGTTGTGTAACACCCCTAACCCATATCCGTCACCGGAACAGGGTTATAAAGCATTATCTGAATATACAGATCAAATAAGATATTTCATATCATTTAACATTCATAACAAAAATCGATCATATTCAATCATATTGTCCCTTATATGAGCCCTTGAGATCCAAAATACACATTAGAAACGAGTCGGGACTAAACCGGGTACTCAGAGAATTTTTCGCAAGATGTCAAAATTTTTCCAAAGTACAGGGACACATGGCCGTGTCTTAGGCCGTGTGGGCATTCGAAATAGGGTACACAGTGATATCCCAGTCCATGTTAGTACTTGTGTAACTCTCTGACTTGTGTCACATAGCCAAGTCACACACCCGTGTGCTAAGCCGTGTGAACATAATATTTTACATTAAATAGGTGCATGGGTCACACGGCCAAGCCACACGCCCGTGTGCTAGGCCGTGTGATCAATTCTGAGCATTCTATTTTGAAATTTAAAGATGCAGGAGACACACGACCAAACCACACGCCCATGTGCTAGGCCGTGTGTCATACACGGTTGAGACACGCGCCCGTGTCTCTGCCCTTGTGGATGAAAATAGGCCATTTCCAGGGCCACAATTTTCACCCAATTTGTCTTCCACCTACATTAACACTTAAACACATTCACCAACCAATTCAAGACATTCAAATCAAGCTAAAATCATCCCTTAAACATAACATATTACCACACACAACCAATGAGCTCTTAGGCACCTCAAATGACAATTTATTATCATGTCTACTTAGTGTTCATATTTACCTAAATAACCAAATGCATATATGAAAAATCAAGCTCAATACTTCTAACATGATAAATCCACTTATATATACATCAAAACATATCAAATATAAGCCATTCAAGTGGCTATTATCAATCAAACATTTACATGCCAACATTTTGGATAATTAAGCTATACATTCCATTATAACCAAAATGAGTTTACTATTTATACCAAAATGAGCCGAGGGATAGTGTGATGATGCTCTAACCAATCTCCAACTTTTACGAACTTTCGTGTACTATAAAACAGGGAAAATAAAATAGAGTAAGCGTATAATGCTTAGTAAGCCCGTATAACATGGAATTTAACTTACCATTTGATCACATTAAAGGTATACACATAAAACATATTCCAAACAACTTCGCCAAAAGCCTAAACATATATCCTCGTCAACATGTTAGTCATGTATTTCATAGAAATATCAAGGAACATATATAAGCTAATAACAATAGAATTGCCATATACATATACTTTCCATATCATGGATTCATATAACATTCACAAACCATTTCCATGTATTTTAGATATATTCAGTAATAATCCATTCCGAATCCATATTATCTCATATCAGAACTTGCTTGTTGAACCATTTAAAATCTCGATGGATACAAGGGTAGTACACATAAAGTGTACAAAATTGTAATCTGTCAATTCATATTCGAGAATGCTCATACGAGCACATAAATGGGAAGCTCTCTCTCGAGCCATATAACAGAAAGCACATGTGAGCTGTATAACGGGAAACTTATCTAGGTTGTATAACGGGAAGCTCATAAGAGCAATATTCAGGAAGCTCATGTGAGCTAATAATGAGTAGCTTCAAAGAGCCATTAATCAGGAAGTTCTAGATAGCCATATATTGGGAAGTTCAAGCGATCCAATAGCGGGAAGCTTTAGAGAGCCATTAATCAGGAAGCTCACGAAGAGCCTTTAATCGGGAAGCTCAGAAAGAGCCATATATCGGGATGCTAATAAGAGCTGCAGTGTATCCACAACACATGCAGAATCACAACCAATCAAGATGCTCTAAAGAGCTATTAACGGGAAGCTCGCAAGAACCATATAACGGGAAGCTCGAGAGGGCTAATAACGGGACACTCTTTCAAGCTGTGGTGTGTCCGCAACATATGCAAGACCATAACCAATTCAGGTACCCTGTATCCATCGAAATTTCATCTATTCAAAAGGAACTTAACATTTATCGGGCTTTGTCGGATATGTAATCAGTTTCATATAAATAGAAATTACACAATTCAAATATACAACATTCAATTCAAACATATAAATATACACAATTTAGTTACACGAACTTACCTCGACAATTGTTCGTGTACGTAAAATCTACTAATCCGATACTTTTTCTTTTCCTCGATCTAACTCCGTATTCGGTCTATCCAGATCTAGATGAATGAATTTAACATCAATTTAATACAATTCATATTCAATTTAATCCAATTCACATCCTAGGTAATATTACCATTTTTCCTCTATACTTTTAATAAATTTTGATTTCGTCCCTAGGCTTGAAAAATAAAATTCGTGCAATTTAATCATTACTCCAAGCCTAGCTGATTTTTACATATAACATTAGTAGCCCATGTATTTCATAAAATTTAGAATTTTTCCATGAATTTTACATCTATTCAATTTAGCCCCTAAATCATAATTTCATCAAAATTCTCTTTACAAAAGTTGTTTATCTATCAACAACCTTTCATTTTCTACCATAAAACTTCATAATTCGTGCATACTTATCCATGAAAAAACCCTAGTACTTTGATAAATTTACAAATTAATCCCTAAGATAGCTATATTAAGCTATTACAATCTCGAAAATATAAAAATTACTAAAAAAGGGACAAGAATTCATACCTAATTAAGCCAAAATAGTTTGCTTGAACTCTCCATCCATAACTAGGGTTTCCATGTCTTTAATTTTAGAAAAGATGATAAAAAATGATGATATTTTATGTTATTTTATTATTTATCATCTTTTCATCTTTTACTTTCCAATTTAGTCCTTTTCTTTATTTAATTTTCCATGGATGACTAAGCATACTTATCTACTAACTCCTCTTAATGGTCTATTTGTCATATAAGAACCTTCAATTTTGAATTCTATTGCTATTTGATACTTATAGCTACTAGACTAGAACTCAACTTTTGCATTTTATGCAATTTGGTCCTTTCCATATAAATAGACAAGTAATCGATAAAATTCTCTACGATATTTCAATTATAATGCATTTTATAAAATAATATTAAAATAATTTTTCTTCCGGACTCAGATTTGTGGTCCCGAAACCACTATTCTAATTTCACTGAAAAGAGGCTGTTACAAGTTGCTTTTTTAATTCTTCAAATGCTTGTAAAAAAGACTCATCAAACTTGAAAAATCTATTATGCTCTAACAATGCACACAGGGGTTTGGATATTTTTGAAAAATCCTTAATAAAGTGTTGATAAAATCCTGCATGGCCAAGCAAACTTCGAATACCTTTAACTGTAGTTTCTTCACAACGACAAAGAACTAGCTCCAAGTTCTTTAAACAACCTTTGAAGGTATAACCAAACACTGAGAAGTCATCCATAAAAACTTCCAAAAATTTCTCCACCATGTCCTAAAATATTTCCATCATGCAAAGTTAAAATGTTGCAGTGTTGCAAGGTCATTGCACAATCCAAATGGCATTCGCCGAAAAGCAAAGGTTTCATACGGACATGTGAAAGTGGTCTTTTCTTGATCTATGGAGGCTGTGGCAATCTACTTATATTCGAATAACCATCTAAGAAGCAATAGAAAGCTTTCTCCACTAATCTTTCTAACATTAGACCGATGAATGGCAAAGAAAAATGGTCTTTCTGAGTTACTTTGTTAAGCTTACGATAGTTCATGCATACTCTCCATCCCGTGACAGTATGAGTTGGGATGAGTTCGTTGTTGTCATTGCTAACTATGGTGACACCTCCTTTCTTTGGTACATATTTAACATGGCTCACCCACGAACTATAAAAAATAAGGTATATTATTCCAACGTCAAGCAATTTAATAATCTCCTTTTTAATAACTTCCTTCATAATGAGGTTTAGTCTTATCTGCTGCTCAATAGACTTACCATGGCAATCCTCTAGTAAAATCTTATGCATACAGATGGCAGGGCTGATTCTTTTGATATTAAAAATTGTCCACCTCAATGCTTTCTTAGATTTCTTCAAAACTTCTAATAACTTCTTCTCCTGATCAGGTGTCAATTCTACAGATATGACTATTGGCAAAGTGTTGTTGTCTCCCAAGTAAGCATGCTTTAAGTGTAATGGAAAAGGCTTTAATTCCAAAGTAGGAGGGTCATCTATGGAAGTTCTAGGAGGCCAAAAAGAATGATTTAAGAAATTTAAAGATTCGAAACTCCTCCCTTGTCGATACTCAAATTGCTTGGTCTCTATAAGTTTACCAGTCATTTCTACTTCAGTCAGCTCAAATGGATCTCTATCATTATCAGAATTGATGTGACAAAACTTTGCAAACTCTTCCTCTACTATTGAGTTGAGAAATCTAATGGCTTGACATTCTTCATTTTCATCTGCACACATCATGGCATCAAAAACATTAAAAGTTATTTGCTAGTCATTGACCCTCATTGTCAACTCACCTTTCTGCACATCAATTAGCATTCTACCTGTTGCTAGAAAATGTCTCCCAAGAATAATTGGTACGTCTTTATGAGCTTCACATTTTAGAATAATAAAATCTACTGGAAGAATAAATTTATCAACTCTTACTAGCACATCTTCAATCACACCTTCTAGATGTGCATAGGAGCGAACTGCTAGTTGTAGCATGACTATGGTGGGTCTTGCCTTCCCAATTCCTAAATTCCTGAAAATGGACATAGGCATTAAATCTATACTTGCTCCTAAATCACATAATGCCTTGCCAACATAATGATTTCTAATTGAATAAGGGATAATAAAACTCTCTAGGTCCTTCAACTTTGAAGGCAATTTGTTCATCAACATTGTTGTGCACCCTTCAATGAGAGCAATAGTTTCAAATTCCCCTAATCGTCACTTCTTTGACAAGATATCCTTCATGAACTTAACGTAATTGGGCATTTTCTCTAGTGTGTCCACCAATGGTATTTTGATATGAAGCTGCTTCAAGAAATCCAAGAATTTTTTGAATTGAAAATCTTCCTTCGACTTCTAAAATCGTTGAGGAAAAGGTGGCAGTTGTAACGCCCCGTACCCGAGACCGTTACCGGAGTCGAACACGGGGTGTTAACGGACTTAATTCATTTGCTTACAGTTCATTTTAAAATTTCGGACAAGTCGGCTAACGCATCACAGTCACTTTAAAAAATCATATCTCGAGTTCCAAAACTCAAAAACCGATTCCGTAAATTTTTCCTGAAACTAGACTCATATATCTATCTACAAATTTTTTCTAGAATTTTGGTCAGGCCAATTAGTACAGTTTATTAGTTAAAGTCTCCCTGCTTCGTGGTTCGACTACTCGACCTTCATGCATTACGACTTAGATATCTCCCTGTACAGGGATTCAATGCTTATGCCATTTGTTTCTAATGAAACTAGACTCAAAAAGGAATCTGTACATATAAGTCATGACTTCTAATTATCTCTGGTTAATTTATAGTGAATTTACAAAGTCAGATACGGAATCCAGAAATCGCTCTGGCCCTGTTTCACGAAAACTTAAACATCTCATAAAATACGGCTCATATGGTCGTTCCATTTCTTTCATATAAAAATAAACTCATCAAGATTCGATTACATAATTTATTCATTATTTAATTACATTTCTACTATTTTTAGTGATTTTTCAAACACACATCCTCGCTCTGCTGTCAAGATCTAGTTTAAGGTAAATTTCACCTATTTCATAGTTTTCCATGAGTCAACTAGCCATTTGTCATACATAGCACCAAAATGATTGTGATTAACCATTCCAATGGCTAATCATTACCAAGCATTTCCATACCACTCAATGAACAATATACAAAATGATTATAATGCTATGCTCAAAATATGTATAAGCCATTTTCGCATGGCTATCCGAATATATACATTACCAAAAGGTACTTGATTAACGACAAAGGTTAGTCCTATACATGCCATTATCAAAGTTCAACTAAAAGAGTACCAAAAGGGCTTTGATAGTGTGGACGACTTCGACTTTGACACTCCCGAGTCCGATAGCTGACGAACAAAATCTATAAAATAGAGAATCAAAGCAACGGAATAAGCATTTTAATGCTTAGTAAGTTTAAGTAATGAAATTATTTACGACTAAAGTATAGCGTTCATATGACTAAATGAATAATTGCATATACGCATATTCCCAAAATCACACTTACTTCACGCGTCAACCAGTATATTCATACACAAGGGATCAAACCTAACTAAGACCGGAAGTTTGTTAATCAATTGAGCGAATACTATTTAAAAGAAAATCAACTTTCCGATGCATATACGAAACATACCTTATTGTTTGGATTTTATGAGCGTATTAATTGAAATTATTACAGCAAGATCGCTCATTTCCAAACCCAAGTACCTTCGGGATTTAACCGGATATAGCAAATCGCACAAATGCCTTTGGGACTTAGCCCGGATATAGTAACTCGCACAAATGCCTTCGGGACTTAGCCCGGATATAGTCACTAGCACAAAATGCCTTCGGGTCTTAGCCCGGATATCGTCACTAGAGCAAATGCCTTCGGGACTTAGCCCGGATATAGTCACTAGCACAAAATGCCTTCGGGTCTTAGCCCGGATATCATCCGAATAATCATGCACATATATCAATAAATCATAACACATCTATTTTTCATTTTCGTTACTAGAACTCAAACACAAGACACTTATCAACCATTACCATTTTCGGCTCAATAGTCACATACAAAGAGCATGATCTCTTTACACATTCGGCTACTAGTCATAGTATAAACTAATTACCTCGATATATAATTCAAGTAGAATCATTATATCATCGTTTATTTGTTATGATTATATGTCATGGCTTAATCAAATCATAAACTAAGTTCCATTACTCAAAGACTTACCTCTAATGTTGTCGAATGACTTCAACGGCTATTCGATTACTTTTTCCTTTCCTTTATCGGACTTAGTTCCCCTTTGCTCTTGAGCTTAATAAAACAAATGAATTTATTCAATTACTTATCCAACTTTACTATATACAAATATCTATTTATTAAGATCCATTTCAAACTAAATATTAGGCAACCGATCATATATTCTCCCCATAGTGATATTCAAACATTGTAGCCAAAGAATCACAATTATCGAATGTTTAACTATGATCGGACATATGATATTGCCCGTATGTCTTAAGCTAATTACCGAACCTATTGCCTCAATTCATGTACATATCGAATATAGTAATCCTTACTTGAACTATTAGCCAACCTTATCAAATGAACAATTATACTTAAAATACCATATATATGTATATCTATATAAGTGCATAGATACTATGTTACCAACAATTATTTCCTTGCTTAGTAGCCGAACCAATATACAAATTAATTCATACAGTCAAACGAATCAATAATAGACTACCCTTAATCATATCTACCCGTCACATTTACTCTACTTAAACCGAATGAACTTGCACATAAAGTCCTTGGCCGAACCTCTCTAAACACAAGTCAACCAAAATCTTAATATTTATCTTGTGTATAACCTTATTTACCTTCCAATAATCATAACAATATCAAACTCTTAATATTTATGTACAAAGCCAAATCTTAATATGATCCAACCTCCAACTCATTCATTTCAATCACTCACACGGCATTTGTTCAATTCATTAGACAAATCTATGTTTGGCCATTGTACTCATGAGCATTAAAATTTATAATTTGACTAACTTAAACCCTTTTCTTCAACAATTCTTCATAAAACATAAAGACTATAACCCAATCTCATCCTTTAATAACTAAAACCGAATGCTCAAACCATCACCAAGATTTCAAAATTTTGACATGGGTTATGTAAGAAATTAGCTAATTAACTAGAAACAAGCTTAAAATTCAAAAAAATCTAACACAATTTACTAACCTCCCTTAGGCTTAAAGTGACCGAAACCTTCTCTTCTTCCTCCCTCAAGTCACGGCAATGGAGGAGCAAGGATGAAACAACTATGGTTTCTCCTCCCACTCACCTCATGTTTTATTATTCTTAATTTATTATTTTATTTT
The DNA here is from genome assembly GCF_025698485.1 of Gossypium arboreum. Lineage (NCBI taxonomy): Eukaryota > Viridiplantae > Streptophyta > Magnoliopsida > Malvales > Malvaceae > Gossypium > Gossypium arboreum. The sequence continues at coordinate 49,288,493 of NC_069076.1, forward strand.
GTAAACTAAAAATGTTAATAGAAAAATACATATTATCAATAATAGCCCATACCATGGCCGGCCACTACTTATCATAAATGGAAATTTGACATGCAAATCCATCATTTTTACAACATGCATTAATAGATCCTTATAGATTAACCTATCTCATTTCAAAAGTGTCACACATAAGTCCTATTAACTAAATTCACATGCAATCGACTAAATCGAAGCTTAAAACTTTCACACATTCATATTCACATATTTTAGACAATAAATATCATATTCAAATACTTCGGTGACTCGGTTTAGCGGTCCCGAAACCACTTTTTGACTAGGGTCAATTTAGGGCTGTCACAGCAGTGGCCTTCCTTCAAGATTTTGCTTGCTCTTCGACATTCGCCTTATGTGTGAAATCTGAGCTATCTTCTTCAACAGCGACATCATTAACAACTTTAGGTAGCTGAGTACCACTTCTGAATGTAATGGCCTTGCAATGTTCCTTCCCTTGATATCTTGATTTTCTAGTATCACTCAGCAATGCTCCTTGCGATCTCAAACTTAATGCCCTGGCAATCTACCCCCCTTGATTTTCCAAGGCTATTAGAGATGTAGCTTGAATCTGTATCATAGCATCATTTTTGGCCACATATTCCTTCAACAGGGCTTCCATCGATAAAGAAGATGATGCTGAACTTTGTTGAACATTTTTTTGTGGCATGGGTTGATTATATCCAAGTGGTGTACTTGTGACATTCTGTCGAGCAACATAACTAGAATTTCCCAATCATTGATTACTTCAGCTGAAGTTGGGATGTTGTTTCCATCTTGGATTATACACATTGGAATATGAATTATTGTTTTGTTTGAAATTTCACATGTAATATACTAAGGCTAGGTTTGATAGGCATTCATCAAAAACATGATCTTCCCCACAATAAACACATGTTAGCTCAGTTACTTTCATTTCCTGCAGTACACCTGGTCTCTTCAGTGTTTTAATCATATTAGCTAGGGATGGTACCTAAGCTATTAATGAGGTGATTGCATCAAGCTTCATTACTCCAGCAACTCTTTTGCATATCCCTACTCTTATATTCAGATATTGATGATCATTGTTGGCTATCCTTTCCAGAATCTCATATGCCTCATTATATGATTTATCTAGTAACATGACATTGGCAGATGCATCAACTACTATTCTTGTATCTGCATTCAGTCCATTGTAAAACATTTCCATCTATATCCAATGTTGGAAACCATGCATATTTTCTAAGTAATTCTTTGAATCTCTCCCAATCTTCATACAACGTCTCATCCTCAGTTTACCAAATAGATGTAATATCATTCTTTAACTTACGTTTCATATTTGGGGGATTATATCATAGCAAGTTTTTTTGACAAAGATCATTTAAGGATGCCACCATTCTTGACGACAAATTATTCAACCATGCTCTGGCACGATCTTGCAATGAATAAGGAAATAACTTGAGTTTCGTGGCATCTTCATAAACACCCTGTTGCCTGAATGAATCACAAACCTCAAAAAAGAGTCTTAAATGTAGCTGTGGATCTTCAGTAAGTAATCCACTAAACTGTCCTACTATTTGTAGCATTTAAAACATTATTGGTTTTAACTCGAAATGCTGAGCTTGAATCTGTGGTCTGAAAATCATTGGATTCAAATGATCTAAGATAGGCACTACATGTTCTCTAATGGGTCTGTCTTTATCATCTATCTCACGAGGAATATTAGCAACACTACCATTCAGACGTACAGATCTTCTCCATTTGGATCACTTCCAATCCTTGCCACCTCTCACAATTCTTTTCTCCTTCTCCTCAAAGTTCTCTTAATTTTAGGATCAAAATAATACTCTTCGTTTTTGGGAAAACCTCTACTCATAAACTAGCAACAGACCTGAAAAAGAAAATAAAAACAACTAAGTAAGTTAAAACTAATAAAATCAAATCAATAATAACAAACCAAAATTCACCAATTTGTCGATCCTCAGCAACAGTACGAAAAACTTGTCACGTGTGAAATGAAATGTGAATGTGCAAGTGTACACATCGAATCAAGTAATAAAGTAGTAAGTAAGATCTCCACAGGGATCAGTTAGGATTAATATGGTTATATAACAGCCCATTTTTCAATGGTGTTGGAAACTATGGTTTCAGGACCACAAATCTGACGAGTAAGTTCATAATATTATTTTTTAATATTTATGAGTCAAATATTGTTTTAAAAAGGTTTTTGATTTGGTAATTTAGGTTATATAAATGATATATTAAGTTCAAGTGGTAAGACCCTAAAGTCAAGTGGTTTTAGAAAATGAGGTATCGGGACCTCATTTCTATAGAATGAGCCTTAAATATTTTTATAAATATTTACAGAGCGTTATTAAGTTTGTATTAAAGTTTCGTTAAGAAATTTTATTGTTTCGATAGTTAATTAATTAAAAAGGACTAATTTGTAAAGGATGTAAAATTTGATCATTATTTGATTTGAGTGATTGAATGCCTTATTGAATAAAGGAAAAAGGGACTTAAATGGAAATTAAACCATTTAAGGATTTATTGGACGATTTTGGGTAAATAAAAGCATGAAATTTGGATGATATTTAAATGGACAAAATGGTAATTTTCTAATTAAATTAAATTAAATAAAAGAAAGTTTGTATCATGTTTTCTAATTCATTTCTTTCATCAAATCGGAAGAAGAAAGCCATTTTTAAAGGCTTTTAAGCTTTGACCAAACTTCATTGTGTGCTTGTAAGTCCGTTTTAACCCCGTTTCTAATAATTTTTTTATGTTTTTGAGATCTTTGCAACTAGGTCCAATTAGCCCGTACCTTCAATTTTGAAACTCTTAAAGATATTGAATGTATTAATTGATGAATCTATGTGATTTTAGATATTAAATGGTGAATTTGTGGTATTAGCTATTATTTATAAGTACTTTGTTAAGTAATTTTGATGAATTTACCGATTAGGGACCAAATTGTTGAAATAGTAAAAATAAAAGGAATTGTTGTGAAATTATTACAAATATGGGCTTAATTGGATTCCATGAATATTAAAATGGCATGGGTTTGCATTAAAAATGGTTAAGTTGCATGTTTTAGGCTCAGAGACTAAATTGATTAAAAGTAAAATGTTAAGGGCAATTTTGTAAAAATTTCAAAAATGACTAAATTGCATAAAATGGAGTGATTTCACTATATAAATTAATAAATTGATTGAAATTATTAATTTAGATCAAGATCGAGTGGAAAATCAAGAAGAATGGAAAATTACTAAAAAGCCCATTTACTTTGACATTTCTGAATTTTTAGCTAGGTAAGTATATGAACTTTAATCACTTAAATGTTGATTAAATTGATTGTTAATTGTTTTTCTAATGTAAATGATTCAATATACATATGTTATTATGCAATTTATCATGTCATGAAACGATGGAAATCCAACAATGTACGATGATTATCGAGCCTCATTTGAACCTTAGGAATTCGTAGGATAGAAATGACATGTCATTAGGGTTTCCATGTTTTTGGGTGCTAGTCTCGAATGTCTTACTGATGGCTGAGGTTCGGTGTATGTTGTAGATACTCTACAGCTCGTGTAAGCAGCATCGTGTAGCTTACATTCGGACCCACAACTCGTGTGAGCAGACACATTCCACAGCTCGTGTGAACCGACCTATTTCACAGTATGAGTAGACTTATTTCACAGCTTGTGTGAGCAATGATGTAAAGGAAAGTAAATGGTACAGTTATATGTTAGCACACTTAGTGTGAGCTATCCCGTTTATCCAATGATATTCTAAACAGTTCAACGGGCATGAAAAAGGAAAGGAAAGGTATGTGTTCAATATGAACCAAGACATGTATTTATGAAGTACATTGAAATGGTGAGATATATGAAAAGCATGTTATGCTATGATGGGTGATAAATCAAATTTAATCATGCTTAAGTATAATGGATATCCATGTTAAATTCATATGAATTATTTTTAAATGAACTAACATGTGTTGTTGATGTGCTTAGGCTTGTGCCAAGCTTGTGGTTATGATTGATGTTAATGCTTATGCCTGTATTATGTATATAAAACAAGGAAGAAAAGGGAATGAAACAGTAAGTTCATAATTTGGATGCATTACAATGTTATAAAAGGTTTGATGTGATAAATGATGTACTTATATGTGAGAAGTCTATTTATGCTATGAATGAATTTACCTATAACATGGATAGATACACTAATTCGTGAAATGATAATGTTGTTTAGGCTTATGCTAAGTATTCAGAATAGAAGGGAAAGTGAGTAAATAGAATGATTCATGATCTTATGAAAAGGTTGATGATTATGTATTATGAATTATAAATCCCAATATGTTATATATGAAAAGTATATGTGATGTTGATGAATATACTCAAATGTGAATTGAATGTTGTTCAATAGTATTATACCAAGTTTAAAGTATTGGTGTTAATCTATGTATTATAGTATTGAAGTGATAAGTTGTGTTTCATGTTCTACGAGCTTACTAAGCATTCATTGCTTATGTAGTTATCTTTCTCTTACTTTACAGATTATTGGAGGCTCAATTGGTTTAGAAGCACGTTGGAGACCTATCACACTATCTAGAGATTAAATTGGTAGATTCTAATGTTTTGATCAAGGTTATAATGACATGTATAGGTAGAATTATGGTTTATAATAGTTGATGAATTTGGCATGTATATGTCATTTTGGTCGATGAAACCTTAGTACTTTTGATGCCTTCATTTTGACAATGTGTTAATGCATGTTTGAGTGGCCAAAATAGTAGGTAATGAATTGACCTCAACATGGTCAAGCTATAGTATGATTTGGAAAGGTTTTGAATATATGTGCATGATTGAAATATGGTTTATATACATGTTGGTTGTTGGAACCATTTGGTAATGGCTAGATTGGTGTCATTTAGATGACTTTGATGGATGTGAGAAGTGGTCTAAATGGTAAGGCTATTTTGATTTGGTATGGTTCTAATATGGTTTGCTTAAATGCACACATGTTTAGGTATGTTTGTTATGACCATATTTGGTATGTTTATATGAGACTAAGTGGAGTTATGCATTGAGGTACATATGAAATACTTGTAATCGTATAAATGTGGTCAATTTATGATGAGTTTTGTAATGAAAAATGAAATAAGTGTTGATGAATGAAATGTGTTAAGTACAGGTATATGTTTAGATAAATTGTAGGTTTGAATTTGAGGTGCCTATATGGCATATAAATTGAATGGAATTTGGTATTTGATTTGGTCTTATTATGCATGTTTTTGGTATGTTTTAAGGGTTGATTATATATGAAAATGGATTATAGGCGTGTGCTTGAATTGGATGAAAGAAATGGCTTGAATTTGGCCTATTTCTTGTCCAAACAACCTAAGACACGGGCTTGTGTCTCATCCGTGTGTGACACACGACCATGTGTCACGGCTGTGTGTCCCCTGTAGGTTTTAAAGCTTGCATTTTGAGTGTTACACGGCTTGGCATACTGGCGTGTGGTTTGACCGTGTGACCTAAGTCAGTGAGTTACACAGACATGGATATGGGGTGGGACACGATCGTATGTCCCTACTTCAAATGCCCAGATGGCTTGAGACACGAGCGTGTGTCTTATTCGTGTGAGTCACAAAGCCGTGTGACCCTTGCAATATGAAATTTTCTATCTATTTCCTTAATGTTTCAAATGTTTTCAATTCAGTCCCGAATTGTTTCTAAAGTGTTTCTAAGGCCTCGAGAGCTTGAATTAGGGACAATATGCATGTGATTGAATGAATTATGCTATGATTTATAAAATTTTTGGAATGTAAATGTTTTTAAGTTATGCTTTTATGGTAATACTCCGTAACTCTATTCCGGTGACGGATACGGGTTAGGGGTGTTACAGGTTAAGTTATCACTATGAACTATATGAACCAAGATATGGCAAAAACAGAATAACAAATTTATAAAGGATAATCATGTAAGCAATATTAAAATCAGATAACTAACTTAAAATGTTGTGGCAATCTAACGAGACAAAGTTGAGAAGAACTACACTATTGAATGGGAAGGTTGGAATTACTTAGATTACATCCTTATAACACAATAATGCAATGACAAAGTTTTAACCAGTCTAATATTCAGATTCTAGCTACAATAGTCTACTTCTTTTGAGAGTCAGACTTTAAGCTACTATTCATAAGGCTTTGCATGTCTAGAAGCTTCAAGGATGGCACTCAATATTGTTTCTTCCTTGCTCTGTATAGAGCGCAACTCTGTGTTTAGAGTGCTACAAATATTCTTTCGACTACTCATTTGTATCATTCGATCACAATCCAACTCATCTAACCTTTTCAGAATTAAATCAAGTTTGTGAACATACCATACATCCCTTTATGTATAGAGATTGCATGCATGCATTCAAAACAACACAAATCAAACGAAATAGTAGATCTAATCAAGATAATGCCTAGTCATTAATAGAAATAAAGATTCATCAAGTAATTCCAACTCGATGATATTAGCTCATAGGTTGGAAATTAACGTCTAAATTAAATGTATCATTTGACAACATTATTTAACAGTTAAAATTCGTAGAAATTAATAAAGAAAATGAAGGAAGAACTTTAGAAATCTTTCGCTAAATTAGTTCCCAACTCTAGTGCTAAAATATTGTGTAAGACCTAGGGTTGAATGCTTTGTCCCCTTCCTTACGTCTCTGCTCTGTGCTTTAGCTACTACTCTTGTAACACCCCTAACCCGTATCCGTCGCTGGAGTAAGGTTTCGAGTTATTACCAATTAATTCACAACATATAGCATACATTTATCAAACATAAAGCATTCATTCTCATAAATCATTCAACACAATCACATTGTCCCTTATAAGGGCCTATGGGGCCTTAAACATGCTTTAGAAGTGGTTCAGGACTAAACCGATAAAATATAAAAATTTTGGAAACGTAGAAAAAATTTCAACCATACAGGGGTCACACGCCTGTGTGAATAGGTCGTGTGCCTCACACGGCTCCAGACGTGCCTGTATCTCAGGCCTTATGGAAACAGGGCATACATACTGACTTGGGTCACATGGCCGACCACATGCCTGTGTGTCTAGGTCGTGTCAAGTCTGTAGGGTATACTGACTTATGCAACACGGCAAAGTCACATGCTCGTGTGCTAGGCTGTGTGCCAATTAGGGGGTATACTAACTTGTACCACACGGCTAGTCACATGCCCGTGTGTGAGACTGTGTGGAGCATACCAACTTCAATTCAATTTCAACACTAGGGGACACACGGCCGTGTAGCATGACTGTGTGTCACACACGACTAAGACACACGCTCGTGTCTCTGCCTGTGTGGACAAAAATAGGCCATTTGCAAGGCCAATTTTCCACCCCAACTTCAAAGCACCTACACAAGGCAAAATGGTACCATTTCATTATACAATTAGGCAGCCAAAATCATCAACCAAATGCACAATTCATACCATTTGAGCAACTACAAAACCATCACCACATTTACACCAAACATAACAAAATAAGCCATCACTCATGGCTATATATACAAATCAAAACATATAAATTTACAAGCCATTTCTAATAGCCAAACACACATCAATATTAACATCATTTACAAGCCAAATCTCATGGCTATAATCACAACCAAAATACCGCATCTAGCCTATACATGCCACATATACCAAAATTATATAATTCAAAAGTACCAACTTAGATATTTGATAGTGCGATGATGTTCCCGACGACTCTCAGATTCGAGCTAGCCTTGATTCATTATAAAACATAGAAAAATAACATGAAGTAAGCTTTTAAGCTTAGTAAGCTCGTATGAGATAAACTTAATGCAATCACATAAACATAAATCAATATGTAACATTCATTAACTATCAAACCTTTTAAGTACTCATTCACAAAACTATATACTCTCATCATCATTTCTTCAATTCAAATCTAAAATGGTTTATTCACATACCTGTACCATCTCGTACCAATCTCATATACGTTCTCATCTTTCATTTACCCGTTGAACCATTCGGAATAGAAACCGGATACTCAAAGTTCTCATACGATAAGTACCTATACCATGGGCCGAAGCCAAATCAAGATATCTTATCCAAAATACTGATATCATGGCCCGAAGCCAAATCGGTTTATCTAGCACCCGAAGTGCTAAATCATGGCCCGAAGCCAGCTCAAGGTGTCCCTAATGACATGTCACTAGCAACTTAAACTATTCCTAAAGTTCAACCGGGATTCCAACTGTTGAATCTTCATCAATTCATTTTCGAACTTGTTCGTAATCACATAATCACAATTCACGCTATATCAAATCACATAAAATACATTTTAAATAAAATTATAACATACGAACTTACCTCAGATGTTAAAATAGCAAATCGAGTCGATTAGTCAATAACTTTATCTTTTCCCTGATCCAAGTTCGTATTTCTCCTTTCTTGATCTAAATATATTTAAAATTAACTTATTTAATCAACCATTCATTCAATTTAGTCCAAAACATATATTTAGTCCTATTTACACATTATCCCCTAAACTTTCACACTTTTAACAATTTAGTCCTTAATCCACAAAACACAAAATTCACATAATTTCAATAAACCCAAGCTTGGCCGAATTATTTATAGGTCCGTAGCAGCCCAAAACTTTCATTTATTTCACATTTCGACCACACAATTTGCATATTTCACAATTTAATCCCTATTATGCATTTTCATCAAAAAATCACTTTACAAAACATGAAAATCTATCATCAAGCTTTCATATTTCAACATTAAACATCAAAGAACACATAGATTCAAAAATGGCAACTCTCAAAATCTTTAACAGTTTCGAAATCTAAGGTACGGGCTAGCTAGAATACGAAGCAACGATCTCAAAAACGTAAAAATTATCAAAAACTGAGCTCAAAACACTTACCAATTAACCTTGCAAGTGTTGAACCCTAAAACTCAATCAAAGGCTTTCTTCTTCATCAATATTCAGCCAAAAGAGAGAAAAGATGGACAAAAATTCACTTTGTTTTTATTAATATAACATTTATTAACTATTTTACCATTTTAACATTAAAATTAATACAAAATTTCATTTATGCCAAACCATTAACATCCACTAACCAACTAATGATATATTTACCACTTAAGGACCTAAAATTTAAAGTTCTATAGCTATTTGACATCATTATCTAATAGAACAACACTTTTACAATTTACGCGATTTAGTCCTTTTTACAGAATTAACCATTCAAAAAGTAAAATTAGCTCACGAAATTTTCACACATATCAAATAACATTCTGTATATTTTTCTCTAGATTTTTCACGAGAGTTGTTGGAGAGAAAAAAAACATTCTCCCAATTCACCTCCTAAATCTTCGTGTAAAAATCCCACTAGAATTCTCCTCTATTTCTTTTTTTATAAGGTAGCTCCCCTCTTTCACCACACACTTTTCTCCCTCTTTTCCAGGTGGATTTATCTGGTACAAGTACAGCTGGCTAAAAGTGGCAAGGATCGGTTGTTACATCAACATCTTTTTGAAATTGCCATGGCATTTATGCTAGCAAAATATCCAACCTTTTGCCATGACAATACTTCACTCCTTCATTTCTCTTCTTCCTTCCTACACCTACTACACACACAAACAATTCCTTTCCTTCCACCAACAAAAGTAACATATAGTAACATTGAAAGTACAATCCAAGCTTAATGATGCAAAGTTATAAAAATATCCTAAAAATGCAAATATATCAACTTTAGTATAGATAATTAATCAAGTTTAGAGGCCTATAATATAACTCTTTTCAAGAGTTATCACACTCCAATTGTCATGCTTAAGTCAATTCGTATATTGTTATCCCTTATGATGGCTTTCAGTTACAAGATTTCCCAAATGGATGTCAAGACAATGTTCTTAAACGACATCTTGAAGAGAGCATCTATATGATGCAACCCACTAAATATATAGCTAAAGGAAACAAGCATGAAGTTTGCAAACTACTTAGATCCATCTATAGAGTTAAGTAAGCATCGTACTCATGGAATCAAATATTTGATCAATTGATGAAAACTTTTGGATTAGAACAAAACGTAGATAAATCTTGTACTTATAAACTTATTGAGGGACAGAAAGGTGGTCTTTCTCGTTATATATGTTGATGACATTCTACTCATTAGAAATGACGTAGGGACATTGCCATCGGCTAAAATGTGGTTAACTCAATAATTTAGCATGAAGGACTTCGGAGAAACTAATTTTGCTCTAGGTATTCGAATCCAAGGGGATTGTAAGAATATGCGATATCATTATCACAAGCTTCTTACATAGATAAGATATTGGAACATTATGCAAGGACCGATTCCAAGAAGGGAACTCAACCTTTTATATCAAGATTTCATCTTCCTTTAGAGGACTCGCTTAAAACAATGAAAGAAAGAGAAAACACGAGAAAGGTTCCTTATGCTTCTACAGTAGGAAGTCTTATTATATTATGTTATGTTATGCACACATCCAAATATCTTTTTCGCAGTAGAGTTGGTGAGTTAATATCAGGAAAATTTCAATTCAAGACACTAGCAAGTAGTTAAGTATATACTAAAGTATTTACAGAGAACGAGAAATTATATGCTTGTATATTCTGGAGGAGATCTTACTCCTATAAGATATACTGACTTTGACTTCCAAATGTGTTGAAATTCGAGGAAATTGACATTGGAATATACTTTATCCTAGGTGGTGGGTCCATAGTGTGGAGAAGTGTCAAGTAGAGTTTTACTGGTTAATCCACTATGGAGGTTGAATATGTGGCTGCTTTTGGGGCTACGAAAGAAGCAATACGACTTCCAAAGTTCCTTATGGATCTTAAAATCGTTCCTAGTATGGAAAAGGCAATCACATTGTATTGTGATAACAGTGCAACAATAGCTAACACTAAGGAAGCCATAAACCATAAGAGGACGACACACATTGATAGAAAGTATCATAGCATAAGGGAGGTAGTTGCAGATTGTAACAGCCCGGTTTTAGCTAAATTGGAACTGTGGTTTTGGAACTAAAAATTAGAGGTTGGAAAATTATTTTAATATTATTTTGGTGCTTACAGCATGTCAATTTATATGTATGAAAATTTCGTGAGCTAATTTTATCGTTTAATAGCTCAATTTGAGAAAAAGGACTTAATCGCGTAAAATGCAAAAGTTGCATTCTATATGATAAAGGTGTCTATTTGCTATGGCTTATTAAATGTGAAGTCCTTGTGTTGTAAATAGACCATTTATAGTGGTAATGGACATAAATGGTCTTATATTTGATGTTTTATAATGGTTTTAATTAAGGTTAAATTAGTAATTTGGTTATTAATGTTATTATTAATAAAAGAAAACCAAAATTTGGCTTCAATATCATCATATTCCACCTAAGATCAAAATAAAATAAAATATTGAAGCTCATTTAGGGTTCAACACTTGTGTAGCTTAATTGAGGTATGTTTTAAGCTCGGTTTTTGATGATTTCTATGTTTTTATGATCGTTGCTTCGTGTACTAACTAGCCCATGCCTCAATTTTTGAAAGTACGGATAATTTTGGAAGTTTCCATTGATGAATTCATGTGTTATATGATGTTTGATGATGAATTATGAAAGCTGGTGCTTGATATACATTTTTGTAAAGTTATTTTTGACAAAAATGTCAATTAGGGATTAATTTGAGAAAAGTGTAAATTGAGGGGGTTAAATTATGAAATAAATGAAATTTTTAGGCTACTAGGGGTCCCTAAGAAATTTGGCTAGGCTTGGGTGTAATTAAATTTTGTGTAATTGGTGTTTCTATGAAATAATGACTAAATTGTAAGAAATGTGAAAGTTTAGGGCTAAAGTGAAAAAATGCCTAAATATGTGTTTGTGTACTAAATTGAATGTGTTGATGAATAAAGATTAATTTTAAATGTATATAGATCAAGATAAGAGGAACCCAGACTTAGATTGACGCAAGAACAAAGCACTCGATTAATCGACTAGTTTCGTCGTTTTTACGTTCGAGGTAAGTTCGTACGTGTTAAACATTTTCACAATTATGTTTTAATGTTTTAATAGTGCATAAATTATATATATGAAATGATGGTTGCGTACGATGACAAATCGACTATATGTGGCACTTAGTGTGCGTCTTGAAATAGCTTCGGCTATGAAAGGCACTTAGTGTGTGTTTTGAAATATGTGTTTGTGGACTAAATTGAATGTGTTGATGAATAAAAGTGTTAATTTTGAATGTATATAGATCAATATAATAGGAACTCGGACTTAGATCGAGGTAAGAACAAAGTACTTGACTAATCAGCTAGTTTTGCATTTTTAAGTCCGAGGTAAGTTCGTACATGTTAAACATTGTTACAATTATGTTTTAATGCTTTAATAGTGCATAAATTATATATATAAAATGATGGTTGCGTACGACGATGAATCGAATATATGTGGCACTTAGTGTGCATCTCGAAATAGCTTCGAATATATGTGGCACTTAGTGTGTGAGATTGAAATAGCTTCAGCTATGAAAGACACTTAGTGTGCGAGATTTTAATAGCTTCAGTTATGCTTTGGCACTTTGTGTGTGAGATATCAAGTATTCGAAAATATCACGAGAAGGTATGAGTTTGATATGAATTTGTACAGGTATGTACATATAAAGCATGAAATTCAAAAAGAAGAAATCATGAATTTTACATATAGCATAAGAACAAGAATGTGAAAGGTTTGTTAATAATCATGAATTACATGTTATTATGTTTGGATTGATGAATGATATATTTTTGATTAGATAATTTTATATCATACGAACTTACTAAACTAAGAAGCTTACTATGTGATATTTGTTTGTGTTTTACAGAGTATCAAAGCTAAATCAGACTCAGGGATCGTCGAGAAACGTCATCACACTATCGATCAACTTGTTGGTACCTTTGAAGCTTTGCATATATGGTATATGGCATGTATAGGCTAGTGTCATTTTGGTATGTTTTGAACTTTGAATTTAGCCATGTGAGTTGGCTTTCAAATAGTGTTGTTGATGAAGTTGAATTTGACTTATGTTATGAGTTAGTATGCGATATGTGATGTATTTAAAATGCCTTATGTTTTGGTAGATATGATATGGTTATTTTGATGAGTTGATGAATAAGTATTTAGTAAATTGTTAATAATGTGTTATGTTTGAGAAATGGTAAGCTTTGGTATAATTTGAGATGATGTTTGGATGCCATTTTTGTAACACCCCAAACCCGGCCCAGACGTTACGACCGAATCCGGCGTGTCACATTGAAGCGTTACTAGAAAAGTCATGTTTTATCTAAAGTCTTTCTTAATGTTTAAAGAATATCTTCGTTAAAGATTAAGGTGAATGGAAGCTGTGCACCAGGTAGGATGCTAGAAAAGAGGAGGTGAGTCAATTAGACTGCTTAAGTACCCAGCTCTTCACGAATCCAATCCTAGACATGCACACAACCATTGCCACACTTTAACTGAGTGATTGTTCAGGGAAAACCAATTCGTTTAAAACCATTTGAAAAGGTTATTAATTTTGAAAACATTTTTGTTGTGGAAGCCTTGCTTTGTTATCGCGATATTTTGAAATCAAGTAACCTTTTTAAAACGCGCCCTAGAGCTATTCAGTTTCAAACAATTAAAACAATATCATATCTAAGCTATCAAAACATACTAAAAACAATTAAAAATAATTTAAGCGGCCTTATTACAAATTAAAACTAGAAAACATAAAGGAAATAATCTAGAATAAAACTGAAGGCATAAACACTTATTTTAAACAGTCCACATGGCCACTCTGAATCCCTCCAGCTCAAAGTCCACCGATCTAAGGCTCACCTGCAAAGATGGGAAAAAGGGGTGAGTTTGGAAAACTCAGTATATAAAGTAAACCCAACTAGAGCCTAAATCAGTTCAAGCTCTACTGGGCCTAAGCCCTATTTAGAAATCAGAGTTAACTGGGCCTTAGCCCATATCAATATTAATCTGGGCCAGAGCCCCTTACAGTATCAAAGTATACTGGGCCTAGCCCATGTCAGTATCAATCTGAGCCGTAGCCCTATTACAAGTCGAGATATATTGGGCCTTGCCCATATTAACACAGTTGGGCCCATTTCAATACAGTTGGCCCATAACAAAACAGTCTCATACGATTAATGCATGATAACCTCCATCCAACCATGCACTTGCCTCCGTCCATCCCTACACTTCCTGTGGGGAATAAATCACCCACGCCATCCTTACACTTAAGTGTTAGCACCGGTTATGCACTAACTATAATCCGCAAAGAAAGCCGCTTGTATCGTAATATGTGGCACGACCACCGAACAGTTCTTCCTCCATAAAAAAACCCAACCCCATGCAGTATGACATGTATGCAGAATATATATAATTAACAAGGCATGCTTCAGAAAGACAGTTAGATTATAGCGTAAGAACGGTTATTTACCCCCGAGGGGCATAATCATAAACTTACCCCTTCAGGGGTATTACGGTAATTCTACCTTACAGAGGTATTTCAATAATTTTATCAGTATTTTTAGGGTTTCATGCTCATTAAAGTTATTAACGTATTAACAGAAACACTTACCGAATGTTTTTACCAAATTGGGCCCGTTGGCCCATTTAACCCAATTTTGGCCCATTGAGCCCAAATATACTAAAGTGCACGAAATTGCGCATTCTGCAATCTTATCGTTGAAGTTACCAAAATTATCAATACAAACAATCCCACGAGCGCTAACATGCTCGCAAGTTCTCAAAATGCCGGTTTTTTGGCATTTCGACTTTTTGGCTTTTTGGCTTTTGCCGATCTAGTCTACTAGTGGGTGTCGTTGACACACCTAATTTGCGACAATTGCTACCGAAATCTCCCATGATATCCTTTGCCAAAACTAGTGACTAGATCTCGATCTAGTTGTTCCACTTGTCCAAGCCTTCGATCAGCAGCCTCTGGATCACACACAGGTTCTTTCAACCAAAATGATTCCACTTCAGTTTCTACTCAGATCTGATGCAGATGCAGCCCTTAAACACTTGCAGAAATCGAATTTTAGAGTTCTAAAGATTCGGCTATATGTCCCTAAAAACTATGGTGTTTTCGGCTTTTGGAACTGTGAAGAGGAAGATGATTTGGTATGATGGTTTTTGCAGTGGTAATGCTAATAGGGGTTGAGGTTTAGAGGATTTGAAAATTGACCAAAAGAGATGAAGAAAATAGGAGGATTTTGGCTAGAAGAAATCGGCACAAGAAACAACTTTTGAGATTTCGGCTTTTATGGCAATCGGCTATAGAGGTTTAGAAAAGAATGGGAATGAAAGAGGAGATGACTAGAACGGTAGGAATGTTTTGGCTAGAGAAGAAAAGAAGGAGAAAAGAAAATAGAAGAAACGACAAGAAGGGAAGGAAGAATTCGGCACTCAGGAGATCTAACTTTGCGTTTTTCGGCTTTTTGAGATACTGAGAATAGAATAGAATGAAAGGGAAGGCTCTAGGTGGCTAACCCTAATTTGGAAAAATAAAAAGAAAATAAAGCTTGCCCTAATGGCCATTAAGAACCACGGGCCAACCTTCTTAAAGCCCTAACCGAATTTCCACTTAAGCTCTATCACATGCCCGGCACATGCATACAAAAAAAATAAAAATAAAAGTAACAATACGCTTACCTTGTGACTTGAACTCTGGCTCCCTCTAAACATCCACACGTCACTCCCCAAACACCTAGGTTGTGCCACATGCCACTTTACCATAGATCTTTTTGTGTCCTATTTTACCACCTCAAATTCAAAAGCCCATATCGCCAGAACCCTCTCTCCCAAAATTAAAATTCAGGAATTGCCTCGAATTAAATTTACTCTTGGGCCTTTTTTCCCACACCATAAACCCTTTGTAATTTATTTAATTACTAAACTAAACATACGAAATAATAATAATAACATCCAAATTATTCGGGCCGTTTTCCATCCGAACCCAGACTCAAGGCCCAATACTTCCAGGCCCAAAAATCGTGGCGTTACAATTTTGGTTTAATAAATGCTTGATGATTTGGGTATGTTTAAATGTGGATATTAGTTAAAGTATCAATTTGATTTGGCATGTTTTTGGTTGTGGAATTGAGTAGTGAAAAGGATGATATATAAATGGCATGCAATGTTATGAAATAGCATGTTTTGGTTGCCTATTAATGTATTAAAATGATACCATTTTAATGGCTAGGTGTGTATGAGAAAAGGGTGACAAATTAGCTTTGCAAATAGCCTATTTTTGTCCACACAGGCAGAGATACAGGCGTGTGTCTTAGCCGTGTGTGACACACTGTTATGCTACACAGCCGTATGTCCCCTAGGGCACCATTCGAATTAAAGTCAGTATACCTTATAGTTTCAACACGGCTAAGGCACACGGGCGTGTCTAATGGCCGTGCATGGCACACGGGTTTAACACGCAGGCATGTGGTCGACCGTGTGGCCAAGTCAGTAACCCCCTTAAATTTCACACGGCCTAGCACACAGACGTCTCCTCGGCCGTGTAGTGCAAGTCAATATGTATACCCTATTTTCACACGGTCTGTGACACGGATGTGCCTGGTGGCCGTGTGAGGCACACAACCTATTCACACGGATGGGTGACCCTAAAATTAAAGAAAATTTTCTAAGTTTCTCAAAGTTTGCAAATGTTATCGGTTTAGTTCCGAACCTTGTTTAAGCATGTTTTAAGGTCTCATAGGACCTAATAAGGGACAATGTGATTGATATGAATGGATTGTGAGCATGAATGTATAAATGTATGATTTATGTTGTGGTTGATTGGTAATGCCTCGTAACCCTATTCCAGCGTTGGATACAGGTTAAGGGTGTAACACAGATGGAACTGTGGATATATTCAACGTTGAATTTGAGGACAACCTTGTAGACCCATTTACCAAGAATCTACTAGCTAGAAGTATTGAGAAAAACGTGGAGAGCATAGCAATAGAAAATATGACTAATCTACTTTACTAAGGCTAGTGGAAGACTATTTGATATGGTTCCCTAAATGCAGTATATTCATCTAACTTGTATTTTCTTTGAAAAAATTGGTTTAATAAATTATTCATGAATTATAGTAATACCCTCTGTATATTTTCCTCAATAGTTTTTGCTTACAAAGCAAAATTGAAGCAAATATTAGCCGACTGGTTATCTACTGTTTAACTAATACTAAACAGTATTATATGGTCAAGTCATAATACAGAAAGACAACTTATATTAGTAGATGAACCTAAAAATGTCCTTAGTCTAATCAGAATTGAGTGAACCGATTGTGTAACATCCTCAAAACCCTCTTTGTAGTAAATAATATGAGATAAAATCTTAGCTAAAGAAAAAAAGGTATATGATCAATGAAAACTAAAAGTTGCAAGATATTAAAAGAAAATTAAATCAAGAAGCAAGATATAATGTACTAAATTAACGAATGGACTAAATTGTAAATATATGAAAAACTTTGTTGCATGAGTATAAATACAGAAAAGTTGAAGTGAAAGGCCAATAGTGAAAATATCTTAAAGGTAAAAAGATCTAGAAATTAAGGAAAATGGATTAATAATGACCAAATTGAATAAGCAAAAAAAAGTATAATGGACTAAAATACAATTTTACAAAATTAAGTGATGATTCAAGGATGAAATTTTAAAAGATCATAAAGGGAAAAATGGTCAATTAAAAAGAGAGAGAACTCTAAAAGGCAATGATGATGTTGGAGATATTTTGATGAAATTTTATAATTATTTTATTAGATAATATTATTTTATTAATATTTTAATGAGATATTTTACTAATATTTTTTTTATAAATAGCTAGTATAAAGGGAGAGGAAGATGAAGAAAAAAAGAAAGAAAGAAAGAAAAGAGGATCCTCCCATCTTTCCAACGTGAGGGGGGGGAGAAGAAGAAAACTTTGTTGTTTTTACAATTTGGTCTTTCTACAAAAAATCCACTATTTTCACCTAGAATTTCAAGGAATTTTCATAATCACCAAGAGAGAAAAGTGATAAGGAGACTATGGAGAACAAAAAAAAAAATCACCTTGGATTCAAGAAAATGGAAGTTGGAGGAGAGAGAAAATCAAGTTAAAGTTTTAAATCAATAGAACAAGGTAAGAACATCAAGATTTCAATATATTTTTATGTTTGATATTATTGAAAAAGCATGAAAATGATGTTAAAGTAGAGTTTTCTTATATAAGGTTTTATGTTCTTAATATTTTAGTGAAGAGAAATAAGAGAAAGAGATGGGAAATATTGTAAAGAAAGGAAATGAGGGTGTTATAAACTTAGTTTTCAACATTTGCACTAAAATAGTTTTGGACAGCAGTAGTATTTTGAATTTAAAAATTCACCAAAAATTGTATGAATTGAAATAGAGGTTAATTAAAGTATGAAATTAAATCCTATTCAGTCTAGTTTTATATAGAAGAAATTGTGTAAGCAAAAGAATTTCATATAATGAGATACATGAATTTTTGTGAGACAAGGTCAGATTGATTTCGAGTTCCCATATTCTGACTTTGAAAAATCATCAAAAATTGTAAAATAAATTATTATGGATTTAAATTTATATTTTTAAATTATTATTGAGTTTGTTTTCAAGAGAAACAAATGTAAACATCATCCAATCCCTGTACTAAGAGATAATTAATTTTTAGTAAAGAAAGGTCGAAGTTGTCAAGCAGCAATATAGGGAAAAATTTGAAGAATTTACTGTACTTATTGGATAAATTATAATTTTTTAAATTTTTATGGTAAAAATTTATTTGAGTCTAGTTTCAAAGGCATCGAGTGGATCTTAATTTCAAATTCTTTAGCTCAAGATATAAATAATTTAATGAATATGACTCAAGTGGACAGCTTTAATATGAACACATAAGTAAATAGTGGAATTATAGATAATGTTACATATAACCATGTTATATACTAAAAGCTAAAGGTTCTAACAGATATATACATAAAGGATGTGGAATGGAGAGGAGGAGGAAAAAATATATGAATATATATAGTAGATGAATTTGAAATGTTTCAAAATGGTTGTAGGTGATGGAATGATTAATACATGTGAGTATGTTTTAAATGAATTAGTAAATTAATAAGTAAATAATTGTTAATTGATGTGAAATTGAAATATTTGTTAAAATTTTATGAATAATTAATTGATCGACACAATTTAGAAATAAATATGAAATAACATAAAGTGGGTAAACTAATTTTGCAAGCGCAAGTCCTCCAATGGTCTTATTTATAAAACTTTGATATTTGTGTTAATTTTATAAACTTTATTATCTTTGATTAAATATCATGTTTTTATGAGGACTTGAAATTAGAAATAGATGTTAGTCGATGATATGATGAAGTTACAGTTATGATATTTGAATACGATTCAGGTAATGTTATAAAATAAATCAATAACAATAAAGCGTGGAACTTGTAGGAAAATGGAGACGACGTCGCGATGACATGTTCTCCATGTCACGATGTGGAAATCCCAACATCGCTTCAGTAGTTGCTTCGGTAACGAATGTGACATCCTGATGCCTTGACTCGGCAATCGGGTCGGGTATGGGGGTGTTACATTTGGTGGTATCAGAGCTTAGGATTTTCGATTCCCAGGCTAAAAGTGAGTCTAAAAAAATACTTGTTATATAATAAATGTATATATAAAATAATGAAATGTATATATAAAATAATGGGAGTTCAATTATTTTTTACTTAATAATGATTTTAGAAATATTCGTATGAAATATAGATATAAGAAAAATTAATAGAATTCAGACTTGAGAAAGTAATGAAGAAGTGAAAGTAATAAACAAATATGACATGAGATGAAGCAACAAGAATATAGTACTAAATTGTAAAATTTGAAAACTATGTGATTGAAATAAGCGAAGTGAAATGTATAGGAACTTGACATGTGAAATAAAATATGAAAAAAATTTACTTGATACATGAAAGAGAATGAAATTGAAGTAATGGAATAATCAAAATTAAATCTTTGTGTTAATAACTTGTTTTCATTATGTAATGCTTTTGAATACTATGACTAGTTATATTAATCTTATTTTATGAGTTTTGGATGATTTTGAATGATTTAATTAATATTTATACAATTATGTTTCCAGATGAAAATATGATTTCAAATGATTAAATTAGCAAATTATTGGTTATAAATTGAGATTTGAAATATTATGATTTCTAACGATGAAAAGCAAATGTTTGATTATATTTGGTTGAAAGCATACATTTTTTTTTATATATGCAGTATATGATTTGAATATGAATTGAGACTGAAATGAGAATGGAAATAAGAGTAGAAATGAAATTGATATGAGAAGGATTATGAGATTGATTATGAAAATTTGAAACGTTCCCCGTTAACTAAGTTAGACTAAGTCAGATATAATTGGCATGCCATAGAATCTTTATATCAAAGATTTAGAACTCCCCAATTCCCAAAAGGTCGAGGGAGGAAAGACCAAATGGTCAGATAATATTAGCTTGAATTCCCAGAGAGTCATAGGCAGTCTTAATTCCCAAAGGGTAGTGAACTTACTTTGATAGCGATCATTGCCGAACAACTCGGGGTGGCGGATTCGCATATCCGAACTTAAGTTTAAAATTTAGCATGGGGATTAACTTGAAAAAAAATGAAAACAAGAATGATGTGAAAATGAAAATGAAATGGATTATGAAAATTGGTTTTTACCCTGTTAGCTAAGTTAGACTAAGTTCGGGTATAGTTGGTGTAACACCCTAAACCCAGCCAAGACGTTATGGCCGAATCTAGTGATGTCACATGGAATGGAATTTGAAACCGAATTTATCAAGTTAAAACCGTTCCTGTTTATTAGTTTCTATTAATCACTCGTCAACTTCAAAATCATTTTCTCGTTAATTCCGTTCGTTTAAAACATATTCTGTTGTGGAAGCTTTTCAAATTATGATATTTAAAGAAAATCATTCACGTTTAAGAAAATCGTTCGCGTTTAGGGAAAACGATGTTTTTTAATTAAACCAAGTTTTCATCGTGTTTGGAGTTTATAAAAAAAATCCATGAAACCAGTTGGAATCCAAAGTAAAAGCGAATAGTCCAAAAGTCCAAATTACATAAAAAAAAATACCCCAAAATAATAGAAATTAAAAACCTTAAATGGAATTAAATCAGCTCAATAGTCATGTGGTTACCGTTGATTCCTCCACCGCACGATCCATCTAAGTCCGGAGATTACCTGTACAGATAAAATAGAGTGGGGTGAGTTTACGTAAACTTAGTGTGTAATCCCTACAGAAGGCATGCATACAGTCAAACATCAGTCATCAGTCCAATGCAGTCTGGCTAAAACCCACTTCAGTTTTAGTAGCAGTTCAGGACTTAGCCCATTTTAGTTTCGGTATCAGTTATGCATTAGGGCCTAAGCCCATCACAGTAACAGTATCAGATATACATTAATCAGTAAACAGAGTCCTACCCAACCAGCCTCTATACACCATCTCCGTCCATCCCTACATTCCATGTGGGGTTTAAAACACCCACCCATCCCTACACTCCAAGTAGTACCGAATGCAGCATAGAATCAGTAAATTGCAGCTGAGCTGCCAAATAATACGCTTAAAAGCCTTTTAGAACACTTCCTCCAAATATCAACATCCTAACCCAATGCAATGCATTGTACAGTATATGACATGCAAATACATGAATATCAGTTATACATACAGTTCAGTATTCATTCATATAATCATTATGCTCAGTACATACATCATACATACAGTTACGCATTTAAGGGTCTAAGTAGCGCTTACCGTGCAACAGGCCGATTTTGGGGCTAGTCGAAATAGTGGTCTTATGACTACAAATCCGAAGTCAGAGAAATTATTTTATTATTAGTTTGGAGTCATATCATGTTTATAATAGTACATGAAAAATTTGGTGAGCTAATTTTGACGTTTGTGAGCCTAATTGCGGAAAAGGACTAAATTGCATAAAGTGAAAAAGTTCTATTTTGATAGCTAAAGGTGTTATTTTATTAGAGAAGCAAAATTGGGGGATTTTAAAGGGCAATTAGACCCCTAGAAATAGAGTGGCCGGCCATAGGAGACATATGTGGTCAAAATTTTTAAAATTTGTTGGGTTAGGTGACCAATTTTGACTAAAATAGAAATAAAATAAAGAAGGACGATATCATCCCTTACTCATCTTTTTTTCTCCACCGAAAATTATCCATTGAAGGGGATTTGAGAGCTTAAAATTTTTAGCAACTTGAAGCACTCACAAATCAAGAAATACTGAATTCGAGCCTAGATCGGAGGAAAGCCAAGCAAAATCGACTAAATTGACTAGTCGCCACATTTTGTAATTCGAGGTAAGTTGTATGTAAATAATACAAGTACATCACTAATGTATGTGTTGAATTGTATTTGAATGAATATAGGATGAATTGCTTGATTGTGGAATTGAGATGGTATGATGATAATAGAGATGATAGAGTTCCTGTTTGAACCTAGGAAATAAATCAGATATTCATGCCGTGACATATGGGTTATTGTTGGCTAGTGTAAGACATGTTGGGACATGCATCGACCACATTATGAGAGCCAGTGTAAGACCATGTCTGGGACATGGCATCAACATTGAGACGAGAGCTAGTGTAAGACATGTCTGGGACATGCATCGGCCTCGAGACATAAGCCAGTGTAACACATGTCTGGGACATGCATCGGCTACGAGATGATAGTCAGTGTAAGATCATGTCTGGGATATGGCATCGACTTGAGATGTGAGCCAGTGTAAGACCATGTCTGGGACATTGCATCAGCACCTTACCCACGTTTGAGGCTTAATGAATAGCCGGTAGTGTTCCAAAAGGTTCAACGGTGAACATTATGTTCTTAAGCTAATGAGGAAAGTATAACCGTGTTGTGAGTGGTACAGGTACCTAATTGGTACATATGAGATATGAGCTCATTGAACAATATGTGACTAGTATGGATGGTAATGAGTAAGTTATGCTTATGCCGACCTTAGTATCATGAGCATGTGGATCATTGATAAAATGTTGTTGTTGTGTACTTAATTATATGCAACTTACTAAGCTTTATACTTACTCCTTTTCCTTTCCATTTCCTTTCAGTGTGGCCTAACTAACTCAAGGATCACCGGAAGTCAGAGATATCGATCACACTATCAACCGAAGCATTCGGTATAGTTGGATTTATATTTTTGAATATGGCATGTATAGGACTTAGACTTTGTTATTTTGTGTCTTTGAGAATTGGCCAAATGTGTTGGCTCGGGTTAGAAACCCTTTAATTTGTATTGAGCTTTGAATGATAGTTAATATTCATTTTGAGTTTATAAAAGATGCATTCTCATGGTTGAATGAATGTCTATTATGGCTGATTTATTTATAGGAGTTATACTTGTTTTGATATTAGTTGGTATTTGTATGGAACTATATATGTAAGGGTGACAATGAGGCTTGGTAAATAGCCTTATTTTGTCCACACAGGTAGACACACGGGCGCATGTCTAGGCCGTGTGTGACACACGGTCTACCCATGGGCGTGTAGTCTTGCCGTGTGTCCCCTGCACTTAAAAATTTCAAATCAATATGCATGGTAATAAACACACGGGCAGAGACACGGCCGTGTGTTTCAGCCCTATGGAGGACACTGCCCAGGACACGGGCGTGTGCCTTGGCTGTGTGACATTATGAGCATGCTGACGTCAGAAACAGAATGTCCATGTTTTTCCACACGAGCTAGGACACGGGTGTGTCGTGGCCGTGTGAGGGACACGGGCCAATGAGACGGGCGTGTGTCTAGCCGTGTGAAAACCCCTGTAGGTGTGAATTAGAATTTAATTCTACACGGGTGTGGGACACAAAGGTGTCCCGGGGTGCTTAGGCCATGTTAGCCACACGGGCCATCAGCACGACCATGTCGAAATGGTCACACGGGCGTGTTATTCTTCCACACGGGCATGTGCCTTATTTTAATGGAAATTTTTTTAAGGTTGGTTTAAGGACCCGAAATGGCTCCAAATAGATTTCAATGATTGATTTGGGCTCGTAGGCCCATAATAAGAAGTTTAAGATAGATATTGAAAATTTTTTAAGTTTGAATCGAGTCTCGGTGACTTAAGATTGGTTGTATGCATGAGATCAAGTTAGGTAATGCCTTGTACTCCTCCCCGGCGTGGGTTACGGGTATAGGATGTTACATACCGACCCTGCAGTAGGTTCACAGTCGACTTGCACAACCCGTGCAACCTTATAACACATTTTACTTAAATGGGCTAACACGCCCATGTGGCCTGCCCGTGTGGGCCCACACGCTCGTGTGGCCTATACGACCCAATTTGGCCTTGGTCACATAGATCACATGGCCTGGCCCAGAATCCCACATGCCCGTGTGACTAATCGTGTGGACCCACGCCCGTGTGGCCCATACGACCCAAATCAGTCTAGCCCGTGTGTCGCACACAACCTACCTGGCCATCACACGGTCATGTCTTGCACGCACGGCCTGGCCTCATCAATCACACGCCCGTGTTATGGTACACGGCCGACCATACAGGCAATCACACGCTCGTGTGGCATTGACAGTGGGGTTTTTAGCTTTCGTCGAAACCCTATTTTCTACGTTTTCAAGTACACACCTGGTTCATTTTTACAGCCAACACAATCCTGAGACCTTAAAAACCTAGTAATCGACATTCCAAAGCCCGAATTAACAACACTTATGAAATCACAACTGAATTTAATTCACAATTGAAGCCTTGTACAAATAATCAATGCACAAGAAAACTTACCGCCACCGAACAGAACCTTAAACACTTAAATCGTTGAAGGAACCCCAACCAAAACTCGTCATTCGCCTAAATCAAGAGTAACAAAACAAACCCTTCATCAATCACTAAATTGAATATTATTAAGGCTTAAACAAAAACAAAACTTACCGAACGAGCACAGCCCAATGTTGCCCAAAAAGAACGATAAGGATTCAGTAAAGAAATTGAAAGAAAATAAGTAAAGAAGGGGGAGACAGAATTTCAACAGTGAGGAGAAAAGAAGAACGATCGTTTTTTTATGAAATAATTTGAAAAAGGAATAAAATCGAATTATCCCCAAATCCCCTAATTCACTCTACTTACCCTACTACTGATAACTTCCTCAGAATCCTTGTTTGACCAAAACTCCCTCAGTGAAATGAGCAAAAATAAACTCCCATGCTCGCACAGGGATTCGAACAGTAGACCTCCAACACCCCAACACACATCTTAACCACCAGACCAGTAGGCCCATTTTGATATGGTTTTACCAATAATCTAATATAAGCCCGCTGAACAAGTATAAGGCTTAAGTCAGAAAAATACCAAAATTTGCCAAAGCTAGGCTTGAACTTGACACCTCACACACATACCCAGAACACTTAACCACTGAATCAGATACAAACTTATGTCCAATTTATCTAGAAATAACAATATGAATTTTAGGGCGTTATAGTTGGCATGCCATAGAGTTTTTAAATCAGATATATAGAAATCCTGATTCCTAGAGGGTCGTGGACTTATTTTGTTAGCCATCGTTGCTGAACAACTCAGGCTTGCGAACTCGTGTATACAATCTTAAGTCTAAACTTTAGTACGGGGACTAATTTAAAAGAAAAGCGAAAATGGAAGTAAAGTTGTAAGTATATTGAATTATTTGCCAATAAGGGTTAAAATTGTAAAAAGAGCAAGACTTGATTTGTTTTAGTCATTGTAAGTAAAAGAAGTGAAATAAATGAAAGACAAATGAAAATAAACAAGATATGATTAGCACTTCGGTGCGATATTGTGATTGCACACTTCAATGTATTACAATTAATATTCTGCATATCTTATGACTTCTATGAAGTTTACAATGAGTTATATAAGTGAAAAATGGAAAGTGAATGATAAGATTTGGTATGTGATTGTGATTGTAACACCCCAAACCCGGCCTAGACGTTATGGTCGAATTCAGAGATGTCACAAAGAATAGATTTTGAAAACTAAGTTGTTTCGATAAACCATTCAACTTTGATAACTTGGGTTTATTCACAATTATTAAACGTCATTTAATTAGTCATTTACCAAAACATAATTTACAGCAGAAGCTTTAAAAGTGTTATATTTTAAAAAACAGTTTGTATTTTGGAAAACGTTTATTTTCATAAACTGTGCTTCCAAATAAACATCACAAAATCAACAGTCCAGAGAGTCCAAAAAATTACAAACCCTGAAATAAAACCAGAATTATAAATTAAACCAGAAATAACCAAGTAAAAATAGTTTTCAATCGAGTGGTCACCGCTGGGTCTCTATTGCACCGATCCACCTAAGTCTGTGGATTACCTGAATAGGACAGACCAACAGATGTGAGTTTTCGTAAACTCAGTGTGTAACCCAATAGATATAGACATACAAATCATTCTGAAATCACACACACACACACACACACACACACACATATATATATAGATTTAGTTCAGACCTAAGTTCTTTACAAAAACAGATAACAGATATTCAGATATACATAATCCCACCCCCATCCTCTACACACCAACTCTGACCATCCCAACATATCATGTGCAGTTAAAAACACCTACCCATCCCTACACACCATATTGTGCCATTATGACACGTATCAGATATAGTGCAGCTAAGCTGCTAGAGTATAGGTGTGACAGCCCAAAATTGACCCTAGTCGGGAGGTGGTTTCGGGACCACAAAACCGAGGCATAAAAATAATTTATAATTTATTTTGATGCCTATAATATGTGTTAATTCATGTGTGACATTTTGATGTTTCGATTTAGAGTTATAAATGTGAATTTCATTAGAAAGGACCTAATAGTAAACTTTGAAAGTATGATGGGGAAAGGTGTGATGACTAGTTGAACATGCATGCAAAAATAAGGATTTGCATGTCAATTTCCCCCAACATGAAGTGGCGGCCATGGCAAGAGTGGATGGGCAAAACATGTCATGAAACATGTTTTGTTGGTGCATTAGGTGAAATAATAAAATAAAGAGCATGGGCAAAGAAAGAAAAAAAATGGTCTCATCCATGCTTCCCCCTTGGCCGTGAGTTGAGAGAAAGGAAAAGAAAAAATTTGGTTCATCCATTCTCATTTTCTTTGGGCTGAAAATTCTAAGAAGGAAGGAAATTTTGCTCCATTTTAGTTTAGAAGAGATCTAGAAGGAGATTTGGCTATACTTGCATCAAGATTAAGGTATGTTGAGGTTGTGTCATGAGATTCATGCTTGTTTTGGTTGCTAACTTGATGTGCATGTTAGCCATGGTTCAAATCCTTGCTATGCCATGAAAAATGGTATTTGGCCAAGGTTGATATTGTGTTAAAGCCATTGCATGCTAAATGTGAAGCTTGTTGATGATGCATGTAATGATAGATTGACTACTCTTGAAATTTCTTTTTAGTATTCTTGAGTAGGACATTGAATTATTTGTTTAACCATGACCGAAGTTGAAAGAGTATGGTTGTGATGTATTCGGCCATGGTGCATTCATGAGCATGATTTATGCTTGTTACTTGATTGGTAAAATTTGTGTTTGGATGGGTATGAACCCTTGAGATTGACCTTGCACCTATATGTGTATACATGTTTGCACATGATGTATTGGCATGACATATATACTATTTCAAGGTATATATTTGCTTGTGATGATGTTTCGGTTATGAAGAACATGAGAGATGTGTATTGAGCTACAATATGTAATGCGTTAGTTAGTAAAATGCATGCTGTTTTTGTGTGGTATTAAGTGCATAATTGGCCTCAACATGGACATGCATATTCGCCACATGAGGGGAAATTGGTGTGCATGCATTCGGTTAGAGGCAAGCATATTGATGCCTATTCTTGGCTTAGAAAATTGGCTAAGAGGAATATTAACTAATGTGTTGAGTTCGATTCGTGATTTCGTACATATGCAACTTTGATGCCTAATGAGCATATATATTGGCTAGGTATCTTGAATTCCTCTTCGATGCTCAAATGATAAAACCAATTTATTTGTTAAATTAAGCTCAAGAGCAAAGGGAGCTAAATCGATAAGGGAAGGAAAAAGTCGTCGAATAGCCGTCGAAATCGTTCGACCACGTCCGAGGTAAGTTTTTGAGTATCGAAACTTAGATTTTGATTCGATTGAATGAAGTAATAAGCAATCGAAATTGTGCCTTTGTATGTGGCCATTGAGCCGAAATGATATTTTGCTAAGTGAATTGTGCATAAAAGTTGTGTTATGAAATTGAAACAAAGATGTGTATGAATGTTCGAGTGATATCCGAGCTAAGCCCGAAGGCAATTGTGCGAAGTTATGATATCGGCTAAGCCGAAGGCAATTGGGCGAGTTATGATATCGGGCTAAGCCCAAGGCAATTGTGCAAATTGTGATATCCGGGTTAAGTCTCAAGGCCTTTGTGCGGGTTACCATAACCGGGCTATGTCCCGAAGGCGTTTGAACAGTAGCTATATCCGGATAAACTCGAAGGTATGTGATTCGAGAACTTTGAACTTGCTGGAAAATTTTCAGTTAATGCACTTGTGAAATTCCCAACAACAAGGTATGTTTTGTGTGTGCTTCGCACACTATGAGTAAGTGCGTATGAATATTCGCTCTAATGATAAATGAGCTATCGGCATTAACTAGGCCGTTATTTGTGTATGAATATAAGAGTTGGGATTGTGAAGTAAGCATGTCTTTGAGAAATTGTGCATATGAATTATTGTTTAGCTACTTGAATGCTATGCTTTGGTTGTGTGTATATTATGGCTCAAACTTACTAAGCATAAATTGCTTACTCCGTTTCTTTGTTTCTCTGTTTATAGATTTTGCTCGTTAGCGATCGGATTCGGGATCATAGAAGTTGAAGTCAACCACACTATCAAAGCCCTTTTTGGTACTCCTTTAGTTGAGTTTTGGATATGGCATGTATAGGACCACCCTCGGTTGTTTTTAAGTACTTTGTGATGTATATGTGTGCGGCCATGCGAAAATGGTTCGTAAAAGTGGAGTATGGAATTTGACCATATGTGGTTTGTAATTATATTTGGTTTCATGATGTGATTATGGTTTGAATGAGAGTGTTGGTCACATGATCAGCCATTGGAATGGCTAAATATGATCATATGTGGACCTAAGTATGACTAGACTATAGTTGGTCCATGGGAACTACAATATAGGTAAAGCCTACCTTAAAAACAGAGGCTGCCAGCTGCAGTGACATGGATGTGAAAAATCACCAAAATTTGTAGGAATGGTGTTAAATAGTGAATAAATTATGTGATCGAACCTTGACAAGTCTATTTTCATATGAAAGTAACGAAACGATCATATGAACAGTATACTGAGAGATATTAAAGTTCTCGTGAGACAGGGCCAGAATGGTTTCTGGGTCCCCTGTCGCGACTTTGAAAATTTACCATAAATTATCAAGAATGAATTAGAAGTCATTCCTTATATTTCCAGATTCCTTTTTCAGTCTAGTTTCATTAGAAACAAACGGTATCAGTATTGAAACCCTGTACAGAGAGATATTCAAGTTGTAACGCGCGAAGGTCAGTGTAGTCAACCCCTGTAACATGGGTGACTTTAACTAATAAAC
The DNA here is from genome assembly GCF_025698485.1 of Gossypium arboreum. NCBI lineage: Eukaryota > Viridiplantae > Streptophyta > Magnoliopsida > Malvales > Malvaceae > Gossypium > Gossypium arboreum. The sequence continues at coordinate 49,318,254 of NC_069076.1, forward strand.
TGTACCAATTGGCCCGACCAAAAATTCTAGAAAAAAATCCAGGGATGGATATATGAGTCTAAATTCAGGGAAAATTTACGAAATCAGTTTCCAAGTTCTGTAACTCGAGATATGCTTTTTAAGGCAACAGTGACGCAGTTTTCCAGCTTGCCTGGGAATGTCAAGTTGGTCGGTGTTATAAGTGGTTTTGGCTTGTTAACCCCTCGTGTCCGACACCGGCAACGGTCTCGGGTTCGGGGTGTTACAATAGGCGAAGGTCACCTTTCAAAACACTTCCTCCATGCATGTACAATCCCACCCCAAATACAGATACAGAAATCAAATTCAGATATAACAGATTAAACATGCTCAACATGATTATATATAGATAATAGATATACATATAGCAGTACAATCAAGCATAAATTTAGTGTTCTACTCAGTTCAGTCTATCAAAATATCATAGCATACAAAATAAGGTTTAATTAGCCCTTACCAACCCTACAGTAGGCCCACAGACGATTAGAGCGACCCGTACGACCCTAGGGAAAAATACAGAAATATGGACCCACATACCCGTATGGCCCACACGGCCTGGCCTAAAGCCCACACGCCCGTGGCCTACACGCCCAACTTGGCCTAGCCTGTATGGCCCACACAGTTACACTCACGCCACCACACTGCCATTTATTGCCCATGACCATGCCTACGTCGATCACACGACCAACCACACGGGTGACCACACTCCCGTATAGCGTCGACAGAACAGTTTTTCAGCTTTTGTCGAAACTCATTTTTTTGTGTTTCGGGTACACACCTAGTACAGTTTTGATGTGAAACCACTCTTGAGACCACTAACACCTAAAAACAGTATCCCAACGCCCTGTTAGCAACGATTTACAAATTCATCAAACCTAAAATCGAGCAACACTCAAAACTTACCACCATAAAGATGTCTATACACAAAAGTTAAACCGTTGAGGCAGAAACCATAGATTCACCGCCTTCACCTATACAACCGTTCACAGATTTCAGATTCCTGCAATAATCACTACACTACTACCACAAAATAAAATAGAAAGCTTACAGAACCAGCACGAATAACAATAGTAATGAACGAAGGAAATTGAATGGAATAGAGAAGCAAAGCTCACGCCAGAAAGAGGAGGAACAAAAAGAAAATTGACAGAAACTGGAGAATAAGCAGAAACTGACGTCAACTCGAAGAGAGGAGAGAAAAAAAGTAATTAAAATTTGAAAGGAAGAAAATAAAGGATATGTTCTCAAAATCCCTTATTTTCCTCACACTAACCCACAACTCACAACTTCCTTAGAATTTTAGTTCAACCGAAATTCTATCAGATGACCGAGCAAAAATTAGTACCCCCTTACTAACACAGGGATTCAAACACACGACCTCCAACACACTAACTCTCTTACCACTCAAATCAACAAGCTTATTCTAATATGATTTAACAGACAGTTTTATAAAAACCTGGTCAACAAGGGCAAAGCTTGGATCTAAAAATAACCAAAATTTGTTAAAGGTAAGGCTTGAACTTGGGACCTCTCACACACACCAAAAACACTTAGCCACTGAAGCAGACACACAATTGTGTTAGAATTTAAAGGAACAAAAATAAATTATTCAGGGCATTACAGTGATGAAAAAGTTAACTAATGTTAAAAAATAAAATAAAATTTTTTGATAGCTATTACTAATCTTAATAATATTCTTAAAAATTTTATAAGTAAAAACATGGTGAATGAAAATACAATCAAGTGGTATTAGTGATTTTAATTAAGTGTATAATGTTTTAAGTGATGTGGCTAATGGACGAAATTGTAAATGAGATAAAAGTAAGTTAAGTAAATAGTAAAATTGATTTTTTGAGTAAATATATTGAAATTAGTACAATGGAGTGCCTATGTAAAATGGTATTGAATTATGAATAGTTTTAGAAAAAACATGAGAAATAAGAGAAGTAAAGAAGTGAAATTTAGCAAAAGAAATGTAAATACTCATATAACCTCTATTTATTTTTATTAAAAGGATTAAATTGAAACATATTGTTAAGTGTAGAGAATGCAAAATAAATTAAAAATAATATTAGTGTGGGACTGATGGAGAGAACTAATATTTAAAAATATTATAAGAATTAAAATGAGTAAATTGACATGTATGAGACATGATAAATGAAAGAGGAAACAATTGTGAAATGCACAAGACAAATTAGAAAGTGAGATTAATTAAATAAAACGTGAAAGTGTAGAGAAAGATGTAAATAAGTATTCATGAGTTAGAAATTATTAAATGAGAAATGATTTAATTAGTAACTAAATGAAATTAGTAAAGTGAGTATAGTGAGTGATATTAAATCATGATAGAGTAAATAAGCGACAAAATATGATAAAGTGATATTAAAATGCATTTATAGGGTGTTATTAAATTGTATAGGACTAAATTGCAATGATTGTAAAGTTAAGAGTAGTGAAAATTGATGCAAATAAGGGCTAATTGCAAGAGTGTAAAAATATAGAAGTGTGAAATAGAGACACTTAAATTTAATTATAAGAGATATTAAAGTAGTAAATTAATGAATATTGATTTGTAAGAAAATAATGATTAAAATGAAAATAGTGTAAATTTCGTTATATGCTATTAATTGATAAACGATAGCGATGGAACGACAATATAAATGCCCAAGTAGACAAGATATAAGCACGTCAGATATGCAAGTGATAGAAGCACTTCGGTGTATTTCAGTGTTAATTTCGCATATCTTGCTTGTGCAATCAAGTCTACTATGAGTTAAATGAAAAATAATTATTTGAAGAAAAGTAAGAATGATTACCGAATCAAGGAAATTTCATGGACAAAATTTATTTTAAAGGGGGAAGAAATATAACATCCTCAAAATCTCATTTGTAGTAAATAATATGAGATAAAATCTTAGCGAAAAAAAAAGTATAAGATCAATGAAAACAAAAGTTGTAAGATATTAAAAGAAAGTTAAATCAAGAAGCAAGACATAATGTATTAAATTAAGGAATGGACTAAATTGTAAATATGTAAAAAGTTTTGTGGCATAAGTATTAATATGGAAAAGTTGATGTGAAAGGCCAATAGTGCAAATATCTTAAAGGTAGAAGGATCTAGAAAATAAGGAAAATGGATTAATAATGACCAAAATGAATAAACGAAAAAAAAGTATAATGAACTAAATTCAAATTTTACCAAATTAAGTGATGATTTAAGGATGAAATTTTAAAAGATCATAAAAGGCAAAAATGGTCAATTAGAAAGAGAGAGAACACTAGAAGGCAATGATGATGTTAGAGATATTTTGACGATATTTTATAATTATTTAATTAGATAAATATTGTTTTATTAATATTTTAATGAGATATTTTAATAATATTTTATTATAAATAACTAGTATAAAAGGAGAGAAAGATGAAGAAAAGAAAGAAAGAAAAAAAAAAAGAGGATCCTCCCATCTTTCCAACATGAGTGAGGTGGTCCTTCTACCAAAAATCCACCATTTTTACCTACAATTTCAAGGAATTTTCATAATCACCAAGAGAGAAAAGTGATAATTAGACTATGGAGAACAAGAAAGTCACCTTGATTCAAGAAAATGGAAGTTGGAGGAGAGAGAAAATCAAGTTAAAGTTTGAAATCAATAGAACAAGGTAAAAACATCAAGATTTCAATATATTTTTAAGTTTGATATTATTGAAAATGCATGAAAATAATGTTAAAGCAGAGTTTTATTATCTAAGGTTTTGCGTTCTTAATATGTTAGTGAAGGAAAATAAGAGGAATTGATGGGAAATATTGTAGAGAAAGGAAAGGAGGGTGTTATAAACTTGGTTTTCAATATTTTGCACTAAAATAGTTTTGGACAGCAGTAATAATTTGACTTTGAAAATTTACCAAAAACTGTATAAATTGAAATAGAGGTTAATTAAAGTATGAAATTAAAGCCTATTGAGTCTAGTTTTACATAGAAGAAATTGTGTGAGCAAAATAATTTCATGTTATGAGATACATGAATTTTTGGGAGATAATGTCAGATTGATTTTGGGTTCCCCTGTTCTGACTTTGGAAAATCATCAAAAATTGTAAACTAATGATTAGGGGTTTAAATTTATATGTTTAAATTATTAATGAGTCTATTTTCAAGAGAAACAAACGAAAACATCATCTAAACCTCGTAGTAAGAGATAATCATTTTTTAGTAAAGAAAGGTCGAAGTTGTCAAGCAGCAGAACAGGGACAAATTTGAAGAATTTATTATACTTATTGGGTAAATTATAAATTTTGAACTTTTTATGGTAAAAATATATTTGAGTCTAGTTTCAAAAACATTAAGTAGATCTTAATAATAAGTAAATAAATATATGAATATATATAGTAGATGAATTTGAAATGTTTCGAAATGGTTGTAGGTGAATGAATGATTAATACATGTGAGTATGTTTTAAATGAATTGATAAAATAATAATTAAATAATTTTAATTGATGTGATATTGAATTCTTTGTTAAAATTTTATGAAGAATTAAATTGATTGGCACAATTTAGAAATAAATATGAAATATACATAAAGTAGGTAAACTAATTTTGCAAGTGCAAGTCCTCCAATGGTCTTATTTGTAAAACTTTAATATTTGTGTTAATTTTATAAACTTTATTATCTTTGACTGAATATCATGTTTTTATGAGGACTTGAGATTAGAAATAGATGATAGTAGATGATATGTAAAATGAAGTGGCGGTTATGACATTTGAATACGATTCAGGTAATGATATAAAATAAATAAATAAAAATAAAGCGTAGAACTTGTAGGAAAATGGAAACGATGTTGCGATGACAAGTTCATCATGTCATGACGTGGAAACCCCAACATCGCTTCAGTAGTTGCTTCGGCAATAAATGTGACATCCTGATGACTTGACTCGGTGATCGGGTCGAGTATGGGGTGTTACAAATTGAAAGACTAATATGTCATCTATCAAGTCCAATTGGAGAGATGCTTTATCTTGAGCATCAGAGTAGACGACTACCAGAATATAGATAAACAGATGTAACTGGCTGGACTGACAATAAATTGGATAGGACAAAGTAAAATACATCCTGTACCCTTTTATGGATTTATTCACTTATGACTTTCATAATCCTGAGTGGATGATGAACTATGTATACGTGAATCATATACTTTGCTGTAAGTAAAACCTTGAGCTCAAATAGATAAGGAACTGAAAGCTGCGTAGGGTATATGACTTCTGTAGTATATAGCATTATTCACAATAGTGGAATTCATAGCCCAAGACATGGGTAAATGATATCCTCTCATTGGCATTACATGATAGATGAAAAGTAAATGTGGTCACAGGTTGTTTCTTTTTGTGATGAATGACTTAATTTCTATTTGATAGTAATTGACTTTTCATGAAAGAAGATGTAATGGTCACCATGAGATAAAATAGGATCATGTTGGGAGAACAAAATTATCACAAAGAGATTAAGAATATCCTATGAGTGCAACACACTTATGACAAGGTCATCAGATGAGCATTGATCGAGTAGCTTTCGTAATGGTATGTAGTTGGGGAGAGCTTGATAACGATACTGTAGTAGAATGATTGACCGCCCGCCTCGATGTTTAATTTCAGGGTTGAAATTACTATAAATAAAAAGATATAAAATAATAATGGTTTATGTATGTATATGAGTCAGGTTGTAATATAGAAGTTGCAATAGAACACGAAAGTATTCTGACGATCATACCCAAGGGAGGCTGAATTAAACTAAGGTTAATTTCTATGCTAACATGTCTAAACAACAATCACCTAAAATTATAGTACGATAAACCAAAATAAAATTGAAAGGAAAAATATCATAAATTTAAGAAAACTAAACAAATAATTTAATTCACTCAATTAAGTAGATAGAAGATTGACTCACATCAGTGTTCATAATTAACTTCAAATTTAGGGTTTTAATGAATTAGTTAATAATTAATCTAGTTATAAGTTTTCGACTTTTAACTAAATCAACTAAGGAATAGAAGCTACTTATCTTTTTACCTCGTTGTTTAAACCAGGTTAAATTAAGAGGTACTCAGTAAACTATTCTGTAACATCCCGCCCGACGAATTCCAAATGTACAAATGCTATTTATGGAAGTAAGGAATATAGATTAGATCTTGGGAGTGTTAGAATTAAACAAAGTATAAGAACTTTATGAGTACGCTTGAAACGCTTCGGTCCTAGTAGACACGAGACTTGGTCTACCATCTTATAGAAGCATATTGGTGGAGTGGTATTCACCCAAATACATTTTGGCGTATGGTGTGGGCAAACTCCAAAATAAGTACAAGGTTCCCATGTCAGGTTAATAAGGTTAAAGGAATGAGAATTGTGACCAAGTAAGATGAATTTTTTTAATATGAGTCACAGTAGTAGTATAGTGTCCTCGTAACTGTGGTCTCGTACCAGTTAAGTTACAAGGTAAGATGGTTAGGAACTAGCCGAATACGAACCATTATAGTTGAAAAATAAGGTAAAATGCTCAATTAGGTTTCTTGGAAGTTGTAGACATTGATTCAAAAATTCAATAGTGATGTTACATTTGTCAAGTTCCAATGAAGACTTAAATTATATTAAGAAGTTTTGAAGTTTGAATAAATAGAGTTGTCTTCTTCTCTCTTCAAAAATATTGAAAGCTAAGGATGGAGGAAACGAAAATGTTTCTTTAAGTTGGATCTGAGACCCTAGATTTTATCGATGATCTCTCCGTGCCAAGGTAAGTCTTATTGCTTTGAAAAAGTAGATATATATGAGTGCAAGAAGAAATAAGGCTTTATTTGAGAATTATCTAGGTAGGACGACTGTAAAGATTATTTGGATCGGTGTTAATGGAAAATCTTCTATTTTTACAAAGTGGTGGTTGCTGCAGTTCTAAGAAGACCTTAGGTCTGGAGCCCAAGCTGCTAAACATCTTTATCAAGTAAGTCCCTAGATTCACTCTTGCATGTGTATTATGCTTATCTAGAAACTTATATGCTAAGTGGCCAAAACATGAGATTGAAACTAGTAAAGTGTGATGTGATGAATCTGATAAGAAATGAAACACTTATGAATTTCAATTACCATGGTGTGCTTATGTCCAAAAGTAAGAACAAGTCTGATACGAAGTGCATGTTTAACTGGTAAGCATAAGAATGTTTGTAATGAGTGAGTTGATGCATGATGAGTATGTCTGTCTCCGTAGTCATCTAAGAGGTCCACCAAGACTAAAAACATGAATCTCTGTAAAAACAAGTCCATGGCCACGGCGCTGAAGAACCATATCATGTAATATCATAATTAGTGGGTTATGGCATCATATGGAAAGAAAACCATATCGTGTAAGACGATAGTTGGCTATGGCATCATATGGAAAAACTAAAGGAAAGTTATTACTTAGTATGGTTCTCTGTGTGTCCCAGGACAACGAGGGGCAAACCTCGTGAAATGTACGTCTAGGCAAATCCCAATTGTCTAAAAAACTAGTGAAATGAACGCCTTTGTAGCAAAACTCTGGAAATGTAAGCCTTTGTCGAGAACCTCTAGAACAAACGCCTTTATGGAAAAACTCTGGAAAGGTAAGCCTTTGTGGCAAACATGTTAAAGGACAACCTTTGTGGCAAAACTCTAGAAGGGTAAGCCCTCGTGATGAACTTCTTAAAGGAAACCTTTGTGATGAGACTCTAAAAGGAAAGCCGTAGTGGTGAGTACTTAATAAAAATGATGCCTTTGTGGTAATCTCTAGGTAAGGAAGCCTTTTTGGCAATCTCTGGATAAGGAAACCTTTATAGCTATCTCTGAAAAGGAATGCCTTTGTGGCACCATCTAAATAATGAACCTCATGAAAACCATTTGAAAGAAATGCCTTTGAGGCAGACTTTGAATGAAAAGAAAAGAACTCATGGTGAACTCTGATAAAATGGCATATGAAGTCTTCTAGAGGAATAATAAGTATAGCGAACTCTGAAAGAAAAGCTCTGTAGGAAGTTTATGACTAACCCAATATAGTAAAATGGTAAGAACAATGAGACTAGAGTGCGCTAGAGTATATGGTGAACTTAGAACATTCTGTCTAAAAGGCCCTTTGCAATAGGAATGGTTAAGAAATCATGAAAGAATTAGATGAGGAACATGAGAGTGGTACAGAAGATATGAAAGGAAAAATATGACCTCAGTGTGAAGCGTGACACCCATGGTATAATGAATAGAATTTAAGGGATGTATCCGCCAATGCTAAGTTGAAGAAAAAGAGATAAGGAGTTTGATAAAATAGTTCTCATATGAGACTTAGGTAAATGAGGGCATACTTACGAAGTTCGATTAAACTTACCTCTGTGTTCTTAAATCATAGGTAAGTTGATCAAGGCCAAACCAGGAGGGACGATCTTAGGGCTATATGCAAGGAGGAGCATGTTGGCCTGTTTTGCATACAAAGCAAGTGAAGCGACGTGTTCAACTATGACAAGAATACTGTGATTAGGCTAGGCTTCAACTATGACAAGAATACTGTGATTAGGCTAGGCAAACTATTCGTAAGCCTCGTAATGCAGATAAAATGTGTCGGCCAAATAAGTGATGCTAGTGATATTGTTTAAGGGAAAGATAAGTGTCATATACATATACACTTGTACTTGTAAGTTCTTGTTGGGTAAAAAATATTGTTAAATGGTTGTAAGTATACATTGTATACTCAGATGATTTGTTGGCTGGGCAGCATTACTTAATAAGATGCATAAGTTTGAAAATTTTGTATGAACAAGTTTAAGTAAAGACGATAAGAGAGCATAACACCCGAGATTCGAATCAGGTGAATCGAATAAGGGTCAAGGGCGTTAAACATTCTTTCAACCTCATGTACCTAAATAACTTCCCAGGGTTGTCAATGCTAGGGTTCAAACACACATAATTTAATCCAAATAATTCTAAGGTAAACCCTAATTCCTTAGTTAATTAATTTCACCTTCGATCCTTAATCTTCTTACAGGTTTAGCTCCTCATGAATCTAAATTCAAATTTCCCTAAGTTCAATTCAGACATTAAAAAAAATATCAAATTAAAGAGAGGAGAAAAGAGAATTTTGCTTTGTTGATATGTCGATTGCCCTTAGAAATCGAAAACCCGTTAACAATCGTTAAGTGAATAATAATTGCTAGTGAAAACAAAAGAAAAACTAAAAATTACTGAAGAAAATAAATATTTGACTACAATTGAATCCAACTATGAAATAACAGCCAAAATTCCTTAAAAATTAGACCTAAATTGAAAACTAAGAATTAAACTAATGAAAAATGGCCTCTTAAATTACTCCTAAACATTACTAAATATAGGTCTAATGGTTTCTGACCATTTTAGGTCAACTGCAAGTGATTAGACTAAATAAAACACATTGTACAGACGAAAACACCCTTGGCAGTATTTTGGCCCTCATCAAATCAGTCTTGCAACACTAGATATGGATGTTGTGACATTGGACATCAAATGGGACTTCTGTTAGCTCGAAGTTGGGTGTTGCAACACCATATGCTGGTGTCACGCCATCGAATTTGTCACTTGTGTTCTTTGGCCTGAAACTGTATCCTACACACTCAATTAGCTCATTAGTCCTTCCCTGAGCCCGGATTGGCCTAACGGGTGGTTAAAACATCCAAAAAAGCATAAAAACCCTTATTTTACTAAAATTAAACATAAATTGCTAAAATGGAAAACTGATAGAAATATAATCAAATTACTTAAAAATAAGCTCATTAAATGTTGAAAAGAACTTAATTTGCCTCAACGAACTATGGAAGATCAATGGCTTCATGACTAAATGAGTTTATAATTCATAGGAGAAAAGTTGGAACTTGATTATAAATAATTTGAGCCCTTGTCGAGCCATTGGTAACTTTATTCGTCTTTGAGCTTCTGGTAGTGGTTCAACTGGATCGTCAAACTGGTGGATCATTCAGCATCTATTGGTGTCATCAGTTCTATCTTAAAGTTTTCTTAAGTTCAACATTTGACTCAATTGGAATACTTCTACTTTGAGTTTACACTAAAATCGATGAAAAAAATTAGATTAGTGAACTAAAATACAATTAAAATTAAAAAATAAAAATTGCATCTATAACTTGAAACTTTCCTATTTATCCTATTAAATGTAGAAATTAAAATTTAGCCTAATGTCGAAGCCTCTCCGATAACGGCGCCAACAACTTGACTGCCCGCCTCAACGTGCAAACGCGGGGCTAGAAATACTACGAATAAATAGATATAAAATAATAGTTGTGTCCTCAGGTTTACAAGTTAGGTTGAAATATAGAAGTTACAACAGAGCACGAAAGTATTCCGAGGATCGTACCCAAGGGAGGATGAATTAAACTAAGGCTAATTTCTAGGCTAACATGTCTAAAAAATAATCACGTAAAATTATAGTATGATAAACCAAAATAAAATTGAAAGGAAAATACCATAAATTTAAGAAAACTAAACAAACAATCAAATTCACTCAATTCAGCATATAGAAGATTAACTCGCATCAATGTTTATAATTAACTTTAGATTTAAGGTTTTGATGAACTAACTAATAATTAACCTAGTTATTACCTTTAAGCTCTAACTAAATCAATTAATCGATAGAAACTACTTATATTCTGACCTCATAGTTTAAATCAAGTTAAATTAGGAGGTATTCGACAAACTATTCTTTCAACCTCATTTACCTAAACAACTTCTTAGGGTTGTCAATCCTGGGGTTTAAGCACACATAATTTAATCCAACTAATTCCAAGGCAAACCCTAATTCATCAGTTAATTAATTCCACGACCGATTGTTAATCTTCTTACAGGTTTAGCTCGTCATGAATCTAAATTCAAATTTCCCTAAGTTCAATTTAGACATAAAAACAAATATCAATTTAGAGAGACGGGAAAAGAAAATCTTGGTTTGTTGATGTGTCGATTGCGCTTGGAACTCGAAAACTCATTAATAGTCAAAGTGAACATCGATTTGACTAAAATTATTGCAAAAAAAAAAAGAAAAGAAAAGATTTGACTACAATTGAATCCAACTATGAAATAACAACCAAAATGCCTTAAAATCTTAGACCTAAATTGAAAAGTAAGAATTAAACTAATGAAAATGGCCTCTTAAATTACTCTTGAACATTACTATATATAGGTCCAATGGTTTCTGACCATTTTAGGTCAGTTGCAAGTGATTAGACTAAATAAAACACGTTGTGCAGATGAAAACACCTTGGCAGTATTTTGGCCATTGTCAAACTGATCTCGTGACAGTAGATATGAATGTCGCGACATTGGACTTCGAATGGGACTTTTGTTGGCTCGAAATTGGGTGTTGTGACATTGCATGTTGTGTCGCAACATTGAAGTCGTCCCTTGTGTTCCTTGGCCTAAAACGATGTCCTACATATTCAATTAGCTCATTAGTCATTCCCTAGGCCCGGACTGGCCTAATAGGTCGTCAGAACATCCAAAAATGCATAAAAACGCTTATTTTACTTAAATTAAATATAAATTACTAAAATGGAAAACTAACAGAAATATAATAAAGTTACTTGAAAACAAGCTCATTAAATGTCGAAAGAACTTAATTCGCCACAACGAATTGTGACAGATCAATGACTTCGTGACTAAATGAGTTTATAATTAATAGGAGAAAAGCTGGAACTTAGTTATAAATAATTTGAGCTGTTGCTGAGCCATTGGTAGCTTTATTCATATTTGAGCTTCTACTAGTAGTTCAACTGAATCGTCAAACTAGTGGACTTCTGTCTTAAAGTTCTCTTAGGTTAAACATTTGGCTCAATTGGAATACTTCTACTTTTAGTCATACATTGAAATAGAAGAAACAAAAAATTAAATTAGTAAACTAAAATAAAATTGAAATTAAAAAAAATAAAAATTGTATCTATGACTTAAAACTTTCCTATTTATCCTATTAAATGTAGAAATTAAAATTTAGCTTAATGTCGAAGCCTTTTCGGTAACGGTGCCAACAAATTGACTATCTGCCTCGACATGCAAACGCGAGACTGGAAATACTACAAGTAAATAGAAATAAAGTAATAGTTGTGTCCACAAGTTTATAGGGTTAGGTTGAAATATAGAAGTTACAACGGAACATGGAAGTATTCCGAGGATCGTACCCAAGGGAGGCTGAATTAAACTAAAGCTAATTTCTAACCTATCAGGTCTAAAAAATAATCACTTAAAATTATAGTATGATAAACCAAAATAAAATTGAAAGGAAAGATACCATAAATTTAAGAAAACTAAACAAACAATCGAATTCACTCAATTAAGCATATAGAAGATTAACTCACGTCAATGTTTATACTTAACTTTAGATTTAGGGTTTTGATGAATTAACTTATAATTAACCTAGTTATTACCTTTCAACTCTAACTAAATCAATTAATCGACATAAACTACTTATATTTCGACCTCGTAGTTTAAACCAGGTTAAATTAGGAGGTACTCGATAAACTATTCTTTCGACCTCATTTACCTAAATAACTTCTTAGGGTTGTCAAATCTAGGATAAGAACACATAATTTAATCCAACTAATTCCAAAGAAAACCATAATTCATTAGTTAAATAATTTCAACTCTGATTGTTAATCTTCTTACAGGTTTAGCTCCTCATGAATCTAAATTAATATTTCCCTAAGTTCAATTCAGGCATTAAAACAAATATAAAATTAGAGAGAGGGGAAAAGAAAATTTTGGTTTATTGATATGCCAATTGCTTTTGGAAGTCGAAAACTCGTTAACAGTTATAAAGTGAACATCGATTGTAAGTGAAAACAAAACAAAAACTAACAATTACTGAATAAAATAAAGATTTGACTACAATTGAATCCAACTATGAAATAACAACCAAAATTCCTTAAAATCTTAGACCTAAATTGAAAAGTAAGAATTAAACTAATGAAAAATGACCTCTTAAATTACTCCTGAACATTACTATATATAGCTCTAATGGTTTCTAACCATTTTAGGTCAGTTGCAAGTGATTAGACTAAATAAAACACGTTGTGCAAACGAAAACAACTTGGAAGTATTTTGGCCCTCGCCAAACCGGTCTCGTGGCACTAGATATGGATGTCACAACATTGGACTTCGAATGGGACATTCTTGGTTCGAAGTTGGGTGTTGCAACACTACATGATGGTGTCGCAATATTGAAATCGTCCCTTGTGTTCTTTGGCCTGAAACGGTGTCCTAGACACTCAATTAGCTCATTAGTCCTTCCTTAGGCTCGAGTTGGCCTAAAGGGTCATCAAAAAATCCAAAAATGCAGAAAAATGCTTATTGTACTGAAATTAAATATAAATTAGTAAAATGGAAAACTAATAGAAATATAATCAAATTACTTGAAATCAAGCTCATTAAATGTCGAAAAGAACTTAATTTGCCACAACGAATTGTGGCAGATCGATGGCTTCGTGACTAAATAAGTTTATAATTAATAGGAGAAAAGCTAGAACTTAATTATAAATAATTTGAGCCCTTGCCGAGCCATTGGTAGCTTTATTTGTATTTGAGCTTCTAATAGTGGTTCAACTGGATCTTTAAACTAGTGGATTATTCTGCATTTGGTTTTGTCATCGGTTCTGTCTTAAAGTTCTCTTAGGTTCAACATTTGGCTCAATTGGAATACTTCTACTTTGAGTCATACACTGAAATTATAACATTCCTAACCCGTATCCGTTTTTGAATTAGGGTTGCAGAGCATTACTATAAAATCAAAAACATTTAAATGATATCTCAAACAATAATATAAACATATCATATATTAATCATACGTACACATTCCATCCATAAATTGAGCCCTCGGGGCTCTAGAAATACCTTAGAACCGATTCAGGACTAAATTAAATACAGTTAGAAAGTCTAAGAAAAAGTTAGAAAATTTTGAATACAAAGGTCACATGGCTGTGTGACTGTAACATCCCGAATTAGGTCCTAGTCAGAATAGTGGTTCGGGACCACAAATCTGAAATAGAAATAATTATTTTATGATTCTCATGAAGTCTATGTTATGATTGCATGCTTGTGTGAAAGTTTCAAGATTCTATGCATAAAATGTTTAATTGGATTTTAGGGACCAAATTGAATATGATGCAAAACTTGCATTCTAGAAGCTTTAAGCATGAAATTGATTTAGATTATGAATTAGAAGGTCCTAACTAGCAATTTGACCAATTTCTAAAAGTTTGGACAAAAATGGACATGTATAAGAAAATTTTGAAGGAAAAGGATTAAGGCTATTTTCATCATTTGGTAAATAAAAGAATAAAAAGGGGAAAATAAGTCAAAATTGGTGTCCATCTTCTTCTCTCATTTCCAAAAATTGCAAGACACCATAGCTAGGGTTTTGCTCAACATTTCAAGCTTGATTATCAAGAAAAATGTGATATAAGACTTGATCTAGGGAAGAATAAAGTATACGACGATTAGGGTCGATTACCTTCATTTTGTACCGAGTATCGCCAAGCCAACTTAGGGATCGAAAGACATCAGAGGCTCGATCACACTATCAATTGGACATTTAGGGTATAGTTAGTCTCAATATTTTGAGTATGGCATGTATGGGGACTTAGTCTTTTTGTTATATGTCATATTGGTCTGGTCAAATGTGTTGGCTTATAAAAATATTTGATTTATTTTGTATATGGCCATGTGATATAGTCCATATTAATCATTTAGGTTGTAACCCTAATCAATTATACATGCATGTAATGTTTTATGTTTGATGTGTTTGTTTCTGGATGAGATGTGTGATGAATGGCACATGTGCTAAGTTAATGAATCATGGTTAATAAGTATGCCAAATCTATGGTATGATTAGGTAATTTAAAAGTAGGGTTAGCCTAATGAATGAACATGAAATTGGTGTGGAATGCCATATAAAAGTGTGAAGTTTTGGATAAGTGACATGCTGTCATTACAAAGGCATGGAATAATTATATTTATGAGTTTTCAAGTGACTAAATATACTAGGTTGCAAGTCACCTTAGATGAATAAGCAAATAAGCATTTAAGGGTGGCAAATGGCTTGGAAGATAGCCTAAAATTTGTCCACACAGGCGTGTGTCTAGGCCGTGTGTGACACACGATTTGCCCCATGGGCATGTGGTTAGACTGTGTATCCCCTACACCCTAGTTATTGCAAATAGAATGCTCAGTAGTAAACACACGGACAGAGACACGGCTGTGTGCCTCAGCCGTGTGACAGACACAGCCTTAGGACATGGGCGTGTGCCCAGGCCGTGTGAAGTCTACACTTAATTTCAAGAATTTAATTGCCACACGTCCTAACTAGACAGGCGTGTGACTTGGCCTTGTAACCCTAATTGTATGATGATGTCATAGTCTGAGAGTTACACAGGCTGAGGACACAAGCGTGTCCTAAGCCACACGGGCGTGTGTAATCACACGGCCAACCTACACGGGCTTGTGACTCCCAAAGTAGGAAAATTTTGGTAAGTTACCCTAAAGTTTTCTAAAGTCCTCTGTTAATCTAGAATTACCTTCAAGCTATGTTTTGGGCCTCGTAGGCCCTTATAAGGGGCAATTTGCATGAAATTGAAAAGTTTTAAATTTTGAACAAAATTTTATGACCGATTTTTTGTGAATGTTAATGTTTAGCTCGGTAATGCCTGGAACCCTATCCCAACGTCGGATATGGGTAAGGGGTGTTACATTTAGTGGTATCAGAACTATGGTTTAGTCGATTCTTGGACTAACGTAGCATGTGTACAAGTTTAGCTATACATGCCATACATATATTAAGATAGTAGGATGACTCCTGATGATTTTAAAATGTGTTTTCATATAGTTAATGGATCCCAGCAGAGTAGTGGCAGATGATGTGGAAAGTAACACGCTTGCTCCCGCTGAAGGGGCAGTTCCAGCTGAGAGTAGATCCGAAATTGTTGGTAGATGAGAAGGAGGCAGAGAAGCCTTTCTCTACATGATAGACTCCTGGTATACGGAGTTCATTCGATCTAACCCGAACGCTCAACCCCCTTCCCCCACCTATTCCTCAACCTATCTCTGTAGCTCCTCAAGGTATGGAATTTGTGAGACTGAACAAATCTACAGTGGATAAGATTAGGAGCCGAAGAGTTTCGGGCTAGTAAAGATGATGACCCTGAGAGGGCAGAATTCTGGCTTGAGAATACCATTAAGGTGTTTGATGAGTTATCATGCACTCCTCCAGAATGCATGAAGTACGTTGTGTCCCTCTTGAGAGACTCAGCCTACCAGTGGTGGAACACCCTTGTATCAGTGGTACCAAGGAAGAAAGTTAATTGGGAGTTCTTCCAAGAAGAATTCCATAAGAAAGATTTATTGATCAGAAAATGAAGGAATCCCTCGAGTTAAAGCAGGTCCGAATGACGGTAACAGAATATGAATGTGAATTCGTGAGACTGAGAAAATATGCTTAAGAGTGTGTATCAACTGAGGCCATCATGTGCAAAAGATTTGAAGACGGATTAAACGAAGGCATTCGGTTGTTGGTAGGTGTACTTGAACTAAGAGAATTGTTGTGCTCGTGGAGAGAACCTGTAAAGCCGAGGAATTGGCTAAAGAGAAGAGAAAAATAGAATTAGAGTTTTAAGATTCGAAGAAGAGACGGATGGGTAAACCGTTTCAGTCCTCAACTAAGAAACCGAAAGAGTTTAATACTCGATTGAGTGTTTTGGCTAGATTCTCAACCAGGAACCATGGGAAATAGTATTCAGGTCATAAGGCCCAGACTACCTCGATAGCGAGTGTGGGTAACGCTCAACCTAATAGACCTGAATGCCAACATTGTGGTAGACGTCACCCCCGTGAATGTTGGATAAATAGCCGAGCATGTTTTAAGTGCGGTTCGCATGACCATTTTATCAAGGATTGTCCTGAAATGGTTGAAAAGGAAAAATTTTAGAGTGCGAGGTCGAGCAATACTACTTCTAGAGGAAGACCACAGAAAACTCTAGGAAATGGAACGAGTAGGGTCCACCTAGAGAACCGACTGGGAGACCCGAAGGTAGAGTACCTTTGAGGACTTACGCCATTCTCACTCATGAAGAGGCATCATCCCCTGATGTGATTACGGGTATTTTCTTCTCTATGATACTTCTGTTGTTGCTTTGATTGATCCGGGATCTACCCATTCATATGTATGTTTGAAACTGGCATCTAGTATGAATATGCCCGTCGAGTCTACAGAATTTGTGGTAAAAGTGTCAAACCCTCTAGGCAAGCATGTGATAGTTGACCAAGTATGTAGGAATTGCCCTTTAATGATTAGAGGTCATTATTTTTCGGCTAATGTCATACTTTTTCCATTTGATAAATTTTATATAATAGTCGGTATAGATTGGTTGACCATGCATGATGTAGTGGTAGACTATGGAAATAAAATTATTGAGTTGAAATGTGAAAGTGGTGATATCCTTTGGGTAGAATCAAATGAATTAGATAGCTTGCCTGTGGTAATTTCTTCTATGATTACTTAGAGATATATGAGAAAAGGTTATGAAGCGTATCTTGCCTTTGTGTTGAATACGAAGGAGTCTGAGTTAAAAATTGAGTCAGTACCGGTAGTAAGTGAATATCCAGATGTATTTCCAGAAGAGTTGCTTGGACTGCCTTCAATTAGGGAAGTTAAGTTTGGCATCGAGTTAGTTCTGGGCACTGCACCTATTTCGATCGCTCCGTATAGGATGGCTCCAACGGAGTTAAAGGAATTGAAAGTTCAGTTACAAGAGTTGATGGACAAAGGTTTTGCGAGACCCAGTTATTCTCTGTGGGTTGCAGCAGTGCTATTTGTGAAAAAGAAAGATGGTTCAATGAGATTGTGCATTGACTAAAGATAGCTCAATAAGGTAACCATAAAGAATAAATATCCCTTACCAAGAATTGATGACTTGTTTGACCAATTGAAGGGGGCCACAGTATTTTCGAAGATAGACTTAAGGTCTGGTTACTACTAGTTGAGAGTCAAAGAGTCGGAAGTATCGAAGACTGCACTTCGGACGAGGTCTGGTCACTACGAATTTTTGGTTATGCCTTTTGGTTTAACGAATGCACCCACTGTATCTATGGATTTAATGAATCGTATTTTTTGACCCTACCTGAATAAATTTGGCGTTGTTTTTATTGATGATATCCTAATTTATTCTCGTGATGAGACTGAGCATGCTGAACAGTTGAGAACGGTTCTGTAAATCTTGAGAGACAAACATGTAACAGTCTGGTTTAGACCCTAGTCAGAATAGTAGTTTTGGGACCACAAATCCAAGTCAGAATAATATTTAAATATTATTTTCCATGCTTATGATATGTGAATTAGCATGTTTGAAAGTTTCGTATTAAAATTTAATCGTATGTGTACTCAATTTGATAAAAGGGCCTAATCACGTAAAATGTAAAAGTTGTCTGCTGCTTGTTAAAAGTGTTTATTTGACTTGGCTTTATAATTGTGAGGTCCTTATGTGGTTATTTGACCATGGTTTTGTTTAAATGACATTGGTGGACATTAGTTGGTGGAATATTAATGTTTTAATGCAAGGGTAAATTGGTAAAATGTTTATTAAGGTAATTATAATAAAACTAAAGTATGAAAATAGGCCATAATATGTTCTTATAACCGAAAATATCAAAGAAAAGAAAAGGGAAAAGCTTACCTAGGGTTTGGCACTTGCAAGCTTTGATTTATGCAAGTTTTTGCTTCGCTTTTTGATAATTTTTATGTTTTTGAGATCGTTGTTTCGTATACTATCAAGCCCGTGTCTCAATTTTTTATTTTGATGATGATTTTAAAAGTGCCATTGATGAAATTATGAGTTTTGTGAAGTTAGTTGTTGATAAATAGAAGATATGTTTTGGGTAACATGTTTCGTCTTTAGATTTTTGATGATTTTGAGTAAAATGGGCTAAATTGTGAAATTTGTAAATTGGGGGACTAAAATGTGAAATAAATGAAATGTATGGGTTGGTAATGACTAAGTGAGTATTCAACCTAATATGTGTAAAAGGAAATTTTGTGTGTTTTGTGATTTTGTGAATTAGGGACTAAAGTGTCGAAATGTGAAAATGTGAGGGCTAGTTTGCAAAATTCCCTAAATATATGTTTATGGATTGAACTGAATGACTTAGTGAATAAAAGGGTTAATTTTGAATACATATAGATCAAGAAAAGAGGAATTCAGAATTAGATTGAGGAAAGTCGAAGATAATCGAGTAGACGATTCAAGTCAATAATTTCGAGTACAAGGTAAGTTCATACGAAATAAATGATATTATAGTCATCTTTTAATGCTTTGAAGATGCATGAATTATATAGTTGTTCTACTATGGCTTGTGTGAGTGGATAAATCAAAGGTAGTCGACACTAAGTGTGCGATTTGAAATAGTTGCAGTTATAAATACCACTAAGTGTGCGAAATGGAATAGCTTTGGCTATATGAGGCACTAAGTGTGTGATACTGACGTAGCTTCAACTATTTGAAATGGCACTAAGTGTGCAGGATCATTTTAGCTTCGGCTAATCATTAAAGCACTAAGTGTGCGAATTCATAAAGCGTGGAAAGACTTCAGAAAGAGTTAATGTATTCGAATGAGAGGTAAGAATGAAAATGAATAAATATGGAAAAGTTCAAGTATGTACGAAATCCATGTGGTAGATGATACTGTGTGTATAAAGCTTGATAAGTTGGTATGAACATATTAATTTGTGATGGAATAGAATTGATGAATGATTTGAGAACTACTAAGTGTCTATTAGATGATAATGTTTAGTATTATATAAAATGTTGGTTATATTTAGTACGAGCTTACTAAGGCTTTGAAAGCTTACTTTATGTGTGTTTTCATTGTTTTATAGATATCAAAGCTACTGTGAGCTCAGGGATCATCGAGGATTGTCACCACACTATCAAACCTTATTTTGGTATTTTGAAAATGTATATATTAAAGTATGACATGTATAGGCTAGAAGTTGGGGGATTATGTTTTGTAATGTATATAATTAGCCATGTGATTTGGCTAGTTTGTGTTTGAATTTATAGTTTGATAATGGTATATGATATGTGATGCTAATGTGAAATTGTGGTATGTTTTGGTTGGCCAAAAGAAATGGTTAATGTTGAGAAGTTTTGGTAGGTTTTGAGAATTTGATTGAATGATGTATTGATCATATGTTTAGGTATGATTTTAGTTTAAATTTTTGTATGAATTGATTGATGAATTGAGATTTGAAATGATTGGTAATGTTATAGCATGAATTATGTATGGTTTGGTATTGATATTGGTTGAAATGGTTATGCATATATGTTTGGTTTGGTGCTTGTAGGTTGACCCAAATTGGGGTGGCAAATTGGCTATTCAAATGGCCTATTTTTGTCCACATGGGTAGAGACACGGGCATGTATCTTAGCCATGTGTGACACATGGTCATGTTACACGGCAGTGTGTCCCCTAGTGTGACAGCCCTAATTTTACTCTAGTCGGGAAGTGGTTTCGGGACCACAAAATCGAGTCACAAGAATAATTAAATGTTATATTCTATGCCTATTATAAGTGAAAGTGTATGTGTGAAAATTTCATGCTTTGATTTTGTCTTTTAAATGTGAAATTAATTAAAAAGGACTTATGTGAAAACACTGAAATTGTGATAGGTTGAAGTGTAGTGGTCAAATATTGCATGGCTTAAAATATGGGGATTTGCATGTCAAATTCCCCATTTTTAAGTAAGTGGCCGACCATGGTGATGGTGGAATAGCCATATATGCCTTACATATTAATATTATCATAGTTAATGGGTTTGATTAATAAAAAAAAAAATAAGAAGAAAGCCATACATCCTTGCCTTGTTCTTGCCGAATGTTACAGAAAGAATGAAGAAATATACTTTGAGGATTTCGGCAATGGAGCAAGCTCAAAATCGAAGGTAGAACAAAAGGGCTCCTTGATATTTGGCCTTGGTGATTTTAATTGGAGGTATGTTTGAAGTGTTTTGAAAGAAATTACTTGTGTATTTTAGGATAGTTTCTTAGTTCCTCCATAACCCATGTGCAAATTTTCATTTTGGTAGCTATGGGAGCAATCGGTCATGAGAGGATTTTTCATTTAGAAATGATACTTTGATGTTTTGTTTTTGAATTAATAAAAGTACTCTATTTGGTTGAAATTATAAAAGTATGTTACGTTTTAAAAAAAAAAGTTTGAATTTGTAAATGTAAAAATTAAGTGTGCTTGTGTTATAGCCGAATATACTTTGAAAATTATAATGGAGAAATTCTTATGATATAAGCTTGTAAATTGAAGTTATAATTTGTGCTTTGTAGTTTTAAATGGTTAAAGACTATTCTGTTATAGCCTTTATTTTTCATGAAGAAATCAAGTTAAATGTATATGTGCCTATGTTATGGCCGAATGTACTAAGGGTAGATTAATATGGAGTTTAATGTTATATTGATTCGGGTTTGATAGTTTTTGAAAAATAAAAATAAAATTTTGTGTATCTAATTTGAAATGGCCGAATGGATTATATAAAGTGATTTGAGATTTTGGATGCCTTGTTTTGTGGCATTCGGCTATGATAAAAAAATGATTGTATCGGGGATTTTAGAGATGTGAATTGGTAGGTGATATGTATTTAAATTGTTTATTAAGGTGTTGGCTATATGGTTAAAAATGTGCACATGAAAGTATAATAGGTCAAATGAATTTTATGTTTCTATTTGTATGATTTAGTTGATGGTGTGATATATTAGCATACTTGGATATTGATGTTTGTGTGTCTCGTGTTAATATGATAATCGGCCATAAGCATGATTAAATGGTTCGGTCATTGTTTGGCATAGATGAAACCTATATGAATTTGTTACATTCGGTCATAAAATGGAATTAAATATGAAGGCTAAGTTTGAGTAGTTAAGGCCAAATAGGTTATAGATTAAACATAAACGGATTTTATGCATATGAGTAAGTATGTATTTGTGTGTAAGGCATTGATGATAAATGGCAATTGGTAATGTGGTAAATGTTTAATAAGTTGACATTCAAAGTTAGCTATATGTCTTAGAGCTATAGTGTAATTTGAAAAATAAACAAAAGTATATGATATTAAAGCATGCATTATATATATGCATGTGTATACGCGGTTGTGCATAAATATGAGTAAATGATTAAATTGTGATAGTTATATATAGGTATATATATATATGCCTTATGTATGTACCTTGTGCTTATAGAGACATTCGGGAATATGGTTAAATTCGTGTATAAGGAAGCATGATAAGTTATGTGAATCTTTGCTTGTGTATGCGAATAAGATATAGATTAAATAAGCATGAAATCGAGTCATGGCATATTTTATAAAATATAATACATATTGAAGTTATATATGATTGTCAAATGTGACTATTAAGAAATAAAGTTGAGTAACTAATTAAACAAATCTATTTGTTTTAATTAAGCTCAAGAGCAAAGAGGATCAAAATCAGATAAGGGAAAAGAGAAAGTAATAGAGTAGCCTTTCCGCAACCGTTCAAATATATCCGAGGTAAGTTTTGAGTAGTCACCTTTAGTATATAATTGATGATGCCTTGATATGTGTATATTAGATGAATTGTGACCTTTTGGTTCTACTTGAATTAAGTTGTGTGATAAATAATTTATGTCTATGACTTATAGTCGAATGATCACTATGGGTTAAGCTTGGTGAAATGGATATGTGATATTTATATATGACTTTTGAACCGAAATGTAAATGATGGTGTTCATATGGAGCTTATATCCGAATGTAGCAAATGACTACTAATGTGATATGTTGAATGAGATGTGTTAATATATGATTAAATATGCATGATATTTGATGTGTATCCGGGCTTAAAGACCCACAGGCTATATGCTGGAATTATATCCGGGCTTAAAGACCCGCAGGCTTCGTGCTGGAATTGTATCCGGACTTAAGGTCCGCAGGCTTCGTGCTGGAATTGTATCCGGACTTAAGATCCGCAGGCTTCGTGCTGGTACTATATCTGGACTTAAGGTCCGCAGCTTCAGATCTTGGTACTATATCCGGCTTAAAGTCCCGTAGGCTTTGTGTTGGTGATTGAATTCGGGGTTTAAACCTAGCAGGCTTAACGCCGATGATTCAAATAAGATTATGAATTTGAATGTTCGAGGTAAACTACTACTGATTATGTATGTTCATTATGAGGGCCAGGTATGTATTATGTACTCGTATGCGATTTTGATTTGGATTGAATTATAAGTGTATAAAGTGATGCATATGTGAATAAGTGTTACAACTATAAATGTGATCGTGATACATTCAGTAAATCTGTGAAGTTATGTGGAAGTATATGATTGTTATATGTGATTATGATCATGGAAAATTAAATGTGGATATGATATTGTATTTTGTTCATTTTGATTGAATTAAAGTTGATAGTGAAGCATTTTAAATGCCTACGTTATATAAGTTCAATCTTGAATGACATGATATACATGTTTAAATAATATGAAAGCAAAGAATGTGTGAAAGAGTAGATTGTAATAAATCTGCTTGGGACAGCAGCAGTAACATGATTTTTGGAAAATCACCATAAATAGTGGGAGTTGAGTTAGAGGCTGAATAAATTATTTAATGAAAGCTTAATGAGTCTAGTTTCTTATAAAAGAAACTTTATAGGCAAAAGAATTTCCGATAATGAGATGTTTGAAGTGGCATGGGACAGAGTCAAAATGACTTTGAGGTCCCTTGTTTTGTTTTTAGAAAATCATTGTAAATTGTAAAATGATGGTTATAAAATAAAATTTATATTCTTAGACTCCTTAATGAGTCTAGTTTCAAATGAAATAAACGAGAACATGTTTTGAATTCTGTACAACGAGAAATCTGATTCAAAGTGAAGAATGGTCAGAATAGTAAAGCAGTGAAACAGGAAAAACTTTAAGAAAAATCTGGTATTGATTGACCAAACCAAAAATTCTGAAACTTTTATGGATGGAAGATATATGAGTCTATTTTCAAGAAAAATTAATGGTACTTAATTTGGAATTTCGTAGCTCCAGTTATAAATAA
This sequence comes from Gossypium arboreum, assembly GCF_025698485.1. Taxonomy (NCBI): domain Eukaryota; kingdom Viridiplantae; phylum Streptophyta; class Magnoliopsida; order Malvales; family Malvaceae; genus Gossypium; species Gossypium arboreum. The sequence continues at coordinate 49,342,407 of NC_069076.1, forward strand.
TTTAGTGACTGTTGCTCAAGAAGTCAGCTTGTCGTGAACTTGAGTATATGTTGTAAACATTGATAAAACACGTAAATGAGCTACTCATTGTTTTCTTAAGAACTTACTAAGCATAAAGCTTACCCCCTTCTTTCTCATGTTCTCTAGGGTTGCCAGGTTTGCTCAGGTTGGAGTTCGCCAGAGATATTATCACACTGTCGAGCTAACGCTATTGGTGTAGTGATTTCGAGTACTTTGAGTCTATGGCATGTATAGGTGTGTAAATATTAGAGTTTGTGATATGGCTTTAACCATATGTGTTGGCCTATTTTCATTATGGGGTTGTAAACCCATTTTAATTATGCATGTATGTGCTATGGTATTACGTGATGAGTTTATAATGATTAAAGTATGAATTTTCCAAGTTTTCTTAAATTCCCCGTTTAGTCCCAAACCACCCCAGATATATGTTTTGGGTCTCGTAAGCCCATATATGGGACAGATTGCATGTGAAAAGAAAACTTGTAAATTGATTGAAATTTTATGGCACGATTTTTGTGTAATTGATTGAGTTTAAGTCGGGTAACACCTCGGACCCTGTTCCGGCGAGGGATATGGGCGAGGGGTGTTACACCTGGGGTACCCTACGAATTAAAGTCAGTATAACCTCCAGTTTGGACACAGCCTAGACATACGGGCGTGTCTATTGGTCGTGTGTGACACACGGGCATGTGGTTGGCCGTATGACCAAGTCAGTAGCCTCCTTAATTTTCACACGGCCTGGTACACGGGCGTGTCTTGTGGCCACGTGGACAAGTCATTATGTATGCCCTGTTTCACCACGGCTTAGACCCACGGGCGTGTGGCCTTTTAAAAATTGAAAATTTTTATAAGTTTTGAAAAGTTCACATGTTATCGATTTAGTCCTAAATGCATGGTTTAGACTTTGTATACTTGATTTAAGTTCGTATTGAACATGAATGACCTATGATTATTGAAATGAGGTGTTTTTTTTTATATTTGATTGTTCCGTTTTGAGTTATGAGTCTGGTAATGCCTCTTAACCTATTCCGGTGATTGTTACGGGTTAGGGGTGTTACAAAAAAATTGTATGTTAAGTTTAGTAAGAGTGAGTTTTGGCTTCAAGAAGTCAAATTCTTGGGGCACATTGTTTCGGGTGATGGAATCCGAGTCGGTCTAAGTAAGATTTCGGCTATTGTTGAATGGAAACCACCGAGAAATGTGTCAGAGGTTAGAAGCTTTCTAGGCTTAGCCGGTTACTACAGATGGTTTGTTAAAGGATTTTCCATGATTGCTACTCCGATGAAGAGACTATTACATAAGGATGTTAAGTTCAAATGGACAGAAAAATGCAAACAGAGTTTTAAGAAGCTAAAGGCATTGTTGAATGAGGATCCAATTTTAGTACAACCTAAGCTGGGAAAGGAATTTTTGGTGTATAGTGATGCAACCTTGAATAGATTGGGTTGTATGCTTATGCAAGAAGGCAAAGCAATAGCTTATGCCTCGAGGCAGCTGAAACCGCATGAGAAGAATTATCCAACACACGATTTGGAGTTAGCTGCCATTGTGTTTGCGTTGAAGATTTGGAGACATCATTTGTATGGTGAGAAATATCTGGTGTATACTGACCATAAAATTCTGAAGTATTTGATGACTCAAAAGGACTTGAACCTATAGCAACGGAGATGGTTAGAGTTGATAAAAGACTATGAGCTAGTGATTGATTATCACCCGGGAAGGGCGAACGTGGTCGCTGATGCCTTAAGTAGGAAATCCTTGTTCGCGTTGAGGGCTATGAACACTCAGTTGACCTTAGCAGATAATGGTTCGATTCTAGCCGAGTTGAGAGCTGGACCAATGTTTCTCCAAGAGATTTATGAATCTCAACAAAGTGACGGTGAATTGCAAGTTAAAAGAGTCCAATGTGAATCGGATATAGAATTAGATTTTCAAATTAGTTTTGATGGTTGCTTAATGTTTCGAGATAGGATTTGTATTCGTAAGAATAATGAGTTGATTCAGAAGATTTTGCTTGAGGCCCATAATAGTCCTGTGTCTATGCACCCAAGTAGTACGAAAATGTACAATGATTTGAAGAAATTTTATTGGTGGCCAAGTATGAAAAAAGATATTTCCAAGTTTGTTTCGAGATGTCTGATTTGTCATCAAGTAAAGGCTAAACATTAAGTGCCTTCAGGCTTACTTCATCCTGTGATGGTTCCCGAGTGGAAATGGGATCGTATTACCATGGATTTCATGACAGGTTTGCCTTTGACACCGAGAAAGAAAGATACTGTATGGGTTGTGGTTGATCGATTGACAAATTCAGCTCATTTTACATCGGTACGTACCGACTATTCACTTGACAATCTAACCAAGTTTGATATTTCTAAGATAGTGAGGTTGCATGGAGTACCTTTATCGATTATATTGGATAGAGATCCGAGGTTCACTTCACGATTTTGGAAGAAGTTGCAAGAGGCCTTAGGTACATAATTGAATTTTAGTTCCACTTTCCATCCACAAGCCGACGGTCAAACTGAGCGAGTAATTCAGATCCTTGAAGATATGTTGCGGTGTTGTGTCCTTGAGTTCCAAGGCAATTGGGAAAAGTATTTATCGTTGGTAGAATTTGCCTACAACAATAGTTTTCAATCGAGTTTGAAGATGGCGCCTTATGAGGCATTGTATGGGCGTAAGTGTCTGTGACAGCCCAAAATTGACCCTAGTCGGGAGGTGGTTTCGGGACCACAAAACCGAGGCATAAAAATAATTTATAATTTATTTTGATGCCTATAATATGTGTTAATTCATGTGTGAAATTTTGATGTTTCGATTTAGAGTTATAAATGTGAATTTCATTAGAAAGGACCTAGTAGTAAACTTTGAAAGTATGATGGGGAAAGGTGTGATGACTAGTTGAACATGCATGCAAAAATAAGGATTTGCATGTCAATTTCCCCAACATGAAGTGGCCGGCCATGGCAAGAGTGGATGGGCAAAACATGTCATGAAACATGTTTTGTTGGTGCATTAGGGTGAAATAATAAAATAAAGAGCATGGGCAAAGAAAGAAAAAATGGTCTCATCCATGCTTCCCCCCTTGGCCGTGAGTTGAGAGAAAGGAAAAGAAAAAATTTGGTTCATCCATTCTCATTTTCTTTGGGCTGAAAATTCTAAGAAGGAAGGAAATTTTGCTCCATTTTTAGTTTAGAAGAGATCTAGAAGGAGATTTGGCTATACTTGCATCAAGATTAAGGTATGTTGAGGTTGTGTCATGAGATTCATGCTTGTTTTGGTTGCTAACTTGATGTGCATGTTAGCCATGGTTCAAATCCTTGCTATGCCATGAAAAATGGTATTTGGCCAAGGTTGATATTGTGTTAAAGCCATTGCATGCTAAATGTGAAGCTTGTTGATGATGCATGTAATGATGGATTGACTACTCTTGAAATTCTTTTAGTATTCTTGAGTAGGACATTGAATTCTTTGTTTAACCATGACCGAAGTTGAAAGAGTATGGTTGTGATGTATTCGCCATGGTGCATTCATGAGCATGATTTATGCTTGTTACTTGATTGGTAAAATTTGTGTTTGGATGGGTATGAACCCTTGAGATTCGACCTTGCACCTATATGTGTATACATGTTTGCACATGATGTATTGGCATGACATATATACTATTTCAAGGTATATATTTGCTTGTGATGATGTTTGGTTATGAAGTACATGAGAGATGTGTATTGAGCTACAATATGTAATGCGTTAGTTAGTAAAATGCATGCTGTTTTGTGTGGTATTAAGTGCATAATTGGCCTCAACATGGACATGCATATTCGCCACATGAGGGAAATTGGTGTGCATGCATTCGGTTAGAGGCAAGCATATTGATGCCTATTCTTGGCTTAGAAAATTCGCTAAGAGGAATATTAACTAATGTGTTGAGTTCGATTCGTGATTTCGTACATATGCGACTTTGATGCCTAATGAGCATATATATTGGCTAGGTATCTTGAATTCCTCTTCGATGCTCAAATGATAAAACCAATTTATTTGTTAAATTAAGCTCAAGAGCAAAGGGAGCTAAATCCGATAAGGGAAGGAAAAAGTCGTCGAATAGCCGTTAAATCGTTCGACCACGTCCGAGGTAAGTTTTCGAGTATCGAAACTTAGATTTTGATTCGATTGAATGAAGTAATAAGCAATCGAAATTGTGCCTTTGTATGTGGCCATTGAGCCGAAATGATATTTTTGCTAAGTGAATTATGCATAAAAGTTGTGTTATGAAATTGAAACAAAGATGTGTATGAATGTTCGAGTGATATCCGGGCTAAGCCCGAAGGCAATTGTGCGAGTTATGATATCCGGGCTAAGCCCGAAAGCAATTGTGCAAATTGTGATATCCGGGTTAAGTCCCAAAGGCCTTTGTGCGGGTTACCATAACCGGGCTATGTCCCGAAGGCGTTTGAACGAGTAGCTATATCCGGATAAACTCCGAAGGTATGTGATTCGAGAACTTTGAACTTGCTGGAAAATTTTCAGTTAATGCACTTGTGAAATTCCCAACAACAAGGAATGTTTTGTGTGTGCTTCGCACACTATGAGTAAGTGCGTATGAATATTCGCTCTAATGATAAATGAGCTATCGGCATTAACTAGGCCGTTATTTGTGTATGAATATAAGAGTTGGGATTGTGAAGTAAGCATGTCTTTGAGAAATTGTGCATATGAATTATTGTTTAGCTACTTGAATGCTATGCTTTGGTTGTGTGTATATTATGGCTCAAACTTACTAAGCATAAATTGCTTACTCCGTTTCTTTGTTTCTCTGTTTATAGATTTTGCTCGTTAGCAATCGGATTCGGGATCATAGAAGTTGAAGTCAACCACACTATCAAAGCCCTTTTTGGTACTCCTTTAGTTGAGTTTTGGATATGGCATGTATAGGACCACCCTCGGTTGTTTTTAAGTACTTTGTGATGTATATGTGTGCGGCCATGCGAAAATGGTTCGTAAAAGTGGAGTATGGAATTTGACCATATGTGGTTTGTAATTATATTTGGTTTCATGATGTGATTATGGTTTGAATGAGAGTGTCGGTCACATGATCAGCCATTGGAATGGCTAAATATGATCATATGTGGACCTAAGTATGACTAGACTATAGTTGGTCCATGGGAACTACAATATAGGTAAAGCCTACCTTAAAAACAGAGGCTGCCAGCTGCAGTGACGTGGATGTGAAAAATCACCAAAATTTGTAGGAATGGTGTTAAATAGTGAATAAATTATGTGATCGAACCTTGACGAGTCTATTTTCATATGAAAGTAACGAAACGATCATATGAACAGTATACTGAGAGATATTAAAGTTCTCGTGAGACAGGGCCAGAACGGTTTCTGGGTCCCCTGTCGCGACTTTGAAAATTTACCATAAATTATCCAGAATGAATTAGAAGTCATGCCTTATATTTCCAGATTCCTTTTTCAGTCTAGTTTCATTAGAAACAAACGGCATCAGTATTGAAACCCTGTACAGAGAGATATTCAAGTTGTAACGCGCGAAGGTCAGTGTAGTCGACCCCTGTAACATGGGTAACCTTAACTAATAAACTGTACCAATTGGCCTGACCAAAAATTCTAGAAAAAAATCCAGGGATGGATATATGAGTCTAAATTCAGGGAACATTTACGGAATCAATTTCCGAGTTCTGTAACTCGAGATATGCTTTTTAAGACAACAGTGATGCAGTTTTCCAGCTTGCCTGGGAATGTCAAGTTGGTCGGTGCTATAAGTGGTTTTGGCTTGTTAACCCCTCGTGTCCGACACCAGCAACGGTCTCGGGTTCGGGGTGTTACAGTGTCGAACACCTTTGTATTGGACCAAACTCAGAGAGAATCAAATTCATGGAGTTGATTTGGTTAAAGAAACCGAAGAAAACGTAAAAGTGATTCGAGCTTGTCTGAAACCCGCTTCGGATAGACAGAAATCATATGCAGATTTGAAACAGAAAGAGATTGAGTTTCAGGTCAGTGATAAAGTACTTTTGAAAGTGTCCCCATGGAAAAAGATTTTGAGGTTTGGTAGGAAAGGCAAATTAAGCCCACGCTTTATTGGACCGTATAAGATTACCGAGAGAGTAGGGCCAGTTGCCTATCGGTTAGCCTTACCATCTGAATTGGAAAAGATTCATGATATGTTCTATGTGTCTATGTTGCACCGATATTGATCCAATCCTTCGCACGTGATTTCACTGACAGAGGTCGAGACCCGACTAGATTTGACTTATGGCGAAGAGCCAATTAAAATCTTGGCTCGGGAAGTCAAGCAATTGAGAAACAAAGGTGTTGCTCTTGTGAAAGTCTTATGACAAAGACATGGGGTTGAAGAGGCTACATCGGAGCCTAATGAGGCTATGAGGAAACGGTACCCAAATCTTTTCACCGGTAAGATTTTCGGGGACGAAAATCCCTAACGGGGGAGAATTGTAACATCCCGAATTAAGACCTAGTCAAAATAGTTGTTTCGGGACCATAAATATGAAATAGAAATAATTATTTTATGATTCTCATGAGGTCTATGTTATGATTTCATGCTTGTGTGAAAGTTTCATGAAGAAATTCTATGCATAAAATGTTTAATTATATTTTAGGGACCAAATTGAATAAGATGCAAAACTTGCATTCTAGAAGCTTTAAACATGAAATTGCTTTAGATTATGAATTAGAGTGTCCTAATTAGCAATTTGACCAATTTCTAAAAGTTTAGACATGTATAAGAAAATTTTGAAGGAAAAACATTAAGGGTATTTTGGTCATTTGGTAAATAAAAGAATAAAAGGCGAAAAATAAGTCAAAATTGGTGTCCATCTTCTTCTCTCATTGCCGAAAATTGTAAGACACCATAGCTAGGGTTTTGTTCAACATTTCAAGCTTGATTATCAAGAAAAACGTGATAGGGTCTTGATCGAGGGAAGAATAAAGTATACGACGATTAGGCTCAATTACCATCATTTTGAACTGTGTATCGCCAAGCCAACTCGGGGATCGAAGAACGTCAGAGGCTCGATCACACTATCAATTTGGACATTTGGGGTATAATTAGTCTCAATACTTTGAGTATGGCATGTATGGGGACTTGGTCTTTTTGTTATATGTCATATTGGTCTGGTCAAATGTGTTGGCTTATGGAAATCTTTGATTTATTTTGTATATGGCCATGTGATATGGTCTATATTGATCATTTGGGTTGTAACCCTAATCAATTATACATGCATGTAATGTTTTATGTTTGATGTGTTTGTTTCTGGATGAGATGTGTGATGAATGGCACATGTGCTAAGTGAATGAATCATGGTTAATAAGTATGCCAAATCTATGGTATGATTAGGTAATTTAAAAGTAGGGTTAGCCTAATGAATGAACATGAAATTGGTGTGGAATGCCATATGAAAGTATGATGTTTTGGATAAGTGACATGCTGTTATTACAAAGGCATGGAATAATCATATTTATGAGTTTTCAATTGACTAAATATACTAGGTTGCATGTCACCTTAGATAAATAAGCAAATAAGCATTTAAGGGTGACAAATGGCTTAAAAGATAGCCTAAAATTTGTTCACACGGGCGTGTGTCTAGGCTGTGTGTGACACACGATTTGCGCCATGGGCATGTGGTTAGACTGTGTGTCCCCTGCACCCCAGTTATTGCAAACAAATTGCCCAGTAGTAAACACATGGGTAGAGACACGGCCATGTGTCTCAGCCGTGTGATAGACACGGCCCTAGGACATAGGCGTGTGCCCAGGCCATGTGAAGTCTACACTTAATTTTGAGAATTTAATTTGACAAACGGCCTAAGTACAAAGGCGTGTGACTTGGCCATGTAACCCTAATTGTATGATGACATCATAGTCAGAGAGTTACATAGGCTGAGGACACGAGCGTGTCCTAAGCCACTCGGACGTGTGTAATCACACTGCCTACCCACACGGGCTTGTGACTCCCAAAGTAGGAAAATTTTGCTAAGTTTCCCTAAAGTTTTCTAAAGTCCTCTGTTAATCTCAAATCACCTTCAATCTATGTTTTGGGCCTCGTAGGCCCTTCTAAGGGGCAATTTGCATGAAATTGAATAGTTTTAAATTTTGAATGAAATTTTATGACTGGTTTTGTGTGAATGTTAATGTTTAGCTCGGTAATGCCTCGAACCCTATCCCGATGTCAGATACAGGTAAGGGATGTTATAGTGACTGACACAGCTGAAACACACACCCTTGTCCTAGGCCGTGTAACCTTCAAATTTGAGACACACTGCCATGTTCCAGCCCATGTACTTGCCTATGTAACTCTCTGAGTAGGGTCAGATGGTCGTGTCACACGCCCATGTGTCAAGCCGTATAACTCACGAAATAGCCCCACACACTCGTGTGCCAAGTTGTGTGCTAGGTCGTGTAACTCATTGACTTGCATACAAAGAAATAATCAGATGACACACAGCCGTGTCGCCAGGCCGTGTGGACCCAAAATGAACCTTAAACAAGAAGTTTACCATTTCAAGCTTACTTATAACCTAAGCAAACCATTTTCCAGCCAAAAGACCTATTCAAAGTGACCAAAATCAAGCCAAAAACATGTTAAATCATCCATCTAACATTCGACCAATATGCCACTCATAGGCACCCCAAACACATAAAAATAATGCTTACTTAAACATGTCAAAAACCTACCACAAATTCAAGCATCATATCTCATTCCATACTAAGCTTAAAAACACAACACAATTGAACATTCTTACTTCAACACTTTGCAACAAAATGCTTTATACATCTACAAAATAAAGTGTTCCAAAAGGACTTATGTAGTCATGCAACATAAGTCCAATACCATTCATTAACAACAAGCATAAACATACCAACTTTTAACATTTACATATTCACCAAAACATCATAATACCAAGGACCCCCCTAATACATGCGACTTTAACCAACTACTAACAAGTACCAAAATGACTATGAGATGATGATAGTGTGTGAGCTTCCAAGTTGATCCAATCAAAGCAATGATTCCAAAAGTCCTACAAAAACAAATCAAACTAATAAGTACAAATGAGCTTAGTAAGTTCGATAAATAAACTCATCTGCTATCAACTACCAAATTTCCAAAGGATGTTAACTTTTTAATACATCAGCAATAAATTTGCTAGGTACAAATCCTGAATAACACCGACACTAAGACCGCTAGGAAAAAAGCTTGAGTAACATCGACACTAAGCCTGGTAGGCACAAAGCCTGATTAACGTCGGCATTAAGCCTGCTAGGCACAAAGCCCGAATAACACTGGCACTAAGCCTGCTAGGCACAAAGCTAGAATAACAATATAATTCAACATTTAAACATCGTTCCATAACAGACTTTAACGGTTTAATCACTAACAAGGTATTTAATTTAACTAAAAATAAACATAAAAGGAGCTTACAAGACTAGGTTATAACACTCACAAAGCACATTAACTACTCCGAAATCTTTCATTTTCCATGATCGTAAACCCATTTGTGATCTAAAACAATAGCTTCATTCAATTGAGTACTTCTAAACATCAATTTAATCCATATTTCATTTTTATAAAAAATTACCATTTTACCCTTAGAATTTTAACTTTTTTCAATTTAGTCTTTAATCTCATAAATTGAATCTAAGCATTTTAATCCCCTATTCAAGCTAGCCAAATTTATTCGTGTCTTATATCAACCCAAATAAACCATTATTTCATAAATTTAACATGAATTTTACCATTTTTACAAATCGATCCCTAAATGTAAATTTTATCAAAAATCACTTTACAAAACTTGTTTATTTATCAACAAAGATTCATAATCTAGCATTAAACATCAAGAATCATTCAAGAAAATTCATGACATAACCATCAATATGTAACAGTTTTACAAATTAATCCCTGTGCTAGCTAAATTAAGCTACAACGATCTCAAAAACATAAAAATAATTAAAAACGGGGTTTGGAAACTCACCATGTAACTAAACAAAGCTTGACCGAACCAAGCAATCATCCATGGTGTTGTTTCTCTTCAAAACAGGTTTTTGGGTGAAAAATAAAGATGATACACCTTATTTCTTTTCTTTTGATTTTAGTTTAATTACTTAATTACCATATTAACCTTCAACAACTAACAAAATTGCAATAATACCATGCTATGCACATCCACTACCCTTATGCATGGTATAATTACCACTCAACTCCATTAACTTCTACTTACAAAGTCATTTAGCCCTTTTAGCTATTAGAACTCAACTTTTATACTTTTTACAATTTAGTCTTTTTTACTTAATTAATCATGCAAAAAAATTTTAATACGACCCTAATAAAATTCCGTAGACACCATTTAAATAATAAATTAAAAATTTACTCTTCAGATCTATGATCCTGAAACCACTGTTCGATTTCATTGAAAACGGGTTGTTACAGAAATCGAAGAAACAAAAAATTAAATTAGTAAACTAAAATAAAATTAAAAATAAAAAATAAAAATAAATATTGTATCTATAACTTGAAACTTTCCTATTTATCCTATTAAATGTAGAAATTAAAATTTAGCCTAATGTCGAAGCCTTTCCAGTAACGACACCAACAACTTGATTGCCTACCTCGACATGCAAACGCGGGGCTGGAAATACTACAAATAAATAGATATAAAAAAACAATTGTGTCAACAAGTATAAGGGTTAGGTTGAAATATAGAAGTTACAACGGAACACAGAAATATATTAAGGATCGTACCCAAGGGAGACTGAATTAAACTAAGGCTAATTTTTATGCTAATAGGTCTAAAAAATAATCATCTAAAACTATAGTACGATAAACCAAAATAAAAATGAAAGGAATAATACCATAATATTTAAGAAAACTAAACAAACAATCAAATTCACTCAATTAAGCATATAGAAGATTAACTCACATTAATGTTTATATTTAACTTTAGATTTAGGGTTTTGATGAATTAACTAATAATTAACCTAGTTATTACCTTTAAGCTCTAACTAAATCAATTAATCAACAAAAACTATTTATATTTCGACCTCGTAGTTTAAACCGGGTTAAATTAAGAGGTACTTGGTAAACTATTCTTTTGACCTCATTTACCTAAATAACTTCTTAGGGTTGTCAATCCTAGGGTAAGCACATATAATTTAATCCAACTATTTCCAAGGCAAATCATAATTCATCGGTTAATTAATTCCACCTCCGATTGTTAATCTTCTTATAGGTATAGCTCCTTATGAATCTAAATTCAAATTTCCCTAAGTTCAATTCAGACATTAAAACAAATATCAATTTAGAGAGAGGGAAAAAGAAAATTTTGGTTTGTTGAATGCCGATTGCGCTTGGAAGTCAAAAAATCGTTAACAGTCATAAAGTGAACATCGATTGCAAGTGAAAACATAAGAAAAACTAACAATTACTAAAGAAAATAAAGATTTGACTACAATTGAATCCAACTACGAAATAACAACCAAAATTCCTTAAAATCTTAGACTTAAATTGAAAAGTAAGAATTAAACTAATGAAAAACGGTCTCTCAAATTACTTCTGAACATTACTATATATAGGTCTTGTTGGGGATTGACCCAATTAAGCAATGAATAAGTAAAAATAACAGAAGAAATTAAAAAATTGAACACACAAATTTAACGTGAAAAGAACCCTCCAAAGAGGATAAAAAACCATGGGTAAAGATAATTATACTATAATGGCAAAAGAATGAAGAGTACAAAATATGAAGATAAAAACTAAACCCCAAAAACCTGAAAACCCTCAAAACGTAAACACAAAATTCTCTAAATGTGTTATGAGTTCTAATCTCTAATGGGTGTTTCTATCTAAGGTTATAAAGGAGCCTTTTATAGGCTAAATTCATAGGTCAAATAATAATAAAATAATCTAGACTAATCAGAGTTTGATTGAAAGATTATTTCTCAAATTTGATTGACATATGAGTCATACTTAACAAATCTCTATCTTGACACATATTTCCACAACGCCATCTTTTCCAAAACCCGCCACAGGCCTATCTTAAACTATGTAGGGAATTATCTGAGTCGAATCTATGCTTAGAAACTAGAAGACTTAGCCTTCGACTTGTACACTGCCAAATCAAAACTAACCCTGGGTCTGATTTTCACGAACACTGTGCCCTAACTTTTCAAAACTTGCATCCAAAAGAGAACCTCTCTTCAACGAAACAATCATACCTTTTTCCCTCCTATGAGCAAGTTGCCTCCACTCCAAACGAGTTGACTTCAACTCTCTAACAGATGAGGGACGTCCAATTTTATCAGTCATTGTAGAACCTTCCAGAATAGAAAGATTGCTGGTTCTTTAATACCACTCGACTCGATATTGTTTTTGTATCCTTTCAAGTTTAAAATACTCAAGGAGATGAGATTCTTTAGTAAATCAAGTACATACTTGACATCTGAGAGTGTCCTAATCATCCCATCGTGTATCCTAATTTTATCAGTACCAATACCAATTATCTTACTGGATGAATCATTTCCCATGCATACAACTCCACCTTCAACCGAACTGTATGTGGAGAACCATTCTCTATTGGGACACATGTGGAAAGAACATCCCGAATCTAGGATCCACTCAGATGTGAGCTTGGAGTTACCACTCGTTGACACTAACAAGAAATCAGCATCGCTTTCATCAGCCAAATTAGCACCAGCTACATCTTCCTCGTTACTCTTAGCAGATTTTTTATTTCGTATTTTATAATAATCTGCTTTGATGTGGCCTAACTTTTTACAATAGTAACACCTTTTATCTCACTTCTTTAATGCTACCAAAATGGAGGCTTGCCTATCTACCTTACTATCTGAACCAAACTCATTGTTGAGTTTGTCTCTACTCAACAAATGACCCTTCACATCTTCGAACGAGAGTTTGTCTCTGCCATAAATCAGGGTCTCCCTAAAAGACTGGTATGAAGGGTAAAGAGCACAATAATAGCATAGCCTGATCTTCATCAGTAATCTGAGTCTCAACATTTTTTAAATCATTTAAAAGAGTAATGAATTAATTTATTTGATCTCTAAGAAGCTCACCTTTATTCATACGAAACATAAATAGACGTTGTTTCAACACTAAACGGTTGGCCAGAAACTTAGTCGCATAAAGAGTTTCTAATCTTTTCCACAAGACAGATGAGGTTTTCTCCATCAATACCTCCTACAATACCATATTTGTGAGGCACAACTAGATTGCAGACAAGGCCTTTTCATCAAGCTCTTCCCATTCTGTTTGATTTAGAGTCTCAGGCTTTTTCCCGATAATAATATTTTTTAGGCCAGTTTGAACTAGAGTTGCCATCATCCGAACTTGCCATTTATTCAAATTTGTGACATCATCAAACTTCTTCAAACCTTGTTGCTACCATTTCTAAATGGGCTGGTCTACAAAAAATTAAACTAACTCCGATACCACTTGTTGGGGATCAACCCAATTAACCAACGAACAAGTTAAAATAGTGAAAGAAATTGAGAAATTGAACACACAAATTTAACGTGGAAAAACATCTCCAAAGAGGATAAAAAACCACAGGCAAAGATAATTATACTATAATGGAAAAAGAACGAAGAGTTCAAAATATGTAGATAAAAACTAAGCCCCAAAAACCTAAAAACAAAGAACCCTCAAAACGTAAATACAATATTCTCTAAATGTGTTATGAGTTATAATCTCTAATGGGTGTTCCTACCTAAGGTTGTAAAAAAGTTTATTTATAGACTAAATTCATAGGTCAAATAATAATAAAATAATCTAGACTAATTAGAGTTTGATTAAAACAAATAAAAGAGTTTAACTAGAAGATTATTTCTCAAATTTGACTGAAATAGGAGTCATACTTAACAGGTCTAATGGTTTCTGACCATTTTAGGTCAGTTCCAAGTGATTAGACTAAATAAAACACATTGTACAGATGAAAACACCTTGGCAGTATTTTGGGCCTCGTTAAACCGGTCTCATGACACTAGATATGGATGTCGCAACATTAGTCTTCAAATGGGACTTTTGTTGGCTCGAAGTTGGGTGTTGCGACACTGCATGCTGGTGTCATGACATTGAAGTCATTCCTTGTGTTCCTTGGCCTAAAATGGTGTCCTACACACTTAATTAGCTCATTAGTCCTTCCCTAGGCTCGAATTGGCCTATCGAGTCGTCAAAACATACAAAAATGCGTAAAAGCACTTATTTTACTAAAATTAAATATAAATTACGTACATTGAAAACTAATAGAAATATAATCAAATTACTTGAAAACAAGCACATTAAATGTCGAAAATAACTTAATTTGCTACAACAAACTGTGGCAAATCAATGACTTCATGACTAAATAAGTTTATAATTAATAGGTGAAAATTTGAAACTTAATTATAAATAATTTGAGCCCTAGATGTCCAATTGATCCCTCTACTAGCTCGTTGAAACTAAAAATGAAATGCATGTTGAATCAAACGAACAGAAATAAATAGAAATGACAAAGTAGTGAAATGAGTTACATCCAAAAATGAATGTGGTTTCTTACTAAGTATGGAAATGGCCTGAGAATCAATTTAAGTTTTTTGAACTATTATTTAATTAATTGAAGTTTGAAAATGGAATTAAATTAATTGTTCATTGTGAATCCATTGAATGTAGAAATTAAATATATTTTCTCATATATTCTTTTATAGTAAAGTTGTCATAATTTTAATGGAATTATAATTAGGTTGAGAAAATTATTTAATTAGAAAATTATTTAATTTAAATTAATTTAATAAATAATATTTGATCAGGGAAATAGAAAAACATTTATAGGGTTGATTTAAATTATAAAGTGCTAAATTAAAATTTTAGTAAGCACACATAATTGGACCCAATACTTGAGAGGCCCAAAATCCCCTTATAACAAGTATGAGAGGCGACAACCCTAATAAAATAACTAGGGCTAGCCATCCCTATAATAACCCGAAAGTTAGTGGTATTAGAAAGTGTGGTTTCGTGACTCTATTTTCATAAACCAAATTTGTAAATATTTTTATTAAATATTTACGGAGTTATGATTAAACTGAATTGAATTTCAGTCAAGTAATTTTATTGAATTAAGACTTAATTAGCGTGTAGGGACTAAATCGCATAAGTTTTAAAAGTTGAATTATAATTAAATTATAAAGTAAAACATGACTAGGGAACTTATAAGGTAATTTAACCAATGTTTTATTGATAATGGACGGTATTAGATTTATAAGTGGAAGAAAATTTTTATAATTTATAATATTACTCTGTTCATTTCTCAATATTTCGAAAAAAAAAAAGGGGGGAGAAGGCTAAACGACTAGGTTTTCCAAGGTTTTAAGTACTAATTTGGTTAGTTTAATTTAGTTTTTTTCTTGTAATTTTTACGTTTTTAGAATTTCAGTATTTTTAACTAATTAACTCATGTCATAATTTTTAGGATTTTTAAATATTTAAAATGTTACCATTTTTGTATATTTGGAGTTTGAGGTGTCATTTTGATAAATTTTAAGTTTAGAATTGATAAAGGACTAGGTTGTAAATTCAATTGTTAAATTTGTTCAATAGGGGCTAAAATGCAAAAATTTCAAATTTAGTGGTAGAAATGTGAAATAGAAAGTTAAATTAGGCCTAGAGTGAAAATGATATAAAATTTAAGGTTAAATGTGAAAGTTATGTTAGTCTCGGTTTCAGGGACTAAATTGAATAAAATGTAAAAGTTGCATAAATTAGAAATTGAATGTGAAATTGGCTTCATATTGATAATTTATTGTGTTTGTTTTAATCTGTAACTAGCATTGACCCGGATTCCTCAAAAAAGAAAGGAAAAGATAAAGTTGTCGACAAATAGCTCAGAGTTTACGGTTTGTGTTTCTATAATCCAAACTACTTGTAAATTGTTGCATTTTGAATTGTTGTTGCATGGTAAGAAATTAAGGTGAGGCATTTTGATATGATAAGTTGTTATGAGATTGAATTGAGTTGAATTGAATTGATGATTTTGAGAACTAAATTGAATATATTTGAAAATTGTGGGTTTTTATATAAATGTGAAAATTGGACATATATTGAGATGATGATTATTGCCATATATGTTGGATAAGTGTGCTCATAATGAGATGAATGTGAAATGTGATATTGGATGGTAATTAAATATGAAAAAGATACCCTATTAATTGTTTGGAAAAGTCGGATATAGTTGGCATGTAATAGGATAGGAAGAGTTCAGGGTTACTTCGACTACGAGTCAATGAGGCATTGGGTGTCAATTTACTTTAGTTTAACCGATGAGACACTAGGTGTCAAACTTATTTATAGTGTTGGGTGCAACTACTTACTTCAGATTTATCCGATGAGACATTGGGTGACAAACTAATGTGCTGGTTGGGTCTGTGTATCCGTCTGAGTCCTAGTTGTGTTATTAGGGAAATAAATAGTGAAATCAAGATGATGATTTCAAAATGGAAAATGATATTTTTCTTGTTTGAATATGTAATGAAAATGTGCAAGTATACACATCGAATCATGTAATAAAGTGATAAGTGTGATGTCTCCACAGGGATCAGAATAGGTAAAAATATGTTTGAGTTATTACTATAAACTATACTAATTAGGCTTATGGAAAAGTAAATAGAATAATGATTTGAAGTGAAGTATTAATGTATGAAATATAAAAATCAAATAATAAATAAAATGTTGTGGCAATTTTACGAGACAAAGTTGAGAGGATTGAAGCTGTTGAATGAGAAGGTTGGAATTACTTCGATTATATCGTAATAACATAATAATGTCATGGCAAAATCTTGACCAAATTACTGTTTAGAGTATAACTACTTCATTCTGCTTCTTTCGAGAGCTAGAATTAAAGTTATCATTCTAAATCTTTGTATGTCTACAAGTCTCAAGAACAATACCTAACAATATTCTTCCTTACTCTGTACCGATCGCAACTCTATGTCTAGAGTGCTACGAGTATTCATTTAAGTACTCACTCATATCATTCGATTATGATCCAACTTATTTAACCTTTTTAGAATTAAATCAGGTCTAAGGATGTACCATGCATTCATCTATGTCTAGAGCTTGCATACATATATCAAGATAGATCCTCAATATACCAAGATAGATCTAATAATTCCAACCCAAATGAAATTAGCTCATGGGTTGGGATTTAAAATCCTAAATCAGAATAACATTGAACATCATCATTAACAGTTTAGAAATCACAGAAATTAATTAACAGAATGAAGGTAGAACTATAGCAAACTTGTAACACCCCTTACCCGTATTCGTCGTTGGATTAGGGTTATGAAGTATTACGGATCATATCACTGTCCATGCAAATATACATTACATTTTACAATTCAAAATATAATCACATCATTGTTTGTATCATTATCAAATATTCGTTCATATGATAACATAATTAAAACATAATTCAGCATATATATCAACATAATTTATATATTTATATATAGAACATATAACAAATCAATAACTTCATTAATTGAATATCAAACCTAACTTTTATAAAAGTCTTGCACATGTACATGTTGTACTTCAAATGAAACAAATTTCAATACCAAACTTGTCATTCATTTATGCGGCATTACCATGTTAGTCAACATGAATTTCGTATTTCATACATTAATACAAGTTAATGCATCCACTCGAATCCATATATATATATATATATATAGTCACTTAATTACATTCGAATTAAGCTTTATAGTAAGTCACATTTACAATTCAGTAAACAACCAACATATAAGAGGTGCAAACATATTTCACTCTATTAACTAATCCTTTATTCGGTTGTTAAACATAATCTCAACCGGTCACACATTATCAAGTCACATACTTATTAAATGAACCACACACCAAAGCTGAATTGTTACCATATATATTTGCCACATATAATAATAAATTACTTCACTAACAACTTGACTTTTAAATGCCAAACCACAAACAACATGTCATAAGCATAGGTATATATATTTTACCCATCACTAGCCGATTATAAAGGCACATCATTTGTTGTCTCCAAGACAATTCACAAGACAAATTACACATCTTAAATAAATCAATATAATAATCAAATTCACTTGTACTCCTAACCTTGCATAACCTTAGCCGAACCATACTTATGTATATCCAAAGTCATCAACCACTTCAAGCATATAATACCTACCACAAATACTATTCATTCATAGTACATCACATTATAACCAAGATATATATATATATAAACCATAAGCAACATAACCAAATTCAAACATAAAAGCTAAGCCATTTTCGCATGGCTTAAATTACACATAACCAAAATCCAACATTTCAAAACATAGCCCAACCTATACATGCCTTAGATTCGAAAAATAACTTATAAAGATACCGAAGGTAGTCGATAGTGTGATAGGCTTTACTGACAATCCCCGAGCTCATAACTTGAATCCAAAATCTATAAAACAGAGTAAACATGAACACATAGAGTAAGCTATCATAGCTTAGTAATTCATAAACAAATAAACAAACCAATGATATAATCAACTCATTTTAAACCAAACCAAATTACATTAACATTACCATGCTTAGACTCAAACTTACAGTTTTCATAAATACTACAATTTCATACATAATTTCTACCTTGGCCGAATGCTCACAAAGTCAATTTAGCATATTAGTATTCAACTTCCCAAGCCAAATAGTCATTATAAAACCTAGTTCACATACACTCAAATACATAAGCTCATATATCAAAATATAACTTCATATACATATACTAGTTATGTGGCTGAATACACATGATCATATATACACATAGTTAAGATTCATTTCAATAATATTCACAAGGCCGATTACACTTACCAAATTCACATATATTTTTCATTTGCATCATACATAATTTGTAACAAATATCAAGTTACTTACTTACGTTATTTCAATTAGACAACAAGCTAATTCATACCTGGCCATTTAACACATTTTACACATTCGATCACAACTTATCTTTTCCTGATGAACCATTCGGAATTGGATAGGACACTCGGATAATCACACATATATCGTACAATGCCAATGTCCCAGACGTGGTCTTACATGTAATCACATATGAATGCCACTGTCCTAGACAGGGTGTTACTCGCACACATATATCGGAATCACATATCGATACCATGCTCTTACTTGCACATCACATATCGGAATCCTATGTCATGACATATGTATCCTAGCTATTCCTAAGGTTCATACGGGGCTTTTGGATGTTGTAACTCGGTCGAAACGAATTCAGAAATATAGTTTCCAAGCTTACTCACATTTGGCTAATGCATATAAATACTCACATTTTCCATTTCAGCATGTATAATTTGCATTTAATTAG
Organism: Gossypium arboreum; assembly: GCF_025698485.1. Taxonomy (NCBI): domain Eukaryota; kingdom Viridiplantae; phylum Streptophyta; class Magnoliopsida; order Malvales; family Malvaceae; genus Gossypium; species Gossypium arboreum. The sequence goes on from NC_069076.1 coordinate 49,361,861, forward strand.
AATTAAGTATGTCTATTTGCTTATAAACTTACCTCGGACGATGTAAAAAGGAACGGACCGACTAGTTGACAACTTTTGTTTTCCCCCAATCCAAATCCGATTTCTTTGGTTTTTAATCTAAACATATTCAAATTAAACTCATTCACATATATTTTCATTCAATTTAGACCAAAAACACATAAATGGGCAAATTACCATTTTACCCCTGATATTTTACACTTTTTACAATTTAGTACCTATTGCATAAAACACAAAATTTGCAAAATTTCAATATACTCATGTTTGGCCGAATGTTCCTAGTGTCCATAAAAGTCCATATATTTCATTTATTTCACATTTTAGTCCCTCAATTTATTATTTTTGCAGTTTAGTCCTAATTACTCAAAATCATCAAAAACTCACTTACAAAACATGTTAATCCAAAACATATCTTTCATATTTCATCATCAAACAACAAGAATCACAAGCTTTCAATAATAGCATAACTCAAAATATTCATCAAAATCAAAAATTCAAGCATGGGTTTACTAGTACTTGAAGCAACAATCTCAAAAACGTAAAAATTATAAAAAAACGAGTAAAAACAAACCTTGAATCAAGCTTGGAAGGTGTCTAAACCTAGGTTTCTTTTCTTTTCTCTTGTTTCGGCATGAACATATTATGAACACAAAATAATGGCTTTATTTTCTTATGTTTTATGATATATTATATCTTATATTAACTAATGTTTAATTTACAAATATAACCTTAATGAAATAATATAAAAACTATTTAATATATGCCTAATACCGTCCATTCAAATTTTCAATGATATAATTGCAACATAAATCCTCCACATTAAAAGAACAACCACTATTCGGGCCCTTTTACAATTTGTAACACCCCAAACCTGGCCCAGACGTTATGACCGAATCCGGCGTGGCACATTGAAGCATTACTAGAAAAGTCATGTTTTATATAAAGTCTTTCTTAGTGTTTAAAGAATATCTTCATTAAAGATTAAAGTGAATGGAAGCTGTGCACCAGGTAGGATGCCAGAAAAGAGGAGGTGAGTCAATTAGATTGCTTAAGTACCCAGCTCTTCACGGATTCAATCCTAGACATGCACACAACCATTGCCACACTTTAACTGAGTGATTTTTCAGGGAAAACAAATTTGTTTAAAACCATTTCAAAAGGTTATTAATTTTGAAAATGTTTTCCTTGCGGAAGCTTTGCCTTGTTATCGCGATATTTTGAAATCAAGTAACATTTTTAAAACGCGCCCTAGAGCTATTCAATTTCAATCAATTAAAACAATATCAAAACTAAGCTAACAAAACATACTAAAAATAATTAAAAATAATTAAAGCGGCTTTATTACAAATTAAAAACCCGAAAACATAAAGGAAATAATATAAAATAAAAGTGAAGGTATAAACACTTATTTTAAATAGTCCACATGGCCACTCTGAATCCCTCCAGCTCCAAGTCCATCGATCTAAGGCTCACCTGCAAAGATGGGAAAAAAGGGGTGAGTTTGGAAAACTCAGTGTGTAAAATAAACCAAACTAGAGCCTAAATCAGTTCAAGCTTCTTGGGCCTAAGCACTATTCAGAAATCAGAGTTAACTGGGCCTTAGCCCATATCAATATTAATCTGGGCCATAGCCCCTTACAATATCAGAGTATACTGGGCCTAGCCCATATCAGTATCAATCTGGGCCATAGCCCTATTACAAGTTGAGATATATTGGGCCTTGCCCATATTAACACAGTTGGGCCCGTTTCAATACAGTTGGCCCATAACAAAACAGTCTCATATGATTAATGCATGATAACCCCATCCAACCCTGCACTTGCCTCCGTCCATCCCTACAGTTCCTGTGGGGAATAAATCACCCACGCTATCCCTACACTTACAGTGTTAGCACCAATTGCGGCACTAAGTATAATCCGCAGCAAATCTGCTTATATCAGAATATGTGGTACAGCCACCAGAACGAGTTCTTCCTCTATAACAAAATCCAACCCCATGCAGTATGACATGTATGCGAATATATATATAATTAACAAGGCATGCTTGAAAGACAGTTAGATTATAGCGTAAACGATTATTTACCCCGAGGGCGAATCGTAAACTTACCCTTTAAGGGTATTATCGTAATTCTACCTTACAGAGGTATTTCAAGAATTATCGGTCTTTTAGGGTTTCATGATCATTACGATTATTAACGATTAATGTAAACACTTACCGAAGCGTTTTACGAATTGGGCCGTTGGCCTATTTAACCCAATTTCGCCCATTAAGCCCAATATACCGAAGTGCGAAATTGTGCACTCGCAATCTTACCGCTGAAGTTACCAAAATTATCAATACAAACAATCCTCTGAGCGCCAGACGTCAGAAGTTCTCGAAATGCCGGCCTTTTGGCATTTCGGCTTTTCGGCTTTTGCCGATTTAGTCTACTAGCGGGTGTCGTTTACAAACCTGATTTGCGAAAACTGCTACCGAAATCTCCCACGATATCCTACAATTGTCACTAGACATATCAGATCCAAAATACAATGGCAATCATCATAAACTTACTTACCATAATCGGCCATCCATACCTATGGCCCTTGAGATCCTACCTTTGCCAAAACTAGAGACTAGATCTAGATCTAGTCATCCCACTTGTCCAAGCCTTCGATCAGTAGCCTCTGGATCACACTAACACCAAAAAAAATTAATTGTTACAACCCTTAGAGCCTTAAGCTCCAATCGACAGCCTCCCTATGCCTTTAGGGATTTCGGCCTTTCTAAACCCGAAATAAAGAATAGATTTGAGTACCTACCTCAGGTTCTTTCAACCAAAACAATTCCACTTCAGTTTCTAATCAGATCTGATATAGATCTATCCCTTAAACACTAGCAAAAATCGAATCTTAGAGATCTAAAGATTCAGCTATACGTCACTAAAAACTATGGTGTTTCCGGCTTTTGGAACTGTGAAGAGGAAGATGATTTGGTATGGTAGTTTTTTGTAGTGGTACTGCTGACAGGGGTTGAGGTTTAAAGGATATGAAAATTGGCCAAAAGAGATGAAGAAAATAGGAGGATTTTGGCTAGAATAAATCGGCATAAGAAATAACTTTCGGGATTTCGGCTTTTATGGCAATCAGCTATAGAGGTTTAGAAAAGAATGGGAATGAAAGAGGAGAAGAGTAGAATGGTAGGAATGTTTTGGCTAGAGAAGAAAAGAAGGAAAAAAGAAAATAGAAGAAGAAAGGAGAAGAGAATGAAGAATTTGGCACTCAGGAGATCTAACTTTGCGTTTTTCGGCTTTTTGCGGTACTGGGAAGAGAATAGAATGAAAGGGAAGGCTTTAAGTGGCTAACCTTAATTTGGAAAAACAAAAAGAAAATAAAGCTTGCCCTAATGGCCATTCAGACCCACGGCCCATGTAACACCCCAATCCTGTGACCGTTACCGGAAATCGAATACGAGGTGTTACCGAGCTTACTTCATTTATTTCCCCCTATTTATTATTTTTTTTTGTTCCAGGCAAGCTGGCTAACTGTATCGTAGTCGCTTTAAAAATCATATCTTGAGTTCTGGAACTCGAAATCCAATTCTGTAAATTTTCTCCGAAACTAGATTCATATATCTATAAAGGGGAATTTTTTTAGAATTTTTGGTTGGGCCAATTAGTACAGTTTATTCATTAAAGTCTCCCCTGTTTCAAGGTTCGACTACACTGAGCTCTGTACCTTACGATTTAAATATCTCCCTGTAAAGGACTTCAATGCCTATGCCGTTTGTCTCTAATGAAACTAGACTTGATAACGAATCTGTACATATAAGGCACGACCTCTAATTATCTCGATAAAATTTACAGTGAATTTTCTAAGTCGAAACAGGGGATCCAGAAATTGCTCTGGCCCTGTTTCACGAGAATTTAATTATCTCCTAACATACAACTCATATGGTAGTTTCGTTTCTTCCATATGGAAATAGACTCGTCAAGCTTCGATTACATAATTTATTCATTATTTAATTCCATTTCTACTATTTTTAGTGATTTTTCAATCTCACATCACTGCTGCTGTCAGCACCTGTTACTAAAGCAAACTATGCCTATTTCATGATATATTTTTTTTTCTTGATCTCCCTAATAATTCATCATACATATTACAACTTATGACCATGACTAGCCATGCCAAGGGATAATCATCACCGAGCATCTCCCTACTATACTATTACCAAATCATGAATTTAACACCGAAAATAAATCAGCCATGACATATGGCATAATAATCGAGTAGGCCTCAACCAATACTCAACCAAAACCAAATTACCAAGACTTGTGTCCAAACATCATAGAGCCAAATCCAACCGAACATTATGCCATTTTCGCATGGCTAAAGTTTACATACCAAATTTCAACAAAACATAATAGCCTATACATGCCAAAATGTTCTCCTAGACCAACTAAAAGAAGATACCAAAAGTTGCTAGCCGGTGTGATGACTTGATGACGGTCCCAGTATGCAAAAAGTCTAGTCCAAGAAACCTAAAATAGGTGACAAGCAAACACCGAATGAGTATATAACTCAGTAAGTCATAAGCAATGCACTACCATCCATTAATAAAATTATCACAAGAGGAAACAAAATGAAACGAGGCTAATTACTCCATCCAAACCGAACTATACCTTAGTTCTTTAGACCTTTCGGTTCAATCTCATACCAAGTTACACATTCACATTCCGTATACTAATCAATAGGATATTTGAGGCATTTTTATACATCATTTTGTTTTCGTTACAATCATACAACTAAATGACCTTTCACTTATTCCACGATAATTCTTATGTACGTGACTTCAATTAAAATTGTCACATAGGTTCTAAACTTACCAAGCTCAACTCCAAATATGAACATAGCGCCTATTAGCCATGAACTCAAGGTACTTACCCGATCCGCTGTCCGTGGTCAACTCATTAATGTCGCACACTCAGTGTCAATAGTGATTCCGCACACTTAGTGCTATATAATCAACTCGCACACTTAGTGCTATATAATCAAACTCGCACACTTAGTGCTGTACCAATTTTAAACCCGCACACTTAGTGCCGTCTCATGATCATAAATGTTCATACCCGCACACTTAGTGCCAAATCAACAACTATATACATCTCACCTCTTTTCTTTTCATTCAATACTTTCATCACCACATACATACATGTATATAAATTTATCATTCCTTTCGGCCTAATTACATAGACATCATGTCTATTTATAACAATACAAAATATATGCTTAGTGACTTACCTTGTGTTGGGTAAAATAGTTCCAAGTCGGCTACTCAATGACCTTCGTCTTTCCCTTGCTCGATTCTCCTCCTTTAACTCCTTGAGCTTAATCAATAAATCAACTAGTTTAACCTTCTTGCTAAACATTCATAATTCAATTACACATGCATATGTATGTTTGTATATTCGGCAACCATCCTCACTAATTACCCATTTAGTCGATTATACACATAATTAAAGGTAACATCACGAACGGGCATACTTATGTATATATATATATGTATATATATACACTTCCAAATGGGCATCACAATTAGATTTAACACCACCTTCATACTCAATTAGATGGCCGAATGTATGTATATATATACAATGTCAACTATAACATCTTTTAAACACCTAATTTCATCTCATGAACACTTAATCAAATTTTCCTAATCTAGCATGTATTTTCACATCTATTTGTGACATCATGTAAATTCACATATAACTACATTTCTTAAGTTCTACATCTTAATGCCCATTATAGCCACTCCCATGGTCTAAATTTAAAAATCGACAACATCCCCTTTCCACTATGTTAGCCGAATACTCATCCTCTTCTTAGTCCTAAATTCGGCACCTCTAACACCATGACTTAACAACTTCAACTTTCATGCTAACATAACAAGCAACTTAACACATCCATGTAACTAACATGTTAATAGCATCAAGGTATCAACTAAAATTTTTAAGCTTCTTTGTCAAATCCCAACTCTCCAACAACCCCAAATCCAACCATGGGATAGATGGAATTCAAACTAACAACCAAAAGTATACATGAATTTAAAGGACTAACTTCAACATACCTCAACCTAGATGCAATTATAGCCGAATTTCTCCAAAGCTTTTCTCTCCTTCTTTTACTTGGTTTTTCGGCTAAAGGGTAGCAAGGATGAACACACACTTTTTTTTTGTTCATTTTCTTATTATTAATCTTTATTTCTTCTCTATTTTAATTACTCACCAATATTAAATAATAAATAACATAACCTTGGAAGAATGAAGCCATGCTTGGCCGGCCACTCAACATAGTTTGGGGCATTTTGACATGCAAACCCAAATTTTCATATTTCAATACTATTTGGTCCTTACTTATTTACCTATCAAATTTTCTAAGTCTCTCAACTAAATCCTTTCAAGCAAGATTCACATTCCTAAGATAAAAATTAAAACATCAATTTTTATACAAGTACTACCACACATATAAGGTATGCAAATAAAATTTTAACTAAATTTTATGACTCGGTTTTGTGGTTCCGAAACCACATTCTGACTAGGGTCAAATTAGGGCTGTTACAGCCCAACCTTCCTAAAGCCCTATCCGAATTTCCACTTAAGCTCTACCACATGCTCGGCATATGCACGCAAAAATATAAAAGTAACAACACGCTTACCTTGTGACTTGAACTCTGGCTCCCCCTAAACATCCACACGTCACTCCCCAAACACCTAGGTGGCGCGGCATGCCACTTTACCATAGATCTTTTTGTGTCCTATTTTACCACCTCAATTTTAAAAGCCCATATCGTCAGAACCCTCTCTATTCAAAATTAAAAATTCAGGAATTGCCTCGAATTAAATTTACTTTTGAGGCTTTTAAAGGCCCACCAACATACTCAGATCAACAACAGACAGTCAAAACACAGTATTTCTAAAAGTCATTGGAAATTACAGAAATCCCAAAAATCTCGAAAATTGGTGCATTACAACTCTACCCTCCTTAAAGAAATATCGTACTCGAAATTTCAAACTACCAACTAATCGTATTACTCAAGTCAAACCACTATGCTTGTACTGTGCACTCTGATTAAAAATAATTCTTATCTAATTACCAAAGTAAAGAAACATTTATCAAGCACGCATACAACTCGTAACACACACTCAAATAGAATAAGCTTGGCAATCTTGAGCTCGATGCTCCTTGGACCCACATCTAAAGCATACTCCTGTCTTCCTATGGCATTCACCCGGATGACGCCCGTTGCAGTTCTTGCAGGTTGGAAAGTTTGGTCGTGTCTTAACATGTTCCATAGAATGAGGCTCCGTCTTCTGAGAACTAGAATCATTCCCTTTCTTACACTCTAAGCACCTTGCTTGAAGCGTTTCCCTAATTTCCTTAACCTTGGTCTCCAATACCTCTTGTACCACTTTCCTTATTAACTCGGCCAGTGCCACAGTCCCAATCTCCGAGTTACCGCTACCCGAAGTTGGCAGACTTCGCTTACCCTCAGAATCCATATCAACACTCTACATTATCAGCATGCATAACAATAACTGCCAAGATCTCGATTCATAAATTTTAGTACTTATTCATATGTTTTATGCAGAGATAGTATTTTAAAGTTTCTACTTTCACAGAATCATAGCCTAGCTACAGTTTCAGTATTCTAGAGTTTTTAGAAGTGCCCTAGCTATAATGTCATGATATGGTCTTAGTTCTATCTACAGTAATATCTTAATATAGTGTAATATGAGTAACAGAAATACTTACAGACTTGGTGCCGGGGATTCAGTGTGCCACTTCTTCGGTTATCAAATTTTAGAAACCCAGAGAAACTTAAACCATTTTAAGACTGAACCTTAAAACATGTATACCTTGTAAAATATCTTTGAAAAGAATTTTCCAAAACCGTTTCCAAAAGACCCTTCTTGGGCCTGAGTTTAGCAAAGTTTTTCGAAAAGCTTTTCGAACCCTGATCCACAACCGAGTTATTGCAATCGGGCTCTGACACCACTAAATGTAACACCCCAAACCTGGCCCAGACGTTACGACCGAATCCGGCATATCACATTGAAGCGTTACTAGAAAAGTCATGTTTTATCTAAAGTCTTTCTTAGTGTTTAAAGAATATCTTCGTTAAAGATTAAAGTGAATGGAAGCTGTGCACCAGGTAGGATGCCAGAAAAAAAGAGGTGAGTTAATTAGACTGCTTAAGTACCCAGCTGTTCACGGATCCAATCTTAGACATTCACACAACCAATGCCACACTTTAACTGAGTGATTGTTCAGGGAAAATCAATTCGTTTAAAACCATTTGAAAAGGTTATTAATTTTGAAAACGTTTTCGTTGCGAAAGTTTTGCCTTGTTATCGCGATATTTTGAAATCAAGTAACCTTTTTAAAACGCACCCTAGAGCTATTCAATTTCAATCAATTAAAACAATATCAAAACTAAGCTAACAAAACATACTAAAAACAATTAAAAATAATTAAAGCGGCCTTATTACAAATTAAAAACCCGAAAACCTAAAGGAAATAATCTAAAATAAAAGTGAAGGTATAAACACTTATTTTAAACAGTCCACATGGCCACTCTGAATCCCTCCAGCTCCAAGTCCATCGATCTAAGGCTCACCTGCAAAGATGGGAAAAAGGGGTGAGTTTGGAAAACTCAGTGTGTAAAATAAACCCAACTAGAGCCTAAATCAGTTCAAGCTTCCTGGGCTTAAGCCCTATTCAGAAATAGGAGTTAACTGGGCTTTAGCCCATATCAATATTAATCTGGGCCATAGCCCCTTACAATATCAGAGTATACTGGGCTTAGCCCATATTAGTATCAATCTGGGCCGTAACCCTATTACAAGTCGAGATATATTGGGCCTTGCCCACATTAACACAGTTGGGCCCATTTCAATACAGTTGGCCCATAACAAAACAATCTCATATGATTAATGCATGATAACCCCATCTAACCCTGCACTTGCCTCCGTCCATCCCTACACTTCCTGTGGGGAATAAATCACCCACGCCATCCCTACACTTATAGTGTTAGCACCAGTTGCGGCACTAACTATAATCCGCAGTAAATCTACTTATATCAGAATATACGGTACAGCCACCAGAACGGGTTCTTCCTCTATAACAAAACCCAACCCCATGCAGTATATCATGTATACAGAATATATATAATTAACAAGGCATGCTTGAAAGACAATGATTATAGCGTAAACGCTTATTTACCCCGAGGGCGTAATCATAAACTTACCCCTTTAGGGGTATTACTGTAATTCTACCTTACAGAGGTATTTCAGTAATTTTATCAGTGTTTTTAGGGTTTCATGATCATTACAATTATTAACGTATTAACAGAAACACTTATCGAGCGTTTTTACCGAATTGGGCCCATTGGCCCATTTAACCCAATTTCGGCCCATTAAGCCCAAATATATCGAAGTGCACGAAATTGCGCACTCTGCAATCTTACCGTTGAAGTTACCAAAATTATCAATACAAACAATCCCACGAGCGCTTGCACGCTCGCAAGTTCTCGAAATGTCGACTTTTCGGCATTTCGGCTTTTCAGCTTTTGCCGATCTAGTCTACTAGTGGGTGTCGTTTGCACACCTGATTTGCGAAAACTGCTACTTGAATCTCCCACGATATCCTACAATCACAACTAGACATATCAGATCCAAAATACAATGGCAACCATCATAAACTTACTTACCATAATTGGCCATCCATGCCTATGGCCCTTGAGATCTACCTTTGCCAAAACTAGAGACTAGATCTAGATCTAGTCTTCCCACTTGTCCAAGCCTTCGATCAGCAGCCTCTGGATCACACTAACATCAAAACAAATCAATTGTTACAACCCTTAGAGCCTTAAGCTCCAATCGACAGCCTCCTTATGCTTTTAGGGATTTCGGCTTTTCTAAACCCGAAATAAAGAATAGATTTGAGTACCTACCTCAAGTTCTTTCAACCAAAACGATTCCACTTCAGTTTCTACTCAGATCTGATGTAGATCTAGCCCTTAAACACTAGCAGAAATCGAATCTTAGAGACCTAAAGATTCAAATATACGTCCCTAAAAACTATGGTGTTTTCGGCTTTTGGAACTGTAAAGAGGAAGATGATTTGGTATGGTGGTTTTTTGCAGTGGTACTGCCAATAGGGGTTGAGGTTTAGAGGATGTGAAAATTGGCCAAAAGAGATAAAGAAAATAGGAAGATTTTGGCTAGAAGAAATCGGCACAAGAAATAACTTTCGGGATTTTGGCTTTTATGGCAATCAGCTATAGAGGTTTAGAAAAGAATGGGAATGAAAGAGGAGAAGAGTAGAATGGTAGGAATGTTTTGGCTAAATAAGAAAAGAAGGAGAAAAGAAAATAGAAGAAGAGAGGAGAAGAGAAGGAAGAATTCGGCACTTAGGAGATCTAACTTTACGTTTTTCGGCTTTTTGCGATACTGGGAAGAGAATAGAATGAAAGGGAAGGCTCTAAGTGGCTAACCCTAATTTGGAAAAACAAAAAAGAAAATAAAGCTTGCCCTAATGGCTATTCAGACCCACGGCCCAACCTTCCTAAAGCCCTAGCCGAATTTCCACTTAAGCTCTGCCACATGCCCGGCACATGCACACAAAAAAATAAAAGTAACAACACGGTTACCTTGTGACTTGAACTCTGGCTCCCCCTAAACATCCACACGTCACTCCCCAAACACCTAGGTGGAGCCACATGCCACTTTACCACAGATATTTTTGTGTCCTATTTTACCACCTCAATTTTAAAAGCCCATATCGCCAGAACCTTCTCTCTTCAAAAATAAAAATTCAGGAATTGCCTCGAATTAAATTTACTCTTGGGCCTTTTAAAGGCCCACCAACATACTCAGATCCACAACAAACAGTCAAAACACAGTATTTCTAAAAGTCATTGGAAATTACAGAAATCCCGAAAATCTCAAAAATTAGGGCGTTACAACTTTACCCTCCTTAAAGAAATTTCGTACTTGAAATTTCAAACTACCAACTAACCGTTTTACTCAAGTCAAACCACTATGCTTCTGCTGTGCACTCTGATTAAAAATAATTCTTATCTAATTACCAAAGTAAAGAAACATTTATCAAGCACGCATACAACTCGTAACACACACTTAAATAGAATAAACTTGGCAATCTTGAGCTCGATGCTCCTTGGACCCACATCTAAAGCATGCTCCTGTCTTCCTATGGCATTCACCCGGATAACGTCCATTGCAGTTCTTGCAGGTTGTAAAGTTTGGTCGTGTCTTAACATGTTCCTCAAAATAAGGCTCGGTCTTCTAAGAACTAGAATCCTTCCTCTTCTTACACTCTAAGCACCCTGTTTGAAGCGTTTCCCTAATTTCCTTAAGCTTGGCCTCTAATACCTCTTGTACCACTTTCCTTACTAACTCGGCCAGTGCCTCAGTCCCAATCTCCGAGTTACCGCTACCCAAAGTTGGCAGACTTCACTTACCCTCAGAATCCATATCAACACTCTACATTATCAGCATGTATAACAATAACTACCAAGATCTCGATTCATAAATTTTAGTACTTATTCATATGTTTTATGCAGAGATAGTATTTCAAAGTTTCTATTTTCACATAATCATAGCCTAGCTACAGTCTCAGTATTCTAGAGTTTTTAGTAGTGCCCTAGCTATAATGTCATGATATGGTCTTAGTTCTATCTACAATAATATCTTAATACAGTGTAATATGAGCAACAGAAATACTTACAGACTTGGTACCGGGGATTCAGTGTGCCACTTCTTTGGTTATCAAATTTTAGAAACCCAGAGAAACTTAAATCATTTTAAGATTGAACCTTAAAACATGTATACCTTGTAAAATATCTTTGAAAAGAATTCTCCAAAACCGTTTCCAAAATACCTTTCTTGGGCCTAAGTTTAGCAAAATTTTTCGAAAAGCTTTTCGGACCCTGATCCACAGCCTAGTTGTTGCAATAAGGCTCTGATACCACTAAATGTAACACCCCAAACCCGGTCCAGATGTTACGACTGAATCTGGTGTGTCACATTGAAGCGTTACTAGAAAAGTCATGTTTTATCTAAAGCCTTTCTTAGTGTTTAAAGAATATCTTCATTAAAGATTAAAGTGAATGGAAGTTGTGCACCAGGTAGGATGCCAGAAAAGAGGAGGTGAGTCAATTAGACTGCTTAAGTACCCAGCTCTTCACGGATCCAATCCTAGACATGCACACAACCATTGCCACCCTTTAACTGAGTAATTGTTCAGGGAAAACCAATTCGTCTAAAACCATTTGAAAAGGTTATTAATTTTGAAAACGTTTTCGTTGCGGAAGCTTGGCCTTGTTATCGCGATATTTTGAAATCAAGTAACCTTTTTAAAACGCACCCTAGAGCTATTCAATTTCAATCAATTAAAACAATATCAAAACTAAGCTAACAAAACATACTAAAAACAATTAAAAATAATTAAAGCGGCCTTATTACAAATTATAAACTCGAAAACATAAAGGAAATAATCTAAAATAAAAGTGAAGGTATAAACACTTATTTTAAACAGTTCACATGGCCACTCTGAATCCCTCCAGCTCCAAGTCCACCGATCTAATGCTCACCTGCAAAGATGGGAAAAAAAGGGTGAGTTTGGAAAACTCAGTGTGTAAAATAATCCCAACTAGAGCCTAAATCAGTTCAAGCTTCCTGGGCCTAATCCCTATTCAGAAATCAGAGTTAACTGGGCCTTAGCCTATATCAATATTAATCTGGGCCATAGCCCCTTACAATATCAGAGTATATTGGGCCTAGCCCATATCAGTATCAATCTGGGCCATAGCCCTATTACAAGTTGAGATATATTGGGTCTTGCCCATATTAACACAGTTGGGCCCATTTCAATATAGTTGGCCCATAACAAAATAGTCTCATATGATTAATGCATGATAACCCCATCCAACCCTGCACTTGCCTCCGTCCATCCCTACACTTCCTGTAAGGAATAAATTACCCACGCCATCCCTACACTTACAGTGTTAGCACCAGTTGCAGCACTAACTATAATCCGCAGCAAATCTATTTATATCAGAATACGTGGTATAGCCACCAGAACGGGTTCTTCCTCCATAACAAAACCCAACCCTATGCAGTATATCATGTATGCAGAATATATATAATTAACAAGGCATGCTTCAGAAAGACAGTCAGATTATAGCGTAAGAACAGTTATTTACCCCCGAGGGGCGTAATCGTAAACTTACCTCTTTAGGGTTATTATTGTAATTCTACCTTACAGAGGTATTCAGTAATTTTATCAGTCTTTTTAGGGTTTCATGATCATTATAGTTATTAACGTATTAACAGAAACACTTACCGAGCATTTTTACCGAATTGGGCCCGTTGGCCCATTTAACCCAATTTCAGCCCATTAAGCCCAAATATACCGAAGTGCATGAAATTATGCACTCTACAATCTTACCATTGAAGTTACCAAAATTATCAATACAAACAATCCCACGAGCGCTCGCACGCTCGCAAGTTCTCGAAATGCCGGTTTTTCGACATTTCGGCTTTTCGGCTTTTGCCGATCTAGTCTACTAGTGGGTGTCGTTTACACACCTGATTTACGACAACTGCTACTGAAATCTCCCACGATATCCTAAAATCGTCACTAGACATATCATATCCAAAATACAATGGCAACCATCATAAACTTACTTACCATAATCGGCCATCCATACCTATGGCCCTTGAGATCCTACCTTTGCCAAAACTAGAGACTAGATCTAGATCTAGTCGTCCCACTTGTCCAAGCCTTCGATCAGTAGCCTCTGGATCACACTAACACCAAAAAAAATCAATTGTTACAACCCTTAGAGCCTTAAGCTCCAATCGACAGCCTCCCTATGCCTTTAGGGATTTCGGCTTTTCTAAACCCGAAATAAAGAATAGATTTGAGTACCTACCTCAAGTTCTTTTAACCAAAATGATTCCACTTCAGTTTCTACTCAGATCTGATGCAGATCTAGCCCTTAAACACTAGCAGAAATCGAATCTTAGAGATCTAAAGATTCAGCTATACGTCACTAAAAACTATGGTGTTTTCGGCTTTTGGAACTGTGAAGAGGAAGATGATTTGGTATGGTAGTTTTTTGTAGTGGTACTGCTGACAGGGGTTGAGGTTTAGAGGATGTGAAAATCAGCCAAAAGAGATGAATAAAATAGGAGGATTTTGGCTAGAAGAAATCGGCACAAGAAACAACTTTCGGGATTTCGGCTTTTATGGCAATCAGCTATAGAGGTTTAGAAAAGAATGGGAATGAAAGAGGAGAAGAGTAGAATGGTAGGAATGTTTCGGCTAGAGAAGAAAAGAAGGAGAAAAGAAAATAAAAGAAGAGAGGGGAAGAGAAGGAAGAATTCGGCACTCAGGATATCTAACTTTTCATTTTTTGGCTTTTTGCGATACTGAGAAGAGAATAGAATGAAAGGGAAGGCTTTAAGCGGCTAACCCTAATTTGGAAAAACAAAAATAAAATAAAGCTTGCCCTAATAGCCATTCAGACCCACGGCCCAACCTTCCTAAATCCCTAGCCGGATTTCCACTTAAGCTCTACCACATGCCCGGCACATGCACACAAAAAAATAAAAGTAACAACACGCTTACCTTGTGACTTGAACTCTGGCTCCCCCTAAACATCCATACGTCACTCTCGAAACACCTAGGTGGTGCCACATGCCACTTTACCACAGATATTTTTATGTCCTATTTTACCACCTCAATTTTAAAAGCCCATATCGCCAGAACCCTCTCTCTCCAAAATTAAAAATTCAGGAATTGCCTCGAATTAAATTTACTCTTGGTGCTTTTAAAGGCCCACCAACATACTCAGATCCACAACAAGCAATCAAAACACAGTATTTCTAAAAGTCATTGGAAATTACAGAAATCCCAAAAATCCCGAAAATTAGGGCGTTACACAATTAACCACTAAATTTTCATTTTACGCGATTAAGTCCTTTTATTTAATCGGACACTCAAACAATAAAATTAAATCACGAAAATTTCACAAATATAAATTCACACAAAATAAACACAAGAAATATTTTTAAATATTTTTCTGACTCAAATTCGTGGTCTTGAAACCACCGTTCTGACTAGGGTCTAAATTGGGCTATTACAAAACTTTCACCACTCTACCTTTCACTTCGGCGCTATTGAATCATGCAAAATTGTCCTCCAAAATCCCCCGCCAAAATCCTCATCTCTTCTTTCTTTTCTCTTTTCTCTTTCCTCTTTTATAGGGTAGGTCCCTCTTTCTCAGCACACACTTTTCTCCCTCTTTTTCAAGTGGATTTATCTGGTACACGTCCAGCTGGCTGAGAGTGACGAGGACTGTGTGTTGCGTCAGCATTTTCCTAGAATTGTCATGGCATTTGTATTGGCAATCCATCCAACCTTTTGTCATGGCAATAATTCACTTCTTTCATTATCTTCCTCATTTTTCTCCTTTTCTTCATCCTTCCTACACCTGCTGCAAACAACTAGGGCTGTAAATGAAGTGAGCTTGAACGAACAAACCTCTTTTCATGTTCGTTTGTTTATTTTTAAGCTTGTTCGTGTTTAGTTTGTGTTCGTTAAGAATTTCAAATTTTTATTCATGTTCTTTTATTTAAAATTATGTGTGTTCATGTTCGTTCGTTTAATATTCACGAACAAGTTCATTTAACTTAATCGAACATGTTCACGAATATTAAATGAACATGTTCATGAACATATAATTGAACATGTTCAAGAACAATGTTAATAAATAATAAACAAATGAACAAACAATAAACACATACACACACACGCAGCAGCATATTGTTTAGATATAAAATAGTCAAATATAAATATTAATAATTATATTATAAATGAAAAAAATACAAACTAAGATAATTTTATTAATATATATTAATGGAACAATAAACGAGTTTTAAGATAAATCTTTTAATATATACTAATGGAATTTTTATAAGAAAATATCATTAATAAATAAACGAGTCATAAATGAGCCAATAAATGAGCTTTTAAACGAGCTTGTTCGTGAACATAAACGAACTAAACACACCTCTGTTCGTGTTCGTTCATTTATTAAATGAACATAAAAATTTTGTTCATACTCGTTTATTTAGCTTAATAAATGAACATAAACGGACGTTATACGAATAATTCTCGAATAGTTCATCGAACGTTCTGTTCATTTACACCCTTACATGCAACAACCAATTCCCTTCTTCCCAACAGTAAAAGTAATATGAAATGACATTTAAGGCACAATCCAAGCGTTATTATGCAATGTTCTAAAAATAACCTAAAAATGCAAATATATCTACTTAAGTACAAGCATTTAATCAAGCTTAAAAGTTCGAAATATAACTCTTTTCTAGAGTTATCAATATTGAAATGGCAATACTATCGAAATAGCAAATGTTATGGAATGAAATGAAATGTGAAATAGAATATGAAATAGTGGAATGAACTATGAATATTGATTTTATTTGTTCAATGAACACTTGAAATGAGAAATTGAGATGAAATGTGCCATTGCATTAGTTGAATTTGCAAAGGACTTATGAAATGTGATTGTTAAGTCTTAATGTGGGTAAAATGAGCATATTGAGATTAATGACTATGTGAATTAGCCTAATGAGTTTACGTATTGCATATTATCATAATTAAATTTTTGCATCATTATTACTTATATTATGTTTTAAATGTTCAGATTGTAGAAATATCATTGAGTTATACTCAGCGTACGGTTTTGTTTCTCATGAATAGGATAGGCACTTAAAGAATCAATCATCGACTCAACATCCAGCGTTAATCTTGAGCTCAAGTGTTGGTGATGTTTTAAAATTTTGTCTTGGCATGTACCTAGGAAGTCTTTTGGTTAATATGATCATTTTGTATTTTGATGGTATTTGAATGTTATGTGTATAAGTGTTTATATATGTTTTAAACTTCAATGTCATTTCACTTTCAAGTAGATGAATTTACTCATCAATTCATTTTTACACAATTATATATATATTTCACTTTTACACTTGTTTGACAAGATGAATACATCACCATTTCTTATTCTTTTATATATACAATTGATTTATTTTTCAAAATTTACGCATATCACTTTTACAACTACTTTGCAATTTAGTTCATCAAAATTCTCTTATCAACATCATTATCAAATTTACTATGCACTTTCACATTTTAATAAAGTTTTCAAGTCTTAACACATTTTATTATTTCTATACAACTACTTCTTTCACTAATTTTTAACCTATAATCACATATTTATTAAAATAATGTTTAAAAATCTTAGGTACTTACTTCTTAAATAACAAATGTTCCAACATAAAAGCTTCCTTGATTATTATTGTAGTTGAATCTTCCCAAACATCCATCCAAAATCATCTCAACTCATCAACATGTCTTAACACAAGAACATAAATGACAATATTAATATATATGTTCCAACAACTTTTCTTATATTAAAATCTTAAATCTTCAAGATGAAGGTGATGAAAGATCATTTTCTTATTTTTCTTGGAGCTTTCTCTCTCTAACCATAATTTTCTTTCACTAATATCATAAAACCTAGCTTTAGAAATTATGAGATTGATGAAATAATCCAACTTGAATGAAGTTTTCTTGCTTGTTTTTAGTGAAAAAAAAAACCAAAGTTGTGGGTGAGAATTTGGCATTGGATTGAAGAAGAATGGAAGAGACAATAAAAGAGAAGAACTTCCCTTCTTTCTTTATGGTGGCTGGCGATGCTGGGACGAAGCTAAACAAAGATGTCATCTTTTTTCTCTTTCAATCAATTTTAAAAACCCAAGTCAACCTTAAAAAAAAACTCATCCTATGCGTGGTCTACATTTCATCAAGTCATTTAACCCAATCTAATTACTCACAATTAGTCCCACATATCAAATATTTCATAATATAATATTATTAATAAGTTCCATGTAAAATATTAAAATACCCTTTATGTGATAAAATTGCACTATAACCTGTTTTTGTCTCATCACTAATCTATATTTCATTTAAGGCATTTAATCCTTCAAATTTCCATTAATATATACTTTTGAATCATAATTATTAATTATCCATGCATAAGTTTGTATTTGAGACATTCCTTAACAAAATGGTAAATTTGTGGTTTAATTCTTGAACTCTTATTTTCATTCGATTCAGTTCGATAAGTCCTTATTTGTTATACATACTTGTAATACTGATTGCAAGGCACTCTATTAATACTTTTTGGCTCATTTCTCGATTGTTGGGAAAGTTATACTTTAGATCCCTACAAATTTCCAACTTTACAATTTGATTCCCTTTTCCATAATTTCTCACCCAACATTTACTTCATTGATTTCTAACAATAAATCCTTATAATTCTCTTTAAAAATTCTCCTTGTTGGTCTCATCATCGATTTTTTTCAAAAATTCACTATAACAATGGTAGCACCCCAAACCCGATCTAGATGTTATAGCCGAATCCGAATATGTCACAAAAAATGAGTTTTGAAAATAGAGTCGTCTCGTCAAATCGTTCATGTTACATCATTCATATTCACTTATGTCAATTTTCGAAAGTGTTACTTTTCCATTTATTTGCCAAAACGTAATTTTCAGTAGAAGTTTTAAAATCGTTATATTTTTTTAAAAAAAAACCTTTATTTGAGTAAAACCTTAGTTTTTAGATAACAACCGCAAATAAAGTACTAAAACGAAAATTCAAATCCAAAAAATCAACCAAAAAGTCTGGAAAGTCCAATTATTATAAAAATCCAGAAATAATCTTTAAAATAAAAACCATAAACTTAATCAGTTTACGAACTTGTGATCACCGAAAGGCTCCGTCGCACCGATTCACCTTAGTCTATGGATTACCTGAATAGAACAAACAAATGGACGTGAGTTTTAGTAAACTCAGTGTGTAACCCAACAGAATTAAGCATGCAAACATACAAAAATCTCATATACAATCAAATACAGATTCTGGCTTTTGCCCATTTCAAATACAGTCAACAAAATCAGATATATAGAATCCTACCCCCATCCTCTACACATCAACTCTGTCCATCCCAACACACCTTGTGGGGTTAAAAACACCCACCCATCCCTACACACCATATCGTGCCATTACGACACAAGTTAGATAATATGTAGCCAAGCTGCCAGAGTATAGGCGATGATCGCTGTACAGAACACTTCCTTCATATAAATCCAAACCCACCCCAAATCAGATGTAGAAAATAGATACAAAATTAACAGATTAAACATGCTAAACATGCTTATATACAGATATCAGATATACAGATAACAGATTAGGCAGTCATGCATAGTAGTGTCCTACTCAGAGCATACTAACAAAATATCAAATCACATAAAACTAGGGTTTGGTTAGCCCTTAATGACCCTTTGCTAAGCCCATAGTCGATCGGAACGACCCGTGCAACCCTAGGGAGAATTTCAAAATTATGGGCCAATATGCCCGTGTGGCCCACACGCCCAGATTGGCTTTGCTCGTGTAGCCCACACGGCTTGACCCAAAAACCCATATGCCAGTGTGGATTGCCCATGTGGGCCCACACACCCGTGTGGCCCACACGGCCACACTCACACCACCACATGGTCATGTCTTGTGCACGACCATGCCTTTATCGACCACACAGCTGTGTCTTGTACACAGCCAAGCACATGCTCGTGTGGCGTCGATAGTGGAGTTTTTTAGCTTTCGCCAAAGCTGGTTTTTCTGCGTTCCGGGTACATACCTGGTATCGTTTTGATGCTACTACAAACACAAGCCCTTCAGAACCTAAAAATCGGCATACTAATGCTTTACAGTCTTAATTCACGATTAAACCAAACTACGAAACTGACAACAGCTCCATTCAAACGACTATCACTTACCCCAACACCCCGAACAATATTGATTATGATTCTGCTAGAGGAGAACCCTTTTCTTCCCGATTCCTTATTGTCAAAACTTGAAATCAACAACGGAAGGAAAAGAATAGTATTAATTTAAACAGTTAAAACAACATTTCGCCAACCCACTTGAAAACACCCCTTTACTCTTACCAAATCGCGCAAAAGCACCGAAGAACTGAAAACCAGAATTGAACGACAGAATTGTGATGGAATTTCAAAAGCAAGTAAACCAAAAAGAATTTTTCCAGAACACAGAAAATAGATATCAAAATTTTTTGGGAGTTTCTAGAGAGAGAAAAATATAAAAAAGAAGATAATCTGAAACTACCCAAATCCCTCAAATTTCTTCCCACTAACACACTAACAAACCACTTCCTCAGAATCCCAACTCCGTCGAAACTCTATCAGTCAACAGAGCAAAAATATCATCCACTCTCGATGCAAGGATTTGAACATAGGACCTCTATCACACCAACTCCCTTACCACTCGAACCAGCAGGCTCATTCTAATATGAATTAACAGACAATTTTATGTAAGCCCACTCTACAAAGGTAAGGCTTGGATCAAAAATAACAAAAATTGGCAAAGATGAACCCAAGACCTCACACAGACACCTAGAACACTTAACCACTAAATTAGATACACACTTGTGCCAAATATATATAGAACTAGAAATAAATTATTTAGGGCGTTACAACAATGTTCGAAACAGTGCTACATACTATATAAAAAAAATTTAGGATGTTACAAGATTAAGGGCTAGTTTAATATTGTTTTTGAAAAGTACTTTTGAAAAGTATTGTAAAAAAGTGCTTTTGAGAAGTGTGGTTTAAATTTTAAGTGTTTAGTATTGCTGTCGATAAGTGGTTTTGAGAAATAAAATATCTATTTTAGACATGGTATTATAGAGTAACAAATATGCATTTAAATAATGTTCAAATTAGTTAATATTATGATATTTTAGTAAGAATATAAAAATAATTTATTATAACTTATTATTAATATTTTAAAAATAATATTAATTTTAAATATTTCTAATTAATTAATATTAATTATTTATTAAATTTAATTAGAATATATAAACTATATTTTAAATATTTAAATATAATCATTAAATATTTGTAATTAGATATGAACAGTTGTATTATTTTTAAAAAATAATTTTTAATCTTTAATTAATGATTTTAACACATTGTATTATTTTATTTTAAAATGTAATTTGACTATATAACTCATATTAGATATTAACATAACATAGAAAAACATAAACCTAACAAATTAAAATATTACATGTATTTGGATTAAAGTTTCAAGAAGGGATAATATTTATATACCAAATATAAATACTAAAAATTTTATATTAGCATTTACAATTTAAAGTAGATTCATTGGGCTAGATTTATTAAACTAGAAGTTACAGTATCTCTTGTTAATTCCATTTTAAAACCACTTAAATTGTTTGATTCACCACCACCATCATCATCATCATCATCACTTTCTCCATCATGCATATTTTTTGAATTAATAATATTCTCATATGCCCTATTAATATTTTCGTATTCCATAAAATTTGTATCATTTTAGTTGACACGTTTTCGAATAAAATTGTGTATCGTCATTGTAGCAACAACGATCATCGTTTGCTTTTCAAAATTATTATTTGACCTTTTTGCCATAAAAAATGTCTTACAAAAATAAAAGAAGCCAGAAAAAGGAATTTTTTAATTAAATTGAAGAAAAAAATAAGATGATGAAGAATAGAACCATTCAATATTTTTGTGCGTATTCATTATTTTTTACTTTAAAATTAAATTATTTTTATTTTTAAATTTATTTTTAGAATATAGTATATCTCTATTTTCTTATTATGTTGAAATATTTTTATTTTAATATATAATATAAAAATTTCGCATGATGTTATTGTGACATTATCATTACTACTTGTTATAGTTTTAGAGTGCCAAGGTATCTTATATTTGTTCGTATTGCAAAAAAAAAAAAAAAAAGAGTTGCAATAGGAATGTAATGCATGATATGTTTTATTGGATATCATATATATTTTGGATGAAATGAAAAAAAATTGATAGTTTAAATATTATATTTAATAAAGAAATTTATGTATTTAAATACAAAAGTAATATAATTTAGTGATTAATTTTATAATTAAGGTTTCTTTTATTTTATTAAAATGACTTTCGAAAATATTTTATACATTTTTATTGTTTGTTTAATAGAAAATAGCAATCAATGAAAATGACTTATGTGTCAATGAGAAAATAAATTTTTTCTTGTAAAATGACTTAATCTTTTGAAGAGTGAAAAGAGTTTGGTGATTTTATTTTTATATAAAATTAACTTAAATAAAGTTTAATATTATCCTATTAATAATAAATTTTATTTTTAAAATATTTAAAATTAATAAAATATTAATATAAAATATTATAATTTTCAAAATTATTAAACATACATATTTAATTATCTATATCTAATCATATAATAATAAATAATTTATTATTAAAATATTCAATTTTAATATTTTAATATTAAATATTTATTACCATTATAAATATATTAATAATAAATATTTTGTAGTATAAAGGTTAAAATAAGTCATAAGTCTATGTACTAAGCTATTTTAAAAATTAAGTCCAATTGTTAACATTGTTAAGTTTTCTTGTAACTTTTTTATAACACATTTTAAATAAAAATACTCAATATTCATATAACTAAGAAAATCACGTTATAATGAACATGATTGTAATAAAATATTTTTAATAATGCTAATAACTGAACCTCAATTTTAATATCTAAAAGAAAGACTAACCCAAAAATAAAAATACATAGACTAAATTTTAAATTTACAAAGAATATAAGAACTTATGTCATATTTTAACCTAATATAAAAATATAAATATTTTAATTATATAAATATAAATAATTAGTTTAAATAATGTTTAATTACATTTATTCTGTACAATAGTTTAAATAATGCTTAGTTACATTTATCCCTTACAACTCTAATATGTCCATATATACTTTCATATATGTAATTTAAATTAAGTTTTAATTAAGCATTATTTATTATTAAGTTTATATATCACATTGATTATTATAAAATATTTTTTATTATAAAATAAATTTTGATTATGAAACGAAAATTAGCTATAATATTTTATAACAAATATATTTATATTGTGTGTACTTTACGAAGAATAAGTAAAATATTAATTTATAAATATAAAATAAATTCAATTAAATAGTTAAAAAATAAAAATCTTAAATGTATATTTATTTAATTGAAAATAATTTTATGAAATATTTTTAAAAATTTTTAAAAAATGTTTTATATAAATTTATCAAAAAAATAAGTTTTTGGAGAAATAATTCATTTTCCTGAAATGATTTTACTCAAATCATTTTCGTAAAATATAAATATTATTTAAGTTGAGAGGTGCCAAATTTAGGGAACGCATACTTAAGCCAACAAAAGCAGACGAAGGGGAAGACAAGAACCTTCGCTTTGTTTCCGCGCTTGCATTACTTTTCTCGCCGAACTAAACTTTCAAACAGGAAACCAAACCTTTTTTTTTTTCTTTTCTTTTTTCTATTTTTCTACTTCCCAAAATTTTAAGCTCCCTTAGGTTCGCTGTCCCTCTCCCTTTTCTCCCTTTGCAAAAGAAAAATAGAAAAAAAAAAAGTCTCTGGGTTTTAACTTCTCTCAGCGCAATTGCCATCAAGGTATGTTTTTTTTTTCTTTTTATCAGTTTAAGTTGCTTCAATTGTTTTCTTTGTTTTTTTTTTTGATGAATTAAAAGAGGAGGGCGAAGCCCTAACAGCAACGCTTTTTCTTTGTTTCTTTTTTTTTTTTGACCAAATACTTTCTTTTGGGATTGTCTAAGTTGGGTATTTTTATTATGTTCAGTCCATGCATGTTTAGGACCAAATTATGTGCTTTAAATTATTTTTTTCTTGCTTTCATTTAGGCCAATCTAAAATGGTTTTTTCTTTTATTTGGTTAATTCACGCTTGTTTCTGGGTTGACCTCTTTGCTTTAATGGATTTTAGGGTGTTGGTTTTGACGAAAACTTGAATCTTTGAATCGTTTGTTCTATTCTTTTCTTGTTCGAAATCAAAGGAGAGTTAAATTTTAGCTGCAATCTTTGATTCCGAATATACATGCTTGATTTTTTTAGCTTGCTAAAATGATTTTTCTTTATTTGGTTATTCATGGGTTGATCTCTTGATTTTTTTATGATTTTTTCGATTTTTTTTTTGATAAAAACTTGAATCTTTGAATCGTTTTGCTCTTTTTCTTTTTCATTGGTTGGCTTCAAAGGAAAATTAAATTTTAGCTGCGATCTTTGATTCTGAAAATTGAGGCTTGATTGTTTTTATTGGTATTTTTCATTTCTTACAGTCAAAAGGAAAGAATCCCTTTTCTATTTATGGACAAAAGAGACTGTCAATTTTGTTGGAAAACAAAGTAAAATTGTACAAACAAATTTTAGGAGTATTTCTATATATATATATTTTGCAAGTTCACCTCTAAAGGGCAGCTCACTGGTTCTTTATTACTGGCATTCTGAGCTTGCTATGATGATTGTTCTGTTGGGGTCAATCTGGTTTATGTTATCCGCAAACTGATATGCTTTTTTTTTTTTTTTTACAGCTGAAGAAATACCTTTAGAGCTAAATTATATAAGGGCATTCAACATTTTGTAAATAGAAGAGAGAGAGGTACTGGTTCGTAGAGGTGGTGGGACTTCTTCGAGCTTAGGGTCCTCTCTCATTGCATTTATTTTTTTTGTTGGTGCATATGTATAATTAGAACAGTTGAGCTTTAATGGTGAGGTTTTGTGGAGAGTTTTAACTGAAGGGAAAAGCTTAAAAGATAACATTATGGGTTCTGTTTGTTGCTGCTTGCGCCCTGAGGATTTTGAGGACTATATCAATCCGAACAGTAATGTATATAGAAATTGCGTGTGCCTCAGTTGCTTTGTTCAGAACTTCGTACACGTGGTATGTTTTATTATTCTCATCATTAAGCATTGGTTCAGACTCTAGTATTATTTATTCACTCTCCTTCACTGTGTCACTCTAGGTAATTCCATCAGCATTTACATATATTGGCTTTAGGTGAACAAATATCTATTGAAGTTAGTTGTGGATCATTAATTACTGAGCTAACTTATGAAATTATCTGTTGATTGTTTACACCATTAAGAATGCAATTCAGTAACAGTAGGGATAAGCAGGGTCTAAATTGATCCATTTATTAGTAGGGGACTAATTTGATGCGGTCCCTATGGTAGAGGGACTAAGGCACATTCACCTCAATTATTTGATTCATGGGGTTCCAGCTTTTTGATCCTTTTCTTTTTTGGTTTTCTTTGCCCTTGTAATTGTAGTATACCACATTGTTCCGAAGAGGGGAATTGCGTTCTGTCCCTTCATCCATTCAGGGGACAGGATCTATTATCTCTTCTGCATCTCTAGATAACTCACTCTCTGACATGTACCAATCTCCTCCGAGACCCTTGCCTTATGATGCTGAGACTAGATATTTCCGCTTACAACCTGATGGTCTTGTTTCAAGACATGAGAAGGGTTCAAGTCAGTCACACGAAGAGTCAGAGCCTTTAAGAGGCGAAAACGATGCAGATCCAGGATCTTTGAGTACGGAGGGCAAATGGAATGCCTTTGAGCAAGGCTCGAAAGAGCAGCATTCTAAATCCTCACAAAAACTCTCATCAGCAAAAGCACCAGTTGGAATTGGGTACATCTATTCATCTGCTGAAGAAGAGGAGGATGTCTGTCCAACATGTCTTGAAGGTGATCTTTTTCTCAAGATTGAATGGTGATTTATTATAGCCACTATATTTGCAGTGAAGCTTTGTTAGAACTTGCTCAATAGGCCAAGATTTGCTATAACTTAGGAAGTAGGGATGCATTAAAATGCTAAATTTATGCTATATCTTGCCTCTCTAACATGGATACTCATGCCATTAATTGGACCTAGATTCTAATGAGTTGATGATTAAGCAGCATTGATTTAATAGGGGAACTTACAAATTAATTTGTAATTTTAATGATAAAACTAGTCCTCCACTTCAATAGGTGTCATTTGAACCTCTAGCCTGTTGTTATAGTCAATTTAGACCTCCATCTAATATATACATATGTATATTGCCAAATTGACTTTTAATTTTCTCGGTTCCAACATGACCACCTTGATATCCAATCTCTTCCCATTTCATCACTCGTTCCCGAAAATTATGGCCACCCGTTTCCACTAGCAAAGAAGGGAAAAAAAAAAAAAAAAAAAACAGATCAAACACAAGATTATATCCATTGCCATTTCGATGATTTTTGGGGAAAATCAAACATCTATAAGAATTAAAAAGGAATTCAGGCATTGAAGATTTTGGTGCTCAACCCCAATAAAACCCAATTCACGTCCTACCTTACTGTTAAAATTCCTGTTCATGTTAACTTTTAAACCCCAATAACCCGTGACACCCAAATTCCTTTATCATTATTAATATTATTCTTTATGAAAATCAAAGCTGACTTTAATTGCAAACCATTAACTTGTTAAACCTCATACTACTCATCCATAAAAAATTTGCTGGTCAGTTTGACAAAAGAAAATTAGATGGAGGGCTTAATTTGCTCTAATGAAAAAGTAGGGGCTTCAATGACACTTGTTGTGTCGGTGGGGGGTGCTTATTCTAATCACTGTACATAGTTTTTGCTCTTAGAAATAAGTGCTGCTAAAAAACTGCTTGATATTACTAATCATATGAGATTGGGCTTTTAATGGATGGATTATGTTCCTTGTAAACTTATTGATACCTCCCATGGTGCAGAATATACTCCAGAGAATCCCAAGATAATAACAAAATGTTCCCACCATTTCCATCTTGGTTGCATTTATGAATGGATGGAGAGAAGTGAAAACTGTCCGGTCTGTGGAAAGGTGACCTTTTTGAACCAGTTAGCGTTTTCATATCCATGGTTAATCAATCAATTGCATGGCAGTTACATTTTATTCTGCTTGATTAGCTTACAATTTACTAGGATACTCAAGCTTTACAGGCTTTTTTAGTTTCCTTTGATATTTTCAGGTTAAACAAGCTTCTAGTTATATGTGCACGGTTTCCCGCCTTTTTAATTTCTTCTTATTGTCCAATTTTGATATCTTCCATTTTTTGCAAATAAAACTGACTTATTAGGCCCAAAATGTGAAGTTTGTTTGGTGAGCGATGTATATTTGGCAGCAGCAGAAATGATGAACTCTGTTATATCAAAAACTGAATGCGAAGAATTGTTTGTTATAAACTGGATATTGATTAAGTAGTTAATTGAGGCATTGAGAAGTTATCGAGCTTCGAATTAATGTTGCATGCATGTTTAGCCAGACTGCAAAATTGCTGTCTAGGTTGATAATATTTGTCTGCCGACTTCCCAATTCCTTGGGCACCTTCTCAAGTAAATATTAGTTCCAAACAATAGCAATGTTGGTGGGGACGTAGATGTCTTTTTTGTTCCATCTGTGCTTGCTTCTCCAAGTCTGTAAATTCTGATGTCATATCATTGTCTAGCGTATAGAGTTTAAAGAACCCCGAATTTTGATGGTTCACTTTTCTTTTGCATTTTTTGAATTTACCTGCCCCTGGCTCAGTTGCTTAGACGTTTGATCTAATAATGTAGTGCTTAACAAAGCTAAATATCGAAGTGAAAACAATTTGTATACTCTGTTGTAACCTAAATCTCCCATCTCAACTCGGTTTGCTTTTCCAGGTTATGGTGTTCGATGAAACGACTTAACTTTTGTTCCAAAGGTTTTGTTGTGGATGAAAGCCAGCAGAAGACGGCCAGCAAACAAAAGAAAAAGATATGTAATCTCTTATGTGAATATTGCAGGGATAAAGCGATTGTCACATGCTGTAAATATGAAAAATATTGTGCATAAAAGACTGGAAGTTCGTACTCTTTGTGAACATTTGAGTTGGGGTTTTGGGGGAGGGGCAATCATACGCACGATTGTTGTAAATCACACTAAAGATTATTTTCTTTATCAATGTGAAGAAATGTGGATCTGAGGAAGCTATTATGTATCAATATTTTATGCCTTATCTCCTTTGAATTGTTAGGAATTTATGTATGTGCCAGATTTTTTTTTTTTTTTGCCAGTACAAGCTTGCGAATTGCGGGAAGGAATGTAATTAAATTATAGGTAAGTCTTTATTTTGGTTATTTAATCTAAAAAGGTTATAATTGGTGATTGAATTATTCAATGGATTTTATTTTGTGTTATTGGGCTGTTCAAATTGATATTATGTAGTTTTTTTTGTTCGTATTATCTATACCAATTAAAAGTTTTTTTTCTTTTATAATTTTTTTCATGAAATAATTTTGAATGTCATAAATTTGTGAATTAAAATTTAAACAGTTCTTCGATCTTTATTATTGTTCATAAGATCAATTAGGATCTAAGAAATGTTAGATTCATTGATGGATTCTGATCTATTGCATTAATTGTCAAATCGTTGTTCAGAGCTCCTTAGTGAAAAGAAAAATTTAACAACCTGAATGACTTAGATAATTTTTTAAAATAATTTAGTTATTTACATAAAATTTTTAAATAATTCATTGGTCAAATTGTAATTTATTTTTAATTAATTAAAATAAAAACTTACTTATAATTTAATATAATGACTAATGGTGTAATTTATAGCCCTAAATAGAATAAAATGTAAGGAATCAAACTGTTGGCGCCCAAATAGAATGAAATGTAGGGACTCAAATAGAATAAAACGTAGGGAATAAGAAGGTAAATCGTTGAGGGTTGTTTGTTAATTAATTGAAAACTAAAATTTTAATAGTTTAAAATAAGTATTACATAAAATTTTGTAATAAAAATATATAAAAATAATAAGTAGATAATTCAATGGAGAATATATGAAATTTATTTTCTTTTCTTTTCTTTTAAAAATATTATAATGTTTTTGAAGATTTAATGTTATGTCCGCATTTACTTCTTTAGTCACTTCTTTTATTCAATACATTTTTATTTTATAGTATTTAATATTCATTCTTTTAAATTTATAATATTTTGCATTTAATAGTGTAATTTATTTCAAAATATTGTCAATGTGGTTTCAAATTTGACTTTTATTAAAATAAATAAAATGTTTTTAAATAAAAATGTAAAATAAAAACGTTGCATTTTTAAAATGTATATTTGATAGCAAGATAAATCGTATTTTTAATATATTTATTTTGACTAATTATCGGATAAATGCTATTAAATTTGAATTTTTTATCGAAATGAAGTTGGTGTGCTGAATTTAAATTCTTACAAAAATGAGCTAAATTGGAACAAAAAGCAAGGAGGAAGGCTTGATTGAAAGATTGAAGATTCAAGGATGACTGGATAAAGATTGAAAGATTGAAGATTTTTTTAAAAGTGACTAGATAAAAATTAAAGGAATTTTTATATTGTTACGACTCTATAATTAGTTTAAATTTGATTTATATAAAATTTAAATTATTTAGTGATAATATTTAGGAAAAATCAAGCTAAATTTTAACACTAAAAGTATATATAAATACCTAGTGACTACAACTAATTTAACATGCACTTTACCTTTGGTATTTAATAAATTCTTTAATTTTTTTTTCTCCCTACCTACATCAATGCTCCATTTTGCTATTTTAGTTCTTTTTCTTTTACTTTCAACTTTTTGGTTATTTGCCTTCTAAACCCTTTCCCTTTCCCACTTTCCACAATTCCATTTAAATTATTTATTTTCAAGCATGATTCTTTTCATAATTAATTAAACCCTTTTTAGTCTTAGCTCGATTATTGTTTAGGCAAAGTAATCGTGAGATATGAACCCATACTTAACACTTTACAATTCGGTATTTGTTATCTCTCTGGTATATGGGATAGTACAAATTCGTCCCTCAAAGTTGATTCGATTTCAATTCAAAAAGCGCGCGTTGGGCTGCAATCATTTGGTGTACAGTTGGGAAGTTGAGTCAGTGGTGCTGTATTCAAATCTCGCGAACAAATTGGCGTGTTCAATGGGAAAAAGCTAGTTGGATTTCGTCAAGGGAGATAGTGATCGAATTTAAACTACCCACACGGTTTAGACCGTTAATTCGAGTTGGGCTTTTCAGATCGCAAGGCTGTCGAAGTCTTAATTTATGGGTACGTGCACGTGGTTGGAAATTCGATAAGGGTTAATTTGTAAGTGATACCGGGATCGACTATGAGAAGAAGAGTTGGCGATTTGAGGGACCTTCGATTGCAATAACCAGCTTATCACTTGGAAAGAAAAATCTATTTTAAGGATTGATTCAAGATTGAAGCATACCGATGCTAAGGTAAGCTAAAAAAAATATTTTATTTATCCATTTATTTTTGCATTTTCAAATCTATTTTTATTTTATTTTTCGTTTTTTCTTATTTTATTATCTTAATCGATTTAAACCCCCCATTTATGTTTTTTATCTTCAGCTACACACAGGTTGTGAACATGACTGTGACTAGGACAACGATTTTGGTCATAGAAAAAGGCAAAATTAGATAGTTAGTCCCTGTGGATTCGACCCTACTGCTCTATACTGTTAATTATTATTATTTTATCGTAAGAATTTATATTTGGTGGTTTCGACACCCATCAAGTTTTGGCGCCGTTGTCGGGGGTTGGTAAAAATTTTAATTTTTTTTATTTTCTTTATGACCATATCAGAATCAGAGACTCTAGCATTTGAACAGGAAATAGAAAAGTTGGCTCGAACACTTCGAAGAGAAGCTATTCGGTGTGGTAAACAACCACAACCAGACTTTGAAAAAGGATATTACACTGAAGATATTTACTCATTCGAAGATTCAGACGACATGGTAGATTAAACTATACGTCAACTTGCAGTTGCACCAGATGAACAACAACCGCTATGCATAACTTATCCGGCGGGTGAAACACCGTTCGAGTTTAAGTTTGGATTAATACATTTATTGCCTACTTTCCGCGGTTTGAAAAATGAGAACCTCCATACTCATTTGAAAGAGTTCCACATGGTTTGTCTAAGCATGAAACCAGAAGGAGTAACTGAGAATCAAATAAAACTACGAGCTTTTCCTTTTTTATTAGTTGACTGTGCTAGAGAATGGTTGTTTTATTTACCTCTGGGATCTATTAATACTTGGACTGATATGTCTCAATTGTTTCTTGACAGGTTTTTCCCAGCAGTTTGAGCAGCTGAATTAAGTAGGAGTATAGTCAAAATTCAGTAAAATGAAGCAAAGTCACTCTATGATTATTGGGAGAGATACAAGAAGTTGTGCTCAAATTGCCCACAACATGGCCTGTCTGAACAGTCACTCTTACAGTACTTCTATGAGAGGTTACTCTCAATGGAAATGAAGATGATTGATGCTGCTAGTAGAAGGGCTCTTGTGAACATGACTCCCCAAAGAGCTAGGGAATTAATTTCGACTATAGCTGCAAATTCTCAACAGTATCGACCACCTATAGAATCTACGAGAAGAGCTCATGAGGTAAGTACTCCTTCCATAGTAAATAAGATTGATGAACTTACTAATATGGTTAAAAATATGCCTGTAAGAAAGACAAACCCAGCTCAGTTGTGCGGGATTTGTGCTAAGCTTGATCATCTTACTGACTCATGCCCGATTTTACTTGAGGATACAACTGCACAAGTAGATGCCATTGGAAACTTCCCAGGGCCATCTTAAAGGCATTAAGATCCATATTCAAGCACGTACAATACAGGGTGAAGAGACCACCCAAATCTAAGCTATGGATCAAATCCTCGATATAATCAACCATATCAACCAAGACCACCTCCACCTCAACAATATCAACCTCCTAAGTTATTTCTTGAAGCTATAGTAGAGAAGTTGACCATTAGCACTGAAAAGTTCTAACAAAAGCTTGAGGCACACTTCCAAGAAATTGATCAGAAAATAAGTAAGTTAGCACTTGTGGTTAGTCGATTGGAGAACCAAGGAAAATTGCCATCTTAAACCAAGCCGAACCCACGTCAAAATACGAGTGTTGTGACCGTGAAAAATGGAACAGAGTTAGAATCAGTGCCTGGCACGAGTTGTGACCACGACATTGAACAGGAAGCCGAACCAGCAGCTCCACTGATCTAGCACATCATAAACCATTTGTTATACCTCCCTCATACCCTGAAAGGCTTACCCAAGTTAAAAAAGAACGAGAGGAAAAAGAAATCCTTGAGACATTCTGGAAGGTAGAAATTAATATTCCTTTACTTGATGCAATTAAATAGGTTCCACGTTATGCAAAATTTTTGAAAGAACTATGCTCCAAAAAAAAAAAAGGAAAAGAAACTTCAATGAAATGAATGGGTAAATGTAGGAGAAAATGTTTCTGCAGTACTACAAAGAAAAATTCCACCTAAGTGTAAGGACCGAGATATGTTTTCTATATCCTGTAAAACAGGTAATATTGGAATAAAGAAAGCCATGTGTGATTTGGGAGCATCTATTAATGTAATTCCTTTATCTATTTTTATATTGCTAAACACGGGTCCTTTGAAAGAAACAATGTGATTATTCAATTTGCAAACAGGTCATGTGTATATCCAGAAGAAGTGCTGGAAGATGTCCTCGTAAAGGTAAATGAACTAATTTTTCCTGCAGACTTTTACATCATCGATATAGAGGACGACCACTCAAAAAATGCTCATGATATTCTACCCAGAAGACCATTTCTAAGTATCACATGTACAAATATTGATGTTCGAAGTGGAAATCTTACTATGGAATTTGACAGTGAGGTGGTAAGATTTAATGTTTATGAGGCGATGGGTCAACCAAACACAATGTCAAATATTTCTAGTGTTAATATTATTGAACCATTAACGAAATTTCATTTTGAATATCATGAAAGGGATAGATTACAAACTGTACTTTCCAAAAGTTTAGACCTCAATACAATGGATAAATTGGAGGAGATAATGACATTCAGAGAACCAATTCAAGAAACCATTATTCTATTGGAGACTCCTTAATTTCCTAGAAGCCAAGGTAAGTACTTTGAACTTTCTTCTTCTAAAATTAAACTATTGCCTTCTATTTTGTAGGCCCAAGAAATAGAGATTAAACCATTGCCAGAACACTTGAAGTATGGATATCTAGGTAATGGAAACGCTTTACCAGTAATAGTTTCTAGTAAACTTTTGGGATTAGAAGAGGAGAATTTAATTCGAGTCTTGAGAGACTATAAAGGGGCTATCGGATGTGTAACACCCCAAACCCAACCTAGATGTTATGGCAGAATCTGGCGTAGTCACATTGGAGTACCTTTTTAAAACTTGCTCTTTGTTGATGAAAACCCGTTTGGAAAACCAAAGCCTTTTTGTTAGAACTCTAGTCATTCTAGCCATTTTTTATTCATTTTAAGTTGTCATTACTTTTAAAACTCTGTTTGTTGCCGAAGCATTTCAAAAGTGTTGTGAAGATATCATGTTTTGAAAGTAGTTATCATTTTTAAAAAAGCGCGTCCTACTTTTAACAGATATAAATCATAATAAACTAAAATCCCAAATTAAAAACTAGATAATTAGAGAGGCCTTATTAGATAATTTAAACCCCAAAAAAAATTAACAACAAATGAAATGCCAAAATCAAAAAATAGGAGTAGTAGTGTGGCCACCTCCGAGTCCCTCACAACACCAAATCATCAATAGCTAGGGATTACTTGCACAGTCAAAAAGAAATGGTGAGTTTATGAAAACTCAGTGTGTAACCCTTTTCAGTCAATCGTATACTGCATACAGTAATAGTATGGGCTGAGCCCTATTTAGAAATAGTGTAGAGTGGGCCTTAGCCCGTAACAGTAACAAAGCAGTACAGTAATGCAACCCATCCCAATCCAGCCAACACACCACTCCGTACCACTAACACACCATGTAGGGACAAAATTGACCCACCCAGCCAATACACCAGTATTACAGCAAAGCTACCAGTAATAATATCGTAGCAAGGCTGCCAACAGTAACGCAGCAAAGCTGCCAGTATCAATATATGTGGCAAAGCCACTAGTAATAGTATACTTCCTCCTTCACAGAATCCCAACCCCATGCAAAATGTCATGTCATAAATCATATGTGTATCTAGAATGTCATGCTCAGAATGAACAGTTATACTATAGCACAAATCAGTCACTTACCCTCGAGGGGTAAAATAGTCATTTTTACCTTATAGGGGTATTTTGGTGATTTTACCTACTTTGAGGTCCAGGTACTCCTATCGACCCATCAGAAGGTCTTCAGTTGCCCCTAGCGACTTGCATAACCGTAACAGATCTAACACTGTATATTGGCCCAAGGCCCAATATGCGGCCCAAGTAGGCCCGTATGCCCGTGTGGCCCATCAAGCCCAAAATTTACTGCGGCTATGCGAACTACACATCCCAGTCCAGTAGTTACCATATTTTGAGGAATTTATCCGTGTGGAGCGTACAAGCCCATTGGGCCCACATGGCCCATTTCGACCCAACATGGCGCAGAATGGACCAAACCTATAAGAATGCTCATGGCGGCGCCTATCGTCTAAAACCCATGTTTCGTGGGCTCAGCTCACCTTACAAGCGATCGCACGCTCATGTGGCCTCAAACGTTGTATTTTCGGCTTTTTGGCATTTGCCGATTTACTCTTAGAAGAGGGTGTGATTACACACCTTTTTGCAATAAGTGGGCAATTCTACACAACTCCAACCTAGATTAAAACATAGCCCTGTGTTAGACCTTAACCCAATAAGGTTACCAATCTCACAAAGTATCGAAATCTCAACAATAGTAATGGTTACCTACCTTGAATAGCAAACAATTGCTCTCTTTAATCACTGATCGAAACTGCCTTCCAAACCTGGGAAAATCTATATAGTATTACCACCTTGTTAACTAAAACTGTGAGTTAAAAGATTAAGACTAAAAGATCAACCACTTACCACTACTTAGAAGTATTCGGCCTGCAAAGGCACACTCCAGGATAGAGTCCTACGAAGAACAGTTACGCCCCTGACAGAAAGGTGGATAGAAGATAGAATTAGAAAGGTAGCTTATGCCGACAAGGGAGAAAGAGGATCAGTTCCTTACCCAAAATGTAGAGAGATTCAGCTCACACAAAAAAACAAGAAAGCACAATCGGCTAACAATAAAAACCGAATGGGTTGAGAGGGAGAGGAGAAGTGATATTCGACCAAACTCAAAGAAGAGGAATAGAGAGAGTTGAGGAGAAAACATGAATGCAGAAGAGGAGAAAAGAAAAGGCAACACTCAATCAAAAAAAGAGATGTTGAAAGCCAACAAAAAAGATAAGAACAAGGGGAGATTCAGCCAAGATATAGGATAAAGAAAGTGGTACACTTGAAGAGTTGCCCAGACAGTCAAAAACGCAAAATTTCACAAGTCATACTGCAAAATCGAGAAATGAGAAACAAGAAAAAGAAAAGCAAAAAAGAGTAGGACTAACGTAGATGAGAGCACAAAAATCCCCAAAAGAATTCGGCAAGCCCCCCAATCATCCTATAACTGATTTTTACACTAGAGGAGTCCCTCTTTCGACAACAACCACCTCACTCCTCAACTCTCATATTCTTCTCTTAAAATCTCTCCCTAAATCCCTCAAACACCTATTCAAACTCTATTCAAACTCTCATTACCAATTCAACCTCAGAGTCTCAGTCCAACTCCATTACCTATCCAGCTCATCAGTAAAATAATTACACCATTGCGCAACCCATGATTCAAACTCAAGTCCCTCAGCAGAAGCTACATGCCACTTTGCCACTAGACCACACGCTCTTCTTGTGTCATAAAGCAAGCACTACTATTTAAAAGGCTTATATGACAGTGTCCAGATTCATTTAAGAGCAACACTGAAAATTTTGCAAAAGCCACGACTTGAACCCAGGCTTCCCAAACACTCCAAATCCATTCCAATCACTTATCCAGTAAAGCAAACATGATATTTTCATCAAATAATACAAAATTAAAAGACTCTAAATTTTTGGGGTGTTACAAGATGGACGATTACTGATATAAAAGGGCTAAGTCCCTCGACTTGTATGCATAGAATACCATTAGAAGAAAACACAAGCCTAAAGAGAGAAGCTCAAAGATGCCTTAATCCACCAATTATGGAGGTTGTCAAAAAGAAAATTCAAAAGATACTAGATGCTGGGATAATCTATTCAATTTCTAGCAGTAATTGGGTCAGCCCAATTCATGTGGTACCCAAGAAAACTGGTATGACTGTAGTAAAAAATACAACAGGAGATTTAGTTCCTACTTGAGTCCAAAATGGGTAGAGAGTCTATATAGATTACAGAAAGTTGAACTCTTTCACTCGAAAAGACTACTTTTCACTTCCTTTTATTAATCAAATGTTAGAACGTTTAGTAGGAAAAACTCACTACTATTGTCTTGATGGTTATTCAAGTTTTTTTCCAAATTCTAGTGGCAATAGAGGACCAAGAGAAAATAATGTTTACATGTCCCTTTGGCACGTTCTGTAACTGCCCGATTTTGGGCCCAATCGAAACAGTGGTTTCGGGACTACTGATCCGAGGGCAAAGAAATTATTTTTAATATTATTTTATGTGTAGTGGCATGATTGTATGAGAGTATGAAAATTTTGGTGAGTTAATTTTAGCGATTTCATACTTAATTGTGAAAAAGGACTAAATCGCATGAAGTGCAAAAATCTTAATTTGATAGCTAAGGTATTAAATTGCTATGTATCATAAATTGAGGGTCTTTACAGGGCAAATAGACCGTAGAATAGTGCTTGACTGGCCATGAGAAAAAGAATTTAGATAGTCAAATGTTAGGTAAAAATTTGG
Source organism: Gossypium arboreum (assembly GCF_025698485.1). Lineage (NCBI taxonomy): Eukaryota > Viridiplantae > Streptophyta > Magnoliopsida > Malvales > Malvaceae > Gossypium > Gossypium arboreum. The sequence continues at coordinate 49,398,799 of NC_069076.1, forward strand.
TTGCTTATTTGACTAAAAAGAAATAAAATAAACAAGGGATGAAATCACCCCTTTCTCATCTCCTTCTTCACCAAAATTTTTAGCAAGAGTAAGGGTTTTGAAGCTTAAAACATTCATCCATTCATCTCCCTCTCAAGTAAGTGATTTAGATGATTATTTTTGATAATTTTGGTACTTTTGGAACCCTTGTGGCATGAGCTAGCTAATGGGGGACTATTTTGCAAAATGGTTGAGAGTCTAGGGTTTTTCCATGAGAGTATTCATGTTGTTTTCTAAAATTTTATGGAAGGAAATGAATCATGCTTGTGAAATAAATAACTTTTGTGAAGTAATTTTCATGGAAACCTTAACTAAGGACCATTTTGCATAAGTTGTAAAATAGGTGATAAATGTGTGAAATAATAGAAATTTTGGGTTTCTATAAGAGTAAAAAGGGTTCAGCTAGACTTAAGTCATGAAGAAATTCGATAAAAATCGATTTTCGAGCCTAGAGGTAAAATGGTCATTTTGTGAAAGTCTAGGGGCAAAATGGTCATTTTACTAAAAATATGAATTTTTTATTGTATAAATTTATCGAGTGACTAAATGGTTGAATTTTTATTATTTTAGATCAAGAAATACAAAATTCGGGCCTAGACTAGGGAAAAGCAAAACAAGTGGACTAAGCCAAACTAGTCGTTTATATTTTGTATACCGAGGTAAGTTGTATGTAAATAATACAACTACATTGTTATTATATGTGTTTGAATTAATATAGCATAAATTTTTTGTTTATGGAAATGATTATGTATGATGAATATTGAGATAGTGGAACTCCCGTTTTAACCTTAAGAAATAAATCAGATATTTATGCCATGACATTCGGGTTATTAGTGTGCTAGTGTAAGACATGTCTAGGACACGCATCGGCCACACTATGAGAGCCAGTGTAAGACCATGCCTGGGACATGGCATCAGCATTGAGACGAGAGCTAGTGTAAGACATGTTTGGGACATGCATCAGCCTCGAGATGTAAGCCAGTGTAAGACATGTCTGGGACATGCATCGGCTACGAAATGTGTTAGTGTAAGACCATGTCTAGGACATGGCATTGGTACGTATAGAGGTGTCAATATAAGACCATGTCTGGGACATGGCATCGGTACAGATATATGAGAGCTAGTGTAAGACCATGTCTGGGACATGGCATCAACATTATACCCTATGTTTGAGGCTTAATGAAAATTTGATAGCATTCCAAATGATTCAACGGTGAGAGTTACAGTTTAAGTTAAACGAGAAAAGTATAACCATGTTGTGAGTGGTACAAGTACCTATTTGAAATGTATGAGACATGAGCTCAATATATATGCTATGTGAATTGTATTGGTTAGTGATGAGTAAGTTGTGCTTATGCCTACTTTTGTACTATAAGCATGATGATGAAGGTAAAGTTGTTGTTATATTTATTTGCATGCAACTTACTAAGCTTTATGCGTACTCCCTCTTTTTTCCATTTTCTTATGTGCCACCTAACTAGCTCAAGGATCAATAGAAGTCGGAGACATCAATCACACTGTCAGCTGAAGCACTCAGTATAATTAGATTTATCATTTTGAATATGGCATGTATAGGAACTTAGACTTTGAGTTTTGTGTCATTGTTAATTGGCCAAATGTGATGGCATACCTTAGCATTTGATTCATTTTGTATAAGGCCATGGAAAATGGCTCATATTGAAAGTTATTATGTGAATGCAAGCTAGTCTTTCATGAATGTGAAATTGTTGGCATGGTTGAATATATGTAATGTATATAGGTCTTAGTTATGGTTATTTGGTTGAGAAATCATATTAAGTTAATCTTTGATATGTTGGTTGATGTTAGATTGTGTTTCAGGGTGGCAAAGGCTTGGTAGATAGCTTTATATTGTCCACACGGGTAGACACACGGGTGTGTGTATAAGCCGTGTGTGACACATGGTCAGCCCCATGGGCGTGTTGTTCGACTGTGTATCCTCTGTATGTAAAATTTGCAAGTCAGAATGCGTGGTAGTAAACACAGGGGCAGAGACACGGTCGTGTGTCTCAACCGTGTAGAGGACACGGCCTTTGGCCACGGGCGTATGCCTTAGCCATATGCCCTAAATTAGATGCTGACATCAGAAACAAAATGTCAAGGTTTTTAGACACGGGCTAAGACACGAGCGTGTCATGGCCGTGTGAGAGACACGGGCTATAGACACAAGCGAGTGTCAGGCCGTGTAAAAACCCTGTAGGTTCAAATTTAGAATTTAATTCACAATGGCATAGGACACGAGTGTGTCCCTAGATGCTTAGGCCGTATGTGTCACACGGGCCATCAGCATGGTCGTGTTACAATGACCACATGGGCGTATGGCCCTTCCACACGGGCATGTGCCCTGTTTTAAGAGTTTTTTTTCTAAGGTTAGTTAAATGACCCGGGTTGGTCCCGAATGGTTTTCAATGAATGTTTGAGGCCTCGTAGGCCTATATTAAGGAGTTTAAACAAAGTTCAAAATTTTTTTAAATTTTATCAAGTCTTGGTGACTCGGAAACATTTAAATACATGTGTTTAAGTTTAGTAACGCCTCGTATTCCGTCCTGACGTAGGGCAAGGGTGTGGGGTGTTACATATTTGCCTATAGACAGATGTTGTTTGGACTTTGCAATGCACCAGCCACATTTCAGATGTGTATGGTAAGTATATTTTCTGATTATGTTGAGAAAATAATTGAGGTATTTATGGACAATTCTTTCAATGAATGCTTGTCAAACCTCATTAAAATTTTAGAGAGATGGCTAGAACTTAATCTAATTCTTAATCATGAAAAAATGCCATTTTATGGTAGAAAAGAGATTGATTTTAGGGAATATTATTTGCGCTAAAGGGATCACAATCGAATCCGATAAGGCCAAAACTAATATTATCAAATCACTTCCATACCCCACAACTGTGTGGGAAATTCTCTCTTTTCTTAGTCATGCAGGTTTTTACAAACACTTTATAATAGACTTTTTGAAGATTTCGCGACCACCGTGCAACTTTTTGCAAAAGGATAAAGGGTTTGAATTTGATTAAGTGTGCAAAGCATACACTTTCAAACAAAAGCTTGTTTCAGCTCCTATAGTACAACCACCAAATTGGGATTACCCTTTCGAGCTCATGCGCGATGCAAGTGACCAAAATGTAGGAGCTGTAATTTGGCAAAGAATTGGGAAGGAAGCTCATGTCATATCCTATACCTTTAAAACACTAAATGCTACCCAAAGCAATTACTCAACTATTGAAAAAGAATTATTAGCCATTGTTTTTGCTTTTGGAAAAATTTAGATTGTATTTATTAGGCATTAAAGTTATTGTTTTTTTTTACTACGAGCGTTGAAATATTTGATCAGGAAAAAAGTGGCAAAACCTAGGTTGATTCGATGGATTACTCTCTTACAAAAGTTCAATTTCAAGATCAAGGACAAGAAAAGATGTGAGAACTTAGTAGCTGATCATTTGAGTTGAATTCTCTTTTCAAAAGATGACACGCCTCTAAAAGATGACTTCCCAGATGAAAGTCTTCTGTCAGCTCAGATAGTTTACCCATAGTTTGCAGATATGGTAAACGACCTCGCTACAAGTATTGTCCATTCCAACTTATCACGTTTTGAAAAGGACAAAATCAAGAGAGACTCATGATATTATATTTGGGACGATCCATACCTATAGAAACACTATTCCGATCAAGTAATTCGATGTTGTGTCGTAGAAACTGAGGTACAATCTATCCTTTCTTTTTGTTATTATTATGCTTGTGGAAGACATTTCAGTCCTAAACGCACTGCACATAAAGTACTTGAATGTGGATTGTTTTGGCCACACATATTTTGTGATGCTTATTTATTTTGCAAAACTTGCGAGAGTTGTCAAAAAGTGGGGAATTTATGCAAACAAAAAATTATATGCCCCGAACACTTATACATGTATGCAAATTTTTTGATGTATAGGGCATCGATTTCATGGGACCGTTTGTTTCATCATTTAATAATGTAGACATCATTCTCGCTGTAGATTACGTATCTAAATGGATAAAGCTAAAGTTACCCTACATACCGATGCTAAAACTGTAGTGGATTTTTCTAACGAACTCTATTTTTTCTAGGTTTGGCATATCAAGAGCATTAATCAGCTATCGAAGAACTCATTTCTACAATAAGGTAATTGATATTCTACTGAAAAAGTATGATGTGTGGCCATGGCTTATCACCTACAAATAAAGGGTCTAGTAGAAGTTTCAAACCACGAAATAAAGACGATTCTAGAAAAGACCGTGAAACCAAATAGGAAGGACTAGAGCTTACATTTAAATAATGTATTGTGGGCGTACCGTACTACTTACAAAGGACCCATAAGAATGTTCCATTACCGACTCAAATTCGGTAAACCGTGTCACCTTCCAGTTGAGTTCAAACATAAGGAGTTTTGGGCAGTAAAAAGATACAACATGGAGTTGGACGCTACAGGTAATTATAAAAAATTAGATATTCAAGAGCTTGAAGAGATCCGTTGTGACGCACATAAAAACGCCCAAATTTATAAAGAAAAAACCAAGGCATTTCATGACCAAAAGATATCTTGCAAACAATTCTTAGTTGGTCAAAAAGTGTTACTTTACAACCCAGCACTGAGGATTTTTACAGGTAAGCTTCGAACCAAATGGCTTGGTCCTTTTGTTGTTATTAAACTATTTCTTGATGGTGCAGTTGGAATTAAAAACGAAGAGTCTGAGAAATATTTGAAAATCAATGGACAAAGGTTAAAACCCTTTTACGAGAATTTTCAAGTATACATGGTAGAGGAATTATTTTTCGAGAAGTCGAAAGATTAAATTTTCCAGGTCGTCGAGCTAACGACGTTAAAAAAAAGCACTTTATGGAAGGCAACCCACATTTATTTTAGTTTAGTTTGAGAATTAAATAAAATATTATTTTAATTCGTTTGATCGTGCTGTTTTCTAGGAGCAGCCACCTTTAGCTGTAGACGAACGACTTCATTGCATTGAAGCTTGCCTCAAAATAATGGAAGCCAACATCTCAAGCATCCTCACTGTTTTGCAAGGCGATCACTTCCACCATCCTCCGGCCCATTAAATATACACGGGGAGTATACTTTTCTCTGCTCTTGTTATTCTTTTTGCACATTGGGGGCAATGTGGGCTAAGTAAGGGGTTCGTAGGATCATGCCATACCTTCTTCTTTGCATGTATTTTGCTAAGAATAATTTTTTTAATTCTTTTCGAAAATAAACCTTTAATTTTTATGTTTAGTTTACTTAAATAAGTGGGTGAATCATGAATAACTATTGTTTGCTTGATTAAGGAATATTTTGTAGAATTGAAAATATTATGCCTTAGTTGATATATCATGAAAATTGTTGGTTTTGTTGAATTTGCCTAATTAAAGTACTTGTTTAAATAAATAAATAAATAAATTTGCTAATAGCTTGGCTAAGAGTGAAAATTTGGAAATGTGACCAAGTTGAGTAACCGGGATGAGGTACTTGGGTCATCATCTCATTTCGCGTCAAAAGATTTGGTGATGAGCCGAAGCTTATAACACTCTGCTAACCGAGTTGCCTTAAAATAAATAGATTAAGATATATGAAATTGAGTAACCGGGATGAGGTGCTTGGGTTGTCATCTCGTTTCATGTCAAAAGGTTTGATTATGTCTCAAATTCTTTAAAAATAAATAAAGAGAACGTGTTGAGTTGAGTAACCGGGGTGAGGTGCTTGGGTTGTCATCTCACTTCACGTCAAAAGGATTGACTACGTTTGAAAAAAATAAAAAATAAATAAAATAAATAAAAGTATATATTGGGCATGATCGTTTTGCATGTTTGATTAAGCCTAAATTTAGTGAAATAGTTGAATTTGACATACTGTTTGAGATTTTATAAAATGCTTATTGATTGAGTTTAGCAATTGATTATTTTTTTATTCACCTAATTGTTTGCAATATGCTTGACTAGGAAAGGGGTTTTTGATTTTGAAGAAGATTGACAAATTATTTTTAATGGACATCATGCTTGAGCACAAACATCGGCTAAGTAGGGAGAATTTGAAAGCAAGATAACTTCGTATTTTTAATATATTTATATTTTTCTACTTATCAGATAAATGCTGTTAAATTTGAATTTTTCTTATCATGAATGAAGTTGGTGTGCTGAATTCAAACTCTTACAAAAACGAGCTAAATTGGAACAAAAAGCAAAGATGAAGGCTTGATTGAAAGATTGAAGATTCAAGAATGACAGGATAAAGATTGAAGGATTGAAGTTCTTTTAAAAATAGTTGGATAAAGATTGAAGGATTTTTATATTATTATAACTCTATAATTAGTTTAAATTTAATCTCTAGTTTAAGTTTTATTTATAAATTTTGAATTATTTAGTGAAAATAATCAGTGATAATATTTAGGATTATTTAGTGATAATATTTAGGAAAAATCTAGCTAAATTATAACACTAAAAGTGTGTATAAATACCTAGTTGCTACACCCAATTGAACACACACTTTACCTTTAGCATTTAATAAATGCTTTATTTTTTTTCTTCCATTCCTGCGTCAATGTCCATTATGTTATTTTAGATCTTTTTCTTTTACTTTCAACTTTTTGGTTATTCGTCTTCCAAGCCCTTTCCTTTTCTCACTTTTCACAACTCCATTTAAACCATTTATTTTTAAGCATGATTCTTTTCATGATTAACTAAATCCTTTTTAGTCTTAACCCAATTATCGCTTCGACAAAATAATCGTGAGATATGAACCCACACTAAACAATTTGCAATTCAGTATTCGTTACCTCTCCGGTATATAGGATAGTACAAATTCGTCCCTCAAAATTAATTCGATTTCAATTCAAAAAGCGCGCGTTAGGTTGGAATCGTTTGATGTAAAGTTGGGAAGTTGAGTTGGCGGTGTTGTATTCAAAATATCATGAACAAATTGGCATGTGCAATTGGAAAAAAACTATTTGGATTCCGTTAAGGGAGATAGTGATCGAATTTAAACGACCCACACGATTGAGGCTGTTAATTCAAGTTGGACTTTTCAGATCGCAAGACTGTCGAAGTCTTAAATTATGGGTACATGCCACATGGTTGAAAATTCGTCAAAGGTTGATTTGCAGATGATACTGAAATTGACTACGAGAGGAAGAGTTGGCGATTTGAGGGATCCTCAATTGCTATAACCAGCTTATCACTTGGAAAGGAAAATCTATTTCAAGGATCGATTCAAGATTGGAGCACACCGAGGCTAAGGCTAAGCTAAAAAAAAAAAAATTATTTATCCATTTTTTTTATTTTCTTAAATTTATTTTTACATTTTCGAATCTATTTTTATTTTATTTTTCGTATTTCCTTATTTTATTATCTTAATCGATTTAAACCCCCTATTTTTATTTTTATTTTCAGCATTTTTACGTATAGGTCGTGAGCACGACTATGACCGTGACAGCAGTTCTGGTAACGAAAAAAGGTAAAATTTGATAGTCAGTCCCTGTAGATTCGATCCTACTGCTCTATACTGCTAATTACTATTATTTTTCCGTAGGAATTTATATTTAGTGGTTTCGACGCTTATCATACATTTATCAAATAATAATTGTTTAAGAATGTTGTCTTTTAGCATTATTTTTAAATTAAGTTTTCAAGTTAAACTAGGTTTCTTTTACCAATAAAGAATGCTAGAAAGTTAGCTTTTCAAGTTAAATAGTTTATCAAATTGGTCAAATAAAAAAATTTAGAGAATTTTAAGTTCTCTTTGGTTTTTGAAAGCATTTTTCCATTTTTAGTTTTAGAAAATAATTTTTATTTTTATTTTAAATATAAAAACACATTTGATAAATAAAAAATTAATTACAATAATTACAACATATTTGATAACTATTTTTGTAATAAAAACAAGACAAGTAAAATAAAAATTATTGCATTTATATAAGTTCAAACCAAGTTACTAGATTTAATACTTGAAAAATGGGGAAAAAATAGTTGTTTATGTGTTTAAACCAACACCAATTTATTTACAAAACATTTTTTGTGAAAGTAACCAAAATTTTCATTCCAAATCTAATTCAAAGGTAACCAAAGGTTCCAAAATATGCTAAAACATACCCAATATGCCAAATATACCAAGTCCATAGGAAAAATACTAAAAATGTAACACCCCTCTTACCCGGATTAATTCGATAACCCGAGCAAGCAATGCTACATTTGGACCCCGAGTCAATTTAATTCACATTCCATATATATACTTTACTATTATCATTTTAAACTCCTTTGAGGTATCTCCGGTCATTTTCGGGCATCCCCTATGGTTTGGTTGCGATTAGAGATTGTTGGGCCCCTTTTGGGACAAATTAAGCAAAAACAAGGTAAAATAGGACACTTATACTAATATTCATTATTCCAAGTATTAGCACAACTCCTCTGATACTATTCATTTTTTCTCTATAGAGTACATGTATTGATACAAGTTATAAAAGTATCTATACTTCTTTGCAAAAGACCCTAAATCATGCCCTAAACACTTATTTTAATGCCATAATCAATCCAACTCATTCCCAATCATCCATAAACCATTTTTAAAATACCTCAAATTATCACATATATCATTGTATACCTCAAGTAAGTTCAAATAAGTTCACTAAGATGTCAAAATACTTATGATACCACAAGTATTTCTACTAGAACTTTAAAAATATCTTAATTTGGCCTATGTACATACCATACTTTAAACGAAAAATATATACATATACTTTCTTCCAAGCTTGGAGAAGTGATGAGATGCGTCAGACTCAAATCCTTGTAATAGAGCTTCACTTCAGTACTTTACCTACACGTTAGAAATTACACATTAAGCTTGTGAAAACTTAGGAAGTACACTGATAATTAAACTTACCTTTACACTAAATAAATAAAAACAATGTACAATAATATCATATTAAATAAGTTTGGAACATAATGAAATTAGAATTTCCATATTATAACTTATTCAATATAATTCAGTTCATTATCATTCCCTTTCACTAACACAAAAGCTTGTCACATTGATCATAGTTGTATTTTGTCTTTTAATATTTAACAGATGCCTAATGTAAACTTAATAGAACATGCGTGACGTACAAAAATAATACGAAGATGAAACAAAGTGCAATAATAGAACAAAGTGGCACCAACGTGCATTAATAGAACAAAGAGTGCGTTAACTGTTTACTAATGACATGTCATCTATATCCTACTAGTTAATTTATTGTTTACATGGGCAAATGTAATGGAACTAGCGTTACATTCACATTTCAGAACAAAACTTAAATACTTTTGAATTTTTTCTTAATTTAGTCATTGTTATAAAAATTCAGTAAGCACTATAATAATATTTTTTTTGGCAGATGAAATATAACACACTATCTCATAATATTCCATATACATTGTCATACCCAAAAACTGGATAATCTAAATTTAAGGCGCATGGACACGAAGTTGTTTGTTTTGGCACACTATATTAGTTAGTTCACCAAATTGTAAGCTTTTGGCGAATTTGTGTTTTGGCAAATTGAGTATTTGCCTATGGATGTATACCAAGATTTAGTTCTTGACGAGTTCTTCAATGGAAGAAAGAATTCAATAAAAGAAAAGTAAGTCTTGTGCAGGTTACCGCCAAAGGTATAGTATGCCTAGTTTGCTCAAGCACTGTGAATAGTATGTTTTGGTAACTAGATCTCGTTATAAACCAACTTAACTGACTGGTCAAATAGCATATGGACAAGACTCTCATTTATGTTTCTTTTGAATTCTATAGACAATTAGGAAGGGCACATTCTAAAATTTCTTGATACTTGTCAAATTCCACTAAATGGAAGTGGATTATATATATGTGTGAGGAGCATTCATGAAAAGAGTTTCTTCTTCATTCAAGATAATTTTTTATGTAACAACCTGCTTTCAGTGTTGTCGAAAATAGTAGTTTTGGGACCACAATTCTGATATGTGAGTCAGTAAATATTAATTATTTAATATTTATGAAATTATTTTAAGTGTCGTATTAAAATTTGTTTTGGTAAGTTTAACGTTTAGTTAGTTAATTAAGTATAAAGGACTAAATCGTAAAAGATGTAAAAGTTTATCTTTATTGATTTCTATTAACTAAAAAGCATGAAAAAGAATGTTAAGGGATTTAAATGGTAATAATACCATTCTTAAAAGTGATGGACTATGGTGGGAAATTAATTAGTTAAAATGTAATGTTTCTATTTTACAATTATTATATTATATGTTTAAAATAAAATAAAAGAATTAGAAAAGAAAGAAAAAGGTTATTTCTTTCATCTTCTTCACTTAGAATCGAAAACAAAAGGGGGAGGAGTACTTAGCTCACGACAAGCCTATTCTTGCAGATTGGTGAGTTGTTTTTAGTTCGTTTCTTGTAATTTTTATGTTTTTGGAATCCAGGAAGCTTGCTTTAGCTAACCCATGGATTATTGTGTGAAATTGTTAAAGTTTTCATTAATGTTTTCTTGAAGCTTTTTTGGTTATTTGGTTGGTTTTCAAGCTTAGATATTTTAATGGACTAGTTTGTAAAGTAAAATTTGTTGGTTTTGAAATTTTGTATTTTAATGGACTATTGGAGGACTAATTGAGATTGATTTCAAAATCGAAACTCAAACATGAGAATTATAATAGTTTCGATTTTAGAAACTAAATTGTGGTAAATGTAAAAGTTGAGGAATTTTAGTATAAATTAAATTGAGTTAGAACATTATATTTATATGTTGTTTTATGTTGTTTGGATTGGTTAATTAAATCAAAATATACTTTAGATCAAGAATTTTAAAGACTGGAAGACATACGAGGAAAATGAAAAATTACTGACTAATCCCTAATAGTCAAACCATTATGATATCAACAAGTAAGTTCATATAATTTAAGTGATTTCAAGTTGCTGTCAAGCTATGTTTAAATATTTATATATGTTCTATTGAAAGTTTGAATGGTTAATAAATTAGTATAAAAATTGGAATTTGACTTAATGATAATGAAAATGTATTGAATTGAGATGTGGAGATAATTCCAATGACCATAGTATAAGTCTCATACACGAGGTTTTAGGTTGATTTCCCACAATAATGAGCTCCATCATTTATTGCGGACTCAATGCTACATGTGACACAGATTTAGCATGGACTAGTAATTTGTTGTCGTTTTAAAGGTTTAGCCCGGACAGGTAATCTTATATGTATATATAGCCCTGGCCAGGCTATTTACTAGTTTAGCCCAGACAGGTAACCTGACACCGATGTACATGATTAGCTCGAACGAGCATCAGATGTTATTTGTACCCGTGTATCGAGTTTCTTTTACAAAGTTTCATCTGTAAAACAAGAGATGAGAAATGTGGAATTATAAAGTTAACATGAATGATAGATGAATATTGAATATTTGAAATAGATTGTTTATTGATTTAGATTTTGATATATTGTCAATTGTGATTATAAGTATGATCATAAATCAAAATCTCACCCCTTTGACGTTGTTGTGTTATGCCATGATAGGGAAAATATTTTTGAATAACGAATTGCATTTAAATATTAAATGAATAAGATAAGTTACTTGTTTAAATTGTAAAAACTTACTAAGTATTTTATATACTTACCCGTGTTACTATTTTTCTATAGATTTTGGATGTTTGGAACGTGCCGATTGAATCAACGAGAGCTCACACTTACCATCATTTGATTTAGTAGATTTTGAAGCTTGAATGTTGGTTGTTTATGGCATGTATATAGGGTTTTTTGTTTCAAGATAATGATCATGTTTTGGTTCTAATTATAAGCAACTTTGATGTAATAAGTGCTTATGTGATAATGTTAGTTAATGTTTGATTGGCTTTATAAGTGCTTAGATAATAATATGTTTAGGTATAAAAGTCTTGTCATGAATGGTTGATTTTTCTTATATTTGAATTGTGATGCTAATGAGGGCATATTAGTTAGGCACATAAGTTGTATATAAATTGACATATTTTGGTACTTTTTGATTAGGTTTATGAGATGATAAATGCTTGGCTTGGAGTTTAAGAATTTGTAGGTGAATCAGCTTGAGTTTGAAGGAATTTTAGGCACACATGGTCTGTGACACAGTCTGCTACATGGTCGTGTGTCCCACATGGTTGGATGACATTACCATGTGGCCTCTTTGATTTTTGGTGCAGGTTTGTCCACACACCTCAAAGAGTTACATGGCCTGGCGACACGACCATGTGACTCTGAGTTACACGGGCAAAGGTTGTTACATGGTTGGTTACATGACCGTATTCTTAAGCTACACGGGTTGAGCTCTGTCACACAGCCTCACCACACGACTGTGTGACCCCTATTTTCACTTTTTACTTAAACTTTTTAAAAGTTTCATTTTAATACAAAATTGTTCTCGGTTTGTTTTAAATGTTCCGTAAGCTCAAATTAAGTTTTGTTTTAATTGAATAACATGGAAAAATTATTACAAATGAATTTATTTGGTTATTTTTAATTAAATTGTGAATGATGTCAAAGTATTATAGTTGTAATACCTTATAGCTCGGATCCAGTGACTGGACCCAATATAGGATGTTACACTTTAATTCTTTCTTTTTCTTAAATATTAATGTTATTTGCTAGTTCCTTTTTTTTTTATGTAAACTAGAAGCTAAGGATTCTTAGAATAAACAAAGGGTGTTCCATCTCCTAGTAAGTTTGGTAACTATGCATGTTAAGAGATGCTATAAAGTATATAGATTGTAAGTTATGAATAAGAAGCCCTGCATGGGGATTATTTGTAGATGAAATGTTAGCAATTTGACTGTAAATTGGTTTTAATGGTGAATTCATGTTCTTTAAGCAGTTGTTGTTGTTGGTTCGAACTAAATGTCTGAGTCTGGAGTTGGTAGCTGATAGTAGGTGAGTCTCAGTTGAGTCCTTAATATCGACTCCTACAAGTCTTTCTAGATAAATCTTTTGTAATCAATGTTCTAGTATCAATGAATCGGTACTTGAATGACTATTGAAAATATGTATGAGATCTTGATATAGTGTCCTCGTGAGTCTGGTATGTAATGGACTATAGGTATGGATGCATATGATTTTGTGAAGCAACTGTATATGTATGTCTAAGATGTATACTATGATATGTGATTGTGTGGTGTGGTGTGGTGCGTGTGTGAAACGTGTACTGAGCATAATTTGGTTAAAAAAAATGAGTATAGCCTATTTGAATGTGTACCTATGTTAGATATGTGAGGTGTGATTGATAAAGATGGGGATATAGGGTGTAACTGAGTGTTGAAAGGTTTTGAGATGTGGGTTTTGACACCACGATGGTTTTTAATGAAGTCCGTTGGAAGAATAACAACGAGTTACAATATGATTTATTTCTCTTACAATTTAATCAATACCTCGGATTTATTTTTCACAACATACGTGTCTTTTCAATTACCTTAAGTATCTATCTTCACCCTCTACTAACACTGATAATTTCTATTTTATGACCTTATCAAATTCTAACACATTTACTCTCGATTTAACACTCTTCTCAACTTTGGGGTATTAGGGATGCTAGATTTCTCCCTCCTCTTTAAAATAATAATTCACCCTCAAAATTTACCTGACTCAAATAGTTGAGGATATTGTCTCATAGCTTCTTCACTTTCCCATGTTGTTTCTTCAACATTACGGTGTCTTCATAATATACTTTGACCATGCCTCAATGTGCGTATGTTGGGTGTAACACCCTCAACCCGACCCGATTCACCGAATCTAGATATCGAGTGTTACTAAACAATACAAAACATTTAATGAAAACATACTACATTTTCTCATTTAATTTAAACCTATTACTAGAAATTTCGAAAAGAAGAACTTAACATTTGGAAAGTTAAAGTAGAATATATGATAAATAATTCATTATATCAAATTTGATACAAATCTTTACGAGTTAGAAACTATTTCAAGACAAACTCTAAGGCGTGTTCAAAACTCCACCACATATCCACTGTATGCATAACAACTCACCTCGCCATAGCTTTGGTGTACTCCTGGTGTTGTCCCTCCAAGCGAAGTCTCTCCTCAATTCCTAAAAGAAATAACAAATATTGTAAGTACAGAAGTACTTAGTGAACTCATTATAAGTCAGTTATCATACCATTATCATACTTAATCTTTCCTACCTTGTTAGCTGAGGAATCCTTCCAATCATTCTATAAATCTCTTGTCCCATAATAATATTAACTCAGTAATAATATTAATCTAATAACCCTTTTCAAATTTTCCTCAAAATTTCACAATGTATTTTCTTGAGATAATACTATTCAAAATTGAAAATTTGGGGCGTTAGACCATGCTCTCAACCTTCTCTTTGCCAAGGCTTTTGAAGTTGTTGAGGGCTTTTTTTCTTGCTAGGGATCATGGTTATCGTCAACTTATTATAAAAAGTTGCTACTAATTTGCTCTTCCTATTAGGCTTATCGCCAAACTTTGGACTTATTCTTTATATAATCGTTGGAGAGGTTGATGGTGTTTGTGTTGGTTTTGATTTTGATTTTGTTAGAATTCATTATATTCCTAGGTTAACCAATGGGGTTGGTCACAGTCTCGCCCATTGAACTCTAAATGATGGTTGCTCTTTTGATTTTTGTTTGGACAATTTAGATATCATTCATTGGTTGCTGTTGGATGAAGATATTATTGCTTAATTTATTTTATGGCCTTACATGCCTTTGCTTTTTTTTTTTTATAAAAAGGACATATATTTAAAGAAAAAAAACTAGAATGATAAATAAATACACATAACATGATTAAACTAGGAAAAAAATAAAATAAAAGAAAGGCCTACATTTAATTTATAGTTATTTTCTCCCATCCCATTTATGTTTTATATATAAGGTATGAAATTTTCAAATGCACTATTTTTAAAATTACATGACACTATGCCTTAGGATATCCGCAAGAGTTGCTTGAATCTCTCTCTGGTTTCTCTTTTCCATTTTCTTTTCCTCCCTCTTTATTTTTTTTCTTTAACTAATGTTTTGTTTTCGTTTTCACCCTTCAAAGATGGAGAGTTCCATCATCTTCATTTTCCTTTCACTATCACTGTTTTCCAATAATTGTAATTTCTTCTCTCCAGTTCATGCTTCCAAATACAATCATGGAAAGGTTAAGTTCAAGCTAATCCATAGGCATTCACCCGAGTTAGGAAAAATGTCTGGAACAACCCTTGGACCTCCGAGTAGCTCAAGGGAACGTATAAAACAATTGATACACAGCGACACTGCTCGGCTACGTGCGATTTCACATAGGTTGGTCCCAAGAAGAAAGAATTTTCAGGTCGAGACATTGCGTAGTAGCAATTTGGTTGAGCTTCCAATGCGATCGGCTGCAGATATTGGGACTGGACAATACTTTGTTTCGTTTCGAATCGGGAGCCCGCCGAGGAAGTTTATTATGATAGCTGATACGGGAAGTACTGTTACATGGATGAAATGCAAATACAAGTGCAAAACTTGTTTCGATGATAGGATCCATCATCATGAAAGGATATTTAACCCTAAAACATCACGTACTTTTATTCCAATTCCATGCTTCTCCAGTATGTGCAAGCAGGATCTTGCTCGATCTTTCTCTTTGCAAAAATGTCATCGGTCGACATCTCCTTGTGCCTATGATTTCAGGTTGATCAATCACCTTTTAATTTATATTGTGAAGTTGATATGGACATTTCTCTTTTACAATTATGTATTTTACTTGGTTGAGTAAAAAAATAGAATAATGGAAAGAGAAATTTAAAAAGGAAAATAAATTTTGAGTGCTTGATAAAATAGAATAATGTAGTAACATTTTGGTTAAAGTGGTGAAGTAAAATATACTTTTCTTCACCATTGACTTCGACTATTTAAGTAAAATATTGATGTTGTACTGAATTATTAGTTACACTCAAGCTTATCGTTTTTCCTATTTAGTAATTAACCTTACGATTGTTCGTAGGTACTCCGATGGCACAAAAGTTCTCGGGATCTTCGGCAATGATACAGTTATAGTACGCCTTACCAATGGCAAAAAGATTAAAGTGCCGGATGTAATGATAGGGTGTAGCGAGACAATATTTGGAAACTTCCACGACATTGATGGAGTAATGGGGTTAGGTTTTGACCAGCATTCATTCGCAGTGAAAGCAGCTGAGAAGTTTGGAAACAAGTTTTCGTATTGCTTGGTTGATCATCTGAGCCCAAGTGACCTCGTTAACTTCCTTGTTTTCGGCGAAGTGGATGATTCAACATTACCGGAAATGCAACACACGGAGTTGTTCCTCGGAATAGTGAATCCCTATTACGCTGTAAACGTGTCTGGAATCTCCATCGATGGTGAAATGCTGGCTATCCCATCATACGCGTGGGATCTTAAGAGCGGTGGCGGGTTTATTGTGGACTCAGGTTCGAGTTTAACTCACCTAGTGGAACCCGTGTTCAATCAAGTCATCGCTGCTTTCCAGGCTCCGATTAGCAAATTCAAGAAACTGTCATTGAGCGTGGGGCCGTCGGAGCCGGAATATTGTTTCGGTGATGTTGGCTATAAGGAGTCTCTCATGCCGAAACTGGAGGTCCATTTCGCTGACGGAGCTAAGTTAACGCCTCCGGTGAAAAGCTACGTGATTGATGCTGCGGAAGGGATCAAGTGCCTTGGGTTCGTCCCCACGCGTTGGCCTGGACCGTCTGTGATTGGCAATATTTTGCAGCAAAATCATTTGTGGGAATTCGATCTTTTAAATGGCAAGTTGGGATTTGCTCCTTCTAGCTGTACATTTGATGACTGAAAAAGGGACCAAAACTAGAAGCCATTGGAGTTGTCATATAACAGGCAATAATCCAATTTATTGCAGGGTTAGAATGATAGAATGTAAATGATATATCTATTCTTCCATGTTAGGAAAAAGGAAAATAGAAATTCGTAATGTTATTACGGAGCTCAAGGATTCGAGTTATTGAAGTGGTAAGTTTGAGCAACTTATATATCTGGCTCAAGCAGGTTATGTCAATATTTTTTTTTATTTTATTTATTTTAATATGATATATGATATTTTATTTCTTTTCTAATTACTTAAAAAATTAGTTTTGTATCAATCCGGTTTTACCCAATTTCATACAGATTTTTCTTAACTTATGAGAGTAGTTTCTTGGAGTTTATTAAATAGACTGGTTAAGGGATGGATTAGAAAATTTAATAATTAAGAAGATTGTAATGTAAATGTGAAAATATTTATAAATATATATATATATATATATATATGATTTGGAGAGTTAAAAGTAGTTTAATAAAAATATCCATTTGAAAAACAGTTGGAGGGAATCCATTTTCACGATTATTTTCCAAAAATTTTCAAATTTCTCTCTAACTTTCCTCTCAACCAAACTTTCATTTTAGATTGATAAGTTGATTTTCTATATCTACACAAGTTTGAAAAGATAAATTTTGAACTTTTCCATTCTTCTTTTTTAGCTCACATTTGACTTCTGAAACAGCGGAGGAGTAGATTTTATTATTATTATTATTATTATTTCTTGGCTTCATTTTGATTTCTACAGTGTTTTCTAATATCTATTCGTAATTTTAAATTTTAAATTTGATTTTTTATTTTTATCTTCATTCTCTCCATTTTTAAGTATTTTTAAAGTTAGAGTGAGAGGACTTCGATGCTTTCATATTGTTTTTGGTTTAAATGAGTATTCGATGGTGTGGATTAGCTTAGGATCTAGTTAAAATATAATTTGGATCATGGTTTCTTAGAGTTGTCATTATTGGAGGTTGAGAAGGTTTTGGAGAGAGAAATGGAATTAGTTGCTATTGTAGTTGGGTTTTGGAAGTGTATTAGTTCTTGTTAATGTTTTTCAAATTAAATTTTATGTTTATTTGGACTTATACCTGCTCATAGGTCGGGCCACTCAGCCCGATTTGAAAGCTTGCCTAAAAAGTGAGAGGATTTAAACAAAAATATAGGCCCAAAAATGGATTTAAACAAAAAGAAAGACCCGTTTTAAAAACAAGGTCTAGCCTCAGGTAAGGCATTTTTTACCCGATCCTGGCCCGAATTCAATAAATAACAAAAAAATCTGCTATTTTTTGTTATTTTAATGATATTTTCTTGTTGTTTTCTCTCTATTTTGCCACTATTTCACTATTATGTTACTATTATTTTTGTTGTTATTGTTTGGATATTATATAACAATTATTTTATTGTTAATTTTGTTATTATTTTAGAGACATTTTCTTGTTAAGTTGTATTTATCTTAGTATTATTTTCAATTTGTTATAAATATACATATTTTTAAAATTTATTTTCAATTTGTTTGAAAATATTTATTTTAAATTTTTAATATTTCGATGTATTATATATATTTAAAAATTAGGTAAAATAATAACATAATATAAAAAATTTAATATAGGCAGGCTGGGTCGGACTTGTCCATGCTCAAATCATTCCCCCCTCTTCAAGGCGATTTGTCCCCAAATCGTCACCTACATCAAAAGGGGATAAGTCAATAACATTGAAGCTAGCACTTATTCCATACTCATCTAGAAGGTTTAACTTATAAGAATTTTCGTTGATCCTTTCTAAGACTTGAAAAGGACCGTCTCCTCTTGGCAGTAGCTTAGACCTCCTTTGTTCTGGAAACCTTTCCTTACGTATATGGATCCAAACCCAATCATCAGGTTTAAATATGACTCGTTTGTGTCCCTTATTTCCCTTATGAGCATATTGCTCAGTCCTCCTCTCAATATTCTCCTTAACTCTTTGATGAAGCTGTTTCACAAAGCCAGCCTTTCGCTTACCATCTACATGCACTAGTTGGTTAGAAAGCAAAGGAACTTGATTTAAAGGAGTTAAAGGATTGAAACCGTATACCACTTCGAAAGGAGAATGCTTAGTAGCTGAATGAACTGAACGATTGTAGGTGAATTCGATGTGCGGCAAGCATTCCTCCTACATCTTCAAGTTTTTCCTAATGATGGCCCACAGTAAGATCAATAAGACCCGATTGACTACCTCCATTTGACCATCCGTTTGGGTGTGGCACGTTGTAGAAAACAAAAGCTTGGTGCCAAGCTTGTTGTACAAGGTTCTCCAAAAATGGATAAGAAACTTGGCATCTTGATCGGAGACGATGGTCCTCAGCACTCCATACAACTGAACAATTTCCTTAAAAAACAAGTTAGCAGCATTTAAAGCATCATCAGTTTTATGACATGCAATGAAATGGGCCATTTTAGAAAATCTATCTACAACGACAAAGATAGAATCTTTTCCACTTTTGGTTCTAGGAAGCCCTAGAATGAAATCCATAGAGATATCTACCCACAGTGTTTCTGGTATTGGCAATGGTGTATATAAACTGTGTGGCTTGATTCATGACTTGGCTTTCTTGCAAGCAATGCAATGCTCACACACTTTAGTTACGTCGGGCCTCATCTTCGGCAAATAAAAATGTTATTGGAAGGTAGCCAAGGTTTTGGCTATACCAAAGTGGCCCATAAGTCCTCCGCTATGTGACTCGTTGACTAGCACGTCTCGAACCGAACCTTGGGGTATGCATAACTTACCTTCGTGAAATAGGTAGCCATCTTCTTGATAATACTTTTCAAAAGTTCCTTGCACACACGACTTATACACTTCACCAAAATCAATGTCAGTTTCCTAAAAATCTTTCAAGTAGGCAAACCCAAGCAATTTAGCATTTAGATGATTAATGAGGGCATACTTCGTGACAACGCATCCGCAACTATGTTCTCCTTACCTTTCTTGTATTTGATCATGTAGGAAAATGACTCAAGGAACTCCACCCGTTTAGCATGGCGCTTGTTCAGCTTGTTTTGTCCCTTAAGGTGCTTCAAAGCTTCGTGATCCGTATGTATAACAAATTCCTTAGGCCAAAGATAGTGCTGCCATGTCTCCAACGCCCGAATTAAAGCGTACATCTCTTTATCATATGTGAGATAATTGAGAGTGACCCATTTGAGTTTCTCATTGAAATAGGCAATAGGTCACCCATCTTGAGTCAAGACCGCTCCGATTCCTATCCTTGAAGCGTCATACTCAACTTTGGAAGTTTTATTAAAATCAGGCAGAGAAACAAAGGAGCGTTAGTCAAACATAACTTGATTTTATTAAAAGAAATTTCTTGTTCATCAATCCAGTTGAATAGAGAATTTTTCTCTATAATACCTTTTAAGGGGGCAACTAAGGTGCTAAAATTTGATACAAACCTTCTATAAAAGCTTCCTAGTCCATGAAATCTCCTTACTTGGTTGATGTTCGTTGGACGTGGCCAATCTTGAATCGCTTTGATTTTCTCTTGATCGACTTCGAGTCCATCAGCACTCACTACAAATCCTAAAAACACAACTTTATTAGTACAAAAAGAACATTTCTTAAGATTAGCAAAGAGAACTTCCTTACGCAAAACTTCCAACACAATACACAAATGTTGAACGTGGTCTTCCAAATAATTGTTGTATATTAAAATATCATCAAAGTAAACCATGCAAAACTTACTAATGAAAGCATGCAATACATGGTTCATTAAACACATAAATGTACTAGGAGCATTAGTAAGGTCGAACGACATTATTAGCCATTCATACAAACCATATTTTGTCTTGAAGGTGGCCTTCCACTCATCTCCCCCCCTCATGCGAATTTAATGATAGCCACTCTTTAAGTCAATTTTCGAGAATAGTTGGGCTCCACTTAACTCGTCGAACATGTCATCGAGTCAAGGGATGGGGTACCTATACTTGATGGTGATCATATTGATGGCGTGGCAATCGGCACACATGCTCCATGAGCCATCTTTTTTGGCACTAGTAAAACGGGCACCGCACATGGGCTCAAGCTTTATTGGATATATCCTTTTTCATCAAATCAATAACTTGCCTTTGCAATTCTTTCGTCTCTTAGGGATTACTTCGATAGGCTAGTCGGTTCGGAATCAATTCTCTAGGCATGAATTCGATTTGATGCTCAATGCCTCGAATGGGGGGCAATTCGCTTGGTACTTCCTCTGAAAACACGTCTTCAAAATCCTATAGCAAAGAAACAATTGAAGAGGGCAAGGTATCATCAATTTCGTTAGTTTCAAAAAGACCTTCCTTGTACATAAGTACAAGAATGGGCTGCCTCATCAAAGTAATTTCCTCACTTCTATTTTCCTTGCATAAACGCTTATTTTTTTCATTTTCACTTACTTTTTGCTTTTATTTTTCCACTCGAGTTTTTGAGTCACTATTTTCAATTTTTCCTCTCTTTTATTTTATTTTATTTTCCTTTCCTTTTCTTTCTCATTCTTTTTTTTTTTGTTCTTTTTCTTTTGGTTTTTCTACAGATTGTTTCAACTTGAGCTAGTCCTCGTACACTTGTTTCGGGGTGAGGGGTGCTAGGGTTACATTCTTTCTTAAGTGTTTAAAAGTATATCTATTTGTGTACCCGTCATGTATCACTCGTCGGTCGAATTACCACGGATGCCCCAATAGAAGATGTCCCGCATGCATTGGCACCACATCGTACACCACCTCATCTTGGTACTTGTCAATTGAAAACGCCACTACAGCTTGCTTGGTCACTTTGAGTTCACTACCATAATTGAGCCATTGCAATTTGTAGGTGTTAAGATGCTTAGTTGTGGCTAAACCAAGTTTCTCCACTAGCATGCTGCTTACGGCATTGGTGCAACTTTCTTCGTCGATTATCATGTTGTACACATTGCTTTGGACGTGGCAACGAGTGTGGAAGATGTTTTCCCGTTGCTGCTCATCTTCAGCATTTTGAATGCTTAAACTTCTTTTGACAACAAGAATCTCACCTTCAACAGGATATTCTAGTTCTTCTTCTTCGTTTGTGGGGTTTTCAGGCTCTTCCTACTTTTTTTCTTTAGATTCAATTTTGCTGTTTGGCCTAACCACTATATCTCGTCGGTTGGGACATTGACTGGCTATGTGTCCCCTCCCGTGACACTTAAAACATTTTATATCCCTAGATTGATTAAGGATAGAATCATTCTTACCTTTACTTGTCTCGCCACTTGGCTGATTAGGCTTGGTAGCTACAATGGGCTCTTTGGAACGAATAAGGGCTTTGTTACTTCCTTGACTCCACTTAGTTGTAGAGGAAATAGAATAAGGATGGCTGAATCCCTTCCGTTTTAATTGCTTTTCCACCTTAATGGCCATATGGACCATGTCTATAACTTCGACATAGTGTTGTAATTCTATTATGTTGGCGATGTCGTGGTTCAAACTAGCGAGAAATCTAGCCATTGTTGCCTCACGATCTTTCTCAATGTTGGCTCGGATCATGGCCACTTCTATTTCTTTATAGTAATCCTCAACACTGTGGTTGCCTTGGGTAAGGTTTTGCAACTGTTGGTACAAGTCTCGGTGATAGTAAAATGGAATGAAATGTTTTCTCATAACTGCCTTTATCTTGGCCCAAGTCGAGATGGGTCTCTCCTCGTTCCTCCTTCGACTCGTCACAAGTTGATTCCACCATACGATAGCATAATCTGAGAACTCTATGGCTGCGAGCTTCACTTTTTTGCTCTCTAAGTAATTGTGGCACTCGAAGACAAGTTTAATTTTCTTCTCCCACTCTAAATACGCCTCAAGGTTATTTTTCCCTTGGAATGGGGGTATAGCCATCTTGATGTTTTTAAGGCTATTGTCTACTCGATCTCTTTCTCTGAGAGGCCGATTCTGTTGGCCCTGTCACCTTCCGCATTGAGTCGATGCTTGGTCACTCTCCACATCACTTGGATCGTAAGGATCATCTTTATTGAACCTTGCATGTCCTCGTTCCCTTCTTGGATTTTGAGGAGCTCTTTCTTGCTGGCCTCGTTCTTTAACACAGTCCAAGCATTCTGGGATGTGTTCGAGCTTTCTATCGAACATGCATTCCATTTCACGCATAAGAGCTTGGAGTGTTAAGTCAGGTACTCCTCCACCAACAACATTTCGAACGGGATGCATACCACCACCGTCCATTGGATTCCTTTCCGGACTCCTTGACATGTATTTAATCACACAAAAAATCTCACAATTTCTCTCTCAAAGAAATTTCACACCCTTTTGGCTTTTATATACTCTAATAGTCTCACCGCACTCGTGCATTTTTCCACTTAAGTTCACCTTTCTAACTTCTCAATGGACTATTTAGACAAATCAACAATCGTTGTAGAGTCGGCTTGCAAAAGTGATGTTCAGTTTGGATAGGAATTGATGTTAGGACAAAAGGGTAGGCTAGAAACAAAGTGAGGGGATTTCAAGTGTGGCTGAAATTGGTAAGTTGATAAATGAAGTAGAATTAGGCAGAAGAGCTTTGTACAACTAGCTTCACTTTTTTTTTTTTTATATTTTCGTGACCCATTTTTTTTAATATTTCAAATTTGTACTCCAAAAATATATATATTCTCTTTTTTTTTTCATGAAATATTTTTTCAAATTTTTTTTATTTTTGAGAGTGAGAAAACGTCAAGAACTTACTTAATTTTGGCTAGCTCTGATACCAAATGATACGAACTCGCCTCAATGATAATTCGAGTCGTTTAGATTGCCTGATCATAAAATTAAGTAAGAATAGGTTGTTTGCAAACGAGGTTTGAAATTAAGGAAGATAAGCTGAAACAAGATGGTTTTGAAATGGTTAAGGGAACAATGAAATAGATTCGATTAAAGCTAAAGTATGAACCAAGAAAATAGACTATGTTGACCTGAAACTTATGGTAGTACTTAGGTTGTAAAACAATAGAAATGGCATAGATAAGTTAAGGAAAACTTTGACCCACTATCTATGATAGATAGGAACTATATGTATAGGTGAACGCCACACTTGTGCAAGTGATAAGTTCAAAGAAAAGACGGGATTGACACCATAAGACTTGTCTTGATAAGTCAATTCAGTCTAGAGAGAACTATGAGAGTTGAATACTCACAATAAGTATAATATTCATTAAAAATGGCAAAAGTCCCTACAAAGTGAAATGAGCTAAGTATTTATATGCTGAGCTAAATCCAGCTAAATGGACACTTGATATCAGTCTAATTAACCTATTAACAAGCTGACTTAACTCTCAAAATTAATTTACAAGGCTCTTATCAAATCCTAGGCCTAGGTGATGCCAATGGATAAGCTGATTAGCATTCCCAATTCAGCTATTTTAATTAGATTAAATGAGCTTGAGTTGAATTCTTCAAGTAGAAGATCGATCATGGGTGTGAATAAGCTTAGATTCTCCTTGGGAAGCTGAAATGTGAAGTTGCCAATTAATTGGAGTTGTGGGGCACGAACAGCCCTTTTAGTGTGAACAACTGAAGTTTTTGATCCTTTAGGTGTTAACGACCAGAATTGATCAGCCTCGAAAGTGTGAAAACACTTGTTAGCTGAATAAACCAATATGAATAGCCATTGGGCTTTGATCTCTATGAAAAGACACTTGGAGAAGTTCAAAACAGTAGCTTTGTTTTTTAATTGAGCTCCTTGTCCATTGATCTCTATGAATAGTCACTTGGAAAAGATTAGTCAGCAGCTCTCTTTAATGCTGTTCCTTGAACTTGCGCTAGCTGATTCAGCTGGTGTGAACACCTATAAGTAACAATAAAATTGGTTAAGGACATATTAAAAACTTATTTAAATTGTCTAAGCTTATGACACATTAAGTAGTTGTATTAACTAGAACAAATTAAACAAACTTAAGACATATTAAATAGCTGAACTAATTAGAACATGTTAATTAACTTAAGACATATTAATTACTGAATCTTAGCCATGCTCGCATCAGAAATGGTATGTTTTAAGTGTGGTTGAAGTGTGTTTTAGGTCATGTGAATGTTTTTGGAATTGGTGTGTCTTGGTATGCAAGATTTGGTTTGAAATGGCTTGTTTTTTAGGTAAAATATGTTGCACACGGCCTAGGACAAGGGATCTTCACATGGCCGTGTGCGGTCGTATGTTATTATTGTTTTAGGTATAGGTCTCACATAGAATGAGATACGACTTGCGACACGACCATGTGAATTAAGTCAGTATGTAACATGGTCTAACACATGGCCTATGACACGATCGTGTCACCCAACATCGAATGCACACACAGTTTGGTACACAGCTTGTGACACAATTGTGTAGTCCTATTTTGGATACCCACACGGGCAGACACACAAGCTGGGACATGACCGTGTGTCTAGATTTCAAATGTCCACACAGTCTAGTCTATGTCAAACGGCCTGGCCGCGCAATCATGTGACCATTTTTTTTTCCAAATTTTCATGTTTTCTCTAAAATTTTCTGTTTTGTTTCAAATTGATCCTTGATTGTTTCCAAGTTATTTTTGGGGCCTTGAAGGCTTGGTTTAAGTCTAAATTGTGTATTTTTACTATGATTATGTTGAACTATTAGATGTTGATATTTCGTTGTATAATTATTTCTGTTTTGAAGTTAAACTTTCTAAGTTGTATAGTAATGTTCCGTAACCCTAATCTTGTGATGGAGACGGCTTAAGGGTGTTACAACAAACGAATCCAAATGTGGGTTTAAACTTCTTTAAATTTGTGAAATTGATTGTTAATTAAAATAAATGTGTTAATGCTAAATATTTGTATAAGTATTTTTGAAATGCAAAAATATGTGAATACACTATGTATTCAAAAGGATTGATAAATCTGTTAAAAATAAGGATTCTAAGTAAGTGATTCTGAACCTTTAGATTTGTGATGTTATGAATGTGATTGTATATTTTATTTTTAAATGAGATATCATGTTTTCCTTACATGCATGTATTGTGATTATATGGTGTTATTTGATAAGCATGAAAAATAATCATACCCCCGTTTCTGTTGATTATCTTATTCGCATGTTAAGCGTGTCCATTGTCTGATATGTAAAGTAAGTCTGAATTGCATGTAAAGCACGCCTACTAAAAATATGATTTTTGTATGTCATATCACATGCATGGGGTTGCGATTATTTTAAAAGGTGGAAGTATTCTGTCAGTTTAATAATCTGTATATTCTGGTGGTTTAACCACTTTATCTGGCAGTATATCTACAAATTTGGTGGCATGACCACAATATTCTGTATCTGGCAGCTTGACTGTATTATCTAGTGACTTGTATACATAAATGGTGTTTTATTGGACAGACGAGTTCTGGGGAACTCAGCTATGGTGTGAAGGAGTTGGGTAAGAAAGGTTTTCTGAAAATCTACACTGTTTCTGAAAAAGCTTTACATCGACATCATTGTTATACATACTGATAAATATATATATGTGTGAAATGTGTTTACATAAATTGTTCTGTTATATTTATGATTTATGTCATAAAATCTGTTGTCATATATTTTGACCCACACTGGGTTTGTAATGCCCCTGTACCCGAGACCATCGCCAGAGTCGAGCACGAGGTGTTAACGGATTTAATTCATTAATTAAACAGCTCAAACAATTTATTTTAGAATTTCCAGACAAGCTGGCTAACTGCATCACAGTGGCTAAAAAATCCATATCTTGAGTTATGAAATTCGAAATCCAATTCCGTAAATTTTCCCTGAAAATAGACTCATATATATACTTACTAAATTTTTTCTAGAATTTTTGGTTGGGCCAATTATTACAGTTTATTAGTTAAAGTCTCCCATGTTTCAGGGTTTAGCTATTATGATCCCTGTGTATTACGTATCAGATATCTCCCTGTATAGAGTTTCAATGACTATGCCATTTGTTTCTAATAAAACTAGGCTCAATAAGGATTTCATATATGTAAGGTAAAACTCCTAATTGTTTTTTTACAATTTATGGTAAATTTTTAAATTTAGAACAGGGGATTCAGAAATTGCTCTGACCCTGTTTCACTAAAATGTAAATATTTCATAAAATAAAACTCTTTTACCTATTTTGTTTCTTCCAGATGAAAATAGATTCATTAATCTTCAACTCCATATTTTATTAATTATCTAATTCTATCTCTACTATTTTTAGTGATTTTTCAAACTCACGTCACTGCTGTTGTGTGATTCTATTTTATAGCCAATTTCACCATTTTATGGATTTCCATAGATTAGTTAACACATTAAGCATACGTGTTATCAAATATAATCTCGATTAGTCACTCCAATAGCTAATCATTCTCAAACATTTTCATGCCATCCATGAGCTATATCATAAGATTATATACACAAAAGGATTATAATGCTATACATGCCATATTCCCAAAATATGCAAGCCACCATACCGAGATGGTCCGTTGATAGTGTGAGCGTGCCTCTGACCGTCCTAATATCCAAACCGGCTTGTCAAAACTACAAGGAATGGAAGGGAAAGAGTAAGCATAAATGCTTAGTAAGTTCACATGCAAATAACAAAAAACTTAACAAAGCAATTATACCAACCAACATTAGCATAATATCACCAAAACATATATCACATTTCTATTCATCATTCATCGTCTTGCTACATTATTATTGTCGTATCAAGTCTCAACCTGAGGGTTAAGTACATACCTATCCAAAGTGCCCATTCCACAAAACTTACCAATACGTCACTTACATCTTGAGTATTCTTCCATTTCACTAGAATTTTACCCGTTGAACACATCGGAATATAACTCGGATACATGGAAAGTTTGCACATATGATACGATCCGCCTCGGAAGAGTCGAGTCGTATTAGTGTGCCCGATCGTCGACAAGAAGTTACGTTAGGTTTAATTGAAAGGTCGGATAAGAGAGTGAAGGATATTGGTTTTGGTTCGAATTTAAATAGGTAAGGAGAATTGAAAGTTCGGGTTTAGGGTCCGAATAGGTATAGATGAATGGATTGGTTCAATTAGGTAAGGGGGAATTGAAGAAGTGGATGTAATGGTATGAAGGGTAAGAACGAAATGGTATTATGAAATGGTACGAATGGAATGGTCAGTTTAGGTACAATTTGGTAAATGGAGAAATGGGGTTGAACAAAAAGTGCAAACAAGAACCAATACCGATTTGGTATCGACCCATTGTTTATAGGCTCTTTTAGTTCGGTCTGGGTTTGGTAAAGGAAAACCTCAACCCACTATCTAACAAGATAGGAACCTCGGTATGTTTGAACGCCACACTACGAGTAGTGATAAGTTCGGTTTCGACAAAGGACAACGGTTGACACAACTAGAACGCTAGGAAGCCAATCAAATCTTTGAACGAAATTTGAGAAAAGTTTTGCCTCACAATTTTGGCAGCATAACATTAACAAAAGTCCAAAAGTTTTTTTTACAAAGAAAAATAACAAGTATTTATAGCCTAAAGACTAGCTAACCGAATGGACACTTTATATACTTAATAATTAAGTAAAAGTCTCATGAATGCATCTTGAATATTCTAGAAAGAAGTCCTTTGATGTTCATGACCAGATTCGGCTATGGTGGAGATGTCTTGAAGGTTCTTCATGCTTAAGGAAATGAATCATGAATGAGAGACTCCCTTGGACATTAGCTAGGTTCGGCCAACTTGAGTAATTGAGGCAATCAATTCATGTTATTTGGTGAAAAGTTGGGAATTAATTGAGGAGACTTCATGAGCCAAATTAAGTGTGAATGCCGATTCTTGAAGAGTCCATAGGTGTGAACACTTTGAATTGAAAGGCCATGCCATGTGAACGTAATGTAAACTGAATTTTAAGGTTCATGGAGGGAGATGCTCGGCCACATGTAGGAAGTAATGGGAAGCCTCATTTTAGCCGAATAGTCACTTGGAAAATGAAGAAGTAGCACACCATACATGAATGGAAACATTCATGAACCTTGAACACATTGAATGTGGCCATACATGCACTTAGCCGAACATGCACCTAGGAGATTCAAAGCTCTTAACCGTCCATGCACCTCGAAAAAAAAAACATGTTGCTTCATGCTCCATATGTCCATTGAGTTTCTACAAGAAAATGTGAACACAAATGTAAACATTAAATTCGGTTATGACAAATTAATTAACATCAATAAACACTTTTAAGATATATTTAATAAAACTAATGTGAACTAAATTTCATATGTGGTTTATTAATTAACTAATTAATGAACTTATTAAATAAAAATTTAATAGCAGTCAAATGAAGTCAGAGTAGTCTTCATGAGCTAGAATTCAACTCATGAATGAAAACCGAGCTAGTCTTGGACTCATGAGCTGGTAGTGAGCTGGATCCGAGCTGGGGAACTGGAAGTGAGTTGATTCCAAGCTAGTGAGCTGGTTTTGAGTTGAATGGGAACTTGCTTTAGCTGGTGGTGAGCTCGATGAGCTGAGTTGGACTTGCAGGTAGTTGCATGGTGAGCTGGAATCAACTTTCTCGGAGTGTCCTAATAGTGTTTCATTCCAAAGTTGAGCTACAAAAGCTATGATAGACTCCTTAAACTTCTTGGCTCGAGCTCGAGTGACAGGACCTTGTGGTAGCACCATAGAATCCTTGCTCGAACTAGCTGAACCATGGGGTGCGATCGCATCAACGTAAGTGCCACATATGTAGCCAAGCTACCATGTAACCTGCCCATAAACAAACTCAGACTCAACTCAACGAGTTCGGATGCCTAGTTACATCTCACGAACTTGAACTCAACGGGCATTCGCATCCATAAGTGAACTCGGATTCAACTCAACGAGTTCGGATGCCTAGTTACATCTCACGAACTCAGACTAAACTCAACGAGTTCGGATGCTAAAATATCCGAATCTATTCCTAAGGTTCAACGGGACTTTCCTCGTTCGTACTCCTTTACCATTCTCCTTGGAATCCTAATGACGATACTTCAGTAGTCTTTCACATTTTTCACATAATTCAAAAAAAAAATTGCATCTTGTCCAACAATGACCACAAAACATAAAATTGCATGATAACAATCATAATATCGTATAAATAGCATCAAATGATTTAAAATAACGGTTATATTACAATATTTACATATGAACTTACCTCGTATGCAAAAATGGTCATTTTTACCATTTTGTCCACAACTTGGTATTTTACCGATTTTAGCTTGAATTTCGATTTTCCTTGCTCTATCATTTCAAATATAGCCTAATTAGGACTCATATTATTCAAATCAACCCAAAATCATATTTTGGAAAAATTACAATTTTGCCCCTAAACTTTCACATATTTACACTTTTGCCCCAAATCTCGTAAATTAAACTTCATCCTATTTTCTTATGTTTTATGATATGCTGATCATTTTTCCCTTCTACAGAAACATCCAATTCTCACTCTAACATGTACTTATAAACATTAGGTATTTTTACCGATTATGTCATTTTAGTCGTTTTTACGAAAAATCACTTAGCAAAAGTTGTTTAACACAATCTCAAACTTCATATTCTACCATAAAACATCAAAATTCATGCATATCATTCATGGGAAAATTTTTAAATATAAACCCTAGCTCAAAATATTGGTAGAAATAGGTAAATCAAGCTACGAAAATTTCAAAAATGTAAAGAACATTAAAAACGGGCATAGAAATCACTTACAATCAAGGCTTAAAAGTGTTGAAACCCTAGGTATGGTGGAGAGAAAAATTCAGCAGCAACTTATGGAGAAGATGATCATTTTTGTGTTATTTTTCCCATTTTATTTCATTTAACATCCAAATGACCAAAATGCCCTTCCTTACTAAACTTTCAAAAATTCCATCCATGTCCAATTTTTGTCCATAAACTTAGACATTGGTCAAATTTCTATTTAAGACCTCCTAATTAATATTTCAAAGCAATTTCATACTAGAAACTTCTAGAATGCAAGTTTTGCAACTTATTCAATTTAGTCCCAAATTTCAAATTAAGTACTTTATGCATAAAATTTCTTCACAAAAGTTTCACACAATCATGCAATCATATCATAGACCTCAAAATAATTATAAAATAATTATTTCTATCTCGAATTTGTGGTCTCGAAACTACTATTCCAATTAGGCCTTAATTCGAGATATCACAGGGTTTAAAAAGCTCACCTATTTAAATTTATGATTTTTTAGATAATAATCGAGGTCAGGGCATGGGCTTGAATTAAGAAGGTGCACTCGGATATTTTCAAATAAACTATCATACTTTATTAATTGGTATTTTGGGATTGTCATGTATTATTTTGGACTGTAGCTTGGGAATTCTTATTTGGATTTTGGTTTTTTGGATGATATTGCTTTTAAGAATTTTATGTTAAGAAAAACAAGTAATATAACTCCTTCATGTCATAGTAATTTAATCCTTTGATTTGCTGCTTATTATCCTATGTTATATTTTCATTTGATTTAGCATACTTAGTAATTTAATTAAGGTTAATAGTTAACTCAATTCACATTTCCTTATTTCTATCACCAATTTGTCATTTGATAAATTTCACAATTTTCGCCTCACTTATATAGTCCCTATGAAGAAGATACTCTATACTTATGTCCCACCCTAATTTTTTCTAATTTTCATTTTGGATGGTTGGCCAAGTGAGATTGGTGGTGACGTTTATGTAAGCTAGTAAAATTCGCAAAGAATTGACTTGTTTCATTCTAGTGTGGTCCCTTGCGGATTGTTCCACCGTATTCCACCATCTTGCGGATTTCTAATCTACATTTGGTAAGCTTTTTTGTTTGCGAACCCGCGAATGAAAAGTTTAATTGTTACGAACATGTTCGTTCATTTTTCAATCTACAATAGATGGGACACGTACATGAAGTGTGTCAAGTCCTATGAAGGAAATGTGTCATTTTGCAAGACACCTATAGAGCCTCGATGGTTGTATCTGATTAGTGGAATTGTGTCTGAGTAGTGGAATCGTGTTAGATTATTTAAATCGTGTTTGCATGTAATATGATTAGGTAACCTGCTTAGAGTGGGATTACGAGCTACTTATTATATAAATATGATTGAAGGTTATCATAGAAGGAATCAGTTATTTAGCTTGATTAGCAATTAACCTTTTCAAGCCAATTGCTAGTAAATTCTTGAGTCCTTTTTTAGTTATTCGAGGGGATGAAAAGGTGGTTGGAATCATTTATACAGGTTTTCAGAAGAAGTCATGAAAGGAAGGAAACTTCCTTCTGGTTAATGATTGCATGTTACCGATTCTCATTTTTACGTTAAAGTTTCGATTGTTTCTGTATTTAATAGAGTTTTTGAATTTATTTAGCTAAAGAAATGGGAGAAGGCCCTAGTGCAAAAGGGAAAGAACCCGTAGAGTAGAAAAAGATTTTCCTAATAATCTTTAGTGAGTTCCTTTCATTTGTGCTTCTGGTAAATTCAAACTAGCATGAGTGTGCTAATAAATTAAAAATACAATAATTGAATGTACATGAGTGATTGAAAATGGATACTCTTCCTCAGTGCACAAGCTCCATATCCGGAATAGTGAAAGGGGGAAATGAAGGAAACTGTTAAGATATGAATGTGATGGGAGAAATGTATGCAAAATGTGAAATGATATGTGATTTGCCTCTGGTAGGGCATTTAAAGGCAAATCGTGATTGGTGAATGCCCTAGCCTTGCGAGAGAACATGTAAGTTCAACATGACCAATAATTAAATTTGATAGCTTCAACATGCACAAATTAAACAACCCAATATCAAGTTCGGATAATAGCATGAATCATATGTAGTTGTCTTATATACTAAATAGAATCTCATCAAAACCAAATCGAACAGCTTAAGTACCAAACCGAATAACTTCACTATATTTCCATTATCAATTTTCGAGACTATGGTTTGGGCAGCCTCAATGAACCCCCCAAACTACTAGACCCAATTTTTGGTATTTTCAATCGTTAAGGGTTGTTTAGCATAACATTAATGATTTTAAATCAAAATATTTAACGGTTAATAAAATAATTAAAAAATGTTAAAAAATAGGCATTAATAATAAGGTAACCATCATCAATCTTAACATTTAAACATCCAAAACACATTAATAATACCACTATCAGATAACATTGTTCCAACTCAAATAGTTCAGCCTTATAACCATGCGAACCAAATAGTTGAAACATATATCAATTGAGCATTATTAATTCAATCAAGATGTTTTCAATTTGTTTAATTAAAAATGGGCATCACCTTTCAAAACAAAATGTGACAACATGTTAATCCAACATTTGGCAGCCTTATTATACCATCAATTTCCACTTGAAATTAAAGAAATGATCATGTAAATTTCCTATTGAATTTCTTAGAAAGAAAATTATCAACTTACTGGCATGTAAACACAAAAAATTTTAAGGGAACTTACTACTAAAGTAAAATTAATTTTCCTAATTTGGAAAGCATAAATGCAACAATAATGCAGACAATTAACCGATAAGAAAAACATTAAATTTATCCCACTTTGGATAGCATAAATGCAGCAACAATGCAGGTAACTAACGACAAGTAACACTTTAATTTTACCTTATTTTGGACAACTTAAATACATCAAACATCCAAGTAAAATTTATTTAATTTTTCCAAAGTCGGACAACACCAAAATTTAGCTAATTTCCAAGACAATTTATCCTGCAAAAACACCTTCAAATTGTCCAAAACTAGACAACATAATTGTAGCAAATTTCCAGCACTTAAACAACCTTCAAACGACATGTAAACACAAAAAAATTCCAACACTTAAAAATGACATGTAACCACAACAAATTAATCTAATAAAACTTGGTTTATTACGCTTCACAACTGAGTACAATACCTATTTAACATCAATTTGGACAACATTACAAGTAATAATTAAGCAGCATCAAACTAATAAAATCATGGACAACATTTAAACATGTAATAAACAAACCTAACTAACACAAGACAGCCACCAAATTTTATGGACATTTATAGTCATCTAATCAAATCTTTCCTTTTGGTACCTCCAAAATTGAATAAACAAAGTTGATAAGAGAATTTTTTGAGCATGAAAATAAAAAAAAAAGTCTAAAAGAAGCTTACCAAAATTTTCTTTTAAATCGTTTCTAAACTTATGCGAGCTCCTTCTCCTTCATACTACCATTTTCCTCATCTCCTTTAGCTATACAAAATCAACCTTGTTAGAAATTGAAATACTTACCACAACAACAAGGTTCTTATTATAAAATATTTAAAAATTTTATCATTTTTTTAAAACTTTCAGACAAGCTTTGTTGAAGATGCCCAGTAATGCAACAATAGCAAGGATGTTTTAGTGCTTTAACCATGCAGCTATTTTTTTCTTTCAAACTAGTCTAGTTTATGTTGTAATCAGTCTTGTTGATGTACAAAGACTAGTTAGCTTATTTGTTTATGTTTAGGTGATGATTTAGCTGATAAGTCAGCTTATTTATGTGTGCAAGTTATGTTTTGTGAGTTTCAATGTAATTAGTAGGAGTTGTTATGTATTAGGTAATTGTTTGTAACAAAAGTGAACAATGCCTTAATGAAAAACATATCAGCTAAAAGTGTTTACTAATCATCCTTCATTCTTCTATTTTTTTCTTTCATGTTTTTCTGTTTTTGTTGCAAAAACCTCAACAAATGGTATCTGGAGTCTATCATATTTGAGGGCCTTTTGTTTTTTATTGTTTGTTCCTTTTTGTTTGTTTGGAAAGAAAGAATCAATTGTTTTTTGCTGCTATAAAAAATAAGTTTTTCACCACCACCACCTGTTTTTGCTAGTGAAAACTACTAGTGAAAATGAAGACTTATTTGCAGGCTCATGATTTGTGGAATGTGGTTGAGAATAATACAGAGCCACCTCCATTGAGAGCTAATCCTACAATAGCTCAAATTAGACAACACAATGGCGATTATGCTAAGAAATACAAGCCAATGGCTTGCCTGTAAAATGTAGTCTCGAATGTAATCTTCCCTAGAATTATGGCATGTGACTCTCCAAACCAGGTTTGGGAGAAGATGAAGTAAGAGTTTCAAGGATCTGATAAAATAAGGCAACCACAATTGATTAATTTGAAGAAAGACTTGAAAATTTTGAAGATGAAATAGTCTAAATTGGTCAAGCAGTACTCTAATAGGATAATGGGCATAGTTAACAATATCAAATTGCTTGGAGATGACTTTATTGATAGAAGAATTATTGAAAAAGTTATCACAACTCTTCCATAAAAGTATGAGTCAAAGATCTCTTCATTGGAGGACTCGAGGGGTTTGTCAATTATCTTATTGTCAGAGTTGATAAATGCTTTTTATGCACAAGAGCAAAAAAAGGCTAACAGATTAGTGTAGTATCCTAAATGAGTTTTTTAGGCAAGAAGCAAAGATGGCTCAAGCTCAAGCTCAAGTTATAAGGGAAAGAAACCATGGTTAAAAAAGAATAAAAGGCTAAAAAGAGATGTTGCAAAGAAGAAGTTCCCACAATGCACTCGTTGCAAGAAGTCCATACACTTGGAAAGAAATTGGTGGAATGGGATTGACATTCAGTGTAGAAGTTGCAAGCAACAAGGCCATATGGAGAAAGTTTGTAAAAACAAGGCAATGCCACAATAACAGCAGTAGAATCAAGTTCAAGCTCAAGCTTATAATGACAATCAATCTTAGGAGGAGCATGTTTTCACTGTATCATATTTTGCAACCTCCAGTTGCATAAAAAAGGATTAGCTAATTGATAATGGCTACATACATCATATGGCATCAGATGAAAAAATGTTTAGGGAGTTAGATACCAGTTTTGTTTCAAAAGTTAGAATTGGGAACAAAAACTTTATTGAAGTGAAAAGAAGAGGAGAGGTTGTGATCAACACTAACTCAGGCATCAAAACAATCTCCAATGTCCTTTTTATACTTGAAATTGATCAAAATTTGCTTAGTGTTGGCCAGCTGATAGAAAAAGGTTGTTCTATTATTTTCAAAAATAAAGCATGTATGATTGTGGACTCATCTAGTCAGGAGCTAGTAAAAATGGCCATGGTTGATAGATGTTTTGTTCTAGATGTAAGTTAGTTAAATTTGAAGGCTTATGCTAGCTTAGTTGATAAATCATGTTTATGGTACAACAGACAAAGGCATGTTATTTACAGATTACTTAGTTTATTGCACAAGTTAGATATGGTTGATGACATGTCTAAGGTTAATGTTAAAGATGAAGTTTGTGAGGTTAGCCAACTTGGAAAGCAGGTCAGATTGCCATTTCTAGTCAACAAAGCATGGAGAGCTCATGATAAGCTTCAATTGGTCTATACTGATGTTTGTAGACCTATGAAAATTTCCTCTCTAAGTGATAGCAAGTACTTTGTTTTATTTATTGATGATTGCATGAGGTTTTGTTGGGTGAGTTTCTTAAAGAAAAAGTCAAAAGTAGCTGATTTTTTCTAGAAGTTTAAAGCCTCATATGAAAATAGCCAATTGTAAGCTCAAGACTTTAAGGTCAGACAACGGCACTGAATATATGAATTAGAAAAGTTTTAAAGACTATGTGAAGAGGTAGGAATTCAGCATCAACTAACCACAATTTATACACCTCAGCATAATGGTGTTTGTGAAAGAAAGAATTGAACAGTGTTGATCATGGCTAGATGCTTGTTGTTTGAGAGCAAATTGCCAAACATTTTTTGGGATAAGGCAGTTAATACCTGAGTGTATCTGCTCAACAGGTTGCCAACTAATGCAGTAAAAGGCAAGACACTTTTTGAAGCCTGGTTTGGATACAAACAATTTATTTTAAATTTGAGAGTGTTTAGTTGCATCTGTTATGCACTTGTACCAACTGAAAAGAGAAACAAGTTAGAGAGAAAGTCAATGCCTAAAATTTTTGTTGTTACACCAGCAAAAAGAAAGGGTTAGGGTTTTTATCCTTCCACCAAGAAGATTGTTATGAGTAGGAATGTGAACTTTAATGAAAACAGTGGATGGAAATGGAATGGCACTGATGCAAATATGCTTGAACAAGACCAGTAAGAAAGTGATCTACAACCAGTTGAAGATGAAGTTCATTTTGATGAAGGGTTTGATGACATACTTGTTAGGGGTGCAAGGCCTATCACTGACATTTATCAAAGGTGTGATCTAACTGTTTTTGAGCCTTCAAGTTCTGATGAAATTGCCAAAGAAATTTTTTGGAAAGAAGCAATGCAAGCAAAAATGAACATGATACACAAGAATGATACATGGGAACTAGGGAACTAGTTTGTAACACCCCTAACTCGTGACAGACGCCGGTGTCGGACACGAGGGGTTAACGGCCAAATCCTCTCTAGATACCAACCAATTTGACATTACCAGTCAGGCTGGAAAACTGCGTCACCGTCGCCTTAAAAATCATATCTCGAGTTTCAAAACTCGGAAACTGGTTTCGTAAATTTTCCCTGAATTTAGACTCATATACCCATCCATGGATTTATTTTTAGAATTTTTGGTTGGGCCAATTAGTACAGTTTATTAGTTAAAGTCACCCATGTTACAGGGATCGACTGCTCTGACCTTCGCGCGTTACAACTTGGATATCTCTCTGTACAGGGATTTAATACTGGTGCCGTTTGTTTCTAATGAAACTAGACTCAAAATGGAATCTGTACATATAAGGCATGACTCCTAATTCTTTCTGGATAATTTATGGTAAATTTTCAAAGTCGCGACAGGGGACCCAGAAACCGTTCTGGCCCTGTCTCACGAGAACTTTAATATTTCTCAGTATACTGCTCATATGGTCGTTTCGTTTCGTCCATATAAAAATAGATTCATCAAGGTTCAGTTCCATAATTTACTCACTATTTAATTCTACTTCTACTATTTTTAGTGATTTTCAATCTCATCTCACTGCTGCTGTCCGCAACAGTTACTGCAGTAGACTATGCCAATTTCATGAATTTTCCTTGGCCTTAATCATCCATCATACATGACACAAATTATGGCCACCTTATCAAAATTAGAGTTTCTAAGACTCGTGGCTATAGGCTCTAGCATCCCACTCGGCGACCACATAGGCCATTTTCGCATGGCTTAAAGTTTACAACCCACAATTCGACAAAATATAATAGCCTATACATGCCAAATGTTCTACAACAACAAAAACAATACCACAAGATTTCAGCCGTTGTGATGACTTCAGCGACGGTCCCGATCACGCAAACAATACGAGTCC
The DNA here is from genome assembly GCF_025698485.1 of Gossypium arboreum. Lineage (NCBI taxonomy): Eukaryota > Viridiplantae > Streptophyta > Magnoliopsida > Malvales > Malvaceae > Gossypium > Gossypium arboreum. The sequence goes on from NC_069076.1 coordinate 49,436,951, forward strand.
GAGAGACCTAAAATGGGTGACAAGAAAAACACCGAGTGAGTTTACAACTCAGTAAGTCATAAGCATTCATCAATCCATCGATAAAGTTACTACTACATGTACAACAAATGAGGCTAGGTACTCGTCCATATCGAATCTATACCATAATACCTCGGACCTTTCGGTCCAATCTCGTACCAATTCATACATCCACATTTCATATTCTACACAACAAGATAATCGAAGCATTTTTACACATTAACTCATTTTCCAGCACAACCATACACATTTCAATCATCACATAGATTTAAGGCTTACCAATTTCAATCCCCAAGCATGAGCGAATTCTCTATTCGTCATGAGCTCGAGGTACTTACCCGATCCGCTGTCCATACTCAATTCAATGGAGACACACCCTCCATATATATAGAGTACGCACACACAGTGCTTACTACTCGATTTCGCACACTTAGTGCCACGTAATTTAAGCTCGCACACACACGTTGCCATACCCTCGAACTCGCACACCCAAAGGTCAGTATTTTCCAGCTTGCACACTTAGTGCCAAATATTTCCAGCACGCACACTTAGTGCCATATATTTCCAGCACGCACACTTAGTTCCATATATTTCCAGCACGCACACTTAGTGCCATATATTTCCAGCACGCACACTTAGTGCCATATATTTCCAGCACGCACACTTAGTGCCAATCTCGTCACCATACACACGTATTGTTCCGCACACATAGTGCCGAAAGCAAACTTTCTACACATTCCACTATTTCTTTTACATTCAACAATTATCCTCATTCCATACACATACAATTTCATTTATACATATATATATAGCATTCCATTAAACACAATTGCATAGATTTTCCAATCATTTAAGCAATATCAAACATATGTGCTTAATAACTTACCTTGTGCTGGGTAAATAATTCCAAGTCGGCTACTCGATGATCTTCGATTTCCCCTTGTTGGACGCCTCTCCTTTAGGATCTTGAGCTCTTCCTAAGCATCATCCAAGCCAAATCATGAACCAAAGATTTCCATTCTTCTTCCTCCTTCAAGTCACGGCAATGGAGAAAAGATGAGCATTCTTTTTTTTTTTTTTTTTTTCTTCTTTTTCTAACATTATTTTATCTCCAATGACCCATTCCTTATTATTAAAATCTAATTAAACATATATATTGCCCATCAATATCCCATCTTGGCCGGCCACCATTAATAAATTGGGCAATTTGACATGCAAGTCCACCTTTGTGTTAACATGCACTAATAAGCCATTTAAAACTAGCCTATCATATTTCACCATGTCTCACATTGATCCCTATTTAATAATTTCTCATACAATTGGTAAAATTAGAGAATGAAACTTCCACATGTGCATGTACACACACAATAAGCATAGAATATAACAATTAATTATTTTTATGACTCGGTTTTGTGGTCCCGAAACCACTTTCCGACTAGGGTCAATTTTGGGTGTCACAACTCTCCCCACTTAAGAAATTTTCGTCCCGAAAATCTTACCGTAAATAGGCTCGGTATCGCTCTTTCATAGAGTCCTCGAGTTCCCAAGTGGCTTCTTCAATTCCGTGTTTATGCCACAACACCTTCACTAACGGGATTTTCTTATTGCGCAACTCTTTTACTTCACGCATCATAATGCGAACCGGTTCCTCTTCATAGCTCAAATTAGGCTGAATCTCAATCTCGGATGGAGCAATTACGTGCGATGGATCAGACCTATATCGTCAAGCATCGAGACATGAAAAACATTGTGAATCTTTTCGAGCTCGGGGCAAAATCAAACGATACGCGATGGACCAACTCGTTCGGATATCTCATATGGCCCGATGAACCTCGGGCTCAATTTGCCCTTACGGCCAAATCTAAGCACTTTCTTCCAGGGTGAGACTTTGAGAAATACCTTGTCTCCAACCCGATATTCAATATCTTTTCTTTTCAAATCCGCATACGACTTTTGGCGATCCGGCGACTTTCAAACTTTCACGAATTACTCGAACTTTTTGCTCGGCATCCTTAACCAAATCAACCGAAGATTTTTCCTTCACTAAGTTCATCCGAATAATGGGGTACGGCATTTACGACCATATAAAGCCTCGTAAGGCGCCATCTTGATACTTGATTGAAAGCTATTGTTGTAGCGAATTCAACCAAAGGTAAATACCGTTCCCATGCACCACTAAACTCAAGGATGCAACATCTCAACATATCCTCGAGTATTTGAATTATCCGTTCGGATTGACCATCGGTTTGGGGGTGAAAAGTGCTAAAATGCGTTTGGTACCCAAAGCCTCTTGCAATTTCTTCCAAAACCGCGACGTAAATCTTGGGTCTCTATCCGACACGATAGAAATAGGTACCCCATGCAATCGAACAATTTGGGAGACGATAATTCGCCAACTTATCGAGCGAAAAATCCGTGCGATGAGGATAAAATGAGCGACTTGGTCATCTATCAACAATGACCCAAACCGAAGTCTTTCTTATTTCGAGTCAATGGTAACCTGCACACAAAGTCCATTGTTACTCGATCCCATTTCCATTCGGGTATCATGATCGGCTGAAGTAATCCCGATGGCACTTGATGTTCCGCTTTCACTTGTTGACATATCAGACACCTTGAAACAAATTCAGAAATGTCTCGTTTCATACCGGGCCACCAAAACCGACGTTTCAAGTCATTGTACATTTTAGTACTACCCGGGTGGATTGACATTCGACTACAATGGGCTTCATTTAGAATTATCGAAATAAGTTCCGAATTCTTTGGAACACAGACGACTTCGAACCTCAAACAATCGTCATCATCAATTTGAAACTCGATTCCTTGTTCGAACACACTCGGCCCGTTTTGCAAGCAACTCCTCATCAACTTTCTGAGCTTCCCGAATTTGATGAGCCAACAATGGTTTGGCCTTTAATTCGGCTACTAACACATTGTCGGGTAGAATAGACAAGTGTACATTCATCACTCGTAAAGCAAACAGTGATTTCCGACTTAAGGCATCCGCAACCACATTAGCCTTTCCCGGGTGATAATCAATGACGAGTTCATAATCTTTCAACAACTCGAGCAATCGTCTTTGTCGCAGATTTAAGTCTCTCTGAGTCATCAAATATTTGAGACTTTTGTGATCCGAATACACATGGCACTTCTCACCAAATAAGTAATGTCGCCATATCTTCAAGGCGAACACGATGGCAGCCAATTCGAGATCATGGGTTGGATAATTTTTCTCATGTGGCTTTAATTGTCTCGACGCATAGGCCACAACTCGACCTTCTTGCATCAATACGCAACCTAACCCAAGTAGGGAGGCATCACTATAGATGACAAACTCTTTGCCAGATTCGGGCTGTACTAGAACTGGAGCTTTCGTCAAATGGGTTTTCAATTGGTCGAAACTTTTTTGACACTTTTCCGTCCATTCAAATTTGACATCTTTCTGAAGCAGTTTTGTCATGGGTGTGGCCATCATCGAGAATCCTTTTACAAACCATCGGTAGTAACCGCAAGCCCCAAAAGCTCCTAACTTCGGTAACATTCCTTGGAGGTTTCAATTGACTATGGCTGAAATTTTGTTCGGGTCCACCTCGACACCGTCGCGGACACCACGTGCCCCAAAAGCTAACCTCTTTCAACCAAAATTCACATTTCTTGAACTTTGCGTATAATCGCTTATCTCGTAGGATTTGCAACACTAGCCTTAGGTGTTCGGCATGTTCAGTTTCATCTCTCGAATAGACCAAAATGTCATCGATAAATACAATTACGAACCGATCCAAGTATGGCCTGAAAATTCTATTCATTAAATCCATAAACACCGCAGGGCATTAGTGAGCCCAAACGGCATCACCAAGAATTAAGTAGTGACCGTACCTCGTTCTAAAAGCGGTTTTGGTATGTCCGATTCTCGGACCCTCAACCGATAGTACCCGACCTCAAATCTATCTTTGAAAACACCGAGGCTCCCTTTAATTGGTCAAACAAATCGTCAATTCGTGGCAATGGATATTTATTCTTTATCGTCACTTTCTTGAGTTGACGATAGTCGATGCACAACCTCATGGTTCCGTCCTTCTTCTTCACAAACAATACAAAAGCGCCCATGGAGAAAAACTCGGTCGAGCGAAACCTCTATCCGTCAATTCTTGCAATTGAACCTTCAATTCCTTTAATTCCGTTAATGCCATACGACACGGGGCTATTGAAATCGGCGTAGTACCGGTACAACCGATGCGAATTCCACTTCTCGAACCGGTGGCAATCCGGTAACTCCTCGGAAAAACATCCGAATACTCACAAACCACTGGTACCGATTCGAGTTTCCTTTCGTCTCTTTACTTCCAAACACATACGCAAGGTATGTTTCACACCCTTTTCACATATCTCCGGCAGTCATAGAAGATATTATCGCGGCACTCCTTTTAAATCGAGAGACTCGACTCGGACTACCTCGTTATTTGCACTCCTCAAATCAATGGTTTTCCTTTTCCATCCACCATTGCATCATGTACGGTCACCAATCCATACCAAGAATTACATCGAATTCATCAAATGGTAGAAGCATCGTTGGTAAAAACAGATTCTCGAATTATTAGGGGCATCTCTTGCACACTTTATCAACTAGTACGTATTGACCCAAAGGGTTTGACACTCGAATTTTAATTCATGAGACTCAACGGTAGAGTCTTCTTTGGATGCTAAGGTTTCACATACATATGAATGAGTAGAGCGGGGTCAATCAATGCAATCACACTAGTATCAAAGAGAGTAAAAGTACCGATGATGACGTCGGGGAGGATGCCTCCTCTCGTCTTGCTGGATGGCATATGCTCTAGCAGAGCACGGGTCTCGGATCGGACAGCCAGTATTAGAGGCTCCTCTCGATTACCACTCCTACCTCCAGAGATTCTCGGGGCCTACCTCCACCGTCGTTCCACTAGGTCTTGCACCTTGCGTCTTATTCCTCTCATCTAGCTCGTGCAATCTCTAATGAGGTGGTCCTTGAACCGCATCCATAACAGCCCTATTAATGACTTACCCCAACATTCACCTAGGTGTCGTCTTCCACATTGGGGGCATTCAGGTCTCTCTTGACGATTATTGCCCACACTAGCTACTCAAGTAGCTCGGAGTCCGTTAATGGTCGGGCTCTAATGGAAATTCCCGCAGTCGTCCTCGACTTACTGGTGTCCTCCCTGAACCTCTTTACAGCCGAGAACGGAGCTTTACTCGTCGATCTTTTACGGTAATCTCTTGCTTCAATTTCAGCCTTCTTCTTCTCCTTCCCAAGTTCTTCCGCCTTGCAGGCTCGTTCGACTAGTGTCACGAACTCCTTTATCTCCAAAATTCCCATTAGTAACTTTAACTCTTCATTCAATCCTTCTTCAAATCTTTTGCACATCGCAACCTCATCAGCCACACACTCCGAGCATACCGACTAAGTCTTACGAACTCATGTTCAGATTCGACATCTGATCATCCGCCTTGCTTGAGTTCCAAGAATTCCTTACGCTTCGATCGATGAACTGTTGACTAATGTATTTCTTCGAAATTGGATTGGAAGAAATCCCAAGTAACTCGTTCATTTGGGACTATGGAAATTAAAGTCCTCCACCAATAGTAAGTGAGTCTCATAACAAGGATATAGCACACTTAAGACATTCATCGGTGTGCATGAGTTCATCTAACACTCTAATGGTGTTATCGAGCCAGAACTCGGCCTTTTCGGCATCATCAGTAACTATGGCCTTGAACTCCTCGGCCCCACGCTTCCTAATCAAGTCCACAGGTGGTTTACTCAGCCTCACAGGATCAGTAACTAGAGGCATTGCGGGCTCTTGGGGTGGAGTATTTAAATTCGGGAATGGTTGGACAGCCGGGTTGGTTCGGGCATATTGCGCGACCCACTCATTCATCATGGTGAAGAAGGCTTGTTTCGCCCCTTCATTTTGATTATTCGCGGATGACTGAGGCTCAACGGGCGGTGTCCCTTGCGCAGGAGCAGCCGCTACACTTTCAATGTCATCCGCCAAGGGTCTCTCTACCCCGGGTTCCATTGCTAATCAAAACAAAAATTCCAACCGTCAGAAGTCATCACATTATTAAGTGCTAACAATTTGGCATGTATAGCTAGACTCACACGCGCTATGGTAGTCCTAGAACCGACTAAACCATAGCTCTGATACCAATAAAATTGTAACACCTAACTCGTGACCGACGCCGTGTCGGACACGAGGGTTAACGCCAAATCCTCTCTAGATACCAACCAATTTGACATTACCAGTCAGGCTGGAAAACTGCGTCACCGTCGCCTTAAAAATCATATCTCGAGTTTCAAAACTTGGAAACTGGTTTCGTAAATTTTCCCTGAATTTAGACTCATATACCCATCCATGGATTTATTTTTAGAATTTTGGTTGGGCCAATTGGTACAGTTTATTAGTTAAAGTCACCCATGTTACAGGGATCGACTGCTCTGACCTTCGCGCGTTACAACTTGGATATCTCTCTGTACAGGGATTTAATACTGGTGCCGTTTGTTTCTAATGAAACTAGACTCAAAATGGAATCTGTACATATAAGGCATGACTCCTAATTCTTTCTGGATAATTTATGGTAAATTTTCAAAGTCGCGACAGGGGACCCAGAAACCGTTCTGGCCCTGTCTCACGAGAACTTTAATATTTCTCAGTATACTGCTCATATGGTCGTTTCGTTTCATCCATATAAAATAGATTCATCAAGGTTCAGTTCCATAATTTACTCACTATTTAATTCTACTTCTACTATTTTAGTGATTTTTCAATCTCATCTCACTGCTGCTGTCCGCAACAGTTACTGCAGTAGACTATGCCAATTTCATGAATTTTCCTTGGCCTTAATCATCCATCATACATGACACAAATTATGGCCACCTTATCAAAATTAGAGTTTCTAAGACTCGTGGCTATAGGCTCTAGCATCCCACTCGACAACCACATAGGCCATTTTCGCATGGCTTAAAGTTTACAACCCACAATTCGACAAAATATAATAGCCTATACATGCCAAATGTTCTACAACAACAAAAACAATACCACAAGATTTCAGCCGTTGTGATGACTTCAGCGACGGTCTCGATCACGCAAACAATACGAGTCCGAGAGACCTAAAATGGGTGACAAGAAAAACACCGAGTGAGTTTACAACTCAGTAAGTCATAAGCATTCATCAATCCACTGATAAAGTTACTACTACATGTACAACAAATGAGGCTAGGTACTCGTCCATATCGAATCTATACCATAATACCTCGGACCTTTCGGTCCAATCTCGTACCAATTCATACATCCACATTTCATATTCTACACAACAAGATAATCAAGCATTTTTACACATTAACTCATTTTCCAGCACAACCATACACATTTCAATCATCACATAGATTTAAGGCTTACCAATTTCAATCCCCAAGCATGAACAATTCTCTATTCGTCATGAGCTCGAGGTACTTACCCGATCCGCTGTCCATACTCAATTCAATGGAGACACACCCTCCATATATATAGAGTACGCACACACAGTGCTTACTACTCGATTTCGCACACTTAGTGCCACGTAATTTAAGCTCACACACGATTGCCATACCCTCCGAACTCGCACACCCAAAGGTCGTATTTTCCAGCTTGCACACTTAGTGCCAAATATTTCCAGCACACACACTTAGTGCCATATATTTCCAGCACGCACACTTAGTGCCATATATTTCCAGCACGCACACTTAGTGCCATATATTTCCAGCACGCACACTTAGTGCCAATCTCGTCACCATACACACGTATTGTTCAGACACATAGTGCCGAAAGCAAACTTTCTACACATTCCACTATTTCTTTTACATTCAACAATTATCCTCATTCCATACACATACAATTTCATTTATACATATATATATAGCATTCCATTAAACACAATTGCATAGATTTTCCAATCATTTAAGCAATATCAAACATATGTGCTTAATGACTTACCTTGTCTTTGGGTAAATAATTCCAAGTCGGCTACTCGATGATCTTGATTTCCCTTGTTGGACGCCTCTCCTTTAGGATCTTGAGCTCTTCCTAAGCATCATCCAAGCCAAATCATGAACCAAAGAATTCCATTCTTCTTCCTCCTTCAAGTCACGGCAATGGAGAAAAGATGAGCATTCTTTTTTTTTTTTTTCTTTTAACTTCTTTTTCTAACATTATTTTATCTCCAATGACCCATTCCTTATTATTAAAATCTAATTAAACATATATATTGCCCATCAATATCCCATCTTGGCGCCACCATTAATAAATTGGGCAATTTGACATGCAAGTCCACCTTTGTGTTAACATGCACTAATAAGCCATTTAAAACTAGCCTATCATATTTCACCATGTCTCACATTGATCCCTATTTAATAATTTCTCATACAATTGGTAAAATTAGAGAATGAAACTTCCACATGTGCATGTACACACACAATAAGCATAGAATATAACAATTAATTATTTTTATGACTCGGTTTTGTGGTCCCGAAACCACTTTCCGACTAGGGTCAATTTTGGGCTGTCACATAGTTGATAGGCTAGTCCAGATTAGAATCACTGGTGTAAAATGGGTATTCAAGACCAAGTACAATACAGATGGGTTAGTGAATAAGCACAAAGCAATATTAGTGGTGAAAGGATACACACATCAATATGGTGTCAATTTTTTACAAACCTTTGTACTAGTTGCAAGGTTAGACACTATAGGGCTCCTATTTGCTTTAGGAACTCAAAAGTAGTAGAAAATACATTAGTTGGATGTAAAATATTCTTTTTTTAATGGTTTTCTCAATGAGGAGATTTTTTTGAACAACCAAAAGTATTCAAATTGATTGGTGAAGAATCCAAAGTTTATAAGCTTAAGAAGGACTTGTATGGCCTAAAAAAGGCTCCAAGAGCCTATTATGATAGAATTGATGCTTATTAGTTAAAGATAGGGTTTGAAAATAGCATTAGTGAACCTACTCTTTATGTACAAATGATTCACATTCACAAGTTTATGATACAAAGTAAAATAAAATATTTTTGGTTTGGTTTAAAAACCAAATGCTCTTATCAAAACATGTTCAACAAAGATCTTCTTGAACCCACCACATCAAAAATTTTCCATCATCAACATTATTACCCTATTTTCTTCAAATGACTTAAGTATGAATGTGCCTAAAAATTTGAGTGAAACAGATGCACTAGAAGAGCTAGATATTTACTACTTTCATGAAATTGATATGAATATTATTGTAATTATTTAACCGAGAGGCGAGGTGTTTGGAAACACCAACCCAGCATGAATATCCCATTATCTTTTAATCAAGCCATAATGTTTTTAGCTGCAAAGATGTGGATACAGTTTATCTGCATAAGAATCTCACCAGCCCTAAATGTTTCTAATGTTAACGCTTTTTGAGTTTTGTTGTTTTACTGCATTTTTCAAAGTAGATAAGTTTGTATCGACACGTGGATTTACAATTCGATTCTTAATTGCATCAATGGTAAGAAGGTCGAGATATTTTTCCCATACCTCATGACTAGCATGTGTAGGAAAACAAAGGTGCCTATGTCGACAACAGAGTAGTTTGTCATGCCGACTAAGAGCCTGCTCGAGAACTCCATTTACACTCAGTACATCAAGCTCTATCAAAAACATATCCATGATTGAAATGTCTGATGTAAGCAAAAAATAGATGTTCCGCAATCCTTAAAGGGGAAGAGCAAAGAGAAGAGCAGAGCAAGCTAAGAACCAAGTGAGATGACTGAAATAGAGTGGACGATTAAGTGGATGCAGTAGATGTCCTCGGTGGGAATTCACTACACACAAAGGCACAATCCATCAGTGCCTAACCCACCACCAAATAATTCACCATTGGAGACAACCAAGCAAGCCAGTGATGAGAAATGAGAAGAAAAGGAAAGAGGCTAGACCGAGGAGGAGGAGGAAGAAGAAGAGTCATGAGGTTTTTGACGGTGTGTTCCAATCAGAACAACCATCCATCGAAGGAGTCAAGATTTGCACTCCAAGTTATAATAGCCCAACCAACTCCACGGGTGCGAGGACCACCACACCAAATATGGGTTGAGGGAAGGACTTGATAATCGACCAAAATCCAATTCTAATTAAAACTTAGACTTATTTTAAATTTTATATTTTATTTGGACTTGTAATTTTAATTTAGAATGATTTTATTTTGTTTTGGAACTTTATTTATTTTTATATTAGTTTCTATGTAAGTTCATTTCTATGTATGAACCTTTTACGATATGAGGCACTACAATTTAGAGCTAAACCGGCACAAGGAAGACCACCCAACCACATTAGGGACAATGTGCCAAATAAAGTGTGGGGGTAACAGAAATTTTTCAAATTTTTTATGTTTTTGTTAGTTGTTTTCATTAATTTTTCTTTTGTGTTTTGTTTTTGTGCGAGCTTATAGCAATATAAGTGATTGGTTAGGAGCATATAAATAGGATTTTGTGTTTAAACTATAAATTTACCTCAATAGAAATCGATTTTAGGTTGTTTAACACTAATTAGTTTGTTTTGTTACACTGTGAATGGGTGATGGTGTGTTAGGTGCATCAAATGAAAAATAGGTACATAAAAAGCATGTTTTGTTTGAATAATAAGTTGTTAGAGTGTTAATATTTAGTTGATTGCAATCCATGAATCGAGACACTTAAGGATGACCTAAGGCATCATTTGGTAGATAATTTTGAGCCAAAAAGCTTACCCTAATTCAAAATTCCTAGTACCCTAATTTTTTAGCCTAAATCCCTATTTCTTGATGAACCATAATGGAAGCCATAAGCCTAAAACATAATCTCTTGATACAAATTTCTTGTTCCTTGCATGAACTTAGACGTTAGGCCATTTATATTGAGGGTTAGGTAGATACAATACGGTGGTTTCCAAAATAAAAGAAAAATAAGAGTGAACCTAGGGAATAGTGAGTATAATGAGTATAAGAGTCTTGCAAACTTGTGCGTGTAGAAAAATCAAAAAATTACCAAAAGAAAAAGTTTGAAAAAGGCTAAAATAGCCAAGCGATAATTTCTTAAGAAAATAGAAAAGCATAGTGAGTAAAGAAAAAAAAAAGAAAGAACGAAAAGAAAGATGCTCATTTTTGCACAACAATCTCGTTAAGATGACTGTATTCACTAATAATGTACTATAGCTTAGGAATCAGAGAGAAAACATAAGTGAGAGAAGAGGATATAAGGTGGTGAGGTAAAGAGTCTAACCGAGGAAGTATCAAGGTCAATAAAATGTGTCAAACTATTGTCGTGCTTAAACCGTTTTATTATGATTGTTCTTTAATTTTGAACCAACCTAAGTCGCAGAACGTTACAAGCCGAAAAGACCTATGTGACCTAGGTGGTACTATTCATGGATGAAAATTAACTGCTTTTGACATTTCTAACTAGTTGAATTCTTCGAGCATAAATGTAAATTTTGTGTGCCTGTTTTGATGGATCAATGTTCTTGACATTCTTGAATTTGTTTAGTTTGTAATTTTATGAACTAATGTGTGAGATATTGAAGATCGAGAGTCAATTGTGTATCATGTTAAAGTTGTTTATTTCTTCACATTATTCTGTGTACATAGCTCCAAACTAATCTTTGTATGTGGCATGCTCAAGCACTATTTGGTTATTCTATTTTCTTGTTTTTGTGTGTTTTTATTCTGTTGCTTGAGAACAAGCAACGACTTAAGTCTGGGGGAGTTTGATTTGCCACAATTCATTGTGGCAAATTCGGGTCTTTCCGGCACTTAATGAGCTTGTTTCTAGTATTTTATATGTTTTATCTAGCTTTCATTTTTTTCTTTGCTTAAGTTTAATTTATCAAAATAAGCGTTTTTATGCAATTTTGAGTAATGTCATGACCTAACGGGCCACTAAGGGCCTATGGATGATTTAACGATTCTATTTAGTGTGTAGGACATTATTTCAAGTTGAGAATACAAAGGATGACTGTAGCGTCATGACAACGAGTGGTGTTGCTACATCGGACTTCCAAAGCAGATTATTTCCATTCAAAAGGCAATGTATCGACACCACAGATGCCGCGGTATCATGTGACAAATAGGAATTTTAATTATGGTGTAACACCCCGTACCCGAGTCCGTTACCGGAGTCGAACACAAGGTGCACACAGACTTAACTTAATTGTTTCACAGTCCATAAAAAAAATTTTCCAGACTAGCTAGTTACTGCATCACTGTCGCCTTAAAAATCATATCTTGAGTTTTAAATCTCGAAAATCAGTTTCGTAAATTTTCCCTGAAACTAGACTCATAAGTCCATCAACATAATTTTTTCTAGAATTTTTGGTTGGGCCAATTAGTACAGTTTATTAGTTAAAATCTCCCCTAATCCAGGATTCGACTACACTGACCTTCATGCATTACGAATTGGATATCTCCCTATACAGGGATTCAATACTGATGAAGTTTGTTTCCATAGAAACTAGACTCAGAGAGGAATCTATACATATATGGCATGACTCCTAATTATCTCTGGTTAATTTACAATGAATTTCCAAAGTCGGAACAGGGGATCCAGAAACCGTTCTGCCCTGTTTCACGAGAACTTTAATAGCTCTTAACATATAACTCATATGACCATTTCGTTTCTTCCATATGAAAGTAGATTCATCAAGGTTCATTTACATAATTTATTCACTATTTAATACCATTCTTACTATTTTTAGTGATTTTTCACATCCACATCACTGCTGCTGTCAGCATCTGCCTTTAAGGTAGGCTTTACCTATTTCATGATTTCCATGATTCAATTGGCCCTTTTTGCATATATAGCACAAAGTGTGATCATGATTAACCATTCCAATGGCTAATCGTTTCAAAACCATTCCATACCTCATAATGATCAACATACAAACGATTATAGTACTATGCTAAAACGATATAAGCCATTTTCGCATGGCTATCCAAGTTTACACAAAACCGAAAGGTACATGACCTACAACCAAAGGGTAGTCCTATACATGCCATTTCAAAGTTCAACCAAAATTGTACCAAAATGGGGGCTTTGATAGTATGGATGACTTCGACTTGATGATCCCGAATCCGATAGCTAACGAGCAAAATCTATAAAACAGAGAGCCAAAGCAACGGGGTAAGCATTTTAATGCTTAGTAAGTCTCAAGTAATGAAATCAGCTTTGACTAAAGTATTACGTTTACATAACTAAATGAATTTTACATAACTAAATGAATCACTTTATTAATACACATTCTCATAATCATACTTACTTCACATTACCGACCCTTATGTTTATACACAAAAGAACAACTCAGCCAAAGGCCGGTAGCTCGTTTATCAACTAAGCGAATTCTTACTTGTAAGGACTCAACTAATTCAAGCACATACGAACATACCTCATTGCTGGAATTTTCACAAGTGTATAAACTGAAATTTTACAGCAAGATTGCTCATTTCGAATTCACGACGTTCGGATTTAACCGGATATAACCACAAGCACAATTGCCTTTGGTCTTAACCCGGATTTGGTAACTTGCACAATTGCCTTGAGTCTTAGCCGGATATAACAACTCGCACGAATGCCTTGGTCTTAGCCGGATATAATCACTAGCATAAATGCCTTCGGACTTAGCCGGATATCATTCAAATGCTCATGTACACATATATCAATAATCACGACACATCCATATTTCATTTTCGTTACTAAGGCTCAAACACAAAATATTTATCAAACCTTTACAATTTCGGCTCAATAGCCACACACAAGGAGCATGATTTCAATATAATTCAAGTAGGGTCATTACTCAAGACTTACCTCGGATGTTGTCGAACGATTTCGACTGCTATTCAACACTTTTTCCTTTCCCTTATCCAACGGTGGTCCTCTAAGCTCTTGAGCTAATTCACACAAATTTAACTTATTAAAATCTTATTATGATAGCTTATGGCCGAATATGACAAGGAAATTTAAATGGTCCTATGGCCTTGGCCATCCTTTAGCTCAAATACACAATGGTCATGCACAATTTTTAATCACAACAAGCAATTCAATACAATTCATTCAATCATCAAAGTGAAGCTCAAGGTACTTAGCCCTTATATACATTAGACATTAGAGTCACATGTGTATGAAATCACGAATCGAATTCAACACATTAGTTAGTACTCTCCTTAGCCGAATTTTCCAAGCCAAGAATAGGCATCAATATGCTTGCCTCTAACCGAATGCATGCACACCAACTCCCTCATGTGGCCAAATATGCATGTCCATGTTGAGGCCAATTATACACTTAATACCACACAAAACAGCATACATTTTACTAACTAACGATTACATATTGTAGCTCAATACACATCTCTCATTTACTTCATAACCAAGCATCATCACAAGCAAATATACACCTTGAAATAGTATATATGTCATACCAATACATCATGTGCAAACATATATTCATGTAGGTGCAAGGGCGAATCCCAAGTTGCTTATATCCAAATATAAACACATATCCAAAGCTCAAATCTTACCTACCATGCAACATGCATGAATCATACTTATGGATATACCATGGCCGAATACACCACAACACCATACCGTTTCAATTTGGTCATGGTTAAACAAAGAACTTAGTATCTCATTCAAAAATGCTAAAAGAAAAATCTAAGAGTCCTCAATCCCCCATCGCATGTATCATTATCAAGCTTGATATTTAGCATGCAATGGCATTAACACCACATCCCTTTGGCGAATATCATTCCATGACATAGCAAAGATTTGAACCATGGGCTAATAAGAACATCAAGCTAGCAACTAAAAACATACATGAATCTCATGGCACAACCTCAAACATACCTTAATCTTGATGCAAGTATAGCCAAATCTCTTCCTAATCCCCTTCCAAACCAAACATGAAGCAAAAATTCCTTCCTTCCTCTTTAGTATTTTCGGTCAAGAGAGAATGAAATGGATGAGCAAATTTTTTTTCTTTTCTTTTCTTCAATACACGGCAATGGAGAGGGGAGAAGCCTTCACACACATTTTTTTTTCATTTTTTTATTACCCATACCCCTTAGTTTAATGTTTCTCCCTAATGCACTAACAAAACATGTCTATGACATGTTTTGACCATCCTCCCTTGTCATGGCCGGCCACCTCCTATAAAAAGAGGGACATTTGACATGCAAGGCCATTGTTTTGTATGCATGCTTCAATTAGTCATCACACATTTCCCCATCATATTTTCAAAGTTTTCTACTAGGTCCTTTCTAGTGAAATTCACATTTATAACCCTAAATCAAACATCAAAAATGTCACACATGAGTTAGCACATATTATAGGCAATAAAATAAATATTAAATTATTTTTATGCCTCGATTTTGTGGTCCCGAAACCACATTCCGACTAGGGTCATTTTAAGGCTGTCACATATGGGTATTTTAATCCACACAAATAAACGTAATCAAATTTTTGAGCTGTTAAACAACCCTAATTAGGGTAGAACATAAACTCTATAAATGTTTAGCCTAATTTTGGGAGGCTTGGCCAAGTGAGCCACTTAGTTAGTTTTAGGTTTTTATTTTATTTTTCATTTTTTCAATTTAATTCTTAAAAAAGTTTTTGTTCTTGTTTAACTTGGATTCAATTTCAATCCAAGATTTCAATTTAATAGTTTTTCCTTATTTCTTTTGGTTTTCAATCACAATAAAAGTTAGTTTGGCAACTGTTAAAGGAAATCCCACTTTCATACACAACTCGATATCAAAACGGATTTATTTTCTTTTTCTCTTCTTTTATTTAATTTATTGTTTTGTATGTTAAATATGATTTCCAGGATTATTGCATTTAGGTCCATGAGTGGTTAATTTACTTAGGGAGATTAACGAGCGAATGTATGACTAATTAACAAGTCAATTATGGTTTAAATTTGGGTTAGTTAGTTTAAATTATGTGCGATTATACCCTAGAAGGTGATGACCCGATGAAGTCATTTAGGATAAACGAGATCGAGAGCTAAGTTTACCGAATAAATCATAATTTATCCCGGTCAAGAAAGTGAGGTCGAGATGTAAGCGTGTATTGGTTGATTAGTTAATTAGTTAAAGATTGAGAGGTAATAACTGGGTAATTAACAACTAACTCTATAAAACTCGAGTTCTGAAGTTAATTAGGAACATTGAAGTGAGTTAATCTTCTGCTTGTTTTATTGGACTTACTTTCGATTGTTATTTGGTTATTCTCAGTTTAGATAATTTATGTTAATTTGGTTAATTAATTTTAATTTGGTTTTTCGTACTATAATTTTAAATTAGTACTATTTAGCCCTGTTAGTGTAGAAAATTAATTTAAGTTTATTTCAACCTCCCTTGGGTACGATCCTCAAAATACTTTCCGAAATGCTTCGTTGTAACATTCTTCAATATTACAGTTTGACTCGTATACTTGCAAGCACCACTGTTTAATCATATATTTATTTGCTGCAATATTTCTAGTACAGACGTGCGGTATATGTATGACTTGTACACTTTGATGTAAGTAAAAGTATGAGTTTGAATAGATAAAGAACCGAAAGTTGGTGCATTTGGTATACGACTTGTACAGTATGTAATGTCATTGACAATATTGGAATTCATAGCCTGAGACATGGGTAAATGATATCCTCTCATTGGCATTATATGGTTGATGGAAAGTAAACAAGGCCACGAGTCATTTGTCTTTATAATGGATGACTTGATCACTATTTGATAGTGATTGACTTTTCATGAATAAAGATGTAATGGTTACCATGAGATAAAATAGGATCATATTGGGAGAACGAATAATATCCCAAAGAGATTAAGGATATCCTATGAAGGTAACACACTTATGACAAGGTCATTGGACGAGCACTAATCAAGTTGCTTTTGTAATGGTAAGTTGTTGGCGAGAGCTTAGTCATGATAGTATAATGCAATGACTTTGTGACTAAATGAGGTTATAATTAATAGATAAAAAGCTGAAACTTAAATATAAATCATTTGATCCTTAATTGCATATGTTCAATTGGTCCCTCTACTAGCTCGTTAAAACCAAAAATGAATTGCATGTTGAATCAAATTTATATAAATGAATAAAAATGGTGAAATGGAAATAAAAATGAAAATGAGAACTGAATTCATTTAGCAATGAACAAGGACTTCTGAAAAATGATCATAAGATTGAGTTTATGTTTTTTATCTATGTTAAAGCCCGAAAATAAGTAAATCATACGATCATAGTGAACAAGTTGAATGGTGAAATATTAAATATATTTTGTCAGAAATTTTACCAGGGGTAAAATCATCATAATTTTACCTGGAGTAAAATTGGAATGATAAAATTATTTAATTAAATATAAATATTGAAGTTTATTTTGGAAAATAGAAAACAAAATCGGGTTGGATCAGATTACAAAGTATTGAGTCGAAAAGTCCAAGAAGTACTCGTAATTCGACCCAGTGTGAGAGAGGCCCAAAATCCCCTCATGAAATATGAAGGGGTGGCAACCCTAGTAGGAATACTAGGGGTGTGTCGCCCACCCTAATCCTACTCTAAGTAAGAAGTGTTTTTCTATTTGAAATAAACTTCTTTAATTCAACAAGGGTTCTAGTTTCTCTCCCTATAAATAGATGGCGCCGGTAGGGCTATTAATAGCACTTTTAGACTTTGTTATTCTAGCCGAAAATAAATAGACTTTTATTCTTTAAGAATTAAATATATTTTTTTGGAATAATGATTCTACTGGTTTCTATTTGAGAAAACAATTTTTTGTTTCACCCCAAAAGAAAATAAAGCTATTTTAGTTTTTATATTTGATTTGAATCATTCGAGCCCACACTTGAAGCAATTTTTGGTACAAGAGTAGAAAAGATCATTTGGTTGAAAGCCGAAAATGACAAGGATCCATCTATCCAAAAACACAAATATGATTTTGGTCTAAGGTTTATTACTATAAATATCACAAACCGGGTCGATTTTAAATTTTTTTTATTTTCCACAGTGCAAGAAAGTCATTTTCAAACCGGATTTTTTATAACATTCTATTTTTAGCATACTTTCATAACAAGTTTTCAATTTATTCAATTTGGTCCCTAAGGTTACAAAGTTAACAATCAAACTTATTAAGCTTTACAATTTAGTCATTTTTGTAATCTAAGATTAATTTTTATCAATTTCAAGCTTAATTCATCAATTTCAAGCTTAATTCATCAATTTCTCAAAAATGGCAACTTGCTAAAATTTTAACAATTGAACAAATTGATACATGGGCTAGCTAAATCAAGTTCCCAGTCATAAATCTATAAAAATAAAAGAAAAATGGACTAGGGACTTACTTGCAATAAGTGGCTGAATGATTAAGAATTTCAAAGTTTTTCTTTCTTTCTTCTAATGGAGGACGGTGAGGGGACTTCATCTTTCCTTCCACTAGTTTGCTATTTATACCTAGCTTAAGTCTTAATTAATCTAGTTAGTTATGTTTGTTTACTTAACTAATATTTTTCATGTTTTAGTTAATTGCAATTACATTAACTAATGGCCATCATCATCATAGTCCACTAACTATAAGAAAACAATGGTCTAATAACCATTTTGGTCCTTTGGACAATTGCTATATAGGTCACCCATTCTTTTATTAATTAAAATTTTATAGCAATTAGACATTTACAATTTAGTCTTTGATCCTTTATTAACTACTTTTTTAGCTAAATTAATTAACTGAACTTCAATATATTTTTATATTAACTCTGTAACTATTCCTATTTTATATTTACAGACTCAATTTACGAAAATAGGTTTTAGAAATTGTATTTTCTGACACCATTAAAATTCAGGTTATTACATTAAATATGTTTGTATATGTGTAATGGTATGAATATGGTGGTATGCATGATCTTTTATAATATTTATACTATGTTCCAAGTGTTGCTTACATGCCAAGTGAACTATTTTGTTGCTTGAGTTTAGAGATGTTGTATTTATGTTAGTAACAATGTGTTAATGTTTAAACAAGCATGAATGATGTTTAGGACGTGTATTTTGATTCATATAAGCTTTGTAAATGGATTGGTCATGTTTTGGGTCAAAATAGGTGACTTTAGAAATGATTTTTGGGTTATGGCAAACTTATTTCAATACAAGTGGGAAAATGTATCGATACAAGTAAGTCAACAACCAAAAATGAACAATAACAACTAGTTGTATCAGTACATGTAACACCCCAGATCTGACGGATCCAAAGTTTTGACGTATAGCAATAAATAGCCTGTCTAGCGTAGTGGTATCCACCTAAATGATCATTTTGGCAAATATGTTTGGGCGTATAGTAATCGCCATGTGAGTTAGTAAGAATTTGATTTTATGATATTCTGTTATATTAAAGAGGCGTTTGTGTTCAGGGATAAATAGGAAATATGGGATGAGTATTCGCTAAAGTATAGTATGCATGGTTTGTATGGAATATTATGCTAGTTAGACTTTAATTAATCTGGTTAGAAACCAAATGTATAGTTTAGTCTGATAAGTTTGATGAAGGGAACTTACTTATGTTTTTCTCAGAAACTGTAGGCCAATAAGAAGGCAAGTTCTGATACATTTGACACTTGTTAAATTCTACTAAGCAAGATTAATCATATTTATATGTGAGAGTATGTGCTGAAAAGGGGTTCTTCCTTCTTTCTTCTCTTCCTTGAGTGGTATTTACTGAAACCTTCCTTAAATCTGAATGTATCCTACCTCCATAATTTAAAGGTTAAGGTTCTTTTATGATCATTAGTTACTTTGCACCAGGGTAAGTATTTCAGCTCTGCATGTTAAGTTCTGAATGAGTAAATCTGTATTTGGTAACTGAACAATAAGACTATAAGTATAAGATTTCTGCATGAGGTTGTCAGCGATTGAAATGACAAGTAATTTGTATGAATAAGAGTATTAATATTGAAATTATGTTTCTAAATAATGGTACTTGCAGGTTCATGATGGATATATAGATTTGGAGCTTTGAACTACAATAGGTGAGATTTAGGTGAGTCTTTACTCTGACTGTTGCATCTATCCTGTTCATATCGATGTATGTCTATAGGAAATTGATTGAACTATGGATCTGAAGTCATGAAAAGTATAGTATGTGATGATTGGTGTATGAGTATTGAAACATTGATATATGGTTGAGTATGTATATGTCTAAAATGTATGCTATGAGATGCGTGCGTTCTATTTAGGTGTCTATTAGTGAAGTAAAAGGTTGAATTTAAATTGTGCCAATACATGAAGAGTCTGTCAATGGAGTCTGTGTTTGTTCACTGCAGTGGTGTCTAATGGAGTCTGTCGAGATTAAAAAAATGAATTCTGATTGAAATATGAAAGAAAAGTCCATGGCCATGGCACCCTCTGAAAAAAAACTAAGGAATGGTGATTACCCAATGGGGTTCTCCGCGTGCCCCAGGACGATGATGGGAAAATATCACGTAATGTGAGTTTATACAAATCCATATTGTAAAAACGACATCTAAGAATGGGCTTTATAAAGGAATACCTTTGTGAAAATTTTGAATGGATTGCCTTAGTAGTGTATTCTATATGAATGTTTGTATGGTGTTATGCTAAGTCTATGTGGCATGAATTGTTAGGAATATCTAGTAAGCTATGAATCTTAATGTTTGTCTCTATGACAAGGTACGAGTAAGTTCTAGTAGTCTTATATTAAGTATAACCAAGATAATGTATTGATATGCTCTGGAATAAGAGTTGAATAAAGTCTTAAAGGTTTTCCATGAAAAAGGAAATGTGTATCGGTATGTTGAGAAGGGTATATGTCATAATAAAATGTAAAAATAGAAAGTAAGTGGTTTTTCATCTTCTTCTAAAATTATTTTGAATCTGAGAAATGTCATTTTGAATTATGAGATTCTGATATAGCATGTTATAGTGTTCATCTGGATGATATATGTAGTGAAATATCAATATGGATATATGTACAGAACTAGATCGGAGTATGTCTGAGTGTGAACCAATAGTATGAAATTATGTGTAAGTATTCGCCACACATATGTATTTGCCCAAGATAATGCCAGTGAGCAATTGTTTGAGAGAAGAGTATGGGTTAAGGTATGGATTGTTGAAAGTAGTTTCTAAGGGTATGTTCCGTTAGGTAAGTATTATAAGATAAGAGATTC
Source organism: Gossypium arboreum (assembly GCF_025698485.1). Taxonomy (NCBI): domain Eukaryota; kingdom Viridiplantae; phylum Streptophyta; class Magnoliopsida; order Malvales; family Malvaceae; genus Gossypium; species Gossypium arboreum. Next base: position 49,458,210 of record NC_069076.1, read on the forward strand.
ATGAATTATTTGGAAGGATTCCTTAGTTAACAAGATATGGAAGATTAAGTCTGATAAGGGCATGATAACTGAAGTATAAAATAATGATAACACGATGATGGTATCAGCCGAAGCAAAAGGGTGCAGCATATGGTTGGCTCATTGAAATTCATACAAGATTGCAAAATACCCATAAAGGTATGGTTATAGTAGGATTCACTAAGTACTCTTATACTTACAAGGTTTGCTATTGTTTTTCAAGGTTGTTGTTAAGGAGGCTTGCCTAGTGGGACAATGCTAGGATATGTCAAGATAATGACGGAGTGGGCTATTATGCATACAGTGGATTTGTAACACAGTCTTGAATATGCCTTTTAAGTCTATCTTAAAATAATTTTATATCTTTTAAAGATCTGAATCAAATATGATGTAATAAGTTATTTAACATATATTTTGTCTTAAATTTCCAAATGTTAAGTTGTTTTTTAGAACTTCAAATAATAGGTTTTTGTATAAATGATAAATTACAGACTATTTTTGTTAAATGTTTTGTAGCATTTAGTAACACCCGAGATCCAGACCTGGTGAATCGGATCGGGTTGAGGGTGTTACAGTACAAGTACCCACTTTTGTCGATACAACTGGGCCAGACAAAGGTGCCTCCCCTATTTTGAGTTGTTTTGGTTAGCAAAGACCTGCACTTAGTCCCAACCACCCCCAAACATGTAAACCTCATTAAAAAAATGTTTATAAATTGTTTTAAGTGACTTGGAAATGATTTTGATCAATTTGAATGTTTTGTATGGAATGGTTAATGCTTGATGCTTTTATTGAAACTAAAGTAAAAGCTTATTCGAGTTGCTCCAATAACGAATGTGATGTCCCATACTTGGGCCCAACAACCGGGTTGGTGTGGGGTGTCACATTAGATTAAAAAGAGGTATGGAAATCTAAGTGTAAGAAGGGCAATATTTCTATCAAATCTACCATTAGTCTTTTTATTATGTGTATTTTGTGGATCTAGTCCCTCAACTCTGACTTGATCTTTTTAATACTTATATTTTTCAAATTTTGAAATTTAATCTTGACCATAACGATAGCTATTAAATTCATTATTTCAAAAATATTATATAGTAAACATATCATCACATATAGAATGTCATGTCAACTTATTATTTCTACATATTACTCACAAAAAAATCATGTTATTTTAGTCAAATTAGAAAACATAAACTAAGTCTACAATCTATGCATAGTAGAATAATAATAATTTTAGTAAAGATTAAAATTTAAAAATTCAAAAATAAAATACTAAAATTGACTAAATTAAAATATAAAAACTAAATTGATCACTTAAGCATTTTTCATTTAAATAAAATTGCATCAACATAAAAAGAGGAGTGTGTTGAAGAATGTTTTTTAAATTGAAACAAATGTTTCAAAACCTCAACTCTGAGGAAGGAAAGCCAAGGCATAAAATTATAGGAATATTTGGCAATAGCCTTTTCGCCAATCGCGAGCTTTTTTGCATCAAACTTTATCAAATTCTCACCCTTGGCCTGCTTTGTAAAATGCATTGAAAATTGTAACAGAATTGTAGTTTCTTTAAAGTAAATTATCTTTTTATAATTAAGCATATGCAATGTTTATATAATTAAAACCGTATATTAATATAATGCATTATTTCTTTTTCACTTTGCAAAAAGATATAATAAAGGAATGATTCCATGATGAGTGGAAATTAAGAATTGAAGACCATGAAAGAAGGTAGAATGCGATTTTAAATTAATAAAAGAAAAAGTAAAAGTGGTAATAATGCAAAATAAAATAATGTGGAGGTTAGTGGAGAAAATATAAAACGAAACCTTTCATTGGGGCGCACAAACAGATAATGGGAATGTTCTGTATGGATTAAGGAAAGTCATGCACTCATTTTCCAAAGTGGAGAGAAAGAGAGAAAGAATCATCTGTGAGACCTCTTTTTTTAATATAATAGGAATTCGGGCATCACTTCTTAAATCAATTGGATGATATGGTTAGGAAATAGGAGCCTCCAATTTTCAATATTTACATCATTATTCTGTTTTAAAGGAAATCCTCTAAGGGCGTTTGATCATTTTTCATACAGTGGATTTTACTTTTATAAAGTGTTTCTAAAAATAATATATCATTTCAAATTTATTGTGATGGATTTCATTTCCAAGTCAAATTCTTTATTTCACAATAGAATTATAAGAATATAAGACTACGGGATGGTTAACGGAATATAATATTACCTATGAGTACATTTATTCAATTTCTATAAATTTATTATAATTTTTACTTTTATTATTATTTATATATATTAATAAGTTAATATATGATATTGAAATAAATTTATAATTTATAATTATAATAATTAGTAAAAGGTAATTGCAATGCCAACTATAATTATAACTATAACCATAATTAATATATGAATAAATAAATTATTAAATATAATTGTAATGTATAACATCTACTAGTTCACTATTAAGAAAAAATTTATTTTCTAATTATTCTTGAACTTCATTAAAGAAAAAAAGTTTAGCATTCATTAAAATAATAAAGACAATACAATTATACAAAATTTTTGCAATACTAACTCTAATTTATTAAACAAGGCACTGCAGTTCTCAGGAGAATCAAGCGACTTCTGCGCTCTGATGGGCAATAGAAATTTAAGTATGTCAACAGCGAGTGTAATTTAATCGCAGATCAATTGGCAAATATCAGTCTCTCTTGGAAATCACCTCTTCAGCTTTTTAAAGTGCCCCTGATTTGGTAGCTAAGGCTATTCAGCAAGACAAAGCTTTTAGATCCTCTTAGGAGGTTTTATAGTTGTATTTCTGTTTATTTTTCACCAAAAAAAAATGAAAACAATACAATTATACAAATTAGACTAAACAAATCTATAAATGCCTCTAGTAATGAACAAATGTAGGTGGCAATTCCAAAACTCCTTGTGTTGTCTTTCCGTCGCTTCTATCTACGGCTATGTTATGTGTGCTAATCTAGCAGTGGAAGCGGTTGTTTTTCCTTTTCTTTTTTTTTTTCTCCTTAGGTAGCAATTATTTGTTAAATTTTGATATTAGTCACCATACTATATCTAAATTATAGATTTAGTCCTTATATTTTAATTTGATCATTTTCAAACTCTTTACTTTTAACATTTTAATATTTTACTACAAACTAAATAGTAACTATTAAATTTATTAAGTTAAGTTATATTATTTTAAATTTTGGAAGCGATAAACATATTATCGCATGTGTAATGTCATGTCACTTATTATTTTTACATATTATTCAAAAAATAATTAATAGATTTAACGATTGCGTTTGCTTTAATATTGAAATTTTTAAATTCAAAAAGCAAATGAAGAAGGATGATATAGTTAAAGAAAATGGACTAAATCAACAACTTTACACCTAATACATTATTAATAGTAGAATTTAACCAAACATATTTAACTATTACCATTTGATCAGTACTAAAATTTCAAAATTCAAAAAGTACAAGGACTAAATTTAACCAATTTGAAAAGTAAATGGGCTAAATTTGACCAAATTAAAGTGCATACTAACTAAATCCACAACTTACACAGAGTACATAGTCTAATAGCAAAAGACTAAAATCTTCCAGCTTATCAAGTTTCAGTTTGCTCAAATTTGTAGAGATGGTGGTTTTTTGTTAAACTCTCTATTAGTCCTTGTAATTTGCTAAAGTTTTGGATTTAATCCTTGTACTTTAATTTGGTCATTTTAGTTCTACATGTTTGAAATTTTAAAATAAGTTATTAAGCTATGCTATTTCCAAAATTTGATGTGCCAAACACATTATCATATGTGTAATAACATGTCATCTTTCCACATATTACTCACTAAAAATCCAGCTAATGGATTAGTGACAATCACTTGCATCAAGACTAAAATTTCAAAACTCAAAAAGTATAAGGACTTAAAATGATCTAATTAAAGAATATGAACCAAATCTACATATGTAAGCATAGTACTTGACTAGTATTTGAATTTAACCAAATAGATTTAATTGCTATTGCTTGGAACAAGACTAAAATTTCAAAATTCAAAAAGTATAAGGACTAAAATTGACCAATTCACAAAGTAAAGGAACTAAAATTGATTAAATTAAAGCACATGGATTAAATCCATCATTTTTGTAAAGTGTAAGGACTAATTTATAGAATTTAACATTTTTAAAAGAGAAAAAACAAGTTTGATTGTCAAAGGTCGTGAATTTCATGAAAACTAGTATAGTTCCTACTTCATACCATGCTTCACATTGGTTAATTATTTTTTGGGCTAAATAATAGATTAAATATTTGAAAATTAAAATATACTTCAAGTTTCTATACTCTTCCTATGTTTCAAATTTAGTTTTCATGCTTTTATTAGTCTCTCGAATTTTCATATTTAAAAATTCAGACCCAAGTGATAAGACCATTAAATTCTTTTATTAAATTAATTGGTGCAATATTTTGAAATTAAAAAAATACTCACTTAGTAGCCATGTAACAAAACTGACATTGCCATGGACTTAAATTGACAAATTATTTTAACAGTATTTACGAACTCTTAAATGTTACATAACCATTTTAATCATAATAGAATATATGGACTAATAAATGACATTGTAAAAGTTTGAGGTGCCAAATTTTATCAAAAAGTTGAAGAATAAAGGTTAAATATTAAATTCGAGTGTAGCATTGAGACCAATATTGAAATTTGACCATTATTCTATAATCTTAAACTTGAGTATAGCATAGGGACCAAAATTAAAAATTTACCATTTTAATGCAAAAAGAAAAGAAAAGAAAAGGTGACCCGCGTGTTTTATATAGGTATATTAGCATAAGGACCAAAACTGAAATATTACCCTTTTATATAAAAATGAAAAAAAAAGTTTTGAAGACCCACTTGTCAACAGAGGAACGTTTTATACATGGTTATATAGATTTTCGAAGTTGAGTAAGATGGGAGTTTAGATCAGATTCATTGTTCGTCGATATATCAACTAATATATATTTTATATTTTGGATAAAATATCTTCATTTTCAAAATATATATATACTAATTTTAATATCAATATGATGCATAGATGGATTATGTGTATCAATTAAAAATATTTAATCATTTAATATTTTTATAATGAAATTTTAAATACAATTTTGTTTTAATATAGCATAAAACTGCTTAAATGTGATAAAAAATATAAATGTTTTTTATAATATTTGAAATACATTTTATATGCATTTTAATTCCAAATAGTTTTGGAAAATAATTATTTTTATTGAAAATAGGTTTATAAATATAAATAGTTTTAAAATTTTTGAAAATGTCGCATTTTACTTATATTTGTTATTAGTTTCAAATTTCTATACATTTTAATTAAGCAACTATAATATATTTTAAACATATTTTAAACACTTTTAAACATTTAGACTTATTTTTTAAAATAGTTTTTGAAAATATTTTAAAAAATTTAATGTAAAAACTTTTTAGAGAATATAAAGGACCCTCATAAATTTATTTTAATTTAATTTTTTAAACATATTTAACTAATTGTATTTTAAAATATTGAAAATTTTAAAATAACTTATTTTAACAGTTTTAATTTTTATAAAAAATAACCCTTTAATTTTTTAAAAAAATTTAATTAATGCTTTTACATTTTCAATCGAAACAGATTTAATTGTTTAAACAATTTTAAACCATTTTATATATATATATATATATATATGATTTTTAGCATTTTTTAATTTATAAAATATATATTTAAAATTTTAAAGAGTTTTAGTTTAAAACATTTGTTTTAAACAGATTTAATTTTTTTACACGTTTTTAAAACATTTCTTGAAAGTTTAATTTAAACGATGTTGATATAGATATTCACTATTTTACCATTTTTCAAAAAAGGGTAAACAATGTAATTGGTTACTTTACTTTCATAAATTTTTATTTAAAGCACTGAAAATACAAAAATGTAAATTGGGAACTACCGTTAATAATTATTTTTATTTTAGTCACTTAACTTTAATAAATTTTATTTTGGTCACCGCCATTAATTCAGTTTCATTTTACACTCATTATATTCATCCAACTTCAATAAATTTTTATTTTAATCATTTATTTTATGTTTTAAAATTAATTTTAGTTTTAGTTTTATAATTAATTTAGTTTTCTTCAAGTGAAAGGGAAGCCTTAGAGTTTCATAGGAAATTACCTGGATTTTTATATGAGCTTGGATTTTTACAAGAAAATTTATTTTATTTTATCTTTTAAAATTAATTTTAGTATTTTCTAATAAAAGTGAAAAGCAGGAGATTTTATAGAGAATTAACTAGGTTTTTATAGGAAGAACCATTTATCTTTTTAATTTTTAAACTTTTTTATTTTTAAAGTTAATTTTAGTTTTTTAGTAAAAGGAAAAAATCAAGGTTTTATAGAAAATTACTTGGGTTTTTATAGGAAAAACTATTTTATCATTTTAATTTCCTTCTAAAATGATTTTTTAATTTTTTTAAGTAAAAGGGAAAAACCTAGGTTTTCTTAGGGAAAAACTTGAGTTTTATAGGGAATTGAGTTACAGGGAAAATTTAGGTTGATCTTCATAGCTAAATAACTTAATTTCCTGTAAAAACCTAAGTATTTTTTTGAAAAATAAATTTAATTTTTAAAAATTAAATCAGTAACCAAAATGAAAACTTAATAAAGTTTGGTGACTAAATGAATGTACAATAACATTGAATTAACGGGGTGATGTAACAGTCCGATTTAGACCCTAATTGGAATGGTGGTTTCGGGACCACGAATTCGAGTCAAAAAAACATTTAAATATTATTTTTCGTGTTTATTATATATGAATTTGTATGTGTGAAAATTTCGTACAAAAATTTGATTGTTTGTGTGCTTAATTTGATAAAAGGACTTAATTGTGTAAGTTAAAAATTCGATAGTCTAAATTATAAAGGTTAAATTGATATTGGCTTTTTAATATGGAGTATTTATGTTGCAAATAATCCTTTATTTTAGTTATGGCCGAATATACCCATAATGTATGTGTTTATGATATTATTTTATTAAGGTTAAATAAGTAAAATATGTTAAATGTTAACATATAATATATTATAACATAATAAAATAAAATAAAAAAGAAAGCCATGCATATTACTTTGTTCTTGTCGAAACTTGAGAAAGAAAGAAAGAAAATATAGTTTAGGGTATTTGGCACTTTGGAAGCTTAATTCAAGGTTAGTTTTTGTTCGATTTTTAATGATTTTTATGTTTTTGAGATCGTTGCTTCGAATACTACTCGACCCATATTTGAATTTTGATTTTGGTGAATATTTTGTGTTATGACATTGATGAATATTTGTGTTTTGTCATGTTTGATGATGAAATATTAAAAATATATTTTAGATTAACATATTTTGTATTGGAGTTTTTGATGATTTTAAGTTATTAGGATTAAATTGCAAAAATAATAAATTTAGGGACTAAAATGTGAAATAAATGAAATATATGGACTAGTATGAGTATGTTGAAAATTTGGCTCAATTATGTTTTTGTGAGATTTGGTGTATTTTGTGTTTTGTGCAATTTGGACTAATAGTAAAATATGAAATATCAAGGGTAAAATGGTAATTTGCCCATTTATGTGTTGTTGGATTAAATTGAATGAAATTGTGTTTAAATGAGGTTAAGTTGAAATTATATAGATCAAGAACAAAGGAAATAGGACTTAGATTGGGAAAAAACAAAAATAGTTGAATAGTCGATTCGTAACGTCCGTCGATATCAGAGGTATGTCTTTAAGTAATTAAGCATGGTTTATTTTGAACATAGAATGATTTACTATGATGATTCGAATTTTATAATGTATTAGTTTGATAGCTGAATGAGATATGTCAACGAATTAATGTGATTATGTTGTATATGAATGATATCAAAGCTTTAGAAAATGTGTATGTGTTGCATGAAATATTATACAATACGATATATGTGAAATGTTGTGGAATGATTATATGTCTGTGATTTTCGGACTTTGAGCCTAGCAAGTCTTGTGCTGGTGACTTTGTTCGGGCTTCGTGCCTAGCAGGCTTAGTGCCGGTGAATGAATTTCAGACCTTGGGTCTAATGTGCCTTGTCTTGGGTGTTGAATCAGGCTTATGCCTAGCAGGTTTTATACCAGTGAATTGTTCTCAAGTTTATGATTACAAGAGTTTAAGATATTGTGGATATTGAACAAGTGAAATTAAGCTATAAAACATTGTATATGTTCGGCCAAACAGGTAAGTACAAGTAAGCTTATATCAAACTTGAATATTAGGTTACATGTGAATTTATATTGAACATGTGTATTTGGTTACATGTGAGTTTATATTGAGCTTATATATATACATTCGATACATGTGAGGTTATATTGAATTCGTAAATTTGGTCATATGTGTTGATTTATTAAGTTTGAATATTAGGTTATTGTGATAATATATCTTGAACTTATATATCCGGCCTTATGAGATAATATAATGTATCTTTCGAATTTGGATATATAGGTAAGTATTTATGTGGTATTATATTTGATCCTGAATATACGGCCAAGGTAAATTATTTGAGTTAAAGTATATCTTTGATGGTACATTTTGGCTTGTATAAAATGTTTTGATCATTCATTTAAGCTATTTAATTTACTTAAAGCTTACTAAGCTAAGTTAGCTTACTCTATATGTTTTGTTATTCTGTTTTATAGATTTTGGTTGTAAGTTACGAGCTTGGGGATCGTGATCGAAGTCATCCGCACTATCATCAACTTTCGATTTTTTTAAAAGTTTTTCTTCGAACTTTTGGCATGTATAGGCTAATTCATATTTTGCTCGACCTTGAATATGTATAACTTTAGCCATGCGAAATAGATTCGTTCATACTTGTATATTGTTTGAGCTTACTTTTAGTTAATATGTTAAATATTATATGTGAATGAAATATGTGATATATGTGGTATGTTTGAAAATGGTTTATTGATGTTAGATTTGAAAGTGGATTGATGTAAAGATCATATATATATATAAATTTCATGATATAATTATTTGTTTCGGTTTAGGTTTTTGGTTTGGATAAAATATATTTGAATGATGAGTTTAAATATATAACTTATAAGAGGTTTATACATGATTTCATGTGAGAATGTATATTTGTTTGTAATGTAATAAAGTTGAAAGGAATATGATGATAAGGATTTGCCTATTCGATTAATGAGATGAAAATTTACCAAATGAATAGTGTTTTGTATAATAATATGTTTGGTAATGGTTTATTTTGTTTTGATTATAATGTTAAGTATGTTTAATGTAAATTTGATAATGCATAGTATAAGACACGCATATATTCGAATATGCATAGGTTAGTTTAGTTCGGTTTGCATGGAAAATGTATGAGTTTTATATTTGGTTATGCTGTTGAATAATGATTAATTATTAAGATTGTTTCGTTTAATAAGGTTTGTAAATGAAACATTGATAAATGACCATTTGAATAGTGATTTTATGTAATAGTTCACCATGAAAACTATATGCATTTTTTTCAAAATGATAATCATGTACACACACACATATATATATATATATATATATGTATGTTTGTGAATTCGAATGATGATTTGAATATATATAAAGAGAGTATTTGTGTATGTAAATATATATATTTGCTAATGAATAAATGATTCATGATAATACTCTATGTTTAAATTTGTGAAAGTTCAAGATTATGTTTTTGTACTGTAATGCCTCGTAACCCTGGTTCGGCGACGGATACGGGTTAGGGGTTTTACAGGTGATGAAAATGAAAACTTATCAAAGTTTAACAATTAAAATGGGTGTACAATAACATTGAATTAATGAGAATAAAAATGGTTGTTAACAGTAGTACCCAATTTGTGAATTTTTTTATTTTTGGTACCCAAAATAAAAATTATAAAATTGAGTGACCGACTATGTAATTTACATTATTTAAAATTGTTGAATCGGTAAATTAAAATGTACTATGTTTTAAGGGTAACTATTTAATACACCACTAGTAGAGTTTTTTAGACTCCAAAAGTGGGTTAATGGTATAACAAGTATCATATTTGTTTATATATATATTTTAATTTTTTTACTACACTCTCTAATATATTTGTCAAACCTTTAACTCGCTTGTGGAGTCTAAAAAACTTCACTAGTAGTGTATCAAATAATTTTTTTTTAAATTTAAAAGGCACCATTTTGTTTACCGATTTTGTTAAAAAAAAGGAAAAATGATTTATTTGGCACTCTAACTTTACAAAAAAGAGATTTAGCCCTTGAACTTGCATTGTTTGTCAAATCAACCCAAAATGGATAGAAAAGTTACCGTATGCCATAATAGCATATTGTGTGACATTCTATTTTTATGTATAGTTTCTAATTTAATTTTAATTATTAATTATTGAATGTAGATTGTTAATTAAATTTAATTTGTGATAACTGAATAATTTATTGTAACATTATATCTATTTTAATTTTAATAGTGTATCTAGTTTATAAAAAATAGTGATAAACTTAAAACAACTTTTTCTACATGGTTTTAAATTTATAGTAGCTTATTAAGTAAAATTGTAAGTTAAATGATTGAATACAAGAAATTTGAAAGGACTTATTATGAAAATATAATTTACAAAACACCACTAACAATTATATAAAAAAGGTAGAGGGGTTTATGTTGTAATTTTCTCATCTACAAATGCTTTGTAACACCCCTTACCCGTGTCCGACACCGGGACAAGATATGAGGCATTACTAACTTATTCATAAGCATACAAACTTTCCCGAGTCGTAAAAATGCGAACAAAATAAAAACCTTTCAAAATTTCACCTTTACAACTCTAATGTGGGTCTACAAGGCCCAAAATATACTTAGAAACCAATTCGGGATCAATTCGGATCTCTTAAAGAGCTTTGGAAATTTTCACTAAAGATAGGGGCACACGTCTGTGTGGGAGGTGACACGCCCATGTGATCGGCTTGACATGGCCATGTTGGTGACCCGTGTGGCTCACATGGCCTGGTGTCTATCGGGACACCTCGTGTCCCTAGCCCGTGCAGAATTTAATTTTTAGTTCAAGGTGTAGTGGTTTTCACACGGCTTGGCACACGCCCGTGTGCCAGGCGGTGTCCTCCATACAGCTGAGACAAACGGCTATGTCACTGCCCGTGTGATTATTACCATGCATACTGACTTGAGATTTTTACATGCAGGGGACACACGACCGGACCACACGCACGGCCTCGACACACGCCCGTGTGTCTACCCTTGTGGACAATATAAGACTATTTTCCAAACCTCATTGCCACCCTTGTTCACCTATCTTCATGCTATAACCAACCAATACCAAAACAAGCAAAATTTCCATAATCAATTCTACCACAATAGACATTCATGCAACCATGATGATGCATCTTCTATAAACTCAAAAAGGAATGTTAGCCATCATTCAAGGCTTAATACAAAGTGTGAGATTTACCCCAAGCCAATTCATTTGGTAAATGCTCAAGACAAAAAATGATAAAGTCTAGAGCCTACACATGCCATAATTCAAAAATATAAATCCAACTATACCGAGTGTTTCGGATGATAGTGTGATCGATATCTCTGACGTCCGATGATCTTTAGGCTAAATAGGTGGCACTGTAAGAAAAATGGAAAGGAAGAGGGAGTAAGCATAAAAGCTTAGTAAGTTGCATATAAATGAATATACAACAACAATTTCATCAATGATCAACATATTTATGACCCAGATGTGGGCATAGATGTAACTTACTCATTATCAACCATACAAGTCACATAATATAATATGTATATTGAGCTCATATCTCATACGTACCAATTAGATACCTGTACCATTCGCAACACGGTTATACTTTCCTAATTAACTCAAAACATAACATCCACCGTTGAACCATTCGGAGTATCACCGGATATTCATTAAACCTCGAATATGGGTAAGGTGTCGATGCCATGTCCCAGACATGATCTTACACTGGCTCATATCTCAAGTCGATGCCATGCCCCAGACATGGTCTTACACTGACTATCATCTCGTAGCCGATGCATGTCCCAAACATGTCTTACACTGGCTTATATATTGAGGCTGATGCATGTCCCAGACATGTCTTACACTAGCACTCGTCTCAGTGCCGATGCCATGTCCCAAACATGGTCTTACACTAGCTTCCATAATGTGGCCGATGCATGTCCCTGACATGTCTTATACTAGCACACACAAGTGACCCAATTATTACGGCATGAATGTTTAGCCTACTTCCTATGGTTCCAACGGAAATTCTATTATCTCAATTATCATTATACATTCTCAAATTTCATAATCAATCAATTCATGCTACATTGATTCAGTTACAATTCAAACACATATATCAACAACATAGTTGTATTATTTACATACAACTTACCTCGGATTACAAAATGCACAGACTAGTCAGTTTGCTTGGCTTTCCCCCGGTCAAGGTTCGGATTTGACAGCTCTTAATCTATAATAGTAAAATGCACTCATTTAGTCACTAATCACAATTAGGCAATAAAAAATTCATAGCCTTGGGAAAATGACCATTTTGCCCCTATACCTTGGCAAAATGACCATTTTGCCCCTAGACCCAAAAATTTATTTTTATCGAATTTCTTCATATCTTAAGCCTAGCCGAACCCTTTTTAATCCTATAAAAACTTCAAAATCTCACTATTTCACATATTTATCCCTTAGTTCACAACTTATGCAAAATAGTCTCTTTGGGTGTTTTTATGCTAACACCTCTCACAAAAGTTGTTTAGGACTCTTCTAAGACTCATATTCTTCCATAAAATTTCAAAAAATAACATGAACATTCACATAGTGAAACCCTAGACTTATTACCATTTTGCAAAATAGTCCTCTTGTTTGAAAGCCCATGACACATGCATGCCAAAAATGTAAAAATCATCAAGAAAATCATCAAGATCACTTACATTATGAGAGGAATAAGTTGCTGAAAATTTTCAGTTTTCAAACCTCCATATTTGCTGATATTTTTGGTGGAGAGAAGAGATAGAGAAGAAGAAAATGCTAGATAGGCCTTAGGCATTATTTTATCACCAAATCATGACATCACTTACCTAAACTTTGACTATTTGTTTAAAATTCATTTCATAGCAGGCCAAGCTACTCTCTAAGGGTCTATTTTCCCTTTAAATACCCCCAATTTAAGTCCTCTAGCTAATTGAAACATTTGGGCACTAGTTTGCAACTTTTGCCTTTTATGCGATTTAGTCCTTTTTCGTAATTGAGCAAGCCATCGCTAAAATTAATTCACAAAATTTTCCATATACTAATATTAACATGCTATGACCCCAAAATAATAATAAAATAATTTATTCAACTCTAGATTTGTGGTCCTGAGACCATTATTCTGACTAGGCCCTAAGTCGGGCTGTTACATGCTTACTTTCTTTCCTTACCACATGTCAAAATTTTAATATGTGAACACTTAAAAACTTAAAAACTTTTAAATACATATAATGCAATTTTTATTACTTATATGGTGCATGTGTTGATTGTATGTATTAAATAAATTATATTTAATAATTTCTTAAAAATTCTCTTAATTTTGTAACATTTTGTTAATAACATGATTATGAAATTGAAACATAATAATATAAAAGTTTAATTTTAAAAACATGATAATTGATGTTAGGCTAAATTTAAATAAACAATATTTTAAAATTATTTTTAAAATATAAATATTGTAATAGTAGAATGTCGAAATTCTATTTTTATATATAGTTACTAATTTAATTTTAATTATTAATTTTTGAATGTAGATTGTTAATTAAATTTAAATATTGTGACTACCAAATAATTTATTATAACAATATTTATATTTTTAAGTATTTATTTCATTTTTAATAGTGTATTTAATTTGTAAAAATAGTGGTAGAATAAAAAGACTTTTTAAACAACTGTAAAATTTATAGTAGCTTATTATGTAAAATTGTAAGTTAGATAATTGCATATAAGCAAATTGGAAAGACTAATTGTTAGCTCGGAAGGATCAACTCAAGATCGTTGATAGGGAGGTTTAATCGGCATTTGAGAAGTTGTGGTGGAAGCAACAAAAATTGTATAACAAAGTACACAAGAATTTATAGTGGTTCGACCCCAATTGCCTACTCCACTACCTTAGCTTTCCATAACTAAGGATTTTTCCAAATTCACTAATTTGACAACCTTTGAGATAAGGTTTAACCTTACAATCTCTATTAAGACTTATATTCCAAAATATTAAAATACAACTCCCTTAAGATTTCTACCCAAACCTTAAGAATAAACCCTCTCTTAAAAGAGATACAAATAAGCAAACAAAAAAAACCAATCCTCACAAGATCAGGATGTTTTCCAATTAAGCACAAATACAAAGAAGAACAGTTGAGCTAAATGAATACAATGAAAGCTCATAAGTGTCTACAAGAAAAGGTATAAAAAATTAAGCTCTAGGTTGTTTTGATTTATCTTTAAGCTTTGCTCATTGCTTTTCCTGTTGCTAGACCTTTGGAAGATGGTATTTATACCCTCTAATTTATTTCCAACTATTGTGGTTGTTGTAGAAGTGAATGTAACAGCCCAAATTTCAGTGATATCGGAATAGTGATTTGAGATCACTAAATCCGACGTGTGAGTTTAGATATTAGTAAGTAAAAGTTAAGTGTGGCTTTAGAAATAATTTTGAATTAGTGAAATTATGAATTAAAAGAAATTTATAGATTAAATAAGATAAAAACGAGGTATAGAGCCCTCGAATTCATAAACCGAGCGATAAATATTTTTATAAATATTTATGGAGTGTTAGTAAGTTAGTATTAAAGTTTCGATAGTCAATTGGGTAAAAATGACTAAATTGAATTAAGTGCAAAATTGTGAAATGTGATTAAATAGCTCTAGTAATAATTAAAGGGGGACTAAATAGGCAATTAAACACCTATTATTGGGCTGGACGGCATGAGTGTGCAGGAAAAATAAAAATCAAGTGTGAACAAGGGGCAAAATTGGAAATAGGGTAAAAATTAAATTGTAAAATATGATATATTAGGTAAAATCTAGAGTTTTCTTCATTTTTCTTCATCCTCTCCAGCAAAAACACCATTGAGGGGTTCTTTTAAGCTGGTCTCTCATGTTTTTACTACATGTAAGCTCAATTCTTGATTATTTCTTGTAAATTTTGTGTTTTCGAGACTTTTACAACTAGGTCCATTTGTTTAATTCATTAGTTTTTGATTTCATGGGTAATTTTGAAAGTTTCCATGAATAAGTGCTAAAATTTTATGATGATTTATCATGGAATTAAGGTTTTAATTTCATTATATGATGATTTTATGAAGAGATTTGCATAAAAAATTATTTTAGGACCTAATTGTGAAAGTTGTTGGAATTAGGATTTTGTGTTGAAGCTTGGAATGTCAAAGGCTGTGAAGTAGTTTGTAGTGTTTATATAAAATGATATTTGAAAGGAATTAGTTTAATTGATGAATGAATTGAACAGGGGCTAAATTGTAAAACTGAAAAGTTTGGGGTAATAGTATAATTTTAAAAATTTAAGGGCATAAGTTGTGAAATAGAATAGAATCGAAATAGATGCTAGTGAAGGAATTATTTTATAATTATAGATCAAGAAAATGAAGTGAATCGTGGAAAGAAGAAAATTTAAGAATAGTCCCTGACTTTCTACGACTTTTGCAAATTAGCCCAGGTAAGTTCATGTGGCAAATTTAATGTTTTGTTATGAAAATATTATGGTTTTTAAGTATATTATTGTAGATGAATACTATTAAATTGTAAAAAGTATGAAATAGTATTTAAGTAAAAATACATATTATTTGAAACAATGGATTTGAGTGCTTCCATTCTGTGACCGTAATGAATTGACAGAAAAGATGTGAAATGTGCTTCCTTATAAGACCATAGCTAGGCTATGGCATTGGTACAATGTGATTCGAGTTCCCGTATAAGACCATAGCTGGGCTATGGCATCGGTGTAATGTGATAATGTAATTCCGTATAAGACCATATCTAGGATATGGCATCGGTATGTTATGTGATCCGTGTAAGACCATGGCAGGGCTATGGCTTCGGTTTGTGATGTGTGACAATGTGAAAGTCCATAGTTTACTATGGAAATGTGATAATAAAGCACTTAATTCCTTTATTATTCCTTAATTTGACAATTGAAGTAAATGAGAAATGGGCCCAAGAGAGTTAAATTTGTGAATAGCAACCTGGAAATTATCCAAATGAGTTTATTAATGAAATTGTGATTTGCAGGATGAATTAGATAAGCTAATAGATATATGATTGTGTACAATATTTGGTAAGATTTGTGTAATTATGCCTATGAGCTTACTAAGCTTCTATAAGCTTACTTGTGTATGATATTTGATTTGTAGATTGACTTATATGCTTATAGAGGATCGGATCTACATCAAGGGTCACACTATCCAGATTTACTCCTGTGGATTTTGTTAAACAACTTTTTGATTTATATGGCATGCATAGGAGTTGATTTGATAATGTAATTTTGTGAATGATTAAATATGTAAAGTATGTTAAATGTGATGTTTTGTGTTTGAAAATGAAATATACATATTTTGGATTGAAATAATTAATTGGGTGGGTTCTATTAGTATATATTTGTGTTTAGGCACAAGAAATGGATAAAATAATATTATTTGATCAAGATTTATAAGTCAATGTTTTGGGCATAAATAAAGTGTGTTTGATATGTGAAAATAGCTTTAAAATAGTGAAAAATGAGGTTTTCACACAGCCAAGTCACATGGACGTGTGCCCAGGCTGTGTGGTAAAGTTAGAATCGCCCATAGGCAGGCCACATGAGCATGTCCCAGGCCACACGGGCATGCCCCAGGCCACACGGACGTGTGCCCCTATTTTCAAGGAAAATTTTTCAAAGTTCTCAGTTTAGTCTCAAATCACTTCCTAAGCATATTTTGGGCCTCGTAGGTCCATATTAAGGACTTAAAGATGAAATTTGAGAAATTTTTAAATTGAAATATAGATTTATGACTCGATTTTATACGTTTATTCTTGTTTAATTTAGGTAGCACCTCCAACCCTGTTTTGGCGTCGGATATGGACGAGGGGTGTTACATTTATTTTACATTTATTGATATCAGAGCTTCGGTTTAGTCGATTCTCGAAATATGTATGATGTGAAAAATGTCTAGAATTATATGCCATATAAATCTGTGATAGTGTGATATGTATGATCCGATCTAATCCTTGTTTTTATTATAGATTATCTTCGATTTAAAAAGATGTCAGATAGACCAGAACAAATTGAGTAAGAAGAGGTTAAGAGCAGAGTACAAACCTAGGAATAAGGAACAAATAGTGAAGTTCCAATTTCATTGATGCGAGAACAAGAACTCAAAAATATGATTTATGGATTTATGAATCAGTGGTATAATGAGAATGTGCAAGAAAGAAATCAGACTCAGCAACCTCCTCCCCCTATTTCAACATAGTAGTACCCTCAGTTGCTCCTCCACCTCCTCCGACAACTAAATCTGGTAAACGTTCTCCATTTGAAAAGCTCAGAAAACATGGGGCTGAAGAATTTTAGGGAAGAACAGATGATGACCTCGTCAAAGCTGAGTATTGGCTACAAAGTATAATGAGGGTGTTTAAGCAAATGACGTGCTCACTAGATGATTACCTAGTATGTGCCATATCATTACTGAAAGAAAAAGCTTATAATTGGTGGGAAACAATAGAAGCTGTGGTACCGGCTGAGAAGATCACTTGGAAATTTTTCCAAAATGAATTTAAAAAGAAATATGTCGGTAGAAGATATTTGGATAAGAAGAAGAGAGAATTTCTCAACTTGCTACAAGGAAACAAGTCAGTGGCTGAATATGAAAGAGAATTTGTTTATCTGAGTAAATATGCTCGAGGAAGAAATGTGTATCAGATTCGAAGAAGGGCTAAATGATGAGATCAGAATGATGATAGGAGGCACGGAGATACGAGAATTTGTTGTTCTATCAGATCGTGCTCAGAAACTTGAAGAAGTATATAATAGAAAGATGCAACGAGATAGAAGAAGTAAAGAATCTTTCAAAAGAAGTGCATCTAAGTCATTTTCAGCTTTACCAATGAAGAAATCTAAAGAAGAATTTAGTCGAGCCACTTCAGCACCAGAAAGATTGGGAAAGAGTAGACCAAGACAATCTGACTATAAGGCATTTGACAGACCTACTGTTAGCGTAGGTAGTGTACAAAATACCCAAAGGCCTAAATGCCAACATTGTGGAAGAAGTCACCCCGATGAATGTAGAAGTAAGTTAGGAGCTTGTTATAAATGTGGGGCCACAGATCACTTTATTCGTGATTGTCCCCAATTACAAGTAGAAGAAGTGGAATAGAAAGAGAAACAGAAAACTCCTCCTCAAAAAGGAAGACGCTCTGGTCAGAGCAGTGCTACCGGGGCTACTCGTTCGGGTATGAAGGATACTGCTAGTCGATCAGAAGTTATGGCCCCTGCTCATACTTATGCCATTTGAGCAAGAGAAGAAGCAACAGCTTCGGATGTAATTGCTGGTACTTTATATCTTTATGATGATCCTGTGTATGCTTTAATAGACCCTGGGTTTACACATTTATATATTTGTATTATGTTAGCATCTGAAAAGAATTTATTTGTTGAGTCTACTGATTATGATGTACAAGTTACAAATCCGTTAGGCCAAAGTGTGGTAGTTAATTTAATATGTCATAACTGTCCACTGAAAGTTAAGGGATGTGATTTCCCTACTGATTTGATGCTGCTACCCTTTTGGGAATTTGATATTATCTTGGGCATAGACTGGTTAATGAAACATGATGCGGTAGTGAATTGTTGAGAAAAATGAATTAGTTTGAAATGTCAAACAAGAGATATTATTTTGGTTGAGTCTGGAAATTTGGATGATACTGTTAGAATGATTTCATCTATTTCTGCTCAGAAATTATTGCGTAAAGGAAATAAGGCTTATTTAGCCTATATTCTTGATACTCAAAGTTCTGAATCAAAGTTAGAGCAATTATTTGTTGTGAATGAATTCATGGATGTATTTCCTGAAGAATTACCAGGTTTACCACTCGATAGAGAGGTTGAGTTTGTGATAGATGTGCTTCTGGGAACAGCTCCCATATCAATGACACCGTATAGAATGGCTCCAACTGAATTAAAAGAATTGAAGACACAGTTGCAAGCGTTGTTAGACAAAGGGTTTATCAGACCGAGTATGTCGCTATGGGGTGCACCTGTCTTATTTGTGAAAAAGAAGGACGGTTTATTGAGGCTGTGTATAGATTACAGACAGTTGAATAAGGTAACGATTAAAAATAAATATCCTTTGCCTCGTATTGATGATTTATTTGATCAGCTTAAAGATGCTACGGTGTTTTCAAAGATAGATCTTATATCTAGGTGTTATCAGTTAAAGATAAAGGAATGTGATGTACCGAAAACAGCTTTTAGAACTCGGTATGGTCACTATGAGTTCTTAGTTATGTCATTCGGTTTGACAAATGCTCCTGCTGCTTTTATGGATTTAATGAATCGAATTTTTCAGTCTTACCTGGATAAATTTGTGGTTGTGTTTATTGATGATATACTGATCTATTTAAGGACAGAATTTAAACATGCTCAGCACTTGAGAATTGTACTACAGATTTTGAGGGAAAAATAGTTATATGCAAAATTCAGCAAATGTGAATTTTGGCTTCATGAAGTGGGAATTCTTAGGTCACATTGTGTCAACTGATGGTATACGAGTAGATCCAAACAAGGTGTCAGCAGTGATTAATTGGAAAACTCCAAAGAATGTTGCGGAAGTGCGAAGTTTTCTTGGGTTAGCTGGTTACTACTGTCAATTTGTGAAGGATTTTTCAATGATTGCTTCACCGGTGACCCGGTTACTGCAGAAGAATGTTGAATTTGTATGGTCGGAAGAATGCCAATAAAGTTTTGATCAGTTAAAGAAAAGGTTGACAGAGACCCCAGTGTTGACTCAGCCTGAATCAGGTGTGCCTTATGTAGTATATAGTGATGCCTTTCTGAATGGTTTAGGTTGTGTACTGATGCAGTCAGGAAAAGTTGTAGCATATGCTTCTCGGCAGTTGAAACCACATGAGAGGAACTACCCTACACATGATCTTGAGCTAGCTGCTATAGTATTTGCTCTAAAAATTTGGAGACACTACCTATATGGGGAGAAATGTTATGTGTATACAGACCAAAAAAGTTTGAAATATTTAATGTTGCAGAAAGAGCTAAACTTGAGACAGAGGTGATGATTAGAGCTATTGAAAGATTACGATATTGTCATTGATTATCATCCGGGTACGGCAAATGTAGTGGCAGATGCACTTAGTCGGAAATCGTTATTATTTTATCTTCGGGCGTTAAATGCTCATTTTTCTATTAATAAAGATGGTTCTGTGTTAGCCGAATTAAAGTCAAAACTAATATTCTTTCAACGAATTTGGGAGTTGCAAGATGAAGATCCGAAGTTGGTGCTGAAACGACAAATGTTCAAGGCAACATGAGCTTAGAGTACTCTATTGATAATGGTGCTATGTTATACTATCGTAATAGAATTTGTGTCCCAAATAATCCAGAATTGAAGAATGGTATCTTATCAGAGGCTCATAGTAGCATGTACTTGATTCGTCTGGGCAGTACGAAGATGTATTGTGATTTGAAGAAAATATATTGGTGGCCAGTGATGAAATGAGAAATTTGTGAATTGGTAGTGAAATGCTTGATTTGTCAACAAGTAAAAGCAGAATATCAAGGACCCACGAGTTT
The DNA here is from genome assembly GCF_025698485.1 of Gossypium arboreum. Taxonomy (NCBI): domain Eukaryota; kingdom Viridiplantae; phylum Streptophyta; class Magnoliopsida; order Malvales; family Malvaceae; genus Gossypium; species Gossypium arboreum. The sequence goes on from NC_069076.1 coordinate 49,479,152, forward strand.
GTTACAACTTGTAATGATTCCAGAATGGAAGTGGGAACATGTGACTATGGATTTTGTATCTGGATTTGCCTGTGACTCCGAAGAAGAAAGATTCAATTTAGGTGATAGTAGACAGATTAACTAAGTCAGCGTATTTTATTCCGGTCAGAACGAATTTTTCTCTTGAAAAATTAGCTGAATTATATGTGTCAGAAATTGTGAGATTACATGGGGTGCCGACATCAATTATTTTAGATCGAGATCCGAGGTTTACTTCAAGATTTTGGAGTAACCTACAGGAAGCTTTAGGTACCAAATTAAAATTTAGTACAGCTTTTCATCCTCAGACTGACGGGCAATCAGAACGAGTGATTCGGATTTTGGAAGATATGTTGAGGTGTTGTATACTCGAGTTCAGTGGTAGCTGGGAAAGGTATTTACCTTTAGTTGAATTTGCTTATAATAATAGTTATCAAGCTAGTATCAAAATGGCACTGTTTGAAGCTCTGTATGGAAGAAAATGTAAAACTCCGTTGTATTGGTCAGAATTAAGTGAATCGAAATTAGTGGGAGTGGATTTAATTCGGGAAACTGAAGAGAAATTTCAGATTATTCGAGAAAGTTTGAAAGTTGCTTCCGATCGTCAAAAGTCTTATGCTGATTTTAAAAGAAGAGATATAGAGTTCAATGTGGGTGATCGTGTGTTCTTGAAAGTTTCTCCGTGGAAGAAAATTCTACGGTTTGGTAGAAAAGGAAAGCTTAGTCCACGATTTATCGGGCCGTATGAGATCACTGAGAGGATTGGTCCAGTAGCTTATAAATGGGCCTTGCCTCCAAAACTTGAGAAATTTCATAATGTATTTCATGTATCTATGTTGAGACAATATAGATCAGACCCTTTACATTTGATTCCTCATATTAAGATAGAGCTACAATCAGATATAACTTATTCGGAGGAACCAGTGAAAATATTAGCTCGGGAAGTTAAAGAGCTACGGAATAAACGAGTACCATTAGTAAAAGTGTTATGGCATCGACATGGATTGAAGGAGGTAACCTGGGAGACAGAAGAATCTATGATATCATAGTATCCGCATTTGTTTTCAGGTACGAAATTTTGAGGACGAAATTTCGAAAACGAAATTTATTAAGGGGGGAGAGTTGTAACGGCCCAAATTTCAGTGATATCAAAATAGTGATTTGAGATCACTAAATCCGACATGTGAGTTTAGATATTAGTAAGTAAAAGTTAAGTCTGGTTTTAGAAATAATTTCTAATTAGTGAAATTATAAATTAAAAAAATTGTAGATTAAATAAGATAAAAATGAGGTATAGAGACCTCGAATTCATAAACAAGTCATAAATATTTTTATAAATATTTATGGAGTGTTAGTAAGTTAGTATTAAAGTTTCGTTAAGAAATTTTAAGGTTTCGGTAGTCAATTGGGTAAAAATGACTAAATTGAATTAAGTGCAAAATTGTGAAATGTGATTAAATAGCTCTAGTAATAATTAAAGGAGGACTAAATAGGCAATTAAACACCTATTATTGGGCTGGACGGCATGAGTGTGCAGGAAAAATAAAAATCAAGTGTGAACAAGGGGCAAAATTGGAAATAGAGTAAAAATTAAATTGTAAAATATGATATATTAGGTAAAATCTAGAGTTTTCTTCATCCTCTCCAGCAAACACACCATTGAAGGGTTCTTTTAAGCTGGTCTCTCATGTTTTTACTACATGTAAGCTCAATTCTTGATTATTTCTTGTAAATTTTGTGTTTTCGAGACTTTTACAACTAGGTCCACTTGTTTAATTCATTAATTTTTTATTTCATGGGTAATTTTGAAAGTTTCCATGAATAAGTACTGAAAGTTTATGATGATTTATCATGGAATTAAGGTTTTAATTTCATTAGATGATGATTTTATGAAGAGATTTGTATAAAAAAATATTTTAGGACCTAATTGTGAAAGTTGTTCGAATTAGTGTTTTGTGTTGAAGCTTGGAATGTCAAAGGCTGTGAAGTATTTTGTAGTGTTTAGATAAAATGATATTTGAAAGGAATTAGTTTAATTGATGAATGAATTGAACAGGGACTAAATTGTAAAAACTAAAAAGTTTAGGGTAATAGTATAATTTTAAAAATTTAAGGGCATAAGTTGTGAAATAGAATAGAATCGAAATAGATGCTAACGAAGGAATGATTTTATAATTATAGATCAAGAAAACGAAGTGAATCGTGGAAAGGAGAAAATTCAAGAATAGTCCTTGACTTTCTACGACTTTTGCAAATTAGCCCAAGTAAGTTCATATGGCAAATTTAATGTTTTGTTATGAAAATATTATGGTTTTTAAGTATATTATTGTAGATGAATACTATTAAATTGTAAAAAGTATGAAATAGTATTTAAGTAAAAATACATATTATTTGGAACAATGGATTTGAGTGCTTCCATTCTGTGACCATAATGAATTGACGGAAAAGATGTGATATGTGTTTTCATATAAGACCATAGCTGGGCATAGCATCGGTACAATGTGATTTGAGTTCCCGTATAAGACCATAGCTGGGCTATGGCATCGGTGTGACGTGATAATGTGATTCCGTATAAGACCAAATCTGGGATATGGCATCAGTATGTTATGTGATCCATGTAAGACCATGGCAGGGCTATGGCTTCGGTGTGTGATGTGTGACAATGTGAAAGTCCATAGTTTACTATGGCAATGTGATAATGAAGCACTCAATTCCTTTATTGTTCCTTAATTTGACAATGGAAGTAAATGAGAAATGGGCCCAAGAGAGTTAAATTTGTGAATAGCAACCTGGAAATTATCCAAAAAAGTTTATTAATGAAATTGTGATTTGTAGGATGAATTAGATAAGCTAAAAGGTATATTATTGTGTACAATATTTGGTAAGGTTTGTGTAATTATGCCTATGAGCTTACTAAGCTTCTATAAGCTTACTTGTGTATGATATTTGTTTTGTAGATTGACTTATAAATCTTGATCAAATAACATTCTTTTATCCATTTCTTATACCTAAACACCATTATACACTAATAGAACCCAACCAATCAATTATTTCAATCCAAAATATGTATATGTCATTTTCAAACACAAAACATCACATTTAACATACTTTACATATTTAATCATTCACACAACAACATTATCAAATCAACTCCTATACATGACATATAAATCAAAAAGTTGTTTAACAAAATCTACCGGAATAAATCTGGATAGTTTGACCCTTGATGTAGATCCGATCCTCCATAAGTATATAAGTCAATCTACAAATCAAATATCATACACAAGTAAGCTTATAGAAGCTTAGTAAGCTCATAGGCATAATTACACAAATCTTACCAAATATTGTACACAATCATATATCTATTAGCTTATCTAATTCATCCTGCAAATCACAATTTCATTAATAAACTCATTTGGATAATTTCCAGGTTGCTATTCACAAATTTAACTCTCTTGGGCCCATTTCTCATTTACTTCCATTGTCAAATTAAGGAACAATAAAGGAATTGAGTGCTTCATTATCACATTGCCATAGTAAACTATGGACTTTCACATTGTCACACATCACACACTGAAGCCATAGCCCTACCATGGTCTTACACGGATCACATAACATACCGATGCCATATCCCAGATATGGTCTTATAAGGAATTACATTATCACATCACACCGATGCCATAGCCCGACTATGGTCTTATACGGGAACTCGAATCACATTGTACCGATGCCATAGCCTAGCTATGGTCTTATATGTAAGCACATTTCACATCTTTTCCGTCAATTTATTATGGTCACAGAATGGAAACACTCAAATCCATTGTCCTAAATAATATGTATTTTTACTTAAATACTATTTCATACTTTTTACAATTTAATAGTATTCATCTACAATAATATACTTAAAAACCATAATATTTTCATAAAAAAACATTAAATTTGCCATATGAACTTACCTGGGCTAATTTGCAAAAGTCGTAGAAAGTCAGGGACTATTCTTGAATTTTCTCCTTTCCACGATTCACTTCGTTTTCTTGATCTATAATTATAAAATCATTACTTCACTAGCATCTATTTTGATTCTATTCTATTTCACAACTTATGCCCTTAAATTTTTAAAATTATACTATTACCCTAAACTTTTCAGTTTTTACAATTTAGTCCCTGTTCAATTCATTCATCAATTAAACTAATTCCTTTCAAATATCATTTTATCTAAACACTACAAAATACTTCACAGCCTTTGACATTCCAAGCTTCAACACAAAACCCTAATTCCAACAACTTTCACAATTAGGTCCTAAAATAATTTTTTATGCAAATCTCTTCATAAAATCATCATATAATGAAATTAAAACCTTAATTCCATGATAAATCATCATAAATTTTCAGCACTTTTTCATGGCAACTTTCAAAATTACCCATGAAATCAAAAACTAATGAATTAAACAAGTGGACCTAGTTGTAAAAGTTTCGAAAACACAAAATTTACAAGAAATAATCAAGAATTGAGCTTACATGTAGTAAAAACATGAGAGTCCAGCTTAAAAGAACACTTCAATGGTGTTTTTGCTGGAGAGGATGAAGAAAAATGAAGAAAACTCTAGATTTTACCTAAACCCTATTTCTAATTTTGCCCCTTGTTCACACTTGATTTTTATTTTTCCTGCACACTCATGTCGTCCAGCCCAATAATAGGTGTTTAATTGCCTATTTAGTCCTCCTTTAATTATTACTAGAGCTATTTAATCATATTTCACAATTTTGTACTTAATTCAATTTAGTCATTTTTACCCAATTGACTACCGAAACCTTAAAATTTCTTAACGAAACTTCAATACTATCTTACTAACACTCCATAAATATTTATAAAAATATTTATCGCTCGGTTTATGAATTTGAGGTCTCTATACCTCGTTTTTATCTTATTTAATCTACAAATTTCTTTTAATTCATAATTTCACTAATTCGAAATTATTTCTAAAACCACACTTAACTTTTACTTACTAATATCTAAACACTTAACTTTTACTTACTAATATCTAAACTCACATGTCGGATTTAGTGATCTCAAACCACTATTCCGATATCACTGAAATTTGAGCTATTATAGTGAATGTAGCCATTGGGGATGAAATATCATGTCATTAACTGCACCTGCAGCAACGAGTATCGATACCTACTAAAAGGGTATCGAAAATTTTTGTAACTAATGCAGATTTCAGTGACTATCGGAGTAGGAATATTGGTACCTTAGGGAATATATCAATACCTTAAAAAAAGTATCGATACTGGATTGATACCTACCAGGGTTTGAACGAAACAGAATGTCAATTTGGTATCGATTATCAGAGGGGTATCGATATCTTGTAAAATATCAATACTTAGACAAAAAGTATCGATACTTTTTGTCCTGGAGTAATTTTAACTTGTTTGAAAATGATTAAAATATATTTGAAAATGTTTGACTCAATTGAAATCATTTCTTGATTTTATAAAACTCCTCAACTTTACTTTTACTCAAAAACACTTTAATTTGTTATATCAAAACATATTATTCAATAAGACTTAGTTTAACACGTGTTAAGAAAATATAAGTTGTAAAACACCATTAAAAATTATATAAAAAATGTGGAGGATTTATTTTGCAATCTTTCCCTCCACAAATGCTTACTTTCTCATGTCAAACTGTTATAATATGACGCATTAGAAAATACACACTAGTTTTCTATCCCGTATGATGCATGAATTGTTCATGTATTTTATAAAATTATTATTATTTAAATAATCACATGATGTTATATTATAAAATTATTATTATTTAAATAATCACATGATGTTATATGAAATGGTATTCTAGAAACAATTTATTATTGAATATTTTAACTTTAATCTAAGAGATATATATTTTTAAAAATATGTTATGAAAATATCAATATATATTACATTTAACAGTACAGAGTAATGTGTATAAATTAAATTTCATTAGAGAGATTTGTCCCATTAAAGGTTAATAGGAAACAGTTAAGTTTTCGTAACCAAACCAATTTTAGACTATCTATATTTAATAATTAACATTTTTCCCAATTCTTTAGCTTTTGTATATTATAATGAGATAGAATATTAATTATTTAATTTTATATAATTCACATAAAACATCAATTATATCATTTTAAATTTTAATTCATCTTTTAAAGAGTACTTACAAAGCATCACTATAATTTTTGCCATTGTGTATTTTGGATTTTTGTATCAATATTTTAAATTTGAAAAATAAAGGTGAATAAATAAAAGGAAATTATAATAATACATAGTTTATTTATATCAATACTTTTTTTAATGAAAAGAAAAAGGAACATATATAAGTAACTACATAAGCCAATTGTGTTCTTTATCTTCCGTAGAAGATCAATAACTTCCTTAAGAGCCTCGTCAAAAACTTGTAAATTTGTATCAATACTTTTTAATTTATAATATTGTTTAAAATCTAAATCTTTGGTTCCATTTAAGAATATAACTAATTTGACGTTAATTAAAAAATCATGGTTAAAATCAATGACTATAGTGCATTAATTTATGCTTTGAATGAATTTATAAAGCAAATAATATAATAAAAATTTTAAGGAAAGACTATTAATTATATGGTACTAATTTTGTAAATAATTTTAAACAGTAAGTAGGACCAATTATTAAATGTTAGTAGGATTTTAACTAAAAAGAAAGTAATTTCACTTTGTTGGCGTTGTTATTTCTACCACACTTTGTTACGTGTCAAATTTAATTATGAAAAAAATTGGTAAGTTGAATATATTACAGCTTGGTCATGGATATGCATGACGAGAATAAAAAGACAATAATTATTCATATTTGAAACATTCCTTTCTTTAGCTGTTGCATGGTGTTAACATCATCAATAGAAAGGTTTACAACTTCATTGAAAACTTCAAAGATGATAAACTGAGTATTTAATACATGTAGTTAATACTTAACTGTTAACTGATTCTGTTTAACAACTAACTTCTTCTAACTGACTTTCATAGTAAATTGCTTAATCATAACATGCCCCGTGCTTATTGACATTTTTTTTCTTCTGAACCCTTATGATCAGTGGTAACAACTCGAAGCTTGCTCCTGAACTTGTTGAACAGTCCTACTGATAATGGTTTTGTCAAGATATTAGCAATCTAGTCTTGACTGGGCACATGACCTACTTGAAAGGATCTGTTTTCAACTTTTTCCCTCACAAAAAACAAATCCAACTCGCCATCTTTGAATTTAGAATGCATGACAGGATTGCCTGCTACTACAATAGCAGCTGAACTATCATACCAAACTAACGCCTTATTTTTAACTAGAGCACAAAGTTCATATAAAAGGGATTGAATCCAAACTATTTTTGCAGTAACATGAGCAAGACTTCTGTATTCTGCTTTTGCTGTAGATCTGGAGACTACTTGCTGCTTTCTAGAACTCCAGGAGATTGGGTTTCCTCCAAGAAACACACAAAACCCCGATGTTGACCTGCGATCATCAATGTCTGACCCCTAACTAGCATCTGAATAGCCTTCAAGCAAGAACTTTGAAGTTGGAGTGAACCTTAGCCCATGATCCAAAGTCCCTTGCAAATACCTCAAAATCCGTTTGCCAACTTTAAATTGTGGATCCAATGGTTTGTACATGAACTGACAGACTTTGTTCATAGAAAAGGCAATGTCTAGCTTGGTGATCACAACATATTGCAGAGCACCAACAATGCTTCTGAAAAGATGCTCATCTTTAACACGGCTACCTTTATGAGCTGATAGATAACAAGTGGTCATCATTGGTGTAGGAGAACTGTTCAACTTAACCGTGGAGGCCCTTCGAAGTAAATCAAGTATATATTTCTTCTGTCTAAGAAACACACCATCTTGAGTATAAGTGACTTCAATGGCAAGAAAGTAAATCAACTTCCCTAAGTCTTTCAAAGAAAAATGAGCATCGAGGTCTTTAACAAATTGATCTATGGCTCGAGAGTCATTGCCAGTGACAATAATGTCATCTACGTACACCAAAACATAAAGTAACTAAGACCCTGATTGATGAATAAAAAGAGAACTGTCAGCTTTAGATGCTTCAAACTTGGTGGCTAACAGAAATCTTTCAGCTTGTGAAACCAAGCTTGAGGTGCTTGCTTAAGGCCATACAGAGCCTTTCTCAGTTTGCATACTAGTTGTTGGCCATCTGTTCCTTGTTGTTCAAAATCTGGTGGTTGCACCATTTAAATTTCCTCATGCAAATCACCATTCAAGAATGTATTATTGATGTCTACTTGTCTGAGAGACCAGCCCAGAGAAATAGCAAGTGCCAGAACCACTCTGATCGTTGTTGGCTTGACCACAGAACTAAAGGTTTCCTGAAAGTCAATACCTGCCTCTTGAAGATAACCCTTAAACACCAACCTGCCTTTGTACTGAGCCACTGAACCATTCGTATTCCTTTTGACTTTGAAAATCCATTTGCATCTAATAGCTCTACGACCTGCAGGTAGAGGCATAAGATCCAATGTATGATTAGAGATTAAAGCATTGTATCCTGCTTGTGCAGTTACAGTCCATGCAGGACTTTTAAAAGCTTCTACAATGGATAAGGGTTCTTTCTCAGTCAAAATAGAGGAGAATATATTTGGTTTAAAAATACCACTTTTTGACCGAATTTGCATAGGATGGCAATTCACAAGGGAAGTAGGCTTTTCAGGAGTGGCAGGCTGATTATAGGAGATAGGCACACAGGCTACTGTAGAGGAATCCTTATCTAGAGTTGGAGCACTAGGAGACCCCATGTTGGGAGGAGACTGATGTAAAGCTGCTAGAGGAGAGACCCTAGACTGAAATGAAGGTGATACAGGAAAAACCTCAGTTGGTCTTGATGAAGTGGAAGAGATATGAGAATGAGGACCAATTGTGACAACCATAGGAATATGAGACCTTTGATGAATAGATCTGATAGAGGCCAAGTCTGAATGTGAAGGGAAGCTAGTTTGGAAAGGAAACTGAGACTCATCAAATGTAACATGGCGAGAGACAAAAATACGACCATCTGCAGCACGACACTTATGACCTTTTTTATTAGTACCAATTCCAAGAAAAACACACCTCTTAGACCAAAATTGAAGTTTATGCTGCTGGAAAGGCCTCAAATAAGGAAAAAATGCACAACCAAACACCTTTAATTAAGAATAATCATGTTGAAGTGTGTATAGCTTCTCATAAGGAGTTTTCTATTGCAGAATATGAGTAGGTAACCTGTTGATCAAATGAACAACATGAGCAAAGGCAGCTGACCAAAACTCCAAAGACATAGAGGCCTGAGCTAAGAGTGACAGTCCCATGTCAACTATTTGTCAATGTTTTCTTTCAGCAACCCCGTTCTGTTCAGAAGTACGAGGACAGGTGACCCTATGTTGAATGCCAAGTCGAGAGAGCTCATTTGACAGAGAACGATACTCTCACCTCAGTCACTCTGAAGCATCTTGATAGAACCTCCAAATTAAACTTGAACCATTCGATGGAAATGAAGAAAGCAACGAAAAACCTCAAACTTAGTCTTGAGAAAATACAGCCAAGTGTACCTGCTATGCATATCAACAAAGGAAACATAATAGGAGAAACCATTTGACTGCAAATGTGCTGGTCCCTAAACATTGGATACCAATAGTTCAAAAGGAAAAGAATACACTGTTTGTGAAGAGCTGAAAGGCAATTTGTGAGATTTGCCTAATTGACAAGATGTACATATAGGAGGCAAATTGTTGTGTTTGAAAGAAACATTACAAGTACGCAAAACATGAAAAAATGTGTTGTGACAAAGATGTCCAAGCCTGTTATGCCATAACGCAAGAAAGGAAGAAGCTTGAACATTGCATAGAAGAGGTGATCGTGACTTCTGAGCAGCACTAGGCTTGTTGGAAGCAGCATGAGAAACATCAAACCTATATAGTCCATTATGCATGTGGCCCATCACTAGAGTTTTCCCTGTTTGAATATCCTTCACAAAACATAGAAATGGGTGAAACTCAAAATGGATTGCATTATCTCTTGCTAACTGTCCTTCAGATATCAATTTTTTACACATTGTAGAAACATGTAGAACATTCTTGAGGTGTAAAAGCTTAGAACCAGCCAATAAAGTAGAGGAGCCTATGTTAACTATAGAGACAGATTTTTCATTTCCCATGGACACCTGACTTGTACCTGTATAGGGAGAAGCAGTTGTGAGGCTAGTCATGTCAGGAGTAATGTGATTAGTCACCTAGGAATAAGGATACCGGGTCTGATAAGGCAGAGGGAGGAGCTCGAGGACATTGCTGATGAGATGAAGAAGGAGGCTATGAGAGTAAACCACAATAGTGAGGCATAGGAGAGAAAATAGATATAGAAGAGGAGAAACTTGGCCTATGGAGCTGATGATAATTGACTGTCATCGAGTGATTTGGACCAATGCCAGAAAAGTTTTCATTAAACCTGTGATAACACGTTTGAACCACATGTCTTCTTTTTGCCACATAACTGACATTGCGATCTAAAGCATGACCAACTCCGACCATTACCACGAGCTCTACCATGAGACTAGCCTCGGCCTTGTCCTCTGTGTCCTTGCTTAAACTTCTGAGAATGGCAAGTGGAGTCTGTAGTGGGTTTCGAGCTGTCTAGAGTTTCTTGTTGTGGATGAGAAGCCAAATTAGCTTGCAAAAGAACCTCTATCAACAAGGCCATTTGTCGTGCTTCACAATCAAGAAGCATTTCAGTTAACAAGTCAAGAGACATAAGAGTTACTGAGGCAATTACTCGAATAGACTCATATTTGGTGGAAAAACTAGCTAAGATGATACTCACCTGTTCTTGTTCAGTAACCAAACTACCAACTGCAGTTAGATTATCACTTAGATTCTTTACCTTAGACAGATAATCTTTGATGGTAAGATTTGATTTCTTCAGCGAGTATAGATCATGGTGCATACTCGAGATCTTGATGTTGGATTCGACACCAAATCTTCTTTAAATGGTTGTCCAGATTTCAAAACTAGTCTTGGCAGTCGTGAAATGCACCAAGACTTCATCTGTGAGCGTAAATAAGAGCCAAGAAGCTAAAAATGTGTCATGTTTCTTGTAGACACTCAATTTTGCCAGGGGCCCAGAAATAAGTCCAAAAACAAAAATAATAAACCCCAAAAAAAAAACGAAGTCCAAGTTCAGTCCAGAATTACAAATATAATTTGGCCCGATCGGAATGGCCCAGAATTACAATCTTAGATATGATACAATCTTAGATATGATTGCAATCTTAGATATGATATGCAATCTTAGAAGATACGATTTTGTAATCTTAGAGATTTAATTTGTAGATACCTTTTAATCTTAACCGTTGATGTAATTGATCTGCAGATTAGATTTGAGGAGGTTCAACTATAAATAGAGGCCTCTCCTTCATTGTAAACACACTTTGGAGTTTTGGGAAACAATAAAATTTTTGAAAGCTTTCACTCAAATTTCTCTCCTCTTACGTTCTTATTTTCTACGGTTTGTTCTTATTTTATTCTTTGTTCATCTTCGTTTTCAACCCTTTTATTTTGATTTAATCCATGTTTCCCCGATTTTTTATTTTATATATATTTTAATTTTTTAAATAATTTTAGTATCATATCAAACTCTTTTATTTTTTAATAATTTTTTAGTATTACTCTTAGTAAATTATTTTTTAAAATTTTATTCAAATCATTATTTTAAAAAATATATTTCATTTAATTGTCATATTTTATCCAAAAATTTTTCTAAAATGAGGCAATATTTTTCGTATTTAGGAATTTGGGAAATAGTGCCTTATCATGCTAGGTTGTAATTTCCTGTTTGTCTAAATGCCTAAAGTATCCTTCTAAATAGATTTTGTAAATCACGAGATGATTTCAGTTATGAGAGTTTAAGAATATCATGTCCTATCATGTTGGATGTAATGTTTGTATTCTTTCGGAGCTAAGGAATCTTGATTTTTCAACTTAAATAATTTCGGTTTTAAAAAAGGGATCTTATTTTTAAATCCTTTCAAATTTTTGACATTAAGACAGAAAACTATTCAATTTGGTACCAATTTTGGGCGTTGCGAGGGTGCTAATCCTTCCTCGTACGTAACCGACTCCCGAACCTGTTTTCTTAATTTTCGTAGACCAAAACGTTTTATAAGGTGATCCAATCACACCTAAAAAGGTTGGTGGCAACTCCCGTTTTTGTTTTTCAAAAGTCGATCCCTATTTTTCAAAAATCCCTTTAAAAAATGGTTTCGACAGCTTGGCGACTCCACTGGAGACTTAAGAGAGTCAAGCCAAGAAATTGATTATTTTCTGTCTTAATGTCGTAAGTTTGGAAATTTTAAAATTGGATCCTTTTTACATGTGTTTGCTGCATATGTTTGTTACCTTATTGTTGTACATTGCATTTGCATGACCGTTGTGGTCACACCCTTAAGTGGGAGTTAGAAGCTATGTTTTCATAAGGTTTTCACCTTCGTATGAGCTAGTGGATTGCTTCCAGGATACTGTACCTATGTCTTCGTGAGATTTTCATCTCCGTATGGCCATAGGGAAATGTGTCCCCCTGAACTGAACTTGGTCTATATGAGCCTATTATGGGTGAAGACCAAGGAATCTGCTGGTTTAGATACCCTGGCTTTAGAGCTACAACTCATATAGTGAACTTTAAAGAGTTTAGGAAAGATAGTGATAGCCTTTAATAAGCTACCCTTGTAAGTACTTGTTTATCATTTTTTTATGATACTGACCTATTTTTATTTTGCTGTCATTGCATGTCATTTGGCATTTAAAGGTGTTGATTCACGGCTCGATTTCTAGATTAGGAAGTTTTGTAATGAGGAATGAATACCTTGATAGAGTGGAGGACAATGCTTATGTCTGTACCTGATCAGAGAAAACCCAGTTAGAGAAAGGAGATAGTGTCACCGAGGGATATACGTCAAAGTTATGGGACTTCACCCTTATTAATTCGACGCAGAATGAGTTTCAAGAGCTGAGAAACATTTGGGCCCAATGGGATGACGAGGCTAAGCAGCTTTTCTATCAGAATTATGGAGACCTTCCTTATTTGCTAGATGTCAAAGTAGATAGGCCCTTGTTTCGAGCTATGGTACAGTTCTGGAACCCTGCTTATAGTTGCTTTACATTTGGTAATGTTGATCTTGCACCTACTTTGGAGGAGTATACAACTTTACTGCGTTGCCCAAGGATTCAGGGTCACAAGGCTTATGTTAGGCTTGCTAGTCTTCTAACTTTTGCAAAAAAGTTGGTGATGATTACTGGGATGAGTGAGCGGTGGGCTGTAGCTCGTATATAGCAAAAGGGTGATAGTAAGTGCGTTCCATGGGCCGTTTTGAGGGATTTGATATCGACACATCCAGACGTAAAGAAAAGAGTCGACGTCCTGGCTTTAAATATTTACGGTATGGTGATTTTTCCAAAGGCGTTGGGGCACATAGATGAGGCAGTTGTGGATTTGTTCGATTGCGTTGGTAAGCAGAATACACCCGTGCCAGCAATCCTAACTGAGACATTTAAATCTTTGAGTGCATGTCGGAGAGCCGGCGAAGGTAGATTCATTGGATGTGCACAGTTGCTGTTAGTTTGGTTCTACAGTCATTTTTGGAAGCTTGATAAGGTTCCTTGCCGAGTATTCTTTGAGGGTTATTCTCCCTTAAAAGAATTAGTAGACATTCCAAGAAGAGATGACATTTCAGAGGAGAGGTTGATAGACATTCTTCAGAATCTTCAAGAAGAAGATGTTATGTGGAAGGCTCCTTGGTTGGTTCCTAGTGAAATCCTTTACCGCTGTAACAGTTTTGATTGGGTCCCTTTGCCAGGAATTTGGGGAGTTGTTGGATATACACCATTGCTTGTTCGAAGGCAATATAGAGCGAGGCAGTTCATACCGGTTACACAGGGTCTAGCTCAAAGTGATTTCTCTTATAAAGGAGATTACTGTAAAAAGAATATGCGAGAGATTTCTGAGGCTTGGAAGAAGCCTTTCTGTATGAAGATCTTGACCGAAGGCTCGACGTCAATCCTTGAGTATAAAGGGTGGTTTAGTAGGAGAGTCAACGATAATGTCCCTAGGCCAATTTTGGGAGTGGCTCGATCATTAGAGGAGAGCTTACGAGTGATTCCATCAGAGTTGGAGGTTATGAAGCAAGAGTTTGAGAGAAAGAATTCGGAGATTGAAAAGAGGATTGAGAAGCTCGAAGAGGAAAAAATGTGCTTAAGTCTCGACGTCAATGTTCAAAAGATAGAAGTCGAGAAGGTGAACAAGGAAAAGAGAAAGATCGAGGAAGATCAAGATGATTTGAAGACGCACTACAAAAAGGCCCAGGTAACGTTGAAAAAGGTCGGATTAGGGAGATCTCCAGAGCAGTGGCAACAAGAGATTCAAGAAGAAAGAGCCAAAGCCGAGTATTGGGAGAAGAAGTTCCAAGAGATGCAGTCGCGTAATCAGGCCCTAGAGAAGGAAAATCAAGGACTAAAAACTAAGGTGGCTGAACTTGGACGATCTCTTCATCATCATCGAAGTCGTAACATTGCAATCGAGTTAAAGGCAAGCTTGAATAAGATCGAGGAAATGAAGCACGATATTGGAATGTTGGAAGCAGCACTACAGGGCTGTGAGCTACAGATTGAGCAGCTCGAGGCAAGAGAAGAACAGTGGAAGAGAGAACTTCACCATATTCAGGATCAAGTTGGAAATAGGGATTATCTCATGGGAGAAGTCTTAGTTCAGATTCGAGAGGTTGCTGAACACTTACAGGATTTGGCAATACAAGCTAGAACGCTGAGTATAATGTATGAGTCATCGTCAGACAGAGGACGAAAGTTAACATTGTTATTAGATAGGGTTAAGACTCTAGGCCTACGGGCGAAAGTGTATTTGTAATTCGTTTTATGAAAAGATTTTTGTTCCTTAAATAATGTTTTCTAAAATGAAATTGAATCAGAATCGACATCTTTTTGCATTCATGCATTTGTATTTCATAGCATCTTATTGTATCATATGCATTCAATTTTATAGAAAGACCCTAATTAAGGTTAAAAAGAGAAAGAAAGAGAGAAAGAGAGAAGAGGGTCACAGCTGAGCGAAAAGAAGACGCTCCATTACATATCCTAGACTTTTGTATCAGGAGGGATAACTTACCTAGAGATGGGGGCATTTGGAAATGAAAATCATTCCATCAATGCCATACATGAAGAAGGGACTGATTAAGGAAACCTTGAGGTCATTCGCTCTTACGAACCAGGAAGCTCTCTGAACAATTGGACTGCGGAGGAACTTCCTGTAGTCTTTAGGAATTTTTCAGAATAATTCTCGAAACATTTTTGTTACTCTAGGGCCTAGGAGTAATAGGATTACATTTTTGGAATGGGCTTACGATCATCTATTATTTTTTTTTAATAAAACATAACTTTTATTAATTTGAACGAGTATTGTTTCATTTTTATCAACTAATATTCCGTTAAATTTTGGAAATTCTTATTCTTTCATTCATAGCACATAAATAATCATTCTTAAATTCATTCATTCTTTGTATATTCTTTATACTTCACAGATCCCTAGATATCAATGACATGAGCATTGATATTACAAATCCTGATTTCTCTCGTGAGCAAGACATGTGTTTAGAGGAATCATAGGATTTTGAAGATGTCCAGGATTGTGATGTGTCTCTAGATCTTTTGAGGATGGTGAAATAGGAGGAGAAACAAATCATGCCACATGAGAAAGAGGCAGTAGAGAATGTAGCCCTAGAGGAAGGGAAAGAGGTGAAAATTGGCACACATATTGCTGATGATATAAGGCAAGGACTGATTGAGTTGTTATGTGAGTTCAAGGATATCTTCGTATGGTCCTATCAAGATATGCCAAGGTTAAATACTGATATTGTGGTGCATCGTCTTCCAATAAGACAGGATTGTAAACCAGTTCAACAGAAGTTGCGAAGAATGAGACCAAATATCATATTAAAAATAAAGGATGAAGTCAAGAAACAGTTCAATGCAGGATTCTTACAAGAGGTGAAGTATTCTGAATGGGTAGCTAACATTGTACCAGTTCCTAAGAAGGATGGGAAGGTACGAATATGTGTTAATTATAGGGATCTGAACAAAGCTAGCCCAAAAGATAATTTCCCATTGTCTCACATAGACACTTTGGTAGACAACACAGCGGGATATTCGTTGTTCTCCTTCATGGATGGTTTTTCAAGGTACAATCAGATAAAGATGCATCCTGAAGACATGGACAAAACCACCTTCATAACCTTATGGGGGACTTTCTGTTACAAGGTAATGCCCTTTGGGCTAAAGAATGCAGGAGCAACATACCAAAGGGCTATGGTGACTTTATTTCATGATATGATGCACAAGGAAATTAAGGTGTATGTTGATGATATGATTGCCAAATCTCGAACAGAGGAGGAACATATTGAGGTTTTGAAGAAACTATTCTTGAGATTAAAGAAGTTTCAGTTAAAACTTAATCCGACAAAATGCACTTTTGGAGCCAGGTCGGGGAAGTTACTAGGTTTTGTGGTCAGTGAAAAAGGAATAGAAGATGATTCAGACAAAGTTAGAGCCATACAAGATTTGCCTTCACCGCGTACTCAGAAAGAAGTTCAGGTTTTCTTAGAAGGTTGAATTATATTACTCGGTTTATTTCACAATTAACTGAGAAATGTAACCTATATTTTGCCTCTTTAGAAAACACAACCAAAGTACTTGGGATGAGGAATGCTAGAGTGCTTTCGACAAGGTTAAGCAATTCTTGTTAAATGCTCTTGTGTTATGTCCACCTAATCCAAGTAGACCATTAATTTTGTACTTATCAGTGTTTAGCAATTCTATGGGATGTGTGCTTGGCCAACATGACGAGTCAGGAAGAAAGGAGAAGGCGATATACTACCTCAGCAAGAAATTCACAGAGTGTGAGATGAGATATTCGCCAATTGAAAAATTATGCTGTGCTTTAATCTGGACGACTTGAAGGTTGAGGCAATATATGTTGTATCATACTACTTGGCTTATTTCAAAACTTGATCCTCTGAAGTATATGATGGAGTCAACAGCTTTGAATGGAAGAATGGCGAGGTGGCAAATTCTGCTTTCAGAGTTTGACATAGTTTATGTGAACCAGAAGGTTATAAAAGGAAGTGCGATAGCGGAATTTCTATCTAGTAGAGCTCTAGAAGACTATGAGCCGTTGAATTTTGATTTCCCAAATGAGGAGTTGATGTGTGTAGCAGCTACAGAGGATTATCCTTGGAAGTTAAGCTTTGATGGGGCATCCAATGCAGTGGGAAATGGAATTGGGGCAGTCTTGGTATCCCCAAATGGTGATTATTATCCATTCACGTACAAATTGCACAAACAATATGGCCGAGTATGAAGCGTGCATCATAGGACTCCGAGCAGCTATAGAGCAAAAAATAAAAACCTTGGAAGTTTATGGAGACTCCGCGTTGGTAATTTACCAGCTTAAAGGTGAATGGGAGACAATGGATCCTAAATTGATCAATTATCGAAAGGAAGTTTTAGGGTTACTTGAGGATTTCGATAACATCACTTTCAATTATATCCCACGAGACAAAAACCAGATGGCAGATGCTCTAGCAACCTTGGCTTTAATGATTAAAGTGAATAAAGAGGAGGAGATGAGACCCATTCAGATGAGTATCTTCGAGGCTCCAGCTCACTGTTGTAACATTGAGGAAGAAGAAAAGGATGATAACCCTTGGTATCAGGATATATTGCGATATGTGAGAGATCGTAAATACCCAAAACAGGCAACTGAAAATGATAAGCGAACTTTAAGGTGATTAGCCTGCGACTACGTTTTGGATGGGGACATCTTATACAAAAGAAGAAAGGACCAAGTACTGTTGAGATGTGTTGACGCCGTAGAAGCTAAGTTAATCTTGGAAGAAGTTCACGAGGGTGTTTGTGGGACGCACGCTAATGGTTTCACGATGGCTAGACAAATCATGAGGTTTGGATATTATTGGTCTACTTTGGAAGGAGATTGTATCAACTACGCCAAAAAATGCCATAAATGTCAGATTTATGGAGACAAGATTCATGTACCACCTTCACCTCTACACGTTATGACTTCTCCATGGCCTTTTTCTATGTGGGGCATAGATGTCATTGGGCCAATATCACCAAAAGCTTCAAATGGGCATCGCTTTATTTTTGTGGTCATTGATTACTTCACGAAGTGGGTAGAGGCTGCTTCTTATGTGAATATTACTAAGTCAGCTGTAAGTCGTTTCTTGAAGAAAGAGATTATTTGTTAGTATGGGATGCCTGAAAGGATCATATCAAACAATACATTGAACTTGAACAACAAAACGATAGTAGAAGTTTGCAGTCAGTTCAGGATTAAGCATCATAACTCTTCACCGTATCACCCAAAGATGAATAGGGCAGTGGAAGCTGCTAACAAAAACATCAAGAAGATAGTGGGGAAAATGACTGAAACCTACAGAGACTGGCATGAGAAGTTACCAGTTGCACTCTTAACTTATCGAACGTCTGTCAGAACCTCTACTGAGGCAACTCCTTTCTCATTGGTTTATGGGATGGAAGCAGTGTTACCCATTGAAGTGGAAATACCGTCTCTTCGAGTCTTGTCAAAGATAAAGTTGAATGAAGCTGAATGGATACAATCGCGATATAATCAGTTGAACTTGATTGAAGAAAAGAGGCTAAAGGCCATCCGTCATGGTCAGATGTATCAGAAGCAAATGATGCGAGCTTACGACAAGAAAGTGCAACCAAGAGAATTCCACGAGGGGGATCTTGTGCTGAAAAAGATCCTCCCTATTCAGAAGGACTTTAGAGGAAAATGGATGTCAAATTGGGAAGGGCCGTATGTCGTGAAGAAGGCCTTCTCTAGGGGTGCATTGATCTTAACGGAAATGGATGGGAAGAGTTTGCCTAATCCAGTGAATTCAGGCTCAGTCAAAAAGTACTTTGTCTAAAGAGGAGAAGAATTCAGGGTGAAAACCCGCAAAGGGCGCCTTGTGACCAAAGGGGTTTTGAGTTGAAAACCCGAAAGGGCAGCTCAAATTTTGAAGAGCAGACGGTAATATTGCTATATCTAATTCAACGAAGAGTGAAGCGCGTTGCATATCGGGGCATCAACAAAGTACTTTGGATCTTTTAAACACATGTTGAATACAAGAAAGTCTTCATGGAGCTGGCATATAAACGCTCAAGAGGCGATATCTAGGGCATCTAACTTTTGTCCTGTTTGCTATCTTTAGATTCTTTTTCTTCTCAAAGATAGGTTTTTAGATTAATTTCCTTTGTATTTTTGACAAATTTATTTAAATCTAATTATTCTCAAGATTAAATTCATCTTCCATTATTCTTAAAGTATGTTGTATTAAAATAATGGTAGATGAACTAAATAATTTTCACAAATAAAGTTTTGCTCATTACTCTGGAAATTTCTAGATAATACAAGAAACTAAAACAAAACAATTTTTCGAAGAATTTACATAAGTGAGGTTTGAAAGAACTCGACGAAATTCTTTCTTTATTCCAAAATGATGATTGGACAAATCAAACGATTCGATCCTAAGAGAGGATCATCTTACAGACATTTTTGGTGGGTCATAGCATTTGAAGAATGGTACAAACCCACAGGCTGGAGTAGGAATGATACTTCGAGAGAAATAAGGATAAACTTCGACGAAAGAATGAGTGGTGACGTCTGGAATAGGGGTCATATTTATAAACATTTTGCATTATAACAGGTTTAATTAGGAGCATTGGACTCACTTCGATCATAGCATCCTAATCATTAGGCATGAACTCATACACATTATACAGGTTATGCCCTTCAAGGGACAATGAAGATTGGTGCGCCTTAACCCCCTAAGCAGTAGGGTAACAGGCTAAAGCATAGCAGATTTGACCTTCAGGTGTTTACGCTGAAGCGGATCCAAGATGATTTAACATCTCTGTATTGTCAGAGAACAAATCGAAGAAACAGATTTGGCATCTCCATATTCGACGGAGAACAGATCAAAGACATAGCAGATCTAACCTTCGGATGTCTTCACATCGAAGTAGATCCAAGATGATTTGGCATCTTTGCATTGACAAGGAGCAGATCGGAGACACAGCAGATCTAACCTTTATTGAAGCAGATCTAAGATGATTTGGCATCTCTGTACTGTCAGAGAACAAATCGAAAAAATAAATTTGGCATCTTCATATTCGACGGAGAGCATATCGAAGACATAGCAGATCTGACCTTCATTGAAGCAGATCCAAGATGATTTGGCATCTCTGTATTAGATGGGGAGCAGATCGAAGACACAGCAGATCTGATTGAAGCAGATCCAAAATGATTTGGCATCTCTGTATTAGACGGGGAGCAGATCGAAGACATAACAGATTGGACCTTTATTGAAGCAGATTCAAGATGATTTGGCATCTCTGTATTAGACGAGGAGTAGACCGAAGACATAGCAGATCTGACCTTCATGTGTTTACATCGAAGCAGATCCAAAATGACAGATTTGGTGTCTCTATATTAGACGTGGAGCAAATTGGAGATAACAGATTTGGCATTTCTGTATTAGATGGGGAGCAGATTGAAGAAGAAGATTTGGCATCTCTGTATTAGACGGGGAGCAGATCGAAGATAACAGATTTGGCGTCTCTGTATTAGACGGGGAGCAGATCAAAAATAGCAGATATCGCCTTCTTGAGTTGCAGTGAAGCAGATTGAAGCCATCAAGAGGCCATTTAAAGAAGATCAAGGATCAAGAACTCAAGACTCGGCAAGCCTGGGCAAAATTGGTCCTTTTATAGTCTTTGCTCTATTCCTGTTACACAGCAATGAGCAAAGAGGGGCAGCTGTAGAAACTCAATTTTGCCCGGGCCCAGAAATAAGTCCAAAAACAAAAATAATAAACCCAAAAAAAAAACGAAGTCCAAGTTCAGTCCAGAATTACAAATATAATTTGGCCCGATCGGAATGGCCCATTACTGAAAAGATTTAAGGTCTATCTACAAGCTTGACTCATATGAAAATATATAATCTTTAATGACATGCAATCTTAGATATATATGCAATCTTAGATATGATTGCAATCTTAGATATGATATGCAATCTTAGAAGATATGATTTTGTAATCTTAGAGATTTAATTTGTAGATACCTTTTAATCTTAACCGTTGATGTAATTGATCTGTACCGTTGGATTTGAGGAAGTTCAACTATAAATAGAGGCCTCTCCCTTCATTGTAAACACACTGGAGTTTTGGGAAACAATAAAAAATTTTAAGAGCTTTCACTCAAATTTCTCTCCCTCTTACGTTCTTATTTTCTACGGTTTGTTCTTATTTTATTCTTTTTTCATCTTCGTTTTTCAACCCTTTTTATTTTGATTTAATCCATGTTTCCCTAATTTTTTTTATTTTATATATATTTTAATTTTTTTAAATAATTTTAGTATCATATCAAACTCTTTCATTTTTTAATAATTTTTTTTAGTATTACTCTTAGTAAATTATTTTTTTAAAATTTTATTCAAATCATTATTTTAAAAAAATATATATTTCATTTAATTGTCATATTTTATCCAAAAGTTTTTCTAAAATAAGGCAATGTTTTTCGTAATTCGGGAAATAGTGCCCTAACATGCTGGGTTACGATTTCCCGTTTGTCTAAATGACTAAAGTATCCTTCTAAATAGATTTTGTAAATCACGAGATGATTTCAGTTACGAAAGTTTAAGAATATCGTGTCCTATCATGCTGGATGTAATGTTTGTATTCTTTCGGAACTAAAGAATCTCGATTTTTCAACTTAAATAATTTCGGTTTTAAAAAAAAGATCCTATTTTTAAATCCTTTCAAATTTTTGACATTAAGACAGAAAACTATTCAATTTGGTACCAATTTTGGGCGCTATGAGGTGCTAATCCTTCCTCGACGTAACCGACTCGAACCTGTTTTCTTAATTTTCGAGACCAAAACGTTTTATAAGGTGATCCAATCACACCTAAAAAGGTTGGTGGCGACTCCCGTTTTCGTTTTTCAAAAGTCGATCCCCATTTTTCAAACATCCTTTTAAAAAATGGTTTCGACATTTCTTATGAACAAGGAAAGTAGGATTATCAACTAGTTGACCATCGTTCCCAGTTATGAGAGGAGAAAGAGCAAGAAATGTGCCTAACACAAAACCCCTCAAGACCATAGCCTTCAAGAATCAACAAAAGCTGATGCTTCCACAAAAGAAAATTGTACTCACTGAGCTTAAAAATATCATGTTTGGAGAAATAATGAACGGTTGATGAAGCAAAACTGCCATGACCCTGTGGATGAACAGCTTCCCCAGTGTTGGAAGAATGACGAGGCGTATCAACTACTGGTATAGCTTTTGTAGCCATGAATCAAAAGAAAAGAAAAGAAAGAAAAAGAAAAAAAAAATTATACCAAGAAGTTCTGAGTTCTTGATACCATGTTAACATCATCAATAGAAAGGTTTATTACTTCATTGAAAACTTCAAAGATGATAAACTGAGTATTTAATACATATAGTTAATGGCTAACTGTTAACTGGTTTTGTTTAACAACTAACTAACTTCTTCTAACTAACTCTCATAGTAAACTACTTATTCATAACACATGGTAATATGAAAAGCTAACACTTACATTGGACAACTTGAAATCCTACTATGAAATTTTTCAACATTTATAAAAAATAATATTTTAGAGAACTTATTATTATTATTATTATTATTATTATTATTATAAATAATAGGTTTAAAATATCATATCATTATTTTTCATTAATAATTTTCATGTACAATCAACCAACTTCACCTTAAAAATATCACCTACAGAGCAAACAATCAAATGGCTAGATTAGTTGAAAGAAAAATCAGAACTACTCAGGAAGTTAATCCGAAAAATGGAATGATTTAGATAAAAATACGATATCCGAAAAATAGATTTGGGTAAAATTTAAGTCTTATTTTTTATATGAATTGAGCCTTAAGCAATATTTTATGGCCCAAGCCCGACCGAATATATTATGTTATAAAAATTTATATTAAGTATATATGTTAAATAATTATATATATATATATATAATTATATTAAATTACTAACCCAATAACAATTAATCTTATTATCCAAAACCTAAATAAAATTTACCTAACTAAATAACCCAACTCAAAATATAAAATTTTAAAATTTTATTTAAAACAAAAAATATATTTATTTGTGTTTTTAATTTAATAAAACATTTATTATATTTATGATAGTGTTTTTAATATAAATATTTTTAATGTGTTAGAAAACTTTTATTTTAGTTTTTTTAGTGCATTTAGTATATTATATTTTTAAAAATATTTTAAATAAAAATAATCTAAAAATCAAATATGGATGGCAGATTGAGTCCGGGTTTACATTTCTTAAATTGGGTCGGACTTGAACAAAAAAATAAGTCTATTTTTCGGGCCAAGCCGAGCTTAAATTTGAAATTTGGTCTAAATACTTTGTATGAGTCCAACCCCGCTAATAAACACCTCTACCTATGATTATAAGAATTTTATTTTCTTATTATCTAATTACATGTCTCAATGTTGACTTTAAATTTTTATTTGTGAATGTGTTTGGTATATAAAGATTGTTATAATGAAAGAACAAAAGTATTGAATTTACAATGATGCTCTTTCAGGAATGTTTTTTTTTTAAGTTGATTGTTTTTAATTAAATCCATTTTCCATCATCTATCCTTTTTTTCCAAATTATTTAACCTTATAATTTAAGGAAAGATGAAGAGCAAACTAACTTTAATACTAATGGATGGAGAAATACTTGAAATCAATTAAGTCTTGATTTTATTATTTAATTTTTGTATTTTTCCCATTAATATATATTTAGATGTTATATTTGTATGATTTAGTGAAATAAAGTTTACATGAAAGAAAATTAATTTCGATTCGATACAGATCAAATTTATTACTTGATGCAAGAAATCAAGATTAATACAAGCAACGATAAAAAATTGTTATAGAGTTGAAGTTTTTAATGCAACATGTATGTGGATTACTCAATTCAACATTCACTTCTATTGTTTGCAATCTCATCCAATAATATGACTGCTTCTTAGGTTTCATTTACTAATTTATTATCTAACATTCTTTCCAATATTTATTATATAAACAATATAACATATGCAAAATATCCCAAAATCTCGATAGACATAAAAACAAAAGATTTCTTATAGTTAACAAGCTTTCATGCATAACCTATATAAATATCAAACATATATATATGTATCGAATTTTTTTTTTTTTAATGTTTTGCTTCGTTTGTAGTGAAACCGATAAAAAAATCAATCTCAAAATATCATTGTCTTCATCTCCATAACCATTCTCATGCATATATTTTCACAAACATTGTATAGGAGTTCAATTTGTCCAACAACAAAAATCATGGTTTAAAGTATGTACTACATCTAAATACCAATGCGTATGAATACAAGTCACTAGATAAAACATCTAAGGGATGTAATTCGGCATATTATATTCTAAAATATTATAGATATATTATATTAAATAATTATGGAGCATTTGAGATGCCTCAATCCCATCCAACGAAGAGAACATAATAGAATGATAATCCAATATGATAGTTTGGAGTTAATCAGAGCGATTCAAGATAGTGCGTTGATTATTTCGAATTCTGTTTTAATCAGGAGGATCCAATGTCTTTTCTCTCATAAAGGTCAGTAACTTTTAAGACATATACTTAGGGAACACAACCATGTTGTGAATGCTTTAGCCAGATTGACTTTTGAAAGAAAGAAAGACATACAAATACTTGATTTTTCTACTTGGGATATTCAAGTAATCCTAGAAGCAAATAAAGCTAAAGGTGCTTTATTTCAGAATGTACCCATGTAACTCTTGTTTATCTTGTTCTATTCACCAAATTTTTTTTAATATAATATATATTACAAGTTCCTTAAGTTTTTAATATGTTCACACTAAAAATTGACATAAAGTGATCATTTGTGGAAGCAAAATTTGTAACATAAATCCACCCTTTTATATAATTTTTAATAGTGTTCTGCAAACTATATTTTCATAATAAGCTATTTTAATTTGCTTATAATTAATAATTTAACTAACAATTATACATACATACTAACCCACTGTAAAATTTAAAATCATTTTCAATTTTTTAAGTTTATCATTATTTTTATAAATTAAATAAACTATTAAAATTAAAATAAATATACATAATTGAATTTGATCTGTATGGCATTTTTTTAAAAAATTTATTGTTAATATTTTGGTTAAATATATATAATCCTATATTTTTTAGTTTCTAATAATTTATGTAGTCATTAATCTTAAATGGAATGAAATTCTTAAACAAGTCTTAACTACAGTTAAATGCTTAAATTATGTTCCCGCTAATTTTTGAATTTTTGCAATTAGTCCATTTTAATGCAATAATTTTAAAGAAATTAATGCAATATTTTTAATTATTAAGAATTTGGTTAACAATAATCAAGTTGAGATATCTTTTCTTTAGAAATTATCTCTAAAAATATACTAAATGAAATAAATAAAGAAACATATTCTAAGTTAGAGTTTTTTTTTTTCGAAATCATATGAAATCTGAGTTATCGTTATTCTGAGTATATGAAGTTTCGAAATAAAGTGATGTGTAATTCATCTAAATTATTTGTGTAGTACATTATCAACGAGAGTTTGTATAGTATCAAACCAAGGTATGGTTTGATTAATAGTTTGATGGTATTCAGATCTATGTAAGTATTCACCTAATGGGTATATATCCGTTAGTGATTAATATCTATGAACAACTGTTCTAGAGTAAGTTTGTGTGTTAAGAGATGATCTGTATGAATTGGGATTTCAAGGTATATTCTTTTGAGAAGTACCTATGACTTATGAAAAGTCTAGAAGGATATTTAGTTAGATAGTTAGGAAAGAATTGGTACATTAAGAATATGATAGTTGGCGTGGAAGTGTATCCCAAACTGTGATAGTATCCGCCTCAAATGGACGTGGTTTAGAAGGGTAATTGGAGCACTGATGTTCTTCCAATCTTATAAACTATACGCCAATGTATTTTTCTGATAAAGCTCACTAAGTTCTCTTGAACTTACAAGATTTATTCTTGTTTTCATGTATGGCAGTTGTTTGAATGCACCAAGAGGGATAAGTCAGGACCATGCCAATATAGCGGCGAAGTGGGTTATTATGCATACAATGGGATATGACGTAGTTTAGGGTTACATCCTAAGAGTTTGTCTTTAACAAAATTTTATATTGTAATGAGTTGAAACATGTCTGTTGTAATATTTTATTTTATTTTATTTTATTTTAAATGTTTTCCTTTGTTCTTAAATATTTAGTCTTTCAATTAAAATAATAAGAAAAATATTTTCAATAAGGAGTATTTGTCAACTGGTTCAATAACTCAGTTAAGTATTTTGTGTGGTGCCAAGATCTGGACCTGGCGAATCAGGTTGGGTTGAAGGCGTTACATGTTTAACTTGTCTCGAGACTCAATGGTAATTTGACTATAAATGTACATTTTCAAGTGTCCAAACCATACCAAATGATACCCTAAATATACCAAAACTTTACATCAAGTTAAGACCATCAATTAAACACATATAACACAACCAAACATCATCAAATTATAACCATCTATGCATCATCATTTAACAAACTAATTCACATAATCAACCTTATATAAATTAACATAGTTATATACCATTTAAAGTTTTAAAACTTATCTTATAAAACCTTAAGAGCCAAATACCATATATCCCACAATGAACACTTAAACAACATGACCAAAACAACTTAGGTGCATGTCATACTAACACCAACACACACACAAACATACAAACAAAATAGGTAGCAAAATGATTCTTGAGCTGAGTTGTTGAGAATGGATGCCTTGACACTTTTAACTAGGAAAATCTTCGTCTGAAACCTTTGCATAGAAATAAATAAAATCATACGCTGAGTATTGAAACTCAGTGATGCTAATACAATTCAAAAACAATGCATTAAGAATAATCTAAAGTAAATATATATATATATATATATATAACAAATATCAATTACATCAATGTTTATCACTTGAATTCATCATATCATTTTTCTAACATTCTTAATCATTTCAATATCACTTTCAATACTTATTCATTTTAGGCCTTATTATCTGACGATAGACATTAGGACGAATACTCAAATCTATTTAACAAGTGAATCCATAATACTCTGATGAATGAGATTATTCTACTCTGCCATCTCGGGTTGTCCAACAATAATGACTTTTAAAATTTACTAATTCTACCATCTCGAGTTGCCCGCTTACGATAGTTTTTTATAATTGTCCATACTACTCAATATGCCATCTTGGATTTCCCAAAAATGATGGCTACTATATCAATGACCCTATGCCATGCTAGCTATATCTGAACTACATCTAACATCGTTTAATGGGGCATTAACATCACAATCATCTTTGTAATGCATATAATCATAATATCATCATTTAAACACTATTTACAAGCAATCATAATTTATAACATATTTTGAATATCACTAATTGAAACCATTCTTCAAAGTTTACGAGGAAAGATACCATCACCTCAATTCATAATCTTATTGAATATAACAAGAAAGTAATCTACGCAAGCAAATCAAAATTGAATTATAGAAGCACAAACTAGAAGCAACTATTCATTGTTGACTTTAGTTTTTCCTTTGTCCTGAAATGTTCCTATGTCATTTTTAGCTATAAAATTAAACTCAAATATAGAAACTTATTAATAAATATAGGCATGAAGGAATTTATTACAAAGTTTGGTTACAGAAACTCATTAATTAAACTCAAATACAAAAACTCATTAATAAATATAGACATGAATGCATTTTTAGCTCTTACTATTCAAACATAATTTACGATAATTTAGACATGAATGCATTTATTACAATTTAATCCTTCAAATTCTTAATATTCGATAACATCAATACTCTACATTCTATCGATCAATTTATATCGACTTAATAAATATAGCACAAAAACTTCTCACATTCGATTTATAATATAAATTCTAAGAATTTTTAATTTTATTCGATTTGGTCTCTAATATAAAATTAATTATGTAGCTTAACATGTACCTACTAACATAGTTTTAGCATTAGTCAAGCTCAACATTCAAGAATCAGTTTAATGGCAACTTAATAGATACTTAACAATTAAAGAAATTAATACATGATTTATCTTAATCACGCTTTTATGATTTAATCCCTATACTAAAATTCATAAAGAATTTGATTACCTTAATTAATTTTTGAACGAATGCTGAATGGAAGAAAAGAAAATTTCTTTTTCTTTCATTCTACAATGGACGACACTAGGAAGAAGGAGATTAGCCTTTTTCTTCTCTCTCCCACTTTCTCACATTTTAACTTAGTTTAATGGGATTAACTTATTAATGTAAACCATTATAATATAAATTAACCATACTAATAATAATCAGTGCACATAATCATTACATTCCACTAATTCAATATGAAATTGGTTAATTTATTCTATGGCCCCTCACTAAATTTCTAACAAGTCCTATTTCATTTTCTAAATTTACACTTTTACAATTTAATCCCAATACTAAAATTACTAACCAATTCATTTTAATTCTACTAAATAGTTTAATTTATCATTTTCACAAAGCACATGTAAATTGTCACTTCCAAACTTAATCATCTCATTTTAATAATTCAACTTCAATAACTTAATTTTTCGACATCGAGTCGTTTAATCGAACTTATAAAATACTTTGAAACAACTATTCAAAATAGAGATTAAATATATGTAATATTTTATGTAACGACGGTTTTTTTATCATTTTAATTAATATCAGTAATTAATTAAAGTTTATTTTAAATAATAAATTTTTATTCTTAATTTACATCAATCAGTATACAAACTATCATAATTTTATATCATATTATTTTTATTTTTCAATCATAATATTTTTTTAACTTTAATAAATATAAAATATTAAATTTGATACATATAACATTGTACAGAATAAAAATTAGTATTATATATTACAAGGTCTTTAGATTTTCACTGTGTGCACACTATAAAAATTTCACATGTGTTAAAAAGAGAAAGTGAGCATTTGTGGAAGGAAAATTTGCAACATAATCTCTCATTTTTATATAATTTTTAATGGTGTTCTACAAACTATATTTCATAATAAGTCCTTTTAATTTACTTTAATTATTAATTAAATTTACAATTTTACATACCAAATCACTATAAATTTTAAAATCATTTTTATTTTAAATTTTTACTATTTTTATAAATTAAATACACTATTAAAATTAAAATATATATTTAAAAATATAAATAATGTTACAATAAATTATTTAGTGGTCATGATATTTAAATTTAATTAGCAATCTATATTTTCTAATTAATAATTAAAATTAAGTATAAGACTATATATAAAAATAGAATTTCACACAATCTAATATTTTAATATTTATATTTTAAAATATAATTTATTTAAATTCACTTTAATATCAATTATTATTTTTAAATTAAAGTTATATATTATATTTTAATTTGGTATTACAAATTTTATAAAATATTTTAAAAATACATACATTGCACGGAGTAAAAAAAAAATAGTAAAATATAATTTATTAAATTGCAAGATGTAAAGAATCCCATTTCCTTATAATCAAAACTACATCTTGGATTGTAAAAAATGCGTAGAAGATTTTTGAGATTTGCCACACAAAATTATTTGGCACACCCCAAAAACTCAAAACAACTTAGCACAAAAAAAGAAGAAGAAAGAAGGTGCAACAGAAAAGAATCATCATTAAAAAAATGAAAAAGAAGAAGAAGAAAGACTATTTTTGGGTCTCTTAGGTTGTAAAACAGTGAAATAAAAAGTGAGAAAAGTAGGACTATTCGTTCTATTTATAAGTTTATTTTATATTTTTTCGGCTACCTTGAGTAACTGGCAATATAAAATAAATTTCATAAGATTGTGATTTTTTAACAACATAATAATTTAAAAATATTACCCTATTTTATTATTATGTAATATTCAAATAAATATATCACCTTTATATATATATATATATATATATATTTATAAAACAGAAAAATAATAACGTAGATAAAGTATAAATAAGAACATTCTCTCTAAAAAAACATTGGAATTTAGATAACTGATTATTTTATTTATAGGTGATAGTTTTATTTATTTAATAAAATTTTATATTTTTGAATTTTATTATATCATCATTCTTATTGTATAAAATTTTAAAATTTTATTCATATTTCATCATAAACCTAAAACTTTATAATAATTGATATGATATGATTTAATTCTTAAAATAATATAAGGTAAAATTAGAAATAATCATTTTAGGATTAAAGTTAAAATTGAAGGTTTTTACCCACAAGTACAAAGCATGATTAATTCTTCATCCTCGCTATCAAACTAAGATCTTACGCAAGTTGAGTTAGTTTTTAAGAATTATCTCTCCAACTATTTAAATAGATAAATAACATGTTTCAACATATTTGACTCACGTCTTTCTGTAATAATAATTATACTAATGGCAATCAAGAGAATAAAGATACCAAAATTTGAATTATGATATTTGGGGTTTGGTATCCAATAACTATAACATTTTAATGGTGAATAGTCAATTTTAGTTCTTATACTTTTTCGAATTTTAAAATTTTAATTCGGATCCAAACAAAAGTAGCTAAATTCAATTACTGTCTTATATTATGCGTACAATTGTAGATTTTGTTCATATTCTTCAACTAAATCATTCTAAGCCCCTATACTTTTTTTAAATTTTCAAATTTCAGTCTTGATACAAATGATAATTGTTGATCCATTAACTGAATTTCTAGTGAGTAATATGTGAAAATAATAAGCAAAAATGGTGTTACATATATAGTAACAACTACACTATTAAGTTAATGAATCTATCAGTTATCATTTTGAAAGAACTAAAATTTAAAAATTAAAAAAGTACAAAAACTAAGATTAATAAAATTAAAATACAAAGACTAAATCTATAATTTTTATAAACTAGAGGGACTTGCAGAATTTAACCAAAGTTAAAATATTAAATGAAAATTAAAAACATGACCGAGTTGTCGGATATCCAAGTACGGTGAGAAAGAAATCACAGTTGGAGTCCCTAATTTTATGTGAATAAATGAAAACATGGCCTGCGTGTGTATAAATTTATGACATCCCAGCACAAATTTTTTTTTTAATCTTTGGTTTTGTTCTGACATGTCTGACGTCCCATCAAGGTCCCCTTGCTTTCCCAGTCTCCTCTTACATTACATTACATTAGCTTTCCCGTAATTTAACATCTGTTTTCTTTCCTTCCCTTCTCTCTCTCCTTTTTTGTTATCTTTCACTCTCTTTCATCGTGTTTTGTTTTGTCCTCCGATGATGAGCCACTCAAAGAAAAGGAACATCTCCAGTTGCAGACGCAACAGTCAGTGTAACTGACCAAAACTAGCCAACAACTTACGCACTCTTTGATCATGTTGATGCTGCTCAAGGTATTCCAACACCACTCTCTCCTGCTTGCTTTTCTTTAATATTTAATCCTGTGTACACATTATTTGTAAGTTTTCCCTTCCATCTCTTCTGCAAATTAGTACCTACTCAATACAATTCTATTCATACCTAACCTTTTGCTTTGCTTCACCTGGTTTTCTTTTTTCTTTTTGCTGTTGTTAATCTATAACTCTCCGGTTGCATATATATATATAGAGAGAGAGAGAGAGCACTTTCATGGCCATAAACTAGTATGATTTTTCCATTATTAAAGCTCTGTTATATATATATAATATATCTGGGCTGTTACAAATTACCTACTCAGTTTTAGGTATAGAATTCAGTTCACTGTGTTTCCTTCTTAGTTCTTTGTGTATATAATGAAGTAATGAACTCTGCAAATATCAGTATCCACTCAGTTCAAGTTTTGAGTTTATACTCAAACTCTGAAACATGATCCCTTTCCTTTTGATTCTTTTCACTTCTCAAATATCTCTTTCTTACAGAAAAAGTTGCTTCATTTACATATTCTAAATCTCTAGGCACTAACCATTTTTACTTTTTTCTACAAATATTGTATAACTGCTACAAGTCATAATTTATTATTTTCCATTTTATTCCTTTGGGAAAGAATAAAAGAGCTTTGCCTAACACGTTTTTGGGTAGATGAGGCTTTAAATATTTGAAAATAATTAATCATATTCGTCTGAAATAAATATTCATAATTAAACCTCACTTTTCTTATAAAAAAATTATGTGAGATGATCCCATCGATGCAACTCATCAGTAAAGATGATTAGAAATTAATTTTGAAATGGTTTTTGGAGCTTTCTAATTCCATTTTTTAGGGTTTCAAAGCTAGCTTTAGTTAAAAATTATATTACCCAGCTGGTGCACCAAATTATTCTCTGCAACAAAATAATTAGAATTTGTCGTATGCAACTATATAAATAACATAACAATTTCATGGATGAAAAAAATAAAAATTAATTAATCAATATCTTTAAAAATAAAGATTATTGAAAAATAATTCAAAAATATTTTTAATAATAAAAACTACATGAGAAACTAAGAAAACTGTATATATAATTGAAAACAAAATACTCAATTGATAATTTTGGTAAAAGAATTTAAGAAAAAGCTGCATGGAAGATGAGAAAAAAGAGGATAGTTTTTTCTTTTTGGCCTTTACCTATATAATCATAATAATGTGTATATATATTTGACATAATTAAAATTATTAAAATTTTGAAACAACTTATTCTGGTAATTACAAATTTTGTGGTTAGAAATAACAGCACCGTATAGTAAAAAAACTTATGTAATAAATATATTTAGAAAAATAATATATAAAAAAAGAGATTTTGATTAAAATGGTAAAATTAATATATTAAAAATTATGAAAATTTTTTGCTCAAATTCTATTATATGTATTTTCGAGGTTTCATATAAAATAAATATTCTCATATTTTTATAAAAAGGAATGAATTTTTAATAATTTCTTAATTAAGTTGGAATCCGATTAATAAATATCACTAATTTAGTCAACCCTCTAAATAATGTTATAGACAAAATTATTATTTATATTTTGATTTATTTATTTATTTATTATTATTATTATTATTATTATTATTATTTTAAGTATCTATATTATATATAATGTGTTTCGTTGAGTTAGTATCATGATTTAATTCGACATAAAATTGATGAAAGAAATTATGAATATTAATACAATGTATTATTGTCTTTTACTATTTTATATGACATTTTTAAATAAAACAACTAAAAATAAAATGTTTAAAAATTAAAATTGAGGTGCACTAAATAGAGCTCATTTTATCACTTTACCTATAATTGAATTATCAAATATTTTTTATAAATATAATTGTAATGTTAAATTTTTTCACCAATATTGTAAGTGTGATAAAATGTAGTATTTAATAATTTAATTGATCGAATGATGACTCATGAAATTAAACTTAGTCAAAGCTTTATTGTACCGATTTTATAGACAGTCACTTTAATTATTATACTGATTTTAGAATTTGAAATTAATAATAATATGTATAAAATTAAAATAAAAATGAATTTAAATTGTGAGTAAATATAATCTTATAAATATATTTTATTTTATTTTTCTGTAATTTCTTCACTGAGTCACCGAACTCAGCGAAATGCTTTATAATGTTATAGAGATAGTGATGTAGATAGGTACCAGAGCTCCATTGAAGCAAGCATAATTGGCCGAATCACCTAAATCTTTATGTTCTTTCATTTTACCTGTTGCTTTATCATCATCATCTTCTTCTTCTTCTTGGGGTTTCTATTTCTTCAGAAAGAATTTACTCCAGAACAGTGGAATCTATTTTTTACCGTGATATCGTTCGAATTATACTGTTTCCTTTTTTTTCATATACATCTTTCAATCATTGAAAAATATATATGTACTATCTATGAAATGAACAGAAATTAGATTGTTTAATATATTTACTTTGATTTATCTATCTGCCTAAAGTTTCACTAAAAATAAAATACATCAAATATTCCTTGTGTCCCAGAAAATGCAGGTGAAGGTCGATCATCTGATCTGGATTACGAAGAACATTGATTGGACTGACACAACTGCTTGTATGTAGTCTAGAATAGCTTTAACCCCACCGATCGAACTCAATCATGAAACCCATAATTGACCTTGAAGTTGATGCCCCGGAAACCGGGTCCGATGTTAGCAGCCAAGTAGCTTCGAACTTGTACACCCAAGAAGCATCAGTTGCTCCCTCTAATGAAACAAATTCAGACCCTGTTTCACTTGATTTAACTCTATGTTTTAACATCGATGGGAGAGATTCCGTAGGTCTCTCATTCACAAGCACAAGTGAAAGCAGCAACATTGACCCTGCATTACGCACAACAGCGTCAGCTATCCCTCGAGTTTTCCCCTGCAACTATTGCCACCGAAAATTCTTTAGTTCCCAGGCTCTTGGCGGCCACCAGAACGCTCATAAAAGAGAAAGAACGTTGGCAAAGCGGGCAATGCGAATGGGGATTTTCTCAGACAGGTATGCAAGTCTTAGTCTCGCGACTTTGCCTCTGCATGGCATGGCCACCTCTTTCAGGTCATTGGGGATAAAAGCACACTGTTTGGCACACCAAAGCTTTGCACCAGCTACGAGAACACCAGACACCAGAAACAATGCTATAGTTGAACATGGTTATCTTGGTCTGCCAATCTTCATGGAAGACGATGAGACGGAGCTGTTGTGGCCTGGTAGTTTCCGTCAGATAGCTCAGGCAGCTGCAGGAGGTAGTAATGCTGATCATCCAGGTTTTGTACTGCCTGGAAGTTCTAATATGAATTTTCTAGAGGTTAAAGAACCAGTGGACCTGGAAGACAGTTCAGCACCAGACCTGACCTTGAAACTTTGATGCTTTGCCTCTTTAAAAACAAATTCATGACCCTATCTTAAAGTTGATCTCACATTCGCTCCCAGTTACTCCGGAGTCTAATCTTAAAAAAAGTAAAAGTTCTGAGAGTTTATTTTCTTTATTCCTAGAATTTGAAAACAAGATCCTGCTTGGAGATACTAATCTTTTTACCACTCCGTAGTCCGTTCATTATCTTGAATTTGCTTCTTTTGTACAGCAAGACGCGCACAGAACTATGCCTGAGCCTGGCTAGCCTTTTCCCTCTGCTTTTATTTTTCTCTACAGGTGTTTCTTATTAATTAAACTTTTTTTTTTTCCTTTTTGCGAGTTATACAACTACAATTACTAGAAGAATAAATGCTTAATGATAAAATCTTTCAAAATGCCTCAATTGGATAAATTGACTTATTTTTCACAATTCTTCTGGTTATGCCTTTTCCTCTTTATTTTCTATATTCCAATATGCAATGATGGAGATGGAGTACTTGGGATCAGCAGAATTCTAAAACTACGGAACCAACTGCTTTCACACCGGGGGAACAACATCCGGAGCAAGGACCCCAAGAGTTTGGAGGATATCTTGAGAAAAGGTTTTAGCACCGGTGTATCCTATATGGACTCTACTTTATTCGAAGTATCCCAATGGTGTAAGGCTGTCGACTTATTGGGAAAAAAGAGGAAAATAACTTTGATCTCTTGTTTCGGAGAAATAAGTGGCTCACGCGGAATAGAAAGAAACATATTCTATTTGATCCATACCTTTTTAAAAGTGTTTAATACAAAAACTTTTCAAATGTGCTCAAATAAGAGCTTCTCAACCGTGGTACACCAAGTTACAAATTATGTTTTTATGTTTTTATTTTCTTTTCAAGTAATATATGATTAAATGGTTATGCGTTTTTAATCTAAACATACCATCATTCACTTAATTTTTACTAAAAATTGGCGAAGTGTGTAAAAAACTCTTATTTGAGCACTTTTGTAAATATTAAGCCATTATATGACTATTTTGAAATGTTTGACCCTTACGCGAGTAACCTCTAAAAAGTTGAACCCTAATTTGAGCATTTAACCTTATTAGAATAAACCTATAACATTTATACTAATTATAAAATCATTGACTAAGTTTAGTACCAAAGAGTTTATAAAAATAAAAGCCTACTGTTTCAACTCCAGAACTATAAAGAATCTATTTGGTTACAACGTGTTTGCCCCCTTGGTGAAGTCCCTAAAGGTGACCCTTATTTTATGTACATGACACTTTTTTTTAATGCCCCTTGTTTTATTACGATCTGACTTAGTCCCTCATCAAGTTCCTAATATTAAGTATCCTGCAATCACAAATCAACCCTTGTAAGTTTAAATGAACTTAGTGAGCTTCATAATTCACATACCTACCCTACCTTACTGGGGGTTTGAATAAATAATATTAATGAATACAATAGACTTCCCTTCTCGTTTCTAGTATTCTCCTTAATCCGTCATAGCGGACTTTACCCTTACCCCGAACCTATCTTCTAGCGGATAAGATTAGCAGTTTCCTTTCGTTCGCTCTATCAATCTTTGATCAGCCTTGTCATTCCCTCTGAGTGGTTCACTTTCTCAACAGATTCTACCCTTCTTTTACTTAATTTCCTTTCTATCCTTTGACCCCAATGTGGGCATCTTCTTTCCACTATTATGCACTATTAATGAAACCTTTAAGGCCAATATTCCTAAGTCTCTTGATGCCTATTCTTAACCTCATTTGTTCATGGCGAACTCTTGCCTTACCTTCCATCCTTTGTAGGACCAACCAGGTCCCACGCCACCCTGGCGGGCTACATCTTGCTTAGTTTATTTAGTGATCGAATTACTACTGTGTAATTCGTTTTATGCATTTTATCTTACTTTTATGCATAGTGCGTTCTTTTACTACAAACCACTCTGGCCTTTATTACTCAATCGGACGTTGCTATCCAAATTCTCGATTGCTTTTTCATACCGCATGCTTCGCATACATTGCCCTTTTTTCCGATACTTCCTCAAGGGTTTCCCTTTTAAGGGGTAGCCTTGATAGATATATTTGTCATTCTGTTTATCCTTCTTCATCAATGGGTTTTAACCACCCTTCCCTTCCTCAGGGTTAATTGGCGTACATATGTTACACAACTAATTTACGCGGTTTCTCTGAACGACCTCGAAATATCCTTTATGGCAAGTCCTCACCCACGATCTTTGGTTAAACCACTTCCCGTACGCCTGAATATTAGGTACCACTGGTACTTCGACTTCCATAACAACTTCCTATTTAGCATCCTTATACCCCTTTAGGTTACACAACTACTATTCCCGTATCCTTTCTAATTTCTGTTAAGTTCCCATTCACTGGTGGACTCATTCGACCCATTACTCGACCATCGCTCGTCGATACTTCTATGTTCCTTTCAACCATTTTTCCCCATTAGCAGGCTGTCTCACAATTTTTGTTATGACTTTCCTCTTATGTTTATTGTCCTGGTGGACTTTCACTCTTTTTCTCTCCATACTACCATAGTCGAGCTATGGTATTCAAAAGTACCTCATGTTTAATGTCCTGGTGGACTTCATTAGTTGCTATAGTCGAATTATGGTCCTACCTCCCTGATCCTCATGTTTATTGTTTTGGCGGACTACCTCGTGTTTAATGTCCCATCGGACAATCTTTGATGCCATAGTCTCTTTTAGCTATGGACTTACTCATTCTACTGTCAAATCATCACTTGATGCCATAACATCTTTTAGCTATAGACTTACTCATTCTACTTTCAAATCATCACTTGATGCCATAACATCTTTCAACTATTGATATGTGCATGGGAAAGACAAGTATTAAGGTTCCCTTACCTAACTCATCAGATGCATTGCAAGTCCCTTTAGGTCTAATTACGCGATCTAAGGCTAAGAAAATTAAGGAGGCCCTTACTGGATTGGTACAATATGTTCGGGCCAAGAGTGAATATGCTTTCGAACTTAAAGTGGAAGCACAACCGTGCAATATGTTAATTGTACATCATGAATCGATTGATTGCACCATGAATCAATTATTTTTTTTTGTTATGTGTTATGTTTCACCACAACATTTATTTTAAATTCCTACAGCAATAGTTTTCTTTCTTATGCATTTTGTTAAAAGGAATTTTAGCCTTGATTCATATTTATATTATCTTAGACATATTTAGTTAACCATAATGCATCCATATGACCATTCGTATTCAGCCCAAAATTCATGCATGGGAATGTTTAAAGCACCTACGAATTCATGCACTCAACAAATACCATGTGCCTCTTCGTATTCTCCATCAAGTTCCTTGAATTTGATGCATTCAAAGGGGATACATGCATTTCCAAGTACATGTATTCTGCCAAGGGGGGATAAATAACCATATTTATGCATTTCTAAAAGGGAAGCATTTAAATCATGCATAGACAACATTAAAAGGGTACATGGACATTCATATGACTATTCAACTCTTACATTAACCATCAACATACATGCACAACTAAGGGGATGTTTTGTGACCTTTTCAAGTGATACATGAACACCTACATGTATGTACGTCCAAGGGAGGGTGTAAATATTAATTGCTGCCACAAATACAAAAAACATAAAGATTCATACATAAATGGAAAAAGGGATAAATTTGTTGAATTCATGAATTAGTTTGATTCATGTATGGTCCAAATTCATGTACTTCATTTATGACCGAAATTATCCATTCATCTATTAGGCTAGTCCTATAAATAGGTTGTCATTTCTAAGTTAGAGAGAACTTTTTGAACTCTTATCAATATATTGTGAGATTATTCTCTTTCATTCTTTAAGAACATTATCTTCGAACTTATCAAGATTTCACAATCTTGTGGCATTCACTCAAAACTGATCTTATTACTTCCGTTCTCAAACTATTCAGGAGTGTCGATCAACCTATATTGTTGGTTTCTATCTCGTCATAGATAGTGGGTCGCAGTTTTCTTCATTTCAACTTTTGTTTCTATTTCAAACTTTATAAGAATCGAGTTGCATTCTCTTATAACGTTGGTTCATTTTTGGGTTTGATTTCAAAATCAAAGTTTTGTCCTATTTTAATTTAAAAGTTTTGCTTAAGTTACCTGTTTAGAACGGTTGAACAAAACAAACATCCTTGTAATCATCAACCGACTACGAGCACGTATCAATTATGGTCTTACACATTATAACCTTAAATTTACTGTTCGACAGACTACACTAGTGGCCATAGTCCAACTATGGTCTTACACCTTACGTTTTCCGTGTTAACTGTCTTGGCGAGCTACCAAGATGCTGTACTTCAACTATGGTATTAGTCTTATTTACCATGATGCTATGGCATCTTTTAGTCATGGTCTTACTCGTTTTCGTCTTGATGTTGTATCATTTTTCAACTATGGTCTAACTTATTTTAAGCGTATAGCCTCTGATTGGTTCCATGACCTAGCCATAATTTTTTCTAGTTCCTCTCTAATACACCATTCCTAACTTTGATGTTCGAACACCACAGTGTCTCCTCCACAAGGCCAGGAGCTTCATATGTCACCGGTGCACACAGTAACATCGTATGACGGTATCTAACAGAATTACCTCTCTCCCCTATTTCCCTTCCTAACTTCGCTTAAACTCGACAATATTTCCTTTACATGCATTACATGCATTCCATGAATGCAATACCATTGAATTGTAGCTAGTTCATGCACATTGAACTATAACGGTAGATACTTTTAATCCCATCCATCCTTACAAAATACTTAGCATTTTAGGGGTTGAGTTCAGAAACTCACATGATGCCTCTTCGCCTTGTTCGCCTAACTTTCCCTAATTCCAGAGCTTCCATTCTCCTGGCAGCTAAGCAAAACAACCAAATCTTAGGTTAAACCCAATGTTTTGACTTTAAACCTCAATTTTCCAAAAATATGTAGAATCCTTAAAAATGGTTTCTAGAAACTCTTAACTTTGTTTTCCAAGTCTTACATATACCGAAGAGTTTAGAACCTTATCAGCTTACTGGTTTCTTTATTTCTCCTACTCGAACCTTATTGCTTTCGCTGCATGCAAAGCTTCCCTTATTCTTTTCTTCTTCGAAACAAGTCTAGCTAGCCTGTACCTTCGATTTTGAAACTGTTAAAGATATTGAATGTTGTCATTGATGAATCTATGTAATTTTAGTTATTAAATGATGAATTTAAAATGTTGGTTGATATTTAAAAGCATTTTTTTAAGTAATTTTGATGAATTTTTTGATTAGGGACTAAATTATTGAAATAGTAAAAATACAAGGATTTGAAATTGTTACAAAAATGGGCTGTATTGGATGCCATGAATATTCATTTGGCATGGGTTTGTATTTAAAATGGTTAATTTGCATGTTTTAGGCTCAGGGACTAAATTGAATAAAAATGAAAAGTTGAGGGTAATTTTATAAAAATTTCAAAAATGACTAAATTGCGTAAAATAAATTGCTTTACTATCTAAATTAATGACCTGAATAAAATTATTAATTTAGATCAAGATTGAGTGGAAAATCGAGGAGAATAGAAAATCACCAAATAGCCCCTGTACTTTGACATTTCTGTGATTTGGCCAAGTAAGTTCGTATAATTAAAATTTAGCATTTATATACACAGGTGTTTGGTATTACATGATATTTTATATATATATATATATATATATATATATATATATGTTCCATTGTTGGAAATGAATCATTATCTAAGTTATAATATTGAATTTGATGCTCGATTTGAATTGAACGCAGAATAGAGCACATTTGTGTTTTGGTGTATTACGAGGGTTTGGAGTGGAGATGGTATTGGAGGGAGATATTGGTATATTAACCGAGGTTCAGCATTTGTTGAGAACTCTCGCGTTATACTTTCTATTTGGCGTGATTTGGGTGGATCAACTTTTATGAGCTTCTATTCAGCTCTTATGAGCTTCTGTTGGCGTATTTCGGGTGGACCAGCTCTTATGAGCTTTTGTTTGGCGTATTTCGGTTGGATAAACTCTTATGAGTTTTTGTTCAGTGTGTTCGATCTATTTGACGATGTATTATTATCCGTAAGCTGTTCTTCGAATGAAAATTCTACGTAAGGTAATTTTTTTAATGAATTTGAAAGATTTGTTATTTACTGAATATTGATCTGAACGTAAATGAATTCATCAGTTGAGATTGTGGATGATGCTTAGGTTTATGCTAAGCTTATGGTTGCATTATATCATGTTTAATACTAATGATATACATTGAAATGGTAAGTAGCCAAATATAAATATGCTTATGTTCATGTGATTGACCCCAAATGAGTTATATTCGTAAATGCACTAAATTGTGTATTGATAATGGTGATTAGGCTTATGTCAAGCTTGAGAGTATGATTGATGTTTATGCTTATGTCTGGTATTATACAAATGAAACGGGTAATAAAAGGTAATGAAACGGTAAGTTTATTATATAAATGTGATATAATGAAAAGAGATTGATGAATTGAATGATGTATTTATATATGAGAAATTACGTATGTTATGGATGAACTTACCTATAATGTGAATAAATATATTAACGAGTGAATTGATGTTGTTATTTAAGTTTATGTTTAGTAAATGAAATGGAAAGTAAGTAAAGGAAGTAATTCATAGTTTTATGAAAAAGTTAATGATGGTGAATAATGATTTATAAAATCCTATGATGTTAGGAATGAAAAATATATATATGATGTTGATAGACTTACTTATTTATGAGTTGATGGTTATGTAGTTGATAAATCTTGAGGCATTGTATATGTTTATATTTAATCTATTAAGTTCATTGTTGAAATGGAATGTTATGTTTAAAGTTTATACGAGCTTACTAAGCATTCATTGCTTATGTAGTTATTTTCCTTTACTTTACAGATTATCGAAAGCTAGGTCAGGTTGGAAGCTTGTTGAAGATCTATCACACTATCCAACGATTATATCGGTAGATTTAATATTTTGATCAAGGTTATAATGGCATGTATAGGTGGACTTGTGTCAATGAACTAGTTGTTAAGTTTGGCTTGTAAATATGGTAATATGGTTGGTGAGCTTTTGGCATTTGATGTCTTGATCATTGGTGGTTTTATTACCAAATTGATGCATGGGTTAAATGGCCAAAGTGGTATGTGTTGGCATGGTTGAAATGTGGTCAATTAGGTTATGTGTTGATATGGAATTTAGCTAAGGTTGTTTGGATGAAACATAATCATTTTGATGCAAATGTAAGTATGAATGTTTGGTTGTGATTGAGGTACCTAAATGGCATATTGGTTGAATAAACTTATAGTATATTGAAATGGTCTTCTTATGCACATTTTGTCATGTTTTGATGCCTTAATCATAGTTTATTTGGCGTAATGGTACTTGTTGAAATTGGGTGAAAGAAAAGACTTGATTTTAGCCTGTTTCTTTTCCACACGGCCTAAGACACGGGCGTGTGTCTCAGCCGTGTGTGACACACGGTCAGGCGACATGGTCATGTGTCCTATGTAGGTTGTTAATGGTTGCTTTTTAAAACTTTCACGGCCTAGCACATGGACATGTGAGGCCATTTCGAGAGTTACATGGCCTGGCACACGGGCGTGCGACTTAGCCATGTGACCCAAGTCAGTGAGTTACATGGGCACGGACACAGGCTGGGACACAGTCGTGTGTCCTTATTTCAAATGTTACATGGCCTGAGATATGGATATGTGTTTTAGCTGTGTGAGCCACATGGCCTGGTCACATAGCCGTGTGACCTCTGCAGTATAAATTTTTCTAACTTTTTCCTAAACTTTCTAAATGTTTTCGATTTAGTCCTAAACTGTTTTTATTGTATTTTTAGACCTCGAGGACTCGATTAAGGGATGTTATGAATGTATTTGTATGAAATTAGAATATGTATTGCATTAATGTATGAATTAAATGGTTTAGTGTTCTGTTTGTTTGGTAATGCTCTGTAACCCTGTTCTGATGATGGTCATGGGTTAGGGGTGTTACAGTTGAGGCCTTGGGACATGTGGAGAAATATGAGAATGTCAAGTTATGCTCCATTCAATGGGACATGTTGGCGTAAAGAAGAGTGTTTAGCTTTATGCTACACTTATGAGACATATTAAGGATTCTTTGAGCTATTCTGAGGCGATATAAGGAGATCTGCATATCCAACAAAATAGATAAGTTAAGATAAGTAAGTTTAGACAAGTATGAAAATATATTTTATGTTCCTCCATTCTAATAAGACAAGTATGTGAGCATGTTTCATGCTATACAAGATCAGTTTTTAAACAAGATCAAGCTAAGTTTTTTTAAGTATGATTTTTC
This sequence comes from Gossypium arboreum, assembly GCF_025698485.1. NCBI lineage: Eukaryota > Viridiplantae > Streptophyta > Magnoliopsida > Malvales > Malvaceae > Gossypium > Gossypium arboreum. Next base: position 49,522,678 of record NC_069076.1, read on the forward strand.
AATAAGCACATACGAAACTATTTTTACAAACTAATGTTTTCTGACAAGCAAGATATACAAACTGGGTCTTGCACCTTCTCCACCAACCCAATATGCGACATGATTTTTTAGACAAAGTTTTCTTTCTGTTTTAAACTTTTTATTTTTAAACATACTCCAACGATTCATAATTCTTCATTGATTCGCAATGAACTCACCCACTCCTCTCTTACTTCGCAGCTAAAAAAATCACAGATGGTAGTGGTGAGGTAGATGACTCGGGAAGGCCCATCCCTAAATCGGTGAAATTGGGAAATAGGTGATGGGGTTTTATTTGTGTGGGTTTAGTTTTATTATAAGGTACATCTGATATTGAAACCATTTCCTTAATGTTACTTTGTTTTGATTTATTACCAATTTTTTCGAGCGATATTTGCTTGTTAATATTTTTCCTGATATGAATAAAGTCTGATGTTTCCATTATTTTTCCCTACATTCGTGCGATGTTATATTACTTATATAACAAGCCAAACCCGACCTTTTAGGAGGATTCGAGTAAGACATGTCACTATAGAGAAATCATCAATCTTTAAAATTATTTTTGGCGTATACTTTGTAAACTTAGGGTTTTGTATTCAAATTTTAATACAAATAATAAAATAAGTGTAAGCCATGTGGCATATAAGCTTTAAAAAGAAAATTTTTTATCGTATGAAATATAACACTAAAAAACCATTTCATATCTCAAATGAAGCTTCATAAAAACATAGTTTATCGATCATAGGTATCAAACACAAATTCTTCTCAAATTACAATCAAACGTCACCCCCATAGTACAAAATAACAGAAGTCTCATAACAGTAGATGTCCTCTGGTGTAGTCTAACAAAATGTCTTCCTTTAACGATAAGCCTGAGAAGGAAAAAGGGAAACGACGTAAGTTCAAAAAGAAGTCTTAACAATAACCATTAATACTTCAAGTAGATCACATCAAAGAGTCAAGCACAATCATATAGTTCGCCAGATGGCGTGTACCAGATATAGACAATCTATTCGTCGATTTACTATTCCTTTGGCGCATACACTACACTCATATAACCATACAGATAAACCTTTTTCATACCAACCATGTACCTAAGTCCTTAACCAGATTCGTATAATATATTCCATTCATATTCCTTTGCTTGTATCCTTTGTCATGATCTGCCAATTTGGTTTGCAGCATACATTTGCCCTACCAGAGGCTACACAACCATTTTCATATATTACGATCTATTAGTTCAATGAACATTCCATTGAAGGCATCACCATGAATATTTTTCCTTAACATTATTTTCATGATTCAGCCTATATCATTCTTGATAGAACCAGAAGGTAGTAGCTTAAGCATGAAGAATGGTTACACTTTAACACAAACATTATAGACCCATACTGACAACTCTGAACAACCACTTTTCATATACGCACAGTTCACCTTTACAAATCATAAGTATTTACCGTACATGAATTATAAAATAGGAATGCCACACACATGGAAGTATGAAGGAACTCACCAGAAATACAGAAAAATCTATATAGCAGGACCTTTGCCTTTATTACTCGGCCTACAGTGTCTTGAGCTAAAATATAAATAATTAAACTTATCAGATCATTACACCATCGAACCCAAACATGCATGCAAGAAACATTAACATTTAACCTAGAATTAAGAAAATCCTATTAATCTAATACTTATACATGTAGAGTTAAAAATACATAAATAACTATGAAACTAACCTAGGATTCATAAGTATTTGCTAGAGAGCTAAAACAAATATAGGAGTTGGCTGAATACAGCAAACCCAACTTCATACAGGTTTTTGGACTTAAGCTTTTTAGAGAATACAAAGAAAATCAAGAAGAAGATTGATACAAAGAAAACACAATTTTTTTTCAATGAAGACATTGATATCCTTAAATACCTAAGCATAGAGACAAGGTTTAATGGAAGGATCAGATTATTCCACTAACACTCTTGATTTTTGTGATTAAGTGCACTTACCATCATTTTAGTCTTATCAGCTATAGTATCTTAATTCCATTCTAACTAGTTCTCACGTGGGTAACTAAATTATTTTATTAAAGTAATAAACAAATCTATTAACTACAAACTTAATGAATTCACCTAAACTTCTAGGATGATGTATACTCAACAGAAGAATCTGCCAACCCACAGATCTTGCCAAAATATAGGATTCATCAATTGGCACATACACAAAATACTATACTTATACAAAATTAACATTTTACTTTCTCAGAACCAGACTTAATACCATGACATAATAAACAGTAACCAGATACAAAGACTTCACCAGGCAAGCTATTACAACTCTCCCCTAGTTAGAAAATTTTTGTCCCCGAAATTCATACCTGAAAATAACTGAGGATACTACTCTTTCATTTGGTTTTCTCTTTCCCATGTAGCTTCTTCAGTACTATTGTTTCTCTATAGAACTTTTACTAAGAGAATTCTTTATTTCTCAGCTTTTTTACCTCTTTTGCTGGAATATAAACAGGTTCTTCTGCATAAGACAAGTTCAGTTCAACCTCTAATTCTTCAATCTGAACAACATGATCAGGATTGGATCTATACTTTCTCAACATAGATACATGAATCATGTTGTGAATCTTTGATAGCTCAGGTGGCAGAGCCAATCTGTAAGCTATAGGCCCAACTTTCTCAAGAACTTCATAAGGTCCTACAAACCTTGGACTTAGCTTTCCTTTCTGGTTAAATCTAATAATTTTCTTTCAATGAGATACTTTCATAAATACCTTATCCTCAACTTCAAATGAGATTTCTTTTCTTTTCAAATTTGCATAAGCTTTCTGATGATCCTGTACAACCTTTAAATGATTTCAAATAACAGAGACTTTCTCTTCAATTTCTCGTACTAATTCAGGACCCACTAATTTTCTTTCACTAAGCTCCATCCAACAAATAGGTGTTCTACACCTTCTACCATACATAGCTTCAAATAAAGTTATTTCAGACTGGCGTGAAACTATTATTATAAGCAAACTCAACTAAAATAACATACATTTCCCAATTTAGTTCAAAATCAATTATACAGCTTCTCAACATATCTTCCAAAATCTGAATAATTTTTTCAGACTGACCATTAGTTTCAGGATGAAATGCAAAAAAAAATTTACCCTAGTTCCCATAGATCTCTGTAACTGATTCCAAAACCTTGAGGTAAACCTTGGATATCTATTAAACAGTATGGAAGAAGGAATTCGGTAAAGGCGCACTATCTCAGTAATATACAATTCAGCTAACTTCTTCAGAGAATAAGTAGTATTCATAGGCAGAAAGGGAGCTGACTTAGTAATCCGATCTACTATTACCCATATAAAATTCTTCTTACAAGGATTGAGAGGTAAACCTGATACAAAATCCATAGTAATTCTATATCATTTCCACTCTGAATTTTCTAAAAGATACAATTTACCTGAAGGTACCTGATGTTTAGTTTTGACTCTCTGACAAGTTAAACAAGTTGAAACATACTCTACGATTTCTCTTTTCATACCAGACCACCAATATGAGCTTTTCAAATGTCCATAAATTTTGACGCTCCTAAGATGGAGTGAAAAAGGTCCCTGATGAGCTTCCCTTAATAACTCTTTCCTCAGTCCATTCCCAATTGGTACAAACATTTTATTTATGAATCTTAACTCACCATCATTTCCTTGATTGAAATTTGTTGCTTTGCCAAACTTCATTCTCTACTTAAACACTTCACATTGAGCATCTTTCATCCGCTCCTTTAATATATGTGAAAGAAAGGTTGGTTTTACTACCAGTTCTATTTGCAAGGATCCATTATTAGACATATTCACTTTTACTCAAAGAGACAATAACACTACCACAGTTTTTCTACTCAAAACATCTACCACCACATTTGCCTTTCTTGGATGGTATTCAATGATCAAATCATAATATTTCTACGACTCTAACCATATCATTTTATGCAAATTCAGAGAATACATGACACTTATCTCTATAAAAATAATGTCTCCAAATCTTGAATGCTAACACCACTGCCTTCTGTCAATTCTAAGTCATGAGTTGGATAGTATCTCTCATGAACTTTAAGCTGACGTGATGCATAAGCTATAACCTTTCCTTTCTGCATGATTACACATCCTAACCCATTCAAAGATACATCAATATAAACCGTATACTCTATCCCAGACTCTGGTTGTACCAACACTAGAACTTTTATCAATACTGTTTTCAATTTCTCAAAACTCTATTGACATTCATCATCCCACTCAAATTTTTCTTTCATTTTTAGTAATCGAGTCAGAGGTAATGCTATCATAGAAAACCCTTCATAAATCTTCTGTAAGAACCAGCTAATTCTAGAAAACTGCAAACGTTAGATGAATTTTTGGGCGTATTCCACCCAAGAACTGCCTTTACCTTGACGAGATCAACTTTAATACCATCAGAAGGGATAACATGTCCCAAAAATGTACCTCTCTAAGCTAAAACTCGAACTTATTGAACTTAGCATACAACTGACTATCACGCAGATTTCTCAGCAAAATTCTTAAATATTCCTCATGATCAGTCTCATTCTTAGAGTAAACCAATATGTTATCAATAAAAAATCACTACAAACTAATCTAAGTATGATTGAAATACTCTGTTCATCAAATCCATAAATATATCAAGCGTATATGTCAATCCAAAAGGCATTAACCAAAATTCATAGTGACCATACATTGATCGAAAAGTTGTCCTACATACATCATCACCTTTAATCCTTACTTGATAATATTTATACTCAAATCAATTTTAGAGAAAACTGTAGCCTCACTTAACTAATCAAATAGTTTTTCAATCCATTGAAGAGTATACTTATTATTTATTATGACTTTGTTCACCTAGCAATAATTTATACATAGGCGCATAGTTCCATCTTTCTTTTTTACAAATAGAATTGGTGCACCTCATGGTGACACACTTAATCTAATAAAGCCCTTATTCAATAGATCTTGCAACTACTTTTTTAAATCTTTAAGTTCCAACGGTGCCATCCTATATGGAGTACAAGAAATAGGTCCTATTCCAGATTCTAGTTTAATCGAAAACTCTACCTCTTTCTCATGAGGCATTCTAGGAAATTCTCTAGGAAACACATCTACAAATTCTCTTACCGCAGAAACTTGACTAATCTCTTTTCTTGATTCAGATGAATCCTTGAAATAAGATAAATAAGCAACTGTGCCTTGAATAATCATTTTCCTGGTGGACATTGCAAAAATTATCAAGTTTTCCAATTTACTCAATAAACCAGGCATCAGCACTTCTTTACCCTCAACATTTCTCAAGCGTACACTTTTAGTTTGAAAATCAACCATATCATTATGTCTTGTCAACTAGTCTAACCCTAAATTTTTATTAAACTCATTGGAACTCAATAACAACAAATCTGCCAAAAATCTATACTCACTAAAAACTAATGGGCAATTTCTAATCAACTTATTCATCACAATTCTTTGACCTAAGGGATTTGTTACTAGCACATTCGTTTCAGAGTATACTACTTCAAGATTAAGACCCTTTATACTTTAGTACAGATATATTAATGAGTAGATCCTGGATCAATCAAAGCATAAATACAGTTACCATGAAAAGAAAATTTACCAGTTATTACTTCAAGCAGATCAAAATCCTCCTTAGCTTTTATCATATAGGCTATTGCTGATACTCTAGAACTTAAAAGATTTTTCCTCTGTGTTCCCTATACTAAACCAGATTTAGTTGTCATTCCAAATCTACTCTTATGCTGAATCTTTTGAGAGCTTTTAACTGATTGTTCAATGCTTAATTCAATCTTTAACCGTATGATCTTTGGACCTACATCCAAAACATGCCCTTAAACTCTTCCTGGATTCAACACCATAATTCCTACCATATTATTCACATTCACGTTTCATCATTCTAAAACTACCAAAACTTTCCATAGAATCAGTTGGTCTATTGAATCATTCACATCTGAAACTTATGAACTTTGAATCTTTTTTCGAAGCTGAAAAAGTTTGATATCTAGGTTTCTTAAAACTTGCTATCGAGAGAAGACTTCACCTGCCTCTCTTTATCCTTTCACTTTCAAAATTCCTGCTCCTATCTCTAATGATAAATCTCATCTTGTGAGCTTTTGCTGTCATTGTTGTAAGTGTTTTACATTTAGCTGCTACAGCCAGTGCACGAATCTCATCCTTTAATCCCTATTCAAACTTATCACATATTTCTTTTTCAGTTTGAAACATGTTCTTTGCATAGCGACTAAGTTTGAGAAATTCCTTCCCATATTCAATAACTGATGTAACACCCCTAACCGGAATCCATCGCCGGAATAGGGTTACAGAGTATTACCAAAGTTTATAGGTCAAGTAACAGACATTTCATAAACGTTTAGCGTTCATATCATATTTTAATTAAATTTAATCATATAGTCCCGTACATGAGCCCTCGAAGCTGAAATCATGCATTAGAATCATGTCTGGACTAAACCGGGTACTCAGAAATCTTTTTGTAAAATTTCCAAAATTTTTCCTAAGTGCAGGGGTCACACACTCGTGTGGTCAAGCCGTGTGAACCACGTGCCAGGACACACCCATGTCTCGGGCCGTGTAACTCTCTAACTTAGGTCACACGGTCACGTCACACACCTATGTGCTAGACCGTGTATAGGTGTAGGGGTCACACGGCCAAGCCACACACCTGTGTGCCAGGCCATGTGATCAATTCTAAGCATTTTGTTTTGACATTTTAAAGATGCAGGGGACACACGGCTAGATCACACGCCTATGTGCTAGGTTGTATGTCACACACGGTTAAGATACACGCCCGTGTCTCTGCCTATGTAGACAAAAATAGGATATTTTTCAAGCCACATTTCTCATCCAATTTGTCTTCCTTTTACACTAATACTTTAATATATTCACAAGCCATTTTTAAAACAATTAATTCAAGACAAAATCAAATCTCATGCATGTCATAACATCATAATTGACATTTTCCCTTGCCTCAAATACAAAAAAAAATATTTCTTCATCTGTTCAAAATACATCTAATTAACATATCTTTCTCTAAACTTTCCTAGAAAGAAATCTCAGCCAATCATTTGCCCAAGAGTCACACTAACCAAAGTTTCCCACCATTGGTAAGCTTCTTTTTCTAACAACGATATAGTATATCTAGGACTATCCTCAGAAGTACATTTCAATTCCTTTATCACCCTACATAAACAAGATAACTACTACTCAATCACAGTGAGATAATAACCTTTATCACCAAAGAACTCATTAGTACATCTTTTCCTACTTTCTCTTACAAGGTCAACCTTAGGTGGAGCCATAGAAGGTACTAGACGAGCAGAATTTGCTAGGCGAACCACTTTAGGCTGTGGTTATTGTGGCTGTTGCTATTGAGGCTCTTGATTATTTCCTATAAATTGGTCGAATAATTGTGTCATCATAGTGAAAAACACATTCCTAAATGCATTATCTACATTTTCCATATTAGTTGCAGTTGTAGCTTGTTCTTGTGTTGACATATGACTTTCTATTTCTTTACATGTGGCTTCTCAAGAACCATCAGACATTTCCTTATATTATTACAAAATAAATTCTAACTTAAAACAAAACATTAAAGACTAAGCCCAAGGTGTACTATGCATGATGAGGAGTGACACAACCATCAGTTTTACGAGAATCGACTAAACCTTGGCTTTGATACCAACTTGTAACATGCCAAACCCGACCCTTTAAGAGAATTCGAGTAAGATATGTCACTACAGAGAAATCATCAATCTTTAAAATTATTTTTGGCATATATAGGGTTTTGTATTCAAAATTTAAGACAAATAATGAATAAGTGTAAGCCATATGGTGTATAAGCTTTAAAAAGAAAATTTTTCATCGTATGAAATATAACACTTGTCGAAACCTTTTTTTTTTTTTCAAAACAACGGTCAATTTTTAGTTTGAAAATGAAAATGAGAGTCGCCACCAATCTTTTCTTTATGAGGTGGGATCGGATCACCTTGTGATTGATCGTTTTAATAAAACGTTTTGAGTTACTAAAACAACAATTTTGGTCTACGAAATTCAAGAAAATGGGTTCAGGAGTCAGTTATGTACGAGAAAGGATTAGCACCCTCGTAACGCCCAAAATTGGTACCTAATTGATTAAGTAATGTCTCAACGTCGAAAGTTGAAAACTCAAAAAAAATTTAAAATACGGTCCTCTCTTAAAGAAAAGCTTGAATAAATTAAAACAAGCATTAAAAGCCTTCTCGTCTCGAGATAACAAAATGTCACACCCCATAAGTTAGGACACAACATTTAAACCCTCGAAAATAAGCTTGCCTTTATATTTTTTTTTGAAATTTTATGCGTTTTAATTTAAAAGAATATTCAATTATTTAGATCTAACAAGAAAATAATTGAAACCCTGTAAGTTAGGGCATGAATTTCTCGAGTTTCTAAACACCGAATATTACCTTTATTTTATTTAAAATTCATATATTTTAAAATTTAAAAGGATATTTGGCTATTTAGGTCCAACGAGAAAAATCGATACCCCGTAAGTTAGGGTACGATTTCTCGAATTTCCAAAATGCGAAACATTGCCTTATTTCAAGATTTTCCTTTTTACGAAATTTTAAAAAAATCTATGAAATATTTAAAAAGATATACGATAAATCGATTATATTTAACAAAATTATTTAAACTGTAAAAGGGTCATGTGTGGCTAATAATGATAGTGCAACATACATTTGAAGTAACAATGATATAATATTGCATAAAAAAAATAACACATGGCATTGACATTAACGAATCATGATGTTAACGATAACAAAAATAATAACGTAAAGCGATAATATAGGAATAATAATAATAATAATAATAATAATAATAATAATAATAATATAATTAAAAACCACAATAATAATATTGAAATCTAAATTTTAAAATAGATGTTGAAAATAGTAAATAAGCTAAATAAATAAAAATAATAAAAGGTATAATAAAAGAAAATAATAAATAATAAATAATAAAATGTGAAAACGAAATAAGGGAAATATTAATTAAGTTAAATAAATAAATACATGTGATTAAAAAGGACTAAACAAATAAAATATAATAAAATAACATACAAAAAATTTGTAAAAAACTGAAGTTAAATGGGCCCAGGATCGAATTGAAATTAAAACAGAATTTAAAGTATAAAATTTAAATATTAAAACAATATAAGGATTCAGATGGAATGCGCGCGCAAAGGAGAGGGACTGACTGGGCAATTATCCCAAGCCCTCAAAGCGCATCGTTTCAATGCGGACCAAAATGAATCAAAGACAAAAGTCATAGGGCAAAATTAAAAGCCAAAACGAACAAATAGGATTAAATTTAAAAATAGTGGAAAATTGGAGGGACTCACCGCATAAATTACCCAAAAATTGCAAAAACACGTAGATCTCTTCGGTGCGGGTCGGGTCGGTTCAGGTAATGTCGCGTTACAAAATGACGCCGTTTTGACATCCGAACCTAAGGCACAAAACGGTGTCGTTTTACTCCCCTATAAAAATGGGTTTGTAATTTGTTTGTATTTTGGGCTTGCTGTTTTGTAATCTAGACTGTGGACATTTGTTGTTTATTTTGGTTTATTATCTGTTTCTTTTTGGGTTTTTAGTCTAGGCCAAAATTGGCCTATTACAGCTGCCCCTCTTTGCTTGTTGTCGTATAACAAGAATGAAGCAAAGACTTCAAAAAGGGTCAATTTTGCCTAGTCTTGCCAAATCTCGACTTCTTTAATGCTTGTCTTTTTCAAGTAGCTTCGTTCTAACCTACTGCAACTTTAGAGGTGTAGAATTATAGCTTTAATCTGTTCTACTGCAACTTCAAGTAAATAAGATTCGCTATCTTCAGTCTGCTCCACTGCAACTTCAGGGAGATAAGACTTGTAACTTCAATCTGCTCCACTGCAACTTCAGGGAGATAAGTTTGTAATTTGTATCTGCTTTACTGCAACATCAGAGAGATAAGGTTTTCTATCCCTGATCTATTCCACTGCAACTTCAGGGAGATAAGATCTAACTTCAATCTGCTCTACTGCAACTTCAGGGAGTTGAGATTTGTAACTTTTGACCTGCTCCACTGCAACTTTAAGGAGATAAGGCTCGTCATGTCACTGCAATTTCAGGGAAATAAGATTCGCTATCTTTAATCTGGTCCACTGTAACTTTAGGGAGACAAGACTTATTATGGTAGAATTAATCCGACCTACTGCAACTTCAGAGGTATAGGATTTATGGTTTCTCTGATCTGTTACACCATTTTCTGGGGAACATGACCTGTAGAATCCATTTCATGGGCTTTTATGCCAAGCCATTAGGATGTGATGATCGGAATGAATCAAATGCTTCTATTTGGATTGTGTATAAATGACATGAAGGCAAAATGTCATTTTTCAAGAATGATCCCCTTTTAATGCTTAGGTTGTCATTACTTGTCGTTCATCAAGGTTCTGATATGCTACCACGCCTTCTTATTTAGCCAGTATCCTTGATAGAAGATATGAAGAAATAGTCATAATTTGGACTATTCTTTCTCAGATGTTTCCAACTCTTGAATTTGGTTAGTTCTAACTAGTGGTCCTATTTCAAGTCCTTATACTATTTAGAAACTTTTTAGAGTAATATGCAGAACTTCTTTTATGTGAATATTATAAGTCCAATAATCATTGTTTCAATGAAAAATGCTTGAAAAAGATTGTCGCCATGGACAAAATGGAATTTTATTAAGAGCAAAGCTCGAAGTGGATAAATCAACTAAGATAGTAAATTTTGCTAAGGTACAAAATGAATAAGATGAAAAATAGGTGCCCCAAATATCACAGCATGAGCTTCTCTATTCAAACTTTTCAAAGATCATTTTGAGCTAGATATGTGTCTAGGAGATCTCAAGTATTTTATTGATGCCCCAAGATGTAACATTCCTCCTTCTTGTTAATTCTGAGAGGACAAGACTACCACATGCCCTATCTTCGATCAAAATTTGAACCGCCCTTTTTTAGGTTTTCAACTTACAACCCCTTTGGTCTCAAGGCACCCTTTACGGGTTTTTGCATTGACCTTTCCTTATTTTTTATGAAAGTCTCAAAGCACCCTTTGCGGGTTTTTACATTGGCCTCTCCCTCTTTTTAGGTGAAATACTTCTTGATTGAATTTGAATTTACAGGATTAAGCAAGTTTTTACTATCTATTTCTGTCAAAATCAGTGCTCATCTAGAAAAGGTCTTCTTTACAACATAAGGTCCTTCCCAATTTGGCATCCATTTTCCTATGAAATCCTTCTGTATGGGAAGGATCTTTTTCAACACCATGTCTCCCTCGTAGAATTCTCTTGGGCGATCCTTTTTGCTATAAGCTCGCATCATTTGTTTTTGATACATCTGACCATGACGGATAGCCCTTAACCTCTTTTCTTTGATCAAGTTTAACTGGATCCATTCTGTTTCATCTTACTTTAGTTCTGAAAAAACTCAAAGAGAAGGAATCTCGACTTCGATAGGTAAAACTACCTCCATCCCATAGACCAAAAAGAAAAGTGTTGCCTCGGTGGAGGTCTTAACAGATGTTTGATAAGCATAGAGGGCAAATGGTAACTTCTCATGCCAATCTTTATAAGTTTCTGTCATTTTCCCCACGATCCTCTTAATGTTTTTGTTGACTGCCTCCACTGCACCATTCATTTTTGGGCGATATGGTGACAAGTTGTGGTGTCTGATCTTAAATTGACTACAGACCTCCGCTATTGTGCTCTTGTTCAAGTTCAGTACATTGTCAGATACGATCCTTTCCAGTATTCCATATCGACGTATGATTTTCTTCTTCAAGAAATTGCTGACTGCCGACTTTGTAACATTGGCATATGAAGCAGCTTCTACCCATTTGGTGAAGTAGTCGATGACCACAAAGATGAATCGATGCCCATTGAAAGATTTTAGCGATATTGGCCCAATCACATCCATGCCCCACGTAGAGAAAGGCCACGGAGAAGTCATAATATGAAGATGTGAAAAAGGCACATGAATTTTGTCCCCATAAATTTGGCACTTATGACATCACTTGGCGTAATTAATACAATCCCCTTCCATGGTGGACCAATAATACCCGAATCTCATAATTTGTCTGGCCATTGTAAAGCCATTAGCATGTGTCCCACAGATACCCTCGTGAACTTCTTCCAAGATTTTTTTAGCCTACCTGATCCTTCCTTCTTTTGTATAGAATCTCCTCATCTAAGACATAATCACTGGCCAATCTTCTTAACGTTCTTTTATCGTTCTCGGTTGCCTGGTCAGGGTATTCACGATTTTCACATATCGTAGTATATCGTGGTACCAAGGGTGATCATCTTTTTCTAGTTCTTTGATGTTGCAGCAATGAGCTAGAACCTCATAAATACTCATATAGATAGGTTTTACGTCTTCTTGTTTGTTCATTTTAATCATGAAAGAGTAGTCAGGGCATTGGTCATCTGGTTTTCATCTCGCGGGAGGTAGCAGAAAGTGGTGTCATCAAACTCCTCAATTAACTCCAAAACTATCCTTCGATAATTGATCAATTTGGGGTCTTTTGTTTCCCATTCACCTCTAAGCTAATAAATCACTAGTGCAGAATCCCCATATACCTCTAACACTCTGATTTTGTGTTTTATGGCTGCACGGATACCCATGATGCATGCATCGTATTCTTCCATATTAGTCATACAATCAAAATCTAGTTTACTAGTAAAATGATAATGATCTCCATTTGGGGATACCAAGATTGCCCCGATTCTGTTACCCACAACATTTAAGGCTCCGTCAAAATTTAGTTTCCAATGGTGGCCTTCTTGAGAATTTTCTTCTATGGTTGTAACATACATTAGATCTTCATTCAGAAAATCAAAGTTTAAGAGCTCGTAATCCTCCAGAGCTTTACTGGCCAAAAAATTTGCTATTGCACTCCCTTTTATAGCTTTTTGATTCACGTAGACTATATCAAATTTGGAAAGCAGAATTTGCCATCAGGTCATTCTTCTATTCAAAGCTATCGACTCCATTATATACTTCAGGGGGTCTAATTTCGAAATGAGCCAAGTAGTATTATACAACATGTATTGTTTTAGTCTTCGGGTTGTCCAAATTAAGGCGCAACACAATTTCTCAATCGGTGAGTACCCTGTCTTACATTTTGTGAACTTTTTACTGAAATAGTATATTGCTCTTTCTTTCCTTCCTGACTTATCATGTTGGTCGAGCACACATCCCATGGAGTTCTCAAACACCGCCAAATACAATATCAATGACTTATCTGGGTTGGGTGGCATTAGCATCGGGGCATTGGAGAAGTAATGTTTGACATTGTCGAAAGTTTTTTGGTATTTTTTGTCTCATACACCAGGATTGTGTTTCTTAAGGAGACGGAATTTGGGGTCGCACTTTTTTATTAATTGTGAAATGAAACGGGCGATGTAATTTAATCTCCCTAAGAAACCTCGAACTTCTTTTTAAATATGCGGTGGAGGTAGCTTTTGTATGGCCTTGACTTTGTCTGGGTCGATCTCAATCCCTTTTTCACTGACTACAAATCCTAGCTCCGAAGGTACACTTTACTGGATTGAGCTTTAGTTGGAATTTTCTCAATCTTAAGAATAATTTCCTCAGGACTTGAACGTGCTCCTTCTCTGTTCGGGATTTTGTGATTATATCATCGATATAAACTTCAATTTATTTGTGCACCATATTATAGAATAGGGTTACCATGGCTACTTGATATGTTGCTCCGGCATTTTTCAATCCAAATGACATTACTTTATAGCAAAAAGTTCCCCACACGGTTACAAACGTGGTCTTCTCCATGTCTTTAGGATGTATCTTAACCTGACTGTATCCGGTAAAACCATCCATGAAAGAAAACAGTGAGTGACCTACTGTGTTTTCCACCAAGGTGTCGATATGAGGCAGTGAGAAATTATCTTTCGGGCTGGCTTTATTCAAATCCCTGTAGTCTACACACATTCGTACCTTTCTATCTTTTTTAGGGACGGAGACGATATTGGCTACCCATTCTGAGTATTTAACCACTTTCAAAAATCCAACGTTAAATTGCTTCTTGACTTCTTCTTTTATTTTCAGCAAAACATAGGGCCACATCCTTCGGAGCTTTTGTTGAACTGACTTACACTCTTCCTTTATGAGGAGGCGATGTACCACAATATCGGTACTTAACCCTGGTATGTCTTGATATGACTATACGAAGACTTCCTTAAATTCTTGGAGTAACTCAATGAGGTCTCGCTTTGTCTCTACAGTGGTACAAGTTCCGATCTTCACCTATTTTTCCTCTCCTAAACTCACAATTTCCACTGACTCTTTGTGAGGTAAGATTTGTTTCTCATCTTGCTCTACCATCCTGAACAAATTAGGAGATAGGTCACAGCCTTGGTCATCTTCAAAATCCTGAGAATTCTCCATACAAATATCTTGCTCAAAAGGAGACTCTGGATCATTAGTAGCGTCACTCATATCATTGATATCTGAAGACCTGTTATGGGGATGAAGGAAGATACAAAAAACCAAAAGAATCTAAGAATAATTATTTGTATGGTATGATTGTGAATAAAGGACAAAAGAATATTTGGAAGAAGGTCTAAAGGATAAAAGAATCTGAGAACAATTATTTGCATAATATAATTATGAATGAAATGGAAAGAATAAAAGAATATTTGCTCAAAATGATAGCAAATGTGCATTTTATTGAAATAATGTTTTTGAATATAAGCCTATTTCACAAAAGATTCTTATTACTCCTAGGCCTAGAGTAATAAATGTGTTTTGGACATTACTCTGAATTAACTCTAAAAACTACATGAATCTCTTCCACAGTCTAGTTGTCTAGAACACTTTTAGGTACGTAAGGGTAAATGCCCAACAAATTCTCTTCTCCAGTTCTTTCTTCGGATATGACGTTGATGTCCAAATTTTTCAACATTTCTTCCATGGTTTCCTTTCTCGGTACTCTCCGTTTAGGGTGAATAATCCCTCCTAACACAAAATTTCTGGATATGTGGGAGAATATTATTGGTTCTCATTTGATCTCCTCCCCGCTCAAGCGTGCTCTCCTCCTCTCTTGCTTCTTTTCTAACTCCTTCTTTTTTTGTCTCATGTCCAGCTGGAATCCTAAGCCGAAGCGGTCTCATTTATCTTTAGCATCGGTGCTTCAACCCTTCCTTGAAGGTGTCTCCTAAGTCCTTTCCCAGTAAAGCTTATTTTTCGACTATCAATTGTAAACCCATCTTTGTAGTCTTGGATATTTTAGGCATTGGGATTCTGTTCCCTTCAGTAATGAATGTTGTATTCATAAATTCTAAAGACCAAATGGAACATTCGATTACTTTATCGTTTGCTTCTAGATATGTCGTGTCACTGGTTACAGCTGCAATGATGTTGCATTTATCATCACCAGCCGACTTTCTGTTACTAACTTCAACTTTTGGTGTAGCGATGAAGGCACTGCCCCCGCTGAATGTATCTAAGGCCTCTCTAGTAGGTAGTTATAAGAAGGCTTAATGTCTATCACCAAGAAATCTACCTCTTACGTGTTTGGACCAATCAAAATGGGTATTTCAATTCTCCCCATTACTCTCCTTTCGGTGCCATCGAATGCCCTTACTATGTTTTGGCATGTCTTCATGTGAGAACTGTCAGTAGGCAACCTGTTCAGTATGGATAAGGGTAAGACATTCATGGCCGATCTATTATCAATTAGTACCCCTGGCAATGTATACCTCTTGCAGCAGATGGTGATGTGCAGAGCCTTAGTCGATCCCATGCCCTCGGGCGATATCTCATCATCATTAAAGAAAATGAAATTATCGGCGCTTATGTTGCTCCATCGGGTGGTGTTTCATCAGCATTAAAGAAAATGAAATTATCGGCACTTATGCTACTAACCAGACGGTCTAGCTTGTTGACAAAGATATCATTAGAGACATAAGTTTCGTTTAATACTTTTATCAATGCGCTACAATAGACCTCCGAGCTTAAGAGTAAAGCTAACACCGATATGCGAGCTGGTTGTTTATGTAGTTGCTCTACAACACTGTACTTGCTGTACTTTAAAAATTTCAAGAATTCCTTAGCCTCCCCTTTTTTATCTGATTCATTAACAAGCAATTCAGGTCTAGCCAATTTTTCTTTCTTTTGTTTGACCCCCAAGAATTTTCCTTTTACGGGCTTTGCTCTCACATTTGCTGAATCGTAGCGCCTCCCATTATGTGTGTAGAAACTCACATCTTGGTCCTCCTTCGAAACGTCCAACGGCTTCTTCTCTTCTGGGACCGTCACATTGCAATTATAATTCTAGGGGACCCTCTTGCTGTCTTTATAGGGAAAGACTGCAGGTTTCTAGATTATGACCTTTGGTGCCATTTGTACTCCCACTTCATTGCTTATTGGTTGTGAGATGATGACCACTAGGTAGTTGACTTTCTGGGCCTTCGTTGTTAATTCTCCCTCCGACGCGTATACATTTCCTTCTTCTGGGCTTTTAACATCTTCATAAAATTTTATTTCTTTATTGTCCATCATGTCTTACACTAAGGCCTTGAACTCGATGCATTCTTGGATTTCGTGCCCCTCTCTATTATGGAACTCACAGTAGTCCCTTTTCCCTTCAAATCACTTCTGTGAATCCGGTATAATCAATTATATTTTTACCATCTCTTTCTAAACTCGTCTTAATAGGGTTTTAACTTCTGCAACCTCATATTAGATTTTCTTACTCCCACCTTCATTTATCCTATTTACCCCTTGGTCAGCATGATTGGGTAACGGGTTTCCTGCCACATTTGGTCCTGATGGGTCGTCGAATTTTACAATTCCCATTTTTATGAACCTTTTGACCAACTTATTAAATGCGGTGCAATTTTTAATTGAATGCCTAGTGATTCCTGCATGATATTCGCATTGAGCATTTACGTCGTACCATTTAGGAAATAGAGGTTGCATTGGTTTTAGGTAGAAAGGGGATACTATGTGTGCATCGAACAGACTCTGATACAGCTCCCTATACGTCATTGGTATAGGTGTGAACTGGGGCCTTTCTGTATTTGTCCTTATATTGGACTCTTGTCTTGGGGGGCCCTGATGGCTAGTGGTTACTGTCTTTGGTTAACTCATAGTTGAATAACCCTTGTTATACGTGCTTGCATTATTTTCCTCATTCTCCCTTTTCCTTGGGGCTGTTCTCTTGGTGCTTTCCCCTACATCTATCTTACTGCTCCTCACTGCATTTTCAATCATTTTACCGGTATCACTATATCCGAGAAGCTTTTAGCGGCGCTTCCTAACATATGATTAATGAATGGAGCTTTTAAAGTGTTGATGAAAAGCATTGTGGTTTCTTTTTCAATGAGAGGTGGCTAAACTTGTATTGCAACTTCCTTTCACATTTGGGTATATTGATTGAAGCTCTCATTTTGTTTCTTCTCTATGTTGTGCAAGGTGATTCTATCAGGGGTCAAATTCATCACGTGACTATGCTGCTTCATAAAAGCTTGTGCTAGGTCCTTCCATGAATTGATCTTGGTACGGCTCAATTGGTTGTACCATTTGGATGCTGCCCCAACCAGACTGTCTTGAAAGCAATGAATAAATAATCAATCATTATTGACATACCCTGTCATTCGTTTGCAGAACATGGTGATGTGAGCTTCGAGACAGCTAGTCCCATTATATTTCTCAAACTCCAGAGTTTTGAACTTAGGGAGAAGCACTAGGTCTGGAACCAAGCTCAAATCTTTAGCATCGATTCCACAATGATAATCAGCATTTTTTATTATTTTGAATTTTTCTTCTAACCATCTGCATCAATCTTCAAGTTGTTTCAAGAACTCCACTCTCACCCTTTCTATTTATGTTGTATTATCAAGATCTAAGAAAATGGGATTAATGAGGTTATCCCCCGAATTAGAGCCTGAACCTGTTTGGTAGTTTATCGGCGCTGAAACACTAGCCTGAAACTGTTGTGGCCTAATTGTAATACATGGCCTTCGTGGATACACCTTGGGTTGTGTCTAGACATTTGTCGGGGAAAAACCCAGGGGGTAAAGAGGATTTTTATTATCATCTTTGGCATTGACCACAGGGTTCTTTCCTTTTTTTAGCCCACCGGTTAGTAATTGAGTTAATTGGTTCATCATATTCCTTTGGGATTCTAGCATCTGCTCCCTCATATCTTGCTGAATTTTGGCCAATTGTTCTTGCATTTGTGCTTGTAACTGCTCTTACATTTCTTTTTGGAGTTATTCTAGCCTTTCCAATCTTTGATCCATAACTTTTGTCTTGGCGCGAGTACCATAAAGATGTTTAGTTGGTGGATTTTTGTCAGTTTCCAAATTAACTGAAATAGTTTTTAACTAATTAAGGTCCTTTTGTGAGACTTAATGCATATGATGCGATGAAATGCAAATGCATGGGATGAATGCAGAAAAAAGGCGTCGACTCTGATTTAATTCCATTTAGAATAACTTTACTAGAAAACAAAATTCTTTACATAAAACAGATTACATATATGGCTTAGCCCTGATGCTCAAAGTTTTAACTTTCCTAAGCAACCAAGCTAGTTCTCGGCCTCGATCCAATTCTAATTCATATTTCACACTTAGTATATCGGCCTGAACTACCAAAGTTTGTAAGTGATCAGCCACCTCTCGTATCTGCGCCACCGCTTCACCCATAATATAATCTCTGTTCCTAACTTGATCTTGAGAACGGTGGAGTTGCTCTTTCCAACGCTCTTTATTTGCTTCAAGAAGTTCAACCTAGAGTTCGTAGTTTTGTAACGCAGTCTAAAGTTCTTCTACCTTCCTTTTCAGCTCTTCAGTCTTGTTCAAGCTCGCCTTCAGCTCCATTTTAGAGTTACGGTTGCACTGCTAATGAAGTAAGTGATTTTTCTACTTCTGCTATTTTAGCCTTTAACTCGATTTTTTCACTTTGACTTCCTGACAAACTTTTTTCTACGGCATCCTTTCAAACCTGAGTATCTTAGAATTTTCTCTCCCATTGATCGACTTTAGTCTTCTCTTCTTGGATCTCTTATCACCATTGCTCTGATGTTTTCCCCAATCCGGCGATTCTCATTGATAAACGTAACTTTTTATAATCCGTTTTTAGGCTATCCAAATATTCTCCGGCCTTATTCTTTCCCTTTCTTAAATTCTCGACTTCTACTTTTTGAACATCAGCATCTAATCTCAAATATATTTTTTCCTCCTCTAGTTGTTCTATTTTCTTTCCTAATTTCGAGTTCTTGCTTTCAAAATCCCGCTTTATGATTTCTAGCTTGGAGGGGACTACTTGCAGATATTCTTCCATCGATCGAGGGCCTTCTTGACATGGCCCGAGGTTGTTGTTATTGATTCTTCTATTCCACCACCCATTATATTCGGGGGTCGTCATCAAACCTACAGCGACTCTTTTCATTCGACGGGTCTAATTCCAAGCGTTAGACATTTCTCGAACTTTCTTCTTGTAGTTGTCACCCTTATATGAGAACTCGCACTGAACTAGCCTTGTGTTGCTGATATGAATTGTCTTGATCTGTACTGTCTCAAAATGAGCAAATGAGCATATCCGACAACTTCTTAAATCTTAAGCAGAGGGACCCAATCAAAGTTGCCACATTTGTATAGGATCTCATCGGGAACCATCTAAGGGGTTCTCCACTCGACGTCCTCTTCTTGGAGATTTTAGAGGATCGCTATCCATTTTTTCTCTAAAATGTCATCCCGTCTTGATGTAGCCGCTATCTCTTTTAATGGAGAGCAGTTCTCAGAGAAAACCCGGTAAGAAACCTTGTCTACTTTCCAGAAATGGCTGTGAAACCAAGCTAACAATAATTGCGCACATCTGATGAATCTTCCCTCACCCAATCTACGACATGCGTTCAAGGATCTGAATGTTTCGGCCAGAATCGTAGGAATAGGCATGACCCTCTTATCAAGTCGATCAAACAAATTAGAAACTGCCTCATCTACGTGCCCTAGAGCTTTAAGGGAAACCATCATCCCGTAAATACTCAAAGTAAAAACATCAACCTTTTTCTTCATATCCGGGTGTGCCAAAATCAGATCTCCTAAGAATTTATAGGGAATACATTTGCTTTCTCTTTTTTGCTTGATTCGAGTCGTGACCCACTATTCATGTATTTCCATGATATTCATTAACTTCTTCACGAAAGTCGGGACATTGACGGCTCTAGAATAGGCCTTGTCAGCTTGAATCTTAGGACAATGAAGCAGGGCTGTATACTCCTCCACTGTAGGCACCAAATCCACCTTTCCAAAGGTAAAACAATTGTAAGCAGGGTTCCAAAATTGAGCCAGAGCCCGAAACAAGTGTTTATCCACCTTGATGTCAAGTAGATAGGACGGATCGCCATAATTACTATAGAATAGCTACTTGATCTCGTCGTCCCAATGGGCCCATATCTCTTTCAATTCCCGGAATTTGTTTTGTGTCACACCAATACGGGTGAAGTCTCATTATTCTGATGTGTACCTCTCTGCCAAACTGTCACCTTTCTCTAATTGCATTTTCTCTGACCATATATGGACAGCCGCATTATCTTCCACTTTATCAAGAAATTCGTTCTCTATGGCGAGCTCTCTATTTAGTAATCGAACATGAATCAACACCTCTTTTATGATGAAAATGTCATGCAATCAAAGCAAAAACAACACAAGTCAATACATTTTATACGAAACTAAAAATTCAAAGTAAGCAAGAAATAATAATGCGCCTATTTAGGTAACCACTAATGGTTCAGTGCGGTTCTACCTAGGATGGGTTCTTATAGATCACTATATGTGGTTCGGTTCTAAAGAACAGGTACCCGAACTAGCAGATTCCTCAATCATCACCGATTATAGGCTCATACGAACCGAGTTCAATTCAGAGGAATACATTTCCCTATGGCTATATGGAGATGAAAATCTCACAAAGACATAGGTATAGATGTATCCCGGAAGCGATCCACTATCCTATAGGTATAGATGTATCCAGGAAGCGATCCACTATCCTATACGGAGGTGAAAACCTCACGAAGGAATAGTTTCTCACTCCCACTTAAAAGGGTAAGATCGAACGGTCATGCAATGCATTATGCGAAAATATCTAAAGACTCGAACAAATAAAGCAAATGTATTTCGACCAAGATCACTAAAATGACGGATGAAATGCAATGAGAGGATCGTAATTTTAAATCGATTTTTCAATTTTCAACGAAAAGACAGAAAATAATCAATTTACGGCTTGACTCTCTTATTTTCCCCAGTGGAGTTGCCAAGATATCTAAACCTTTTTTTTTTGTTTTGAAAACAACGGTCGACTTTTAGTTTGAAAACGAAAATGGGAGTCGCCACCAATCTTTTTTTTTATGAGGTGTGATTGGATCGCCTTGTGATTGATCGTTTTAACAAAACATTTTGAGTTACTAAAACAACAATTTTGGTCTATGAAATTCGAGAAAATGAGTTCGGGAGTCGATTACATACGATGAAGGAGTAGCACCCTTATAACGCCCAAAATTGGTACCTAATTGATTAACTAATGTCTTAACATCGAAAGTTGAAAACTCGAAAAGAATTTAAAATACGATCCTCTCTTAAAGAAAAGCTTGAATAAATTAAAACGAGCATTAAAGGCCTTCTTGTCTCGAGATAACAAAATGTCACATCCCGTAAGTTGGTATACAACATTTGAACCCTCGAAAATAAGCTTGCCTTTGTTTTTATTTGAAATTTTATGCATTTTAATTTAAAAGGATATTCAATTATTTAGATCCAACGAGAAAAAAATTGAAACCCCGTAAATTAGGGCACGACTTTCTCGAGTTTCTAAACATCGAATTGCCTTTATTTTATTTAAAATTCATATATTTTAAAATTTAAAAGGATATTTAGCTATTTAGGTCTAACGAGAAAAATCAAAACCCCGTAAGTTAGGGTGCGATTTCTCGAATTTCCAAAATGTGAAACATTGTCTGATTTCAAGATTTTCCTTTTTACGAAATTTTAGAAAAATCTATGAAATATTTAGAAAGACATACGACAAATCGATTATATTAAAAAAATTGTTTAAACCGTAAAAGGGTCATGCGTGGCTAATAATGATAGTGCAACATACATTTGAAGTAACAATGACATAATAATGCATAAAAAAAATAACACATGGCATTGACATTAACGAATCATGATGTTAACGATAACAAAAATAATAATGTAAATGATAATATAGGAATAATAATAATGATAATAATATAAGTAACAACCACAATAATAATAATAATATTGAAATCTAAATTTTGAAATAGATATTGAAAATAGTAAATAAGCAAGATAAAAAAATAAAAGGTATAATAAAAGAAAATAAAAATAAAAAATATGAAAAGAAATAAGGAAATATTAAGTAAGTAAAATAAATAAATACATGTGATTAAAAAGGACTAAACAAATAAAATATAATAAAATAACATACAAAACAATTTGTAAAAAAAAAAAAATTGAAGTTAAATGGGCCTAGGATCGAATTGAAATTAAAACAGAATTTAAAGTATAAAATCTAAATATTAAACCAACATGAGGATCCAGATAAAATGCGCGCGCAAATGAAAGGGTCTGACTGGGCAATTATCCCAAGCCCTCAAAGTGCATCGTTTCGATGCGGACCGAAATGAATCAAAGACAAAAGTCATAGGGCAAAATTAAAAGCCAAAATGAACAAATAGGATTAAATTAAAAAAAGGGTGGAGCAGCGGAGGGACTCGCCGCATAAATAACCTAAAAATTGCAAAAAACACGCGGATCCCTTCGTGAGGGTCGGGTCGGGTCGCGTTGCAAAGCGACGTCGTTTTGACATCCAGACCTAAGACACAAAACGGTGTTGTTTTACTCCCCTATAAAAGTTTTTTTTTTTTCAAAAAGTTTCATTTTTTACATTCTTTTAAAAAAACAATAGAGAAACCTCTCAACCCTCTCATCCCTCCCAGAATCCGGCCATGCTCCAGTCATTGGGCTGTCGGCCATCCACCGTGTAGAATGTTGGCCACCGGCGACGGTGTCGACGTCCGCGGTGGCCGAAGAGCTCAAAAATCCCCTTTTCGAACCTCTTTTGATTGGTTCGCCTCTTATTTCAAATAAAAAATAAAGTGAAAAATGACCCAAAAAGACTTGATTTCTTTTAAAAACCATCACACCATCAAACCCCAAACTAAACCCTAAGGGTTCTAGGCTTTCAACGCCAGAGAGAAATCCAAATAAGAGGGATCTGGTAAGTTTTCTTCATTTCATTTCTTTACAAACAAACAAAAACAACAAATAAAATATCAGAAAAAATCACCTTTTCAACTTTTAATTTCTCTTTTCTATTGATCATTCGTAAAAAATATACATCGATTCTCTCTAGCTTTATAACCGAGAGAAAAAATAAAGGAAAATAAAAGAACATGTTTTTTTTTGCTATCGTTCTGTGCTGTTGTCCTTTTGTTTTACTTGCAGGTACGGAGGCCGTAGGTGGCTTGTGCGGAGGCTGTACGTGGGAGTGTCGACTTGGAGGCTGAGGCGGCGGCATTAGGGTTCCTTTTTTTTTGGCTGCTGAAAATGTTAAGGTTTTGAGTCCTTTTGGGCTTAGGGTTTAGCTGGGTTATTTGGGCTAGGGTCTTGGGTTTTAATTAGTTGTAAATGGGTTTGTAATTTGTTTGTATTTTGGGCCTGTTGTTTTGTAATCTGGACTGTGGACATTTGTTGTTTATTTTGGTTTATTCTCTGTTTCTTTTTGGGTCTTTAGTCTGGGCCAAAATTGGCCTATTACAACATTGGAAAACCATTTCATATCTCAAATGAAGCTTCATAAAAACATAGTTTGTCAACCATAGGTTTTGAATACAAATTCTTCTCAAATTACAATCAAATATCACCTCCTATAAGTCATGCATAGTACAAAATAATAAAAGTCTCACAACAGTAGATGTCCTCTGGCGTAGTCTAACAAAATGTATTCCTTTAGCAATAAGCCTGAAAAGGAAAAGGGAAACAGAGTAACTTTAAAAGAACTTAGTGAGTTAAAAAAGAAGTCTTAATGATAACCATTGATACTTCAAGCAAATTACATCAAAGAGTCAATCACAATCATATAGTTAGCCAGATGGCGAGTACCATACACAGATAGTCTATTCACCGATTTACTATTCTTTTGGCGCATACACTACTCTCATATGACCATATAGATAAACCTTCTTCATACCAACCATGTACCCAAGTCCTTAACCAGATTCATATCATATATTCCATTCATATTCCTTTGTTTGTATCATTTGTCATGATTTTCCAATCTGGTTTGCAACATACATTTGCCCTACCAGAGGCTACACAACCATTTTCATGTATTGTGATATACTAGTTCAATGTATATTCCATTGAAGGCATTGCCATAAATATTTTTCCTTAACATCATTTTCATGATTCAGCCTATATCATTCTTGGTAGAACCAGAAAGTAGTAGCTTAAGCATGAAGAATGATTCTTACACTTTAATACAGACATTATAGACTTATATTGACAACTTTGAACAACCACTTTTCATATATGCACAGTTCACCTTTACAAAGCATAAGTACTTACCTTACATGAATTATAAAACATGAATACCACACACATAGAAGTATAAAGGAACTCACCAGAAATACAACAAAGTCTATATAGCAAGACCTTTGCCTTTATCACTCGGTCTACAGTGTCTTGAGCTAAAATGTAAATAATTAAACTTATCAGACCATTACACCATTGAACCTAAACATGCATGCAAGAAACATTAACATTTAACCTAGAACCAAGAAGCTTCCTTCCTTACATACTAATATGATACTTATGCATGTAGAGTTAAAAATACGTAAATAACAATAAAACTAACCTAGGGTTCATCAATATTTACTAGAGAGCTAAAACAAATGTAGGTGTTGGCTGAATACAGTGAACCCAACTTCAGACAGGTTTCTGGACTTAAGTATTTCAGAGAATGCAGAGAAAATCAAGAAGAAGATGGATACAAAGAAAACACAAAGTTTTTTAGTGAAGACACTGATATCCTTATATACTTAAGCACAGAGATAAGGTTTAGTGGAAGGATCAGATTATTCCACTAACACTCTTAATTTTCGTGCTTAAGTGCACTTATAATCATTTAAGTCTTATCAACTACAATATCTTAGCCTCATTCTAACCAATTCTCACATGGCTAACTAAATTGTCTTATTAAAATAATAAACAAATCTATTAACTACAAACTTAATGAATTCGCCTAAACTTCTGGGATGACATATACTCAGTAGAAGAATCTGCCAACCCACAAATTTCGCCAAAACACAGGATTCAACAATTAGCGCATACACAAAATACTATAATTAAACAAAATTAACACTTTACTTCCTCAGGAGTAGGCTTAATAGCATGACATAATAAAAAATAACTAGATATAGAGACTTTGTCGGGCGGGCTATTACAACGTAATTAGGTTAAAGTATGTTTTATTTCCATATAGAGTCAGTTTTACTATAGAATACTGTTCATACGAACCCAATATGGTTGCGACCTTAACCTACATGCGAACCTTAGTTGTGATAATCTTACTATTTAGTGAACCTATACAAGTGTGAGAACCCTTGTATGAATAAACCCTTTTATTACAAAGCTCGTTTGCACGCGAACCCATGATGTATGTATACTGGTGAACTAAGGCTTGATGTGTGCAAACTTAGGAAAATTTGCGAACTCAGATTTTATGCGAACTTGTGTTTTGGTGTGAACTCATGCTTTATGTTGCATTGCGAACTCATATATTATTTGCGAACCTACGTTGTTGTACGAACCTTATTAATTATTTCTAAGTTTTTGTACTTTTATTTGAGTCTGTTGAATTACTCTATTTATTTCATTCTTGTGCATCGTTAAGTTTTATTATTTAGATGACATGTGGACCCTACCTCTATTTGTTTAATAAGCTTGCATGTTTTACATTCTATACATGATATTATTTCGCTGTTTTGTTATAACTTAGCACTTTATAAGTCGAATATATGTGGTGTGTTGGAGGTTAGGTGGGGAGTTAATAGAGAGTCACTTCGGTGGTTAATGTAGCCTGCCAAATTTGGGTCAAACCTACTCAGTCGGGTTTGGAGTGTTATAAAAATTCTCTAAGGTACCAAAACAAAATGGAAGCAAACTCCAAAAAGAAAAGAGCAACAAAAGTACAGGAAAAACCACAAGAAAGCAACACACATAAAGTATTTGAGTAAATGTCTATTTATTGTTAAGCTCCTTTAGATCCAATGATACAGATCGAATTACATCAACGGTTGAGATTTGTGTCTATCTACAAAATGAGAGTATAAAGAGATTTAAACTCTATATTTCTTTTATCCCTTAAGATTTACAATAATTACTCTCCATATTTTTCATGAATTGAACCAGTTCGAGTAGGTCAAATGAGTCTTATTTAATCAATTGATCTCCATGGGACGTTCTGTGCGTAATGGCCATGAGTTTTGATCTGCGACCCGTGACACTTGAATTGATATAAAACTAACACAAAATCAGTTTATTCTATTTATTCGGTTTGGGTTATCAAAACCAAAACAAAACCTAATTGACAATTTAAACTAATATAGCTAATCAAATTAACAAAAAATTAATTTTCTTTGTTTATTCGATTCGGTTGGGTAGATTTAAAATAGGTTTGAATGGACGGTATACTTATGTGTAATTAATGTAAAAATAATAATGATGATAAAATTAAATAGGATATCATGAGATAAAAAAGTAAACTAAAGCAACCATAATGAATAACCCATCCAAAATAACCCTTAATCCCTTAATCTGTAGGATGGAAATTTTGCACACCCTTTTGCATGACCCGACTCCCGCAGTAATATAGGCATGGGGCTAGCAGTAGGCAGGCAGATTGAGCAAACAAATGGTATCTAAGTTTCCGGCGAAAGCCACGGCTGCTTTTTGCCTAATCACTGCGGGCTGCTTCTCATCTCAAGCCAATTTTCACCCCTTCTCCGACTCTTCCGTTTGCGAAGGCATTCTTCGCTCTTCTCGTGCAATCTGCACTGTCCGACTTCTCTCTCTTTCTCTCGACCTCTCTTATTTTTTACTTTTTCCTTTTTGAAAATTTCTAATTATGATTTGTTGATTGTTATGCAGGTTGCTATCACCGTTGCTGACTACAAGTATTCTTTATATGGGCTTCCGAACGACTGCGATGAGTATCGTCGTCTATTATCTGAGGTTCCTTTTGATATTCCATTAAACTAAATTGAATTATTATTATCATCATCATTGCCTTTCTATAAACTAGAAATTCCTTGCAAATTTACCCTAAAACCATTTTCTCCTTATTTATCAAATCTGATTTTGGTTTTCCCTATTTTCTTTTACCTTTTAGCAACGTTCGAGATATCAAAAACTGAATAATAGTAAGCATATACCTGGAGCTTTTGATGCCGAACAATGTCTTGTAATGCATGTGTTCTGTTACTCTTAGGCATGAAATTAAAAGCGAACATAGGAAATTGAAATTAAGCTCCTTTAATTGTTGCCTTTATCTTCAACTGAGTTACCTCTTCTTGGGAGAATCTTTTTAAAGTGCATTTCCTCCATGACTGGATTGATAATGCATGGCTAAACTACATTTGCGATTTGATTATCCAATTTAAAAAATTTACAAAATACTCACTAAATTATTCAAAAGTTTTCATTTAATTCATTAGGCTATTAAAATCGCAAAATTATATATATTGATTTTAACTCTTCTGAAAAACCGTTATATAGTTATTTCTGTTTTTTTCCTCCACTTGTAAGAACCAAAGAAACTGTAGTTACGAAAATATGTATAAGAGCTATTGTGGTCCCAAAAACTGAAATAAATTAGATACAAAAAGAAGAAAAATATAACCTTGTCATACATGTTCACACTTTTATAATGTCTGTGAAAGTAATTCAAAGAAATGTTAGTTCCAGTCATCTTTATATTTTTTCCTCAAATAGTCAAAGAAACAAAATAAATTTCTTTGTATAAGATTTTTTTAGACTCCAAAGGCTGTATAGGTAAGCTTCAGCTTTGTTGAATGTTTGATCTGACGTATGCACTTTATGCTGAATATATGGTTTTTTCCGTGCTAATTAGGTTCATTTGCGCTCAGCTAAAAGATTGCTGAAATTATGTGAAATAAACAAAGGTTTTTATGTGAAAGCTGGCCAGTTTGTTTCTTCCCTTCGTCAGATTCCTAAAGAATACTCTTTGACCCTTTCCTCGTTGCAGGATCAAGTGAGTTAATCTCATTTTCTTCTCTGCATATAATGTATCCCTAAGAGACACAACTTATAGGTTCTCATTCTAATTTCTATTCCTATGTTACTGTAGGTGGTTCCTTATGATTTTAAGGTCATAAAAGAAGTATTAGTCAGCAATCTTGGCCAGGATCTGTCAGAGCTGTAAGTTGCATTTCTTTAATCATAGTTTGGACTCATATAATTGTTTATATCTTTCCTCGAAGTTTCTCGTGTTCAATCAGCATGATCCTGTTGAGAATTAATAAATGCGTATTAGGTGCTGACATGTAGTGCAGATGGTACACTACCTGCCAGGGCTGTCAAGGTGTTTTTCTAGGAATTAGGGTGTAGTGCAAATCAAGAAAAGTGCAGATGGTACACTACCTGATTTCATTACCTTTTAGTTTCTTTTTGTTAGTTGTTCTTTTAATAGTTAAAAAGGAAGAATAGCTTTCTCTATAACAATGGAAGTATGAAACTTGGGTCATATAATGCAAATTTTTTTTATTCAGATGGAAGTGAAGGAAACATTAAGCCTTTTGGTCCTGATTTCTTGTTAAATATGATAAATTTATCTTTTGTACACATCACGTTATGGAATGAAGTTGTCTTTTTTGTTTACTAATAAAATCAAAAGTCTTATACATATACCTACATTTATGTACAGTATATATAAAATCGTTAAATTATGAGTTGTCTTTATAGCAAGCCATTTAGAATCCTGAATTGTTTATATTTTTAGCCCAATGCATCTTGAATCTACTTAAGAGTCCCTTTACCATGTATCTACCTATTGCAAAGCTTCCTCAAAGAATTTGTATTATATATAAATCTTGTCTCTTTATGCAAATCTGTAACAATTTAAAATTCAAACCCTTGCAATCTCAACTATTGCTAAGCTCTTGCCTCCCTAGAAATGTGTCCTTTTGGGTAAAGTGAAATCAAAATGAAACACTCTTTTGGCCTTTATATTTAGGTCAGGCCTCCCCACTTGTTTCTAATTTGGTTTTAAGTTGCAATCTTTATGGTTATTTTTTTGCCTTTGAAGGTCTGACTAGTTAAGCTTTTAAAATAGTATAACTTCTTTTGTAGGTATTTGATAGAAATAGATCTAACAGTTGATTATGGAACTGAATATCTTGCTATAAGATCCTGTAGAACAAAAAAAGAAAAAGGGAGAAGCAAAATTTTATTCATTGGTTCATCTTGTGTGTGTTACCTAAATTTTCTGTTGACTAGAAGATTTCTGTGTAAATTTTAGATTTACTTGGTTTAATGAGCAGCCAATCGCTGCTGCATCCATTGCGCAAGTGCATCATGCAATGTTGAAAGACCATCAAGAAGTAGCTATTAAGGTTAGTTGGCATAATATTGCTAACTCTTTTGTTGTTTTCTCTTTGTACTATATTGTTTAGTTGTGATTAAATGCCTGTCTTATACTAGACATGATAATTCATGAAGCCATGGTGGTTTGTGTATTTTGCCATGTCATAATCGTATTTAAGATATTTTATATCTTTATAAATTTTGATTTGTTAATAATTTGTTCAAAAAGATTTTGAGACATTTGCGTATTTGTCATATTCGTGTTACCTGTTCTTATCATGTCATCGTTTTGTTATTTTTTGTGTCATGTTCATTTCGGATAAGTGTGTAGTGTATAATTTTGTCAAGTCCATCTTATATCTAGATGGGTAGAGTGAATAGAAAGATTTTTGAAGTGATTTCATCTACTATTGAAAAAACTCTAACCAGTCTCGAAAACTTGCCCAAACCATCATGGTACTTGACCTAGGTTGATTGAAAAGGTCATTGAACCTAGCCACAAAGATACTTGAAATAGAAACATCTGAACATGAAATGAGACAAATGATTAAAGTACTTGCTAGATCCTTATACTTTAGAGTCTAGTGCAATTTTTAAGTAATTATGACAAAAAAACGAGCTCACAATTGATTGCATGTTCCCTTGTGGCAGAAAAGGGCAAATACATGCTTTTTCTTGCTGTTAATTTAATAACGTAAGTTGTTTTGACTTGTCATTGTAAGATATGGTCTCTACTATTATATAAAATGGATGGGTGAGTTAGATAATAACTTACTTTATAAAACTACTTTTAAAATCTAATGAAATTATGATATCAAAATTAAGGCAAATGTGTAGCAAGTGCCATGAAGTCCTTTTCAATCAAACTATTTACATGTTATAAACCAAGCGATTTTGTTATTTTAAAGAATAATTAAAACAATGACTGTAGTGTCATGTGATTTATTTGTTAGCAAGAATGAGTTTGTAGGATCTTTGTCATTGCATGTTAACATAAATAATGAGTTGTTGACTATGTTACTTATTTACATGTTTAAACTGATAATTGAATTAATAACATTCGAAAATCAAATTTTGGGTGAGTAAAGTTGAACTTTTTGATGGAGGAGTTGTGCATGCTTTACCTTTTACTTACCATGGGGAGCCAACTCATATGTGGGCTAGGTGGTTGTAAATTTCTCATAACGTTTAAAAGAGAAGCTTGGATTATGAACTTGACACTCTTCAAATTAACAGTCAAGTAGGAGCTTACCTTATGAATTGGGTACTTACTCTTGAAGATTATTAGTTGTTATTGTTACTTTACCTTGCCAAATGGGTGATGTTAGTTTCCCATCATTATTGAAAAGAAACATTTTATTGAGTTTAATATGCATTGGTAGTTGAGTTGTTAGGTTGGAATTTGTTGGCAATGATACAATGTCATAAAAATAAAAGACATGAGAAAGGCGGTTGCGTATTGTTAAGTAGTGTTATTGCAATCTGTTAACTGTTGGGTTTCATGCGGTCTTATATTTAAGTTGGGATTCTCCACTTAGTACCATGTTGGATGCTTAATAAGGTATTAGAGTTAAGGTATGTTGTGTTCTTCTTGCCTAACCCTGTGGGAGTGTGAAGTGTTATTATCCTACATTTATTAAGTATTGAGTTTCTTGTGGTCCTATTTTCAAGTTAGATTCCTCTAGTTATTGCTATTTTTTTTTTGATTTGATGTTTAATATGACATTAGAGGCTAGAGCACAGGTGTCTTATGTGAGGTTGATAACCTCTGCAAGGTTGTTCATGTGTAAGGCCTTTATAATCTACATTTGAGGGGTAGTGTTAAGAGGTGTTATATCTATTATGTATTAGGTTTCTTGTTATTTGTTTTATCTAGAAAGTATGGAGGGACCATGTTCTTAGGTTAGGAGTCAAAGCTATTACTTATTTTGGTATTCTACTATCATACAAAAGTTAAGTGTAGATATATTTATTTTTTATGAAATGTGTAGAAATCAGAGTATTTTTTATATACAACCTATGACACTACTTTAGGAAACTCTAAGTTAGGAAAGATACTAAATAGGAGATATGATCCCTTAAAATAAGGGATTTTAATAAAAAATATCTACAAAATATTCCTAAAATATTTACTGAATATTCCTACACTCCCCTCAAGTGGAGAATATACATTGTATAATCCCGGCTTGAATAGGAATTTATTGAACACGTGTTTTGGCAAAGCCTTGGTAAGAATGTCTACAATCATCCTACGAAGGAATGTAAGAAAGAGTGGTTGTCTTTTTGTTGACTTGATCGGCAATAAAATGCCTATCAATTTCAACATGCTTTGTTCGGTCATGTTGAATCGGGTTCTTGGCAATCTGAATGGCGATTGATTATCACACAAAACTTCAAAGTGATCCTCCGATTTGTGCCAAGTTCTTTTAGTAATTTAAGTAGCCAAATTCCTTCGCATATCCCCAAAGCTAGTGCTCTAAATTCACTTCAAGACTACTTCTTGAAACAACAGATTGTTTCTTACTTCTCCAAGTTGTAAGGTTACCCCAAACAAAAGTGCAGTACCCACTAGTGGATCTTCTTTCGGTGAGATCTCCATTCAACTAGAGTCTGTAAAAATCTTAATGATTCATCTTGTGTCTTCTTAAACATTAAGCCGTGTCACGGAGTTTTCTTCAAGTACTTGAGAATTCTATTTGTCTTTGCCATATGCTCTTCAAGAGGATTAGTCATGTGTTGACTTATCACATTTACGGAAAAGCTATATCGGCCTTGTCAAGGATAAGTAGATTAGTTTCCCAACTAACCTTTGAAATTTCTCTCTGTCTACTAAGGACTCATCTTCTTTATTGAATCTCAAGTTTGCCTCCATTGGTGTATCGGTAAACTTACGACCAAGAAAACCGGTTCTTTGAGTAAATCAAGTACATACTTTCTCGGTTGATCACAAGTCCTTCTTTTGATCTTGCCACCTTCATTCCTAGGAAATACCTTAGCTTTCCCAAGTCCTTGGTTTGAATTCCTGTTTAACAACTTCTTCAAATTGCTAATCTCTTCCTCATCATCTCCAGAAGAATGATGTCATCCACATACACAATTAGGATAGCTTTCTTATTTGTAGAAGTTACCTTGATGAAAAGCGTATGATCGGCAAGGGACGCTTGTAGCCATTTTGAAGAATGACTTTAGTGAACCTCTCGAACCAAGCTCTGGGTGATTGT
Organism: Gossypium arboreum; assembly: GCF_025698485.1. Lineage (NCBI taxonomy): Eukaryota > Viridiplantae > Streptophyta > Magnoliopsida > Malvales > Malvaceae > Gossypium > Gossypium arboreum. The sequence goes on from NC_069076.1 coordinate 49,555,703, forward strand.
TTTAACCCGTATAGAGACTTGTTGAGCTTGCAAACCTTGTTGCTACCTTCAATAGACTTTGAGCCAGGTGGCAATTGCATATAGACTTCTTCCTCAAGCTTGCCATTAAGAAATGCGTTTTTTACATCAAGTTGGTGTAATTTCCAATCGCAATTTACAGCCAAACTTAGGAGTACTCGAATAGTGTTAAGCTTTGCCACAGGTGCAAAAGTTTCTGTGAAGTCTATCCCATATGTTTGCGTGAAACCTCTGGCCACTAGTCTAGCTTTGTATCGTTGGATCCGCCATTGGAGTTATACTTTACAGCAAAGATCCATTTACGATCGATGACCTTTTTTCCTTGAGGAAGGTGCGTAATGGTCCAAGTAGCATTTTCTCTAGTGCACAAATTTCCTCTTCATGACCCTTCTCCATTTTGGATCCTTTAGAGCTTCACTATGCTTGTGGGAACTGTTCTTTATCCAAAGTTGCTGTAAATGCTTGAAAAGACGGCATCAATGAATTATAACCGATAGAATTTTTCAATAGGATGCTTGGTGCCTTTGTCTAACCCTTTTCTAATAGCAATAGGAAAGTCATCTAGAGTAGTGGACTTCTTGATTTCTTCTTCCATTTCGCAATCGGACCCGAATCCAATTCTCGGCAAGAATCGGATTGCAAAACAGATCTCGTGGATATGTCTTCTTTTCTTGTGTGACACGAAGTTGTTTGGGTGGTGGTGTTTTTGAAGACATCAATTGGAGTAGGTGTATTTTCGGGAAGAGTGTTTAAAGTGGGTGTAGGTGAATTAGTCATAGGTACTACAGGAGAATCAATGGGAGCATTCACGGTGATGATCTGCAGATAATGGCGAACAAAATGGCAATTCGAAGGTTGAGAATGAAGATTAGGAGGAGATACATTGTGGTGAAAATCACTCCATGTTTCCCCAATTTCCTTTGAGTGAAATAGGAATCCTGCTCATTAAATGTTATATCCATAGTGGTGAAAAATCGTTTAGAAGGAGGATGATAGCATTTATAACCCTTCTTAAGTGAAGAATACCCAACCAATACACATTTTAAAGACTTAGGATCTAACTTGGACTTATTAGGAGCAATATTTTGGATAAAAACAGTGCAGCCAAAAATTTTAAGTGGCGAATGGAGGAGATAGGCTTAAAATGAGGAAAGTCTTTGCAAAAATATAGATTGAGGCGTTTGAAATTTTAAAACCTTACTAGGCATCCGGTTGATTAAATATGTGGCGCTTAATAAGGCTTCCCCCACAAATATTTAGGAACATTAGTGGTAAATAGAAGAGAACGAGTAACTTCAAGAAGGTGCTTATTTTTCTTTCGGCAATGCCGTTTTTTGTGGGGTTCCAACACAAGAACTAATCTGAACTATGCCTTTTTCCTTAAAAAATCACCTAAAGACCTAGCAAAAATTCAACGCCATTATCAGTTTAAAGAGCTGGATTTTAGACCCAAATTGAGTGAGAACCATGTTATAAAATTGCACAAAAACACTAGCAGTTTCAGATTTATCTTTCAGCAAATAAGTCCAAGTTATCCCATGTGATCATCAATAAAAGTGATAAACCACTTACAATTATCAGCATTCTTCACCCGAGAAGGGCCCCAAATATCACTATGGATCAAAGCAAAAGGGTAAGAAGGCTTGTATGTAGAAGGAAAATAAGATGATTTAGTATGTTTGGCAAGAGAGCAAACTTTGCAAGAAAAAGAATTAGGCCTTTTATTAATGAATAGAGCAGGAAACAATTTTGCAAGGTATTGGAAACTAGGATGGCCTAAACGAAAGTGCCATAACATAACAGTATCAACTTTTCCTAAAGCGGTAAATGACTTGGAGATCTCGATTTTAGGAGAGGTAGGGAGGATGTAGAGACCATTATGCAAGCTGGCCTTACCAATCATCTTCTTCGAGTTCAGTGCCTGCAAAGTACAATCACGATCATTAAAAATTACAGAGCAGTGCAAGTCTGTGGACAATTTACTAACAGAGATGAGATTGCACGCCAAATTTGGTACAAAGAGAACATTTTTAAGTGCAATCTGTTCATTGAGAATAACAGTGCCATGTCCCTCTATTTTGCACAAGGTACCATCAGCCGTTTTGACAGCTTTACCAAAGGTATGGAAAAAATTGTGAAACAATGCCTTGTTACCAATCATATGATCCAGTAGCACCGAATCGAGGATCCAATTAGGAGTCAACGGGAGGAGAAAATGCGAGAGAAGAAAGGTTACCTTCTGGATCTTTTATGACCAGATTACCTTCACAAGACCCTTGAAACTTTCCAAATAGTTTTTGAAGTTCAGCAATCTGTTCTTTAGTGAAACTAGTGACAGAGGTGGCAACAAGGCTTGATTTATTATCTTGAGAGTGCTTGGACTTCCAGTCCTGAGGCTTACCATGAAGCTTCCAACACTTTTCCTTAGAGTGGCCGGGCTTTTGCAATGATCACACCAAGGTCTCCCCGTTTGGAAGAGGGAGATGATTGATGGGTCGATGAAGCGCGATCTTTCGAAGTGGAAGATGGTTCATCGACAACATCACACACCTTGGCTTTCTTCCTTCTTGACCATAGAAAGCCTCTCGAAGGGAGGGAAGAGGAGAAATAGCCAGACCGCCGCGAACCTCGTCCGTGTTCTTATTTAAGCCTTGGAGAAATTGAAAAGTCTTCGTTGAGTAACAATTTGTTGATAAAGAGCAACATCTCTTGGATCTACCCAATCATAATGTGCATACAAATCTAATTGTTGCCAAAGAGCGATAAGGGTATTGTAGTAGAGAGTAATGAGCATGGTTCCTTGTTTAAGAGTGGTGCTTGATCTTCAACATGATATAATTCAGCAATGTTATCCGTGCTAGAGTAGGTTTCATGGACTGCACTCCAAATTTCAGCGGTACGTGGTGTAAAGAAGAAAGTTTCGCTTATACTGGGGTCATGGAATGAAGGAGCCAAGTCATAACGACCATTGTCACGCATCCACTTAGCAAAACCAGCATCGATCACAAAGAGCTTCTTGATTTCACCAAGAACGTAGTCCAATCTTTCTCGCCCAAGAGAAAAATCTTAACCGATTGGGACCATTCAAGAAAATTGTTGCCATTCAATCGATGGCGGTGATAGTCGAACTGCATTTAATCGATGGAGCATCGGAACTAGAAAAATTTTCTGGATTTGAAGTAATCTCCAAGTAGGAGAAGGAGTTTGGACATGGTCTAGGTTGAAAAGAAATCGTAACCTAAGTCGATACCATGTAGAAATCAGAGTATTTTTTATATACAACCTATGACACTACTTTAGGAAACTCTAAGTTAGGAAAGATACTAAATAGGAGATATGATCCCTTAAAATAAGGGATTTTAATAAAAAAAATATCTACAAAATATTCCTAAAATATTTACAGAATATTCCTACAAAATGCATGTTTTATAGTCCATTATTGACTATATTTTCCATGCTAAGATCAAAAGGGAAAAAAAGAATTTGTTTCCTTCGCATTTATCATCTAACCAATACCCTATGCTCTTGAAAACCTAATTAAAACTAACTTGCATCGAAGTTTGTAAAATTAATATGTTGCCATTTTCTTTGTTATTCCATTTATAACTTTAGTTATGTTCATTTGTCTCAAGGAAACAAAGGAAAGAAATCATTGTTTTCCTTTTCCTGTTGTTGTTGTTGTTGTTGTTGTCTCTTAATATCTTTGGTTTTATGTCTTCTAACATTTAGTGTTGAATACTTTTTGATTCATTTAAGATTTTTGATATGGTATTAAGTATTTGATGGCAAAATAACTTTTCTTTTATGGAGGATAGGTGCAATACCCTGGAATAGAGAAGAAAATGAAGTTAGACACAAGAATTATGTATTCCCTTGCTGAATTTGTTGCATGGGTACACACTAAATTCCTTAATTTTTCTTAATATTTGTCAAATGATATTGGCTTTGTTTTTATGATTGAAGGTTGTTTTTGTCATGTTCTGTAAATTCAGTGGATTTTGGTTAAGCTATTTGAAAAAGTTCTGCATATTTGCAAGTTAGCCATGTCGTTCTTTCTCATCTTTATTGATGCCAGTAGGACACTTTCTCTGGTTCAGATACTTACGATGTCAATATGCTATGATAAAAAGTGTATATTATATAATTTTGAGTAATTTGATCATGAGCTGTAGCTTTTTGCTGACAAGTTTAATGATTTCGCGTGTAGAAATATACTTTTATTGACATGGAATTTAAGAAAAAAATGGTAAAAGATGAAATTTTCCGTGTCAACAGAAAAAGCAGTCCACGTAATTAGTTTGTGAGCTAAAAGTTGCATATTATTGAAACGTCACTATTGCATCATAATAACATATTCTTTTTTGGTTTATCAATTGTCTTCAATTACTTGCAAGTATCGAAGTACAAGGAGTAAATTATTGAAAATTGGAATAATGGGATTGAGATACATTTTTTTATTTGTACAAGAACCTCCTAGGTATTCAAAATCATATCAATAGCTTTGCTCTCAAATAATGATGCTTATAATGTGTACCACCTAGGAGTTTTGATGGCTTTTTTTTTTTCTTATTCCAAATGTGGTCTTTGCAATGTTTAGCTAATCTTAGATGTCTTTATTTTCCCCCTTTTACCTTATGCTTTCCTATTTAATTTTTTATAAACATATTATAGTTATATTAGGTTGCTTAATCTCTCTCTCTCTCTGGTTGTTTAGTTTTTTCCGGAATTTAGGTTTCTGTGGTTGGTCTCAGAATTCACCGAGGCAATTTCTTTGGAGCTTGGTGAGTTATACAATTGCCTTTGATAGTCATTTTATACTTGTTGTCAATCCATGCTTCAATTTTATATTTCATGGGAAACTATGATCGTCAATCAAGTTAGGCAGGTATTTATCAGTGTGTTTTAGTATACTGTTTTTTATTTATCAGGATTTTGGGAAAAATAATATTTAATTTGGGTTAGTATTCTGTCCACTGCCAGTGGAGTTTTTTAACTCCACAAGCAGGGTTTAGTATGTGACATGTGTCTTTTTTAATTTATTTTTAATCTTTTTAATATTCCCTCGGGACACATGACAGCATTTCACCCTTGCTTGTAGAGTTTTTTTTAACTCAACTGGCAGTGCACCAAATAATTTTCCATTTAATGTATTAAAATTTCAACAAATCCAAAGTAGAAAAGGAAAAAAAATCATCCTATACAATAAACAACAAGATTATCCACAACACGATTATCTACAACAAGATTTGAACAAAAGATTGAATGATATGCAAGTTCAAATTGATGATTTGAACAAAAAGAAAGCGGTTTCAAAAATTAAGGAAGAACATGAGTCATTGACAGTAGCCAAGGATGAGTTTGAAAAAAGATTAAATGATATGCAAGTTCAAATTGATGATTGAACAAAAAGAATAAGAGCTTACATTATTCGTTTTTACTGTTTTATGTGGGGCAACAAAAATTGAATAATATGCTTAAATCTCAAAATGCTTTCTTTAATAAAAGTGGTTTGGGTTTTTTAAATCTTTAAAAATAAAGCAAATTCTATAAGTTTTTTAAGAAACCAAACTTTATCTATGATGCCTCTCTTTTTTGTATACATCATTACAAAAAGGGTTATGATGAGAAAATTTACTACTAGGAGTAAATTTAATAGAGCATGGATTTCAAAAGGAATAAACACTGCTCAAAATGAGGATATTCTAAAGGAGTGGATTCCTAAACGAACAAAGGTTGTTAAGACTGATGCCAAAGGACCCAATAAAATTTGGGTATCAAAATCCAAAGTTAGACGCCACAAAGTTGGATGTTGCACTAGAGAGTGTCAATTTGAGACAATAGATGCTTGAGATGTTGGATTTCACCAAAAGAAAAAATCTTAGTAGAAGTTGTCTCCTTAAATGACTATAATTTTTCTCAAATTTGCTTGAGCCCTTGTTGACTTGACTCTTTTCCCTCCATGCCCGAACCCAATAAAATTTGGGTATCAAAATCCAAAGTTAGACTTCACAAAGTTGGATGTTGCACTAGAGAAAGTGTCAATTTGAGGCAGGAGATGTTTGAGATGTTGGTTTTCATCAAAAGAAAAAATCTTAGTAGAAGTTGTCTCCTTAGATGACTATAATTTTTGTCAAATTTGCTTGAGCCCTTGTTGAATTGACGCTTTTCCCTCCATGTCCTCTAGTGGGTTTAACATGTAACTACCAACAAGTTTCCTTGGTATCTTTGCACAATAATCATATGAAGATGATTTTATCAAAATTATTGGATTTCAGTTGCCCGTGAGAACCACTAGTGGTCAACCCATCCTTTTCAATTGGTGCTATGGAGAACATAGAACTTCTTTAGCTTTCTTCTTGTTTTCAATTGGTGCTATGGAGAACATAGAACTTCTTTAGCTTTCTTCTTGGTGGATGTGGGAATATGCTTGCCCAAGAGAAGGAAAAAGGGTTTTTCAAAATATTTGAACATTGATTTGATCATACTCTTGTTCAACCTAGTTAAAATTTCAGAGACTCGCTCTTTTCAACTTTTGAAATTTGACTGTCTCTCTAGTATAGTTTGCTTGAAAGTCATGATAACAATTAAGATCTTTCCATAAGCCATTTAGTTAATAAAAAGTAATGGGAAATTATCATTTCACCTTGGTTTATGCTATGGATTTTATTATGAAATTTAAAGATTTAAGCATAATTCTCCACTCATGGCTAGCTGAAAGTAGGTACTTTTCATATTTTGGTTGTTGTTTCGAGCAATATGTTATGGAAATTTGGGGCTACATGGAGTTGATAAGCCATGCCTTAACAAGTTGTGGTCAGTTGTCTAAGCTTTCTTGCATCACCAATAATATGATTCTGCAATCCTCTTGTATTGATGAATAATAAGTAAGACAATAACCATTCAAAGTAGTTTCCATTAAGCTTTACTAGACTTATATGCAATGAAGCGTTATCATTACTGAACAAACTTAGAAAAAGTTTGTTATCATTCTGCTAATTAGTTTACACCTATAAAGAGAAGAACTAACACAAACAAGGAAACAATCCCTAAAAAATAGTAATTTCCTAAAAATCAGTGACTGAGATTAGTTTCTATTTATAAGGGAACTCCTAGTAATAAGGTAAGTTTTCTGTCCTTAAATAAGTTTTCTGTCCTTAATCTTACAAATTCCAACACTCCCCCTCAAGCTGGAGTGTAGATGTTTATCAAACCCAGCTTGCCAATAAGTTCTTCAAACATGTTTCTGTTCAAACTTTTAGTTGACACGTCTACAACTTGTTGTCTAGTAGGTAGGTAGGTGATATGCACTTCTCTTGAGTGTATTTTTTCTTTTATAAAGTGGCGATCTATTTCCACATGTTTGGTGCTAACTTCTTGCTGCACAGGGGAAACAGTATCTAAATCTGGGATTACCATAGCACCTTGGTTGTTAGGCTTGTTTGTGATAGTAGTGGTAGGATCATGAGGTATAATGAGGAGAGTATTAAGGGTCTCATCTTCATTGAAAGTCTCCCCTTGAAGATGAGATGCTGTAAAGTATGGTTCATTGTCAAAGAAGGTAACATCCCGAGAGACAAACATTCGGCGCAAGGTTGGTGAGTAACACTTATAGCCTTTTTGTGTGGGGGAATATCCAATGAAGATGCAGGTGTGAGGTCGAGGATCAAGTTTGGATTGATTTGGTTGATGGTTATGGACAAAAACTTTGCAACCGAATATTTTGGCTGGAAGATTAGGAACACGAAATAGAGGAAAGGACTTTAGAAGTGTATTTAGAGGTTTTTGGAAATTGAGGACCTTTAATGGCATTCGGTTTATGAGATAGCAGGCAGTGAGGACAGTCTCTCCCCACAAGTATTTTGGAACATTCACGGTGAACATTATGGCTCGAGCCACAGCAAAGAGATGTCGATTTTTTCTCTCGGAGATCCCGTTTTGTTGAGGAGTGTCAGGACAAGAGCTTTGGTGTATGATGCCTTGGTCAGAAAGGTATGGGCTTAGGACAGAGTTAAAGTATTCTCTCCCATTGTCAGTGTGGAGAGTATGTATGGTAGAGTTGAACTGGGTTCGAACCATTGAGTGAAAATTTTGGAATACTTTGGGTGTTTCAAATTTTTCTTTAAGGAGATAGACCCAACAGACCCTAGTGTGATCATTAATGAATGTTATAAACCACCTAGCCCCCGTAATATTTTTCACTCGGTTGGCTCCCCATAGGTCACTGTGGATTAATGAAAATGGTTGGGACTGGATATATGGTTTTAATGGGTATAGCACACGGGTATGTTTGGATAATTGGCAAATTTCACACTTTAAGGAATTAATACTTTTATTTCGAAATAACAGCGGAAGATGTTTCTTCAAATACAAAAAGTTTGGATGCCTTAACCTATGGTGCCATAACATAATCGTGTCCTTTTTTGAAGTGGATAGAGCCAATCCTCCTTATGTGTTGTCTTTATTCCAATCATATAGTCCATTATCAACTTTAGCAGTGCCAATCATCTTCCCCGATTTTTGTTTCTGTATCACACAACCAATTGTAGAAAATTCAGCAAGAAGTTTTTCATCCTTAGTAAGTTTACTAATTGAAAGTAAATTGCAGAACAAGTTTGGGACATGTAGGACTTTATCAAGAGAAAAATTATCTGTTATTTGTACTTCTCCTACTCCAGCCACAGGTGAGTAAGAACCATCAGCTATGCGGATTCGGGACTTGTCATGACAAGGGGTGTAGGTGTGAAACAAAGTGGAGTTACTTGTCATGTGATCGGAGGCACCCGATCGAGTATCCAAGAGGATTGATTATTAGATTCAAAGGCAATATTGAGGGCAGTACCTTGGGTGGCTAGAGATCCATGAGCAGTGGAAGTACCAAGTATCTTATGGAGAGTCTCAAGTTGGGTTTTGGTTAGGCGAACATCGAGAACATCATCTGCAGTAGTGGAGGATAACAGGACAGTCTTATTATCCTTCTTTTTTTTTCAGGATAGCCATGGAGTTTGAAGCACTTTTCCCATGTATGACCAACACGGTTGCAGTGGTTACACCATGGTCTGGTTGATTCAGAATCATTTCCAGCACGTAGTTTTTGTGGCTGTGGACCTTTGGAGATGAGGGCAGAGGTCTCAGTAGGCCGATTGCCAAGAGTTGTCACAGGTTTAGGTTCCTTTGAGTCTCCCATCATGAAAAGACGGCGCTTGTCTTCTCTTCTAACTTCTGCAAATGCTTCACCGATGGTTGGGAGAGGTGATCTACCCAGAATTCGGCCACGGACCTCATCTAACTCACGGTTCAGTCCTGCTAGAAACTCATAAAGACGTTCATTGTTGAGGTGAGTCATAAACTTGGTATGTTCCAAGCCTTCACCTTAATCTGCCTCATAGTACATATCCAATTCCTGCTACGAAATTTTCAGATTGTTGTAGTAGTGAGTTACTTCGAGTGTCCCTTGTCGAATATCCTTTAACTTAAGCTTGATCTCAAATACTTGGGAGGCGTTTCCAAGATCCGAGTAGTTTTCTTTGACTGCATCCCACATGTCTTTTGCAGTTTTGAAAAGGAGATAGGTGCGGCTTATATGGCCTTCCATCAAATTTATTAGCCAAGCCATTACAATCGAGTTGTTGAGTTCCCAAGTGGCATAAGTCGGGTCAGCTATGGTTGGTTGTGGAATTTCTCCATTGATGTATCCTAATTTGCCACGACCACAAATCACCATAAGGACCGATTGAGACCATTGCAAGAAGTTCTTCCCATCTAGCCGATGATTGGTGATTATGAGGGAGGAATTAAGTTCACCTTGGTGATTCCGATTGACATTACGAGTTATTTGTGAAGTCTCGGTTTGATGAGTTTCATTGACGTCACCCATGGGAGGAGGACTAAACCGGAGGATTTTAGGAAGGAGATTAGAGATGAATGAGCAGGATCGAATGAATCCTAAAGCTCTGATACCATGAACAAACTTAGAAAAAGATTGTTATCATTCTGCTAATTAGTTTACACCTATAAAGAGAGGAATTAACACAAACAAGGAAACAATCCCTAAAAAACAGTAACTTCCTAATCAGTGACTGAGATTAGTTTCTATTTACAAGGGAACTACTAGTAATAAGGTAAGTTTTCTGTCCTTAATCTTAGGAATTCCAACAAGTACTAATGGCCATGATTTTCTTATCATCCACCATTTTTCAATAAAAGGTAAAGAAATATAACCAAGCCTAGCAACTAGATACAACAATTTAAAAAGCCGAACCTAAAAAATCCTTAAAATGGAGTTAGCAAAGACTTACTATAACAAATAGAGTCCTTTTAGTCACCACCAATAGAGTCAACAGCAATAAATATAGGAGGGTAACTCAGCGATGAAGCCAATGATGAGATAGAAAGAACTCTAGCGGGGTGAGCTACACAAAGTGGCATGTTAGACATACATGCTGGAAGGACGATGGGGTGAGAATAGAAAAATGGCCTAAATGGGGGGAAATACTAATTTTGGCTTTCTAGGGTGTAAGAGAATGTGGAAAAAAAAAATTCTCATTTGGAACCTTACATCAGGATTTAAGGCTCTGATAGGATCGATGAACGCACCGATTTTCTATTGAAATTAGTACATACTAGTATCGGTTAGTTTCAATGTATCATTTTGGATTTATCGATATTTAAAATCCATATTTAATATATGTATATAAAAGTATTTACAAATATCAAATGAATGAGATTAAATAAATTTGCAATATAAAATATTCATCAATTATATAAAATATTCACCAATAAGTTTCACAAATAAAAATCTATTATTAAACAAATCCAAAATGAACAAGGGAAAAGAGATCATTCCATAAACAACATGATTATCCTATATATGTAAGTTTACTTTTATTTTCAACCTTGTTCATGCACTAGCAAGTATACATTGTTCTGGTCGGTCTGACTGGAATTGGCTGGAACGAGCCAATGCGACCAATATATGTTGAAAATTTCAACGATGCAGAAAAGAGAGTTGGATGTTTCGGTTTACTACTAGAACAGTGTACATTGGCCAATACGGCCAAAACCGGCATGGAATTGGCTACCTTGTCTGATACCATAAAGATTTTTGAAGAATTCTAAAACAAGATTAAATTGATTCCCTTGTGTTTCTATTTGATCAATTTACATTGGTATGCATACAAAATGTTGAAGCCTAAAATAGGAAAGATACAGTAAGATACAGTAAGTACAATAGAATAAAATCACTAGAAATTAGGAACTAAGAATCTACCCAAATAAACAAATTTGTAAACAGTCCGCAATCATGAATTGTTAAGCTTTTCAAAGCAATTTTATAACAGATTGCTACTTCTTGATACATTGCTTGGATATTATATGTGCTTCAACAAAAAAACAAAGAGACATTGAACAAAATGATGTGGAAATTAGAATAAAACGATTTTTTCCTTCTATTTTTCAAGATTTATATTATTAATAAAAAAAGATAATGTGATTAGTGATAGAGATATGGTGAGAATGATGAAGCGGTGAATAAGATAACTTATGATGTGCTTTATTTTCTGGTTCTTGTGTCATAGGGCTTTGTTTTTGTTTGAAAGGCATTATTGGTATATAATTCCATTTGGCAATCATTAAAATATTCTAAGATAATACATGCCAAGGTATTGTGGAGATCTTTTCATTAGCCAAACTAGTGTTTCGATTCTGAATCATAATTAAACCTCAGTGACTTTTACCTAATTTACTCAGAAGATTAATGTTGAAATTGGCTGACCCAGATATCAGTTGATATCCTTCTTTCATTTTGTTTTCAACTTTAGAACCTCGAGTGCTGTAGAAGTAATTTTAAGTTGCTTACTTCTCTGGATGCAACATTTATTGGTTTTGCGTTCTATATGTCCATAGATTTTGTTCAAGAGGCAAGAAACTTTGAGACAATGTCTAACAACTTTCGAAACAACAAATTTGTTCGAATACCTCGTATATTTTGGGTATGAAATGGTTGTTTTACTCTTCCTTTTCTAGTTATATCATTTATTGGTTATGTTTAACATTCCATGCTTCAAAATATGGTGTAACTATGTAAAAATGTTCGGTTTATGTAAAATCTACATTCTACTCTTCAGGATTTGACGACAAATCAAGTTCTCACAATGCAGTTTTGCCATGGTCAGAAGGTAAGAGCATACAACTAATCAACCTTTTCTGGAGTGAATTGAAAAACAATGAAAATAATGAAATAGAAGTGTTTGTTTGAATTTTATCCTTGTTTTTTTAACCACCCCGAGTTTTATGTATCTTTTTATTATTTTTACTGGGTTTACCTTCTGTGTCTAGGTGCAAATTGTCTGTTAAGACTAACTTGCATCAGATAGTTATAGTTAGAGGTTGGCTTTGAAAGCAGCTTAGATTAGTTTGCCAAGGAAAGATTAAGCTATTTCCAACTTGAGAAAGAACTGTATTGATTAATTGGTATAGCAGATACTTTGGGATATAGCAGAGTTTTTGGGATGTAATTAGCCTTTATTTAGGGATTTTATTTCCCTTTTTCTTCCTAATTTTTGTATATAAATACCCATGTATTTTTTTTTTCAAGAAGTCAATCAACAAAGAGTGAAATTTCTTCACATTTCCACTGCCATATATCTGTTTTTAACGAACTGCTTGCTGGAAGATAAATCCAATGAAATAGACATTACTAGCATCAACCTAGAGTTACTAAGCCTGAAATTTCAAAGGCATGCTTCAAATATTGAAGGATTATATTAGGTTACCATGTGATTGAGCTATCATCATTCTTTAATTGACTTCAGAATGTGTTGCCAAGTTTTTACATTGTGGTTCTTAGCATGCAGAACGGAACAAGGCAATTCCTTGACTCTAATGAAGAATTGTGGGGTTATTGAATCACAATTCAACCTAAAGGCTATATGAGTAACGACTAGAGGTGTTAAATACCTTTACATCACTTAAGCTTACAATATGCAAGTGATATGAGATTCTCTGTCCACATCTTTCACCCTATTTAGTCATGGGTTCTAATCACATGGGACATCAATTTTGTTAAAAAGCTAATTAAAAAGTGGAATCTTCAGTTCTTACGCAGTGAAGGTTTGAGATATTCAATCAAGTGTGATAATTAATCAACTTGTGCTTGTATTGGGTTACATTTGAGAGTTGCTTTAGTTAGTTTATGCAAACTCATTTAAATCCTCATACGCTATATGTAGTATGAATTTGGAGAAGGAAGAGCTATAGAGGAAAAATGATTTAAAATGCATTAGAAGCTTTTATTTGACCAAACAGGTACTTTTGGATTCCATTCCCCCATGTCATGTGGAAAAGCCTTTTAAAAAGCTTTAGAACTTGCAAATCCTTTCAATGAGCAACTCTACACTCTTCTTTTTGAAAATACATTCTTTTGTTTTCTCTACTTTATCTTCTAACTAGATCGCTACTTAGTAGGGCTCAATTTGTGAACTTCCTGTCATTGGAACAATGTGTTTTGGAACATGATTTTGGGTAAGGAGTTGTGGCAATAGTTTGGATTCGGTACTATATCCTCATCCATACAATTATAGAATTTTTGTTGATGTTGCCCTTGTTTCATTTGCATATTATGCTTTTGGGTTGACAATAACATACTATTATTTTCAGGTTGATGATGTTGTATTTCTGAAGGGAATGAAAATAAATCCTGAGAAGGTTTCTTCTTACTTTTTCTTTTTTGAGAAATGTTTCTAAAATTTTCTTATGATAGTGATGTGGAAAATAGCAATTAGAGTGATTTTAGTGTGGAAAATATCAGTTAGTCATTTAGGACATTATGTTTCAATTATAGTGATTTTGGGAATCATTTTACCCTTGGTTTTAGTGCTAATCTAGAGAATTTATTTATTGTTTCTTAGTTTATAGTCTCTGGTTGTGTATAAATCCTAGCCTTCTAATTTCTAATACACATGCCATTCAAGAAAATATATGCACTTATCTGTTTTCTACCCTTCTTGTCACATGTAGAGGTGTCAATGGGCTAGACTGAGGCCGGTTTAAAAAGAATTTCAAGCCCAAGCCGGTTTTCGACCTAGCCTGGCCTGCCCAAAAAGCTCATTTTACTATTAAAAAATTAATAAAATATAAAAAATATATTTTATTTGATATTTATATTTTTATAATTAATTTTAAATTTTAAAATTTTTTATTATTTAAATTGAATTCGGGCCAGGCCACACCAACCTGATGTGAAAAATTCTTGTTGAAGCCCCGCCCAAGTCTGTCTGAGCCAAACGGGCTGTGTGGGCTACCTGACCATTGGATAGGTCTAGTGACAAAGTAGCAAATCCAAAGTTGGCTTTTTGGGAGTTTGATTTTGGCATTTTCTGCTGATTTCCCCCCCTTTTCTGTGTTTATTCCTGAATTTGCTGGTGCTTTATTCATTTTTTTTTTCCTTACTTCGAATTTCAACTTTCATTGGTGAATTTTCTGGGCATTTCCTTTGCTCTTCTTTTGTTAACTGAATTTCTTGTCTATGACATCCAACATGTTTGACAGCCAAGGAATCGAGTCCTTCTGTGTAATTTGAGTAGGAGATTTACAGAATATTCATTCTATTGTAATGAGGTAGTTGTGCTTGAGTTGCCTTCATTTGGTTTGTTTTGAAGGTTGCAAAAAAGTTGTTGGAAGTGTTTGCTGAAATGATATTCATTCACGGTTTCTTGCATGGAGATCCACACCCTGGTAATATATTGGTGTCTATAGAAGGTCAGGGTGGCTTTTCTTTGGGTATGTCCTGATTGTTCACTTCTATTATTTTCTATCTAAGATGAACATTACTAATCATGTGAGGATGTCATTGTGGAACTTACCTTTATGATGAGAAGATTGAAAATGCAGTTCTTTTGGACCATGGAATCTGCAAAAAATTGGATGAAGAGTTTAGGCTTGAATATTGTCAGCTTTGGAAGGCTTTGATTCTTTTAGACTCAAGAAAGATACAGCATTTAGCTGAACGGTTTGGTGTTGGGAAGTACTACAGATACTTGCCCATCATTTTCTCTGGAAGGACTATAGATAGGTGATCTACATTTCTTCTTTTCTAATTTCTTTTCTTTAATCTTGCTATTTGTCAAGGATTGTTAGTTTTTATGATCATTAAGTAGGATGCTGATAAGGTTTTCCATTAAGAATTTGAATCGAAACAATAGTTGGAAGAAGTTTATAATTTGCTATAGATTATGGAATTGTCATCTTTGATAATAGCACTTGGCAAATGTAACTTTCATGATTACTATACTTCATATGATATTGGAAATCATAGATATATTTTTCAGGCTGGTCATTTTTCTAAGACAAACAGATATTACATTTTTGGGAGGATCATAATTTGCAGCACCCGAGCTCAAGTGTTGCAGTACTAATAATTGATTATTGGTTTATTGCAGCACAAGCTAGTCTGTTCGAAGAGATTTTTTAGTCCCTTAAAGAAATTTCTCGTTGAGATAGTAATCCACTTATCAAAACTTGATTATTTGAAGAAATTTGTAGTTATTTGTCTTTAAATTAAGCATAAAGAAACCGTGTATCACCTTTATATTTTGGTCTTTTTTTGTTTTATTTCTTAAGTTATAATTATACTTTGTCAACCAAACACTTGTAGAGAATTAGAATTTCTTATAATTATAAGAGTTCTTGGGGCAAGTAACTGGGGTGCTACGTTTATGTTTATATTTAATTCAGTGGGACTTAATAATTATAATGATTACCCACACTTGTCACGCATATAATTATACACAATTGCACTCAAATTCAATTACAGGTGGCTTTCCAAACACATGTTTAGTAGTATTCATTTAAATGATAACTAGAAGCATAAATCTTTCTGTAGGTTCCTATCCCCCTGATATGGTGAGGCATCTTCCATTTTTCCTTCTGTGTTTTTTGTTTTGGGAGAGGTGTTGACTGGATAGATTGAAGGTTCAGTTTACTGACTATTATATTATAACAATTATGATACCAATCTAATTATCCCTTCTGTAATCTGATTGGCAGTAAATCTGGCATTGGGAAGGGAATGTTGGTTGAAGAGCAAAAGAAGATGAAACAACATTTAAAGGCTCTAGAGATGGAGGACATATCTTCGTTTATGGAATCTCTTCCTTCCAACTTTCTCATAATATTGCGGACAGAGTAAGATAAATTCAGTAGCCTATTTGGAGTTCAATAGCTCCTAATCTCATTTTGGTCTTTTCTGTTTTAGTGAATTACTGAGATCTACAGTAAGCAAGCTTGGTGCTTCAAAATGGGTGAGGTTGCTAACCTATGGAAAATATGCCTCACTTGGTCTCTCTCTGAAGTCGAATCCATGCTCTGGTAAACAGTTCTTCTAAACCCTTTTTTTTTTTCCTTTAATTTTATTCTAAATCAGTTGTTATCTGGCCAAGCCAGGGAGAGCTTTTAATGGATGCATCTGTTGTTGTGTTTGTACATTTACGAGTGTATAGTAAGAAAGAGATTTTTATATTCATGAGCAGTTAACGTCGGTATTCTTGGAAGGAACTGATTTTGTGGTCGCATATTTTGTTTTAATTTACAATTTAAGGAATACGATTACTTTATCCTCGTGTGTTCAGATTTGACATCATTGGCCCTATATACCAGATTGATAGGAAATATAGAATACATTCTTCTAAGGCTTACTATAGGTAAGGTTTTTTCTTCTCATAAGTTCTGATATGTAGGTATGTCAGGTAATAAAAAAAAAGGTACCTGAATGATTGGAACATTTTAACATTTTCAGGGGTAACGACTCTGGTTTTGTGGATGGAGAAGCTGAAGCGATGTCTGAATAAGTTTTATGGAAAGATGAGTGCTGCTGGAAAAGGTATGGCGACAATGTTCTTCAACATCTACTTCAAAATGTAGATTCTTTTTCCTTTCTTTTTTGTCTTATGTACTTCGTTATTTACACTAAGTAAATTTTGAGCAGAAGCCATATGTAGATAAAGCTTCCTAGGGCTCAAGGAGCACTGTATTGTAGTTTGATATTGGCTTTTATTGTAGAACTATAAAATTACTCTGAATCTGAAGAATTGTAAGAACAAGAATATTACTCAAAGCTTAACTTGGTGATGAAATTATTTCAAGAAGTACCATTTACTGGGTATGGATTTTGAGTTCAAGCATTTGCAAATTTTTACTACAATCTTTTACGTCAGAAAAAGGAAAAACAAACTTAGATAAGAATTTAAAAACTAGTTTATATATATATGTAGAGAGAGAGAGATTTATATATAAAAGCATTCATTTGGAAATATTTTTAATCACTGAAAATTTTTATTATTCATTATTGTTATATCCAGGCCAAATGGGCTAAGGCCTGTAACAAGGCCCAAAAGAGCTCAAGTTCCAACTGGTACAAAGATCACATGAGCTTAGGCTTTATAAAGTACAAAACATAAATGCTATGCTAGTAAGAACAATGTCACGTGGCACGTAGAGGAATCACCTCTAGCTTTTATCCGACTCAAAAGCTATGCATAGTGTGACTTGCCAACATTCCTAGCGAATAAGAAACATTGCATTAGCTAAAAAGACTAGATCAGACTAGATTTGGGCAATTAAGGGGCAACTTAAAGCTTTATTACATATGTTAAAATTTAACTTAATTTTAGCTTTGACCACGTATATATTTGGATCCAGACCAACCACTTACGATCCTTGTTAGTCGATAGCAAGTTTTAGCCCAAATCCTATCTAATGACTAAGTTCTGGAACAACTAATCAACTAAAAAAGTCAACTTCAACTCATCGGTGTGTTTTCTCTAAGATGCCACCAGTTTGGTTTACTAATCAGTTACCATTGGATAATGCCAAAATCTTTTGAGAATTGGTCCTTCGCAACCACTTCTACCGTTACGACGATTGTAACACCCCCTTACCATGTAAGAAATGCTACATTTACGTACCAAACACATCACTCATGTTCTACTCATCTTTTAGACTCATTTGAAGCTATTTAAGGCTTCTTCAATAATTTCTAAACTGAATATGTAATCTGGTTGCAACCAGAGATCATTCAGAGACCCCTTGATGTAAAAAACAACATAAATTAAGAAAACAAGGTAGAGGTATTGACGCATGCCCCAATTTATCGGTACCTTGACCTTGATACTATTCATTTTTACATTATGTTTGAGCTTTATCAATACAAGCCCTCTAAGTATCAAAATTTGGGTGTATGGAAGCTAAAATCAAGCTTAAAAATACCTCAAAAAGTGTCATAACTTACTCCAATTAATCCCAATCATTCTCAATCATTCTTTGACCTTAAAATACTCCTAATTATCTTTGTAAACATCATGCAATTCATCTATTAGAGTTGTATGACCCAACTTCTTGTTAAAAAAAATAATGGCAAAATAAGGGGATCTGTGGGGGCAAAGGTCGAGGGCCATAGCCGCCGCAAATCTCCATTAAGTATAAAATTAGACTGGGGTCGTAACCGAGGGTGTGCCCTCACGATACGGTACAAGCTGTACAAGTGAAATCTGTATAAAAGTACACTTATTCTGTTTGATATTGATTAGAATAAGGTGTTTCAACCTTACTACATTGCTTCTATTTGACATTGATTATAATAAGGTTTTTCAACCTATAAATAGATGTAGTCTAAACTCCTCTTGTATCATTCAAATTTAACATTAGTGAATTTTCTTCTCCACTATCAATGGTTTTTCTCCCGAAAGGGTTTCCACGTGAAATCTGTGTGTTCTTATCTTTCTTTCTTTTTGCTTTGCGATCGTTTTATATTGTCATTGTCGACGTTCAACTTTTACATCATCCATGTTCAATCTCCATCTAATGTACCACAAAGGTTCAAAACCTCTCCATTTAAACAAAACTCAACTTTGTGCCAGTTCCCTAACTATCTATCACTTTCCTACTTACTGGATACCTAGGTACATGCCACACTAATTCAAAGACACAAAATCCATGGTTCTCAATTCTTACCTTATTGATGAGTTGTGATTTGACAAACCATGCTCAACCTTTTTTTTTGCACAAACACTTTCTGCAATCTACGCATTTGAAAACAAGTTAAGCTTCATAGGAGCTTAGTAAGTTGATCCAGGAGAAAGCAGAAGAAGATTGTATTCAAGTTGTTCGACTCGAGAAAGAAATATTTGGATCACACTTGAAAAGAAAAAAGACAAACAGATTTAGAAAAATAAGAAAAACAAAGAAAATTTTAAAAAATAAAAATAAGGATAAATATTCAACATAATAACTAAATAAAGAAAACAACTTGAATTTCTTATTGATCAAATTTGAGTGTTTTTGAGTTGTTTCATTATGCTAAATACAATGTTTTGGCCGATTTTGCTTGAACAGCCTCTAAAAATTGTCTTTACCTTTAATTTTTTTTTTTGAAAAATATTGATTTCAGTGGGTAAACGAATTCAAATTGATCTGAAATTTTGTTTACTATTTCTTGGAAGTTTATTAAATTGAAAAAAAATATTTCCCACAAAAAAATTGAAAAAATAAAGAAAAGTAAAAAAAAATTAAAAAAATTAAAAAAAAAACATTTGTGGGTTGAATTTTGTGCCCAAAATTTCCAGATCTTATATTTATCATATAAAGAGGCTCCAATTTAATTTTTGTGATTTTAGCACATCAGAAACACCTTGAACAAAAAATCCAAGTTGTTTTCCATTGTTTCGATTCGAGTTTTTTGCTGGGTAGTTTATTTTCTTTGATTCTAGCCTTAGGTTTTCTTTTGTTTTTAGCTTTCCTTTATTCTATTATACATTCTGACACATTTTTCCTTCTTGTATTAATAAATATAAAAAGAGTTGCCTCTCCTTTCTTCGAGTAACTTACTTCCCTTGGGGTCAAGTTTTTCTTTTGCTTTTTAAAGCATTAGGTCAGATTTGTTAGAGCGTGATCACCCATATTTTCAAATATTTTTTAGTTTGATTAATCTTTAAAAGTTACAAGAGAGAAAATCTTAATTTTTTTCTTTTGTCTCGAGTTGTTTATTTTTATGGTGAGTGCATAATGGTGAGGCTTGATTTTATTTGATCAATTTTCTGTTTGAGTACTTTTACTTTCAAATTCTTAAAATGGTTTGCACAAAGGAGAATGATAAACCTTGGGCAAAGAATAGATGCCATATTTGTAAAAAATCTGCATGAACATGTTGTTTCCAATGCCCAAAAATATTCTATTATTCATGGATTTGTTAGGAAAGACATTTGAACAAAGGTCATTGCAAGATACACACACTTAAACGACCTTTTGAGGAGCACAAAAAAATGTTTGGTGATAAGAGGGATCACCAAGACTCTAAATGCCAACAAGCAAAGGAGAGTAAGATTTATCTCTCACATGTTGTGAAATGTCATTGGTGTAGTTCAAAAGATCATTATGGTTCCCAATGTTTGATTCGCTATCCATCTAGTGATGAAAGTTGCGAAGAAGAACTTACGTATGACACTGAGCCTATTGAGGACTCTTCTTTTAGTGCTACCATTGACGATGATGATATGAATGAGAAAGAAACTTTGAGTGACACCATTTGTGAAGACAGTAAATGATTTTGTGCTTATTGTTAAGTCGAGATCTAACATTGCACCTTGTTCCAAAGTTGATGTTAAAGAAGGTGACAGTATAGTGAGAACTGTGATGATGATGACATTACACTTTGTGAACTGAAAAAAGTTGATAGTGAGAATTTGTTTCCTAGAGGCTATGGATTTGGACGAGTTAGACCTTTTTTGTCCTCCTAAATAGTTGTGTATTCTTATGAATTTAAAGTTCAAATTTTTTGTGAGGGGTTAAAGGGAATTGATATGATTCAAGTAAAAAGACTAAGAGAAAATAGACATTGAGCAATAAAAGTCAATTTAGTGGTCCAACTTTGGTGAGTGAAAATTCTTACAAGGTAAAATTAGAGAGTTTAATTCAAATTGAAAAAGAGAATACAAAGAAAGAGAAAAACTATCGAAAAGAGAGGAATGATTATGTTTTCACTAACCTTAATTGGAATTTGTCTAGTGGACTTGTTTCATTCTTTTAGAAATTTGTTGATCCTTTGAGAGAAGCTCAATTAACCCATTCCACCTACGATAAAGATTCTTTCCTATTCAAATAAGGACAAGATTCGAGGACAAATCTTTTTGAAGAAAAGGGGGATGATACATGTATGGATGGGGTAAAATTTATTAAATTTCATTCATCGAAGCTACCAATTTTCAAGTTTGGAAAGTTAATCAACTTGTGATGACTTTTTGGATGGGATCCAAACATTTTTAGGTTGAGATGGTCTTCATAGATTTTGAATATCTATCTCTTAGCTTCGAAATGCACTTTGAATCACTCAATTTTGAGTTTGTGAGCTCAAGTTAGACAGTTTTAGTAAAGACTGCACGAGCAGAAGTTCTAGACGAGATTGTTATGGAAATTGTGAGGTTCAAGCTTTTAATTTGAATTTAAATTATATTGGGTTCGATTTTTAGGTTTAATTTTTATTATACATGAGTCCAATATTGTATTTATTAGGTTTTATTATTTATTAATTTGAATTTTGGATATATATTTTAAGTATTTTAAGTTATTTAGAAGTATTTTGTTTTTAGTCAACAAGAAAAGTTAGTTTAAAACTACTTATTTAGATTAATTAGAATTTTAGTATACTTGAGAATTTTATTTGAATGTACTTAGCTAGCCTATAACAGCCTATCCATTGATCATTAGATACACAAATTTTTTTCATTAATAAAATTTCAACTCTGGGAGTTACTTTTTTTTGTGAAAGATTGCTTTCTTATGATTTTTTGAAGCAATTCTCTTCTCGATTTTCTTCAAGGAGTCGTGAGAATTCATTATTTTCATCCTTCAATTTGTCAAGGATTATTTCTTGGGGTGTTGATTAGAGCCATTAATTGAGTTTATTGGGGTTTATACCTCAAATGGTTCAATTGGACACTTATCCATCTATCCATTGATTTATTTTGGTTCATAAAACACATCTTCCAAAATAATCTTCCTAAAGTTATCAAAGTAAATATGTACATCTCCCACAACTTCAGTTGCTATAGTGGTCTCATTTCTGGTCCGCAATGATAGATTCTTATCTCTAAGATCTTTCGTCTCCTTGAACCCCTGTTGAGAAACATAAACATAATTAGTGACTCCCTAATCAATGACCTAGTAGTCTATTGGATCCTCCACTAAACAAGCTTCTACCATAAAGAGTTTCATATCTTTGCCTTTGGTGGCTAGGTTGTAATGACCCGGTTTCTAGTGGTGCCGGAAATAGTGGTTTTGGAACCCCGTTCTCTAATGGTCGAGTTCGTAAATATTATTTACTAATATTTACGAGATAGATATAGCGTTATTGTGAATTTTGACTGGATTTATTTTATTAATTGGTTAGTTAGTCAAGGTACAAGTGGTACGTACCGAAAGTCAATGGTTTTGGGACATGAGGTATCGAAACCTTGTTTTCACAATTTGAGCTCTTAAGTATTATTATTAAATATTTACAGAGTCATTTTATAAGTTAATTGAATTTTGGATAGATAATTTAGTCAAATTAATGGTTAGTTAAGGAATAAGAACTAAATTATAAAAGTAGTGAAATTTAACATTATTAATTTTATTAGATAAAAGGCCAAATAGTATAATTAAGGCTTTAAATGGTAATAAGCCCACTTTTAAAGTTATTGGATGGTAAGTGCATAGATTTGGATGAATTATATGTTAAAAATATATTATATTATAATTAAAAGTAATAAAAATATGTTATAACATAAAATTTAAAGTAAAAGAAAAGAAAAACATCATTTTTCTCCATCTTTTCTTTCTCAAAACCGAACTTAAGGAAGAATATGAAGGCTTCCAACATTCAAGCTTTGAGCTTCGATTGATTGAAAATTGGACCAAACTGAAGAAAATCGGCGAAATGATAAAAAATTCAGAGTAGTCCTCGACACTCCTATCCTTGTTGTTTGTTCCTGGTAAGTTCATATGAGACTTACTTTATTTATTGATGATATATTTGTGTTATATTGTTTTGTTTTATAGTTGATTTGTTATTATATAATGTTTTTGACATCAAAAGGATTAAATCGAAAAATATGAAATATCTATATGTGAAATAAATATTGACTAGGTAGCAATTGATTAATGATATAAAGTAATTACTATGGAATTGAATGGAAGTTAGTGGATGTTGAACTTGATTATGAAATAGATACGTATATAATGATATTACATAGTTAAATTTGAATGACTTAATTTCTATGTTCTTTCATTGCTTACTATGATCAAAGGTAAAAGTAAGTTGAAAATAATTGATGGAATTAAGTTGTTGTGAAATGTTGATTCTCGTGATGAAGGACTAAATTGTATAGGATCGAAAATAGTATATTTGATGTATGTATAGAATTGACCTTGTATTGGATTGAGAAATGTTATGTTATGAGATGACTTGTTGAATTGAGTTATGAATTTTGGTTGTTGGGATATAATTAAAAATTATATAAAAAAATTGTTACTTAGTGAATTTACAATTAATGCTTTAGTTTACCTGATGAGGCACTGAGTTCCATTTAAATTGATGAATGTTGGGCGCAATTGGATTACATTGATTTGTCTGATGAGGCAATGGGTGCTAGTCGTATTGATGAGCATCACGAGTAAATTCTTCACTTTGAAAGACAAGTATAATATTGGGGTATTTTATGTCATTACGATATGATTAATACATTTGGTATAATGTTATGTTTTAATAAAACCTTAAAAGTTCTCTTAAAATCTTTTCATATTGATATTGTTTATAGTGATGCCTTTGTATGGTTACTCAATATTCAGTTGTTTCCGTGTAGAGGTTAGATTAAGTAAGTGATCCTATACATCGACTTCAGCATCCAATGGCAATCCTGAACTCAAGAGTTTGTGATAATTTTGGTTTGGTCATGGCAAGTACATAGGAGAGTTTTGTGGTTGAATATGTAATGTGTTAGATGAATTTAACATTTTGAATGTTATGTGAATATGTATATAATTATTAGTTGGTAATGATCTTGGTATTGGGTAATTCTTGTTGGTGGCATAAGTATGTATGTTATAATGCTTATGTGGTGATAAGGTAATATGTAATAAACATGCTAGTAAATGAATGGTATGTGTATGCTAAGTGTGAATGGATTTGGTAAGGTTTGTGTTTGTTTGGATGGGTGAATGGAAGCATTACTATAAGGTGCTTAAGATGGTCAAATGATGGATGCTATATTAATTGTTTTAAGGTGTTTTGGATGGCATATTGGATTTGACTGAATATAATTTTATGTTTGGACTTAAATTGTTGGATTGAGGTGTCAAATGTGGCATATTGGTTAGACACTTAAATTGATTGTTATAAGTGATATTTTTGGTATAATATTAATGTTTTTGAACTGGTTGAAACTTGGTATAAAATGATGCTTGTGGTATAAGTGATTTAGGGCTAGAAAGCTTGTTTTGGAAGATATCTACAGGTAAACTCTACCTGATACATGGTCTGGAACACGGTCGTGTGCCATAAACGAGCATATGGCACGGTTGTGTGACATCTTTTGAGTATTTGCACTATTGACCTACACGGCCTCAGTCTTTCACACGGTCAGGGGACACGGCCATGTGACCCCTTGTTTGTAAAATTTTCTTATCTTTTTTTTCTTGTTTAGATTTGATCCTTGATTGATACTGAGTTGGTTTTAATTTTTCGTAAGCTTAATATAAAACCGAAATTGATTGAATTGCATGTTGTACTTGACACTATATGAATAAAGTGATATTGAATTGATATTTGGACTATGAAATGTAATCAAATGTTTCATATTTGCTTGTAGCACGTTATAGCTTGAGTCTAGCGATCGGATCAGGTATGGGGTGTTACATAAGTATTCTTTCCATTCTTTACAGTTTCCTTTAAAGTGCCCTTTCTTACTATAGAAGCATTTAGACTTAGATAAGTCTTTAGGCTTCCTAGTTCTCTTCTTTTTCACTTGTGCTAGCCCCAAAACCTTAGTCTTTCCGCTCTTAGCATGTTTTTCATTTCTCTTTCCCTTATGAGGAAGAAATGATAACTCTGTTTGCTTTTACTTTTTGGACCAATGGACCGCCATTCAACATCAACTCATAAGATTGTAACTCCTTTATGAGTTGTGTAAGCATTAGGTTTTGTTTTTTTTTTGCCAAGGTTATATGTGGCTCGAAAGCCAGCAAAATGCTTGGATAAGCTCTTGAACACCATCTCAATTTGAGTGTTTTGGCCCAAATTGGCCTCATTGTTCGCGGCCTCGGTAAAGCATCCCATAAGAGTGTTCATATGGTATTTGACTAGAGTACTGGGCTTTTTTTGGGCATTCATCAAGCTAGTTATGGAAGATTGACGAGCCAAGGAAGCTTGGTGTGACATCCCTAATTTGACCCTAGTCGGGAAGTGATGTCGGGACCATTAAACCGAGTCTTATAAGTAATTAAAAGTTATATTCTATGTTTATGATGTTAGCAAATGCATGTGTGAAAGTTGCATGCATTAATTTGATCATTTCTATGTGAATTTATTAAGATGGACTTATATGAAACATTGTTGAAAGGTGATAGGCCAATCTTCAATGGTCTAATAGTATATGCATGCAAAAGAATGGTTTTGCATGTCAATTTACCCAAAGAGAAGGAAGTGGCCGGCCATGGTGATGAAGATGGGCAAAAGAAAACATGTCTTAAACATGTTTTGCTAGTGGTGGATGTTAGAAATAATAAAATAAGAGCATGGGTAAAGAAATGAAAAAAAAATGAGTGTGGATGCTTTCCCCCCCCTTGTGCCGTACATGAGAGAAACAAAAACAAAGAAATTTTTTTTTTTTGTTCATCTATTTTCACTCTCCTTTTGGCCGAAAACACTAAGGATAAGGAAGGAGTTTTGCTTCATACTTGGTTTGGAAGAGGATTAGGAAGAGGTTGACTATACTTGCATCAAGAGTAAGGTATGTTTGAGGTTGTGCCATGAGATTCATGCATGTTTCTGGTTGCTAGATTGATGTTCTTGTTAGCCCATGGTTCAAATCTTTGTTATGTCATGGGAATGAAATTCGGCCCAAGTGAATATGATGATAAAGCCATTGCATGCTAAGTGTGAAGCTTGATGATGATGCATGCAAAGATGGATTGTCTACTCTTGAAATTTCTTTGTAGCCATCTTGAGTAAGACTTTGAGTTTTCTTTTTTGTTTAACCATGATTGAAGTTGAAAGGGGCATGATTGTGATGTATTCGGCCATGATGCATTCATGAGCATGGTTCATGCTTCTTGCATGATAGTTAAAATTTGTGTTTTGGATGGCTATGGACACCTTGAAATTCGGCCATGCACATATATGTATATATATGTTTGCACATGATGTTTTGGTTATGAAGTAAGTGATGAATATGTTTGTTTAAAGAAGAAAATGTTGAAGGATGTTTGTGAAATTGCAAGTATAATCGGCCATATGAGTGCTTGATGCTATATTATGAGTATTGAGCCACAATATGTAAAACATTAACTAGTAAAATGCATGCTGTTTTTTGTGTGGTATTAAGTGGATAATTGGCCTCAAATTGGACATGTATATTCGGCCTTAGGTAGCCTATTGATGGCCTTAGCTTTTCCTTGATGCTTGAATGAATTGTATTGAATTGCTTGATGTAGTATAAAATGTGCATGACCATTGTGTATTCAAGCTAAAGGGTGGCCATATGACCATTTAAACTCCTTGTCATATTCGCCATAAGCTAGCATAATGAGGTTTTAATAAATTAAATTTGTTTGAATTAGCTCAAGAGCTTAGAGGGCCACAATTGGACAAGGGAAGGAAAAAGTGATCAAATAGCCGTAAAAGCCGCTCGACAACATCCGAGGTAAGTCCTCAAGAAGTGACCCTACTTGAATTATGTGAAATGAAATATGGATGTGTAATGATTATCGATTTATGTGTGTATGAGTATTTGAATGATACCCGGCTAAGTCCAAGGCGATTATGCTAGTGACTACCTTTGTGTTTGAGCCTTAGTAACGAAAATGAAACATGAATGTCTAATGATTATTGATGTATGTGTGCATGAGCAATTGAATGATATCCGGCTAAGTCCCAAGACATTTATGCTGGAAATTATATCCGGTTAAGACCAAGGCAATTGTGCTAGCGGCTACATCCGGCTAAGACCAAGGCATTCGTGCAAGTCGTTCTATCCGGGCTAAGACCAAGGCATTCGTGCACGTGGTTATATCCGGTTGTATTCAAGAAGCTTGGGCTGGAGGTGAGTGTTGGTTGCTGTAATAAATTCAATTAGTACACTCGAAAAGCCCAAAGAATAAGGTATGTTTATATGTGCATTGGAAAAGTCGACATGTTTGAGCAACATTCGCTCAATCGACTAACGAATATCAACTATTGAAGTGGTTGATACCTTGTGAAAGTATATAATGATGAAGTGTGAAGTAAGAATGATTATGTGAATGTGTATTAATGAAACGATGCATTTGGCTATGTGAATGTATTGCTTTAATTAAAGCTGATTTTATTCCTTGAGACTTACTAAGCATAAAAATGCTTACCCGTTGCTTTGGCTCTCTGTTTTATAGATTTTGCTCGATAGCAATCGGATTCGGGATCATTAAAGTCAAGTCATCTACACTATCAAAGCCTCCATTTTGGTATAATTTTGGTTGAACTTTGAAATGGCATGTATAGGACTACCCCTTGTCGGTTCAATTGTGTTGTGATGTATATGTATACGGCCATGCAAAATGGCTCGTAGAAGTCAAGTACTGAACTTAGACCATTTGTGATTTGTATATATATATATATATGGTTTCATGATGTAATTATGGATTGGAAATGGGAGTGTTGGTCACATGATCAGCCATTGAATGGCTAAAATGGTCATAGGTGAACCTATGTATGGCAAGACTAGTTGGATCATGGAGACTACAAATAGATAAGACCTACCTTGAAAACAGATGCTGGCAGCAGCAGTGGAGTGGTTTTGAAAAATCACCAAAATTTGTAGGAATGGTATTAAATAGTGAATAAGTTATGTAAATGAACCTTGATGAGTCTACTTTCATATGGAAGAAACGAAACGGTCATAGGAGTTACATGTTAAGAGATATTAATGCTATTGTGAGACAGGGCCAGAACGGTTTCTGGGTCCCCTGTCGCAACTTTAAAAATTTACTATAAATTATCCAGAAATAATCAGGAGTCATTCCTTATATGTAGAGATTCCATTTTGAGTCTAGTTTCATTAGAAACAAACGGAACCAGTATTAAAGCCCTGTACAGAGAGATATTCAAGTTGTAACGCGCAAAGGTCAGAGCAGTCGATCTCTGTAACATGGGTGACTTTAACTAATAAACTGTACCAATTGGCCTGACCAAAAATTCTAGAAATAAATCCATGGATGGATATATGAGTCTAAATTCAGGTAAAATTTACGAAAACAGTTTCCGAGTTTTGAAACTCGAGATATGATTTTTAAGGCGACAGTGACGCAGTTTTCCAGCCTGACTGGAAATGTCAAATTGATGGGCGAAACATGTGGATTTGGCTTGTTAACCCCTCGTGTCCGACACCGGCGATGGTCTCGGGTTCGGGGTGTTACACTTGGCCTCTGAACATATCTTCTAGCTTATCTAGATTCACTTTTAGCAATCTTATAGCTCTCTAGTTGTTTATACAGAGTGCTGGTCATGCTTGCCAGCATATAGCAACAAGTTATCTCATCAGACTCTTCTTAGTGTTTTCTAACCTCAGCTTGAGTGGCCGGAGGGCACTTAGTATCAAGAACTGTTTTAAGTTTCTCACAGCTCAGGACAATTATTAGGTTCATTTTCCATTTATTATAGTTATTTCCGTTGAGTTTATTTTCAGTGAGTATGTTCAATAAGGGAGTAGGTACAATTTTCAAATTGAAAATAAAATATGCATTTATTAATATCCTTGTATAAGCAAATGTTTGAAATTTTTTTGCAACATTACAATATGCATTAAGATTATGCATGCGTCTTACATTAAACCTTGAAAAAAAATTATAAATTGTTGCAACGATAATTCCCACACCCATTGCATTAAGCAACCGTAGGGTGATCCTGATCAACTAGTAAGAATATAGATTTTCATCCAATTAGTACATAAACCTCATTCCTTAGGCATTCACACGTACTAATAATTGTGTGACGTTTGGCCATCATTCTAACTTAAGTAGAGCTCCGTAGGGAGTTACTTAATTAGAAGTTCTTGAGTGTATAGCCATCAACACAATGCCTATCGCATCATGCACCACAAATAATTCATTGTGGGACAATCTTACTGAGTAGTATGATTTGACTAGTTGTCCTGTTTTGAAGATAGAATTTCTTGATTTATAGCATGATAATGCTTACCACAAGGGTTGGTCTAATTATTATTTGACCACAATAGAATTATTCTTTCTTTTAGGAAATCGCCTCAGTGAAATCCACATAGCAATCTTACTATGGGGTAGTACACTTGCCATGCCATCACAATAGACCATTGATGGAGGTCGTAGGCCTTGTTTAGGGATCTTCTTCCGCTCAATATTTTAAAAACATGCAAGGTTTTTAATTTTCTATTTCAACCATGAATGATTAATATATGCATGACAAGTATATGTGGAATTCTTTCCTAAACTATGTGGCATTATTATCTCATATATTCATGACATGCTATTGCAATTTTATAATATTCACATTTATTTATTCATAAAATCAAAAATTTTGACTCTCCACAGTTTTTCTTTTAAGGGAAAAAACTCGAAAAAGTGAGTGTAAGCCATGCACCAGGTAATGTCCTGAGAAAGGGAGGTGAATCATATTTGACCACTTAAAACCCAAGTCTTTCCTTGCCAAAGTTAGTCCTAGATATACACATTCTCATTACCACACTTTTCACAGCAATCAAATAACCTAAAGAAGTGAATGAAACAATACAACATATGTATTTTCTCATTATCACATTTCTTATCTTTAATTGATGAACTATGAATCATCTCATACATATACATCACAGTTATATCTTTAACAATTACTAAATGGATATATAAGGATATCAGTAATTAAATTAAAATTGCTAGCCAAGGCTTCCATGGTTCTATTTCTAGAAAATAAATGAAAAACCAAAAATTACATAGCTTTTCACCACGACATTTATTGTGTCTTCAACCGCCATCACTTCATCTTTACCTCGTCATGGACTCTTTTTGAGAAAAATTACATTTAAGTCCTATGTTTGTTTTTGGCTCACAAGAATTCTATATAAAAAATAATCCTACATGAAGATGATAGTCCACGGTCTATTTCCTAAGAACCACAACCTTGGCAAAAAATATATAACAAATATATTTCATTCTTATATATTCCCCTAAACATGCGAATAATTACAAGAATGCCACATCTTATCAAATATCAATCATACAAGATGAAAAGAGAGATTCGGTCTTGGTTTACACTATAAGCATAGCACATCATGGCTCTTGATACCAATTGTTGGAAAAAAATCTGGTTTGAAAAAGGTTTTCTTGCACAGCGAAAAATTAAAATTTTGAAAACTGACTCGATTTGTGATATTTATAGCAATAAATGCTAACCAAAATCATACTTGTGTTTTTGACTTAGCGAACATTTGTTGTTCCCGACTTTTAACCAAATTTTCTTCTCCTCCATTCTCATACTATGAACTGCTTCAAGTGTGGGCTCGAACAAATTGAATCAAAACATAGAACTAGAAAAAAATTCTCTCTTTTATTTGGAGTGAAAACGAAAATTCTCTCTTATTTAAGAGAAATCGATAGAATTGTTATTTTGGAAAAATATATTTATTAGTTGAGAATAAGTTCTCTCTATTTTTTGGCAGTCTCAAAGTTGTGTATTATGTCCTACCAGTGTCATCTATTTATAAGAAGAGAATGTAGAACCATCGTTGAGTTGTAGTGGTTTGTTTCAAATAGAAAAACAACTTCCTACTAAGAGTAGGTGTGGGATGGACGACACACCCTAGTATTCCTACTAGGGTTGCCACCCCTTCATGTTATATGAGGGATTTTGGGCCTTTCTCTCGCATTGGGTCCAATTACAAGTATTTCTTAAGCCTTTTGACCCAGTACTCTGTAATTTGATCCAACTTGATTCAATTTTTTTATTTCCCAAAATAAACTTTAATATTTTATATTAAACAATATTCTCATCCCTATTTTACCTATAGTAAAATTTTGACGATTTTATCCTAGTAAAATATTAAGAAAATATGTTTAATATTTCACAACTCAACATGTTTACTATGACTGAATGATTTGTTTTCATTTTCAGGCTTTAAAATAGCTCAAAAACATAAACTCATTATTCTGATAATTTTTAAGTAATCCATATAGAATTGCAAATGAATCATTTCCATTTCCATTTCCATTTTGGGAGCATCCATTGATTTCCAAATGATTCCATTTTTTCATTTCGGAAAAAACCATAGTCATCCTTGAATGTTTCTCATTTCTCTTTTCCTATTAATTCTATTCATTTCTATTCAAACACACAATTCATTTCTAGTTTCAACGAGCTAGTGGAGGGACCGATTGGATATGTATAATTAGGGCTCAAATGATTTATAATTAAGTTTTAACTTTTCGCCTATTAATTGTAAATGGATTTAGTCACGAAGTCATTCTAGGATAGTCGTGACTGGGCTCTCCCTAACGATATGCCATTACGAAAGCAACTACTTAGTGCTTGTCTAATGACCTTATCATAAGTGTAACCCTCATAAGATATCCTTAATCTCTTTGGGATAATATTCGCTCTCCCAATATAATCCTATTTTATCTCATGGTAATCATTACATCTTCCTTTATGAAAAGTCAATTACTATCAAATAGTAATTAAGTCATTCATCGTACAGACAAACGACCCATAGCCATAATTACTTTTCATCAACCATGTAATACCAGTGAGAGGATATCATTTACCTGTGTCTAGGGCTATGAATTTCACTGTTGTGAATGACACTACATACTGTAGAAGTTGTACACCCGATACACCAGCTTTTGATTCTTTATCTATTTGAAATTAGGCTTTTACTTACATCAAAGTGTACGACTCATGCATACATAGCCGCTATCCACTCAGGATTTAGGTATGTCAGACTATGAACATCACAAGTGAATAGGTCCATAAACGGATTCAAGATCTATTCTGCTTA
Source organism: Gossypium arboreum (assembly GCF_025698485.1). Classification (NCBI taxonomy): domain Eukaryota; kingdom Viridiplantae; phylum Streptophyta; class Magnoliopsida; order Malvales; family Malvaceae; genus Gossypium; species Gossypium arboreum. Next base: position 49,588,015 of record NC_069076.1, read on the forward strand.
GGTCTTGTTCGATATATTGTTAGTCTATTGAGTCACATCTATTTCTCTATCTTATGGGAGTTATCTACTTCGATGCGCAAGATAAGATATCTCCCCGATTGGACTTGATAGGAAACATATTAGTCTTTCAATTGGTTTGCTCATTTTTTATTAGATTAAGGACATGTTTAGGTTTGTCTACTAATACAAGTTGTCTTTCTGTATTACGATCCGACCATCAAAAAACCGCTTGATATTAGTTAAACATTAGACAACCAGTTAGCAACATTTGCTTCCATTTTGCTTTGCATGCAAAAACCATGTGAGGACAATATACAAAGTATTACTGTAATTCATGAATAGTTTTATTAACCAAACAGTTCAAAAAATTACAAGTGTACTTAGACGAAAATACTACACTTAGGCCACCAGATTCAACAATTCCTTAATGGGCTAAACTATAAAAAAGAAAAGGTAAAAAGGGAGTAAAAAAGAATGTGAGAAAAGGGAAAGTTTCATAAAGAAGCAAGAAGGAGTAAATATCAAATCGTCCTAGTGTGTCCGCCAACGATTTGCCCAATTCAGCCAGGGGTGTTGTAATGGCCTAAATTCAAAGTTATCGGAACAGTGGTTTCGTAACCACAAATTCGATTTAAAGATAAATTTATTTCAATATTTTTGCATGAAAATTGATATGATAAGAAAATCGTATGAAAATATTGATAGAAAAATTTTACCGATTTAGTGGTTAGTTAGAAAAAAGAAATTATTGAAAAAATTGGGTAAAAACAAGGTATCGGGACCTCTATGTCATAAAACCGAGTCAAAAATAATTTTATAAATATTTATGAAATGTTAGTAATGTAGTATTAAAATTTCGTTAGGAAATTTTAATGTTTGGGTAGTCAATTAAATGAAAAGGACTAAATTGTAATAAGTGTAAAAGTTGCTAGAATGATTAAATAGCTTAAGAGTCTAATGAGAAAGGATTTAAAAGGCAATTAGACCCAAAATTTATTATGGCTGGACGGCAAGGGCATGAAATCAGCAGGAAAATTGATAAATTAAGGGCAAAATTGGAATATTGCAAAATTAACTAAATAAAGCTAGGACTAAATAGGAAATATCTAGATTTCTCTTCATTTCTCTTCAATTCCAGCAGCTAAAAGCGCCATAGGAGGGTTCTCTAAGCTGGTATTTCATAATTTTTGCACCAAGTGAGTTAATCCTTGCCTTTTCTTATAATTTTTGTGTTTCTGAGACTTTTACAACTAGGTCCTACTATTAAATTCATTAGTTTTTGATTTCATGGATGAAATTGAAAGTCACCATGGTTGAGTGCTGTAAGTTTATGATGAAATATAATGAAATTAAAGCTTTAATTTGTTTATGAGATGATTTTATTAGGTAATTTCAATAGGAATTGATTTTTAGGACCTAATTGTGAAAATGCTTAGAATTAAAGTATATTTATGAAATTATGATTCCTAAAGGTTGTAAACTAGTTTTAGGTGATAGAATAAAATGTTAATTTAGAAAAATCAGCTCAATTGAGAGGCTAATTGAGTAGGGACGAAATTATCATTTATTAAAAGCTTAGGGGAAAAATGGTAATAAACAGCTTGCACTAAAACAGTTTGGACAGCAGCAGTAGACTAACTTTGAAAAATCACCATAAATTTTATGAATCGAATTAGAAGATGAAAAAAATATGAAATTAAATCTTATTGAGTCTAGTTTCTCATAGAAGAAACAGTGTAAGCAATGGATTTGTAAATTTTGAGATATAATGAATTTTGTGAGATAAGGTCAGAATGAATTCGGGTTCCCCTGTTCTGACTTTGAAAATAAAAAAAATTGAATAAAAATAATTAGGGGTTTAAATTTATATTTATAGAATCCCGAATGAGTCTATTTTCAAAAGAAAGAAACGGGAACATCATCCAAATTATGTATGAAGAGATAATTAATTTTTAGTGAAGATGGGTCGAATCGCATAGAGACAGCAGAACAGGAGTTACTTTAAAGAATAAACTGTACTTATTGGATAAACTAAAAATTCTGAAAATTTTATGGTAAGAATATATATGAGTCTAGTTTTAGGTAAAATTAATGGATCTTAGTTTGGAGTTCCGTAGCTTGAGTTATAAATAATTTAGTGACTATGACTCAAATAGACAACTTTGAATAAACTATAAATAATAATAATGAAACTATAGAAATTGTTGCATATGAACATGAAATGTATTAAATTGATAATTAAATTTATTTATTTAGATCCGAATATTCAACTATGAAGCTAGATCAAGGAAAGGAAAAATTTCAGGATTAGTAGATTTTTTGTTTACAAACAAGTATCAAGGTAAGTTCATGTAACTTGAATTATATTCTTAAATGCTTGAAATGAATGTTTTTGACATGAATATGATTTGAATGTTCATTATATGGAAATTTATGAAACATTGATATATTTGATAAAAGAGAAAGAAATCCCGGTTGAATGAAAGGAAAATTCGATGGATCTCTGAAAAGGAATTGACGGTAAAAAGGATCTAGCCCGGACTGGTGATCCTATCCTGATATAGCCCTCCCGAAGAATATGTGTAAAATGGATTTAGCTCGGACGGGTAATCCGAATTAGGGTCTGAATTTAGCCTGGATTGGTAATTTAGATCCAAGCTCATTAGAGTAATTGTCATTGCAGGGGATTTAGCCTGGACTGGTAATCCCGACAATACTCTATGAGCTTATATTATAGGGGATTTAGCCTGGACTGGTAATCCCGCTGTAAGGATGAGGTTTGCGGGAGTGTGCTCTCTGAAATGGAAATGTGCGCACATGAATGTGAATTGACGGACCTAGGAATGTACACTAAAAGTGTACCTCTGAAAATCCATCGAATATTCCAAGAAATTCAACGGGATAAATATGAAAAAAAAATATATATAAGGTGTAATAGCCCAAATTTGCCCGGGCCCATGATAAAACTAAAAATAAAAAATAAAGAATATATAAATGTTTATTCAAATAATCCGTCTACAATAAACAGGCCTCAAGGCCTGGTAAGCCCAAATGTCTTGACCCAACTACCAAAAGTCCTACCCATAACCCAGCTAAACTACCTATTAGCCTGTTTACACCCACAAACAGGTACGGCCCAAATGGCCCAACTTGTTAACAGATGAGGGAAGACCTAGGGTTTCTGGAACCCTAGGCGTTGCAAATGGAAAGATCCAGAATCTAAACTAAACGTCACGTCCCTTCAGTTTTCGTTGTTCCATCTGCCCACCATCAAGGCCATGATTCCAGGTTCCGATTCACGCTGTGATCAATGCCACCAGTCGATCTATGTCACCAGCATGATTATCGCCGGATTTTCTCGAACACCTGCAAAAAGAGAAAGAGAAGCAGCAGAAACGAAACAAATATGGAAAAAAATCTTCAATTTCTTTCCCAAAAATGTAATAGAAACAATGGCTATAAAAAGCCCCTTTGTAACCTATAAACGATACACATACAAGAACAGAAATAAAAAGGAAGCAAAAACAAACAGTTTTTTTAAGAGGTGAATCTCCTATTTTATTTTATTTTTTCGTGTTCAAAGCATATATACTTATACAAACAGTTTGATAAATAGTTTTAAAACGCGAAAAAGGGTTTTACCTTTTGCTTTTGCATCAAAAATCGAGGTTTCTAACCTCCGAGGGTCGCGCAGGGCAGCGTTGAAGGTGGCGCGTAAGCGCGTGGGTGTGTGTGTGTCCGGTGACCGGAGCTTGGCCTGACAAAGGCCAGAGCCCGAAGGACCTTCCCTCTCCCCTTCCTCAGAGTTTTTTTTTTAGTTTTTTTTAAAACCGGTTTAAAAATGATTTTAAAACTCAGAATTTGGCATATATAGCCCAAATAAAACGATGCCGTTTTTAGTTTAACTCAATAAGTATAAAACGACGTCGTCCCGAGGCCCAGGATCCGCGTGTTGACCTGATTACTCGGGGAGGATCCGCGTGTTTTCGTAAAGTGGGTTAATTTCCCAAGGAGTCCTCTGAATTAAACGCACATTTTAATCAGGCCCAGAGTTTTCGTTTATTTTGCAATTAACCCCTAAATTCCTTAATTAAATTCAATTTTAATCCTCTTTTAATACTTTATATATATTTTTAAATATTAGTTATATAAATAGTACATATTATTTTTTATTATCTATTATATTATTATATTATTTTTATTTTTATTATATCTATTCATTATATACATATTTTACTATGTGGTATATATTTTTATTATATATATTACTATATTTTTATATAAAAAGTACTTATTATATTATTATTATTATTTTTATATTTTTATTATATCATATTTCATTATATTTTATTTATGTATTTTTACCACATACTATATTTTATTATCTATTATTCCTTATAATGTATCTTTCTTATATATATTATATTATATAGATTTTATTATATATATTTTTATATTATTTATTATATGATTTATATTACTATATATTTTATTTGTAAATTATATTATACACTTTATTTTACCATATTTCCTTACATTACTTTATTATAAAGTATATACTATTTTATTACTTATTAATTGTATACATTCTTAAAAGTTTTTAAAAATGTATGAGATATTAATATTTAGTACATTATTTTGCTAAGGTATTATACCTTATAATATGGTTTATATATATTAATCATTTTTTTGGGTTTGCTTTTATTATTTTCATATTAATCTAAAATTTATGAATACCTTTATTTGATTTATATTTCATACGTTCATGCTTTGCTTATTTTTTTCATATTTCGTTATTGTTTAGTAAATTATTTATTATTGTTGTTACATATTTGCATGGAAGTTAATTATTTATATTAATTTAAGGTACATTTGCATGAAATGTTGTTATATATAGGTGTTATGTAATTTATATTATTAAATTCATTATACTTTATGTTGTATTTTGCATGTAACAAATATACATGAACATTTAGGTTATTTATGATGATATGCCCAAAGTGGTGATGTATATTGTGTAATTTATGTCAAATTGTATATCATGCATCACTTTTAAGTTAATTATTTTGCATGTGTATATGTTTTGCTTATTCATTTTCAATATAAGCTATGTGTATCCTTGTGTGTATGATGTTATGTAATTTTAAACATGTATATATCTAGTTTATGATCTTTACATTATTGCCATTGTATTGTTTAAATGCATGTTTTATTATTGCAATATTCTATCTTATATGAGAGATTCCAAAGTTTTCAAATAAAAAGACAATGTTTGGTATTTGGAAGCTTCGAGAAAGGTAGTGCCCTAACTTACTGGGTTGCAACTTTTCTCGTTGAGTTCGAATAGTCAAGCACCCTTCTAAGTTTTTAAGGTTTTCAAAATACGAGCAACTGTCTTGGAATTTCAAAGCGTTGTGTCCTAACTTACTGGATATGGCATTTTATTGTTTCGAGATAGGAATTTTCAAAAAAAGGCTAGCTTAGCTTCGAATGTCTTAAAAATATTGCATCCTAACTTACTGGATGTGATATTTTGATTCATTTGATACAAGTGAACTCTAATCAAAATATTCTAAAGGGGATTGCATCTTAAAGCTTTCAAATTTCCGACATTAAAGACATTTGATAATCAATTAGGTACCAATTTTTGGGCGTTACGAGGGTGCTAACCCTTCCTCATACGTAACCGACTCCCGAATCCGTTTTCTCGACTTTCGTAGACTGAAATTAATGTTTTAAAACAAAACATTTTATATGGTGATCCAATCACACCTAAAAAGATTGGTGGCGACTCCCGTTTTCGTTTTTCTTAAAGTCGATTCCCATTTTCCAAAACATCGATTTAAAAATGGTTTCGACATAAGGAAATGGAAATCATGTATTAATGAGCTCATCAATCATAGTATATATTATTGGTACATGGAAATTATTGTACTAACTTGAATGTTAAGTTTGTGCATGTTAGGGTAATAATGCATTGAATGGATATAGGAATGTTTATTGTATTGTATTGAAAATATTAGGTAAGTATAATTCTTGTTACATGAGGTTACTAAGCACAACGTGCTTACTCTGTTTCATTTTCCCCTGTTTTGTAGTGTTAAGAGCTCGGAGGTCGGATTTGGTCGGAGACACATCACACTATCAACCTCAGGATTTCGGTATATAAAGAAACTTTATTTTGGAAATCAATGGCATGTATAAGCTAATAAAGTAAATGATTCTGTGAAATGAATGTAGTGTTAGCCATTGGTATGGTTAACAAACCTAGTTTTGGGTATGTGATGACGTTATTTTATAAATATGCATGAATTTATCTTGAAGATATGTTGAATTGGTTTGGTTGATGTGGATTGGTCTCGATTTAATATTGCAGGGAAGGTTAGATATTTATAAAGGGGCTATACTGAATATAAAAAAAAATCGTAAACTCCGGTAATGCCTCGTACCCTATTTCGACAATGAGTACGGGTAGGAGGTGTTACAGGTGTCATATGAGCCAGTAGACTGTGAAGGTTACGAGTAACTAAGGGAGTTGCTTTGGCACACCCAAATCTTTATATTCATGTTGATACAATTTATTTATTAAAAATAAATATAATGAATCTCATTAAGTTCATCGAACTTATAAGTGGTTCTTTGATGCAGGTTTAGAGGTAGTCAGAGTAGTTATGGAACGGGCCAAGCTAAACACAACCAAATTCTAGCTTTAGGTGTTGAAGTTGTTTCATGTGTATAGTAGGGCACCCTTAGAGGCTACACCTCAGGAGTTATCTAGTGTGTTCAGAGACATCTTAAACTTTAAGTCAATGTAATTTAATTACTTATGCTCAAAATTGAGATTCATATGTAAGAACCCTAGAACTTGTAGAAAGTTTTAATCGTAGCTCAGTTTTGAATTCTATTGCTAATCATACTTCTTTTAGAGTACAAATATATGGCAAAGTTAAATAAATTTTTTTTGGTAAATGTTTAAATTGTAAATAAATCAAGTTAGAACTTCGACTAAGTGACTTGAGTTTGTAACACTGAGTGCTCAGACCCGGCAGTTGGGTCGGGTATAGGGTGTTACAATTATGATTTGACCACATAATACTACTTAGTATTTGTTAAACATTAGATACTAGTGATTCAATATTTACTTCTATTTTTCTTTACGGGCAAAAACCATTGAGGACATTATTAAACCAATTTATTTGAAAATACAAGTATACAAAACAAATATAGTACAATTAAGACACAAGATCTTGCAAGTTGGGTGACTATTTGTGTAGTTTACCTTAATCTTTATAATTAAAGTTAAAATAAAAATATTTTAAAAATTATTTAATTAAAAACCTTCAAAGGCAAAGTTTTTTTCCCAAACCTAATCTAAGTTGAGCCATGCCAAGTTGGCCACCCATGACAAGACCACTCCATATTTATCACTCCCATGAAACCAATCCTTATTCCTTCGCAATTCTTTTTCTGAGAAGACAACATATTCACCACTTTATGTCACGAGCTACGAATCAAAGCCCGTGATGAATGCGCAAAGATCATCCCATAGAGGTCAATTGATTAAATGGGGGTTTAATTAACCCACTTGAACTGACCCGATTCGTGGAACATGTGGAGAAACATATCTACTTGATGGCCTAGTGAAACATTTAAGGAAAATTAGGGCTACATTGGTAAATATGGAAAGTAATATTAGAAGATTTGTATTTTGATAAGATATGATTTTGTAATATTAAAGGATTGAGTCAATCCTTAAGAATTTCAATTGTAAATAGGTTTTAATCTTAACTGTCAATGTAACGCAATATGTATCGTTGATTTTAGGAGAACTCAACTATAAATAGAAATCTTTCTTTTTATTATTTCTTTTGTAATAGAATACTTTGAAAGCATTTACTCAAACATTTGGCGTGTTTTAATTTCTTGTGGCTTTTCTGTTCTTTTATTGATATTTTGTTTTGAGTTGTTTCCACTTTAATATCAGTGCCTTGGAGAATTTTTAACGATGATTCTTACTTTGAGAAAGTTAGGTTGACTTAGGTGAATTTTAATCCAAAAAATCATCTAAAACCGTATGGATTACAAGACTAAAGTTCTAGCATGTAACATTTGAATGACGCGAATTTTCTTTTATTCAGCATATTGTCAAAGTAGACGGAGTTCATGCTTCTATTTCTCAACGTCTTTTTTTACTTACTATTACTTCTACATGTCACTTTATTGTGGTCGAATAATGATCAATAAAAGAAAAAAAAATTAGAGGAATGTATGGATTAAATAAAAAAGAATGAAGTCATTAATAAGTGATACGATATGGCACAATTTGATAATGTATTAAATAGAAATTTTAAAAGAAAAAGGAAAGTTTGTTACAATCATATGCGTATTTTAGTAAGATAATAACTAAATATTTGCAAGTGTCTACATATATGGGATGTGCATTGCCTATTTTGGGTTCATTCTTTTCATCATTTCTGAAGAGCAGAGCAACTTCAGACTTGGCCTTGTAAATTAGAGCCGTCAGCGCATTGGCAACCTAATGGCAAAACTCAACCAGCTCAAATCTTCCATCGCTTCTCTCTCTCTGTGGTGTTTTGGGGACATTTTATCCGGAGGAAGTATGAACTTCAGTTTGGAATTTAAACAACAATTTAATGAATCCGGATGAAGAATGAAGAAAACTTGAAGTTAAAGTTTGGTAATTCTGAGCTTGAAAAACAGAATGAAATTGAAGGCAAGAAAAGAGATAGTATTTTGGATGAAATTCTAATGAATTTTCATTACTTTGAATGGAGGCTAAAAGCCAATACATATACCAGACACAAGCTGGTCAAAATGAACAAATTTCACCTAAACAAACACCACTACCACTAAGCAACATTGAAACTTGTAAAACATTACTTGTACACAAAGATAAACTGATTTATCAGTCCATCAGTACTAATTACATCAAAAACAATGTCAACTTAGTTCAATCTGACTAAATTATAAAACAATATTTAAGGTAACTAAACAGAATGAATTACGATAGCAGTAATGTGTTTCAGCATCTGCATGCATAGTTCATGTGCTGGAGGTATGGCTTGATCTGCTTCTCTATACTTCATCCGCATAACTTATGCTACATAGTCAGCTCATTGCTGCTTCATGTGTTGTATGCATACTTCATACGGTAATAATATAGCAGCTTGATCTTCCAGCTTGATCTTCAACACTTTATCCACATGACTTGTGTTGCTTGGTTTGCTCCTTGGTTGCTTCTTATGCTGCATGCAGGCTAACTCCAACACTCCTCCTTGGCTTGTATGCTGCATAGTTCTGACTGATCCCTTTACAACCAGCCTTGATTTGAGTTTGTTCAAGCTACCATCAGTATTTTGCTTGGCTCGAAACACCCTCTTCACTCCAATAACCTTCTTGTTGACTGGTTTTAGAACTAAATCCCAAGTTTGATTCTTGTCAATCATGCTCATCTCATCAAGCATGGCCTGCTTCCATCCTTGTTAAGCTTTAGCTTCTTCAAAGTTGATTGGTTCAACTGTAGCCACTCGAGCTCTCTCATAAATATCAGCCAATGGTCTAGTGCCTCTGAATGGTTCATCATAAATGTTTATTTCAAGACCATTTTGATCAGCTTCAGCTTGATCTGTTACAAGATCTTCAGAAACTTCATCTTTGATGCTACAATCAGATTTCTTAGAATCTCGAGTTCTTTTAAGAGAAACCTCCTCATTAACTTCAACAGTTTCCCGAGCTTTAGGCCTCTTAGTCTTATTTTCCAACTCTTGTTGCGCTTTTTTCTTTGTAGCTTTTGTTGAAGCCAACTGGTCTTTGAGATTCTTCAGTTCTTCTTATGCTTGCCTCAGTTGAGATTCTAAATCTGCAATACGTGTGCCAAGCTTCTTTTGGTTCAATGGATCAGATTATGGAGCACCTCTTGGTGAACGACGATCTCTAAGCTTCAGACTACTACGATCAGTAATGGGTCGATGATGTAAAGGTTCTGAATCAGAACTCGATGGCCTAACCTGATGTGTCCCTCGAGGAGATTGCTTTTGTGGCACGTCCACAACAAAGCTTTTGTCAACCATGGTTACTAACATGAGCTTGGATCCATCTGGTTCACTGATCAGGTATTTTTTACCTTTGAATACTACTGAATATCCTTTTTGAAGCAATTGAGCAATGCTAAGTAAGCTTCTATCAATTTTAGGCACCAACAAGACATTTGTAACAAGTTTGGTACCTGTAGGAGTGTTTATCAGCACATCTCCTTTGCCTTCAGCTTTGATGAAGTGTCCATTTCCAACCTTCACCCTTGTTTTGAAGCTTCTGTCAATTAACTTAAAAATGCCAGTATCAGGGGTCATGTGGTTTGTGCAACCACTATCTATCAACTATCCCTTTGTGGCTTTTCTTTTGGTAGATGAGCAAGAGACAGCAAAGACTCGTTCTTCTTGATCACTTTCTTCTTCTGCCACTTGAGCTTCAGCTCTTGGCTGTTGAGTTTGATTTAGCCTCTGCCTGCCTTTGTTTCTGCAGACTTTTTCAGCATGGCCTATCCTATTGCAGAATTTGCACTGCACATCAGGTCTGAACCAACATACTTCACCCGGATGACTTACCCTTTTGTAGTGTGGGTAGGGTGGATATCTTCTTTCACCATCTGATCTAGGCTTGCTTAACCAGGATTCCTTTCCTTTGTATGCAGAGGAGCTTGAGGTTGGTCTGCTTTTGGCTTAGAAGGCACCTTCATGATGCTCTTTCTATCTGCTGGCTCTCCTTTGTTCCTGAGCATAAAGAGCATTGATAAGTTTAGTTAAAGAAATGCTTGCTAGGTCTCTCGAATCCTCAAGGGATGAGATTTTTTCCTCATATCTTTTAGACAATGTTGAGAGCACCTTCTCCATGATCCTTGCCTCACTAAACTGTTCTCCAAGCAATCTTATGTTGTTTACTACAGCCATAATTCTATCTGAATACTACTTAACAGTTTATTCTTCCTTCATCTTCAAGTTCTCGAACTCTCTTCTCAGATTCAACAACTGCTGCTGCCTTGTCCTTTTTGTACCTTGGAACTCCTCCTTGAGCTTGTCCCAGGCTTGCTTTGGAGTCTCACAAGCCATGATTCTGGTGAAGATAACACCAGACACACAGTTCTGAATGCAGGACATGGCTTTGTGCCTTTTGGTCCTCTCATCTGCATGCTGCCTGATTTGAGCCACTGTGGGATTGGCTCTGAGTGGAACTGGCTCAACATCTGAATTGACAACCTCCCACAAATCAAATGCTTGCAGGTAGGTCTTCATTTTTACTACCCATATATGGTAGCCTTCTCGGTTGAACACTGGTGGTGGCGCTGGTGAGAATCCTGATGAAGACATGGTTCTACAGGTCCACTAAGAATTTGGCTCTAGATACCAATTGTTGGTGTTTTTGGGACACTTTATCCAGAGGAAGTATAAACTTCAGTCTGGAATTTAAACAACAATGTAATGAATCCGGATGAAGAATGAAGAAAACTTGAAGTTAAAGTCTGGTGATTTTGAGCTTGAAAACCAGAATGAAATTGAAGGCAAGAAAAGAGAGAGTATTTTGGATGAAATTCTAATGAATTTTCATTACTTTGAATTGAGGCTAAAAGCCAATACATATACCAGACACAAGCTAGTCAAAATGAACAAATTTCACCTAAACAAATACCTACTACCCCTAAGCAACATTAAAACTTGTAAAACATTGCTTGTACACAAAGATAAACTGATTTATCAGTCCATCAGTACCTAATTACATCAAAAACAATGTCAACTTAGTTCAAATCTGACTAAATTACAAAACAATATTTAAGGTAACTAAACAGAATGAAATATGATAGCAGTAATGTGTTTCAGCATCTACATGCATAGTTCATGTGCTGAAGGTATGGCTTGATCTGCTTCTCAATACTTCATCCGCATAACTTATGCTACATAGTCAGCTCATTGCTGCTTCATGTGTTGTATGCATACTTCATCCGGTAATAATATAGCAGCTTGATTTTCCAGCTTGATATTCAACACTTCATCCACATGACTTGTGTTGCTTGGTTTGCTCCTTGGTTGCTTCTTATGCTGCATGCAGGCCAACTCCAACACTCTCAAATCCAATTAACTTCTTTTCTCTTATCTGCACTTAACTATTGTATTAACCAAACAAGAATAACACCAATCTTTGATTCCCTCGCAGCGAAGATGACAAAAGCGGATTCATCAACTTTGTCTCTCGCAATCTCAAGTATTATTATATATTTCTTTTCATTTTTACTTATGTAAGCTTCAAACTTTGATTTTGAAAATCTCATAAAAAGTGAAGAAGAGCCACTGATAGAATGGAGTAAGGTCGAAATACCGACTGAATATGAGATGATTGTTCCTTATCACATATTACCTCCAGTTCCCGATGGTAAACAACTTAAATCATTTTATCCCCTCTTTCATTTGATCTCAATCTCAAACTCAATCTCAATCTCAATCTCAATCTGTATTTGAATTTAAAAGCAGATGCAACTGAAACTAGGAGGCTTTTGGACAAACTTGTTGTCTTAAGGCTTAATGGAGATTTGGGGACAGCTATGGGAAGTGATAGTCCTAAGTATGCTCGTGCTTTTCCTCTTTATATATTTTATATATTTATTAATCAATATATATATATATATATCAACACACAAAATCATAACAGATCTCTCATTGAAGTTCGCCATAACTACAACTTCATTGAGCTAGTTGTTATTCAGATAGAGGTCATGTATCTTCCCTCCCCTCCCATCCCCTCATAAGTTGTAAATTTCCTTTCTTTTCTGATATAGCCCAATGGATGTAACAGTTTGCTTTTGTTTTCTATTTGCTTTTGTTCAGAATTTAAATTGGAAATACGGATGTAATGTTCCCTTGGTTCTGCTGAACCCATTCAATACCCATGTAGAAACATTGAAGGTTTCCATTTTTATATAATTTTAACAATTTCTTTTCTTTTCTTTTCTTTTATTCATGTAACTCTTAGACAATGCAGCACCTCGATAAGTGGGTCCGTTCAGACGTCAGATTTACAATATTCTTCAGGTTGGTGATATCAATTTTCTAACTCCTCCAATTTCATTTTTAAATTCGACAACTAAAACAAGACATCATTTTCTTGTATTTGCATAGAGCCAATATCCTTGTATAGCAGCTGAAGATTTCACTCCATTACCATGCAAAGGCGAGACTAGCAAGGATGGATGGTAAAAACATTTTTAATATCATCTCCTAGTCCCATTCCATAACATACGGCTTCAGTATCAGGTGGGAATCACATGTGGATAATTTTCTTTCTTTTTTTTTTTTTTTCTTTTTAACCTCTTCGCTGAACTTGAATCATTTACCTTTTAACACTGTGCTAACTTGGCAATATCGAAACTTTGAAGTAGTTCACACCAGAAGAAATCCATAAGGGAATTGTTAGTTTTGTTTGTTGCCTTCAAAACTCAGCTACAAGTTTATGAGAATTATATGATAAATGATTTTATGTTACTATAGTTTAAGCAATTCAAAATATGTTGAAGAGGGTCAGAGTTTTTGAGAATCAAGTACACTATTTTAGTTAAATGGTGATGTAAGGTTTTTCAATGGATTTTGCATGGTCATAGTTTGTGGATGAAGTTGTAAGATTGATTTAACTCAATAGTTTCTATAATGTTCTATCTTTGCACTCACATGAATAACAAGATTTCTCTATTCCATCTCTTTTAGCCATCTTCATTTCCTGTAATGATTAGGTTTTAGAGAACTACTATCGGGTCTTCTCTTTTGATTATATTTTAAAATTTTTATTTATCTATTTTCTTCATGAAGGTGTTCTCCTGGTCATGGTGAAGTGTTCCAATGTCTAAGGAATAGTGGCATGCTTGATGAATTCATATCACAGGTTATGCTTTTTTCTATTTTCTGTAAAAAAACACAAAAAACATTGGATGTATAAACTTAGAAATTCTAGTTGGTAATTCATTTGCAGGAAAAGGAGATTTTGTTTTTTGCGAACATAGACAACTTAGGTGCTCTCCTTGACTTCAGTATCCTTGTTCCGATTTCTAATGAACTCATAATTCTAGTGGCTATGTTCACACACATACACATCAAACGTGCCAACTTTTTATGGTAGTTGTATTCCTTGACTGGTAATAGGAATCTTAAAGAATATGGTCGAAAACCAGGAGTTTTGTATGGAGGTAAAGGAAGAAAGTGTTATATTATCCTGTTATTTTGCTCCATGATTATTTTGACATGTATTTGTGTAGCTTACACCCAAAACCTCACATGACCAAATGACTGGTACTCATATTTCATATGAAGGAAAGGTCCAGGTAAGAAATGAAGTCTTTATTTTTCTTTTAGAATTCAACTTGTTATTGTTAATCCAAAAGAATATGATTTGGATAATGATGTCAATCTTTTGTAAAGTTAATAGTGAGACATTGACTAATACTTTTTTTATTTATATTATTTAGTTCATTCAAAGAGCACAAGTTCCTGAGAAACATGTAAGTCATCTATTTCTCCAACTTCAGCTTCTTTATTTGTTGTTTTGCTATTTATTTTTTCTGTTCTTTTCAATATTAGAATTTAAATGGTAATTTGACTGCTAGGTAGGATGTTATCATTACACTACACATTTTTGTGAAAAAAAAAAGCTAAAGTTATATGTGGTGATTGATATAATTAGTGAGTCACATATTAACCAGCAAACTAAAAATCACTCAACAAAAATATAAAGTTAAAAGGCAATTGCTACGGCTCAAATTATAGGTCTTTTCCTTTTTTACAACCACCACCAACGCCATTTTATCTTCTATAATTCAACTTAAACCCTTATATATTTGCATAGTATATTATCACAAATGAGGAAATAATAAATATATGGGAAACCATAAACTTGAAAGCTTTTAATAATTTTTGCCCCTTGCATTTATTAAAAGCTATTTTAGTTAGGATTTTGTTTTTTTTTTCCCCTCATTTTGAAGTGAATTAAATTTGTGTTTACTATTTTTTGTTCACTGTTTACGCTGCTCTTGTAATTTATTTTGAATTAAAGTTGAATATTAATTTTTAAAAATGAGTCAAATTATTTTTCTTAACGAAAATCTTGACAAAAACATAAATTTTAAACATGTTCGTGTTGCATGTCACGTGTACTACATGTTGATATTTTATATATCACACATCAACAATTAATCTATTAATTATAAAATCCAAAATTAAAAAAAATTAAACATTCATAAAAACTTAAAAATTAGCACGAAGTACATATGGATTGTCATACGAGTTTTAATGTTTAAAAATTTAACGTTTTAAATAGTATTTTCGATAAAAATAATTCGACTTTTTTGAAAGGTTAATTGTTAAACTTAATTCTTTTAAAAATAAAAAGTAAATTAATAAAACATATAAACGTATATAAAAATATAATATTGACTTTTACAGATAAATTTTTATTAAAATTTAGATTAAAGTGAATATGGTTGGCCTACTATATTAATAACGTGGTTTTGGTTGTTGTATTCTCATATCTTAAATGAATTTAATCTTCACATTTCTACAAATAAAATTTAAATTAAGGATGTGAAACTTTTCACCCAACACATTAGCATAGGAAAGAATATATTTGAAAATAATGAAATATTAAATTTGTTTTCGTATATTTTATTATACTTTTTAAAGGTATAATGTTATATTTAGCCTTTAATATTTATATTTTTATCAATTTAATTTTTATAATTATTATTATTAGTTAAATTTAACCCTTAACTTTTAAAAAGAGAGTTAAATTGTAATTTTTAATGAAAATATTAACTAAAATATTAAACTTTTTAATGATATTGACGTGACAACTTGCGTGATATCTACATTTACTTCATACTAACATGTCACTATTTATCTTACATGACATACCAAAAATAATTTGAAATCTATAAAATTATTAAAAATTAAGAAAATTTCAAAAATAAAAATAAAAATAAAAAAACAACAGCATGAAGTACATGTAAATTGTTGTATGGATTAACATTTTTAAAAAGATTACAATTATAAAAATAATCACAATTAATGCATGTTCATAAATTTACTAAATATATCGAGATAGCACCCACAAATGGTGAAATTGACATATAGAATAAATATAAGAGAGGATCCACAAATTGTATTTACGCAACTTGAAATAATAAGGCTTTGCTTGGTTTCAAGAAATGTAGGCTATTTTGGATTTCCTTTTCCTTTTCTTAGAAAATGATAAACATTCATATATATATATATATATATATATATATATATATGTTTGATTGAAAATTAAAAAATAATTTTAAAAATGAAAATATGTGAAAATTAAAAATAATAAAAAATTTCATTATTTTCAGTAAAATATTTTGTAAAACTGAAAAAAGTTGAAAACATTGGTTTTTTAACTTTAAATTAATTGACTTTTGGTTCAATCATATATAAATGAGAAAAATATTTTTTTGAACAGCTTTTAAACATCAAACTTGTTACCCTGATCGGAATCCATATACATGTGAATTTTTTTTCATACGCATAATTATAAATTTAGCTTCAACTTGTCAATTCGGCACTTTTTTTTTAAACTAAAAATAGTTAAATTTAATTATTAACCGCTCAAATATTAGACAAATTGTTATTTTTCTAATGAAAATACTAACTAAAACATTAAATTTTTAAATATGGTAGTCCACATGGAAATCACATGTAATTTAGGCTAATTTTTGAATTTTTTAATAATTTTGATTTTTATTTTTAAATATTTTTATAAATTTTAAATTATTTGTTGATATGATGTATAATACACATAATGCTATGTTAGCAAGAAGTACATGTGGACGACGTCACGTTAAAAATTAAAGTTTAAATTATCATTTCATTTAAAAAATAATTTGACTCTTTTAAAAAATTAATCAATTTTAATTAAGAAAAAATAATGATCAAATTGATAAAATATATAAATATTCATCATTCCATCTAAAACATATATGCATGTGATAGGGTTTAAACCATTGAGACCTTAATATTCATCCCTTTTAATTTGTCATTTGAATCAAACTTTTAATAAATTTATTATATAATTATTTTTGTAAATAATGGTTACGATTTAATTATTCATACCTTATTTCTTGAGTTAAAATATAGTTTGTCGACAGGATATTTTAATATTTTAAATTTTTATTTGAACTGAAAATTTTGTTATTCATTTCTTCAAAAAAATTTATATAATATTTATTGTGTATTACTGAGGTTGACATGATTATGACTTTATAACAGATCTGACATGATTATGACTTTGTAACAGGTCAAGGAATTCGATTCAACGGAAAAGCTTAAACTTTTCCATACAAATACTATGTAAGAAGACGCTTCCTAACTGCATATCAATTTAGTTTACGATATAGGTGGATGAATCTAAACGTAATTAAAAGGCTTACGGACGCTGAAAATCCAAATGTTTGTATCGTTTTCTTTTCTATACATGTTGCTTCAAGTACAATTATGACTTCCAATAATTGTAGGAGGTCCATGGAACCAAAGTTGTTCAATTTGAAACAGTGGCTGATGATGCAATTAAGGTATAAATTGTACCGGTTATTGGATTAAAATTTTGAAACAAGAGAGGCCTAATTGTGTTACTTGCATGTGTGAACAAGTTCTTTGATCGTGCTATTGGTATCAACGTACCGCGAGCACGATACCTTCCCCTGAGGACTACGGTAGATTTGTTTCTTTATCTGGTTATATCCTTTCCCCCTTGACAATGCCAAACTCCTTCAACATGTCCTCATATAAATTTTCCTTTTGCAGTGTGACATTTATACCCTAGTTGGCTACGTTTTCAAGAGAAAATCTAAAGCAAAGCCTCTAGACCCAATCATTGAATTTGGGTCTGAATTCTTTAAGGTCCCTATCTTCCTTTAAATATAGATCAATCCTATTCCCATAATGATCTTGACATATATAATTTCATTTTCACAATAGCCGACTGATTTCTTAAGTCGATTCAAGACAATGCCAAGCATCATTTAACTTGATAGCCTTAAAGTGACCGGGGAAGTAAGGTTTGGATCTAGAGTTGTTCTCAAGGTATTTTATGGATGCTCTTAGCTTTAAACATGCATATCATGTACAAATTTACAGCAGACATAGGTTATCTCGAAGCTCTGTTATCATGCTTCAATCTTTTTCCAGGGTAAAGTGAGTATTGCCGCAAGAGCTGGGTAACAGTTGCAGATTCCTGATAAAAAAGTAATTGAACATAAGGTAAAGACGTCATTAGAATATTAACACGATGGGGTTGGTTTGGTTTGTTTTTTGTAATTGAGACTGAATTTTAACGATAGGAAATTAACGGCCCCCAAGATCTCTGCGAGTTCACTGCCAGAGTTCCTGGTCTGCCATAGTTTCACTGAGAGTGAATAAAAAACAAAATTATTAGGCTATTTTCTGTTAACTGATTTTGTTTTCTTCCCTTCTCTTATATCTACCTTTTTACGTTAGCAATTACTCTGTTTTAGCTAAGCAACCACTTCATTTTGATTCATATACGATTTTATCAAATCTAACAATGTTATATGGTACCCATCACCATGGAATATTCACTACTGCATCTTGAATTTAAATCAATCCAAATTGAAATTATCTTTCTAGACCATACACTTTTCAAATCAAAACCACCTAATTTTACATTTAGTATTTGATATTTGAGACCAATGACGTTTATTACATTTATCATTTTGTCAGAATCAATGATAAAAGAAGCTGAGAAGAAAATGTTATTAACTTTATTAACTTCTTGAGAGTAGTAGACAGAGTATTTAATACAATCAAATAATAGCTAACAGTAACTACTTTGTTTAACAACTAACTAGCTCCTTTTAACTAAGTTCAACAGTAATAGTAACTGATGAAATACTCATAACATGCCCCGTGCTCGTTGACGTTCTATCCCTCCTGTAACTTCATGATCATTGGTAAGAACTCTAAGCTGACTCCTAAACTTATTGAACAATCCTGCTGATAATGGTTTCGTCAAGATGTCTGCAATCTGATCTTGACTTGGCACATGACCCACTTGAAGGGATCCTCTTGCGATTCTTTCCCTCACAAAGAATAAATCCAACTCGACAGGTTTGAATTTAGAGTGCATAACAGGACTCCCTGCTACTGCAACAGCAGCTGAACTATCACACCACACTAATGCCTTGCTCTTAACTAGAACTTATAGTTCAGATAACAAGGACTGAATCCAAACCATTTTTGCAGTGACATGAGCAAAACTTTTGTATTCTGCTTAGCTGTACAACTGAAGACCACTTGCTGTTTTTTGGAACTCCAGGAAACTGGATTCCCTCCAAGAAACACGCAATAGCCTGACGTCAACCGACGATCATCAACATATGACCCCCAATTGACATCTGAATATCCTTCGAGCAAAAACTTCGAAGTTCGAGTGAACCTTAATCCATGATCTAAAGTCCCCTGCAAATAACGCAAGATTCTTTTAACAACTTCGAAGTGGAGATCCAATGGCTTATGTATAAATTGACATACTTTGTTCACAGAGAATGCAATGTCTGGTCTAGTAATCACAAAATATTGTAGAGCACCAACTATGCTTCTGTAAAGATGTTCATTTTCAACAGAACTGTCTGCATGAGCTGATAAATGACAAGTGGTTACCATTGGTGTAGGATAGCCGTTCAATCTGTCCATGGAGGCCCTTCGAAGTAGATCAAGAATGTATTTCTTTTGGCTAAGAAAAAGACCATCTTAAGTGTAGTTGACTTCAATGCCTAGGAAGTAACTCAACTTCCCTAAGTCTTTCAAAGAGAATTGAACATCGAGTTTGATCGATGGCACGAGAGTCAGTCCTAATGACAATAATGTCATCCACGTATACCAGAGCATAGAGCAATTGAGACCTCGAACAATGAATAAAAAGAGAGTTGTCAGCTTTTGATACTTCAAATTTGGCAATTAAAATCAATTCCTTTAGCTAAACAAAGCCCGAGGTGCTTGCTCAAGGCTGTACAAGGCTTTTTTTAACTTGCATACCAGTTGTTGGCCATTGCTCATTTGTTGTTCAAAACCTGGTGGTTGCACCATGTAAATTTCCTCATGCAAATCACCATTCAAGAAGGCATTATTAATGTCCACTTGCCTGAGAGACTAGCCCAAGAAAGCAGCCTGTGCGAGAACCACTCTAATCGTCGTTGGTTTGACCACTGGACTAAATGTCTCTTGAAAATCAATACCTACCTCTTAGAGTTAACCCTTAACCACCAGCCTGCCTTTGTATTTGGTCACCGAGCCATCAACATTTCTTTTTACTTTAAAAATCCATTTGCAACCTATGGCCCTACGACCTGCAAGTAAGGGCATAAGACCCCAAGTGTGATTGGAGAGTAAGGCATCAAATTCTGTTTGTGCAGCTGCTTTCCAAGAAGGACTTTGAAATGCTTCTGCAATAGATATGGTTCCTTATCAGTCAGGACAAGTGAGAACACTTTAGGTTTGAAAATTCCACTCTTTGACCAAGTTTGCATGGGATGTGAATTCACAAAGGAAGCAAGTCTTTCATGATGGTCAGATTGATCACAGAAGGTAGGCACACAAGCTACTGCTGATGATTTTGCATGTTGACTTGTAGAAGAAGATCGAGCAACAGCAGTTAAACTAGAAGAAGAACTTATGTTAAAAGAAGCCTGAAGTGAACCTAACACAGGAAAAATCCTGGTTGACCTTGATCAAGAAGTAGAGGTATTAACCGGAGGATTAGTGGTTACAACCATAGAAATATGTGACCGTTAATGGAAAGACCTGCTCGAGCCCAAGTTAGAATGTGAAGAGAAACCATTCTGAAAGGGAAACTGTGATTCATCAAACATAACTTGCCGAGAAACAAAAATCTGACCATCAAGGCACTTAAGCCTTTTTGATTAGTACCAACTCCAAGAAAGACACGTCGTTTGGATTGAAACTGAAGTTTGTGTTTATGAAAAGGCCTCAAATGAGGGAAACAGGCACAACCAAACACCTTTAGTTGGGAATAAGCATGTTTAGCTTTGTAAAGCTTCTCATAGGGACTACTCTTTTGTAGAACAGGAGTGGGTAATTTGTTGATCAAATGAACAGCATGAGCAAAGGCATATGACCAAAACTCCAGAGGTATATATGCCTGAGCCAAGAGGGTGAGTCCTATGTCAACTATCTGTCTATGCTTTCTTTCAATAACACCATTTTGTTCTGACATATGAGGGCACATGATGCCAAGCCGAGAGAGCTCATTCGAAAAAGATCGATACTCTCCCCCCAGTTACTCTGAAGCATTTTTATGGAACAACCAAATTGAACTTGAACCATTTCTAGAGATGAAGAAAACATCATAAAACCTCAAAATTAGTCTTGAGAAAGTACAACAAGGTATACCTCTATGCATATCAACGAAGGAAACATAATAGGAGAAACCATTGGATTGTGTGTGTGCTAGTCCCCAAACATCAGACACAACTAATTCAAAAGGTAAAGAGTACACTGTTTTTGAAGAGCTAAAAGACAACTTGTGAGCTTTGCTATATGAGGTAAACTTTTTTGTTTGAAAGGAACATTACAGTCACGAAAAACATGAATAGAAGTGTTATTACAAGGATGGTCAAGTCTGTTATGCCATAACGCAATAGAAGAGGAAAGCTGAGCATTGCATATAAGTGCTGATCTTGACCTTTGAGTAGCAATAGTTGTGTTGGAAGCAACACGAGAAACATCAAACTTGTAGAGTCAATCATGTATGTGGCCCATTAGAAGAGTTTTCCTTGTCTGAATATCCTTCACAAAACACAGAAATGGGTGAAACTCAAAATAGACGCAATTATCCTTTGCATTATCCCTTGCAAACTGACTTACAGACAGTAAATTCTTACACACAGTAGCAACATGAAAAACATTCTTGAGTCACAAAAGCCTAGAACCAGCCAATAAAGTAGAAGGTCTTATGTTAGCAATTGAGATAGAGTTACTATTTCCCATAGACACCTCGCTTGTACCTGTATAGAGAGATGCAGTTGTAAGACTAGCCATGTCAATAGTAATATGGTTTGTAGCCCTGAAGTCAAGATACCAGGTTTGATCAGTTAGAGCAGAGGAAGAACCTCGAGGAGTGTTCTGAGGGGATAGACAATGAGTCTGTGAAAATGAACCACAACCGTAAGACATAGTAGAGCAATGAGGTACAGGAGAAGTGAAACCTTGCCCATTGAGTTGATGATAATTGACTGTCATCAAATGGCTGTGATCAATACCAGATAAATTTTCATCAAATCTGTGACAACAGGTTTGGACCACATGACCAATTTTGCCACATAGTTGGCACTATAGTCTAGAACGTGACCAACTCCAACCATTACAATAAGCCCTGCCACGAGACCAACCTCATCCTTGCCCTCTATGTTATTGTTTAAACTTTTAAGGATAGCTGTTGGAGTCCTCAGTATGTTTCGATCTTGCTACGATATCTTATTTTTGGTGATATGCCAAATTATCTTGCAAATGAACTTTTGTCAACAAAGCAATCTGTCATGCTTCACAATTAAGAAGCATCTCAGTTAGCTAGTCAAGGGACATAGGAGTTGCTAAGGTGATCAAATGAATAGACTCATATTCTATCGAAAGACCAGCTAAGATGATGCTCACTTGTTATTGTTTACTAACCAGACTACCAACTGCAATTAGATTATCATTCAGACTTTTTACTATGGAAAAATATTCTTTGATAGTAAGATTTGCTGTCTTGAGCGAGTGTAAAGCATGACGCATACTCGATATTTTGATGTTGGACTTGGCACCAAACCGTCTTTTAATGGTTGTCCAAAAATTGGCCGTTGTGAGATGCACCAAGTCATCATCTATAACCATAGATAATAGCCAAGAGGATAGAAATTTGTCCTACTTCTTATAAAAAAAAAAGGTGGGGTTTTCAATTAACTGACCCTCTTTCCCAGTTATATGTGGAGAAGGAATAGTAACCGTGCCTAATACAAATCCCTCAAGATCGTATCCTTCAAGAATCAATAAAATTTGATGCTTCTATAAGAGAAAATTGTTCTCACCGAGTTTGATTGTGTCATGTTTGGAAAAATAATGAACTATCTGTAAAGTAATACTTCCATGACTCTGCAAATGAACTGCTTCTCCAGTGTTGGAAGAATGACGAGGAGTATCAACCACTGGAACAACCTCTATGGCCATGAAAACAGAAGGAAAAGAGAGAAAAAAATCTAGTTATACCAAGAAAACCTTAGCTCTCGATACCATGTCAGAATCAATGATAAAGAAGCTGAGAAGAAAACGTTATTAACTTTATTAACTTCTTGAGAGTAGTAGACAGAGTATTTAATAGAACAAGATAATAGCTAATAGTTTACTTTGTTTAACAACTAACTCTTTTTAACTAACTTCAACAGTAATAGTAACTGATGAAATACTCATAACACATTTAAAATGATTTCTACTCTTTTTTTTTTGTTACATAAAATAGCTAAACTTTAAATTTCAACTAGAAATGACACATTAAATTGTATGGCTCTGTTCTCCCACAATGATCTATTTCACCTCCAGAATTGGTTGTACAAAAATGTCAAGCCCTACTGCATATCTTTGGGCTACCTTTGACAAAGCATCTGTTGGCTTATTTGCTTATCGTGGCACTTGCCTAAATTTTAGCCTCCAATCTTCCATCATCCATATTCATATCTCCATTACCAACTCTGGAACCCCCTTCCTCCTGTGATGCAAGCATAACCAAAGATATTGTCAAATCATTTGTCGTGCTTGGACCTTCCATATCATTTTCCATTTGACATTTTACTCCAGCCATGATTCTTGATGAAGCGTTTGATATCCCTTGGACATTGTGAAGTTGGCCAAACCCAAAGCCTTCTATATACAACAATCTTTTACACATGTGTTCATGTTTGGCTTTGATTCTAAAAAATATGGATAATATCTACCAACAACTCTCCCAAGAAACAATATAAATTCCAGTTCCCATTGTTCGTCACCATCCATAAATCAAAGTACC
Organism: Gossypium arboreum; assembly: GCF_025698485.1. NCBI lineage: Eukaryota > Viridiplantae > Streptophyta > Magnoliopsida > Malvales > Malvaceae > Gossypium > Gossypium arboreum. The sequence goes on from NC_069076.1 coordinate 49,612,159, forward strand.
CAAAAATGATGGTTGCGCTTTTGTGTAATAATTAATAAGAGGTCCCAAAACTATGAACCAATCAGTCTAGAATTTCACATCATGTCCATCGCCAACCCTCTACGCTACATTTTCCCTCAAAGTTTCCCACACACTCATCAAAGATCTCTATATATAACTACTTTAACTCATAAAAATACCTTGTGAAAATTGATCCACCACCCTATATTTAGTTCGCAGTACTTTCACCCAAAGATCATCCACCTTATTAATGAGATTTATTCCCAACTTCAGCATGAACGATTTATTTTGGTTGTTTATGTGTTTAAACCGAAGACCACCTCTATTTTTTGGTAACTAGATTGTGTCTCATCCAATCAATGATATTTTTCATTTGTCGTTCAGAGCATCCCATATGAACTTCTTGATCAACTTCTCATTTCTCGGCACACTCTTTTTGGAATGAAAGCAAATCGCATAAAATAAAATGGGATGGCCACAAGCACCGACTTCGCTAAAGTAACACGTCCCGTAAGTGATAGCAATCTAGCATTCCATCCATTTAGATGCTTCCTAATATTCTCAATGATAAAAGAATAAGTACCATTAGTTACTCCTTTATGAAACACAAGGATACCAAGATATTTACCCAAGTCGGTGACCTTCTCCACGCTAAGAATATTTGTTATTTGTTCTACTAATTCAATTTTCACCACCGATCAAAAAAAGACTTGGGACTTTGATTTATTAAACATATGGCTCAAAGTCTTCCCAAACCTCTATAAGATACCATTCACCACATTTTCTTGTTACAAATCGACCTCACAGAACATAATTAGATCATCTGTAAAAAAAAGGTGAGAAATAATGGGGCCATCTTTTGCCAAATAGATCAACTTCCATATTCCATCCTCCATAGCCTTTTGAATTCAATGACCTAGTCTTTTTATACATAGCACAAATAGGTAAGAAGATAACGAATCCCCTTAACGAACCCCTTTAGAAGGTCAAAATTCTTTCGTATAATCTCCATTTCAAGAAATCTGTATTTTCGAGGTCATGACACAATTCATTATCAATATTATCCATTGGGAAGGTAAATGTGTGTACCTTAAAGTTTATTCAAGAAACTCTTAGTGAATATGATTGTATGCCTTCTTCAGGTTGACCTTTATTGCAATCTACTTGGGTTTCCTTCTATCCATTCGCATTGAATGCTTAACTTCTTGAGTCACCAAAATGTTATCTATAATAAAACGACCAACTACAAAACTCACTTAGTTAGGAGCCACAAGCATAGGCATAATATATTTCATTATCTACACAATCGTTTTGGTTATGATTTTATGAGCCACTGTGTACAAACTGATTGGTCGAAATTGTGTCAGAGTTTCAGGTTCGTCCATCTTAGGAATGAGAACGAGAACTATTTTATTAATCCTTATGTCTAACTTATTCTCTTCAAAAGCTTCAGAAACCATTTTGTATACCTCATATCCTACTATGTACCATTTACTTTGAAAGAATTTGACATGAATCTCGTCGATCCTCAGGGCTTTCAATGGTGCCATCAAATCCAAAGCATCATTTACTTCCAATTTATCAACCCTAGATAGCAGTGTTTGTTTCACATCAACAGATAAATCCTTGAAAAAAACATAGCTAGGCAATGGTTCCAACTCATTCAGTTAAGTATATGTGTTGATAATACACAACCGCCTCCTTCTTAAGGATTTCAGTTTCATAGCACCATTCTTTATTTGCTACACGTAACCCCTCAATTCTAATGTGTTTTTTCCATGCTCACGCAAGATTATGAAAATACTTAGTATTATGGTCTCCATCTATAATCCAATCACTTCTCGACCATTATTTCCATCGCAATTCCTTCAAATCAAGCAGCTTCTCTAACTCCAACTGAAGCTTCGATTTTAATTTCCATAAGTTTTTGGTACTTTTATTCTCTATTGCCATATGTATACCTTTAAGCTTACCAATCAGTCTCTGCTTCCTCTCAATTATGTTCCCAAACACTTTTCTATTCCATACTTTAACTAAATTTGTAACCCGTTAATATTATGACTCATTGATGCATTTTCCTTCCAATCCTGCCTAACTAACTCTTTAAATGAGTCATTTAAAAGTTATCCCTAAAAAAATCTAAAATTTTTCTACTTTGTTTGTTAGATTACACTTTCTAATTCAATCAACAAGGGTCTGTGATCTAATTTTAATCTATGTTGGTGTTTGATTCTTGCTCTAGGAAAATAATTGTAACGCCCCCACGCCCGAGACCGTCGCCGGAGTCGAGTATGAGGTGTTACTAAGCTTAATTTAACATATTTAGAACTTTGGATTATTTATTTCTACATTCACAGCTTTTAAGCTACTTGCATCATAGTCACAAGAAAAATCATATTTTGAGTTACGAAACTCAAAATCAAGATCCATAAATTTTCCATAAATCTAGACTCATATACCTATCTACTAATTTTTTTTTTAGAATTTTTGGTTGGGCCAATTAGTACAGTGTATTAGTTAAAGTTACCCCTATTTCAGGACTTGACTGGTCTGACCTCTGTTTACTACGAACCACATTTCTCTCTGTAAAAAATCCATATGACTATTAGGTTTATTTCTCCTGAAACTAGACTCAATAAGGATTCTGAGAATATAAAATACACTACCTAATTATATCTTTACAATTTATGGTGAATTTCTAAAGTTGGAACAAGGGATTCAGAAACTGCTATGACCCTGTTTCACTAAAATTCAAATATCTTCTAACATATAATTCGTTTACCTGTTTCATTTGTTTCATATGAAACTAGACATAATAAGCTTCAATTTGATATGTAGTCCATCACCAAATTCAATTGCTATGATTTTTAGTAAATTTTAAAACTCGCATCAGTGTTGCTGCAGTATTCTGTTTATGGCAAATTTCATCCTTTTTATGAGTTTTTATGCACTAAGTATCTTAATAGTTTTCCTTAACATCAAACATAATCTACACTAACCATTTTCATAATTTATCATGATCAAGCATTTCCTCAACCATTCCACAACCATACCATAAGATCATTTACACAAAATAGGTATATTGCTATACATGCCATACTTAAATTTACAAGCCATTTACCAAAAGTCTTAGGATAGTGATGGAGAGCCTTCGACCTATCCCGACTCTTGAGCTGGCTTGTCCAAAACTACAATGAGTAAGAAGGAGGAGTAAGCATAAATGCTTAGTAAGTTCATATGCAAATAATAAGTAACATAACAAACAGTCATACCAATCAACATTAGCATGTATCACTAAAACACATATCACATTTTAATCATTTTCATCATCTTATTACCTTATCGTAGTTGTATCAATACTCAACCCGAGGGTTAAATACATACCTGTCCAAAATATCCATTTCACATCACTTACCAATACGTCTCTTTACATCTCGAATATTCCTCCATTTGAGTAGAACTTTACCCGTTGAACACATCGAATATAATTCGGATACATGGATAACTTGCACATAAGTGCCATATATGCAATCAAGCAATCATGTAACCCGCCCATAAGCGAACTCGGACTCAACTCAACGAGCTCAGGCGTTCAGATCCATAAGTGAACTCGGACTCAACTCAACGAGTTCGGATGCCTAGTTACATCTCACGAACTCGGACTCAACTCAACGAGTTCGGACATTCGCATCCATAAGTGAACTCGGACTCAACACAACGAGTTCGGATGCTCAACCATCCTAGTGACATGTCACTTGTATCCTAATCTATTCCTAAGGTTCAAACGGGCTTTTTCCTCGAACACTTATCCTTGCCGTCTTCCGTAGAATGCCAAATCAATACTCAAGAACAATTATATTTAACAAGTAGTTCGGATAATTTACATATTATTTGAAATTAACCACAAAGCATACATTTCATAATAAAATTCAGCATAACATATAATTAACATCAATAACTTAAAAATAACCATTATGCTACATTATTTACACATGAACTTACCTTGGTACCAAAATACAAAGATTTTGCAATTTAGTCCACAATCTTTTCTTTTCCTCGATTGAGGTCGATTCCACGTCTTTCTTGATCTAAAATAACGCATTTAGCTTATTTAATACTCACATTATCAAATTAATCCTTAACTCAAATTTTGGCAAAATTACAATTTTACCCCTAAACTTTTGCATATTTACATTTTTGCCCCTAGGCTCGGGATTAAACTTTATTCCTTATTCTTATGTTTTACAACATGCTGATCACTTTTCTCTTCTATGGCAACATCAAATTTTCACTCTAACATGTACTTGTGACTATTAGGTATTTTTACCGATTAAGCCCTTTTACTCGTTTTTGCTTAAAATCGAGTAGTACAAGTTGTCTAACATAATTTAAAACTTCATATTCTATCATAAAACATCAAAATACACAAATTTCACCTATTGGTATTTTTCCAAATATAAACCCTAGGTTAAATTATTGCTAACATAAGCTTTATCGAGTTAGGGATCTCAAAACGTAAAAATCATTAAAAACGGGCTTGGAATCACTTACTATGGAGCTTGGAAGCTTGAAACAAACCCTAGCTATGGAGAACCCTTGAAATTTCGGCCTAATGAAGAAGATGGACAAAATTGGCTTTTAATTTTGTTTTTAATTCATTTTAATAACTAAATGACCAAAATACCCTTACTACTAAACTTTCCAAAAATTCCTTCCATGTCCTAATTTTTTCAATGAACTTAAAATTGGTCAAATTGCTATTTAAGACCTCCTCATTAATATTCCAAAACAATTTCATGCTAAAAACTTCTAGAATGCAAGTTTTGCAACTTATTCGATTTAGTCCTTACTTTCAATTTAAGCACTTTAGGCATAGAATTTCATCACGAAATTTTCACACAATCATGCAATCATATCATAAACCTCAAAATAATTATAAAATAATTATTTCTATCTCGAATTTATGGTCACGAAACCACTATTCCGATTAGGCCCTAATTCGGGATATTACAATAATTATTCAACTTTAAATTGTAGACTGCCCTGGCCAACCTTTTTGAGGTATCACCCTGATACTAAATAAATTTTGGGCCAATATAACCCATATCCGGAAGGGAAAAAATTAAAAATGAACTTTTGAAATTTGCCACATTCAAATCTTAGTTGTTCCCTTGGTCTCTCAAATTCATCTGACAATAGGACCATATTCCAATCACCTGTAATTATCCAAGGTAATTGCATGTCTTCAACCAATAAATATAATTGATCCCATAATCTGCTCCTCGCCAATGGCCTAGGACTTCTATACACCATAGTCCAGAAGAATGATTTTGTGACAGCCCTAATTTGACCCTAGTCGGAAAGTGGTTTCGAGACCACGAAACTGAGTCACAAAAATAATTAAATGTTATATTCTATGCTTATTAAATGTGAAAGTGCATGTGTGAAAATTTCATGCTTTGATTTTGTCATTTGTATGTGAAATTATTAAATAGGACTTATGTGAGAAATTTTGAAAATGTGATAGGTTAATTTGTAGTGGCCAAATATTTTATGGTTTAAAATAGGTGGACATGCATGTCAAATTTTCCACTTTAATTTGTAGTGGCCGGCCATAATGATGATGATAAAAAATATATGCATTTTAAATTAGCATTATAATATTTAATGGCTTTATATTATAAAATAAAGATAAATAAAATAACAAAATGATGAAAATGACAAACCTTGTTCATCTTTGTTCTTCATAGGCGAAATTAAGAGAAAAAGAGAGGAATAAAAAAAGCTCAAGCACATTCGGTCATTTACTTAGCATGATTCAAAGGTATGTTCCATGTATTTTCTTGATATTCTTGCGAAATTAGCATGGTCAAAGCATTGCTTAGTTAACCCATGTTTAAGTTTTGAAAATTGTTGTGTTGTGAGCATTCGGTCATGAATTGAATTGAAGGAAATGGTTGTTTTTTTATGTTCTTTTTATGAGTAATGGTAGATAGGTGAAGTTGAGCTAGACAAATGAGCATATATGTGCATTAGATGTTAAGTGGGAAAATCGGCTAACATGTTGTGTGTGCTATGGCCGAATGAGAACTTGAATAAATAATATTCAGCTAGCATGATAAGTTATGAAATATTAAGTAGATGATATAATTGATTTGGGAAGTGGCTAATAGGGATTTTTAATGAAATTATGCCAAGACCGAATGTATCATGAAGTAAATTTGTTTGATTTAGCTCAAGAGCTTAGAGGACCAAAGTTGGATAGGGGAAATGAGAAAGTAATTGAATAGCCGTTGTAATCGTTCGACAACATCCGAGGTAAGTTTTAAGTAATCAAATGTAAATAACAATCGATTATAATCTGATATATTATGTGAATTAGGTATTCCTTGTAAGGTATGGATTTAGCCGAATGTTAAAGATGAAATGGTAGTGTATTGTATCATGCTTATATGGCCTAATGGCAAGTATAACATGTTGGTAAATATGCAATGTGCTTTTATAATCGAATGATAAGTTTGAAATGAAGGTGAACGAAATGTTATGCATAAGCTATCGAATGCTAAGTGTGAAAATGAGATGAAAGAAAAGTGTTTGAGATGTATAATTATATATGTTCAAATGATGCTAGTACCTAATTGATATGATTATGTTATATGGAACTTGTTGATTTGAGTATCGTACGGTACTATTCGGGCCTTCGAGCCTAGCAGGCTATAATACCGGTGAGTTAATATTGGGCTTCGAGCCGAGCAGGCTTAATGCCGGTGAATGAGTTCAGACTTAAAGTCTAGCAGGCTTCGTGCCGCTGATGAATTCGGGTTTTAAACCTAGCAGGCTAATTGCCGATGATTTGATATAAATCTAAGATTTTGAGACTTCGTGATAAAACGACAATTGAAATCGTATAATACCTTAAGTTGGCCAGGTATGTATCTTGTACTTATATGAGCTTGATTGGGATTAAATCCCAAGTATGTAATATGATATATATGTGAATAAGTATTAAGACTATATGTATATGATCTTGATACATTCGGCCAAAATGTGAAGTTATGTGAAAATATTTGATTTACTTATGTTATATGAATTCAGATTCAAGTGAAGTTAATATGCTAAATATACTTTAAATGTTTGTATATATATTCGGCCAAATGGCAATATACCTAAAAAATATCACTTGAGAATTTGATTGATCGATTTATAATTGAATTTAATTGTTTGCATTGCTTAAAACTTACTAAGCTTATGGAAGCTTACTCCGTTTGTTATGTTTCTCTATTTTTTTTAGATCGTTGACTCCAGCCGCTTGCTCGGGGATCGTCAGCAACTCGTCACACTATCTATCGTTTTGGTACTATTATGTTTTGGAATTCGTATGACATGTATAGAATAGACTTAAGTGAATGATATTTTGAGATGTTATTGTATATAAGCCATGTGAATATGGTAACTTTTGAATGTCGGTATAAGTCTGAATTTCGATCTTTGATTTTGTTTGGCTATGCATATAATTGCTAATGAACTTATGTAAATATGAATGTACAAATGTAGTGTTTTGGATTGGTAACTCTTTATAACCCACTCTGGCAACAGATACGGGTTATAGGGGTGTTACATTTTATTGGTATCAGAGCTACAGTTTAGTCAATCTAGGACTAACATAGTCCGTGTGAGTCTAGCTATATATGCCATGAAGTGTTAATACGATAGTGTGATGATTTCTGACAGTTGAAATGTGTTTTTCGTATAGTAATGAATTTTGATCCCGATGGAGCGGTAGCTGGTGATGTAGAGAGCGTAGCGCCTGCTCCCGCGCACGGGACAACACTGTTGGATTCTCAACCAAATGCTAGTAATCAGAATGATGAAGCTAAGGAAGCTTTCTATGCTATGATGAACGATTGGTTTACCCAATATGTTCGAGCTAATCTGGCTGTTTCACATCCCCCACCCCGACTAATACAACCCCTGCACCTGTGGTACCTCCTGTAGTTGACCCGTTGAGGTTGAGCAAGCCTCCGGTTGATAGAATTTGAAAGCACGCGGCTACTGAGTTCAAGGCTACTGACAGTGATGATGCTGAGCAGGCTGAGTTTTGGCTCGATATTACCATTCGCGTGTTTGATGAATTATCGTGCACACCCGATGAGTGCTTAAAATGTGTTATATCTCTGTTATGTGATTCTGCCTACTATTGGTAGAATACCTTAATTTCAGTTGTGCCGAAAAAACGGGTTACTTGGGAATTCTTTCAAACTGAGTTCCACAAGAAATATATCAGTCAAAGATTCATCGATCAGAAACGGAAGGAATTTCTCGAGCTTAAACATGGCTCTATGACAGTTACCGATTACGAGTGAAAGTTTGCCAGACTTAGTAGATATGCTCGGGAATGTGTTTCGTCTGAGGCTATCATGTGTAAACGCTTCGAGGACGGGTTGAATGAAGACATCAAACTGTTGGTGGGTATTTTGGAAATCAAAGAGTTTGTAGTACTTGTCGAGCGAGCTTGTAAAGCCGAAGAGCTCGGTAAAGAGAAAAAAAAAGTTGATGATGGGCTAGAGAGTTCTGTAAAAGATCTTCGGGAAAATCCTTTCATCAGTCATCGAAGAAATTTAGAGATGACTCAGGCCGATCTAAGAATACTTTGGGTTTTTCCAGACGGGACCGTGATCGACCCCCTGTGAGTACGCGAGCCACCTCTGTTGCCAATGTCGGCAATTATCGTCAGGACAGATCTGAGTGCAAACATTATGGTAAATGGCATTTAGGAAGCTGTAGATTTCATGACCGCTCTTATTTCAAGTGTGGATCAGCTGATCACTTTATCAGAGACTATCTGAAATTAGCTGAACAAAATACTGATCCGAGTGAGAGACCTAGTAACACTACAACACGAGGTAGACCACCTAGACATGTGGGTAATGCTAGTGGAAATCAAAGAGGGACCAAAGATACTGTTGTACGTTCTGAGGCCCGTGCTCCTGCCAGAGCTTATGCTATATGAGCGCGCGAGGATGCTTCTTCGCTAGATGTTATTACCGATACTTTTACTTTTTTTGATACTGATGTGATTGTTTTGATCGACCCCGGTTCTACTCATTCATATGTATGTGAAACTTTGAAATCCAGTAAGACTCTACCTGTTGAGTCTACTGAGTTTGTGATTTGGGTGTCGAATCTTTTGGGCCGTTATGTGCTAGTTGACAAAGTATGTAAGAAATGTCCCCTGATGATCCGAGATTCTTGCTTTCCAGCTGATTTAATGTTATTACTGTTTGACGAGTTTGATATCATTCTCGGTATGGATTGGTTAACTGTGCATGATGCAGTAGTAAATTGCAAGCGAAAGATAATTGATTTGAGATGTTCAAATAATGAGATAATTCGAGTTGAGTCAACCGATTTGAATGGATTACTGGCAGTGATATCCTCAATGTTGGCTCAGAAATATGTGAAAAAGGGGTGTGAAGCATATCTTGCGTACGTATTGGATAGTAAAGAATCAGAAAAGAAACTTGAGACTGTGCCCATGGTTTGTGAATATCCGGATGTGTTCCCCGAGGAATTACCTGGATTACCCCCTGTTCAGGAGGTAGAGTTTGGTATTGAACTTGTACCAAGGACTACACCGATTTCGATAGCTCCATATCGTATGGCACCAACCGAACTAAAAGAATTAAAATCTCAGTTGCAAGAGTTGACAGATAGAGGTTTTACTCGACCAAGTTTTTCTCCTTGGGGTGCGCTAGTATTGTTTGTGAAAAAGAAAGACGAAACTATGAGAATGTGTATTGATTATCGTCAACTTAATAAAGTAATGATAAATAATAAATATTCGTTGCCACGAATCAATGATTTGTTTGATCAACTGAAAGGAGCCTCAGTATTTTCGAAGATAGACTTGAGATCGGGTTATTATCAGTTGCGAGTTAGAGACTCTGATGTGCCTAAAACTGCTTTCAGAATAAGGTACGGACACTACGAGTTCTTAGTGATGCCGTTTGGGCTTACTAATGCCCCTGCAGTTTTTATGGATCTAATGAATCGAATTTTCAGACAGTATTTGGATCAGTTTGTAGTCGTGTTTATAGATGACATTTTGATCTATTCACGCGATGAAATTGAACATGCCGAGCACTTGAAGTTAGTATTGCAGATTTTGCAAGACAAGCAATTATATGCGAAGTTCAGTAAATGTGAATTCTGGTTGAGAGAAGTCAGCTTTTTAGGGCATGTTGTATCCGCATCGGGTATCCGAGTTGATTCAAGTAAAATTTTACCTATACTCGATTAGAAGCCTCCGAGAAATGTTTCAAAAGTTCGAAGTTTTTTGGGACTTGCCGGGTACTACAGACGGTTTGTGAAAGGTTTCTCGATGATAGCAAGACCGATGACAAAGTTGCTTCAGAAAGACATCAAATTTGAGTGGTCAGAAAAGTGCCAGAAAAGTTTTGATTAATTGAAAACTCTTTTGGTCGAAGCTCCAGTGTTAGTTCAGCCAGAATCCGGTAAAGAATTTGTGATCTACAGTGATGCGTCTCTGAATGGTTTGGGCTGTGTGTTGATGCAAGAGGGTAGAGTTGTAGCGTACGCTTCGAGACAATTGAAGCCAGATAAGAAAAACTATCCGACTCACGATCTCGAGTTAGCTGTTATTGTTTTCGCTTTGAAATTTTGGCGCCACTACTTGTTCGGGGAAAAATGCCATGAGTATTCCAATCACAAAAGCCTCAAATACTTGATGAATCAAAGAGATTTGAATTTGATACAAATACGTTGGCTAGAATTATTGAAAGATTATGAGCTTGTCATTGATTACCATCCGGGAAAGGCTAACGTGGTTGCTAATGCTTTAAGCCATAAATCACTGTTTGTTTTGCGAGCAATAAATGTGCGCCTGTTTGTGTCTGCTGATGATGTGTTAGTAATGGAGTTAAAAGCAAAACAGTTATTGATGCAACAAATCCGTGAAGCTCAAAAAGGTGATGATGATTTAATTGTAAAACGAGCACTATGTGTTTCGAAAGAGAATTCAGAGTTTTTGATTGATAGCAATGATTGTTTGAGGTTCAGAAATCAATTATGTGTTCCGAGAAATTCAGAACTTATTTCGATGATTTTGAATGAGGCTCATAGCAGCCGAATATCAGTTCACCCGGGTAGTACGAAAATGTATAATGATCTGAACGTCAGTATTGGTGGCACGGTATGAAACGAGACATTTTTTACTTTGTTTTGAAGTGTTTGATATGTCAACAAGTGAAAGCGGAACATCAAGTGCCTTCAGGATTACTTCAGCCGATCATGATACCCGAGTGGAAGTGGGATCGAGTCACGATGGATTTTGTATCTGGGTTGCCATTGTCTCCGAGCAAAAAAGATGCGATCTAAGTTGTTGTTGATAGATTGACAAAGTCGGCTCATTTTATTCCCGTACGTACGAATTACTCACTTGATAAGTTAGCCGAACTGTATGTTTCTCAGATTGTAAGATTACACGGGGTACCTACTTCTATTGTGTCGGATAGAGATCTGAGATTCATATCACGGTTTTGAAAGAAATTACAAGAAGCTTTGGGTACTAAGTTGCATTTTAGCACCGCTTTTCATCCCCAGACCGATGGTCAATCCGAGCGAATTATTCAGATACTCGAAGATATGTTGAGATGTTGCATCCTTGAGTTTAGTGCCTCGTGCGAACGATACTTGCCTTTGGTTGAATTCGCATATAACAATAGTTTTCAATCGAGCATCAAAATGGCACCTTACGAGACTTTGTACGGTCGTAAATGTCGTACACCTTTGTTTTGGACCGAACTCAGTAAGAATAAGATTTACAGAGTTGATTTGATTAAAGAGGCCGAACAGAAAGTAAAATTGATCCGTGAAAGTCTGAAAGCAGCATCAGATCGTCAGAAATCGTATGCAGACTTGAAACAGAAAGATATAGAGTATCAAGTGGGAGACAAAGTGTTTCTTAAAGTTTCACCATGGAAAAAGGTACTCAGATTTGGCCGTAAAGGCAAATTGAGCCCGAGATTTATCGGACCATACGAAATTACAGAACGGATTGGGCCGGTTGCTTATAGACTACTCTTGCCACCTGAACTTAAAAAGATTCACGACGTTTTTCATGTTTCGATCCTCCGTCAGTACAGATCCGATCCTTCTCATGTGGTTAGTTCATCAGAGATAGAAATTCGGTCTGATTTGAGTTATGAAGAGGAATCGGTTTGTATTTTGGCTCACGAGGTGAAAGAATTGCGGAATAAGACAATTTCGTTAGTGAAAGTGTTGTGGGTCAAACATGGGGTTGAAGAAGCTACTTGGGAGCTTGAAGACTCCATGAAAGAACGATACCTTAATTTATTCACTGGTAAGATTTTTGGGGACGAAAATTCCTAAGGGGGGGAGAGTTGTGACAGCCCTAATTTGACCCTAGTCGGAAAGTAGTTTCGGGACTACAAAATCGAGTCACAAAAATAATTAAATGTTATATTCTATACTTATTATATGTGAAAGTGCATGTGTGAAAATTTCATGCTTTGATTTTGTCATTTGTATGTGAGAAATTTTGAAAATGTGATAGGTTAATTTGTAGTGGCCAAATATTTTATGGTTTAAAATAGGTGGACTTGCATGTCAAATTTTCCACTTTAATTTGTAGTGGCCGGCCATAATGATGATGATAAACAATATATGCATTTTAAATTAGCATTATAATATTTAATGGCTTTATATTATAAAATAAAAATAAATAAAATAACAAAATGATAAAAAGGACAAAGCTTGTTCATCTTTGTTCTTAATAGCCGAAATTAAGAGAAAAAGAGAGGAACAAAAAAAGCTCAAGCACATTCAGTCATTTACTTAGCATGATTCAAAGGTATGTTCCATGTATTTTCTTGATATTCTTGCGAAATTAGCATGGTCAAAGCATTGCTTAGTTAACCCATGTTTAAATTTTGAAAATTGTTGTGTTGTGAGCTTTCGGTCATGAATTGAATTGAAGGAAATGGTTGTTGTTTCATGTTCTTTTTATGAGTAATGGTAGATAGGTGAAGTTGAGCTAAACAAATGAGTATATATGTGCATTAGATGTTAAGTGGGAAAATCGGCTAACATGTTGTGTGTGTTATGGTCGAATGAGAACTTGAATAAATAATATTCGGCTAGCATGATAAGTTATGAAATATTAAGTAGATGATATAATTGATTTGTGAAGTGGCTAATAGGGATTTTTAATGAAATTATGCCAAGGCCGAATGTATCATGAAGTAAATTTGTTTGATTTAGCTCAAGAGCTTAGAAGACCAAAGTTGGATAGGGGAAAGGAAAAAGTAATCGAATAGCCGTTGTAATCGTTCGACAACATCCGAGGTAAGTTTTAAGTAATCAAATGTAAATAACAATCGATTATAATCTGATATATTATGTGAATTGGTATTCCTTGTAAGGTATGGATTTAGCCGAATGTTAAAGATGAAATGATGGTGTATTGTATCATGCTTATATGGCCTAATGGCAAGTATAACATGTTGGTAAATATGCAATGTGCTTTTATAATCGAATGATAAGTTTGAAATAAAGGTAAGCGAAATGTTATGCATAAGCTATCGAATGCTAAGTGTGAAAATGAGATGAAAGAAAAGTGTTTGAGATGTATAATTATATATGTTCAAATGATGCTAGTACCTAATTGATATGATTATGTTATATGGAACTTGTTGATTAGCAGGCTATAATGCCAGTGAGTTAATATTGGGCTTCGAGCCTAGCAGGCTATAATGCCGGTGAGTTAATATTGAGCTTCGAGCCTAGCAGGCGTAATGCCGGTGAATGAGTTCAAACTTAAAGTCTAGTAGGCTTCGTGCCGGTGATGAATTCGGGTTTTAAACTTAGCAGGCTAATTGCCTGTGATTTGATATAAATCTAAGATTTTGAGACTTCGTGATAAAATGACAATTGAAATCGTATAATAATTTAAGTTGGCCAGGTATGTATCTTGTACTTATATGAGCTTGATTGGGATTGAATCCCAAGTATTTAATATGATATATAAGTGAATAAGTATTAAACTATATGTATATGATCCTGATACATTCAGCCAAACTGTGAAGTTATGTGAAAATATTTGATTTACTTATGTTATATGAATTCAGATTCAAGTGAAGTTAATATGCTAAATATACTTTAAATGTTTGTATATATATTCGGCCAAATGGCAATATACCTAAGAAATGTCACTTGAGAATTTGATTGATTGATTTATAATTGAATTTAATTGTTTGCATTGCTTAAAACTTACTAAGCTTATGGAAGCTTACTCCGTTTGTTATATTTCTCTGTTTTTTTTTAGATCATTGACTCTAGCCACATACTAGGGGATCGTCAGCAACTCGTCACACTATCTATCGTTTTGGTACTATTATGTTTTGGAATTCATATGGCATGTATAGAATAGACTTAAATGAATGATATTTTGAGATGTTGTATATAAGCCATGTGAATATGGTAACTTTTGAATGTCGGTATAAGTCTGAATTTCGATCTTTGATTTTGTTTGGCTATGCATATAATTGTTAATGAACTTATGTAAATGTGAATGTACAAATGTAGTGTTTTGGATTGGTAACTCTTCATAACCCACTCCGGCGACGGATACGGGATTTTGGGTTGTTACAGATTTCACCAAACCCCTAGAAATAACCTTTACGTGCATCAATTGTGCATGATTCACCACAACCTCTACCTCATAAAGGTCATTCAAAAGTAACCAAATACCCTCAAAATATCCTTTAACCTCAATTATATGAGAGTACTTGAAACTTTACTTCTTAATCATAACACCTACGTAGTGTCCACTCACACGAGTTTCCAATAGAGCAACTAAGTTTAAGTTGTATCCTTTGCATACTCCCTCAAATAAGGATCAAAATGAGGGTTTGTACATCCTTGACAATTCTAATTCAACATCGATTTATTCATATAAAAAAAGTAAAAGAGAATATAAAACCAAGCATACCTCAATTCTAAAACTGCATAACTTCCATACCATCTCTTCTAGACCAATACTCCAAGCTCATGTCTTCTTCGAATTCTTGGTTTCCCATTACCATGTCAATGGTTGAAACCATATTATTAATTACCTCTCTAACTGACACCATGACTTTCTCTGCCTATTTCAACATTGTATCAGCTTCATCTAGCGGTTTTGACGTAGAAGGCCCTCCTATAAGAAATTTCTTTCCTAGCCCGCGATTTAAGCTTGATTCTTCTGCTTCATCTTGCACCTCATTCCTCTCTTTAACGACCACTACTGAATGATTTGTACGATCCATAATCGTAGATCCCTATTTCTCCTAAACTTTATTTCAGTCGGTAAACCCTTTTTTGTGCCCTAAATGCCTCTTTTACTTGGTTCCCTTATGATAATACCTTTTGAACCCAATTACTAATTTTACCTAATTTCACCCTTTTAGTGGACCCTATATTGATCTGGCCCTTGTTGGGCTTAGCTTTACTTGATCCTTTTTTAGTATCATTAACAAGCTTGACTGACTTACCCACATTCACCAATTCCATTAACATCAGCGGACCATTATTTCTTTCATTATCCTGTTGCACCAATTCAGCATCTGCTTCAAAAATGAAATTTACAATAACTTTAAAATGAGATCTCGAAACAAATGATAGTTGTCCCTTATTTTCCATAGGATTCTTCTGCTATTGCCTCTTAGGATTATGGGATACTAACATTCCAGTCCCTAATACCTCTAATTTTTATTTTCTATCCAATTCCGCTAGCGACGGTTGTTTTAGTTCTTGTGTCATCTTTTATTTTTTTCTCCTTCCTTCATATGTCAAAAATAGTCACACTCATAGCAAATGTTTTACATGTTTTCATATTCAACTCTCTGAACTTTACCTTCCACTCTCAACTTAGAAATTAGTGGCAATCGTAGGTCAATACTAATAGTCATACGTGCTCTATAGTCATTCCCAGCGTTGTCGTTAACCGTCACCACTTTTCTAATAGTACTCCCAACCCTTTCTAATAAACATTTATTATACCATGTTCTAGGAAAACATGACAGCCAGATGCAAACTACCACCTGGATTGGGTAATGTAATTGTCTTGTGTACTAAACAATGACGTCTAAGGCTAGAC
Organism: Gossypium arboreum; assembly: GCF_025698485.1. NCBI lineage: Eukaryota > Viridiplantae > Streptophyta > Magnoliopsida > Malvales > Malvaceae > Gossypium > Gossypium arboreum. The sequence goes on from NC_069076.1 coordinate 49,628,336, forward strand.
CATTAAGTACTGGCCACAGATCACCCATGACCCTTCAATAAGATCTTTCTCATAATTCACCTTGGCCTAGAATTTGGCTATATAATAGTCATTGTCTAAGTCCATCAATTGAAACATCCTAGATAGTTTCTAGACCGCATACAATTTGCTATTCAATGTGCTAAAACCAATCCTTTTGCCCAGCAACTTGATGATTACTGTCATACCCAACTCTGATAGATTCGAGAATAAGGTATAGAATTGTGAGGTTATCTACTTGACATAGTGTAATCCACCAAGTTTCAGTCCTCGAGTGGATTAGAGTTAGGCTTAATGTATACCTCGTAGAAGTGATTAAGGATTTTGTCTCAAGATATTCTGATGTTTAAGAAAAGATCAGGATAAGCGAAGTATAAGCTGAGTGAAAGTTACCGCCAACAATATGGTTCGCCCAGTTATCAAAACATTGTGCTAAGTGAGTTTTCTATAGTGATCTGGTTAAGAGCCAACTAGATTTATTAGTAAAATATCCATTACACAAGATTCTTATTTATGTTTCTCTCAAAATTTGTAGGCCATCAAGAATGAAAATTATGGACACAAATTACACATGTCAAGTTCCACTAAAAGGACTTGAGAGTATATATATGTGATAAGGGTATGTCAAGAAGTTTTCTTCTTCCTTCAATATTACTATCTAGTTTTTTTCTTAAATTTAAATGTTATTTTTTCCTCTTTAAGCTAGAAACTAAATATCTTATTTTAATCAGTGGTTGTTCTACCTCCTAGTAAGTATTATAACTCTAGATGTTAAGTTTTTGAAGGAATAAGGTTATTAAGAGTTATATGAACAATAAGTTATAAATATAAGGCCTTGCATGGGGGTTATTTATGGTTAGGATATTAGTAGATTGTATGTAAATGAGTTTTAATGTTGAGTTTATGTTCTTTAAGCAATTGTTGTTATTAGGTCAAGATGGATGTCTGAGTTTGGAGCTTTGAGCTATAGGTTGGGTGAGTCTCTATTCTGACTCATTCATGTTAATTGTTTAGGTAAGAACTTATATATAATAATAACACTTCAGATAATGGTAAGTTGTTGAAGCATAGTAAAGATGCTATGTGTGTGTGATGATATTATGTATGAACTACTGTACGAATAGAAAGTGATTGGTAAGTATGCATGTAAAGTCAAATATAGGAATATACAAATTGATCAACTATGCTGAACAAATCTAGATAAGTAAATTATGGGTAAAATGTCCCTTGTGATGCCTCTAGTAGGGCAGGTATGTTGCTAACTAGACTGGCAAATCATGATACGAAAATAAGTGTAAGACCATATGGTTAAGACCCATGGCAATGTATGATATGAAAACAATCATAGTGTAGCCTCCAGTAAGATGAAGGTTGGGTTGACAGATCATGACATGAGAATGTGTAAGTCCATGTGGCTGATACCCATGGCAATATATGATTGTATGAATATTCATGGTGATGCTTTCGATAATGTGTAGATCGAATTGGCAAATCACGACATGAAGTTATGTATAAGTCCATGAGGGAGAAACCCATGACACATTTTGTGAAAGTTCGTCGGGACAGTAAACACGTGATTCTATATGTTTTCCTATGTGGTGTGATATGCTAAAACTTTGTGGCAAATTCTGTATCATTTTATTGGCATATTCGATGAAATTTGTGTGGTAGAATGTGGTTATCTGCCATTGTGGTAAGTTCTGAATAAGTTTTGAGAATTCTTTGATAAATAAGTCTATGATGAGGTTATGATACATCTGAAGTTAATTTGGTTGAACTAATTCCGTGATGTAATCAAAAAAGCCTTAAGGGAAGCTTCTTGAAAAGAAGTGTGTATATGTATGTTGAAAGAAGGTATCCACCATGGTAATTTGTTAGTCTAGATTATGGGCATATTCGTAGTATGAAAGATATGAGCATTTGTCAATTTGAGTTTCTCTGTGTTATATAGTGTTGAAACCTACCTTAGTATCTGGTATCCACCATATCTGAAGAGTATCATATCTTACTCTAGAGTCTTATGGAATCTGAATTGCTTGTCATCTTGGGTAACTTTGTGTTTTGTAACAAAGACGTGTGTAATTATTCTAAATGATCTGGATAGTTTATTATCAGTAGAAGCATGTATTGAGTTTGAACTAGAATATGATTTGATTGGTAAACTGATGGTATTCAATTCATCATGGGAATCCGTCAAATGTTTAAGTATCCGCTAGCGAACAGTATCAGTGAAGAACCATTCTAAAATAAGTGTTTGTGTGAAGAGATGATCTGTATGAAGTAGGCTCTAAAGGGATATTGTTTTGAAAAGCATTTTTGTTGTTTTAAGAGAAAAAAAGATATTAATATATTTTCTAGAAGGATTTTAAGCCAGCCAGGTAGTTAAAAGAGAGATAGAACGCTAAGTATGGTAGTTGGTGTATAAGTCCAAGTCCGAGAGTATGAACGTGTCCACCCCAAACAGTGATGGAATCAAATCTTCAAAAGGAGAAATGCAACTAAGATAGATATATTAAAGCTCATTTAGTTCGTATGAACTTACAAATGTCTGTTTATGTTTCAGGTTTTGTAAAAGATGAGTACTCTAAGGGAGATGGAATGACGGAAATGTGCAAGTGTACACAATCGCAACAAGTAATAAAATGAAAAGTATTATTGAGTTATCGTACCCACAGGGACTGTGCAAGAAAATATTTATGAAATGTAGAATTAAACAATTTGGTGAAGAAAAAATGTTGATTTGAAAAGGTGTTTTGAAAGACTAAAAGTTAATTAAATAATTTAACTAAGAAAAATAAAAAAGTAAAAATATTCCAATGCACGATTTCTAAAAGATAAATTTAATCAATATGACATAAATGTGTTAGATCAATTTCATTATTTAACTTAAAATTACTAAAACTATGTTTGCGTTGTTATGAATAATTTCACGGCAATTTGGTATTTTGTTAACTAATGCACATACATACTTACTAAATCAATTAATCTCTTGAACATATTCCTATGTCAATTCAAACAATTAATCAATTTTCATAAGCAAATATAAGATTAAGTGAGGTAACAACATATTCCTATATTAAAACAATTTAATCACAATAATCTTATAAGTCATGCAAGGCTAAAGTATCGTTTAATATCGTCTCTAATTTAACCCTCAACTACCTTAGAAAATTAAACATGTATCAATTAAATACTGTGACAATTAATTATAATTTCAATCCGATTAATAATTAATTCATTCAAGACCTTATAATTATAATGCAAATATAACATAAGCATGGTTTTATTTAATTGAATAGTTTACCAAAGCCTCTAACAACACAAACATGATTTTAATAATTTAAGCGAATAGAATGCAATCAATCTAATACGATTTAAATTTAAGTCATTTTAATTAGATCAAGAACAACAACACAACAAATATTTATAACCATGATCACAATATAAACAAGAAAAAATAAAGAGAAAGGAACTAGGAAACAAATCTCGGTGTTTCTCCAAAGCTAGACTAGTGCACTCCTCTTATTCTTTGCTCGTCCTATCAACCTAAGGCCTTTAAGAACACTTGAATGCTGCTATTCCAAGGGACGTGCAAGCTCTTTTTCAAGAGGGGAAATTGGCAAGGGAAAGAGGACAAAGAAAATGGGAAAACAAGAAAGGGAATGGAATAGAGAAAAAAATGTGAGAATTGAGGATGTGAGGGATGATTTTTGAAGAAGGGAAAAGGGGTATTTATAGGTGGAGATGGGTGCTAAAAATAACCAAAAAAAAAAAAATCAGTCACTCCCTCTTCCTTGGCCAGCCATGCTTTGAGCAAGTTTGATTGATTCAAACTTCCTATTTTTAGCTTGAGCAAAAAAATAGAAGGCATGAAAAGAGGAGGGTTTGAACGAAATTAAAGGGCTGTTTTGCAATTATAAAAACTAGCTAAATAAGTTGATTGAGTTAACTATATGGGACGGTTTGGGCCTCCAAATCCTTGGTGGATCAATCCTCTTTCTTAACACATTGGGCCCATTTTTCTTTTTCAAGCTTATAATTAATTTTTATCTCAATTGGTGTTGGATCAAAATTAATTATAAAATATTTTTAATAAATATTTTTGGACCGTCCATAGTTGAAAAATTAATTAGTCATACTCTTGATTCACTTTATGCAAAAACTTGATTCACTTGATGCAAAAAAATTTACTCTAACGGTTCAAGTCTCTAGAGGTGATCGTTGAGCCGATTTTCACTATTTGTACAAAACTGTCGAAAATAAATTAAATTTATGTAAATTTATTATAAAAATAATTAAAATTTAATATGTTAATAATTTGAGTATAAATTAATTATTTTGTAATTAAAGTATGAATTTTGACAAAAATTACTACAAAGCGCCATGAATTAGAGTTCAAAAAATTTTAAAAAAGTCTATATATTTTTATATTTTTAGGAGACCAAGCTAAGAATACGCAAAAAAAAAAAAAAAAAAAAGTGGCAAGTCGAGATATTATCCATACAGTGAATGTCCTAAAAGTTTAGTGTTTAGTCTACGTCTCATCAGAGTCTGTTAGGATTGGTTTGAACGAAAGTCCTTTAGTCGATGTTTTATCGCCCACGTCCGGAAGATCATCATCACGACGCCGCAGCTTCTTAGGCCGACGTTCTCCACTCGATCCCTCACCCTTGTCCATCTCCTCCCTATAAATGATTACTACTTTTAACTTAACAGCAAGTGTACGATATTGTTGTCATGTAATAATATAACCAAATTAACTTTAATATAAAAGTATTTCAAGGATAGAATTTAAACTTAATCTACTATAATCTATTAAAAGAGCTCAAATTGATTACCAAGACAAAAAATTCATCATCTATAAATACAGATGAAATAAAGGCTAGTTGAATTATGTAATAAAAAAAAAAAAAACCCAAGTCCTAGCCATCATTATATTTTAAGTCGCTTTTTTCAATATTTAAGCTAAATTTAGTCTCTGGATTCTAGTGAGTAAAGTGATTAATTGATTCCTACACACAAATATTCCATTTTATTTAACGAGTTAATTAATTAAGTAATTACTTAAGAACCACAACTCATTGAGTAAGAATAGAATCCGTGAATATACAATAAGAAATTTGAGTCATTGGGATTTACGAAAATGAATTATAAAAATGTGGAGACTGTAATTTTGAAACAATCGGAATTCATCTTTTGTTATTATACTTTGTAAAAATTAAAATTTGTTTGCCATTATCTATATGAACTAAACATAATTTTACTACTATACTCTATCTCTATTTTGAATTTTGTTCCTTTTCTTTTATTTGATTAAATTTTGCCACCAAAGTTCAATTTTTAATTGAATTTTCTATTCAATCTTATTTTAAAAGAATTTGAAGATAAAATTTAATAATATTTTTACAATTAAATTAAAAATAATTTAATTAACATAATATTAAATTTTAAAAAGCCAATTTTATAAAAAATAAACTTATTTTTCTTTTATGATATATGTATTTTATTTATCAATTTTTATTTCATAAAATAGAAATTTTAATTTAATTTATTAATTTTTAATATTTATAAGTTAAATTATTTTTAAATATTAAAATAAAATAATTGAAAGAATTTTTCTTATTAAATTATATTTTCAAATCATCAAAATAATATTGAATGAAAATTTTAATTAAAAAATCAAAAGTTGATTACAAAATTTAATAAAATTCAAGCTTCTGGTAAAATTTAATTAATAATAGTTAAATGATAAATATACTCATATTTTCAAAATATAACGAAAAATATCAATGAAAGAAAAGTATGGTGGTAAATTTCAATATCCATCTAAAGTATGATGGCAAATTAAAGTATTTTAAAACTCTTTTATAAAGAAATAATATTCTTTAAGAATTGCTTTATCTCTAATTGAGAAATAAAATAGTTTAATTCTTGTAGAATACTAGAATTAAGAAATTAAATTCTATAAGAACTCCCTTTTACTTAACAAACTAGTATTATAAAAAAAGGTCACCTCCAAACCATTCAACATGCAATTAGGGATGGATCTAGGAGGGGTGGTGACCCCTTTTGGAATTTTCAAAATTTCGAATTATATATATAAATTATCATGTATTTTAGATTAACACCCCATCTGATCCATTCACCGAATCTAAGTATGGGCATCACAACAGAACCGAGTTATCGTTCATATTAAAATCTTGCTAAGTTAAATACGTATTATTTTACATACTAATAAAATTTACAATGGTGACCATTATAAAGTTCTTCATCTAAACTCCTGACTCTAAGGAATTTAAATAATTACATCATAATCACTTCCTCGGCGAAGTTCCTAAAGGTGCCATTTCCTATGTGCATGACACTTTACTACAGGGTTCATTGATTCAACAGGGTCTGACTTGGTCCCTCCTCAAGTTCCTTAATCTGCAATTCCTACAACCATAAATCAAACTCATGTAAGTTCAAACAAACTTGGTGAGTTCTTTTAGTACACAAAACATACCCCACCTTACTGAGGTTTTAGATAAACAATAATAATAATAATAATAATAATAATAATAATAATAATAATAATAATAATACAACAAACTCCCTATTCGTTGGGAACATTTCTCTCAAGTCATCATAGTAGACATTATCTTATTTTCGATCCTATCCACAGGCAAATAGATTGTTGAGTGATTTCCTTTCAGCCATTCTATCAGTCTTCAATTAGCCTTGACAGTTCCTTTTAATGTCTCGCCATCTCTGTAGGCTCTGTCCTTTCTTTTACTTAAATTATTTCTCCTATTCATCTCCAATGTGTATTTCTTCTTCCCGCCATTATGCCCTACTAATGCAGTCTTTTGGTTTACCCTCCTAAAAGCCCTTGTGCATTATTCTAAATCTATTTAATCCATAGCAAACTCTTTCCTTATCATAATCTTGTATGACTTACTTATTTCCCATCCGTTGGTATAACTACCATGGTCACGCCGCACCCTGGTGGACTAAATCCTGCTTAGTTTAAATAATAGTCAGGTTACTTCTTTGTAATATGCTTTAGTCGCAATACCCTATCCTTAAGCATAGCACGCCCTTCTGCTGTGGACCACTCTGGCTTTCAGTACTCAGCCGAATGTCTCTATGTGGTTATCTGAGTTCACGATTTCTCTCTCATACTGTATTCCCATATAACTAGTTATTTGGCTAATACTTCCTCGATGATTTTCTTATTTAAGAGAAATAATCTTGACAAACATACCAATCACGGTGTCATCTCTCAGAGTACTTTTCTATCCTAGTTCTCCAACCAACCCCTTTTATTCCAAGAACCTTTTTTGTTGGGGTGCTTACGATCACAAGTTTAAAATGTCTAAAAAGTCTCTAAAGAAATTTTAATGAACACCATATCAATTCTAAACAAAAGTCGCCTTCCAATCTAATTCAACCATGAAGAGGGAGTCAAAAGTCATTTATGAAGAAAACTAGTTTTCAGTTTGACCGCAATTGTATATACATAACAAACAGTCAAAAATGTTCAACAAATCGTATTAGCCTCTTAAGCTCACGAATTGTACAAGGGTTCCCAAGCCCTTGGAAATTCCAACAAATAATTTCATTGAGACTTATATGTATTGCAAGTAGGGGTGAGTATTCGATCGAGTTGAGTCGAATTGAGTCAAAAAATTTTGAGTTAGTCTAGTTGACAAATCCTATTTTAGCAACCAAACTCAATTTGAATTTTTTTCGAATCAAATCGAATAGAGTCAAAAAATTTTGAGTCAAGTTAACAAATCCTATTATTTATACTTAATGTTGCGTTTAGATGGACTGATTATTTAACTAGTAGACGAAGTACAAGATTGTTTAACTACATGAACAATATAATGATTTTGCCTTTTAACTTAATGGGTAAATATTTATCAAAACGACGTAGTTTTACCTTTAACTTAATTATTTTGAATTTTAGCTTTTAAAAAAGTAAACATTTATCAAAACAATGTAGTTTTGTCTTTTCTTATTCGGATTTTCGAATAACTTGAATTGTGCAATTCATATTCGATTTAAAACCGAAAAACTTAATTTTTTATTCAAGCTAATCCAAATAACTTGATTAAATCAAATAATTCGAACTATTTAATTCAAAATTTGAATTTTTTTATCAAGTTTTTTGAATTGAATCGGATTTTGCTCACCTCTAATTGTAAGGGCACACTTTTACTTTCTTGCTTGGTTTAATTGAATCGTACATATTTCAAAAATATTTTATTGAAAATATTTTTCAAATAATATACATTACAAGTGATTTTCAATAATAATAAACCATTAAATTTATGAATAATTATCTGTATACATGTGTTGAAAAGTTTTTTTCCACATGTGAGATTAAGATTTTGTCACATATCTCACTTTTTAAAAATGTTTTAAATACAACTTAAAAATACATGGTAAAATCTCAACTCAACTTATGAAATTAATTTTATTTTTATTGTAAGTGTACCAAATAATTGTCTTAAATTTATTTAAGATGTGTATACATATTTTTTATTAAATTATGTAGGATTTTAAACTAATTAATTTGATGACATCAAAGTATCAAATTCAATGGATGAAGTGATGTTGATTTTAAAATTTATTGCTAATAAGAATTTTCAAATTTTGTAATTATTATTCTTTCAATTGACTAACTAGAAAGTTGAAAAACTTGGTGAAATTCACCTAAGCAAGAAGAATTGTATAATTGGGAAAGAGAAAAGAAAAGGTTTATGTTAAGTTTTTTTTGGGGGGGGGGGAGGGGGGACAAAAAAACATGACCTAACTGAATACAGAGAAATATTATTAAGAGATAAAACACCCTTTGACTTGTCCATTTTGAGAGAAGTTTGAACCATCGTAGCGGGGAGGTCAGAAACCTACAAATCTTCTTTTTGAGCAAAGCTTGTTTGGCTAAACAACCGCAACTTAATTTTGTTCTCTAGGGATGTAACGCAAGAACCACTACTTTTTTTGTGACAAAATACTTTGAATTCGTCTAATCAAGGCTGAGTTCAATGTGGTATAAACACTTCCTTGAATGGCTTTTACAACCTCCAAGTTGTCTGATTGGATTATTATGTTGTCATGACTTCTACGTTGGATAAGCTTGAGACCCTCCAAAATGCCACAAAGTTCGGCATAAAATATCAAACACTTTCCTAGATACCGATTATATCCAAAGATCCAATCTCCATTCTCATCACGTACAACTCCCTTCGCAACTACATTTCCTGAATCCAATTGCACCGCACCATCGATATTAATGAGGACCCAATTCCCAATTATCTGTTCTCCAAATGAAGGTTTGTAGCAACCAATCTATTCATCTCCAAAGGCCAAAAAGAATTGTTTGGCCCAGTTGTAAGAAACTTTGACTATTTCGCTTGGGCTCCAAGGTTTTCCTTGAAAAATGAATAAGTTACGATTCTTCTAGATGCGCCAAATAAGTAGTCTAAAAAGGCATGCCCAGTTGGCTTCCCCTTCATGAATCGTAGTATTATCGTGCGCATTTTAAAGGATCCAATCTTGTAAACTATTAGAGAAAAAAATTGTTAGGTAGTTACCTAGGATGACATGGTTTCAGACGTCCTTAGCTGCTGTACAATCCCTAAGAATATGCAAAATCTCTTTCGAATGATATCCACAAATAGGACAAGAGAGATCAACCATTAAGCCTCGTTTAACCCTTTCCACATTACTGAGTAGTTGTTGCTTTAAAACAGTCCAGATAAAGAAATGAACTCTTTGTGGACCCAGATTCTTCCATGTACTTTTCCATTTCTCATACCTCGGGTTCCAAGTATCTTCCTTCAAAATCTTGTATGTGCTCATGATTGAGAAAGCCCCGGACGATGTGTGGCTCTGTGAGATTTTATCAGGCCCCTCAGATGGATGTAAGGATGGAATGTCCATAATACGTTGTATCACATCATCTGATAACCAAACCCAGAACAAATCAAGGTTCCACAAACCTTCCTCTATGATAATCTCATTGAGAAAACAATCAGAATCAAAATTAACATTAGCAGGGATATGTCCAAGTAGTGGCCCTACACTTTGGATCTAATTATCTCTCCAGCAATGAATCTTATTACCATTACCTATAGACCAGATTAAGTTCTCTCGTAGTAACAATAAAATTTTTAAGAGAGATATCTAAAGAAAAGAACTATCTCGGCCAATACAATTTGACAAATTTTCATTCATTTGGTACTTTGACCTAATTACATAAACCCATAATGCCTCCTCGTCAGACATAATATTAAAACCCAATTTCAATAAAAACTAGATATTCTGATCATGTAATTTTCACATTTCAAGACCACTGCACCATTTTGGTTGACAGATAGAGACTCACCCCACAAGAAACATCTTCTTTTTACTGTCTAAAGATCCCCAAATAAACTTTTTAACCAAAATCTCAATCTCTTCATAGATTTTCCTAGGTATCATCATGGATTGCATGAACTAGCTAGGAATCGATAAAAGTACGGACTGCGCTAAAGTAACAAGGCCAGCGATTGAGAGTTGTCTGGCATCCCCCAACTTTTTAACTTCCCAAGCACTTTTTCAACTACAAAGGACATAGTACTATTCATCACCTTCTGATGGAAAAAGGGCAACTCCTAGTTAATGCCCAAGATTTTGTACTTTTTGGAATCAATACAAAGTACTAATCATATCAGTCATTGGCTCTTGCACCATTTTAGAAAAAAGGATATTGGCCTTTCTAGCGTTAATTTTGTGTCCAGAAAACGCACAAAAAATTTCCAATATTTCTTTAAGTACCTTGCCATGTTTCAAATCTGCTTTGTTGAAGATGACTAAATCATCAGCAAAGAACAAATGTGAGATATTTGGCCTCGAATGAGAAATATGTATGAGACTCCATTTTCTAATAGAAATAACTAATAGAATAGAATGGTCATACCATTCCATGCACAGCACAAAAAGGTATGGAGGTAGCGGGTGCCCTTGTCGAATTCCTCTAGCAGGCCTAAACTTAGACAAAGGGACTCCATTCAACATAATTTGCATGGTAGAATTAGAAATTGAAAATATTATAACTTTTCTAAGGTAGTCTGAGATACTTACTGCTTGGAAAGAAGTGTTGATAAAGTCTCATCTCACTCTATCGTAAGCTTTCTCTAGATCTATTTTAATCGTCATCCACTTCCTTTTGTTCTAACATAGCATGGAATGGATTACCTCTTGTGGGATAATAATATAATTGGTGATGTTTCTACCTGTAATAAAACTGGCTTTTAAGAAAGATGTACTTAAAATGATTAGCGATTACCTTCATCACCAACTTGTAAATGACAGAGCGAAGGCTTATTGAAAGAAACTGGGCGAAGCCTTCTGGATTTGACACATTGGGTATAAGAACTATCAATGTATTATTCATTTTGGAATCGATAATACTTTCATTAAAGACCATTTTAACCTAATCACAGATCGCTCCCCCAACTTTGCTCCATTACTTTTGGAAGAAGAGGGTATGAAACCCATCACTACCCGGTGCTTTGAGAAGTGTCATGTCAAAGAGAGTTTCCTTAATTTTGTCATTCGTGACCGACTTCCCCAAAAAATAAATATAAATAATATCAAGATAAGGAAAACTGTTTGGAGGCAAGCTTCCCATAGACCTAGGAACCTCCCCATACAAATTTTGCAAAAATTCATTCGCCTTAGATTCAATGGATTTAGAATCATACCATCAGAATTGTGAATAGCAATGATGTAATTAATTTTTCTTTCTTCGCAATGTACGAGTAAAGAAAAACTTAGTATTATGATCCCTTAGATTTAACCAGTCGTATCTCACCTTTTATTTCCAAAGAAGTTCCTCGTGATGTCGTACATTCTCCAACTCTTGTCTAAGGTTCAAATCTACCGAAGCTAAATGAATTGAACTAGAGATGTCTATTTTCCTCTGAATATTGATAGGTTTATTTATCATATATCTCTTTCGAGTGGTGATGTGTCCATAAACTGATTTATTCCACTCCTTTAGACTATGAGTGAGCTTGGCTAAAGTATCAGACATATCCCCTCTAAATTTCCAATTATCACCTACAAAATACTCAAAATCTAGATATCCTGCCCACTCAGCCAAAAATTGAAAACGCTGACCTTTAGGTAGAATAACCTCTAGGTTTAGGGGTAGGAAAAGAGGTCTATGCCTGACTTAATCTTTGGAAGGTAAGTGATCAAGCTATTTGGAAAATTGTAGACTCAAGCTTCATTACCAATGCACGATCTAACCTTTCAAAAAGAGTACATCTATGCCAAGTAAAAGGAGGTCATTTGAATCTTAAATCATGTACCTTGGCTATATCGACAAAATCACCAAAATGAGGGCATCTCCTTCCGTTAGAAAGACTACCTAATTTCTCAATAGAATATAGGATTGTGTTGAAATCGCTAATAACAATCCATGGAATTTGCCCCAGCGGAATCAGAGATATCAAATCTTTCTAAAGGTCCTTACATCTCTACCAATTAAGGCTTCCATACACAAAGGAGATGGAAATCGGTGTTGGGAAAGATATAAGCCAAACCCAAGTCAGAATAAACTGAGAATGACTACGAACCACCTTAACATGAACTGAATCTTTCTGCCTAATCCAAATACCCCCGGAATACCCTATTGCCTCCACTCAATGTGAACACTAGAACCCTAGCTTTACGATAATGCTATCTATTTTAGTACCACTCACTCTTGGCTTAAGAAGACTAATAATATCATGTTTATATTCCATGTTGTATTCCAAAAAAACTCGAGGAAATTTAACACTAGCACAACCCTAGCAATTCTAAGAAAAAATTATAAAATTTATGAATTAATACAAAAAATTAGGAACCATACCATTACTATCAAGAATCATTAACCCCATCTACAGTCGAGGCTGCGACTTCCTAGGTATCATTCACTACTTTACTAAACATCTGAGAAGAAAGAAGCTCTACCACAAACTTCATAGATTCTGCTAAAGGAGACCGCAGATTCCTAAAGGATTTAAAGCGATTCTCCTGACCCCATAAATCATTAGAAGGCTTTCGACCATTATGACCGATGATGTCTCTACCACTATTCTTCCTATCTTTAGGGCCTGAGGTACCCATACTCAAGGTCTCTAATGATCGGTTGATCGAAATATCCTACTAGTTTGAGTGTAATTTTTTCTTAAAAATCACCGCGAAATATTTTCTAGGATCAAGGACACCATCAGTTATTGGGACTTCAATTCCCCCTAATTCTTCAAATGTGGAGTCACAGTGTGCCCTAATTTTCTCAAAATTTCCAGAATTAATGTTCGCCCGAACCCTAAATCTATATCACCTTGACCATTTATTTCGGGATCCAAGCCATCACCAGTCGAATTGTCCTGTGCCAAACCTGCATGTCCAATGAAAATATTTAAGTTAGATTTGGATATATCTTTATTAGCAGACCCCTTAATATCCTGGCCAAGTCCAACTATCAGCATAGGTCTATTTCCCATTATTTTTTCCATTAAACCACTAGATTTGCTGCCCAAATTAACAACCCATGTACTACCTAAATTAGTAAGTTTAACAGGCCCCATAACATTTCCCCCATAACTTGCACCATTGCTAGAGCCCAAACCCTCTTTAGGACTTTCCTTAACCCTAGCCTCATTACCACCTAAAGCCCCATTCGCCTTCTCATTATCCTTTCCCCTCGAGATTCCTTCATCACCCTCACCATTACCATTTCCCATCTCCCTCACCGCATTTAATGTCGTGAATCTGGATCCTAACGATTCCTTTCTAGTTTTCGCTGTATCGTTAACCCGTAAATCCCTTTGACTACGCCGCGATTTCCTTTCCACCAACTTCCACGATCCATCTCCGATCTTATCCTTCCTTCTACTCCGGCAACGGCCTCGCTTGAGTTTGCAACCACCGTTTCTGCATTACTTTCCTGGGTCAGATCTACCACCACTGACAGGTACAAATCATTGACATGCCCATACTTACCGTAAGAAAAACATATTGTCGAAAGCGCCTTATATTCCACTCGTTAGATGATGCCGTCGACTATAACTGTGACAGCCCTAATTTGACCCTAGTCGGGAATGGTTTTGGGACCACAAAAATCAAGTCACAAAAATAATTAAATGTTATATTCTATGCCTATTATAAGTGAAAGTGTATGTGTGAAAGTTTAATGCTTTGATTTTTTTCATTTAAATGTGAAATTAATTAAAAAGGACTTATGTAAAAAATATTAAAATTGTGGTAGGTTGAAGTGTAGTGGTCAAATATTGCATGGCTTAAAATATGGGGATTTGCATGTCAAATTCCCCATTTTTATGTAAGTGGCCGGCCATGATGATGGTTGAATAGCCATATATGCATTATATATTATATTATAATAGTTAATGGTTTAAATTTTAAAAGAAAAAAAAAGGGGAAGCCATACATCCTTGCCTTGTGCTTGCCAAATGTTGAGAAAGAAAGAAGAAATATAATTATTAAATGATATTTGGCCACTATATAGGTAAGTGGACGATAATGGACCACCATTAAAAAGGTTTTGATATTAAATTACAAAGATTAATTTAGTAATTGGCTTATTAAAATGAAATATAATAGAAAATGGTGATAAAAACAAAGTTACACCCATCCTTTCTTGAATTTTTGCCGAAAACCATAAAGAAAAGAAAAAGGAAATGAAGCTAAGGCATTCGGCTATGGTGAATGTATAGATTAAGGTATGTTTAATGCTCTTTCATTGAAAATCCTTGTATATTTGGAGTGGTCATCAAGTATAGAAGTCAGCTCATGGCAAAATTTTTTGTAAATGGATGAAGATGACATTTGGTCATAGATGTTTATATTTCTTTGATGTTGTTTGTGATGTTTTGTGTATTGAGGGTTGATAATAGATGGAAGTTGAATGGTTGTTGTATGTAGATAACATGCATGCTAATAATGTTTTTATTTTCTACTTAATATCTTATTGATTATGGGTTAACATGAATATTTAGTTGAACATATACCTTGAATTATGTTCAAAAATTTTAATTGATTAGTTGTACTCTTCTTTTTGCTTTTGAATATTCGAAATATTGAAGGTGAAAGGCTGGAAAATTTCAAGTTGAAATGTTGTCCAAATGCTGGAAATTTAGCATGCATATTCTTTTATTTAAATGCTTTGATGAATGTTGAAGTTAACTTGCATGTCTGTCTGTTGTTGCATGAGGGAGTTAAAATTGAACTTAAGATAGTTTATTACTAATTAATTTGCTGCTGTAATGCTGTAAATTATTGGCTGTCCAAATTAGGAAAATGTATGGTACTTAGCTAATTAATATGTCATTGTAATACTTAAATTATTGGCTGTCCAAATTAGGACAAAATCATGGTTTTATGTGCTAGCATGATATGTATGTGTGATTTAAGTGAAAAATGTTTAGATGATTTATAGTAATTGGCTAATGTGTTTTTGTGGATATAGATGCCAATGTGGACTCAAGAAATTAATTGGAAAATTTGTTGTTTGTTTAGGTGATAGAAAGTTTGAAATGGTCTTATGTGATACGTGTATATAAGTAGATGGAAGTGAAGTGTCCTATATTTTTGCGTATGGGATTAATTGCACTTTGATTTTAATGTGCATGATTATTACTATGTTTAAAATGTGTGAAAGCCGAATATGCTAATGATACAATGCTTGATTAGTTGATTAACAATAAGTTAAATTTGTGTAATTCAAGCTCAAGAGCATAAGGAGCCAATTTTGGATAAAGGGAAAGCGAAACTAGTCGATTAGTCAATCCGTAGTTATTCGATAAAATCCAAGGTAAGTTTTGAGTAGTCACCTTTAGTATATAATTGATGATGCCTTGATATGTGTCTATTAGATGAATTGTGACCTTTTGGTTCTACTTGAATTAAGTTGTGTGATAAATAATTTATGTATATGACTTATAGTCGAATGGTCACTATGGGTTAAGCTTAAATGATGAAATGGATATGTGATATTTACGTATGACTTTTGAACCAAAATGTAAATGACTGTGTTCATATGGAGATTATATCCGAATGTAGCAAATGACTACTGATGTGATATGTTGAATGAGATGTGTTAATATATGATTAAATATGCATGATATTTGATGTATATCCGGACTTAAGGTCCGCAGGCTTCGTGCTGGAATTGTATCCGGACTTAAGGTCCGCAAGCTTCGTGCTGGAATTGTATCCGGGCTTAAAGACCAGTAGGCTTTATGCTGGAATTATATCCGGGCTTAAAGACCCGCAGGCTTTATGCTGGAATTATATCCGGGCTTAAAGACCCGCAGGCTTTGTGCTGGAATTGTATCCGGACTTAAGGTCCTCAGGCTTCGTGCTGGAATTGTATCCGGGCTTAAAGACCCACAGGCTTCGTGCTGGAATTGTATCTGGGCTTAAAGACCCGTAGGCTTCGTGCTGGAATTGTATCCGGACTTAAGATCCGTAGGCTTCGTGCTGGTACTATATTCGGACTTAAGGTCCGCAGGCTTCGTACTGGTCCTATATCCGAGCTTAAAGTCCCATAGGTTTTGTGTTGGTGATTGAATTCGGGGTTTAAACCTAGTAGGCTTAACGCCGATGATTCGAATAAGATTATAAATTTGAATGTTCGAGGTAAACTACTACTGATTATGTATGTTACATTATGAGGGCCAGGTACGTATTATGTACTCGTATGCGATTTTGATTTGGATTGAATTATAATTGTATAAAGTGATGCATATGTGAATAAGTGTTACAACTATAAATGTGATCGTGATACATTCGGTAAATCTGTGAAGTTATGTGGAAGTATATGATTGTTATATGTGATTATGATAATGGAAAATTAAATGTGGATATGATATTGTATTTTGTTCGTTTTGATTGAATTAAAGTTGATAGTGAAGCATTTTAAATGCCTATGTTATATAAGTTCAATCTTGAATGACATGATATACATGTTTAAATAATATGAAAGCAAAGAATGTGTGAAAGAGTAGATTATAATAAATCGCTTGGGACAGAAGAAGAGTAACATGATTTTTGGAAAATCACCATAAATAGTGGGAGTTGAGTTAGAGGCTGAATAAATTATTAATGAAAGCTTAATGAGTCTTGTTTCTTATAAAAGAAACTGTGTAAGCAAAAGAATTGCCGATAATGAGATATTTGAAGTGGCGTGGGACAGAGTCAAAATAACTTCGAGGTCCCCTGTTCTGTTTTTATAAAATCATTGTAAATTTTACAATGATGGTTATAAAATAAAATTTATATTCTTAGACTCCTTAATGAGTCTAGTTTCAAATGAAATAAACGAGAACATGTTTTGAATTCTGTACAATGAGAAATCTGATTCAAAGTGAAGAATGGTTAGAATAGTAAAACAGTGAAACAGGAGAAACTTTAAGAAAAATCTGGTATTGATTGGCCAATCCAAAAATTTTGAAAATTTTATGGATAGAAGCTATATATATCTATTTTCAGGGAAAATTAACGGAAATTGATTTGGAGTTTCGTAGCTCCAGTTATAAGTAATTTAGTGACTGTTGCTTAGGAAGACAGCTTGTCATGAAATTGAGTATATGTTGTAAACATTGATTAAACATGTAAATGAGCTGCTAATTGTTTTCTTAAGAACTTACTAAGCATAAAGCTTACCCCCCCTTCTTTCCCATATTCTCTAGGATTGCCAAGTTTGCTCGGGTTGGAGTTCGCCGGAGATATTATCACACTGTCGAGCTAACGTTATTGGTGTAGTGAATTCAAGTACTTTGGGTCTATGGCATGTATAGGTGTGTAAATATTAGGGTATGTGATATGGCTTTAACCGTATGTGTTGGCCTATTTTGATTATGGGGTTGTAAGTCCATTTTAATTATGCATGTATGTGCTATGGTATTTCGTGATGAGTTTATAATGATTAAAGCATGAATTTTCCAAGTTTTTCTTAAGTTCTCGATTTAGTCTCGAACCACCCCGGATGTATGTTTTGGGCCTCGTAAGCCTGCATAAGGGACATATTGCAAAAAAAAAAAAAAAAAGTTTTTAGTTGTTTGAGATTTCTTGGCCCTGTTTAGTATAGAAGCGTTAGTAAAAGTCAGATAGCACCTCGAACCTAGTCCCGGCTTCTAATGCGGGCGAGGGGTGTTACAATAACCTGATAAACCAAAGGCTTGTCAAGATTAATAAACACAGCTAGGTGAGCAAACTGGCCTCTGGTTCTGCTATCAGTCTGAAAATCCAATTTTGCCACTTTTTCGACTAGCCTCCTGATGGCCTCTATGATCTTTCGTTTGTACATGAATCCCGTGAGTCTCGACAACTGGATCCAAGCCATTACCACGTTGGGATATGGCTGCGATGGACTAAAATATTTAGTCCAAGGTTAAATAGTAAGGTACTGATCATAAATGATCCACGGTCCCTAAGTTAAAACTCGATTATAATCTTTATTGTTCTAAAACCTAACCAAAAATTAATTTTTTCTATGTCCATGAGATGGAACAATTTTGTAAGTTTCCATAGGCTGCTTATTCGATTATGAAGAGTGTTATAGCCAATGTTCCATCCTAAGAGCTTCAGTACGACCATCATTTCCATCTCTTTGAAGAGAATTTTTTTAATATGATCCGAAAAGACAATTGTTGGGATCCCGTTGTCCATGGTCGTACTCATATCACCTTTCAACAATTCATAATCACTTTCACTTCCCTCCCTATGGTCATTACAAGCCATACCAGAAATGACTGCTCCTCCCCCCAAAAGCTGGTCATTCTAAGACAGATTCGAGATCGGATCAGAGTCTACAGCCATAGCAGCAATCTCCCCATCAATTCCTTCCTTGAATCTCACTTTTTTAGTATTCCGATCCCCATCAGATCTGGAATCACTAGCACTTCAGTAACCAAAATTTTATGTTAGAATTTGTAAAATAAATTTGAAATAAAACTTAATAAACCAGGATCTATCATGTCAAATCATCAAGAATAAATCAAGAACAAAACTAGAGGCGGAAGCTTACTTGAATCCATGAATTCCTCGAAGTTTTACTGGATATTGGGGATTTGATCTTCCAAATTAGTATACAAGAAATTCAAAGAATATATGCTCTCTATTTCCTAATGATGGGATATTAGAAAAGATATCTTGTGTATAATTTGGGGACCATGACCTTAATATTTATAACCTTGGTATATTTGTTCTAATCAAATTCTAATTAGCCTATCATTAATTAGAATTTGATTAGAACTCAATTACTAGAGTACCTACACATATTTGACCCATACGTTATTTAATAATTAAAGCCCATTAAAGCCCAATAAAATTTTAACCAAATTAGATCACTTTTAATTTGGGCTAACCTATTATGATAGTAAATAATAATATGTAATTACCCTTATTATATATGTGATGTCCATATTTTCCAACAATCTCTCACTTGGACCACATATGTATACTAATTACTTTAAAATTACATGTCATTATATAACCTTATGAGCTCAAAATTTTACTATTATATTCAAAAGATATTCCAAACAATCTCGTCTATTAATTATGTTAACATAGAACCAAGGTGACTTTTGTTACATATATCGTAACTAAATCTATCATGATCACGTATATTAACACAACCAAATGACAGAGATCAAGTATGGATGTATAGCATGAAAATTACATGCAACATGATCTAAACATGTCTATTTCCAACTGGTCCTCCTTAGTGAGATCAAACCTTACCAAAATCAGAGTGTGAATAAACAAAATAAACTTTATTTCTGCAGAAAATAAACTTAATATCTTTAAACTAAAATAACTAAAAATGTGTCTATAACATAAAAGCATTTAAAAATACAAACTCCCACTAAAACCAAATATCCTTTAAATGACATTACACCCATATGAGTAGTGTACTCTTATAAAACCTTAAGTGTGACATTACACCCATTTGTTTTCAGAATTTGCACCTTAGTGACAAAATCTTGTATCTCTTTTCCATCAAAATCGGAGTCTATATACCTGATGATCTCTAACTGATTAAACCTCCGATATGTGAGCATGTGATGTTTTGTTCTCTGTAAATACCTTATAAACCTCTTGGATGCTATCCAATGGTCCAAACCAGGGTTGCTTAAAATATCTGCCTAACATCCCAATAGTGTACACAATATTCCAATGTATACAAACCTGAACATACATTAGACTTTCTACTGCTAAAATGTAAAAAAAAACTAATGCATTTTTTGTAATCTCAAAATCATTCTTCAGGCATTGATTGAGGCTATACTTATTATTGACAAGCAGTATGTCATTAACATATAAAACCAAATATAGAACCTTACTCCCACTAAACTTATGGTATATATGATTATCAATAAAATTCATCTCTAAATCGAATGAGATAATCATTTGGTAAATTTTGTGATATTATTGACGAGGAGTCTACTTAAGCCCATAGATGAAGTTCTTTAATTTGCAAAACATTACCTTTGCATCATCAGACACAAAGTTTTCTAATTGCACCATATAAATGTATGATCAATGTTACCATTGAGAAACCATTAACTTAATATTCATATGATATAGCTTAAGGTCAAAATATTCCACTAAAGCCATTATACCCCTTTCTCTAATGGACCTTTTTAATGATATTCATTCTTGAGGTTGTTGAGTTTATTCTTCTAAAACAATTACCTTATCTTAAATAGGGAATTGTTCAACATTGTCTTATTGAGGTTCTAGATTCACTTCTTAATCAATGATAGGTATGAGAACCTAAATATCGTCAAAAGTGATAGTAGGAATTAAGTTAGAATTTAACTCCTCCTTAAAAGCAATGTTTCTAACCTTATTTCTCCCTCCAAACTCAACATCCTAAAAGAATATTGCAATTCTCATCTCAAAAATATTCCTAATTGTGGGATCATAAAACTCATGGCCCTTAGATCGCTCAGTATTTTCTTGACCATTATACTTTATAGACATCAAAGAAGTTAGAAATGATGTCATTTCAACCTTATCGTTTTTAGCAAAACGTTTCTCAATTTCGTCAAGGAAACCTTAGCCAGAGTAATCTTTTCAGATTCTATACCCCTAAAGGCTTCTAAAATGTTGTGCTTCATGATCATTAAAACCATGCAATTTGAACGATCCCACCTCTCAAAATCCTTTTTAACATAAGGGGTATTTTCCGCAATGAGAGGTGCAGGTTGTTGTTCCCTTAGTGCAATGTCTATGTTCATACAACCAAACATTATAAGTAAGTGTCTTTTCCATTCATTGAAATAAGTCCCATTAAGCATGGGTATAGAATTTATATTAGCAGATATTGTGGCAGTAGAAGATGAATTAGCTGAATATAGAAAAAATACATAAAAATAAGCTCACATCAATATTCATAAGTAAACAATAAATTCAAGATAATGGCTAATCCCATCTCAAGATACCAAACACAACATTAATATCAAGTCTTTAAACAATAATATTAGCAGTAAGTGGTCCTTTTGTTGTAGCAATCAAACATTGACAATAAATTATGTCAAACAATTATTTAATCTTTGGACTAACTTATTGCTCACATAAAATACTTTATAATTTTCACACATTTATCACCACAGATGTCGTTGAAATTCTGCCAAATATTAACTTACCTTTGGGTCAATTAATAAATGCATGAATCATAAAAACATATAATCATCTTGATATTTCAAATAAATTAATCTACACAAAAGAGGTCACTTTAGCGGTATTTTGTTTCAACTAATCTATTTAAAATATTAGACATCATTAATTAAAACTCAAAGCCAAAAATTGAATTTATTTGTTTGAAATATTTCTTTTAATTTCATCTCTCAATCAAATTAAAAGATACTAGTATATATATGTATATATAGTTATCCCAAAACAACAGACAATGATGTTGGAAAATATAATAATAGTTGAATAAATCATAAATCATAAACAACTTCATATAAGACTTCAAAATTAAACCAAAATAATTTGAATAAAGGTAAACCTCATCTCAAGATATCAGACACTCCATTAATATTTAATCTTTAGACAAAATATTAACTTGTAAATGATATATTGGTATAACAGTCAAATATTGACAATAAGAATATGTCAAACCATAAATCTTCCTTTGGACCAATTTATTGCTTACATGTGAAATTGAATAATTGTCACATGTTTGTTACCATAGTTGCACATGTTATATTATGAACCTTTATTTGGGTCGATCAATATTAACATAACTTAAGTTACATGCACACAACCTTTTATATTTTAAAACGAAATAATTTATACAAAAAAAATCACTTGGTGACTTATTGCTTCAATTAAGTTATTTTAAAATATATATTATAGACTCAAATAATCTAAAATAAGATTATCTTAATAATATAATAAAAAACTGAGAACCTTAATTTTTGACTATTTCTTTTCCTTTTTTTTTTTGGTTCCAAAACCATATATATCAAAACCAAACATAAATAATGTAGTGCAGGGGCGAAGCCAGAACAAATTTTTAGGGGAGGCCGAATAAAATTTTAATTTTTTATAATCTATATCTTTATAATTTTAAAGAATTAAATCGAATTTTTATAATTTTAAGGGGTCAGAGTACAATTTTACCTTTACCAATTTAAAATTTAAAAAAAAAATCAAGGGCCTAAATAGAAATTTTCGATTTTAGGGGGGGCCAGGGCCACTGCCAGCCTCCCCTTGTATCCACCTCTGATGTAGTAGTTCAAAGCCAAATAATTAACAAGCACATGTATTCATAATTTTGGCTTGGATAAAAACACCAAAACAATTCACACATATACATGTATTCATAATTAAATAGAAAAACTTACCCTGAATTTACCATGTAAGTCCAAATTTGTATTTATGATTAAACAGATATTCACATGAATACTTAAAAAATATTTTCATGCCAATAAATCTCAAAAAAACAAAATTATAATAGTTGGCATATACCACAATTCATACAATAAACGATATCATTATAATTTAACCAAATATTTGGAACCATAAGATGCCAAAACCTAAGATTATAAAGCCAAAATTAAAACCAAAATATTTAAATATGTATATAGTTGACATGAATTTGTACCAAAACACCTATAAAATTAAATATATAACCATAACAAAAAAAAATTAACAACTCCAACGGTATCCATCAAAACTTAATTTCACCAATTAAACTATAAAAGATATCTTATTGAATAATGGTTATAAACACCTATTCACACAAACTATAATCATGCATTAATCCTCAAAATCATTGATATGCATATAATATATATACACACATAATATATACACACAATTATAATAATATAAAAATAATATTGACTTGCCTTACATATTTCATGTAAACTCAAATTTATATTCATGGCTAAAGACATTATCATAAAACTTCTTTATACGCACACATACTTAAAAAAATCCATAACCACTAAGTTTAAAAAGAATCCCAAATTATATAAAAGTCTTTATATGCTAACTACTTATGAAAATTCATAGGCACTATATTTAAAAAAAATCCCAAATATTTTAATTTTAGTCGATTCCATAAGGGCTAAAACTTATATAAAATAATTATAATGAAACCAAAAGTAATCATTCATATATATGAATTAAATTCAATGGTGAATATAAGTCATCATGAATAAAAACAAAAGACGACAATTCCATATATATTCAACCACAAAAATTTTAAAACAAATAGTGCGGAAAAAAAATCTTACCAATATTCATTTATTCTAGTACCAAGTGAATTAACTTTCAAAACCAATTATACAACCCAATTGGAATTCTTCAATTGCAAAAAGTTGTAAGTTGTAACTTTAACTTAATAATGACTTTAACCAAAATTTATAAAATAATTGTGTGAAAAGAAAAGAAAGAAATCTCATAAATCAATTTTTATCAATTGATTATAAATAAATAAATAAGCATTCATCTTTTGAATAGCATATGCAAATATTAAACTAGATTATATTTATAAAACCTTAAAACCTAATTTAAAGGATCAAAACCCAAAATTTATCAAGAATCTCAAAGATTCAACATAATATATAATTAAAAATCAAATCCATAAAATTAAAAAAAACGAATGAATCCAAAATTAATAAAGAATCAATACATTCTCAATAATTCAACATGACAAAGCTCGAATGTCACATGTTAGAATTTGTAAAATAAATCTGAAATAAAACTTAATAAACCAAAATCTATCATTTCAAATCATAAAGAATAAATCAAGAACAAAACTAGAGACAGAAGCGTACCTGAATCCATGAATTCCTTGAAGTTTTACCGGATCTTGGGGATTTGATTTTTCAAATTAGTACACAAGAAATTCAGAGAATATTTGCTCTCTCTTTCCTAATGATGGGATATTAGAAAAGATATATTGTGTATAAATTGAGGACTATAACCCTAATATTTATAACCTTGGTATATTAGTTCTAATTAAATTCTAATTAATGATGGATTAATTAGAATTTAATTGGAACTCAATTACTAGAGTATTTACACATATTTGACCCATATTTTATTTAATAATTAAAGTCGAATAAAATTTTAACTAAATTAGATCATTTTTAATTTGAGCTAACCTATTATGATAGTAAATAATAATATATAATTGTGATTTCCATATTTTGTATCATTTTACATATTTTGAGAGCTAACTTTTAGGTTCAAAAGTTATTTAATTAATTTCAACCAAAATAAATACTTTTGGAATGTTTTATGTTTGAGTTTTTAAGAAAGTGTTGAAGAGACTTTATTCTAAAATAACAAATCATTTTGCTCCCCAAAAGCTTAAATGCTTTAAAAACAAAATCTTGAGATTCCACAAAAATGCCACAATTAACTGCGAAAATTAAGACAAATAAATTTTGCAAATCCAAACAATTGTTTTCTTTAATAGCCTACGCTCCCAGAGATTCAAAAGAAATGAATTGAAGTCCCTGTTTGTCGGTGGAAAACTTCAGATTTGATTTTGAAGTAAAAGCGTTCGCGATAGAATTGACTTTTAAAGAAGTAACATTTTTTTCTTTTTTTTTCTTTTTACGATGTAATAAAAACATATTTTTATAATCATATTTATTTATAAGATGGAATTTTGAGATATAATAATAAATTTATTTTTTTAATAGTTATTTTGAATAAAAGAAATTTCTTAATTTTTAAAAGGTTGGAGGCAATTAGTGCTTAAATTGTGATCCAGGAATGTTGAATAATTAAGGAAAATATGGGTGGCTTTATAAAGGAATTCACCCATTAGCAAAAGAGCTATAAATCTTTATTTTATTGCCTTAAGATCATTTTACGTACTACTCATTATTCTAATTGGACGAACAAATATCTTTTCTTTATTTATTTTAAAATTATTATTTTAATTCAATAAAAAAAGTAATGCCAGTGATTAAAATAAATTATTATTATTTCAATTATTCCTAGTAAGTAGCCCTCACTTTGCTTCGGATGATTTAAGTTAATTGTAGATGATATAAGTTAACTACATATAGCAATCCTTTCCAAACCAACACCATATATGAAACATAAGGGCTCATAAATCCGCAAGGGTAATTCACATTTCAAACCTTCAAAATCGATTTTTCCTATATTTTATTCTGGAAAATATAAGAGCATCAATAGTTTTTTATGCATAGTTGGAAGTATATTCTAACTAAATTATGAGAATTTTAAAATCTCAATCATCATCATAATTTCTTTTTGCTAATTAAACATTTTAAAGGCTTTCAAAATGAAAAGATATAACTTTATATTTTTTATTTAAAAAATTAGTATATAGTATACTAGCAATATATTTTTTATCCCACAAGCAATATTAAAAATTAACATGTGATTTTTTTAAATATTAAATTTATTATTATTATTTTATTATACCCTTCTAGTGTCACAGGCCACGGATCAAAGCCCGTGAACATTGTGCACAAAACGCCCTATAGAGGTCGACTTACTAAATGTGGCTCATTTGATCCACATGAACTGGCCTGACTCGTGGAACCTATGAAGATGTCCATCTACTTGAAGCCTTGGTGGCCCAGTAAAGCACTCTAGTAAAATTAGAGTTACCAGGGTAAATTGTGTAAATCCTAAAGGGATAAGATTGTATAGAGTCCGAATCTCTTAGTACTCTTAATTGTAGATAGGCTTTTATCTCGACTATTGATGTATCTCAATTCATACCATTTGTTTTAGAGGAGCTCAACAATAAATAGAGGTTTTTCCCCTCATTTGTATTCACTCAGTTGTAATCCTTCATAATAATTGAATACTATTAAGAGCATTTACTCAAGCACTTGGTATGCACTATCTTTCTGTGGCTTTTTGTTCGTTCTTAGCTTCTTTTGTCTTTTGAGTTTGCTTCCACTTTGCCTTAGTGCCTTAGAGAATTTTTGCAAGAATTTTCATTATTCAAGAGTAGGCTGACTTAGGTAGGATTTGAACCCAACAAATCGCCTAAAGCCATACTATTTACCAAACTGAAGATCTAGCCCTGTGACAGTTGGTATCAGAGCTAGTGTTTGAATGCGCCAAATGATATGACAAAGTGAGGAGGCGAGTAGAATATCCCGATGGAGACCCATGAAAGGTCTAAGAAAATAGCAGATCGAGGGATATGATATCGATTCTAAAAGGTCAGGTGACCAATCTTGAGGAATCCATGAGTGGTATGAAAGAAACACTCGAGGTAGTTGAGGGATGCACTAATGAGTTAGACTCAATGAGAGAGTAGCTTAAGGGCTTTATGATAGAAACTATTACTTCCAATCGAGGTACAATGAGAGAGACCCTCGATGCTGCTATGGATGATCAGACAGAGAAGCTGACTAAGAGAAATAATGCTCTCTAAAAGATGGTCATGTCTTTGAAGGAGGAAACAAAGGCCATGATGGCAAAAATTGAGGAGCTCGAAGGGAGCTTACTCTGTGTAGAGCTTTCGTAGAAAAAAGATGTTGGCTACAATTCCTAAGTAGCGTAAAGTGGATGTCCCCAAGCCGAAAGAGTTCGATGGGATGAGACCCGTAAGAAATATGGACAATTTTCTTTGGGGGATGGAACAATACTTCCATGTGATAGGCATCGAGGATGATGCCACTAAGGTAACTGAAAGTTGGTGCATTGGTGCGTTGGGTGTACGACTTTTGCATCATGTAGTGTCATTCACAACAGTGGAATTCATAGCTCGAGACATGGGTAAATGATATCCTCTCATTGGCATTACATGGTTGATTAAAAGTAAATATGGTTACGGGTCGTTCATCTTTGTGATAGATGACTGGATTACTATTTAATAGTAATTGACTTTTCATGAAGGAAGATGTAATGATTACCATGCGATAAAATATGATTGTAATGACCCAAAAGTCAGAGGTGTCAGAAATGGTGGTTTCGGAACCCTATTTGTAACGCCCCAATTTTCGAGAATTCTGTAAATGTTGGCATAGGTTTAAGTATGTTAGTGGGCCTCTAGAAGGCCCAAGCTTAAGATAGAACCCGACAATTTTAGTTAATTTTTGTTCCATAAGAAAAATAGGGTGAAATTATGACATAGAACCTATGTGAAAATGTTTGAAAATGCTATAGGCTAAATTGAAGTGGCCAAATAAATAGGAGTGCAAAATAGGAGGATTTGCATGACAAACCTCCCATTTTACATCAAGTGGCCAGCCATCATGTTGTTGTAGACAATATGAGCACTTGATATCCATAATTCATGGTACAAATTGATAATGGGTTAGGTAAATGTTCCATGATAATGGATTAGGTAAATATTCCATGATAATGGGTTAGGTAAATGTTCCATGATAATGGTTTAGGTAAATGTTCCATGATGGGCATTTCATGTCTTTTGTATTAAAGAATTAAATGAATGAAATATGAAATTTTATTAAAAAAAAAAAGGGGTGAAAAGAACAAAGTTTTGTCCATCTTTGTTCATCATAGCCTAAAGTTAGAGAAGAGAAAGGAGAGGAGAAAGCTCTTGAATGTTCGGTCACTTGGGGAAGAAAATTGAAGGTAAGTTAATGATAGTTTGCTTCTATCTTGATGTTCATGAGTTCTTCTTGATTCTACCTTAACTCTTGAAGCATATTTTGGTTTTTAGTTGTGTTGTGAGCATTTAGTCATGAATTAAAATGAAGGAAACGGTTGTTGTTTCATGTTCTTTTGATGAAAAATGGAAGATAGATGAAGTTGAGCCAAACAAATGAGCATGCATGTGCCTTAGATGCTAAGGGAAAAAATCGGCTAACATGTTGTGCTTTAAAATGATGAAATGGAGATTATACTTAAGTAAAATCATAGATATGTGATGATTGATTGGTGATATACATGTTTAAATAACAAGCATGCAAGTTAGGTGTGAAAGAGTGATTTGGTAATAAATCGCTTGGGACGAAGAGCAAGAACGTGACTTTGGAAAATCACCATAAATTGTGGGAGATGAGTTGAAGCTGCATAAATTATGTCATTAAAGCTTAATGAGTCTAGTTTCAAATGGAATAAACGAGAACATATTTTGAATTCTTTACAATGAAAAATTTGATTCGTAATGAAAAGTGGTCAGATTAGTCAAACAGTGAAACATGGGAAACTTTAAGAAAAATCTGGTATTGATTGGCCATACCAAAAATTCTGAAAATTTTACGGATAGAAGATATATGAGTCTATTTTCAGGAAAAATTAATGGCACTTGATTTGGAGTTTCGTAGCTCCAGTTATAAATAATTTAGTGACTGTTGCTCAGGAAGATAGCTTGCAGTGAAATTATGATTATGTGGTAAACATTGACAAAAATTTGTTAATGAGTTGCTTATTGTTTTCTTATAAGCTTACTATGATCTGTAGGTGTGGTTGGCCGAATATTGTAAGGGGTTAATACATAGTTTGTATTTGAATAGTTAGATTAACGTGTTAGTAATCCAATTGTAGGCGGTTCGTGTGTGGATCTCGTCAACATATTGTCGCAAACAGGTGTGTAACTGACACCCTTTCATAGACTAGATTGGCAAAAGCCGAAAAGTCGAAATGCCGAAAAGTCGGTATTTTGGGAATTTGCGAGTGTGCGAATGCTCGTAAGATACTTGGGTTTGTATATTTGGTAATCTAAAGTAATAAACTGCAGTACGCGCGATTTCGTACATTTTGATAATTTGGGCTTAATGGGCCAAAGATCGGGTTCATGGGCCAACGGGCCCAATTCGGTAAGTATGCGCGGTAAGTGTTCTGATAGTACGTAAATAGTTAGGATATGCATGAAAACCCTAAAAGTAGCTAAATTACTATAATACCCCTATGTATGGAAAATTACTATTATACCCCTAGGTGCAAAATTACCGTTATACCCCTAGGGTTAATTTTGACTGAAAAGCATGACGATCTGATTCTATATGATGTATGCCATGATTATATATCTGTTGCATGGGGACATGGGTTATATTATGGAGGAAGCGCCCCGATGGCTATGCCACAATTATCGATCTAGTGGCTCGCCACATATATCTGCTTCCGTGGCTCGCCACAATATTCAGATCTGGTGACTTCGTCACAATATCCGGCACCTCATTGCGATTCTTTGTGGTGTGTAGCGGTCGGGTGGGTCGAGTAGTCTCCCACATGGTGTAAGGCTGGTACGGGGTGTTATGGATGAATCTGGTTGGGTTTCGCATAAACATGTAATATCTGCTTTGTTCATTATGGGCCTATGGGCTTTATTCAATTGCTCGGGCTAAGGCCAACTTATTCTATTTCGTGGTTTGAGCTGATATAGGCTATGGTTGGGTTAATTTACACACGAGTTTCCCCAAACTCACCCATTTTATTTTCATCCATGCGTAATCCCCAACCATAGTGGGCTTGGAGCTATGAGGGAATTTGAGTGGCCACTGCTCAAAGTTTGATTTTCTTCCGTGAACTGGACATCCTTTTAATTACGTTTGAGGTTTTGGGCTTTTAAATGTAATAAGGCCGCTTATTTATTTTTGATGGTTTTATATGTTTTATTAAGATAGGTAATATTTATATTTAACTATTGAAATTGGATAGCTTTAGGCGCGTTTTCAAAAACAGTAATTGATTTCAAAATAACACGAAAACAAGCAAAGCTTCCGCAATGAAGATATTTTCCAAAATTAATCACTTTTCCTAAAAATGACTTAATCAAATCGGTTTCCTAGAAATATCCATGACGTTAAGGTGTGGCAATGGCGATATGCATGTCTAGGATTGGATCCGAAGGGAGCTTGGTACTTAAGCAGTCCGATGGACTCACCACCTCTTTTCCGGTTTCCTACCGGTGCATGACTTCCATTCACTTTAACCTATAATGAAATTATCTTTAAAACACTAAGTAAGTTTTTCTGGATCAACAATATAAAATGTTTTGAACGCTTCAATGTGGCATGTCAGATCCGGTCATAACGTCTGAGCCGGGTTTGGGGTGTTACACTATTCTCTGATTATTGAGTTTGTAAATGTTATTAATTAATATTTACGAGTCAATTATAGGTCTGATGATTTTGTTAATTGGATATTTATTTAAAGTGCAAGTGTTTTGACTCTAAATTTAGTGGTGTTGAAAATGAGATATCAGGGCCTTGTTTCCGTAAACTGATAAAATAGGATTGTAACTACTTGAAAGTCAGTGATGTTGGAAATGGTGGTTTCAGAACCCCGTTTTCTGATGATTGAGTCCATAAATGTTATGAATTAACATTTACAAGTCAATTATAATATTACATTAAATTTAAGTTCGATGAATTTGTTAATTGGATAGTTAGTTAAAGTACAAGTGTTTAAACCCTAAAGTTAGTTGTGTTTGAAAATGAGGTGTCGAAACCTCGTTTCCATAAACTGAGCTTATTTATAGATTTATTATAGAGGTGAATTGAATTTTGAATAAGTAATTTTATCGAATTAATGAGTAATTAAGGTACAAGGACTAAATTGTTAAAGAGGTAAAAATTAATCGCTATGAATTTTTAATTAATTAAAGGACCAATTAAGCAATTGGAACTTGTAATTATGATAAACGGCAGTGGATATAAGCTAGCACGCACTAATTTGGCTAATTATACTTAAAGATTAATTAATCAATGTTTAACTATAGTTAATCATAATTAAATAAGTTAAACTTATTATAAAAGTTAAAAATAGTAGAAGAAAATAAAACATCACCTCCCATCATCTTCAACCTCACAAGCTAAAGAAGAAAAATTTAGGGTTGAGTTTTTTTATCTTTTTGCATTAATTAGGTAAGTTTAATTTAGTACTTTTCTTGTAATTTCTATGTTTTTGAGGTCTCGGGAGCTTGATTTAGCTAACTCGTGTACCAAATTGTAAAATTATTAAAATTTTTAAAAGTTTCCAGTGTTGATTTCTTGAACTTTTTGGTGTTAAATGATTAGATTTTAAGCTTAGATATGAAAAATGAGTAATTTGTAAAGTGAAAATTGTTAGTTTTGAACATAGAGACTAAAGTGTAAATACTTTAAAATTAGTATAAAATTTCTATAATTATAGAAAATAAAGGGCTGTAGAAGGATTAAATTGAGATCGATTTCAAAATCGAGGCTCAAATTTGAAAGATATTACAATTTCGATCTTAGGGATTAAATTGAATAAAATAAAAAATTTTAGTGACATTCGAGTAATGAAATTGAGCTAATATGCGCTTATAATAGATGAAATAAGAGGATAGAAATTGATAAATTGAATTGAATTATTGAATAGATCAGAAATTAGACCAAATCGAAGATAATCGGGGAAATGGTAAAATTTGTTGATTTGTCCTTAGAGAGTTGTTTGTTGCTATTTGGACCAGGTAATTTCATATGGTATGATTGTATATAAGTTACTATATATATTTAAATTATGAATTTGTGTATGTTTAATAGTAATTTGAATTCTTTGCAATTTAGTACAAAATGTGAGAGGTGGACTAAATCGTGAAGAAAATGATAAATTAATTGATAAATTGAATATGATCAACTGCGATGTGAAATGCTAACGAATTAATAGTTGATGATGACTTATCATGTAATACCCCCTACCCGTATTCATTGCCGGAATAGGGTACGAGGTATTACCAGAGTTTACGATTTTTTATTTTTTTTATATTCAATATAACCTCTTTTTAAATATCTAACATTCCCTACAATATTAAATCGAGACCAATCCACATCAACCAAACCAATTCAACATATTTTCAAGATAAATTCATGCATATTTATAAGATAACGTCATCACATACCCAAAACCAGGTTTGTTAACCATACAATTGCTAACTTTACATTAATTTCACGTTAACATTTACTTTATTAGCTTATACATGCCATTGATTTCCAAAATAAAGTATCTTTATATACCGAAATCCTGATGTTGATAGTGTGATGTGTCTCCGACCAAATCCTACCTTCGAGCTCTTAACACTACAAAACAGGGGAAAATGAAACAGGATAAGCACTTTGTGCTTAGTAAGCTCATGTAACAAGAATTATACTTACCTAATATTTTCAATACAATACAATAAACATTCCTATATCCATTCAATGCATTATTACTCTAACATGCACAAACTCAACATTCAAGTTAGTACAATAATTTTCATGTACCAATAATATAGACTATGATTGATGAGCTCATCAATCTCATAATTTCCATTTCCTTGTTATTTTTTCATATTTATCCCGTTGAATTTATCGAAATTTTGATGGATTTTCAGAGGTACACTTTTGGTGTACAATTCTGGGTCTGTCAATTCATATTCATGTGCGCACATTTCTATTTCAGAGAGCACACTCCCGCGAACCTCAACCTTGCAGCGGGATTACCAGTCCAGGCTAAATCCCCTGCAATGACAATTACTCTAATGAGCTTAGATTTGAATTACCAGTCCAGGCTAAATTCAGACCCTGATTTGGATTACCCGTCCTGGCTAAATCCATTTTCCACATATTCTTCGGGAGGGCTATATCAGGATAGGATCATCCGTCCGGGCTTGATCCTTTTTACCGTCAATTCCTTTTCAGAGATCCATCGACTTTTCCTTTCATTCAACCGGGATTTCTTCATCTTTTATCAAATATATCAATGTTTCATAAATTTCCATATAATGAACATTCAAATCATATTCATGTCAAAAACATGCATTTCAAGCATTTAAGAATATAATTCAAGTTACATGAACTTACCTTGATACTTGTTCGTGTACAAAAATCTACTAATCCTGAACTTTTTCCTTTCCTCGATCTAGCTTCATATTTGAATCTTCTGGATCTAAATAAATAAATTTAATTATCAATTTAATACATTTCATGTTCATATGCAACAATTTCTATAATTTCATTATTATTATTTATAGTTTATTCAAAGTTGTCTATTTGAATCATAGTCATTAAATTATTTATAAATCGAGCTACGGAACTCCAAATTAAGATCCATTAATTTTATCTGAAACTAGACTCATATATCTTCTTACCATGAAATTTTAAGAATTTTTGGTTTAGCTAATAAGTACAGTTTATTCTTTAAAGTCACCCCTGTTCCGCTGTCTGATAGTTCTAACCCTTCTTCATTAAAAATTAATTATCTCTTCATACAGAATTTGGATGATGTTTCCGTTTATTTTTCTTGAAAATATACTCATTAAATATTCTATGCATATAAATTTAAGCCCATAATTATTTTTATTCAATTTTTTATGATTTTTCAAAGTCAGAATGGGGGAACTCGAATTTATTCTGACCTTGTCTACCAAAATTCATTATATCTCATGATTTACAGATCCATTGCTTACATCGTTTCTTCTATGAGAAACTAGACTCAATAAGCTTTAATTTCATATTTTGTTCATCTTCTAATTTGATTCCTACAATTTATGGTGATTTTTCAAAATTAGTCTACTGCTGCTGTCCAATATTGTTTTAGTGCAAGCTGTTTATTACCATTTTTCCCCTAATCTTTTAATAAATAACAATTTTGTCCCTACTCAATTAGCCTCTCAATTGAGCTGATTTTTCTCAATTAACACTTTATTCTATCACCTTAAACTAGTTTACAACCTTTAGGAATCAAAATTTCAGCAATAGACTTTAATTCAAAACATTTTCACAATTAGGTCCTAAAAATCAATTTCTATTGAAATTACCTAATAAAATCATCTCATAAACAAATTAAAGCTTTAATTTCATTCTATTTCATCATAAAATTACAGCAATAAACCATGATGACTTTCAATTTCATCCATGAAATCAAAAACTAATGAATTTAATAGTAGGACCTAGTTGTAAAAGTCTTAGAAACACAAAAATTACAAGAAAAAGGCAAGGATTAACTCACTTGGTGCAAAAATTATGGAATAACAGCTTATAGAACCCTCCTATGGCGTTTTTAGCTGCTGGAATTGAAGAGAAATGAAGAGAAATCTAGATATTTCCTATTTAGTCCTAGTTTTATTTAGTTAATTTTGCAATATTCCAATTTTGCCCTTAATTTATCAATTTTCCCGCTGATTTCATGCCCTTGCCATCCAGCCCAAATAAATTTTGGGTCTAATGGCCTTTTAAATCCTCTCTCATTAGACACTTAAGCTATTTAATCATCCCATCCACTTTTACATATTTTACAATTTAGTCCTTTTCATTTAATTAACTATACAAACATTAAAATTTCCTAACGAAATTTTAATACCACATTACTAAATTTTAATACGACATTACTAACATTTCATAAATATTTATAAAATTATTTTCGACTCGGTTTTACGAGATAGAGTTCCCGATACCTTATTTTACCTAATTTCTTCAATAATTTCTTCAATAATTTGTTTTTCTAACTAACCACTAAATCGGTAAAATTTTTCTATCAATATTTTTATACGATTTTCCTATCATATCAATTTTCATGCAAAAATATTGAAATAAATTTCTCTTTAAATCGGATTTGTGGTTACGAAACCACTATTCCGATAACCTTGAATTTAGGCCATTACATATCAAATCATAATGGTATGAATTTGACTGATTATCAAGATAGAGGATTAAACTAAATAGAATTTAAAATATTTTAATTCTATAGAATTATGGAATTGACCTTGAATTGGTTTGAAATAGGATATGCCATGTGATAAACTGATGATTTGAGATATGAATTGAATTGTTTAAATGCGAATTGAACAATATGACGATTGAATAAAAGGTTACCTTATTAATTGTTCGAGCATAGTCGAATATAGTTGGCATGCAATAGGATAGGTCGAGTACGGATTATTTCAACTACGAGTTGATGAGTGCTGGGCGCACGCCCGTGTGAGCCACATGGGCTGGACTCTTCCATGTGCCAGCCCGTGTCGATTTCGCACCCTGCTTCCCAAATAAGCGGAAAAAACCCAATTTTTAGGCTTTCTGAGCATTCTAAAGTCTATAAATACCCATTAGAAGAAGACACAAGGGAGCAATTAGAGAAGATCGAATAAAACACTCGAAGAACACCATCGGAATCAACTCAGAAGTGGATCTCCATCAAGATCGAATATCTCCTTTTAATTTCTTTCGAAGTTTTATTGAGTTTCTTTATGTCTTGTGGTTATTCTGACTTTGAGATGTTTTCATTCAAGATTATGAACTAATTCCCTAGATACCTAAGGAGGATGAAACCTATGATGAATCATTTTATTTAATTTCTTATTTTAATATTTCTGGGATATTAATTCATGTTTAATGTGCTTATTTCAGTGGAGGAAAAGTCCCTGTTTAAGAGTAGATCTAGCATAATTGAGTGGAGTTGCATGCAATCGTAGAAATAGGATGACATAAATCTACTGGATTAAACTCAAATCTAATAGGGGAATCCATAGATCGAGTTAATGCGACGATAGGGGTTTTAATTAGAAAGATATTTCAATTAATCAACCTAGAGTCAATTGTTCTTACTTTCGAAAGAGATATTAACATAATTTAGGGATTTCTATGGATCAAGATAC
Organism: Gossypium arboreum; assembly: GCF_025698485.1. Lineage (NCBI taxonomy): Eukaryota > Viridiplantae > Streptophyta > Magnoliopsida > Malvales > Malvaceae > Gossypium > Gossypium arboreum. The sequence goes on from NC_069076.1 coordinate 49,664,427, forward strand.
AAGTGAATAAATCATTTAATTCAGATTCATAATAATAGGTGAAGTCTAGGTAGATTCTTTCTTGGGTATTGTCTATCTCCTTGGTTAATATTCGATTATTTCTTTGATTCATTCTCTGTTGTGTTCTTAGTAGAATTAGTTTAGTAAATTTAGATTAAAACACATCACCCCAAATTGTCGAGTAAATAATAGAAAAACAGTAATTACTAGTACTTTTAGTCCTTGTGGATACGATATTCTCTACTCACCATAGCTCTACTATTGTTCGATAGGTGCACTTACCTTTGTCGTATTTATAGTTAGTTTAGTGACCATCAACTATTTATTTCGACATTGTCCAATGAGACATTGAGTGTGAAACTGATGTGATTAGTTGGATCCATGTATCCGTCCAAGTCCAAGTCAAGTTAATTGGGATATAAAATATAAATTGGATAAATGGTATTTGAATAGAATTGATATTATGATTTGATAATTTATATACACATTGAGATATATTAATATCGATATCATGTGATAGATCATACAAACCGATTATACGAGCCCGAAGGGCCGATATGGAAATGTGACGAACTAATAAATTTGAATAACGAAACAAAATAGTGAATGACTTTATACTGAAATTGGATGTATTGTTGATAATAGATAGAAAATGTTATGAAATTGATATTGAATTAAATAAAAATTGGATATAAGTCATTAAGAATGTTATATGCTTGATTTATTATAAGATATGATATATGTTATTGGAGATCGGAAAGAATCCAACGAAATATTTTAAATGAAATAGGGTTCCCTCGAGAATGAACTCAGGGAAGGTAGAGTAAAAATTAATATGATAAAAAATTCTGATTCTGATAAGGTCATCAAAACAAGATGAGCGAAGACGTTCAATAAAAAATATTTTTTTCTTCCCTAACCGGATCCGATTCTTTTGAAGGGGTAAGCCTATTTATTTTTGGTTCTAAGAACAGTAGTTCTAGTGGTCGACTCGCTTCTTTCAAACTGTTTCTCATTATTAAGAAAGGGTAACGAAGATAAAATACGAGCATGTTTTATAGCAATAGTAATTAATCGTTGTTGTTTTAAGGTCAATCTATTTACTCGTCTAGATAATATTTTTCCTTGTTTACTAATAAATCGACTAATTAAACTCATGTTTCTATAATCAATTCGATCCCCCGATTGGATCAAGGGCAAATGCCTACAACAAGATCACTTGGATTTAAGAAAGAGCCTCTTGGATTTATCCATAACTTCTTTATTCCTTATTTCTAAAAAGAATCCTATCCTTATCTCTATTTCTAAAATCCTATTTTGAAAATTCAAATTATAAAATTAATATAATAAATAGGATTTGGTTTGTTTATTTTATTATTTATTATTTAAATATATAATTTAAATATATATGCGATTGTCATGTTTAGGCAAACCCATAAAGTTAGTATTTTACTGAATTAAGATGTAATTTCAAGTAAGTTCTTGTTTAAATACCTGTGAACTTACTAAGCATTCAATAGCTTACCCCGTTGTTTCCCTTTTCTCTATAAAGCTCCAACTTGTGGAACGTGTCAAGCGGATCGTATGAAGCTCACACTATCTTGTTTATGATTCGATAGTCTTTCTATCATTTAAAACCCAATTTTTTGGCATGTATATAGGGTTAATATGTTGGAAAATTGGGTTTGAAAAAAACGCAACGAAAAATAAATTTAGAGAAAAACCATAGTTTAAAATTTTTTTTTTTTTTCAAAACAAGAACTTGATTGTGATATCTAAAGTAATAAGCACTTAATAAAAATTGTACGTTTTCGATTCGTCTAGGATGAACGCTTCAACCGAATGCTTCGACCGAATGCTTCAACCGAGTAGTCTTCTCCGCTATCCTTAAGCTCATGTCTGTCGAGTGTGGGCTTGCTTCGAATTAGAAAAATTTTCACAAAATTTACCAGTGGGGTAATTTCACAATTTCTCTAAACTTTTGGACCAAGTTGTAAATAAGAAAAATATCTCTAGAAATTTTTTGAAATAATTTCTTCAGAGAATTTTCACTCTAAAACTTTATCTTGAATTCACGATGTGAAAAATAATGACCAAAGACTCTCTTTATATAGGAGAGTTTGGAGAATTCAATTATAGTTAAACTTAATCACTTTAATATAAATTTAATATAATATTTATCTTGATAAATATTACATTAAATTTAATATTAGATCTTATTAGCTTAATAGAATTTTTATCTACAAGATAAACATTAAATTAAATTTAATATTAAGATAATCACTTTAATATTAAATTAATAAAATACTATTAAGATAAGTATTAAATTAAATTTAATATTAAATCTATTAAAATAATATTATTTTTGGAATAGTTAATCTGAAATCAAATTCTCTAGTAGAGTCCTAGTAGGAGTGTAATTATTCCATTGCTCAACCATCGAAGATCCACTATCGCCGACTATTTTTTCGGCCACTGGAATGACATTGTCGCAGCCACCAAGCACCTTGATCGAGTTCATCCGACCAAGAATGACCGACTAGTCTAGTCCAGCCACCGGTTGGACCGTTGGCCTCGTGTCACATACCAAGCCCGGTTTGACCAATTTTTGGGACTTGGTCTCGATTTTGGGCTCTCGGGCCCAATTTATGATCTTTGGCCCAATTTTCAAGTTCAATTATCAATTGGATCAATTGTCTGACTTGAAAATTAATTTTAAAAAATATCATATTAATTTTAATTAATTTGATTAATTTAATTTTACTTGATCAACTTTAATTTTCTCAAAAGTCACTTAAAATTTTCAAATTAATTTTCCAAGAAAATTATTTAATCAAATTCTCTAGTTGAACAATTCTATACTAGGTTCTCCGTAGAGACATATATATTGTACAAGTACGCATATGACACTATTGGCATGCCAATCGTATCCTAACCTTTTACTAAGTTCACACTAGTATCAGTTACATATATTATCATCCCTGTAATCGGTTTGTTTGCAACTTCTCATTCTGTAATCATTCATATTCATATCCTATATGTAACGCCCCACACCCGAGTTCTACACTGAGACAGGATACGAGGCGTTACCACACTTAAACATGTTCATTCCAACTTTTTCGAATCATTAAGACTTGATAAATTTTAAAACTTTATATAAACTCCATAACATTTGCCTACGAGGCCTCAAACGTCCATTGGAAACCATTCGGGACCGGCTCGGGTCCTTAACCAACTTTAGAAAAATAACCCTTGAAACAGAGCACACGCCCGTGTGGTCATTAAGATATGGCCGTGTTAATGGCTCGTGTGACACACACAGCCTAAGCATCAAGGGACACGTCCGTGTCCTATGCCTGTGTGAATTAAATTCTAAATTTGAAGCTATAGGGGTTTTCACACGGCCTTACACACGTCCATGTCTATGGCCATGTCCCTCACACGGCCATGACATGCCATGTCTTAGCCCGTGTCCAAAAACCTTGACATTCTATTTCTAACGTCAACATCCAATAAGGGGCACACGGCCAAGGCACACGCCGGTGGCCATAGGCCATGTCCTCCACACGGTTGAGACACACGGCCATGTCTCTGCCCGTGTGTTTACTACCATGCATACTAACTTGAAACTTTTACGTGCAGGGCACACTAGGCCGGACAACACGCCCATGGCCTAGACAAATGTCCGTGTGTCTACCTGTGTGGACAATATAAGGCTATTTACAAAGCCTTATGCCAACCTAAAACACAATTTAATACCAATCAACATATCAAAATCTAACTTAATATGATTTATCAACCAACAACCATAGCTAAGACCTATATACATTTCATAAATTCAACCAAGCCAAAAATTTCACATTCGTAAAAGACTATCTTGCATTTATATAATGGCTTGCAATATTAGCCAATTTCATGGCCCTATACAAAAAAAGTCAAATGCTAAAACAAGCTAACACCTTTGGCCCTAAAATAATATGACACAAAAATAAAATCAAAAGTTCCTATACATGCTATAATCAAAATGATAAAACAAGCTATACCAAGTGCTTCAAGGATAGTGTGGCTAGCTTCTCCGATGTAGGCGACGATTCTCGAACTACTTTGGTGGCACTATAAGAAAATGGAAAGGAAATAGGGTAAGCATGGGAGCTTAGTAAGTGCATATATGTAAATAAGTGTAATTAGAAATACATTCATCAAACTGTGGTTTATCATACTTAAATGATATGTCATTTTAATCTCACTATCTTACTCCATACTTACTACATCTCATCACATACTAAGGTCTTTATTCGGGAGTTTAGTATACATACCTACAATTACCTGTAAAATAACTCCAATTCATTCTCTCTATCGACATACCCCACTGGAAGTATCGTCAATCCATTCATCAAGTTACCCATTGAACACTCAGAAATACCAATAAATATTCAGATAGTTTACTCTTAAGTACTATACAAGTAGCCAAAGCTACCTCGAACTTTGTAATACTTGTATATTTAAGCTACTCACGGGCCTTTTTACCAAGTCAGTACCCGGACCCTATAGCTCTATTACGTAATGCCCACTCATTGAGCTACTCACGGGTATACATACAAAGTCAGTACCCGGACCCACATTACATATTTCGCTTATCTCATGAACTCAGACTCAACTCATGAGTTCAGACCACTCAATTTCTCATGACTTACCTTTTTATATCCTATACTATTTTCGAGGTTCAACAGGATCTTGAATCTAACCTGACGTTGTTGCACTTGTTCATAACGTAGGTTACTCTTACCTCGCATTATTTATACTTTTATGACATCGAATAAAATTTATGATACATGGTAAAAAATAAAACATTTAAAAGTAAGCTACATGACACATTATTTACATTTGTACTTACCTCGGTACAAAATGATGGGAACGAGCTTAATCCTCGTAAACTTTGTTCTTACCCCGATCAAGACCCGAATCACGCTTCTCTTGATCTATATTGATAAAATTCATTCATTTCATCAGCATATAAATCTAGATACTAAAAAATTTATAATTGGGCAAAATGACCATTTTGCCCCTAGGCTTTCACAAAATGATCATTTTACCCCTAGGCTCGAAATTCAATTTTAATCACATTTTCTCACTAATCAAGCCTAGCCGAATACTTTTTATACTAGAAGTAGTTCAAAATTTTCATTATTTCATACATTTATCACATATTTTACAACTTATGCAAAATGGTCCTTAGTTAGGGTTTCCATGAAAACTTTCTCACAAAATTTGTTTATTACCTATTCAAGACTCATTTTCTTCCATAAAAATTCAGCAAAAAACCTAAATTCACTCATGGAAAACCCTAAATTTTCAACCATTTTGCAAAATAGTCCCTATATTAGAAAGCTCATGCTACAAGGGTCTCAAAAGTACAAAAATATTTAAGAAAAGTAATCAAGATCACTTACTTGCAAAGGTTTAAAGTTGCTGAAAATTTGAAGCTCAAAAACCCCTCTAATGGCTGAAAATTTCAGTGGTAGAAGAAGAGAATGAAAAGATGAAGTCATTTTGTTTTATTTTATTCAATTAAGTCACAAAACCACCTAGACTCTTGACTTTTTGACCAACTTGTCCCCTATGGCCTGCCACCCTTCTAAAATTTGCCTAATTTTCCTTTAAAGACCTCCACATTATGATTCATGGAAAATTTTATCAAAATGGGACTTTTGCACTTTATGCGATTTAGTCTTTTTTTCACAATTAAGCATGCAATCGCTAAAATAAATTCACCAAAATTTTCATGCACTCATATAATCATGTTATAACACATAAAATAATATCAAAAATATTTTCTTTGACCTTGGGTGAGTGGTTCCGAAACCATTGTTCCGACTAGGCCCAAAATCGGGTTGTTACATTATACTAATTCATATAGATCAACAATTCTTGGTTCATTGCAATACCATTCAAGTCCTATTCATTATCTAGCCATATATGTCAATTTAATCAACATTCAATGTCATGTTCAAACATAATTATGATGAAACAAAATAAAACACACACATATCACCCGAAATTAACTAATAAGTTCCATATGAACTTACCTATTCAAAACATAAAACGAGTGGATTCTTCAGAGTCTAATTCGTAATTTAATTTTTCTCCTATTAGTTCCACTTTGATGCAAATCTTTATCTAAACCAATGGTTGAATGTTTTCAAAGCTTGGAGAGTTGATGAAGAAAAATGGTGGAATTTTCCACTAACTCACTCTTTTATACTTTAATTAATCATAATTAATCTAGTTGAATTATCTTAAACTTAGTTTTATTAACTTAAATAAACTATTATTTATTCATTGTGGAATAAGGCTTCATTATCCACCAACTCTTATTTAGGATTGGTTTAATTACTATTTTGGACCTTTGGTTAATGGCTGTTCAAGTTCTCAAACTTTTGATCAATCAAAATTCAATAGTGATTAAACTTTACAATTTAGTCCCTGAGCCTTAATTAACTATTAATTCAACAAAATTACTTGACCAATACTCAATATATTTTTATATTATCTCCGTAAATATTGATTTGGTTTATGGAAATGAGGTTCTAAAACCATTTTTTCTGTACCACTAAAACTTTTTTTTTTGGTATCACTAAAAATCGGGTCGTTACATAATGAATTTTTTATGTATTTCGAAGCTCAAGTCCAAATTGTAAGCACCAAACAAACTTAGGTGTCTAAAAGTAGATACTTAAAATTTTATTCCATTACCACTTTAGGTACCAACTGTTAATTCTAGTTTAAAAAAAAAAGACCTACTCAAATTATGACATGTCGCATTTTTAATTAAATATAAATATTTAAAATTAACATTAAATACAATTTGAATTAAATTAAAATAAAATTTTATCTCTTTTCTTTCCTTCTCCCACCCTTTTCTTCTTCATCTTTTTTTTTTTTATTATTGTTTTTTTTTTCTTTTCTTATTTTCTGTCCTTAATATTGAAAAAGAGGGTTTGTTTTAATGGCAAAGAAGATGAGAGTTAGATAATAATTAGCCTTATTCTTTTATTTATTTATTTAAATTTGTCCATTAATCTTTCAAAAAGAGTCAAAATCATTTTTTAAACGGAAACGTTGACTAAAATATTAATTTTTTTTAACAATGTTAACATGACAACTTGTGTGGTAGTCCACGTATACTTTATACTAACATGACACTATTTTTCTTATATACCACATCAACAAATAATTGAAAATTAAAATTAAAAAAGTTTACAAAACTCAAAAAAATTAGCATGGAGTATATGTGGATTGTCATGTGGGTTGAAATGTTTAAAATTTGATGTTTTAGTTAGTATTTTTGTTAAAAATTAATTTGACTCTTTTTAAAGGTTGATGTCAAATTTAACTCAAAAAAAAAAGAAAAAAAGAAAGAATAATGACCAAATTGACAAAAAAATATAAAATTTAAGGGTTAAATTTAATATTATGTCTTATTTTAATTCTAAAAATAGGGTTTGTTTTAATGGAAGAAATTTGAAGAAGAGTTTATTTCAAAATTTTGTAAAAAATTATTTATAAAGAAGATGAAGATGGAAAGAGGGAGACGATATATTTATCTTTAATTTAATATTAATTTTAAATATTTTTATTCAATTAAAAATATTATGTGTTTTTAGAGGAGTTAAGAATTGATATCTAAATTGGCAATAGAGTAAAAGTTTGTGTACCCAGTTTGCAGTATAAAAATTCATATAAGTTATTTTAATTATTAAACAATTTACATCTGTATGGTAGGTTGACATGCATATATTGTTTTTATTTTCTAAGTATTATTCATTTGAGGTTTGTAAACAATGTCACGTGAAATTAAAATGAAAAACGTTTGATTAGTAAAAAGCAAAAACGTTACTTTTGTTTTCCAAAATCTACTCATTTTCTAAATTTTAATTTTAATTATTAATAACTATTAAATTATTGGGTATGATATTTTAAAATAAAAGATATTATTTAATAAAAATAATATTATAATGTACAAATTTATTTTACAATTCACATTCGAGATTTATGATTATCTCTTCTTAACAATATTATTGTTAAGATTTAAATTTTGGCAAAAATAATATACTTTATTATTTTTCTTATAATATTAACAATTGAAAAATTCCAAATCCATAAACTCAATAATAATAATAATAATAGAAAAGAAATTGGAAACATAAAAGGAAAAGAAAAAGTGTGTTTCATAAGTAGACATCATGTCATCCATGTGAAAACTTAAGTTGGCGTAAAAGAAAAACGATGAAAACTCACTTTCCCATCTCCTTTTTAATACTGACCCATACTATATGAGTTATGATTTTATATATTTCAGTCTTTTTATATGATTTTAAAATCGAGTTAATTTTAGATGGTTTGAAGTTTTTGATTAAATTTAAATTGATTTACGGTTTCAGTTTTTCATTTCCACAAAAACTCACTTCTTTCTAACGTATGAAAATTTTGATCTAGGACTTGATTGAAACGGAATTTATTTCTTTCTTTATTCCATCTAATAATTAAGTTTATTATGGGTGAATCGTTCAATAATTAAATCAAATTAAAAAAATAGCTAAACCCATTCTCTTTTTTTTTCCTTTTTTATTATTAAAATTTTTATCAAGGTGAGATTTAATTCTAAATTTTAAACACAATTTCAGTAAATTAAATAATTATTGCTGTTTACTATTATGATGTTAAAATTAGGATACACAAGTGGGATTAAAAAATTTCATATGTTCGGTTTAAGTTAATACGCTAGAGTTTATGGAATTCGAAGAAACGAATTCTAAATTTTGTATGGTATTTTCTAGTCGTATTGTTGTGTTAACCGAAAGTTTATATTCTCCTTTTCTTTTATATTTTAGTTTTTCTTTCATAAAATATCTTTAAATGTTAGGAATTTATAAACTGAAACTGAAAATTACTTTTTTCTTCGATCTTCGATATTAATTGGCAAATTAACTTAGATCTAAGTTTTGTACTTCGACTCTCGGTAGTTACTAATCCACCGTATTGATCATTAAATCATCGCTTGCAGTTCCCTAATAAGACCCTTTTTTTAAAAAAAATTAACAATTCAATGACTTAAATAAAAATTTTAGATGAGTAACTAAAATATAAACTTACTTATAGTTAATGACCTTAAATGTGATTTACCTTTCTTTTTCATTGAACCCAAGTGATTATCTGAATTGAACCAAAATATAGAACTCTACAAATTTAGGGTGAGTTTAGATAGACGGTAGATTTAGTTACAGTTAGGGTAAAAAATAGCTATAATGGTGAAATTAGATATTATAATATGAGACAAAAAATAAGCTAAACACACTGTATCATACCCCACCGTCCATCCAAACTCACCTTTGACTCTAAATATCATTATAACCCAAAAATATTAAAATAAAACATAATACAATATTATGTAAAAAAATAATATGAAAATGATACTAATAAATTAAGGTTTAATTGAATGATAAACTCTTAAAAGAAATTATTTGTTTAACTATTTAAATATATTTTTTCAAACTATAAACTTTCATTATTTAAAAACAGATACTCAATTAAATTGTGACATGTGTCATATTTATTTATTTAAAATTCTTTTACCGTCCATCAATTCCGAGCGATAATTTATGCACAAATCGTATAACCCATTCTAACCCAATACTGTCTATATAAAAAAAATAAAATCAAAACACGATCCCTCGTCTCTCTCCTTTGTATCTCCCTCCAATCGTGCCGCCTCACTCGTTTCTCACGTGACTCTTCAGTCTCCCTCTCCATATATTCGCAAACAAGCTCTCTTCCTCTCAATCAATCCTCAAAATAACTGCGAAAGAAAAAACCTCTGCTTTTTTCACTTTTCCTTTTATCGTTTCTCCTTTTTGCGGTGAAAATGGCAGAGCCTGCAACAGCAACACAAGCAGCAGCACCAGCAGTGGCTCTGCTGAAAGATGAGCTCGACATTGTTATACCAACCATAAGGAACTTGGACTTTCTTGAGATGTGGAGGCCATTCTTTCAGCCTTACCATCTCATCATTGTTCAAGATGGTGATCCTTCAAAGACCATCAAGGTCCCTGAGGGCTTTGACTATGAGCTTTACAACAGGAACGATATTAACAGGATCCTCGGTCCTAAGGCTTCTTGCATTTCCTTCAAGGACTCTGCTTGTCGTTGCTTTGGTTACATGGTATCCAAGAAGAAGTATATCTTCACCATTGACGACGACTGCTTTGTAAGTTTCTTTTTGTTTTTTCAATTTTATTGTGGTGTTTCAGAATCTGGGGTTTCCTTATTTTAGTCAAATTTTGGATCTTTACATTGTATTGTTTGGAAATTTGAGTGCTTTTATTTTTTTTCTTGATTTAAATTGAATTCCTGTGATGTTTTAGTACCTTGGTTTTTGTTATTATGGTCAAAAGTTGAATCCTTTGATTGTTTTGATGGGAGACTTGGACACTTTGGTAGTTTGGTTTAATCTCCTCTTTCCCCCTCAATTTATGTTGACATATTCGTAGCAAATGAGAAATCGAATTCTGCTTGCTTCAGATTTACTTTGAAAGCCTTTCAGATCATGCAATCTACATAGTTGAAATTCAATTTCAAATACTACAGTAATTTATAGCGCAATCAATTTATATATTACAATTCCTTCCCGAATCTGGATTTGAGTTCTGCATTGTCTGATATGCTTGCCAGATCTTCAGAGTCTGAGATGATTTATGCATTTCTTTTCCTATTATTATGTTGTTTATATTGCAGTGTGGAGAGTCAGTTTTTCTTTTATTAGCTTCTTTTTACTTTATTTATTTATTTTTTGCAGTTGGTTATAGAATTCAAATTACTTTCACATGCTATGCATCTCTAGCAGCTTTGTACCTGCCTAATCATGGAAATATACCTTTCAATTGATAAGTAATTGGTTGGACTGGAATCTACAGATATGAGATTCAAAAATCTTGGATGATTGTATCTGTTTGTGTTATTGTATATTCCTGCTAAATCTACAGGTTCAGATCTGTATAGTTGATTTATATTCTGAGTGATGATTATGTGAGGAATCGCTTTTGTACTTCATCTATTAGTTTTAACAATATGGGTTCAATGTATGATTGGGGGCTCGTTTGTCTCTTTCAGAATATAAGAATATTGACAACCCTGACCAAACCATGGATCCTTTTTTGTTTATGATCAGGTTGCTAAGGACCCATCTGGCAAAGCGATCAATGCACTTGAGCAGCACATCAAGAATCTGCTATCACCATCCACTCCCTTCTTCTTCAACACCTTGTATGACCCTTTCCGAGAGGGTGCAGATTTTGTCCGTGGATACCCATTTAGTCTTCGCGAGGGCGTTCCAACTGCTGCTTCTCATGGACTTTGGCTAAACATCCCGGATTATGATGCTCCAACCCAACTGGTGAAGCCTCTTGAGAGGAACACTAGGTATGTATGATCTGTTTTTGTCAAAATGTTCCGAAGATTATCTTCGAGTCATTAGTGATTAATTGATTGATAATGCTCATTATAAATCAGGTATGTGGATGCGGTTCTTACAATTCCAAAGGGCACCTTGTTCCCCATGTGTGGTATGAATTTGGCTTTCAACCGTGAGCTGATTGGCCCTGCCATGTACTTTGGACTCATGGGCGATGGGCAGCCAATTGGACGTTACGACGACATGTGGGCTGGCTGGTGCACCAAGGTACGTTTTTGTATCACAATTTACTTTCTTCTCCTTACAATGTATTTCAGAATCCGAAAGAAATCTCAATGGCCTCACTGGTTCGATGATTGTTTAGGTGATATGTGACCATTTGGGATTGGGAGTCAAAACAGGTCTACCTTACATCTTTCACAGCAAAGCAAGCAACCCATTTGTAAACCTAAGGAAAGAGTACAAGGGTATTTATTGGCAGGAAGAGATCATCCCATTCTTCCAACAAGCTGTCCTTCCAAAAGACTGCACCACTGTTCCAAAGTGCTATATTGAACTGGCAAAACAGGTGAAGGAAAAGCTTAGCAAAGTTGATCCCTACTTTGACAAGCTGGCTGATGCCATGGTCACATGGATTGAAGCCTGGGATGAGCTCAACCCGATTGGACCTGTACCAAATGGCAAAGCAGCTTAGAAAATTTTCAAAAAGATGCAGACGCCATAGAATGAAATCTTGGAATGTGCTTTTTAACTTGAACACTGATCATTGGCAAAGCAAAGTTGAAATACCCCATTAGCTACAGTTAAAGAAATAATGATAGTTTTTTTTGGTCACAAATAATGATTGTTTTTTTTTTCATTGTATCTTTATTTATCTTCTTCATCGCTATGTTTCGGCGGGATGTTATTTAATGTAATTTTATTAACTATACGTTATGAAATTACAATCCATTTCATAGTAAAAGTCATTCCTTTGAATACGGAAGTGTGGGTCAAATCCCTTCATTACTAAACCTTAACATCAATGGATGATATATTTTGGAGGGTAAATTAATTAAATATGTCAGTTTTTTTTTTTAATTTAGAGCAATAAATCATTTTTGTAGGGAAAGGAAAAATGTGTCTAACTAGGCGCACTTTCCTCTAACGGTTAATTTCAATGACTTTTTGAATGTTGGCGGGTAACGGTAAAAAAATTTAAACAGCCCCAATGGTCAATCTCTTTTTTTCTATAAATACCATGCAATTTTATTTATTTTTCACTCAAATCCATCTATTTTTAATCTCTCAACTTTCTCAAGTTTTGTTCTAAACTTTTTTATATGCTTGTTTAAAAATATTATTATTTTTAATGATTTCGTATTTTATTTGTTCCGATTAAATTTTTACGAATGACCACCTCTTTGATTCATTTTGACAAGCACATTTTCACCGCTCAAGCGATAATGGTAAGATATTTTTAATTAAGTTAAATTTAAAGTTTTTTTATTTTTTAAAATATTTTAAATTAATTTTTTTCTATATAAATAGACAGTTGATCGTGTTTTGGAGGGGACAACTTGTCAAAGGGCCCAAACATTGAAATTTGTGTTACTTGCAAGACGCGAGATTCTTGCATACGTCTCGTATGCTCGGGGGCTGCAAACTCGATCCTACACTCATTAGCGTGTTGGTGGAAAGATGAAGGCTCTAAACACACACTTTTTATCTTTCATGCGATGAGTGTACAATCACACTCGAGGACGTAGCTTTATAACTCGATTTACCCAGTGATGGGCCAACCGTCATGAAGTCAACGGTTGTTTCGGTAAAGAGGACCTTTGCGAGGTATTTTTGGGAGGTCCTGAACAAGTTTCAAGGTGGTCGGATAGAGATGAAGTGATTGGAAACCAATTTCAAAGAGCTTCCTCCAAACGTGACCGACGTTGTCAAAGAACAATACACCCGAGCATTCATCCTAAGGTTAATCGGGAGTATTTTAAAGTCCGATAAATCTCAAAATTGGTACACATAAGGTGGCTACTACACCTAGCCAACTTTAGAGAATACAAGCGACTGAGTTGGGGATTAACTATGTTGGCCATGTTGTATCGAGAGTTGTGTTGGGCGACAGAATCAAATAAGATGTCAATTAGTGGTTGCCTACTCATGCCTACTCATGCTACAATGGTTGGTTTGGTGACGACTACCATTTTTACGTCCCTAAGTGAACAACCCACTTATGTTCCCATTGGTGATAAGGTATTATATGTTCGAACTAACATATTGCTTGTACAAGTGGAATCATGGGCCGAGTTACCTGGGACGACCCGAACAGCTCAAAGATATCAGGTTGTTCTTAAATCAATGCTCGGAAGCCGAGGTTAGTTAGTTATTCTTTCTAACCTATAATGATTATGCAATGATTTGTAAAATAAAATTTCGTGCATAATGGAATTTACAATTGTGCATTGCAGTTTGAATGGATGTCATTCATCAAACCCCATATCATAGAATGCGTCCTATTGAAATATTTGGCCAATCAGAGTATGTAGGACACGGAAGCACTACACAATTGGACTTGCGGGGGAAGAATGACGAGAATTAGTGAGACATTCACAAGAAGTACATTGATGTTTGAGATCGTAGGGTGAAATTCTTACCCATTTGCAAACAATTTTTCTCATTGGATACGACAATTTTTTGGAGTACATGATGTGGTTTAGAGTCACCAACAAGATGTATCTATTATCGGTGGTAGCGAAGAGTAGGTAACTTCATCAAAAGAGGCAATGAAGACTGCCATAGTAGCTTAGGTCTGGACGTAATCGCACGATAGGTTTGTCATCGATTCCGACTGAACAAGTGTCGCCTATGTCTACGCCATATCCCGATCAATTCACTCCACTTATTCATGGTCATTTTACTAACCTTGTGTTTTTTCTACAATTACCACACTACACACCACAACATATCCCTTTTTCTACCCCTCCCACAGGTACATATTTTGAAGCACCAATGTCCCTCACATTCTACACTCTCATGCTGACATTGATGCCGACACAAATGTTGAGCTAGATGCCGATACATGTACCGTCACCGATGTCAACACTAGTCTAGTCATCGATGCCAGTGTTGATGCCCAGGTCAATATCGATGTATCCAAGTTTTGTGACACCATACACATATGCATTGATAGTGTCACAAACACCTACCGCATCATTAGTTTATCGAGGTCAGTCATCGATGCAACCATATTATCATGGAGTGGAGGATACATAATGGGAGGCTAGGACAGCACTGCACTTGAGCACTAAGAAAGAAGATGGAGATGGAGATGAAGACAAATACAATGGTGGAGACGAAAATGAGCACAAGAGTGGAGGTGAAGACGAAGAAGATGAAGATGACGGTGACGATCAAATGGATGAGCTGGTAGTACTAGTTCTACACAGAAATCCTGCTCACACCTGTATGCCACCGCCCTGCAATACACATTCAACTTGACGATGCCGATGATGTATTTTTTATTTATCTATTTCAATATAAATCTAGATAACATCAATAAAGAAATGATAAATTTTGGTTGTAACTCATATTTGTCTTTGTTACATTTTAACGTAAGTTATACGTAAGTTAAAAAGAAAGAACAAATTTGCGACACCAAAATAATGGAAGCATTGTAATCAATTTTATATCCTCGAAAAAAAAAGAATGTTAGCGACGTTGAGGCCCCAACCCCCTCAGCGCAGAACATGTTACCTTCGTATGCCCTGAGTTTCTATGGTACCCGCATAACGTTTTTTAACTATCCCTCTCCCGAATATCCATATTGGTGCGTATTCATGTGACCTTTTGGGATGCGATATAGGTTCATGTTTGGTGCCAACTCGTATGGCACCCTGGACAGTAACACCCCTTACCCGTATCCGACATTAGGACAGGGTTTGAAGCGTTATCGGACTTAAACATTCACAAACATGCAAAACCGGGCCATAAAATTTCATTTAAATTAAAAACATTCAATCACATGCGTAATGTCCCTTACACGAGCTACCGAGGCTCTAAACATGCATTAAAGGCGATCTGGGACTAAATCAAGAACTTTAAAAAATTTTGGGGAAACTTAGAAAAAATTTCCTGAAACAGGGTCACACGTCCGTGTAGACACAGGGACACGCCCGTGTGTCTCCAACATGCCCGTGTCCTCAGGCCATGCAACTCTCTGTTTATCACATCAGCAAAACAAATTGAACTACACGGCCAAGCCACATGCTCGTGTGCTAGGCCGTGTCCTCCACACGATTGAGACACATGGCCGTGTCTCTACTCGTGTGACTAGTACTTAGGCTATTTTCCAAGCCTTCATGTTTTCCATAAACCCTTACAACCTTGTACACATCAAACTCACAACTCATGGCATCATTTTAGTGATTAAACACCTTTATAAGACACATTCAACATTAGCTCGTCATTATACATATGTTTCACCTACTCATGATAAACTAGTCTAGCCACATTATTACACATTCATTTGACCTTGTCATCTCATTAGTCATGTGACACCCCTAATTTGACCCTAGTCGGAAAGTGGTTTTGGGACCACAAAAACCGAGTCACAAAAATAATTGATTGTTATATTCTATGCTTAATATTTATGAATAAGTATGTGTGAAAATTTCATGCTTTAAATTTTGTCATATGGATGTGAAATAAATAAAAAGGGGCTTATGTGAGAAATCTTGAAAATGTCATAGGTTAATTGGAAGTGGCTAAAAATTGCATGGTTTGAAGCATGAGGGACTTGCATGTCAAACATTCCTTTTCTTGGTAGTGGACGGCAATGATGGGCATGAATGACACATTTTGGCATTTTGTGCTTTGTATGTTAGTAAATAATGTTAATAATATATTTGTTTATATTAAATAAAATGGTTTCATAAAATAAAATAATAAAAGTTAATGAAATAAATGAATAAAACATGTTTGAGGTGAAAATAACAAGGCCATTTTTCTTCTTCTTCTTGCCGTGAGTTGAGAAAGAAAATAGAAACCTTTGAGCTTAGGGCATTCGGCAAAAGAAGGCTTCAAATAAGGTAAGGTTCATGTTATTTTCTTTGAAAAGTTGTGAATTTCGGTTGGTTTTGAAGCTTGCAACAAGACCCATGTGAAAATTTTTGTGTTCATGAAGCATGTAGCAATCGGTCATGAGCTTAATGGGGTATGTTTTGTATGTTTGATGATTTTGGGAGGATAATTGATTCTAGTTGAGTATGAACAAACTAAATGTGCTTGATGGCTCAAATGAGCTTGGAAAGTTGGCCAATGTTGTTTAAGTTCATGAATTAGGGCATAATTTCATTCGGCCATGGAAATTGAGCATGGAAAAAAAAAATCTGGTGTGGGATATATGAAGCTGAAAATTTAGTTTGAAGTGTGGTAATTGTGTTAAAGATGAACATTAAACCTTAAAGCATGATTTAGTTTAACCAAGGGAGAACTTGTATATTTGTAGGAGGGCATGTTTGAACGTGTATTGATAATTGATTTTGAAGGTTCGGCTTTATGCCTTGATAGTTGGTTTTGAAGTATATGATGTCCTGGTATAAATATATGTGCATTCGGTTACTTTCATAACATGCATTTAAAGTGTCCTTTGGATGCAATTGCTTATGCACTTGAGGGGATATGAGTTAATTTTCTTTATGGCAAATTTGGATAAGAAGCTAACTAATAATATGCTAAGGTAGTCATGTGGATAATCGGCTTTGTGAATATTATTAAAGGTGTAATTAGTTATATGCATAGGTCATCGGAAAAATTGACCACATAACTAGTATATGTATATAAGTTTACATGGTGATACCTAGGAAAATGTATTTGGGATGGTTTTATGAAATACCGAATGTGTGCAGATGTATCGAGGTGTTGCCTTATGTATGAGTTTCATTGAGAAGATTTACCTTGTTGTTTTTAATGATATAACAAGGTGATTAAAATAGTTTAAATTTTGTTAATTAAGCTCAAGAGCATAGAGGGGCAATTTTGGATAAAGAGAAAGTAAAAGAATAGCCGTGGATATCTAGTCGTCGACCACTTCCGAGGTAAGTTTTAAGTGATTAAACGTTGAGTAAATTCAATCATAATAGGACATGATGAGTTGATTTAATAAGATATGATGTGGCCATGATATGTTCTAAGCTCAAATGGTAAGTTCTTAAGTGTTTGAGCTTGGGAATTTAAGTGTAAATTGAAATAGTCTGCTTAGGACAGCAGCAGTAACGT
Source organism: Gossypium arboreum (assembly GCF_025698485.1). Lineage (NCBI taxonomy): Eukaryota > Viridiplantae > Streptophyta > Magnoliopsida > Malvales > Malvaceae > Gossypium > Gossypium arboreum. Next base: position 49,682,158 of record NC_069076.1, read on the forward strand.
GACTTTAGAAAATCACCATAAATTTATGGACTTGAATTAGAGGCTGAATGAAACATGAAATTAAAGCTTAATGAGTCTAGTTTCTTATAAAAGAAACCGTGTAAGCAAAGGAATTTCCGATAATGAGATATTTAAAGTTGTGTGAGACAGTGCAGAATGACACTGTAATCCTCTGTTCTGTTTTTAGAAAATCATTATAAATTGTACAAAAATTTTTAAAAGACAAAATTTATATTCTAGATGCCTTAGTGAGTCTAGTTTCAAATGAAATAAACTAGAACATATTTTAATTTTTACAATGATAAATTTGATTCAGTAGTGAAGAGTGGTCAGCATAGTCAAACGGTGAAATAGGGGAAACTTTAAGAAAAATCTGGCATTGATTGGCCAAACCAAAAATTCTGAAAATTTGTTGGATAAAATATGTATGAGTCTATTTTCAGGGAAAATTAACGGTACTTCATTTGGAATTTCGTAGCTCCATTTACGAATAATTTAATGACTGTTGCTCAGGAAAAACAGCTTGTGCTGAATTTGTGATTATGTTGTAAACATTAATAAAACTATTTGAGTTGCTTATAAGCTATCGATTAAATATTGGTAATCAAAGTACCAAATCCGTATTAAAGTGAAGCTGTAAGCCATAAATGACTAGTATACCTAGTCAATTTTGTTATGATGAAATTGATGTACAAGATATGTATATGTGATAAGGCCGAATGGCCAATGTGATGAATGTGAAAGTGTATATATGTGATAAGGCCGAGTGGCCAACGTGATGAATGTGAAAGTGTGTATATGTGATAAGGCCTAATGGCCGATGTGATGAATGTGAAAGTGTATATATGTGATAAGGCCGAGTGGCCAATGTGATGAATGTGAAAGTGTATATATGTGATAAGGCCGAATGGCCAATGTGATGAATGTGAAAGTGTATATATGTGATAAGGCCGGGTGGCCAACGTGATGAATGTGAAAGTGTGTATATGTGATAAGGCCTAATGGCCGATGTGATGAATGTGAAAGTGTATATATGTGATAAGGCTGAATGGCCAATGTGATGAATGTGAAAGTGTATATATGTGATAAGGCCGAGTGGCCAACGTGATGAATGTGAAAGTGTATATATGTGATAAGGCCGAATGGCCAATGTGATGAATGTGAAAGTGTATATATGAGATAAGACCTAATGGCCGATGTGATGGATGTGAAGGTGTATATATGTGATAAGGCCGAATGGCCAATGTGATGGATGTGAAAGTGTATAAATATGATAAGTCCCGAAGGGCATTTGTGTCAGTACTATATCCGGGTTAAAACCCCGCAGGCTTTATGCGAGAATATTATCCTGATTAATGTCCATAGGCTTCGTGCTCGTACTATATCCGAGCTTTAAAGACCCGACGGCTAAATGCTAGGATTCAAGTAAGACTTTGATATTGAGTATCTGCAATAAGTTACCATCAAATAAGTATTATGTATTTAAGATGTTCAGGTACGTATTACTTACTCATCGGTGGAGTGATTTCGAGGTGAATTATCAGTATCAAAGAGGTAGGTAAATGTGATTAATATTATAACTCCAAATAGGAGAATGATCTAATTGGTAATGGTATGCTTGTATAATGAAGTATGTGATGAAATATTCTTATGTATTAGTGCATATTCGCCCAAAAGCCTTATGATTTGAGTATGGGTTGGGTTCAACTAGATGTGCCAAGACAAGGTAAGGATTATGTTTTGTAAGCTTACGATATGTGATAAGGAATATGTTTGGTTCTTTATGTGCCTACGGTAATTTAGTACTTGTCATGTTGAAATACTTAAAATATGGATGTGATTATGAACAAGTGGAAAGGATTATTGAAAGTTGAAAATTGATGAAGAATGTGCTTTGGAAATATTTGACCATCTAGGTCATTATTATTCAAAAGTATATATGTGACAGCCAAGTGATGCGTTTATTGATATTATAGTTCGAGATGAAGCTCTAGATTAACTTCATCGAACAGTTGAAATGAATGACCAATAATAGTGAATGAGAACACTTTGTTTTGCTTAAAACTTACTAAGCTTACAAAAGCTTACTCTGTTCGATCATGTTTTGGTTTATAGGTTGTGGATTCTGACTACCAGTTCGGGGATCATCAGCACTTCGTCACACTATTTACCATTACGGCAACTATGTAATTAGACTTAGCTTATGGCATGTATAGGATAGATAATATGGTAGAATGATATTTTGACTATTGTATATAAGCCATATGAAAATGGCATCTTTTGAATGTTTACTTATAGAAGTTTACATTTTATCCCTGGCTGTGTTTAGTGTTTATCCAAATGAATGATCTAAAAAAAAAGTTTTACCGTTCTGTCATGAGTTACAAGTCCGGTAATGCCCCTTACTTATTCCGGCAACGGTTACGGGATAGGGGTGTTACAAGTCACTTATACCATTAAACTATGGTTACTAACTTATACATCAAACATCCATGTTCAAGGCATTATCATCTTATTACCATATTACACGTTTAATTCATGGTCATGACCACCTCGATTGGTCATAAAACATGCATTCAACACACATGACATATTACCAACCATGCATGGCAAACAAACATATTCATATCATCATATCATATGCATTAAAACGTAACATGATTAGCTAGACTTGCAAACGATAATCAATATGAGCCACCTCTTATGGTCATATACAATAGATTGATATAGGCTAATACATTTAGCCAAATCATAATAACACATGTCATAGAACTAGGTCCCTATACATGCCACTCATGTAACACCCCGAACCCGAGACCATCGCCGGTGTCGGACACGAGGGGTTAACAAGCCAAATCCACATATTTCGCCCACCAATTGACATTTCCAGTCAGGCTGGAAAACTGCGTCACCGTCGCCTTAAAAATCATATCTCAAGTTTCAAAACTCAGAAACTGGTTTCGTAAATTTTCCCTGAATTTAGACTCATATATCCATCCATGGATTTATTTCTAGAATTTTTGGTCGGGCCAATTGGTACAGTTTATTAGTTAAAGTCACCCATGTTACAGGGATCGACTGCTCTGACCTCCGCGCGTTACAACTTGAATATCTCTCTGTACAGGGCTTTAATACTGGTTCCGTTTGTTTCTAATGAAACTAGACTCAAAATGGAATCTGAAAATATAAGGCATGCCTCCTAATTATTTCTGGATAATTTATAGTAAATTTTTAAAGTTGCGACAGGGGACCCAGAAACCGTTCTGGCCCTGTCTCACGAAAGCTTTAATATCTCTTAACATGTGACTCCTATGACCGTTTCGTTTCTTCCATATGAAAGTAGACTCATCAAGGTTCATTTACATAGCTTATTCACTATTTAATACCATTCCTACAAATTTTGGTGATTTTTCACATTCACGTCACTGCAGCTGGCAGCATCTGTTTTAAGGTAGGTCTTACCTATTTTGTAGTCTCCATGAACCAACTAGTCTTGCCATACATAGGTTCACATATGATCATTTTAACCATACCAATGGCTGATCATGTGACCAACACTCCCATTTCCAATCCATAATCACATCATGACACCATATATATATATATATACAAACCGCAAATAGTCTAAGTTCAGTACTTCACTTTTACGAGCCATTTTCGCATGGCCGTACACATATACATCACAACACAATTGAACCGACAAGGGTAGTCCTATACATGCCATTTCAAAGTTCAACCAAAATTATACCAAAATGGAGGCTTTGATAGTGTAGATGACTTTGACTTTAATGATCCCGAATCCGATTGCTATCGAGCAAAATCTATAAAACAGAGAGCCAAAGCTACGGGTAAGCATTTTTATGCTTAGTAAGTCTCAAGGAATAAAATCAGCTTTAATTAAAGCAATACATTCACATAGCCAAATGCATCATTTCATTAATACACATTCACATAATCATTCTTACTTCACACTTCATCATTATATACTTTCACGGTATCAACCAATTCAATAGCTGAAATTGTTAGTCGATTGAGCGAATGTTGCTCAAGCATGTCGACTTTTCCAATGCACATATAATCATACCTTATTCTTTGGGCTTTTCGAGCGTACTAATGGAATTTATTACAGCAGCCAACACTCACCTCCAGCCCAAGCTTCTTGAATACAACCGGATATAACCACACGCACGAATGCCTTGGTCTTAGCCGGATAGAACGACTCGCACGAATGCCTTGGTCTTAGCCGGATGTAGCCACTAGCACAATTGCCTTGGTCTTAACCCGGATATAATTTCCAGCATAAATGTCTTGGGACTTAGCCGGATATCATTCAATTGCTCATGCACACATACATCAATAATCATTAGACATTCATGTTTCATTTTCGTTACTAAGGCTCAAACACAAAGGTAATCACTAGCATAATCGCCCGGGACTTAGCCCGGGTATCATTCAAATACTCATACACACATAAATCGATAATCATTACACATCCATATTTCATTTCACATAATTCAAGTAGGGTCACTTCTTGAGGACTTACCTCGGATGTTGTCGAACGACTTTTACGGCTATTCGATCACTTTTCCTTCCCTTGTCCAATTGTGGCCCTCTAAGCTCTTGAGCTAATTCAAACAAATTCAATTTATTAAAACCTCATTATGCTAGCTTATGGCGAATATGACAAGGAGTTTAAATGGTCATATGGCCACCCTTTAGCTTGAATACACAATGGTCATGCACATTTTATACTACATCAAGCAATTCAATACAATTCATTCAAGCATCAAGGAAAAGCTAAGGCCATCAATAGGCTACCTAAGGCCGAATATACTTAGTCATACTTGCACCAATTCAACAATAAATTCCAAGATTTCCACATCATATGTGTACTAGGCGAATGTACTTGCAATTTCACAAGCATTCTTCAACATTTTCTTCTTTAAACAAACATATTCATCACTTACTTCATAACCAAAACATCATGTGCAAACATATATATACATATATGTGCATGGCCGAATTTCAAGGTGTCCCTAGCCATCCAAAACACAAATTTTAACTAACATGCAAGAAGCATGAACCATGCTCATGAATGCATCATGGCCGAATACATCACAATCATGCCCCTTTCAACTTCAATCATGGTTAAACAAAAGAAAACTCAATGTCTTACTCAAGATGGCTACAAAGAAATTTCAAGAGTAGACAATCCATCATTGCATGCATCATCATCAAGCTTCACACTTAGCATGCAATGGCTTTATCACAATATCAACTTTGACCAAATACCACTTCCATGGCATAACAAGGATTTGAACCATGGCTAACATGAACATCAAGTTGGCAACTAAAACATGCATGAATCTCATGACACAACCTCATACATACCTTAATCTTGGTGCAAGTTTAGCCAAATCTCCTTCTAGATCTCTTCTAAACAAATAAAATGAAGCAAAAATCTCTTCTTCCCCTTAGTTTTGGCTCAAAGAAAGGATGAACAAATTTTTTCTTTCTTCCTTTACAACTCACGGCAATGGGGAGATACCACACTCACACACACATTTTTTTTCATTCTTTTCTTACCCATGCTTATTTGTTTATTATTTCTCCCTAATGCCCAACAAAACATGTTTCATGACATGTTTAGCCCATATTTCTTGGTCATGGCCGCCACCACCTATAAAAGGGGAATTTGACATGCAAGTCCATTGTTTTGCATGCATGCTTTAATTAGTCATCACACATTTCCCTATCGTACTTTCAAAGTTCACTACTAAGTCCTTTCTAGTGAAATTCACCTTTATAACACTAAATCAATCATCAAAATTGTCATACATGAGCATACACATATTATAGGCATCAAAATAAATTTTAAATTATTTTTATGCCTCGGTTTTGTGGTCCCGAAACCACATTCGACTAGGGTCAATTTTGGGTGTCACAACTCTCCCCACTTAAGAAATTTTCGTCCCCAAAATCTTACCGTAAATAGGGTTGGGTATCACTCTTTCATAGAGTTCTCGGTTTCCCAAGTAGCTTCTTCTATCCCGTGCTTGAGCCATAACACCTTCACTAGCGGAACCCGCTTGTTTCGCAACTCTTTCACTTCCCATGATAGGATACGAATCGGTTCTTCCTCATAACTCATATTGGCTTGAATTTCAACCGATGGACTAATCACGTGCGATGGATCGGATCTATAGCGTCAAGCATCGAAACATGAAAGACATCGTGAACCTTTTCGAGTTCGGGGGCAAAATCAAACGATATGCCATCGGACCAACTCGCTCGGATATCTCATATGGCCCAATGAACCTCGGCTCAACTTGCCCTTACGGCCAAATCGAGTATCTTTTTCCAAGGCGATACCTTGAGAAACACTTTATCTCCCACCGATACTCGATGTCCTTACGCTTCAGATCCGCGCACGACGACTCGACGATCGGAGGCTATCTTCGACTTTCACGGATTACTTTCACTTTCTGCTCAGCATCTCTAATCAAATCCACCCGAAAATCTTACTTTCACCGAGCTCGGTCCAAAACAATGGTGTACGACATTTACGACCGTACAAAGCCTCGTAGGGTGCCATCTTAATACTTGATTGAAAGTTGTTGTTGTAAGCGAATTCAATCAACGGCAAATACCGCTCCCATGAACCACTAAACTCGAGGACGCAACATCTCAACATATCCTCAAGTATCCGAATTATCCGCCGGATTGACCATCGGTTTGGGGGTGAAAGGCGGTCTGAAATGCAACTTGGTACCCAAAGCTTCTTGCAACTTTTTCCAAAATCGCGAGGTAAATCTCGGATCTCTATCCGACACGATGGAAATAGGCACCCGTGCAATCTCACAATCTGAGAACGTACAATTCGGCTAATTTGTCCATTGAAAAATCCGTGACGTCACGGGACAAAGTGAGCCGACTTAGTCAATCTATCTACCACGACCCAAATCGCATCCTTCTTACTCACGACAATGGCGGTCCGGATACAAAGTCCATTGTGACTCGATCCCATTTCCACTCGGGTATCGTGATTGGTCAAGTAATCTCAAGGCACTTGATGTTCCACTTTCACTTGTTGACATATTAAACATCTCAAACAAAGTCGGAGATGTCTCGTTTCATACCATGCCACCAAAATCGATGTTTCAAATCGTTGTACATCTTCGTACTCCGGGTGGATTGCCATTCGGCTACAATGGGCTTCATTCGAATTATCGAAATGAGTTCAATTATTTGGAACACACAGACGACTTTTGAACCTCAAACAATCGTCATCATCGATTTGAAACTCCGAGTCCTTGTTCGAACACACTCACCCGTTTTGCGACCAACTCGTCGTCGACTTTCGAGCTTCTCGAATTTGATGCATCAATAGTGGTTTGGCTTTCAATTCAGCTACTAACACACCGTCGGATCGAATGCACAAGTGCACATTCGTCGTCGTAAAGTGAATAATGATTTACGACTCAAGGCATCCGCAACCACATTCGCCTTTCCGGTGATAGTCAATGACCACTCATAATCCTTTAACAACTCGAGCCAACGTCTTTGTCGCAGATTTAAGTCTCTTTGGGTCATCAAATATTTGAGACTTTTGTGATCCGAGTACACATGGCACTTCTCACCAAATAAGTAATGTCGCCAAATCTTTAAGGCGAATACGATGGCGACTAATTCGAGATCATGGGTTGGATAATTTTCTCGTGTGGCTTTAATTGCCTCGACGCATAGGCCACAACTCGACCTTCTTGCATCAATACGGAACCTAACCCAAGGAGGAGGCGCCACTATAGATGACAAACTCTTTGCCGATTCGGGTTGCACTAGAATTGGGGCTCCGTCAAATAAGTTTTCGTTGATCGAAACTTTTCGACATTTCTCCGTCCATTCGAACTTAACATCCTTTTGGAGTAGCCGTCATCGGCGTGGCTATCGTTGAGAAACCTTTACAAATCGTCGGTAATAACAAGCAAGCCCCAAAAAGCTCGAACCTCATTAATATTTCTGAGGCTTCCAATTAAGTATGGCTGAAATTTTATTCGGTCGACTCGAATACCCGATCTGAGATACCACATGACCCAAGAAGCTAACCTCTCTTAACCGTAACTCACACTTGCTGAACTTAGCATATAATTGCTTATCCGTAAAATTTGCAAAGACTAACCTCGGTGTTCAAAGATGTTCGGTCTCATTTCTTGAATAGACCAAGATGTCATCAATGAACACGACTACAAATCGATCCAAATATGGTCCGAAGATCCGATTCATTAAATCCATAAATACCGCAGGGCATTAGTAAGCCCAAACGGCATCACTAGGAACTCATAGTGACCATATCTCGCTCAAGGCGGTCTTGGGCACGTCCGAATCTCGGATTCGCAATTGATAATAGCCCGATCTCAAATCTATTTTCGAGAACACCGAGGCTCCTTCAGTTGATCGAACAAGTCATCGATACGTGGTAACGGATATTTGTTCTTTATCGTCGCTTTATTAAGTCGACGATAGTCGATGCACTGTACCGCATGGTTCCATCCTTCTTTTCACAAACAACACCGGCGCACCCAAGGCGAAAAACTCGGCGAGCAAAACCTCTATCCACCAATTCTTGCAATCGAGCTTTCAACTCCTTTAATTCCGTTGGCGCCATACGATACGGAGCTATCGAAATTGGAGTGGTACCGGTACCAATTCGATGCCAAATTCTATTTCGAGCAAGTGGTAAACCCGCAATTCTTGAGGAAAACATCCGGTATTCACAAACCACGCACAGATTCGGGTTTCTTTTTCGATTCCTTGTCATCGAGCACGACGCAAGGTACGCTTCGCACCCTTTTCTTACATATTTCCGAGCCAACATTGCGATATTACGGTGGCAACCCTTTAAGTCCGTAGACTCAACCCGAATTATCTCGTTATTCGCGCACCTCAAATCGATAGTCTTGCTTTTGCAATTTACAACCGCATCGTGCATGGTCAACCAATCCAAACCAAGAATAACGTCGAATTCATCGAACGGCAAAAGCATCAAGTCCGCGGAAAACAAGAACCTCGGAACACTAGGGGACTTTTCTTGCACACTTTATTGACAAGCACGTAATGACCCAAGGGTTTGACACCGAATTACAAACTCAAGAGACTCAATAGGCAAAGTCTTATGGATGCTAAGGTTTTACATATATAAGAATGAGTAGAACCAGGTCAATCAAAGCAATCACATTAGTATTGAAAAGAGTGAAAGTACCGTAATGACATCCGGAGAGGCAAGCATCCTCGCGTGCGCGTATGGCATAAGTCCTAGCAGAGCCCGAGCCTCGGATCGATGGTAGCATCTCTAGATCCTCTCGACCGCCACTAACATTGCCCACATTTCTAGGTGGCCTACCTCGGCAAATGGTAGCACCCGGTTTCCACTCGACTTACATTTTGTTCAAACATCCTCGGGCAATCCTTCATAAAGTGGTCGGTCGATCCACACTTATAGCGAGAGCGATCACGGAACCAACAGCTCCCGAATGCCATTTGCCACAATGCGACACTCGCCCTCTCGGCGATCATTTCCACCATGGCGATCGAAGTGACTCGTGTGGTCACAGGGGTCGATCGCGTCCTCGTCTAGAAAAGCCCAAAGCGCCTCTAGACCGGCTCACATCATCTCGAAATCTCTTGATGCTGTTGAAGAGACTTTCCGAGGACCTCTTTCGAATTCTCCGGTTCCCACATCACTTTTTGTTTCTCCTTTCTAAGCTCTTGACTTTACAAGCTCGCTCAACAAGTACTACGAACTCTCGTATTTCGAGAATGCCAACGAACATCCTTATATCATCATTCAGCCCATCCTCAAGCGTTTACATAATAGCTTGGACGAAATGCATTCTCGCTGCATCGCTAAGCCTCACAAATTTTCGTTCAGAGTCGGTGAATCGACATAGAACCTTGCTTAAGATCAAGAAATTCCTTCGCTTTTGGTCGATGAATCTCGATCGATATACTTTTTTGAACTCGGTTTGAAAGAATTCCCAAGTCACTTGCTCTCTAGGCACCACAGAAGTCGAGTACTCCACCAATAGTAGGCGGAATCGCGTAGCAAGGAGATGGTACACTTTAGGCACTCATCGGTGTACAAGATAGCTCATCGAGCACCGGATAGTGTTGTCCAACCAAAATTCAGCTCGCTTCGGCATCATCATCATCCGTAGCTTTGAATTCAGTGGCCCCATATTTTGAATCCTATCGATTGGGGCTTACTTGACCTTATTTGGTCGATTCGGAGGTATTGTAGGTCTTGGGGTTGCATTTGTCGGGAATGGAGGTTGTGGAACAGTAGTGTTAGTTCGAATGTATTGGTTAAACCATTCATTCATCACACTATAAAAGGCTTGCCTAGCCTCATCATTCGGATTGTTGGCCATAGGTTGAGAGTCCGCCGGCTGTCCCTTGCGCGGGAGCAGGCGCCACACTCTCCACATCATCAGCTATCGCTCGGTTGGGATCGGGATCCATTACTATAAACAACACAAAGTCAAATTGTCAGAAATCACCACACTATCGATTCATCATTTAATGGCATGTATAGCTAGACCCCAAACACATCACGGTAGTCCTAGAATTGACTAAACCGTGGCTCTGATACCAATAAAATTGTAACACCCCGAACCCGATACCATCGCCGGTGTCGGACACGAGGGGTTAACAAGCCAAATCCACATATTTCGCCCACCAATTGACATTTCCAGTCAGGCTGGAAAACTGCATCATCGTCGCCTTAAAAATCATATCTGGAGTTTCAAAACTCGGAAACTGGTTTCATAAATTTTCCCTGAATTTAGACTCATATATCCATCCATGGATTTATTTCTAGAATTTTTGGTCGGGCCAATTGGTACAGTTTATTAGTTAAAGTCACCCATGTTACAGGGATCGACTGCTCTAACCTCCGCGCGTTACAACTTGAATATCTCTCTGTACAGGGCTTTAATACTGGTGCCGTTTGTTTCTAATGAAACTAGACTCAAAATGGAATCTGTACATATAAGGCATGACTCCTAATTATTTATGGATAATTTATAGTAAATTTTTAAAGTTGCGACAGGGGACCCAGAAATCGTTCTGGCCCTGTCTCACGAAAGCCTTAATATCTCTTAACATGTGACTCCTATGACCGTTTCGTTTCTTCCATATGAAAGTAGACTCATCAAGGTTCATTTACATAGCTTATTCACTATTTAATACCATTCCTACAAATTTTGGTGATTTTTCACATTCACGTCACTGCAGCTGGCAGCATCTGTTTTTAAGGTAGGTCTTACCTATTTTGTAGTCTCCATGAACCAGCTAGTCTTGCCATACATAGGTTCACATATGATCATTTTAACCATACCAATGGCTGATCATGTGACCAACACTCCCATTTCCAATCCATAATCACATCATGACACCATATATATATATATATACAAACCGCAAATAGTCTAAGTTCAGACTTCACTTTTACGAGCCATTTTCGCATGGCCGTACACATATACATCACAACACAATTGAACCGACAAGGGTAGTCCTATACATGCCATTTCAAAGTTCAACCAAAATTATACCAAAATGGAGGCTTTGATAGTGTAGATGACTTGACTTTAATGATCCCGAATCCGATTGCTATCGAGCAAAATCTATAAAACAGAGAGCCAAAGCTACGGGTAAGCATTTTTATGCTTAGTAAGTCTCAAGGAATAAAATCAGCTTTAATTAAAGCAATACATTCACATAGCCAAATGCATCATTTCATTAATACACATTCACATAATCATTCTTACTTCACACTTCATCATTATATACTTTCACGGTATCAACCAATTCAATAGCTGAAATTGTTAGTCGATTGAGCGAATGTTGCTCAAGCATGTCGACTTTTCCAATGCACATATAATCATACCTTATTCTTTGGGCTTTTCGAGCGTACTAATGGAATTTATTACAGCAGCCAACACTCACCTCCAGCCCAAGCTTCTTGAATACAACCGGATATAACCACGTGCACGAATGCCTTGGTCTTAGCCGGATAGAACGACTTCGCACGAATGCCTTGGTCTTAGCCGGATGTAGCCACTAGCACAATTGCCTTGGTCTTAACCGGATATAATTTCCAGCATAAATGTCTTGGGACTTAGCCGGATATCATTCAATTGCTCATGCACACATACATCAATAATCATTAGACATTCATGTTTCATTTTCGTTACTAAGGCTCAAACACAAAGGTAATCACTAGCATAATCGCCTTGGGACTTAGCTTTGGTATCATTCAAATACTCATACACACATAAATCGATAATCATTACACATCCATATTTCATTTCACATAATTCAAGTAGGGTCACTTCTTGAGGACTTACCTCGGATGTTGTCGAAGCGGCTTTTACGGCTATTCTATCACTTTTTCCTTCCCTTGTCCAATTGTGGCCCTCTAAGCTCTTGAGCTAATTCAAACAAATTCAATTTATTAAAACCTCATTATGCTAGCTTATGGCGAATATGACAAGGAGTTTAAATGGTCATATGGCCACCCTTTAGCTTGAATACACAATGGTCATGCACATTTTATACTACATCAAGCAATTCAATACAATTCATTCAAGCATCAAGGAAAAGCTAAGGCCATCAATAGGCTACCTAAGGCCGAATATACTTAGTCATACTTGCACCAATTCAACAATAAATTCCAAGATTTCCACATCATATGTGTACTAGGCCGAATGTACTTGCAATTTCACAAGCATTCTTCAACATTTTCTTCTTTAAACAAACATATTTATCACTTACTTCATAACCAAAACATCATGTGCAAACATATATATACATATATGTGCATGGCAATTTCAAGGTGTCCCTAGCCATCCAAAACACAAATTTTAACTAACATGCAAGAAGCATGAACCATGCTCATGAATGCATCATGGCGAATACATCACAATCATGCCCTTTCAACTTCAATCATGGTTAAACAAAAGAAAACTCAATGTCTTACTCAAGATGGCTACAAAGAAATTTCAAGAGTAGACAATCCATCATTGCATGCATCATCATCAAGCTTCACACTTAGCATGCAATGGCTTTATCACAATATCAACTTTGACCAAATACCACTTCCATGGCATAACAAGAATTTGAACCATGGCTAACATGAACATCAAGTTGGCAACTAAAACATGCATGAATCTCATGACACAACCTCATACATACCTTAATCTTGGTGCAAGTTTAGCCAAATCTCCTTCTAGATCTCTTCTAAACAAATAAAATGAAGCAAAAATCTCTTCTTCCCCTTAGTTTTGGCTCAAAGAAAGGATGAACAAATTTTTTCTTTCTTCCTTTACAACTCACGGCAATGGGGAGATACCACACTCACACACACATTTTTTTCATTCTTTTCTTACCCATGCTTATTTGTTTATTATTTCTCCCTAATGCCCAACAAAACATGTTTCATGACATGTTTAGCCCATATTTCTTGGTCATGGCCGCCACCACCTATAAAAGGGGAATTTGACATGCAAGTCCATTGTTTTGCATGCATGCTTTAATTAGTCATCACACATTTCCCTATCGTACTTTCAAAGTTCACTACTAAGTCCTTTCTAGTGAAATTCACCTTTATAACACTAAATCAATCATCAAAAAATGTCATACATGAGCATACACATATTATAGGCATCAAAATAAATTTTAAATTATTTTTATGCCTCGGTTTTGCGGTCCCGAAACCACATTCCGACTAGGGTCAATTTTGGGCTGTCACAACTCACTTGATATTTCTAACATACGTATCAATACTCCAAATGTGTTGGCTTGATAGTGTGATGCTGCATCTGACGATCTCCAACACCGAGCCGACCTAAGAACACTAAAAGAAATGGAAAGGAGGGAGTAATCTTTACGCTTAGTAAGCTCGCATGAAAAATAATAAGCAATGTATTAACATGCTATTTTTTAATTCCTCTCTATTTATTCAAAGTCCAGTTAAGTTGTTTTCTCGAGTCTCTGTCACTAAATTATTTATATCTGGAGCTATGGGACTCCAAATTGAGAACCACAAATTTTCCTAGAAACTAGACTCACATATCTTTTTATCATAAAATTTTCAGAAGTTTTAGTCTGGCCAATAAGTACAGTTTATTTTTTAAAGTTACCCCTTTTTTTCTGTCTGACAGTTCCAACTTCTCTTCACTACAAATTAATTATCTCATAGTACGGGACTTGGATGATGCTCCTGTCTATTTCCTTTGAAAATATACTCATTAAGGATTTCAAGCAAATAATTTATAACCCATGATTATTTTTGTACAATTTCTAGTGATTTTCCCAATTCGGAATAGGGGATTCCGAACTCATTCTGACTCTGTCTCACAAGAATTCAAATATCTCATAATATGAAATTCTTTTGCTTACAACGTTTCCTTTATATGAAAATAGATTCAATAAGCTATTATTTTATGTCTTATTCAACTTCTAATTCAATTTTCATCATTTTTGGTGATTTTTCAAAGTCACACAACTGCTGCTGTCCAAAACTGTTTTATTACTAAATTTCACTCTTTCATGTTTTCTTTGTAGTAACTTTCATTGTATCACTTACTCCATATCAATCTTGCCAAATTTAGATCACATATCGAGCACATTGCTCATAAGTTTACACACACGAACCTTCACTTATTCATCATATAGTCATGTTCATATGTATTTTCACTTAGTAAATTTCTTGTTGAACTTATTGGAAGGTGGCCTGTACATATTACCACCCTTATAACTGAAGCTCTCTGGTACGCATAGTAGCCTGCACTTAGTACTACACATGCGACCTAACAATCTGGTGCACGCAGTAGCCTGCACTTAGTACTACACATGTGATCGAAGCTATCAGGTACACATAGTAGCCTGCACTTAGTACTACACATGTGACCTAACAATCTGGTACACGTAGTAGCCTGCACTTAGTACTACACACGTGACCTAAAACTATCTTAAACACATAGTAGCCTGCACATAGTACTACACATGTATTCTCACAACGGATCATTTGTATCTTTTCTATTCCGAAGGCCCAATCTGGAAATTCTTCATTTTTCAACATTTTACTAATTCATTCTTAGTCAATTTCGATTCATAATTTACATCAAATGATCATTCTATAGGCAGATACATCTCATATAATAACAAAATATAATAACATAAAAAGAATTGATATATTATTTACATACAAACTTACCTTCCTTTTCATTCTTTTACAAGTTATCCAACCTAATAAAACATCACGTTATATCAAATTCTCAATATATTCAGCTATTATATAGCAAGCCATCAATAATTGAACCATCCAACATTTCATGTGCTACCAGTCATATATCATTGTTCTTATAATTTTTATATACCATTCTTTCATCACTTTTCAATATATTAAATCAGGCCATTCGTGCAATAATAATATAGAATTTTCAATTCAAGCATAGCATTGCAATATTATTGACACACGAACTTACCTCGAATGCGAGCACAACTATATATTCCGATTTAGTCCATAATCTCATTCATTTCCAATCTATACCCGAATCTCATTTTATTTGATCTATAATATCACATTTAGCTTACTCATTAGTCACATTATTCATATGGGTCCTAAAATCATATTTTTAGAAATTTACATTTTGACCCCTAAACTTTCACATATTTGCACTTTTTTCCCAAGGCTCGTAAGATGATTTTTATCCAATTTCCTTGCATTTTAAGCTTAGCCGAATCGTTTTCATAACTATAGCAGCCTCTAATTTCCACTAAATCACACTTTTATGACAAATTTTGTAACTTTTGTAAAACAGTCCTTTTTGACAATTTCACCGAAAATCACTTAGTAAAAGTCGTTTATTACACACCGAGCATTCATTTTCTACCATTAGACATCAAAACACATGCATGTCATCCATGAGTAAATTTTTAAACACAAATCCTAGCTCAAAATATGGGTAGAAATGAGTAGATCTTGTTACTAAGATTTAAAAAACGTAAAAATCATTAAAAACGGGGCTAGAATGGACTTACAATCCAGCTTGGAAGCTTGAAAAACCTTAGCTATTTCTTCTCGATGCAAGTTTTATCCATGGGGTAGAAGATGGACAAAAATTGGCTTTTAATTTTGTTTTTAATTCATTTTAATTATAGATTACCAAAATGCCCCTAACTTAAAAATATTCTATTTCACTCATTTCATGTATATTTTTGTCCAAAAAATTATCCAATGGTATAATTACCATTTATGAGCCTTCAATTTAAAATTTCATAACAATTAGACACTTCTAACATGTAGAACTAAACTTTTGCACTTTTTACAATTTAGTCCTTTTGACCAAATTGAGTGCCCAAACGTCAAAATTTTTGAACGAAATTTTCACAAAATCATCCCGTGAAATTGTAGACCATAAAAATATAATAAAAAAAATTTTACTGTGTCAGATTTGTGGTCCCGAAACTACTGTTCCAACTAGGCCCTAAATCGGGATGTTACATGGACACTGGCGGCTACATACTTTCATCTAGGACGAGTGGAAATTCAAGACTCTATACATTGTGTGTGTGTTTCTTGTCTGTACATCGTTGATGTAAGACGTGTACTCAATTCATAGGTTCCCACATACGACAATTATATATGCGCATAGGAATTGAAGTGCTTGGAACCTCCTACAATCGCAAGTCCCTCATGTTAGATCAACACGATATGATGCCCCTGACATGTCCTGGTCGAGCCTAGTGTGCTCCATGACCTAATAATTAGGTTCGACGCGAGTGGCACACTACGTACATATTGTTCACTCTCTCTGTATTTCGTCTAATTTCTTTTATGACATCCTCGCACAAAATACAGTCACTCACTATATATCCAACATACGTCGCCGTCCGTTTTTGAAATAAGGTAGCCAGGTGAAAGTACGTTTATTTGACAACTAAGGTTATCAACAAATGACACATCCCCTTTAATATGGAATTGATGCACTCAGCTAAGTTCGACATCATGTGCCCGTACCGTAGACCCCTGTCGTATGATTGTGTCCACTTTTCAAATGGTATGTTGGCTAGGTACACCACACCGTAGTTGTTGGTGGCATATGAGTTGTCCAACATTTTATGGAATCGATGTTGGACTAGCTCGTACCCTTCGAGAAAGGAAAACCTATGAATGCAAAGAATGAACGAAATATGGTATAACATGACTATGCAAATAGTGACAACTACATACCTATGTCAATGACTTGATCTAGCTCACTTTTCGAAGGTCATTTTGAGTGGTAGTTAGATCCAACATGTTGTATGAAGTACCTATGATGGGTGTGATCCCAAAGGCTACCTTGCCGCACAATAGCGGAAAAAATTTTTGTTCCCATGTTTGATATGACACATATGTTGGACTACGGGCAAACGCATCAGCACAATCTACTTAGGAAGAAATCTCAATCATTTGTCTTTTCTCCGAGAGTTATTGCAAACACAACCAAAAAAATCCTCCAATTACCATCATGGGTAACAATAATCAACAACTGATGTTGATACCTCCCATATAGCCAAGTGTCGTCAATTTGCACAAAAGACGCCATAAAGCTTCTCTACATTGGCTGAAGATCTAAAATAATGGATGGAATACTCTTTTCCTAGGGACATATGATCACAAAAGTACACTGGGTGCGTTTCCAAATTGGTTACAAAACCTGGTACGTACCCTCGCTGGCCCAACCAAAAGGAGTAAGTCATCAGTTCTTTTATAACCCATGTGCCAGCTAAAATCTGCACCAGATTGGTGGATGATGTATGTCGATGCCCCTGATATAGTTACTTCCACCCCAGAACAATGATCCATCAAAGTTGAAATCAAACACATTGATTGAATGTCAAGCCCGAATGTTGAAATTCAGGTTTTGCTCATACCCCAAATGGTAAGGGCCACTGAAGTTTAAATTCATTTCGAAAATCAATGAATGTCTACCCATAGATGTTTCAAGGACATCGTAGCAGGAGCTTTTGTAACAAGCTTCAGCTGCGGTTCCAACATTAGCTTCAATAGTGGTCGAAGATTAGCCAGACCCATCATCATTCGCAAACTCGACATATAACTCCATTATAGTATTTTCACTTGAGAGGTAAGATTATATGACCGCCTCGAGCTCACCTTTCACATCAAATAGCTCATACCTATAGGGGTGAACGAAAGCAAGATATCTACATTGCAACCTTAAAATTCTTTCTCAGGTTGAACTCCTGACTTTCCTCCTAATTCTAGTCCGTAGCTCATGCAATTAGATGGAACGATTGAATTCCAATTCCACAAACTAAGCTCCTGCAAATACCATCGTGAATTCTTTATTACAGATTTGATCGTCGTAGTAAATAACAAATTTCACTTGTTTACTCATTTCATTATAGATTATGAATTGGATAAGCAGAAGCAAAAAAATTAGTTGATGATTGTCCAAAGAAATACACATGACTCTTGCAACTCAACTGTTTAATGTTTGATATGATTTTGATGCGTGCCTAAGTTATGAAAATTGTGTTACTTTAATAGGAAAATAGAACAAGAGAATGAATGCGTGCTGATAAATTTTTTTCTAAATACATACTTTTGTCGAACAATGATAATGAAATGCAAAGTATTACTCAAAAACATGTTTCAGAAGTCATATAATTTCATTAGAAACGTACTTCTCAAGGTATTCTTTGCATAACGTTCTTCAAATCTGTTGAAAAATTCAGGTTTAGGTACTTTTATTTTTTAGTTAAGAAAATGTTAGAGAAAGCTCGTCCAGCTAGGTGCACTTTCTTGCCATGTCAACAGGGAAGCTCATCTAGCTTGACTAGACTTCTCAAACATTTTTCTTGTCTAAAAAGTAAATGTACCTAACCTCATGAATTTTTCAACAGATTTCAGTCACAACTTGAATATATTCGTCGAAGACACTTGTCTTGTGGCACATTTTCGACCACGGGAATTTTCTACTTTGCAATCCCACCCTACCTCGTGCATATAAAAGGGGTCTCCAACTCTATACTTCATCATCCCTCAAAGATCTTCTCCCTCAGCCTCTCCATCCCTCTGCTATACAACATTTCTCAGTGTTAAAAATTTTGGTTGCTAATAAAATTGGGATTGTTTGAGATACTATTGAGTCATTGATGATACAATATCACTATGAGAGACGTACACATTTAATATATCATGCTGAGATAGAAACATTACCTTCAAAGCCTATCTTAGGGAGGTTGAGTTCTGAGGTGATTTTGCTTTGTACGGTCATAGATGGAAGTCTACATAGAGGTCTCAATCAACAACCATTATGTGGTCATGGATTGGCGTATAATGGGGAAGCCAATTGACGACCGTTACACGGCCGCGAGCTCAAACTTTTCAGATACCTAGAAATGTTGCCTTATAAAAACAATACAAAAGTTTGAGTGCATAATCATGTGGAAAAATTGTGGGCTTCTCGCTATAATCGATGCAATTTTTTCTACATTTCTAAGCAGTAGACGCCTTTAACATTCCTTTTTATTCGAAGGCTGGCACTGCCGTGGACGCAAGAAGACTCTTAGGCGAGGAGTGGCTGTTATGGTGCAGTAAAGGCAATGATCCTTTCAGGGTGACAATGATTTCTGTTATTAAACAACTAATTAATAACTACAATTGCTGCCACGTCGATTCTAGTTTAACTTCTACTGTGCGGGATCATTTACTCGCCGCTTGAGAACCCTCTTGTATTCAGCTCAGTGTCAGCCTTCAGATAAAAATGAAAGGTTAAAGATACCGACTGCCTAGAAATAGAGAAAAAAATTACGTTGATTACATCGAAGATCCCTTTGTTTTCCTTATGATTATGGCTTCAATCTTATATATGGTATATATAAGACATCATTTGTGGGTATCCAAAAATCTTGAACTCGTGACTACATAACGAC
Source organism: Gossypium arboreum (assembly GCF_025698485.1). Classification (NCBI taxonomy): domain Eukaryota; kingdom Viridiplantae; phylum Streptophyta; class Magnoliopsida; order Malvales; family Malvaceae; genus Gossypium; species Gossypium arboreum. Next base: position 49,702,159 of record NC_069076.1, read on the forward strand.
CGTCAACTGACCCCCTATTATACTTAAATCCATGACTGTATCACAGCCACCGATTGGGACCTCAATCTAGACTTTGCCCCGTGATCGTATCAAGCATTGTCATCCCAAAACATGACTTCTCTAGGATGGGTTTCTAAGGTAATGGTCCTATCTTGCCATCACATCCATGACCCTTTAAATCTACTTATGAACTTTTATGGTTTTACCCTTAAACCTTAAACTTAACAAAATTAAAAAACTTAACCCTGAGAGAGAGAAAGGGAAAGTGCCCCTAGCTAGACGTGTTTTCCCTTTCTTTCTCCAAAAATGCCTATTTCCCTAAATTAAAAAAACGACCTAAAAGGCCAAATAAGAAAACAACATATTTAGTTATTTTAGCCTATTTTGGAAATATTGAAACAAATTTTCTCTATTTTTTAAAATATTTTAGATTTTGATAATTTGAATAAATTGTATAAATGAAATTGTCTTGCTATTGAGTTTCACTTATTGAATAATCAAAATTGCACGGTAGACTATAGTTTGAGCCAACTATTTTATCTTATTATTTGAACACATTTCACATAATGATTTAAATACTAGTTGATGTAAAGTATCAAGATACTATTATGGCTATGTTGATAACTTCTTTTTATTAGTGTTGTTAAAGCCAATTCATTGAGTTTCTAAAAGCGGTTACGTTTCACTCACATAAGTAGATCTCATCAAGATTGTTCGTGTAATTATAACCTTAACATATTTATGTTATGGGCCTATTAGAAATATAATACTCATTTTACTCTTCATTATTATGGTGTGTGGTCATCGGGCAAGTGGATGTTTGATGTCTATTCGGGAGGAAACTCAATAATGGTTCGGGGCCAATGGGCTCTGTATCACGCTATGGATGGAAAGCTGGGGTTAGACCTTAGATTTTCTCTAAGGCTCATGGGGTTCTCCACCTAAAGTTCATTGGACTACCTTTGGGATCATGAGACAATGTTTTGTAGGAGTGGCATCAAGACGCGATAGTGAATCGAGTTAACTAGTAGGTGGACCAACTACTAGTCTTGTGGGAATGTAGAGATAACGATTCAGTCTCGTGCCTCATAGTTGGGACAATTACCTAGGATGAGTCTTGCATTGAGTGCATGATGTTGGGTGTCTGTCATGCTTGAGATTAGCCTTGAGTGGGGCAAACAACCTTTGGTGTCGGAGTGACTCTTATGAGTAATGTGATGAGCTAGAAGTGGCCCTTAGTTTGTAAATGACCAAAAATCGAGTAGTGTTGTTGGGTTCCGATACATGAGAAGCGTCAAGTGAATGTGGACTTGGTGTTGGGTTCCACCAAGCCTTGATCCTAGGAGCTTGCATCTTGGATCATGATGATTAGTACACAAAATCATTGATGGAGATGTTGTTTGAGACCTTTTGCGAGTATATGTGCCAAACATGTGACGAGAATGAGTGTTTTTCTTTAAGCTAAACAATTGGATGTGAACAGTTTTGTTAGGTCAAACCAAGCGAGAGACCTTTATGACAAGGCATCAATGGAAACTAAAATAGTTGACAAAAAAGAACATATGAAAGGTTGATCATGATTAAAAATAATCATAGTGTCGTATGACATCGTACTATTTGGGTCAAAGGAACGGATGATCTATGACACCAAAGCATGAAATCTTGGAATGTGCTTTTAACTTGAACACTAATCAATGGAAAAGCGAAGTTGAAATACTACATTAGTTACAATTAAAGAAATAATGATAGTTTTTGTAACACCCCTAACTCGTAACCGACATCAGATTAGGGTTACAAGGCATTACCAGACAGACAGAACATTTTGGACCAATTCAGAATCACAGGTATTATTTAACATCATTTCATAATCAACCATCTCTAAATATGGCCTACGAGACCTAAAACATACGTTTAAGAACGGTTAGAGCTAAACCGAACACATTCATAAAATTTAGAACATAGAAAATTTTTCCAATTCTATTGAGGTCACACGCTCGTGCGTCCAGGCCGTGTGCCTCACACGGGCATCGGACACACCAATGTGAACCAGCTGTGCCAAATCAAAGTAACCATACTGACTTTCACCCACGGCCATTAGGCACACCCTGTGCTATGGCCGTGTGATACTTAGCTAGCTACTGACTTTAGCCCACGGCCATATGACACGCCCGTGTCCCCTGACCGTGTGGCACCAAGCAGGCTTGATTTAAGCCAATTTGCTACCCCTTTTAGAGGTCATCCTTACAAGCCATATTAAACAACATTCATACAACAATTTTCAACCAATTCCATGCTCAAAACATGATTCATTATAACAAAAACATATTAGCTCATAAAACATTACAACCATACATCATTTGGCACCATCAACAAAATACTAAAACTATATACAACATTTCATTTGCTAGCCAACTCTCATGGCATAATATATATACATCAAAACTTAATACATAGACCTTCTAGCCTATACATGCCATACTTTAAAATATGTACACTTTTAAAAGTACCAAAATGAGTTCGATAGTGTGGTGACGATCCTCGACTATCCCCGAGCCTACAGTAGCTATAATAACTGTAAAATAGACAGTAATCATACAGAGTAAGCTACAAAAAGCTTAGTAAGCCAAATACAATTGGTCTAACTACTAAAGCATATAAGTACAATTTAACCATTAAGATTCATAACCATTTCATAGAATAATTCATACTTAACCATGCACCTTTGTTTGCATATATGTCATGCTTCATTTCCAATTCTATACATATTTCATGGAGATAGACTTTTTCATATTCGAAAATTTAGTACGATACAAACGTACCTGCATAGGTTATACATTTCATATACTCATATTTCGTATGCTACCATCAGACGATTCAGAAACGATACAGATGCTCATAATCAAGTACAATGCCGACGTACCGGATGTGGTCTTACATATAATTCAATATCGATGCCTCTGTCCTAGACAAGGTCTTACACGAAATCAGATACGATACCTGTGTCCCAGACACGGTCTTACACGATATCTCAGACAGATGTCAACTTTTCTTAGAAGCATACAGAGCTTTTCAGGTATTAACATATTATCATACTTTACTCCAAAGATATTCATCAGGCACTCAAGGCCATCCAATACAGATTACAGTTTATATGTGCAGAATTTATTTCAATTAACACGTAATTGTAATTTGACTTACCTCGGACGAATTTCGGATAAAACGAGTCGACTATTCAACTATTTTGGACTTCCCCCGATCTAAGTCCGATTTTCTTTGTTCTTGATCTAATACAATACAAATTCAACCATTCAATCATTCATTTCATTCAATATAATCCATATACACATATTTAGGGCATTTTACATTTTAGCCCTTACATTTTTCACACTTTGACAATTTAGTCTATTTTTCACAAAATCACCAATATGCAAAATTTGCTTGTACACAAGCTTAGCTGAATTTTCATGACTCTCATACAAGTCCATACATTTCCTTTATTTCACATTTTAGTCCTTTAAAATAGTATTTTTACAAATTAGCTCAAATAGCTCTTTTTCATCAAAATTCAAGAACAAAGTACGATAATCTCACATATATCTTTCATAATCCATATAAAAACATCACAAAGTTCATATAATCATCAATGGAACATTTCATAATCTTCAACAAAAACAGAAATTCAGACATGGGTTTTGAAGAACACGAAGCAAAGATCACAGAAATGTAGAAATTATCAAAAATAGACGAAAATTCATACCTTAATTAAGGATTAAGTTAGCCGAATATCAAAACCCCATTTTTGCTCTTTTTCTTGCTTTATTCGGCCATGAGAATGATAAAAATGACCATTATTTTATGTTATATTTTATTTAACACATATTATAATACTTTTTCCCATTTTACCCTTATTATTAACACATGAAAATCCGCCTACTAATGTCCATCATTGTCCACCATTAATACAAATGGTAAATTTGACATGCAAGGACCCTTATTTTAAAATCCAAGCCAATTAGGTGTTTTAACATTTAGCACTCAACTTTTAAACTTTACGCGATGTAATCCTTTTTTTCATAATTAAGCACAGAAACAAACAAATTAAATTACAGAAATTTCACATATGTAAACTCACATATCACAGACACAGAAAATAATATTAAAATATTTTTCAGACTCGGATTTGTGGTCCCGAAATCACTATTCTGACTAAGGTCAAAACCAGACTGTTACAATTCTCCCCCTTAGGGATTTTCGTCCCCGAAAATCTTACCATTAAACAGATTCGGATATTATTGTTTCATTGCATCCTCGGGCTCCCACGTAGCCTCTTTTACATCATGACGATGCCACATCACTTTAACTAAAGGAATTTTCATATTTCGTCACTCTTTAATCTTACGGGCTAAAATACAAATCGGCTTTTCTTCGTAAGTCATATTAGATTGGATTTCAATCTCAGAAGGGGATATCACATGAGATGAATCAGATCTATACCGTCGAAGCATCGATATATGAAATACATTATGAATCTTTTGTAACTTAGATGGTAGCCTCAATCTATAAGCAACTGACCTAACTCGCTCGGTGATTTCATACGGCCCAATGAACCTCAGACTCAACTTCCCCTTTTTACCAAATCAGAACAGTTTCTTCCACAGAGTTACTTTCAGAAACACTTTATCATCGATCTCAAATTCAATATCTTTTTGTTTTAAATCCGCATAAGATTTCTGACGATTAGAGGCAGCTTTCAAACTAACTCAGATTACTTTCACTTTCTGTTCTGTTTCTTTTATCAAATCAATTGCATAAATCTTATTCTCACTGAGCTCAGACCAGTATAATAGAGTTCTACACTTTCTACCATATAAGGCTTCGTACGGTGCCATTTTGATGCTCGATTGAAAGCTATTATTATAAGCGAATTCAATCAAAGGTAGATATTGTTCCCACACACCTTTAAACTCGAGAATGCAACATCTCAACATATCCTCGAGTATCTGAATAATCCGTTCTGATTGACCATCTGTTTGCGGATGAAACGCGGTGCTAAAATACAATTTAGTACCCAGAGCATCTTGTAATTTCTTCTAGAATCTTGATATAAATCTCTGGTCTCTATCAGACACTATTAACAATGGCACACCATTCAATCTCACAATATTAGAAATATACAACTCAGCTAGCTTATCAAGTGAATAACCAAACCGAATTGAAATAAAATGAGCTGATTTCGTCAAACGATCAACTACAACCCAAATTGCGTCTTTCTTTTTCGGGGACAGAGGCAAACCCGAAACAAAATCCATGGTCACTTGATCCCATTTCCATTCAGGAATCATAATCGATTGTAATAACCCAGATGGCACTTGATGCTCAACTCTAACTTGCCGATAGATTAAACATCTCGAAACAAAGTCAGGGATATCTTTTTTCATTCTCGACTACCAGTATAGTTGTCTCAAATCATTATACATTTTTGCACTTCCCGGATGTACAGAAAATTTACTACTGTGAGCTTCATTCAAAATCGTTTGAATCAAATCTGGATTTCTTGGAACACAAAGTCTATTTCTAAACCTCAGACAGTTGTCATCATCTATTTGGAATTCAGAATCAGAATCAGAATTACACTGAATTTGTTTAGCCATAATCTCATTATCAATCTTCTGAGCTTCGATAATCTGTTGTAAAAACAAAGGTCTCGCTTTTAATTCAGCTAAAACTAAACCATCATCAGACAGAACTAAATGAGCATTCATTGCAAATAACGATTTTTGACTCAAAGCTTCAGCAACCACATTTACTTTTCCCGGGTGATAATCAATCACAAGTTTGTAGTCTTTTAGCAGTTCTAACCATCTTCTCCGTTGTAAATTCAAATCTTTTTGCGTCATTAAATATTTCGAACTTTTATGATCAGAAAACAAGTGACATTTTTCACCAAACAGATAGTGATGCCAGATCTTCAAAGCAAACATGATGGCAGCTAACTCAAGGTTGTGTGTTGGATAGTTCTTCCCATGCAGCTTCAACTGTCTCGAAGCATAAGCAACAAATTTTCTTTCTTGTATTAAAACACAACCTAGTCCTTTCAACGAAGCATCACTGTAAACAACGAATTCTTTACCTGACTCAAGTTGTACCAATATCGGAGCTTCAGTTAACAAAGCTTTTAACCGATCAAAACTTTTTTGACATTTCTTAGACCATTCAAATTTCACATCTTTCTGAAGCAATTTTGTCAACAGAGTTGCTATCATAGAGAAATCTTTTACAAATCGTCTGCAGTAACCAGCAAGTCCCAGGAAACTACGGACTTCAGATACATTCCTCGGAGGCTTCCAATCTAGAATAGCTGAAATCTTACTCGGATCAACTCGGATACCGGATGTTGATACAATATGACCCAGAAAACTAACTTCTCGCAACCAGAATTCACATTTACTAAACTTTGCATACAACTGTTTATCTCACAGAGTCTGTAGCACTACTTTCAGATGTTCAGCATATTCAGATTTATCACGTGAATAAATCAAAATATCATCAATTAATACAATAACAAATTGATCAAGATACGGTCCAAAAATTCTATTCATTAAATCCATAAATACAGCAGGTGCATTCGTTAAACTAAAAGGCATAACTAAAAATTCGTAATGCCCGTACCTCGTTCTAAAAGTAGTTTTCAGAATGTCAGAGTCCTTTACCCGTAACGATAGTAACCCGATCTCAGATCTATTTTTGAAAATACAGTATCACCTTTCAACTGATTGAATAAGTCATCAATTCGAGGCAGAGGATATTTGTTCTTTATAATCACTTTGTTAAGCTGTCGGTAATCAATACACATTCTCATTGTGCCATCTTTCTTTTTCACAAACAGAACAGGAGCACCCCATGGTGAAAAACTCGATCTAGAAAACCCTCGATTGGTCAATTCTTGAAACTGAGATTTTAATTCTTTTAACTCTTTCGGAGCCTTTCTATACGGAGCTATTGAAATCAGAGTAGTACCAGGTGCTAATTCAATGCCAAACTCGACTTCTTGAATCGGAGGTAAACCAGGTAGTTCTTCAGGAAACACATCAGAGAATTCACAAACAACAGGCACTAATTCAACTTTCTTATCATTCACTTTCGAATCTAACACATAAGCTAAGTAGGCTTCACAACCTTTCTTCACATATTTCCGTATTTTCATTACAGATATCATAGCTGGCAGTCCATTTAGATCACTAGACTCAATTCAGATTATCTCGTCATTCTTACACCTTAAATCAATGAATTTTCGTTTGCAATTCACAATAGCATCATGCAAATTTAACCAATCCATTCCTAGAATTATGTCAAATTCATCAAAAGGTAAAACCATCAAATCAGCAGGAAAACAGATATCTCGAATCATTAACAGGCAATTCTTGCAGACTTTATCAACCAAGACACTTTTGCCTAAGGGGTTCAATACTCTAATTACGAATTTAGTAGACTCTACAAGCAAAGTCTTACTATGCACTAAATTCATGCAGATATAAGAATGCGTTGATCCAAGATCTATCAATTCAATCACAGAAGTATCATAAAGAGTAAAAGTACCAGTAATCACGTCTGGAGACGAGGCTTCCTCACGAGCTCGGACAGCATAGGCTCTGGCAGGTGCTTTGGTGTCAGATCTAACAATAGTATCTCCAGTAGTTCTTTGACCACTACTTGCATTTCTTGCATTTTTGGAAGGTCTACCTCTAGCTGAGGTGTTGCTCGATCTCAGATTCTGTACATTCTCTTGCTCAGCAAGTTCTGAACAATCTTTTATAAAATGGTCCAGAGATCTACATCAGAAATAGGCTCGGTCATTCAATCTACAATTTCCCGGATGTCTTTTACCATAGTGTTTGCATTAAGATCTCTCAGATCGGACATTCCCAACACTTGCAATAGAAGTAGCAGGGACTCTGAAGTTTGAATACGATCTAGCTCGATCTCAGTTTGAATGTCCCATATTAGCATTTGGACGGCTTTGATCATCTCAGAATTTCTTTGACATAGACTGAAATGATCTACTTGAAGATCTTTTTCTAGCATTTCTAGCTTCAGAATCATCTTTTCTTTTCTCTTTACTTAATTCTTCAGCTTTACATGCTCATTCAGCAAGCACTACCATTTCTTTAATCTCCAAAATCCCAACTAACAGACGAATATCTTCTTTTAGTCGATCTTCAAACCTTTTGCACATTATTGCTTCATTCGATACACATTCATGGGCATACTGGCTCAATCTCACAAATTCACATTCGTATTCAATAACATATATACGACCCTGTTTAAGCTCGAGAAACTCTTTACATTTCTGATTAATGAATCTCTGATTGATATATTTCTTCCGAAATTCAGATTGAAAGAAATCCCACGTAACTCGTTCACTCGGAACCATAGATATTAAAGTTTTCCACCAATGATACGCCGTATCTCTCAGAAGTGAAACGGCACATTTAACACATTCCTCATGACTCAGAGACATTTCATCAAACACTCTTATTGTATTTTCCAACCAGAATTCGGCTCTTTCAGCATCATCATTTGTTGTAGCTCGGAACTCTTCAGCCCCATACTTTCTGATCTTATCAATCGGTGGTCTACTCAACTGTACCAGATTCACTCGTGGCATATCAGGAGTTTGAGAAGGATTAACCGGGGGTGGAGGTTGTTGTACAGTTGGATTGGTTCTAATGTACTGAGTGAATCATTCATTCATCATCTGATAGAAGGCTTGCTTAGCCTCACCATCACGGCTACTCGTACCCGGTCTAGAATCGACTTGCACAGTCCCTTACGCAGGAGCAGGCGCATTACTTTCTACATTGTCAGCTACAGCTCTATCGGGATCCATTTGCAAAATAAAAGCACATTTCAAAGTTAGGAGTCATCACACTATCACAGATTCAGATATATGGCATGTACAGCTAGACTCATATACGCTATGGTAGTCCTAGAACCGACAAACCATAGCTCCGATACCAATAAAATGTAACACCCCTAATCCGTAACCGACATCAGATTAGGGTTACAAGGCATTACCAGACAGACAGAACATTTCGGATCAATTCAGAATCATAGGTATTATTTAACATCATTTCATAATCAATCATCTCTAAATATGGTCTACGAGACCTAAAACATACGTTTAAGAACAGTTAGAGCTAAACTGAACACATTCATAAAATTCAGAACATAGAAAATTTTTCCAATTCTATTGAGGTCGCACGCTCGTGTGTCCAGGCCGTGTGCCTCACACGGGCATCAGACACACCCATGTGAACCAGCCGTGCCAAATCAGAGTAACCATACTGACTTTCACCCACGACCATTAGGCATGCTCGTGTGCTATGGTCGTGTGATACTTAGCTAGCTACTGACTTTAGCCCACGGCCATATGACACGCCTGTGTCCCCTGACCGTGTGGCACCAAGCAGGCTTGATTTAAGCCAATTTGCCACCCCTTTTAGAGGTCATCCTTACAAGCCATATTAAACAACATTCATACAACAATTTTCAACCAATTCCATGCTCAAAACATGATTCATTATAACAAAAACATATTAGCTCATAAAACATTACAACCATACATCATTTGGCACCATCAACCAAATACTAAAACTATATACAACATTTTATTTGCTAGCCAACTCTCATGGCATAATATATATACATTAAAACTTAATACATAGACCTTCTAGCCTATACATGCCATACATTAAAATATGTACACTTTCAAAAGTACCAAAATGAGTTCGATAGTGTGGTGACGATCCTCAACTATCCCCTAACCTACAATAGCTACAATAACTGTAAAACAGGCAGTAATCACACAGAGTAAGCTACAAAGAGCTTAGTAAGCCAAATACAATTGGTCTAACTACTAAAGCATATAAGTACAATTTAACCATTAAGATTCATAACCATTTCATAGAATAATTCATACTTAACCATACACCTTTGTTTGCATATATGTCATGCTTCATTTCCAATTCTATACATATTTCACAGAGACAGAGTTTTTCATATTCGAAAATTTAGTACGATACAAACATACCTGTATAGGTTATACATTTCATATACTCATATTTTGTATGCTACCATCAGACGATTCAGAAACGATACAGATGCTCATAATCAAGTACAATGTCGACGTCCCGGACGTGGTCTTACATGTAATTCAATATCGATGCCTCTGTCCCAGACAGGGTTTTACACGAAATCAGATACGATGTCGATGTCCTAGACATGGTCTTATACGTAAATCTCAATCGAGGCTTGTGTCCCAGACACGGTCTTACACGATATCTCAGACAGATGCCAACTTTTCTTAGAAGCATACAGAGCTTTTCAGGTATTAACATATTATCATACTTTACTCCAAAGATATTCATCAGGCACTCAAGGCCATCCAATACAAATTACAGTTTATATGTGCAGAATTTATTTCAATTAACACGTAATTGTAAGTTGACCTACCTCGGACGGATTTCAAATAAAATGAGTCAACTATTCAACAATTTTGGACTTCCCCCGATCTAAGTCCGATTTTCTTTGTTCTTGATCTAATACAATACAAATTCAACCATTCAATCATTCATTTCATTCAATATAATCCATATACACATATTTAGGGCACTTTACATTTTAGCCCTTACATTTTCACACTTTGAGAATTTAGTCTATTTTTCACAAAATCACCAATATGCAAAATTTGCTTGTACACAAGCTTAGTTGAATTTTCATGACTCTCATACAAGTCTATACATTTCCTTTATTTCACATTTTAGTCCTTTAAAATAGTATTTTTACAAATTAGCTCAAATAGCTCTTTTTCATCAAAATTCAAGAACAAAGTACGATAATCTCACATATATCTTTCATAATCCATATAAAAACATCACAAAGTTCATATAATCATCAATGGCACATTTCATAATCTTCAATAAAAATAGAAATTCAGACATGGATTTTGAAGAACACGAAGCAACGATCACAGAAACGTAGAAATTATCAAAATTAGACGAAAATTCATACCTGAATTAAGGATTAAGTTAGCCGAATATCAAAACCCCATTTTTGCTCTTTTTCTTGCTTCATTCAGCCATGAGAATGATAAAAATGGCCATTATTTTATGTTATATTTTATTTAACACATATTATAATACTTTTTCCCATTTTTCCCTTATTATTAACATATGAAAATCCACCTACTAATGTCTATCATTGTCCTCCATTAATACAAATGGTAAATTTGACATGCAAGGACCCTTATTTTAAAAGCCAAACCAATTAGGTGTTTTAACATTTAGCACTCAACTTTTAAACTTTACGCGATTTAATCCTTTTTTTCATAATTAAGCACAGAAACAGACAAATTAAATTACAGAAAGTTCACAGATGTAAATTCACATATCACAGACACAGAAAATAATATTAAAATATTTTTCAAACTCAGATTTGTGGTCCCGAAACCACTATTCTGACTAAGGTCAAAACTAGATTGTTACAGTTTTTTTTTCTTTTTCCATTATATCTTTTTCTTTTTTTTTTTTTGGTTAAAAGATAAAAAACCAAAAAAAATTACATTAACATAAAACTAACTTCCCAAAGGGGAAACTTTAAATACTTGTACTCTTCTTCTCTCTTGTACTAATTTAGAGATTCTATTAGCTTTCTTGTTATCTTCCCTAGGAATATGTCGAATGAGCCAATGTTTTATTTTAGATAAGAGTTGGTGAATTCTCCTAACCAATGCTGAATCTGACCATTAGGAGCCTGGTCTTGAATTGCATTGATTGCCTTCATGCTATCTGTTTGAATTAGAAAGCTATCATAACTCCATTCTAGAAAAAGCTCTAAACCATCTTTGATGCCCCATAACTCAAACTCGATAACAGAACAAAATCCCAGATACCTATTACACCCAATAATCCACCTTTCACTCTGATCCTACAATACTCCTCCAGTTATAACAAATCCTATATCCACTTTGGCCACACCATCTATCTTTAAGCAGATCCAATTCTCGCAAAGTGAAGAAGGTGAAATTTTAGGTTGCAAATTAGCCTTTGTTACCTTATTACTACATAAGACATACTGTTTGGCCCAACTATAGGAAGCATTAATAATTTCACTTGCTTTCCATGGAATACCCTAGAACATCAGACGGTTAAAATTTTTCCAAATACGCCACGTAATGAGTCCAAAGAGGCACCGCCAATCAACATCTTCCAAATATAACTGTTGAGAATTCCATTAATTTTCCTTTAGCTACTCTAGAAGTTTACTTGAATAAAACAAATATAGCTTATCTGTTGGAATTATGTGTTCCCAGATATCTCTAGCTGCCAAACAATCTTTAAAATGTGTAGCACATCTTCAAATTCGTGACAACAAAACCCACAAAAACTATCATGACTCAAGTGCCTTTTCACTCTCTCTACATTAGTAATAAGTCATTTTTGAAATACAAGACAAATGGAGTATTTAATCCTTCGAGGACCTTGAAATTTCTGTGGAAGTTGTTAAACTGCCTCTTTTGGGTTTCACAACCATTCCCGAATCTTTCCATAGACACTTTTACTTGTAAGGACTCCTATTGTTGTACCACCACATATGACCCTATTCGATCCAATTGTTGGACATGGTAGGGGAATCCCCACAATCCTACATATGATCTCATCTGGAAGCCAAAGTCAGAAAAGATCAATATTCCAATACCCTTCATCAGTAATCGTATCCTTAAAAAGGAAATCTGACGCCAAAGTGGAGTGGGATGAAATATGATTACAAAGAGGACCAACAATAGGAATCCACGAGTCCCTTTAGCATTTAATACTGCTCCTATCTCCCACTAACCAAATTAATTTTTTCTGAATTTGCGGCAATACCTGTGATAAACCTTTCCAAAGAAAAGAACCACTTTTTTGTTCCAAAGTCTCAAACAATCCATTCTTGATTCCATATTTTGTCTGAAGAACAAAAACCTAAAGATTATTAGAATTTGAGATAATATTAAATCCAAGTTTCATTATGAAGGCTGTATTATGATCCTTTAATCGCCTTAAACCTAAACCACCATTGGCTTGAGGCTGACATACAGACTCTCAGCTAACCAGGGCCATTTTCTTTCCACTACTAGAAGATCCCAGAATGAACTGTCTAACTAAATATTCAATTTCCTCATATATACCTTTTGGAATCATTATGGACTGTATGAAATAGTTGGAAATAGTTAAAAGGACTGACTGAGTAAGTGTGGCCCTTCTAGCTAACAAAAGTTACCTCGCGTCCCAATTGTATAACTTGCTCCTAACCTTGTTTAGAACAAATCGAAGTGTACTATTAGTAACTCGCTCGTGAAATAGGGACATCCCCAAGTAAAAGCCTAGGTTTTACACTCTATAAAAGCTGAGAATGTTGTAAGCCTCTTAGCTAATTCCTCACCAACCCCTTTGGAAAAGCAAATAATTGGTATTTTTCATATTGATTCTATGCTTTGAGAACTCAAATTTTTTTTCCAATATATCTTTTAGAATTTGGACTTGTTGAACATCGACATGATCAAATAATATGAGATCATCTACAAAAAAATGTGAGATAGAGTTGGACTCAGACGGGTTAATCTAATCGGATTTCACTATTTAGAGTCAATGAATGATTGTTGCTATGTCCAAGCCACTCCATACACATGAAAAATAGGTACAGGGATAACGAACATCCTTGACGGACACCTCTAGTTTACTTGAATTTCTATAAGGAGATACCATTCTTAGAGAATATGCATAGTATAATTCTTAATGGTAGACATGATAACACCAATGAGACAAATTAGAATATCTGCAGCCTGAAGAGATACCTCAATAAACTCCTATCGAACGTGATCATATGCCTTCTCTAAATCTATTTTGACAACCAACCATCTTACATTCTTCTATCTACTCTTCATCGAGTGAATTACCTCTTGCACAATAATGATATTATCTGTGATATTCCTACTGGCTAGAAAGCCCGCTATTATTGAGAAATTAACTTTGGAAAACAATTTTGAACCAATTAGTGATCACTTTCATAACCAACTTGTAAATAACCGAGTACAAATTGTTTGGCTGAAACTGTGAAAAACTCTTAGGATTTTGAACCTTGAGAATAAGGACTATTAATGTATTATTCAAATCTGGGTCAATAATACTCTTAGCAATCTGGGTCAATAATACTCTTAGCAAACACCTCGTTAACCCATTCACACACAAATCTACCTATTTGCTCTCATTGATTTTGAAAGAATAAGATGTGGAACCCATTACTTCCTAGAGCTTTCAGAAAGGCCATATTAAAAATAGCTTTGTTAATTTCCTCATCTGTGACCGGCTGTCCCAAAAAATAAACCTCTATATCCTCAAGTTTAGGAGAGGAACTTGGGGAGAGACCTCTCATCGGACTTGGTTTTTTGCCATAAAACTTTTGAAAAAAAGTAATTGTCTCATTCTGAAGTTCATCCTCTTCAAAAATCCAATTTCCCTTATCATTTTTCAAGGCATTAATCCAATTAAGATTCCTCCTTTGTAAAGTGTGCTTATGAAAAAACTTGGTTTTGCAGTCTCCCAAATACAACCTATCATATCTAGACTTCTACTTCCAAAGATGTTCCTCATGGTGTAAGATGATTTCCAACTCTTTACGCATCTCCATTTCTAATTGCGAAAGATGATCTGAATGTACTTGATCTAACTCCCGATGAATGCCCGCTAGCCCCTGGGTCAACATTTTTTCTGAGTGAAAATGTGTCTGAACACATCCTTGTTCCAAACCCTGATATTAGAAGTGAAACAAGCGAGCGATTCTGCCATACTACCATTGTAAATCCAATTTTCCTTAACAAAATTTAGGAATTTCATATACTCGATCCAACTAGCCAAGAATTTGAAAAGACGCCCTCAGAGAAGGTAAACCTCTGGTTTAGGAGAAAGAAAAAAAGGCATGTGGTTAGACTTGAGTCTCAAAAGATGAGTCACCCGACTATTAGTAAAAGCAGTAACCTATGATTCATTACAAATAGTTTTATCTAATCTCTCCACAACCCTACCTCTATGCCAAGTAAATGCTAGTCCTTTAAATCTTAAATCATTAAGTTCGGTTGATTCCAAAAACTCACCAAATAAGGAACATCTCCTTCCTACAACTCACCCTCCCCTCTTCTCATCACACAAAAGAATAGCATTGAAATCTTTGATTGCAAGCTAGGGAATCTTTTTACTCTGAATAGTCTATTTCAATCCTTCCCAAAAGAGCTTCCACTTCTGTCTGTCAGGGATGCCATAGACAAATGCTATTAAGACTGGATGTCAAAAGAAGTTATCGAATACCTTTGACAAATTGAATTGGGGCTGATTTATTATAACCTCAACACATAATGATTCTTTCCAACCATTTCAGATTCCTCCTAAAAAACCAATTGGCTCTACACGATAAGAAAATTGGAACCCAACTTTTGCAATGATTGAGTCTGTTTTACCTCTACTGACTCTCATTTCATTAAGTCCCATAATATCTAGCTTCAACTCCTATTTATACTCACGAAAAATACGTGAAAATTTAATATTGTCACACCCTTGTCAATGCCATGCAAAAATGGAAAAACTCATAATAATAGAATATTAAAAAAACAAATGGAAGTACTAACCACTATTTGCCTGAAAGAGCCAACGCCCCACAATGCTTACATCAGTGACCTTTTCCCTTTTACCCACTTCAGATTGAATTTGGTATTAATAAGTTTGGCCATCGAGTTCATCGTTTCTGGCAGTGGGACCCTAGAATTGATTGCGAGTTTAAAATGACTCACACGCTCTTGTATGGTTTTATTGAAAGTCCTACCATTATAGTTAGGATTGTTTTTGTTTTTGGAATAATACCCTTTGGGTGCCACTTGTCTATTGCCTGTACCTCTAAACCTCTCACCCATTGGAGAATCACTAGGCTTTGGGTTAGAGTTTTCTTTAAAATAAATAGTCAAGTGCCTTCCCAAATCCAAGACCCTTGTAGATAACTCAATGACCAACTCCACTGGCCATTCAAAAGTGGGATTAAAATGTGAGGTAGTGTTAAATTGGAGTGCACCTAGAAAAATAGAATTGACATCATCTTCACCCATATGCGTGGGTGTCACTAGCTGCTCTTTCCTTCCAGATGAATCGCTTGAATCAACTACCCTCAAATGATTTTGTTCAAATTGGACTTGCGGCCTGCTAGTGATTTCCAAAGGCCTTTTGGGAAACTCAACAATATGGGCTGCTGATGCCAATCCCATTTCCTCTAAAGCTGACCTATTTTTATTTATACCAGGCTTACTTTCATCCATGGCTGCACCATTTAAATTTTCCCTAGACTCATTTGCATTTATTCGGTCCAATATTTTGAAGGATTCCTTATTCATCCCAAGGGATCCACCATTCACCTTTTTTTTTTTTTTCCTTTTAAGTTTCCCCGTTTGAGATTTTCCAAAACCTCACCTTTTTGAAAATTAGCAGGCAATTTCCCTTCTTTAACCACTTCACTTTCTGCTTCTTCATCGTTAATGCTAGAGAAAGCCTTAAATCTAGATCCTACCAAATCCATTATATCTTTATTTATTTATCTTCTTCATCGCTACGTTTTAGTGGGATGTTAATAAAGTAATTTTATTAACTATACGTTATGAAATTACAATCCATTTCATAATAGAAGTCATTCTTTTGAAGATAAGTGTGTTGGTCTAATCCCTTTAATTACTAAACCTTAACATCAATGGATTATATATTTTGGAAATGCTCAATTTTCAAAATATTTTAGATTTTGATAATTTTGTATATCAATTACATAAATAAAAATTGTCTTACCGTTGAACTGTTACTTAGTGAAAACATGTTAAGTTAAACAAAATTGTATGGTAAACTATGTTTTGAACCATTTATTTTATTTTATAATTTGAACACATCTCACATAACGATTTAAAAACTTGTTTATGCAAAGTATTAGGATTTATTAAGGTTGTGTGCCTGTAATTTCTTATCATAAGTGCCACTAGAGCCAAGTCCTTAAGCTTTTAAAAGTGGTCACACTTCACTCACATAGGTAGATTTCATCAAGAGTGTTCCTCTAATTATAACACTCTAAAATTTTTATACTATGGGTCTATTAAAAATATAATACTTATTCTTCCCCTTATTATTATGATACCTTGCACTTTTATCCTGAGATGATATATTATAAATTGTTTATAGTGCTAAAGTTTGTGTAATGACCCAAAATTTTCTAATGTCAAAAAATATGGTTTCAGAATCTCATTTCCGTAAATAGAGTTCGTAAGGATAAAATAGAAAAATTTACAGAGTTAGTATGAATATATATTAAATATCAGCTAAGCAATTTAACCGATAAAATCATTAATTAAAGCTTAGAGACTAAATTGTAAAAGTTCAATCGCTATTGAGTTTTAATTTAGAAAATACTCAAGAACCTAATTAAAATTATTTAAAGAATCAAAATGATTATTTAACCATTTTTAAATATGAGATAGTGGATGATGATGATGATTTCCACTTAACTTTAATTTATAATTAAAGATGTATAAATATGCCTTAATTAATGAACTAATCAAGTTTAATTATGTTAATTAAGTTATTAATTATAATATTATATGGGATTAAGTGGAAAGGGAATGAGAACATCATTTTTCATTTTTATTTTTATCATCCAAACCAATAAGAAAAGAAGAAAAATGTAACACCTCTATATCTAGTTCGACCCAAGGAACCTAATACAGGAATATTACATTTGGTGCCAATGTGATTTTGGCTAATCACTAATATATTTGAACATTAAAAAAAAATTATAATTTATATTTTGGTCCCTACTTCTTGGAACATACTTGATCTTCCTAAGTACATGCCATTCTATTCAAAATATTGAACATACCCTTTTGGCACTTGGAGATGTGATGAGATGAATGCTCACAACCTCGATTACAAGTTTTCAAAATCACTGTACCTAATCTGCTCACGGAAAAAAACCGTACACTGAGTAAAAACTCAGTGGTATTTCTATAATCCGAAAATTAAAAAATATATATATAATAAAATAAAAGGCACAATTAAATTTATAAAGACATATTAATGTCTAGTATCATATCATAACTATCATTTTTCATTTATTAAACAATATCCTAATTCACACAATTGCTATATAAATGATTATTCACATACCAACCATATTTATTCGTACAATGGCATCAGTCATGCAGTACTCAATTCATGAATACATCATTTCATACCATATTCAATTCATGAGTATATAACTCATATATTCCATGTATTGTCAACATATTTCACATTCTATTTTCAATTCACTATATCACTTCCATTTGTCATATCATTTCATTTCAATATCAATTGTAAGACTTTATTATTCATTTACCCTTATTAACAAGACATATATACAGATTCAACCAAAATACACCAATTTGGCACCCAGTGCCTCATTGTATAATTCGAAGTAATAGATTGACACCTAGTGTCTCATCGGCTATGCCGAAGTAAGTTGGTACCCAGTACCTCATCGAATTTATCCGAAGTAATAATTTGACACCCAGTGTATCATCGACTCATGGTCGAAGTATCCCTAAAATCTTCCAATCCTATAGCATGCCAACTATATTCGACTCAGCCTGATACAGTTAATAGGGTTTCCGATTCACTTTTCAGACACAACTAATATTCAGTATTCCATTGTCACAAAATTCACATTTCAATACCAATCAATAATTTCATCAATCACAAATTCATATAATCTCAATTCAATATCAAGATAATAATAAACAATACTCACCTTAATTACTTACCATACACATTAATTTAAAATACAACAAATAAAAATTTCTAAATTCGGATTATAGAAATACAAATTGTAATTCTCGAGCTACTCCTCGTTAATCTTGTCTTTTCCTTTCTTAGCCGAGGTCTCCTGCACAACATTAGCTACCGAAGTTAAAACAATTTAAAATCATTAATACACAAAATTTCACATTGAATATTTAAATTTTTATTCAACTTTTGCTCACATTTCAATTTAATCCTTAATCAAAACTAACTTTATTTTATTTAAAACTAATTTCATATTTTCGTTCAACTACCACTTTAGACTAATTTCAACCTTCAAATTTCACCATAAACCCTAATTTCAAAATTCTCTCAATTTAGTCCCTATTACTCAAAACTTATGATTTATTTTACAATTCAATCCCTTTTTCACTTCTAACTAGAAATCCTATCAATTTAACCTCTAACACTTCAGTTTATTCAATATGAACAACTTCTAAAAATTCACTAACTTCTAAAATTTTAATATAAATCAAGTAGTATTTTGTTTTAGGGTTCTAAAAACATAAAAATTTTAAGAAAATGGACTAAATTAACTTACCACTTTGAGTTTGCACCTTAAAACCCTAAATTTTCTCTGTTCTCTTTTCTTTTCTTTCTTTTTCTTTTTTCTTTCCCCTGTTTCGTTCCCCAATTCTGTTCTTTCTTTTTCTTTTCTTTTTATTATTATTATTATATTATAATATAATATATATTTTACTTATACAATAAGAAATAGATGTATTATTATTATATACATATGATTATTATTTTTACACATGTATTTCACCATTACCATACATTCGTCATAATTTGGTTTAATTACTTATTTATTTATAATATAAAATAATATAAAATAAAATAATATATTTTAATTTTCTTAAATAATAAGTAAGTATATATAATTATTACAAGTATATGTATAATATTGTTACACATGTAATTTACTATTACCATACAACTATAAATTTTATGGTTTATTTGCTTAATTAGTCCTTTTACTTTTCTCTATTCTATTATTAAGCTTTCACACTTTATTCAATTTAATCCTTATACCTAATTAACTACACTACTAATCGCCATAAATATTTTTAATAAATATTTACGAATTTGTTTTTCAAAAACGGAGACCCGAAAATACACTTTCTGATACCTGTGACTATCGAGTCATTACAAAAAAACCTTATTTTTTATTTCAATTTCGGTTCAAAATTAGCTAAGGTAATCAAGTCTTTTTCTTGAAATTTTTATAAATTGCTGATCATGGGAGCTTAATTTAGCTGGCACATACGTTAAATTCTTTAATTGTTAGATGTTTAGCAAGTTGGCATTATATTGAAATTGATGAATTTAAGCTTGAATTCAAAGAGATTGTTAGTTAGTAAGCTTGGATTATGATAAAGACTAAATTAGAAATTAAGTTAAACTTGTTAAAAGATTTTGTGGCATTAGGGCTTAAATTGAATAAATTGAAAACTATCATGAAATTATGCTATAGATGAAAATAGAAGGTCCCTAATGAAATAATATGAAATTGGATTTTGATACGAAGTTAGATATGGAAAAATATGAGTATTTCGAATATAGGGACTAAAATGAATAAAATGCAAAGTATGTTGATTATGTATTGAATGTGATTAGGATGTGAACTAATGCTATTTTTATAATTTAATTATCGAATGTAGCTAAAGACGATACTGGGCTATCTTGAGAGAAAGGAAAGACGAAAGTTGTAGACGAATGACGAAAGTACAGTTTGTACTTTTTTATTCAAGTTCAATATATATATACATAGTTGCAAGCTAGCTATTGAGGTAAACTAATTACTTGTCTCATGACTCGGTTTGTATATGATGATATAAAATGTCGAGAATGGAATTAAAATGAGCATAATATAAACGAGCTTGGTGTGAAACCATGATATGTGATTATGAACATATATGTATTGATTCATTGGTTACCTTACTAACTATCTTGGGCAAAGTCAGATATAGTTGGCATGTATTAGGAATAGTGTATGGGATATACTTCGGTTTATACTGATAAGGAGCGCAACGTATATTATACTCTGGATTTTCCAATGAGGCACTAGGTGCTAGATTGGTATAATAGTTGGATAATCTATGTATTTATCTTGAATCCGTGTTCGGTTAATAGGGATTATAAAACATGAACTTGCTAAATGACATTTAGTATGAAATGATAATGAAAAATGGTATATTATGTATATATATGAAATGTGATAAATGATAGCATTAAAAGATCATGTGAACCAATCTAAACTGAGCCTTAAGGGTGATCTGCCATAATTTGATACATCAAATTAGGCTCTCCAAAACACTCAATGAGTTTTTCAATTTTTAGTTAAGTTGCAGATGGATGGGCAATTGAAAGAATAAAAGTAAAGAAGGACACATTATTTATTTTGGCCATAAGATTTTAGTTACACTATTTGGAAATCTTTCCTATGCTTTCTAGGCCTTCCTATGACAGCCTTAAAACGACCCTAGTCGAAATGTGGTTTCGGGACCACAAAACCGAGGCATAAAAATAATTTAATATTTATTTTATTGCCTATAATGTGTGTTAACCCATGTGTGACATTTTTTATGCTTTGATTTAGAGTTATAAATGTGAATTTCACTAGAAAGGACCTAGTAGTAAACTTTGAAAGTATGATGGGGAAATGTGTGATGACTAATTAAAGCATGCATGCAAAACAATGGACTTGCATGTCAAATTCCCCCAATAGCTAGTGGCCGCCATGACAAGGAATTATGGGCAAAAATCATGTCATGAAACATGTTTGGTAAGTGGGTTATGTTGGAATAAATAAAATAAGGAGTATGGAATAAAAAAAAATGTGTGTGTGTGAAGGCTTCTCCTCCCCATTGCCGTGTAGGTAGGAAAGAAAACAAAAATTTTGTTCATCCATTTTCACTCTCTTTTGGCCGAAAATACTAAGGATAAGGAGGAGTTTTGCTTCATACTTGGTTTGGAAGAGGATTAGGAAGAGGTTGGCTATACTTGCATCAAGATTAAGGTATGTTTGAGGTTGTGCCATGAGATTCATGCATGTTTTAGTTGCTAGCTTGATGTTCTTGTTAGCCCATGGTTCAAATCTTTGTTATGTCATGGGAATGAAATTCGGCCAAAATGAATATGGTGTTAATGCCATTGCATGCTAAATATCAAGCTTGATAATGATACATGTGATGGAGGATTGAGGATTCTTAGATTTTCTTTTAGCATTTTTTTGAATGAGATACCAAGTTCTTTGTTTTACCATGACCAAATTGAAATGGTATGGTGTTGTGGTATTCGGCCATGTTATATCCATAAGTATGATTCATGCATGTTGCATGGTAAGTAAGATTTAAGCTTTGGATATGTGTATATATTTGGATATAAGCCACTTGAGAATTCGGCTCTAGCATATATATATGTATATATGTTACATTACGATGTATTGGTATGACATATATGCTATTTCAAGGTGTATATTTGCTTGTGATGATGTCTCGATTATGAAGTAAATAAGAGATGTGCAATGAGTTACGATATGTAATGCGTTAGTAGTAAAATGTATGCTGTTTTTGTGTGGTATTAAGTGTATAATTGGCCTCAAATTGGACATGTATATTCGGCAACATGAGGGGAAATTAGTGTGCATGCATTCGGTTAGAGGCAAGCATATTGATGCCTATTCTTGGCTTAGAAAATTGACTAAGAGGAATATTAACTAATGTGTTGAGTTCGATTCATGATTTCGTACATATGCGACTTTGATGCCTAATGAGTATATATATTGGCTAAGTATCTTGAATTCCTCTTTCGATGCTCACATGATAAAACCAATTTATTTGTTAAATTAAGCTCAAGAGCAAAGGGGAGCTAAATCCGATAAGGGGAAGGAAAAAGTCGTGGAATAGCCGTCGAAATCGTTCGACCACGTCCGAGGTAAGTTCTTGAGCAATAGAGGTTAAATTCTGAATTGATTAGATCATGTTTAAAGCAAATTAAAATCATGCTCTTTGTGTGTGGCTATTGAGCTGAAATTACAAATGTGATAAGTGACTTGTGTCTGAATTTTGCTAATGAAAATGAAATGTGAATGTGTTATGGTTTATTGATAAATGTACATGGTTATTCGAATGATATCCGGGCTAAGTCCCGAAGGCTTTGTGCTAAGTGACTAATCCGGACTAAGATCCAACGGCATACGTGCGAGTTACTAAATCCGGACTAAGATCCGAAGGCTTTCGAGCAAGCTACTAAATCCGGGTTGAGTCCCGAAGGCATTCGTATGATTATGTAACGGGCTATGTCCGAAGGCATTTGAATGTGTAGCCATATCCGGTTAAACTCGAAGATCGTGATTCAAGAATGAATGAACCTGCTGTAAAATTTCAGCTAATACGCTTGAAAATTCCAGCAATGAGGTATGTTCGTATGTGCTTTGGAATAGTTGATTCCCTTCGAATAATATTCGCTCAATCGAGAAATGAGCTTTCGGCATTTGGCTAAGATGAACCCTTATGTATGAATATAGGGGTTGGAATGTGAAATAAGTATGATATTGAGAATTTGTGCATATGAAATTATCCGTTAGCTATATGGATGTTATGCTTTTGTTGTGCTGGAATCCCTTGCTCTAACTTACTAAGCATAAATTGCTTACTCCGTTTCTCTGTTTCTCTGTCTATAGATTTTGGCTCGTCAGCTATCGGACTCGGGATTTCTGGAAGTCGAAGTCTCCCACACTATCAAAGTCCCTTTTGGTATATATTTTGGTTAGATTTTGAAATGGCATGTATAGGACTACCCTTTTGTTGCGTTTTAAGTACTTTTGTGATGTATGTGTGTACGACCATGCGAAAATGGCTCGTAAAATTGGAGTATGGCATTAGACCATTTGTGCTTATGTATATATGTATGGTTTTATGATGTTACTACGGACTGAATGGAAGTGTGAGAAAATGATCAGCCATTGGAATGGCTAAAAATGATTATATGTGGACCTATGTATGACAAAACTTTAGTTGGTCCATAGAAACCACGAAATAGGTAAGGTTTACCTGAAAAACAGATGCTGACAGCAGCAGTGGTGTGGATTTGAAAAATCACTAAAAATTTTAGGAATGGAATTAAATAGTGAATAAATTATGTAAATGAACCTTGATGAATCTACTTTCATATGGAAGAAACAAAACGGTCATATGAATTATATGTTAAGAAATATTAAAGTTCTCGCGAAATAGGGCCAGAACGGTTTCTGGATCCCCTGTTCCGACTTTAGAAATTCATTTTAAATTAACCAGAGATAATTAGGAGTCATTCCACATATGTATAGATTCCTCTCTGAGTCTAGTTTCTATAGAAATAAACGAAATCAGCATTGAAGCCCTGTACAGGGAGATATCCAATTTGTAACGCACGAAGGTCAGTGTAGTCGATCCTTCAACAGGGGAGACTTTAACTAATAAACTGTACTAATTGGCCCGACCAAACATTCTAGAAAAAAATATGTTGATGGACTTATGAGTCTAGTTTCAGGGAAAAATTACAAAACTGATTTTCGAGCTTTAAAACTCAAGATATGATTTTTGAAGCGACAGTGACGCAGTAACCAGCTAGTCTGGAAAAATTTTATGGACTGTGAAAACAATTTAGCTGAGTTTGTGTGCACCTTGTGTTCGACTCTGATAACGGGCTCGGGTACGGGGTGTTACACTTCCCAAGAGAGTTGTGACACCCCCAAACCCGGCCTAAACGCTATGGCCGAATCTGGCAGCGTCACATGTGAGTGCTTTTTAGATAAACCTTAGGAAGTTAAAAATCGTCCAATTTGTTATTTTTATTTAAGTCGTGAAATCTCAATTCCAAATATTAAGTGAAAAAATTTCATTAATGAGGAAGCTAAAACATCATTAATTCATAAATCAATAATTTCACAATTTAAAATCCCCAAAATAAACCCAAAATAAATATTTAAATAAAGCAGACAAAATAAAGTGTTACTCAAAAATTCGTAAATGTCTACCAGTGGTCACTATCAAGCCCTCCGTCACACCGATCCATCTACTGCTGGGGATTACATGAACAGATAAATAAATAAAGGGGTGAGTTTTAACAACTCAGTGTGTACATCCCCACAAACAACATGCATACAAACAGATAACAGAATACAGTTATTTGGCCTCAGCCATACAGATATCGCATGCATAACAGATCAGATATCAGAAATATGGGGATATAATCGACCCATCCAACCCTACACACCATAAAGTACCGCATCACAGCACATATCATAAGTATGCAGCTTAGCTGCCAGATAACGGGCTTATAAAGCTTTTCAGGTACTCCCTTCACTTCGTCAAACCCACCCCGATGCAATGCATCATACAAGCATGGCATGCTATAATGCAGACAAATAGATCATGTAACACTCCAAACCCGGCCCAAACGTTATGGCCGGATTCGACGTGTCACATTTAAGAAAACCCATGCCTCTTTCAACGTCCTTATTAGTATTTTAAAAGATAGTCTTTGCTATGTTAATAAAGTGAATGGAAGCTGTGCACCAAGTAGGTATCCGAAACAGAGGAGGTGAGCCATGAAGGCTGCTTAAGTACCAAGCTCTTTATTGGATCCAATCCTAGACATGCCCACAACCATTTCCATACTTTAGTGCGAGGTTAGGTTTTGAGAAAAACGAGTTGGAATTCATTTAAATAGATATTTTTGATAAACCGATTAATTGTATCATAGCATTATTTTGAAAACAATTATCATTTTGGAAACGCGCCCTAAGTCTAACCCATTTTGGATTGTTATCAGTAAAATATAAGGTATGAAATAAAATAATCCTAGAAAAATAATTAAAATGGCCTTATTACAACCCAAAACCAAATAATAATATTAATTAAGATAAAACTTATAAAAAAATAAACTGGTTACTTATTGCAATTAAAAGAAAGAAGCAGATGAGTGTGGCCATCTCAGAGTCCCTCATGACTCCAAACCATCTAAGCTTAGGGATTACCTTGCAGTTAGAAGCGGGTGAGTTTACGAAAAATCAGTGTGTAATCCCAATAACAAACAAACAGTGAAAACACAGTATCAGTACAATCTGGGCCAAATCCCTATTTAGTCTTGACATATACTAGGCTGAAGCCTTTCGTTTAATAGTTACTGGGCCGAAGCCTTTTCATAAATCATATCACTGGGCCGAAGCCTTTACTGTAAACGGTATGGCACTTAGGCCCATTTCAATATCGTATGTAATGTCAATGGATGTATGCAAGCCCATTTCAATATCACATGAAATACCAATGAATGTATGCAAGCCCATCTGGGGAGACTACTCGACCCACCATCCGCTACTCTCCACCCGTACCAACCAAGCTCTCTATGTGGGGAACAACTCAACCCACCCAACCAAACTCTCCACTGGCAGCATAGCTGCTTTATCATATAACTGGAGGCTAGCCTCTTTTAATAACTGGGGCAAAACCCTTTCGATAAATCAGGCGGACCTTTTTGATGCCCAGGCGAGCCCTTTTAGCACTTCCTCCATCAATATAACCCATATCCCATGCAATATGTCATGTACGCAGAATGTCATGCCCATATTTGAATCAAACAGTCACATTTAAGTCACTCATATCACCAACATATATTCACAATCAAATCCGTCAACCACACAGTCCAAGTCAGCCACTTGCCCACAAGGGCAAAATAGTCATTTTTCATATTATAAGGGTATTTTCGTAATTTTACCAAATATCATGGTTTTCCATGTTCATTACAATTCTCAATATTTCCGAGTGTTTAAACAATGATCTTTAACCCACTTTATCAAATTCGGGCTTTTAGGCCCAAAACCCTTAATGGGCCCTACGAATGTTGATTTAGCCCACTAAGCCTGCTTAATCCAAATTTTACAACAGTACTAATCGTGTTAACATGCAACTTTTCCAGATTCCATTTTCTATCAGTTTTACCCAAATGGGCCCGAAAGCCCATTGGGCCCAATTCCAGCCCATTGAGGCCCAACTTACCATTGTGCACAAAATTGAGTTCTTACCTGTTCCATCGATCCAAACACCGATCTTATCGTATTTATCGCATCTATACCCAAACGCAACATTACAAGTTCCCGAAATACCAGTATTTTAGCATTTCGGCTTCTCAGCAAATATTAATCTAAGCTATTACAAGGGTTAGTACACACCTATTACGGGTTGAAGTTGAAACGTTTCCATAATCAATCACCTACGATAACCACCACCTGTCACTCAAACTTAACTATTCCAATATCAATATATGTAAATCCTAAGCACATCAGTCATATGGAACGTAAGGGCGTATTCATCATTTTACCATACAAGGGTATTACGGTCACTTTACCTTACAGGGGCTTTACGGTCTCTTTACCTATTAGGGGTATTTTAGTCATTTCATCCTACAAGAGTGTTTTGGTAAATCTACAAGCCAAGGGTATTTTAGTAATTTTGTAAACCAATGGTATTTCTATAATTTTTAGAAAGTTAAGGGTATTTCTGTAATTTTGTAAATCAGGGGTATTTTGGTAATTTTACAAATTGAGGGTATTTTGGTAATTTCACAAACCAGTGGTATTTTGGTAATTTTACAAACTAGGGGTATTTTGGTAATTTTGTAAACCAATGGTATTTTAGTAATTTTGTAAATTGAGGGTAAAACGGTAATTCTGTAAATCGAGGGTAAAACGGTAATTTTGTAAATTGAGGGTAAAATGGTAATTCTATAAATCGAGGGTAAAATGATAATTCTATAAATCAAGGGTAAAATGGTAATTCTGTAAATTGAGGGTAAAACGGTAATTCTATAAATCGAGGGTAAAACGGTAATTCTGTAAATCGAGGGTAAAACAGTAATTCTTTAAATCGAGGGTAAAACGGTAATTCTATAAATCGAGGGTAAAATGGTAATTCTATAAATCGAGGGTAAAATGGTAATTCTGTCAATCGAGGGTAAAATAGTAATTCTGTAAATCGAGGGTACTTTGGTAATTTTACAATTTGAGGGCATTTCAGTAATTTGGTAAATTAAAATATTCTAAACAGGGATAACAATACGAATGGGCCTAAAGCCTATTCTCGGCCCAAATGGGCCCATACGCTCATGTGGCCCTTTTAGCCCAAATCTAGCCACAAATATGAGATTCACTTAGCCTAGTCCAATATTTACTACACAATCAAACAAACTTATCCAATTGGGCCCGTAGGCCCATTAAGCCCACATGACCCCTTTCGGCCCATCGCGGCCCGAAGTAGCCATCCTAGTGAGAAAATACACACCTGATTGGAGACTGGAGTTAATCCACGCTCCGAGCACTCTTAACCGACGCCCAACCCAAACGAGCACGCCATACAGCGAAAGGGATCAACCAAGAAAGGTACCTTTACTCTCCTCATGGTTCTCTCTATTTAAAGCCAGCTTCGCATCCACTCTTATGTTAGCTTCCCGATGTGGGATCCTTCCAACATCAGAGTTTAAATTCAACACCAACTCTTGCCGCCCCCTGTTAGCAAAATAAATGCTCCTTGCTTGCCATGAGTTTCGAACCCTAGACCTCCTTGCCAACTCTATAACGCCACCTTACCACTTCACCACAGGCTCTTTTTGTGTCATATTTTATCCCCAATTAATTATAAGGTCTAAAGGCCAAAGTCTAGGTTCCCTTAAAAAAAACAGAATAAATTGCAAGAGCCAAGGCTTGAACCCAGGCTCCCATACAACCTTAATTACGCCACTTCCACTAGACCACATGTTCCCTTGTGTCATTTATTTAAAACAATAATTTAAAAGGCCCTCATCCTAGCATCCAGGTTTTTTTCACTTAATACCAAAATTTTTACTAAAGCCCAAGTTTGAACCCAAGATTTCTCCAACACTTCTCAAAGCCATTAACCACTAAAGCAAACATTTAATTGTTTCATTTCATTGCACAATTAAATACCTATATACAACCTCCTTACGGACCCCCACTCAAGGCCCAATACTTCTAGGCCCAAATTCGGGGTGTTACAGATCATACCTTTATTTACAGAACAGAACAGATCAAATAATCATGCTAAGTATATCATTCATACCCATACATCACAGAATTAAGAGTCTAAATAAGGCTTACCGACCCTATTACAGGTCACAGTCGACTTGGGCGACCCGTGCAACCTTACAGAACATTTCAGATTAAAGAGTCTCACACGCTTGTGTGCCCTGCTCATATGGGCCCACACGCCCGTGTGGTTCACACGGCCCAAATTGGCCTTGCCTGTGTGGATCATACGGCTTGGCCTAGATTCTTACACGCCCGTATGGTTCACCCATGTGGCCCACACGACCCGTTTGCCTGAGCCCGTGCCTCGCACACGGCCTACAAGCTATCACACGCCTGTGTCCGTCGCACCCGTGTGGCACACGCACGGTCTGGATCGTCGAACACACAACCGTGTGTCGCCACACGGCCTCCACACTGGCAGTTCACATGCCCGTGTGACGTTGACAGTAGCGTTTTTGACTTTCACAGAAACACAATTTCAGATCGATTGGAGTACACACTTGGTATCGTTTTGAAGCTAACTCAATCCCGAGCACTCCAGAACCTATTATTAACAAACCCGAGACCAAAATTGATCACTTGAATGATTTACTAAGAATAGACAAGTCCCAAAACACGAGTTCCACTTGCCTTAAACGAATAATGACGATTCTTTGCTTCTTAGAACCCCGATTAAAGATCCACAGAACCTTGATAATCCCCTATATAGCAAACAAAAATCCCTCTTAAACAATCTCCCAATGAACCACGCAATTAACAAAATTATACTCACCGAATTCGCGCCAAAACTAATTGGAGGAGAGGAAATGGAGGAGAAGGTTAAAAGAAGCAAAATTTTAATAGCACAAAAGGGGGATTTTCGGCAAAAAGGAAACAAAAAGAAAGGTGGAGAGGAGAATTGCAAAGAATTTTGGCAGGAGAGGATTTTGGGAAGAATCACAAACTAAGTAGATAACCCTACAATCTCATACTACTCCTCTACTTAGCAGTTTACTAAAATTCAAACTCTTAGCCGAAATTTGCAGCAAAATACTTCTCCTTTTTCCCACGCAGAGAATCGAACCCCAAACCCCCATCATACCAATACACCACTTAGCCACCAGACTAGTAGGCCCATTCTGTCATATTCTTACAAACAAATTCTTATAAACCCGTTAACCAAAACCCAGGCTTAATTCTTATAAAAACCAAAATTTTAGCTGAAGTTAAGGCTCAAACTTGGGACCTCCCAAACACATCCAAAGCACATAACCTCTTAAACCACATATATATATACCAAAAAGAATCAAAACAAAAGTTTCGATATATCCATGCTCAACAGCCACAAAAGCCGAAATTACAGAAATTTGGGGCGTTACAACTCTACCCCCTAAAAGAAAATTTGTCCTCGAATTTTACCTGATCAGAAAAGGTGAGAATACTGCTGTCGCATCGAATCTCTGGCTCCCAAGTAGCCTCCTCAATTCTATAATTCCGCCACAGCACCTTCACCAGGGGAATAGACTTCCTACGTAAGACCCTAACATCGCGATCTAGAAACTTCAGATCCGGTCTAATCTCAATCTCCTCCATGGGCATAATGTGCGTAGGATCAGAGTGGTAGCGTCTCAACATCGAGACATGGAACACGTCATGTATACAATCTAACTCTAGAGGTAGCTTTAACTGATATGCGACTAGCCCCACTTGCTTCAGAATCTGGTACGGCTCAATAAACTGAGGGCTCAGCTTACCCTTGCGACCGAATCTCAGAACCTTTTTCCATGGCGAGACCCTAAGGAAAACCATGTCCCCCACAGAATACTCGATGTCCTTTCTCTTCAGATCAGCATAGGACTTTTGTCTATCAGAAACCAATTTCATACATTCTCGAATCAAACGGACTTTATCCTTAGTTTCTAATACTAAATCCGGACCTAGAACACGTTGCTCACCCAACTCAATCCAGCACAAATGAGTGCGACACTTATGACCATAAAGTGTCTCATAAGGTGTCATCTGTATACTAGACTGATAACTATTGTTGTAAGCGAACTCCGCTAAAGGCAAGTACTCCTCTCAACTACCTCGAAGATCGATAGTACAGCCCCTTAACATGTTCTCTAATATCTGAATCACCCTCTCCGACTGACCATCTTTCTAAGGATGAAATGCAGTACTGAAGTCAAGACGAAAACCCAAAGCCTCATGAAGTTTCTACCAAAATCGAGACGTAAAACGGGGATCCCTATCGGAGATGATCGACATAGGTACCCCATGCAGCCTCACTATCTCAGAAATGTACAGCATGGCCAATTTCTGTGGAGAGAAGTTTGTCCTAAAAGGAATGAAATATGCGGTCTTGATCAATTGATCCACGATGACCCAAATAGAATCCTTCTTAGTGGGTGTTAGAGGCAACCCACTAACGAAGTCCATCATTACACGCTTCTATTTCTACATCGGTATCTTAACCGGTTGCAGCAATCCCGAAAGCAACTAATGCTCAGCCTTAACCTGCTGACAAGTCAGACAACGAGTAACGAAATTGGTCACCTCACGCTTCAACCCTGGCCACCAGTACAACTCTCGGAGATCTTTATACATCTTATTCCCACCAAGATGTATAGCGTACGGACTGCTATGCGCTTCCCTCAAAATCGACAGTTGCAAATCCTCATCATTAGGTACACGGATCCTACCTCGGAAACACAGTACTCCATCACTGTTAATCCCAAAATCAATAGTAGTCCTAGTCTGAACTTGATGAAATCGCAACTGAAGAGACTCATCTCCTAACTGCTTATCCTTAATCTGAACTAGCCATGTCAGTTTAACCTGCAACTCAGCCAGGAGACTCCAATCGTCAAAAAGGCTCAATCGAGTGAACATCGCTCTCAGATCGGTCATAGCCCTACGGCTTAACACATCAGCCACCACATTGGCCTTACCAGGGTGATACTCAATACTGCAGTCATATTCTTTGAGCAGCTTAACCCACCGACGCTGCCTAAGATTTAATTCCTTCTGAGTGAGGAGATACTTGAGGCTCTTGTGATCAGTGTAGATGGTACACTTCTCACTGTACAGATAGTGCCTTTAAATCTTCAATGCAAAGGCAACTGCTGCCAACTCCAAATCATGCATCGGATAATTAGCCTCGTGAGTCTTAAGCTGTTGAGATGCATAGGCAACTACCTTACCATCTTGCATCAAGACGCAACCCAAACCCACATGTGACGCATTACTATAAACTAAGAAGTCCTTACTAGGCTCAGGCTGTATAAGAACTGGAACCTGAGTCAAAACTGTTATGAGCTTCAGGAAGCTCTCCTGCTGCGCGTCAGTCTAAACAAAAGGAACTCCTTTGCGCAACAACTTAGTCAACGGCGCTGCGGTCAACGAGAACCCTTCTACGAAATATCGGTAATATCCTGCCAGTCCTAGAAAATTATGGATCTTTGCCACATTCTTCGGCTATTTCCAATCCATCACAGCCTCAATCTTACGAGGATCTATTGAATCCCCTCAGCAGAAACCATATACCCTAAAAAGGTTACCTCCCTGAGCCAGAACTCACACTTCGTGAACTTTACATACAACTGTTTCTCACGAAGGATCTGTAGAACCATTCTTAAATACTCATCGTGCTCGTCCTCAGACTTAGAATACACCAAAATGTCATTGATGAACACCACCACAAACTGATCCAAGTAGGGCTGAAACACATGGTTCATCAAGTCCATAAATGCCGCTGGTGTATTAGACAACCCAAAAGGCATGACTAGAAACTCGTAATGCTTATAACGAGTCCTAAATGTCATCTTATGCACATCGGCCTCCTTTACCCTCAATTGATGATAACCTGACTACAGATTGATTTTGGAAAACACTGAAGCCCCTCTGAACTGACTGAATAGGTCATCAATCCTCAGAAGTGGGTACTTATTCTTAATCATCAACTTGTTCAATTGACAGTAGTCGATACACATCCTCATTGTACCGTCCTTCTTTTCAACAAACAGAACAGGTGCTCCCCACAAAGAAACACTGGGACGAATAAACCAACGATCCAATAGCTCCTGAATTTGAGACTTCAGTTTCACCAGCTCCTTCGGTGCCATTCGGTAAGGGGCGATAGACACCGGAGCTGTACCAGGAATCAACTCAATCCCAAATTCTACCTGACGGCTCGGTCTTGGTAATTCTTCTAAAAAAAATCTGAAAGCCCTTCACAGCACGGATGCCCTTAACCGATAAGTCCATAGAATCTGAGACACTGATGTAGGCCAAAAACGCCTCACATCCTTTCTTCACCAGTTTCTCTGCCACTAATGCAGATATCACATTACTTAGATAATTCTGTCATTCTACAACCACGATTATCTCATTATCCTCCTCGGTCCTCAAAACCACCCTCTTTTCAGCATAATCCAGACTTACACGATGCTTCACTGGCCAGTCCATTCCCAGAATTAAGTCGAACTCCCCAAACGGAAGTTCCATCAGATCAGCCAGAAATATCGTTTCTTGGACTTCCAACGGAACGTCTCTGAACAGTTTACTAACCCTAATAGACTGACCCAACGAGCTCACCACTAAAATATCATTAGAAATGCTCTCATACGATATTCCAAAGTCTCAGACACAGAATATGCTACGTAGGAATGTGTAGAGCCTATGTCTATCAGTGCAACATAATGTATGTTAAGGATTAAGAACGTACCCGTGATGACGTCTGGAACTCCATCCTCACGATAACGTGCAGTATAGACAAGTGCAGATTGCCTCCCCTTAGTCGGCCCAGCACTTTTGCTCGGTGCTCTCTATCCTCGGCCCATACTTTTATCACCCCTAGCCTGACCTCGACCCCTAGGTGGCTACTTAACTCCCCTCAGCGGTTATGCAGTCTCAGTAGCTAGAGCTTGCATCTGATTAGTCCTCAATAGACAGTCCTTAACACGATGCTCAAATGATCCACATTTAAGACAAGCTCCAATAGACCTCCAACACTCGCCCGGATGGCGTCTATTACAAAGCTGACAAATCGCCACTCCGACAGGTGTAACAGTAGGCCCAACTTTTACGGGTCCATTAGATCTGGCCTTTTTCCTAGACCTCACCCCAACATTCGAAGATTCTACATCCCTCTTAGCCTTCCCTCTATCACAGTTTTGGTGTTCAGCGCGCTTAACCTCCTTCGCAATCTTGGCCTTCTCGACCAACATAACAAACTTACGCTCCCTCTGCGGAGCTATCAGGACCCTCAAGTTATCCCTTAGACCATCTTCAAAATAGACATAACGCTCATACTCAGTTGCCACCATGCGTCGTGTATAACGGCTCAGCCTCAGAAATTTGGCCTCATACTCGGCCACCGGATGATCTCCCTGAGTAAGATTTAGGAACTCACGTCGCCTAGCATCGATATAACTGAACCCCACATATTTGCTCTGGAAAGCCATCTTAAACAAATCCCATGACAGACTGTCAGACTGAGTGTCATCCCTAGCCGTCAGCCATCATTGATATGCTTCATCGCGAAGTAACAAAACAGCCCCCTTGAGCTTCTGCTCGGTAGTAAAATCCATATCATCCATAATACGCTCCTGTGGCCTCTATCTAGTACTCAGCCACATTAGAAGCAACTCCAGCGATGCCCCTAAATACCTCAGCCGCATTGGACCGAAGTCGTTCCGTAACCGACCCACGGCCTCCAGATCCAGCATTAGCCCCAGCGACCCTCTCCAGGATTCATAGCATGGCCTGGGACAATGCGTTGTCCCCATCTGTATGATCTTGAAACTCAGCACTTGTCTCAGTAACAGGTGACACCGGTGTCTCGCCAGTGTCCAGTTTAGGGATCGTATTAGATGCGAAAGACTCAACTTGAATCCCTCTACGATCTCTACCTCGGCCTCTAGTACCCCGTCCACGAGTACCATGTATGCTTATTGTAATTTCAGATTAATCTGTTTTAGAAATTTTATGTAATCAGCTTATAGTTTCGATATTTGTTAACAAATATTTTATGGAATATAGTAATAAAGTTTCAGAGTCAGTTATCACGAGTAGTAAGCTAACTACGGTTTTTAGTTTACACTACCTAAAGTGTTTCATAACACATAAACAGTATTTCAGACAGATACAAACAAAATTTCAGTATAAGCATGCTCTCAAACAATACATATCAGAGTTTTAAAAAACTTACAGGATTAGTGCTGGAGGCTCGGTGTACCACTTACAAAATATTTCAAATCATTTCACAAATTATTTTCTTCAAACCAAATTTTGAAACCCAAAATTCACAGCCAATTTTGAACCTGACTCTGATACCACTAAATGTAACACCCTTAAACTCGGCCTAGACGCTATGCCCGAATCTAGCGGTGTCACATATGAGTTCTTTTTAGATAAACCTTAGCAAGTTAAAAATCGTCCAATTTGTTATTTTTACTTAAGTCGTGAAATCTCTATTCCAAATATTAAGTGAAAACATTTCATTAACGTGGAAGCTACAACATCATTAATTCATAAATAAATACTTTAACAATTTAAAATTCTCAAAATAAACCCAAAATAAATATTTAAATAAAGCAGACAAAATAAAGTGTTACTCAAAAATCCGTAAATGTCTACCAGTGGTCACTATCGAGCTCTCTGTCACAGTGATCCATCTAATGCTGGGGATTTCTTGAACAGATAAATAAATAAAGAGGTGGGTTTTCGCAACTTAGTGTGTACATCCCCACAAACAACATGCATACAAACAGATAACGGAATACAGTTATTCGGCCTCAGTCATACAGATATCGCATGCATAGCAGATCAGATATCAGAAATATCATGCCCACTAACCCTGCACACCATCTCCGTCCAACCCAATACACCATGTGGGGATAAAATTGACCCACCCATCCCTACACATCGTATATGGGGATATAATCGACCCATCCAACCCTACACACCATAAAGTACCGCACCGCAACACATATCATAAGTATGCAGCTTAGCTGACAGATAACGAGCTTATAAAACCCTTCAGGTACTCCCTTTACTTCATCAAACCCACCCCGATGCAATGCATCATACAAGCATGGCATGCTATAATGCAGAAAAACAGATCATACCTTTATTTATAGACCAGAATAGATCAAATAATCATGCTAACGGCCCGTGTGGCTAAGTCCGTACCTCGCACACGGCCTACAAGCCATCATACGCCCGTGTCCGTCGCACCTGTATTGCACGCGCATAGTCTGGCTCGTTGAACACACGGTCGTGTATCACCACACGGCCTCCACACGGGCGGTCCATACGCCCGTGTAGCATTAACAGTAGCGTTTTCGACTTTAGCCAAAACGCGATTTCAGATCGATTGGAGTACACACCTGGTATCGTTTCGAAGCTAACGCAATCCTGAGCACTCCAGAACCTATTATTAACAAACCCGAGACCAAAATCGATCACTTCAATGATTTATTAAGAATAGACAAATCCTAAAATGCGAGTTCCACTTACCTTCAACGAATAACGTCGATTCTTTGCTTCTTAGAACCCCGATTAGAGATCCACAGAACCTTGATAATCCCCTATACAGCAAACAAAAATCCCTCTTAAACAATCTCCCAACGAACCACGCAATTAACAAAATCATACTCACCGAATTCATGCCAAAACTAATCAGAGGAGAGTAAACGGAGGATAATGTTAAAAGAAGCAAAATTTCGGCAGCACAAAAGGGGGATTTTCGACAAAAAGAAAACAAAAAGAAATGTAGAGAGGAGAATTGCAGAGAATTTCGGCAAGAGAAGATTTTGGGAAGAATCGCAAACTAACTAGATAACCCTGCAATCTACTGCTACTCCTCTACTCAGAGTGCATTTTACTAAAATTCAAACTCTTAGCCGAAATTTACAGCAAAATACTCCTCTTTTTTCCCACACAGAGAATCGAACCCCAGACCCCTATCATACTAATATACCACTTAGCCACCAGACCAGTAGGCCCATTCTGTCATATTCTTACAAATAAATTCTTATAACCCCGTTAACCAAAACCCATGCTTAATTCTTATAAAAACCAAAATTTTAGCCCAAGTTAAAGCTCGAACTTGGAACCTCCCAAACACACCCCAAAGTACATAACCTCTTAAACCACATATATATATACCAAAAAGAATCAAAACAAAAGTTTTGATATTTCCATGCTCAACAACCACAAAAGCCGAAATTACAGAAATTTGGGCGTTACAAGAGTAATCTACTATGTATCAATAGTATAAGATATGACTGAAGTTCAACTCATTCACTAAGTTGCAACATCACTTCTATACATAAACTAAGATCACTTTCCCTGCTAAAATTATACCATTGAAACAAGTTCCTAAGACGAATTAAATTTGTACCTTCTTCAATTCATACATAATCAAGTAAACAAAAATTCTTTAAATAGGCATTATAGGCATGTAAATCTTCAAACTAGTGTGAATGATGTATGCCCCAGAAATTATGCTTTAATTGGACTTCTATATGGCATCACTTAAGTAGATAGATTCATAGATCAAACTTTTATAAGAACTAAATATCATCATATATAGTAACTCGATTACAAATAAACTTGTCAAACAAAATCCTTACTTGACTAATATTCAACAAGATCAAATGCATATAATTACTTCTTAAAATCCTCAACAAAATATACAAAAATTTCATGCAATTTGTGTTTAAATATGCCAACACATACTAAGTTGCACCACAATTGGTTGTAAAGTGAAATGCAATTGACTATACAAGTTGAACAAGCAAAAGTTTAAGTTCGAATCCCAAGGTGAAAAGAATTGGGATTTATGGATAGGGGTGTAAATGAACAGAACGATCGATGAATTGTTTGTGAACAGTTTGTATAACGTTCGTTTATATTCGTTTATTAAGCTAAATAAACTAATATGAACAAAATTTTTATGTTCATTTAATAAACGAACGAACACGAATAGAGGTGTGTTCCGTTTATTTATGTTCCCAAACAAGCTCGTTTCAAAACTCGTTTATTAACTCGTTTATAACTTATATATTTATTAATGATATTTTCTTATAAAATATTAAAACAATTCTCCATCTATTTTTGTTTGACTGCAATGCTGGATTGGATAGAATATAAAAACTAAAAAATAAAAAGGTAGTTCAAAAAGCTAAACAAAAAAAAATTGAAACGACTCAATCTATCTAGTCAACTGGCCACTGGCCTCCATCAAACATCATTAAAGCGCATTTAATGCTCTGGCCAGATAACAAGGGAAGAGAGCAGTTTCCAAAAAGAAATCGCCCAAAACGTTTGTCTGCTATCCTTTGCTTTCCAGAAAACTCTCCCCTTTCCAAATCATTCCGAGGTCCATTGTCTTCTCCGCTCCTCCGCCTGTTGAACGTAGTTCGGAACGCCACCTACTAGGTAAATATTTTTCCCTTTTTTCAGACTTGCTTTAGCCAAATAATGAGCAAGGGAGTTGCCCGATCTTGAAATGTGCCGAAAGTTAATCTGTTGAAAGCGTTCTTTGTACTATTGAATATTTATGACAATAGCCCCGATCTTCGATTTATCTTTACTAACCAATTTAGCTTTCTTGATTGTAGTCAAGGAGTCGTCCTCGATCGTCGCACATTCTAGGCCCAACCAGGCCTAATTGCAACGTCTAGACGCACACCTGAGCCTCCGTAACAAACGAAGAAGAAATTGCTTTGTGGCATATGGTCATAGAAGCCAAGATT
Source organism: Gossypium arboreum (assembly GCF_025698485.1). Classification (NCBI taxonomy): domain Eukaryota; kingdom Viridiplantae; phylum Streptophyta; class Magnoliopsida; order Malvales; family Malvaceae; genus Gossypium; species Gossypium arboreum. The sequence goes on from NC_069076.1 coordinate 49,740,939, forward strand.
TCCCCTAATGAGTTCCTTGCCACCACCTCGAAACCGGATCTTTCCTGATAGGGGTTAAAAGGCCCATCGAAGTTGATCTTAATGAATGGATCGCAAGGGGGTTCCCACATCTCATGAACAATCCTACGAGTAAGAGTTTTCTTTTCTAAACCATCTAGTTCTCTTCAGTAAATAATGGTCCAGTTTGATATCTCCTTTCTCGACATATTTTTCCTTTCATGCACAAGGCGATTTCTACTTATCCAGAGTGCCTATAGATCACAACAAAAAAGCCTACATTGCTCACTGGTGGCAATTCAAAAAACCTAGGTAATCCAGTCCCAAGAGTTACTATCCAAATTATTTAATATCCATGAGAGATTCAAACTGACCCATGTCTTCATTGTAAGAAGGCAGTCCCGAAATGTATGGATAGAGTCGTCCACAGAAGTACAACACCTCGGACATTGAGTATTCACTGCTATTCTTTTGTACCTTAGATTAGCTAAAGTAGGCATATAATTCCATGATAGCCTCCAAATTGTAGTTTTTATTTTCGGAGGTATATGTGAGTTCCATAGCTTTTTGTAGAAGTTACTAGGATCTGGTTGTAAAATATTATCAATAGGAAATATATATATAAACGAACATGTTTGCGAACATATAAACAAACATGTTTGCGATCGTTAAATGAATATGTTCGCGATCGCTAAATGAATTGAGCTCGAACACAATAAATAATATACGAACCGAGTTTGATTAAAAATTTAAACGAACACGAACCGAACACGAATAACTTCAAAAATAAACAAATGAACACGAACAAGTCTTGTTCGTTTGAGTCCGATTCATTTACACCCCTATTTATGGATAGGAGAGGACTTTGAAACTCGATCCAACAAGGGTTCAAATGTACTAAGAAAAGGGTTATTAAATTAATACAAAGTGGATGTGTTTGGTCGGATATGGAGGATCATATTACGTGGTTATATGTTTCCCTATAGGTCATAACCACCTAGACCTACTTGATGACCCTTTTTAACAATTTATGGGATTCTTTAGGGGTCAGCTTTCAACTTCCTTATTGTGTTTCGTCCAACACTTGTTCTGTGCTATGTTTCCTCGATGTATTGGCATTAAAGACTCACTCTTCGGTTGCTAATTTCCTCGAACCCGACATTTTTAAACTCATCAACTGGTTCTGAACGGGGAATCCTTCTACATATACATTCATAAGTTGCTTCACTATGGCTACTAGGCAGTTAAATGCAATATGTCTGATTGATCGTTGAAGTCAGAAACAGTGGATGCATGATGTGTCATCCAACTCTAGATTTGTGGGAGCACAAATGAAGATCAGATCTAATTAAACACGACTTTATTGAGCAAGATAAGTAAAAATGTCCCCTATAATGTTGCACAGCTTAATAAGAAGTATAAGAAAGAACAATGGAATAATCACCTTACAAATTACCCATGACAGATAGATATGAGCCTCTTCCTTTTAACAAGCCAAAATAACGAGTATACTATATCAGTCCAACGACTCATACAACCTTTAAAGGTACACATAGGCTATGGTTCTACTTCTCCCACTGCCTGAAGACTTGCTTTCTTCTCCATGTCTTGTATGGTTTCGCCATTCAAGCCCTTAAGTTCCTTCTCTCCAGACTCGGGCTCTATAGGCAGCTGCATCTTGTACTGATGTCTTGATGCAAAGATTAGAAAAACCAAGAAATTCAAGAATCCTAAGACTGCAAGTAACCAATAGAAGTTATTTAACTTTCCTTTATTCAAATTATTCCTAAGCCAGTTCCTGTTGGTTACATGGTCGACGATAGACACCAGCAAACTGCTCACAAAGAACCCCATTGAAATGGTGCTCAGGAAAAGCCCTGTGCTCATGGATTTCATCCGGTCTGGTGCCTCTCTAATAAAGAACTCAAGTTGTCCAACATAAGCAAAAGCCTCCCCAGCACCAACAAGGAAGAACTGAACAAGTAGCCAAAAAGCACTTATTTTGACTTCTTTCTCTACAGCAATTTCCCTCCTTTCTTTCTCAATAATAGCAGCCCCTACCATAGCAGCTACAGAAAAAACTAGTCCAATCCCAATCCTCTGGAGGCTAGTGATTCCCTGAGGATTATGGGTGATTTTTCGAGCCAAGGGAACGAAAAGTTTTTCATTTAGGGAAGTGAAGAGGAGAATGCTGATGATGAGAAAAGCGGAGAAAGATCCTGCGGGGATTACGAAAGAACCAATTTTGCGGTGCATGATGGTGGCTTGCTCAACTGTAAACGTGGTCATCTGGGAGTAGATTGTCCAGAAGAGTATACACGTAGACCAAATGGGGAGTAATTTAATCACCATTTTTACTTCTTCCACATGGGTCACAGTTGATACTAGCCATGGGTTATTTTTTTCTGCGTTGGCAGCACAGTTGTCGTCTAGGATTGCAGCCTTGTCCAGAAACCTAGTCATCACAAGCACGTTGAAATCAAATTTGGTTACTTTTCTGGCAAATATGTAATTAGTCAATTAATTCTTTTGGCTCTTGATGCAAACATGGTCAGGGAAACTTGGAACAGATTCTCCTCTTTCTACTAATGCATAAATCTAAAAATTAGGTAGAATATCTTCAGCATGAAACAAAAGAAGCTGTTAGGAGCAGGGAGTTGTTTTAAGGTAAAATGAATGGCTAGACACTGATGGGAAAGGGTCAGATATCTGATTTTAGTTGCATTTCATGATCAAGTTGGAAGATTTCCTTTCCCTGCCTTTTTTTTTTTTGCGGGGCCCTACCTTTTACCATTTATTTTTCTTTTTAATATCTGTTGTGTATGAACTATGTTACGCATATTGGGCTACGAATGTTAGATTATCTGTTTATATAGATACGTTTATTTTTATTTTTTAATAATCTACTTGGAAGGTTTGATCCTCAAACCCATATCTAATCATATGGGGGTTGGAGCAACATATGAACTGACAATGAAGCAAAATCCTTCAATTTGTATAAAAATAACTTAACACTAGCTCAATTTAAAATTAAAATGGTTTAATGTTCTTGAATCAGAGCAAAGTTTTGCGAAAAAAAAAATGAAATTTAAGCTTGGGTTTTGAATCTGATGCAAGTGAAAATCAAACCAAAACTCTGCAATTTGCAACAGTTGTGAAAAGAAAGATGTGGCATGAAAACCAAATGGGATCAGACTTACTTGAATCTTGGCGTGTAGGGAACCTTTCGGTTATCGTAATCGTTCAAGAGGCTAGGGTGGGAAGGATAAGGCTGATTTTTCTTCTTCAATGCCAATAATAGAACCCTCCATACGACAGTTAAAGGGCTCCCCTGAGGCTTTTTGAACCTGTACCATGGAGTCCCACAAATCAAAACCACTACCGCAATCACCATTGTTACTGCTGAAATCCCGTATCCCCACCCTCTTCCTACATTGTCTTGTATATACACCAGCACAATCACCGCAAACAATGACCCCAGGCTGATGCCGAAATAGAACCTATTGAAGAAGAAAATCATAGCCTTCTCCTCCTTGGGGTCTGCCACGTCGAACTGATCCGACCCAAAACCCGAGACATTAGACTTTATTCCCCCACCACCAAGTGCTGTTGTGTACAGTGCCGCATACAGCAAAGCCAGTTGCCGGCCGTTTGCCTCGATGCACTCGTGATGCTTCCTTCTGTAGTCATCACAGTAAGGAGGCCTCATGCTGGGAATTGTCGTAGCCAGTGTCAATAAAATCACTCCCTGAGTTAAGATGAGATGGCAGCCAAAAAAAGTTATATTAAAGTCTTTGTTTGCAAAGAAGTAGACGTAAAGATATCTTTTTTATTTCTTATTATCGGTAAGGGAAACCTTACCAGAGCAGTTATGGATGCAGAGAGTGCCACAGTCAAGTATCGGCCGAGTTTGGCATCGGCTAAGAAACCTCCGAGGAGACCAAGCAGATTAAGAGCGCCCATGAAGTTGGTAACTATAGTTGCGGATTTTGCTGCTGAGATATGCAAATCTCCAACTAAGTACGTCACCAAATTCATAGATATGCCCATCACACATATCCTCTCGGAGAGCTCAGATCCTGCACCAAAAATTTCCCTTCATATTAGCAAAAGAAGAAAGATGGGGACCAAGGTACACCGCACTTTTAAGCTTCTGAAATTCATCGTGAAACACCTAAGATGAGCCCTGCAGCGAGCCATCCACCGGTTTTCGACTTGTCCACCGGATTCCCGCGGAAATCAACCACGGTTCCCTCATTTGAATCATCTTTCTCACCATGGCTTCCAACCAAAACCTATGAGCATCCAAAGCAAAATCCAGGCAGCAAAGAAACTATTCATTATATGATCAATTATATTCAAGCATGCTAATAATAATTTTATAGAATGTATACTATACCATGATTGAAACTGCGCGCAAGAGAGAGAGAGAGAGAGAGAGAGAGAGAGAGAGGGAGGAAAATAGTAATGTTTAGCTCCAAATATATTATGAGGGGGAAACAGCAGGGGAGAAGTGCATGATTGGGGGTGGGGAATGCATGATATGGGCCTGGGTACTTACTAGCTGTATCTTCTGAGTTTCCCCAACTTGTGGTCGGGAGAGAGCTTTAAAATTTTTGTACAATGTGGTCTTTTTGGTGTTATTATCATCCTGTGTACTTGATGCATCTAAGAGGATTGTGTATAGTTTTACCTTCACATTTTCATTTAACTTGCAGGTTAGTCATCATTTAGTATCATAATTTGTAATTGCAAGGGTCATCATTTATGGTGTTGTCATGTCATGTAGGGTCGATGATAAACTCTTGACCGTTTGATTGTCACGTCATGTTGTGTTTAGCAACCGTCCATCACATTTTTGTTTGCTTTTAACCAAATTTTGAATCTTGGAAAGATCAATTGGATTTATTAAATACAAAGAATTTTAGTTCAATGGAGGTTGCCTCTCGCATACATCTGCAATTTAATACATCTTTCTTGCCTTTCTACAGGTTTTCACGTTATTAATTTAACTATTTTCGAAGTATACACTTTTTTAAATTGAATCAAATATTTGACATTATATTCCCTGGAGGGTTATATTCACCATGGTAAATTATGAGTATAGTCTTGCTTCTATTTTTATTATATAATTATTATTATTTATTTCCTCATTCAATTTTTTAAAATTAATTATATTTCCGCTTTTTTGTTGTTAGTTCAATAACAAAATTTAGACCTGTTCATATGTCAGGCTATTTGTTTATACCTAAAGGTTTGCTCGAAATTTGAGAGAATTTGGATAAAAATATTAAACCCAAAAAATGAATTTAGGTAAAAAAATTAGGCCTGTTTAAAATATGGACTGAGCTCGGGGTTTGAACATTCAAAGTTCGAGCCTAGTCCACTTTAACTGCTTTTAAGTTTATAATATTTTATATTATGTTATTTTTATATATTATGTAATTTAGAACACATTAAAAAAATAAATCTATATTAAATATATAATACTACTCTAATGTAAACATTAAAACAATGTTAAGATGACTATATACAAGTTTTTAATAAATAAAAAATGTATAAAATTATTATATATTAAAATAATATAATATAAATATTTTTTAAAAAATTTAAAATAATATGAGCAGACCTAAAATTAGTTTGAGTTAATTTTTAGCAAATATGAGTGGGTTTGGGCAAAATTTTAGACTCAGATTTCAAGTTGGGCCAGACTTGGACAAACATAAAGTATGTTAATATCATACTTAAACCCAACCCAAACTCGACCCATGAACACCTCTAACGTAATTCTAATGTGGATCTTTTATTAACACATAGCCATTTAATATTTACACATTCACTCAATTAGATCTTAAATCTAAAAAATTAAAAACCTCAATGTTTAAAAATTTATTATTTCAATTCTATTTTGCAAAAAATTCAAAAATTTAGCTCTCAACATTTACAAAATTTGTTAATTTAGTTATAATTCTAAAAATATTTCAAAATAAAATAAAAATATTAAAAAAATTGATAACAAATTATAAAAACGATTTAAAAATAAAATATTATAAAAATATGTTAGGATTGACCCGATTAAGCAACGAACAAGAAAAATAGCAGAATAAATTAAGAAATTAAACACACAAATTTAACGTGAAAAAACCCTTCCAAAGAGGATAAAAAACCACGGACAAAGATAACTTTACTATAATGGCAAAAGAACGAAGAGTACAAAAGATGGAGATAAAGACTAAACCTCAAAAACCCGAAAATAAAGAACCCTCAAAACGTAAACACGAAATTCTCTAAATGTGTTATCAGTTCTAATCTCTAATGGGTATATCTTTCTAAGGTTTTAAAATAACCTATTTATAGGCTAAATTCATAGGTCAAATAATAATAAAATAATCTAAACTAATCAGTGTTTGATGAAACAAGTAAACAGAGTTTAACTGAAAGGTTATTTTTCAAAATTGACCGAAAATAGGAGTCATATTTAACAAATCTCCACCTTGACTCATATTTTCACAACGCCATCTTTTCGAAAGCCGCCACGAGCCTATCTTGAATTATGCAGGGAATTAACTGAGTCGAATTTGTGCTTAGAAACTGGAAGACTTCTAGCCTTCGACTTGTACACTGTGAAATCAAAACTAAATCGGGTCTGATTTTCACGAACACAATGCCTTAAATTTTCAAAACCTGTATCCAAAAGAGAACCTCTCTTCAACGAAATGGTCATACCTTTTTCCCTTCTATGACCAAGTTGCCTCCGCTCTATCGAGGGACGTCCGATTTCATCAGTCACTGTAGAACCTTCCAGAATATAAAGACTACCGGTTCTTTTACCTTTTAAAAAAACGAGAGCTCTACGAGATACTTTAATGCCGCTTGACTCGATGTTAATTCTGCATCCTTTCAAGTCTAAAATACTCAAGGAGATGAGATTCTTTCATAAATCAGGTACATACCTGACATCTGAAAGTGTCCTAATCGTCCCATCGTGCATCTTAATTTTAACAGTACCAATACTAATTACCTTACTAGATGAATTATTTCCCATGTGCACAACTCTACCTTCAACCAAATTGTATGTGGAGAACTATTCTCTATTGGGACACATATGGAAAGAACATCCTGAATCTAGGATCCACTCGGACGTGAGCTTAGAGTTATTGCTTGTTGACACTAACAAGAAATCATCACCATTTTCATTAACCAAATTAGCACCAGCTACATCTTCCTCGTTACTCTCAGCATCTCTTTTATTTCGCAGTTTATAACAATATACTTTGACGTGACCTAACTTTTTACAATAGCGACACCTTTTGTCTCGTTTATTTGATGCTACCAAAACGGAAGCTTGTCTATCTTTCTTGCTATCCAAATGAAGCTCATTGTCGAGTTTGTCTTTGCTATAAATCAGGATCTCCCTGAAAGACTTGTATGAAAGAGGTAAAGAGCACAATAATAGCATAGCTTAATCTTCATCATCAATATAAACCTCAACGTTCTTTAAATCATTTAAAAGAGTAATGAATTGACTGATGTGATTTCTAAGAAGCTCACATTCATTCATGCGAAACGTAAATAGACGTTATTTCAACACTAAAGGTTAGCTAGAGACTTAGTCTCATAAAGAGTTTCTAACCTTTTCCACAAGGCAGATGAGGACTTACCATCAATACCTTCTGCAATACCGTATTCGTGAGGCACAACTGGATTGCAGACAAAGCCTTTTCATCAAGCTCTTCCCATCCTGTTTTATTTAGATTCTCAAGCTTTTTCCCAATAACAACCTTTTTCAAACCGAATTGAACTAGAATTGCCATAATTCAAACTTGCCACAGATTGAAATTTGTCTCACCATCGAACTTCTCAATTTCAAACCTTGTTGTTGCCATCTTTGAATGAGCTGATCTATGAAAATTAAACTAGCTCTGATACCATTTGTTAGGATCACCCCGATTAAGCAACGAACAAGAAAAATAGCGGAGTAAATTAAGAAATTGAACACATAAATTTAACGTGGAAAAACCCTTTCAAAGAGGATAAAAAACCACGGGCAAAGATAATTTTACTATAATGGAAAAAAAAACGAAGAGTACAAAAATAGAGATAAAGACTGAACCCCGAAAACCTGAAAATAAAGAACCCTCAAAACGTAAACACAAAATTCTCTAAATATGTTATGAGTTCTAATCTCTAATGGGTGTATCTTTCTAAGGTTTTAAAAGAGCCTATTTATAGGCTAAATTCATAGGTCAAATAATAATAAAATAATCTAAACTAATTAGTGTTTGATTGAAACAAGTAAACAGAGTTTAACTGAAAGATTATTTTTCAAATTTGACTGAAAATAGGAGTCATATTTAACAAAATAAAATAAAAACATATGTATTAAAAAAATCAAATATATGAAAAGAAAAGAAAAATACCAAATGACCCTAAAATTTTCCTTTAAACAAATCTGGGTTGGCCATCAATTGTAAGTGGTGGATCTTGTTGGATGTCACCGGTAGGAATTAGGTCAAAGGTTAGCTTTCCTCTAGGTTTGCCATAGTTCCTACGAATAACAAGAAATTAATGAATCTATTGTTTAGGAATGTCCTTTTTTATATAACTAAACTTTTCTTTTCATGAATTATTTTTTTTTTCAGATGTTTAAATATATATATATAGCCTTTTCAGTAAGATTGAGACACAGGAATTTTACAAGAATCAAGTTAAGAGATAACTACAATTAGTAGTTGGCACAAATTTTATCAAACAAGAACTATCAATGTACTATTGTAATCTTGTTTATAGTTTTTATTTATTAATATTTGTAGATTTTGTTGTTACCAGAATTTTATCTTTGTTATATCTTTATTTGGGTTTGACACGTGTTTTTCTTAAAAAGCATTAGAAAGAAATTTATGGAGAGTTCTTCACCTCTCGTCTTTTAGATCTTCGCCAATCACTCAGCCTTTCGGACGAATCACCTCTTATTGGACCACCGGCTAATAGTAGGAACATCTCTTACATTAGACCACCTGCCATTGTATGAAAGTCTACCAACTTTTCAGTGTGAATACTCCTTTTCGAGACTACTAGGGTCTACTTGAGTATAACAATCTCGTACCACTTCAAAATAAATAGCAGAATGGGCACCACCACGCACTCCATGATGATAGCCCATTGGTAATGACTTACCACGCCATTACTACCAAACCAAGGGGTATCTCCTATAAATACGCTCCAACGTGAAGGACAAAAAAATTTTCTCCCCCTTTAACAAATGTAAGCACATAATCCCTATACTTAGCCTTTTCAACCTTACAGCAACCTTTTCCACCTCTTGTTCTTCTCTGGCTCTTTTCATTTGTCAAAGTGAGTTGGCTTTCTTTGAATCGCCACCTTCTCTTCCTTATCTCCTCATCAACAACCCTATTTTACCAAATTAATTTTACCTTTTTTATATGATTTTATAAAATTGTTTCAAAGTTTAAAATCTTAAATATTTATGAGATTTCCACTCTGTTTGTGCTTTGATGGCATTTCCCATTTGTACTCACATGCCCTGGCATACAGTATGAATGGAAGGTTTTATTAAAGCACTAACATGAAAAAAACATTTGATTTATTCAAGAAATTTTAAATGTGAAAACATATTTATAAAATTATAGAAAATATTTAAATTCTATTCAAAATATTTTTATGTTTTCAAAAACGAAGTTAAAAAAAATCTTATAGTGCCAATTAAAACAAAAGAACTAAGTAATTTGTAAAATATAGGAATGTTACTCAATTTGTTAAACGCTACTCAAATCTTTAAGGAATTTATAAGAAATTAAGTAAAACCAACGTTAAGTTACTGCTTAGGTGGCTAAAGCTCATGCTTACTCGGTATTGGAGTTAATAATTTTTCCCCTAAAGTGCCACCAGGTGACCCTAGCCACCACCTAGGCAGTATTAACTAATATTGATGGTTCGACAAGGAGTTGCCTATGCGGCCTAAGCTTCCATTCAGGCATTACTGTAACCATTCACAAGTTCACAAATTCTTGAACTTTAACTAATTTCATAAGCCTTCAACCAATACACCATAACCCAAGTTTCAAGTACTATTTTACATATGAAATAAGTATATTTATACACTTTGATTCCCTAAGTACATGCCACAATACATAAATACACAAAATTCATACTCTTTGGAGTTGATAATGGTGTTTGCTTGTGATCTTCGATATGCACTGAGCCTTAATACAAAAGACCTACACGCAAAGACAACAACGTGTTAAGTATAAAGCTTAGTAAGATAATATGGAAATGCCTTATATACTTACCTTTAGAATTGTGGTTCGAACTAAATACAAGCGTAATAAAACATTTAAAAGTAGTGTAAATGGCATTTACATAATAATTCAGAAAAACAGGGAGCAATTTAATTCCACGAGAAACACATATAAATATTTGCATCGAATAGATTAAGTAATCTCTTTTATCATGTCAAGTCAAGTTATTCTAAAAATAGGAATTTGTTAACTTCAGCCCTTAGTATGTTTAGAAAATAGAATTAAATAAATTGGTCATTGTGAATCAGTTGATTGTAGAAATTAAATATATTTTCTAATGTATTTTTTTACAGTAAAGTCGTCATAGTTTTAACGAAATTAGAGTTAGGTTGAGAAAATTATTTAATGATAAATTAATTAATTTATATTAATTTAATAAATAATATCTATTTTGGGAAATAGAAAAGCATGTACTAGGTTGGATTAAATTATAAAGTGATGGGTTAAAAGTCCAGGATGCAAGTATAATTAAATCCAATATAGAAGAGGCCCAAAACCCTTCATATTAAACATGAGGGGTGGCAACCCAAGTAAAATAACTAGGGTTAGCCGCCCCTCTCTATCCTAGTTCAACTAAAGGATTGATTTTCTATTAAATAGTCATTAATTGCATTTTACTTATTCAACTAGGGTTTCACTTTCTCTCCCAATAAATAGATGGCACTGGTAAGGCTAAACATACAACTTTGAGATATTGTTATTTTGCCCAAAAATAGCTAGAATATATTTCTAATTATAAATTCTATTTTCTAGGACTGATAATTCTACCGATTTCTATAAGAGAGAGATTTACTTTCCTAATAAAAGTAAGAGAATTATTTTCGGTTCTCTGTTTGATCTGTAATTGTTCATGTAACACCCTTACCTGCAGAGACCGGACCAAGTATTTGTATGCTACTGTAAATGTACTCAAACATTTTCTGGAAATACGGGTTAAAAAATTTCGTTCCAATTTGAACCCAATCAAACAACATCTTAGTGTCCCTATTATGGGCTTACGGGGCCCAAAACATACATTGAAAATGGTCTGGACTCAAACCGAGAACTTGACAAAGTTCTTGGAAAATTTGATAGGTTAAGCCTCACACGCCCATGTGGAGGCAATGCACACTTCCGTGTGCTTTGGGACATGCCTATGTCCCCTACATGTGTGGAATTAATTGAATTTATTTCCTTTTTAGAACCTACAGGGGTTTTCACACGGCCAACCACACGCCTGTGTCCTTGGCCCGTGTCCTTCACACGACCTAGACACGCCCGTGTGGTCGCCCGTGTCCAAAAACTCGATCATTCTGTTTATGACATTAGCATGCATTTAAGGGCACACGACCAATAAACATGCCCGAGTGCTTGGCCGTGCCCTCCACACGGTTGAGACACACGACCGTGTCTCTGTTCGTGTTTTTACTACCATGCATTCTGACTTAAAATTTTTAGGTGCAGGGGACACACGACCATACCACACGCCCATGGGGCGATCCGTATGTCACACACGGCCTAGACACACGCTCGTGTGTCTACCCCTGTGGACCTTGTTAGGCTATTTTCCAAGCCTTTGGTCACCCTTTATCATCCCCATACTCTTATAGATTTCCATAATACATAACAAGGCCTAATTATACGTCCCAAATGACCTTGATATACCTCATTGCATGTAAACCTCATTTCATCGGTTTTATACATGATAGGTTATTCCCTTTGTACTAAGGATTTCTATGCCTTATATCACTTTTAAGGTTGACTCATTATTATAACTCATTGCCAGTTATGGCCTAGCCATCCCATGTGATTTGGTCACATTACATATGTTTAAATGTGATATACCATATTTCATCCTCACTAACACAACTGAACACAAGCATGCATAAAATTTGTAGGTCATAGCCTACATCAATATGAGCCAATTCCATGGCCACATACAAGTGAATATGTATACCTTTACAAACCTTTGTATTAGCTAATCAAATGACACATATAACAAAATAACAAAAGCCTTATACATGCCATTGAACAAAATAAGAGTATCTATATACCAAAACTAGACAATATGATAGTGTGTTGACTCTCCAACCGTCTCCCAATCTTCGCGAGTCCACGAGCTCTGCAAGACAGGGAAAAGATAGGGGTAATCATTTACATGCTTAGTAAGCCCGAATAACTGGAAAGTAAACTTACCGATTAATTAGCATGCGTCCATATTAGGCAATAAAACCAACAAGCATAAAATACTTTCCCTATCATATACACTCAATCAACAAGTTAGTCTCATAAAAATGCACCATGTAATTTGTCTTAGATGAGTTCATCATTCAACATTTTCATTTTTATATCTCATGTTAATCCCATTGAGTTTCTCGGAAATCTCGATGGATTATCAATTTACCGTACGCACTCCCGCGAACCTCACATCTTATGGCGGGATTACCAATCTAGGTTAAATTCCCGTAATGTAAACTCATAGGGTGATGTCGGGATTACCAGTCCAAAATAAATCTCTTGTACCGACAAACACCTGTAATGAGCTTGGATCTGAATTACCAGTCCAGGCTAAATTCAGACCTTAATCAAATTTGTGACAGCCCAAAATTGACCCTAGTCGGGATGTGGTTTCGGGACCACAAAACCGAGGCATAAAAATAATTTAAAATTTATTTTGATGCCTATGATATGTGTTAAATTGTGTGTGACATTTTTGATGATTTGATTTAGTGTTATAAATGTGAATTTCACTAGAAAGGGCCTAGTAGTAAACTTTGAAAGTATGATGGGAAGATGTGGGATGACTAGTTGATTATGCATGCAAAAATAAGGGATTTGCATGTCAAATTTCCCAAAAGAAGCATAGTGGCCGGCCAAGGTAGGTGTTGATGGGCAAGGGAAACATGTTTCCAACATGTTTGGTTAGTGAGTTATGTATGAAGAAATAAAATAAGAATTAGCATTAAAGAAATGAACAAAAAAAAGATGAGCATGGATGCCCCCTTGCCGTGAGTTGTAGAGAAAGAAAGAAAAAATTTTGTTCATCCATTTTTCACTTCTTTGGCCGAAAATACTAAGGAAAAAGGGAGGATTTTTGCTCCATTTTTGGTTTAGAAGAGATCTAGAAGGAGATTTGGCTATACTTGCATCAAGATTAAGGTATGTATGAGGTTGTGTCATGAGATTCATGCATGTTTTAGTTTCTAACTTGATGTTTATGCTAGCCATGGTTCAAATCCTTGTTATGCCATAGAAATGGTATTTGGCCAAGGTTGATATTGTGTTGAAGCCATTGCATGCTAAATGTGAAGCTTGCTAATGATGCATGTAATGATGGATTGACTACTCTTGAAATTTCTTTTTAGTATTCTTGAGTAGGGCATTGAGTCCTTTGTTTAACCATGACCAAAAATTTAAAAGGAGTATGGTGTGTGAGGTATTCGGCCATGGCATGCTCATGAGCATGGTTTATGTTTCTTGCATGTTAGTTAAAATTTGTGTTTTGGATGGTTATGAACACCTTGAAATTGACCTTGCACCTATATGTGTATATATGTTTGCACATGATGATTTGGTTATGAGGTAAATGATAAATATGTTTGTTTAAAGAAGAAATGGTTGAAGAATGTTTGTGAAACTTGCATATATATTCGCCTAGTACTTATATGGTGTGAAAATCTCAAATTTATTGTTGATTTGTGCAAGTATGACTAAGTATAATCGGCCATATGAGTGCTTGATGCTATGTTATAATTATTGAGCTTAAGTATGTGGATGTAAGTGTGTGCGGCCTTATAAGGGCTAAGTACCTTGGATTCCCCTTTTGATATTCAAAACGATTAAATCAATTTATTTGTTAACATTAAGCTCAAGAGCAAAGGGGAACTAGCTCCAATAAAGGAAAAGAAAAGGTGATTGAATAGCCGTTGGAAGCGCTTGATAATCTCCAAGGTAAGTTTTCGAGTATCGAAACTTAGATTTTGATTCGATTGAACGAAGGAATAAGCAATCGAAATTGTGCCCTTGTATGTGGCCATTGAGCCGAAATGATATTCTTGATTAAGTAAATTGTGCATAAAAGTTTGTTATGAAATTGAAACAAAGATGTGTATGAATGTGCGACCAGATATCGGGCTAAGCCCAAGGCAATGGTGCGAAGCTATGATATCGGGCTAAGCTCAAGGCAATTGTGCGAGTTGTGATATCCGGTTAAGTCCCAAGGCATTTGTGCGGGTTACCATAATCGGGCTATGTCCCAAGGCGTTTGAACGAGTAGCTATATCCGGTTAAACTCCAAGGTATGTGATTTGAAAATTATAAGCTTGCTGGAAAATTTTCAGTTAATGCACTTGTGAAATTCCCAACAACAAGGTATGTGTTGTGTGTGCTTTGCACACTAGGAGTAAGTGCGTATGAATATTTGCTCCAATGATAAACGAGTTATCGGCCTTAACTAAGCCGTTATTTGTGTATGAATATAAGAGTTGGGATTGTGAAGTAAGCATGTCATTGAGAAATTGTGCATATGAATTATTGTTTAGCTACTTGAATGCTATGCTTTGGTTGTGTGTAATTATGGCTCAAACTTACTAAGCATAAATTGCTTACTCCGTTCCTTTGTTTCTCTGTTTTATAGATTTTGCTCGTTAGCGATCGGATTCGGGATCATTGAAGTGAAGTCATCCACACTATCAAACCCCTTTTGGTACTCTTTTGGTTGAACTTTGGATATGGCATGTATAGGACTACCTCGATTGTTTTAAGTTCTTTGTGATGTATATGTGTACGGCCATGCGAAAATGGTTCGTAAAAGTGGAGGATGGAATTTGACCATTTGTGCTTTGTAATTATATTTGGTTTCATGATGTGATTATGGTTTGAATGAGAGTGTTGGTCACATGATCAGCCATTGGAATGGCTAAATATGATCATATGTGGACCTATGTATGTCAAAATTTTAGTTGGCCCATGGAAACCACAAGATAGGTAAAGTTTACCTTGAAAATAGATGCTGGCAGCAGCAGTGGTGCGGATTTGAAAAATCGTCAAAATTTTTAGGATTGGTATTAAATAGTGAATAAGTTATGTAAACGAACCTTGACGAGTCTATTTTCATATGAAAGTAACGAAACGATCATATGAACAGTATACCGAGAGATATTAAAGTTCTCGTGAGACAGGGCCAGGACTGTTTCTGGGTCCCCTGTCGCGACTTTGAAAATTTACTATAAATTATCCAGAAAGAATTAGAAGTTATGACTTATATGTAAAGATTCCATTTTGAGTCTAGTTTCATTAGAAACAAACGGGACCAGTATTAAAGCCCTGTACAGAGAGATATTCAAGTTGTAACGCGCGAAGGTCGGTGTAGTCGACCCCTGTAACATGGGTGACTTTAACTAATAAACTGTACCAATTGGCCCGACCAAAAATTCTAGAAATAAATCCATGGATGGATATATGAGTCTAAATTCAGGGAAAATTTACGGAATCAGTTTCCGAGTTTTGAAACTCGAGATACGATTTTTAAGACGACAGTGATGCAGTTTTCCAGCCTGTCTGGAAAGGCCAAATTGGTCGGCACTTTAAGGGGATTTGTCTCGTTAACCCCTCGTGTCCATAACCGCGATGGTCTCGGGTTCGGGTGTTACAATTTTATTGGTATCGAGCTGCGGTTTAGTCGATTCTAGGACTACCGTGATATGTTTGGGGTCTAGCTATACATGCCATTAAGTGATAATTGATAGTGTGGTGATTTCTGACATTCTGAATTTGTGTTTGTTTATAGCAATGGATCCCGATCCCAACCGAGCAATAGCTGATGATGTGGAGAGTGTGGCGCCTGCTCCCGCGCAAGGGACAGCGCCGGCGGCCTCTCAACCTATGGCCAGCAATCCGAATGATGAGGCTAGGCAAGCCTTTTATAGCGTGATGAATGATTGGTTCAACCAATACATTCGAACTAACACGGCTGTTCCAAAACCTTCATTCCCAACTAACGCAACCCCCGCACCTACAATACCTCTAGTAACTGACCAAATAAGGTCAAGTAAGCCCCAATGATGTGATTCAAAACATGGGGCCATTGAATTTAAAGCTACGGATGACGACGATGCCGAGCAAGCTGAATTTTGGTTGGACAACACTATCCGGTGCTCGATGAGCTATCTTGTACACCCGATGAGTGCTTAAAGTGTACTATCTCCTTGCTACGCGATTCGCCTACTATTGGTGGAGTACTCGACTTCGGTTGTGCCTAGGAGCAAGTAACTTGGGAGTTTTTCCAAACCGAGTTCAAAGAAGTATATCGCTTAGAGATTCATCGACCAAAACGAAAGGAATTTCTTGATCTTAAGCAAGGCTCTATGTCCGCATTCTACGAGCGAAAATTTGTTAGACTCAGAGATACGCCGAATGTGTTTCGTCCAAGCTATTATGTGTAAACGCTTGAGGATGGGCTGAATGATGATATAAGGATGTTTGTTGGCATTCTCGAAATACGAGAGTTCGTAGTACTTGTTGAGCGAGCTTGTAAAGTCAAGAGCTTAGAAAGGAGAATCAAAAGTTGATGTGGGAACCGGAGAATTTTGAAAAGGTCCTCGGAAAGTCTCTTCAACAGCATCAAGAGATTTCGAGAAGATGTGAGCCGGTCTAGAGGCGCCGGGCCTTTTTAGACGAGATCGTGATCGACTTCGTGGGTATACGAGGCACTTCGGTCTCGGTGTTGGGAATGATCGTCGAAACCCAATGGAGTGTCGACATTGTGGCAAATGGCATTCGGGAGTCAGAGGTTCCATGATCGCTCTCGCTATAAGTGTGGATCGGCCGACCACTTTATCAAGGATTGCCCGAGGTTGCTTGAACAAAATGTAAGTCGAGTGGAAACCCGGTGCTACCAACGTCAAGTAGGCCATCCGTAAATACGGCAATGCTAGTGGTGGTCGAGAGGGTCGAGAGATGCTACAACAAGACCCGAGGCTCGTGCTTTGCTAGGACTTATGCCATACGCAAGACGCGAGGATCTTGCCTCACCGGATGTCATTACCGGTACTTTCACTCTTTTCGATACTAATGTGATTGCTTTGATTGACCCCGGTTCTACTCATTCTTATATATGCGAAACCTTAGCATCCAAAGAAGACTTTGCCTATTGAGTCTCATCGAGTTTGTAATTCGGTGTCAAACCCTTGGGTCATTACGTGCTTGTCAACAAAGTGTAAGAAAAGTCCCTAGTATTTCGAGGTTCTTGTTTTCCGGCGGACTTGATGCTTTTACCGCTCGATGAATTCGACGTTATTCTTGGTTTGGATTGGTTGACCATGCACGATGTTGTTGTAAATTGCAAAAGCAAGACTATCGATCCGAGGTGCGCGAATAACGAGATAATTCGGGTTGAGTCTACGGACTTAAAGGGTTGCCACCGTAATATCGCAATGTTGGCCCGAAATATGTAAGAAAAGGGTGCGAAGCGTACCTTGCGTATGTGCTCGATGACAAGGAGTCGAAAAGAAACCCGAATCTGTGCGCTGGTTTGTGAATATCCGGATGTTTTCCACAAGAATTGCGGGTTTACCACTGTTCGGAAATAGAGTTTGGCATCGAATTGGTACCGGTACCACTCCAATTTCGATAGCTCCGTATCGTATGGCACCAACGGAATTAAAGGAGTTGAAAGCTCGATTGCAAGAATTGGTGGATAGAGGTTTTACTTGTCCGAGTTTTTCACCTTGGGGTGCGCCCGGTGTTGTTTGTGAAAAGAAGGATGGAACCATGAGGTTGCAGATCGACTATCGTCGACTTAATAAAGCGACGATAAAGAACAAATATCCGCTATCACAGATCGACGATTTGTTCGATCAACTGAAGGAGCCTCGGTGTTCTCGAAAATAGATTTGAGATCGGGTTATTATCGATTCATGAATTTGAGATTTGGACGCACCCAAGACCGCCTTTAGAAGCGAGATATGGTCACTACGAGTTCCTAGTGATGCCGTTTGGGCTTACTAATGCCCTGCGGTATTTATGGATTTGATGAATCGGATCTTGGACCATATTTGGATCGGTTCGTAGTCGTGTTCATTGATGACATCTTGGTCTATTCAAGAAATGAGACCGAACATCTTTGAACACGAGGTTAGTTTGCAAATTTTACGGATAAGCAATTATATGCTAAGTTCAACAAGTGTGAGTTCGGTTAAGAGAGGTTAGCTTCTTGGGGCATGTGGTATCTGCATTGGGTATTCGAGTCGACAGAACAAAATTTCAGCCATACTTAACTGGAAGCCTCAGAAATATTACCGAGGTTCGAGCTTTTTGGGGCTTGGTTATTACCAACGATTTGTAAAGGTTTCTCAACGATAGCCACGCCAATGACGGTTACTCCAAAAGGATGTTAAGTTCGAATGGATGGAGAAATGTCGAAAAGTTTCGATCAATCGAAAACTTATTTGATGAAGCCCCAATTCTAGTGCAACCCGAATCGGCAAAGAGTTTGTCATCTATAGTGACTCCTCCCTACTTGGGTTAGGTTGCGATTGATGCAAGAAGGTCGAGTTGTGGCCTATGCGTCGAGGCAATTAAAGCCACATGAGAAAAATTATCCGACCCATGATCTCGAATTGGCTGCCATCGTATTCGCCTTAAAGATATGGTGACATTACTTAGTTGGTAAGAAGTGCCATGTGTATTCGGATCACAAAAGTCTCAAATATTTGATGACTCAAAGAGACTTAAATCTGCGACAAAGACGTTGGCTCGAGTACATTAAAGGATTATGAGCTGGTCATTGACTATCACCGGGAAAGGCGAATGTGGTTGCGGATGCCTTAAGTCGTAAATCATTATTCGCTTTACGAGCGATGAATGTGCACTTGTCTGTTCGATCCGACAATGTGTTAGTAGCTAAATTGAAAGCCAAACCATTATTGATACATCAAATTCGTGAAGCTCAGAAAGTCGACGACGAGATGGCTGCAAAACGGGCTGAGTGTGTTCCGAACAAGGACTCGGAGTTTCAAATCGATGATGATGATTGTTTGAGGTTCAAAAGTCGTCTGTGTGTTCCAAAGAATTCGGAACTTATTTCGATAATTCTGAACGAAGCCCATTGTAACCGAATGGCAATCCACCCGGGGAGTACGAAGATGTACAACGATTTGAAACATCGGTTTTGGTGGCATGGTATGAAACGAGACATCTCCGACTTTGTTTCGAGATGTTTAATATGTCAACAAGTGAAAGCGGAACATCAAGTGCCTTCAGATTACTTCACCGATCACGATACCCGAGTGGAAATGGGATCGAGTCACCATGGACTTTGTATCCGGACCGCCATTGTCGTGAGTAAGAAGGATGCGGTTTGGGTCGTGGTAGATAGATTGACTAAGTCGGCTCACTTTGTCCCCCAGACGACGGATTTTTCAATGGACAAACTAGCCGAATTGTACGCTTCTCGATTGTGAGATTACACGGGGTGCCTATTTCCATCGTGTCGGATAGAGATCTAAGATTTACCTCGCGATTTTGGAAGAAGTTACAAGAAGCTTTGGGAACCAAGTTGCCTTTCAGCACCGCCTTTCACCCCCAAACCGATGGTCAATCTGGCGGATAATTCAAATACTTGAGGATATGTTGAGATGTTGCATCCTCGAGTTCGATGGTTCATGGGAAGCTGATTTGCCTTTGATTGAATTCGCCACAACAATAGTTTTCAATCAAGTATTAAGATGGCACCCTACGAGGCTTTGTGCGATTCGTAAATGCCGTACACCATTGTTTTGGTGAGCTCGGTGAAAGAAAAATTTTTGGGGTGGATTTGATTAGAGATTTGAAGAAAGTGAAAGTAATCCGTGAAAGTCGAAGATAGCCTTCGACCGTCCGAAGTCGTGCGCGGATCTGAAGCGTAAAGACATCGAGCATCGTGGGGATAAAGTGTTTCTCAAGGTTTCGCCTTGGAAGAAGATACTCGATTCGGTAGTAAGGGCAAGTTGAGCCCGAGGTTCATTGGGCCATATGAGATATCCAGCGAAGTCGGTCCAGTTGCATATCGTTTGATTTTGCCCCGAACTCGAAAAGATTCACGATGTCTTTCATGTTTCGATGCTTGACGCTATAGATCCGATCCATCGCACGTGATTAGTCCATCGAGGTTGAAATTCAAGCCAATATGAGTTATGAGGAAGAACCGATTCAGTATCGTATCACGTGAAGTGAAAGAGTTGCGAAACAAGCGGTTCCGCTTAGTGAAAGTGTTATGGCTCAAACACGGATAGAAGAAGCTACTTGGGAAACCGAGAACTCTATGAAGAAGCGATACCCAACCCTATTTAGGTAAGATTTTCGGGACGAAAATTTCTTAAGTGGGGAGAGTTGTGACCCAAAATTGACCCTAGTCGGGATGTGGTTTCGGGACCATTAAAACCGAGGCATAAAAATAATCTAAAATTTATTTTGATGCCTATGATATGTGTTAAATTGTGTGTGACATTTTGATGATTTGATTTAGTGTTATAAATATGAATTTCACTAGAAAGGGCCTAGTAGTAAACTTTGAAAGTATGATGGGAAGATGTGGGATGACTAGTTGATTATGCATGCAAAAATAAGGGATTTGCATGTCAAATTTCCCCAAAAGAAGCATAGTGGCGGCCAAGGTAGGTGTTGATGGGCAAGGAAACATGTTTCCAACATGTTTGGTTAGTGAGTTATGTATGAAGAAATAAAATAAGAATTAGCATTAAAGAAATGAACAAAAAAAAAAAGATGAGCATGGATGCCCCCCTGCCGTGAGTTGTAAAGAAAGAAAGAAAAAATTTTGTTCATCCATTTTCACTTCTTTGGCCGAAAATACTAAGGAAAAGGGAGGATTTTTGCTCCATTTTTGGTTTAGAAGAGATCTAGAAGGAGATTTGGCTATACTTGCATCAAGATTAAGGTATGTATGAGGTTGTGTCATGAGATTCATGCATGTTTTAGTTTCTAACTTGATGTTCATGCTAGCCATGGTTCAAATCCTTGTTATGCCATAGAAATGGTATTTGGCCAAGGTTGATATTGTGTTGAAGCCATTGCATGCTAAATGTGAAGCTTGCTAATGATGCATGTAATGATGGATTGACTACTCTTGAAATTTCTTTTTAGTATTCTTGAGTAGGGCATTGAGTCCTTTGTTTAACCATGACCAAAAATTTAAAAGGAGTATGGTGTGTGAGGTATTCGCCATGGCATGCTCATGAGCATGGTTTATGTTTCTTGCATGTTAGTTAAAATTTGTGTTTTGGATGGTTATGAACACCTTGAAATTCGCCTTGCACCTATATGTGTATATATGTTTGCACATGATGATTTGGTTATGAGGTAAATGATAAATATGTTTGTTTAAAGAAGAAATGGTTGAATAATGTTTGTGAAACTTGCGGTATATTCGCCTAGTACTTATATGGTGTGAAAATCTCAAATTTATTGTTGATTTGTGCAAGTATGACTAAGTATAATCGGCCATATGAGTGCTTGATGCTATGTTATAATTATTGAGCTTAAGTATGTGGATGTAAGTAAATGCGACCTTATAAGGGCTAAGTACCTTGGATTCCCTTTTGATATTCAAAGCGATTAAATCAATTTATTTGTTAACATTAAGCTCAAGAGCAAAGGGAACTAGCTCCAATAAAGGAAAAGAAAAGGTGATTGAATAGCCATTGGAAGCGCTCGATAATCTCCAAGGTAAGTTTTGAGTATCGAAACTTAGATTTTGATTCGATTGAACGAAGGAATAAGCAATCGAAATTGTGCCCTTGTATGTGGCCATTGAGCGAAATGATATTCTTGATTAAGTAAATTGTGCATAAAAGTTTGTTATGAAATTGAAACAAAGATGTGTATGAATGTGCGATTGTGATATCGGGCTAAGCCCAAGGCAATGGTGCGAGCTATGATATCTGGGCTAAGCCCAAGGCAATTGTGCGAGTTGTGATATCCGGGTTAAGTCCGAAGGCATTTAAAGGGTTACCATAACCGGGCTATGTCCCAAGGCGTTTGAACGAGTAGCTATATCCGGTTAAACTCGAAGGTATGTGATTTGAAAATTATAAGCTTGCTGGAAAATTTTCAGTTAATGCACTGTGAAATTCCCAACAACAAGATATGTGTTGTGTGTGCTTTGCACACTAGGAGTAAGTGCGTATGAATATTTGCTCCAATGATAAACGAGTTATCGGCCTTAACTAAGCCGTTATTTGTGTATGAATATAAGAGTTGGGATTGTGAAGTAAGCATGTCATTGAGAAATTGTGCATATGAATTATTGTTTAGCTACTTGAATGCTATGCTTTGGTTGTGTGTAATTATGGCTCAAACTTACTAAGCATAAATTGCTTACTCCGTTCCTTTGTTTCTCTGTTTTATAGATTTTGCTCGTTAGCGATCGGATTCGGGATCATTGAAGTGAAGTCATCCACACTATCAAACCCCTTTTGGTACTCTTTTGGTTGAACTTTGGATATGGCATGTATAGGACTACCCTCGATTGTTTTTAAGTTCTTTGTGATGTATATGTATACGGCCATGCGAAAATGGTTCGTAAAAGTGGAGGATGGAATTTGACCATTTGTGCTTTGTAATTATATTTGGTTTCATGATGTGATTATGGTTTGGAATGAGAGTGTTGGTCACATGATCAGCCATTGGAATGGCTAAATATGATCATATGTGGACCTATGTATGTCAAAATTTTAGTTGGCCCATGGAAACCACAAGATAGGTAAAGTTTACCTTGAAAATAGATGCTGGCAGCAGCAGTGGTGCGAATTTGAAAAATCGTCAAAATTTGTAGGATTGGTATTAAATAGTGAATAAGTTATGTAAACGAACCTTGGTGAGTCTATTTTCATATGAAAGTAACGAAACGATCATATGAACAGTATACCGAGAGATATTAAAGTTCTCGTGAGACAGGGCCAGGACGGTTTCTGGGTCCCCTGTCGCGACTTTGAAAATTTACTATAAATTATCCAGAAAGAATTAGAAGTCATTCCTTATATGTGAAGATTCCATTTTGAGTCTAGTTTCATTAGAAACAAACGGGACCAGTATTAAAGCCCTGTACAGAGAGATATTCAAGTTGTAATGCGCGAAGGGCAGTGTAGTCGACCCCTGTAACATGGGTGACTTTAACTAATAAACTGTACCAATTGGCCCGACCAAAAATTCTAGAAATAAATCCATGGATGGATATATGAGTCTAAATTCAGGGAAAATTTACAGAATCAGTTTCTGAGTTTTGAAACTCGAGATACGATTTTTAAGGTGACAGTGATGCAGTTTTCCAGCCTGTCTGGAAAGGCCAAATTGGTCGGCACTTTAAGGGGATTTGTCTCGTTAACCCCTCGTGTCCGACACCGGCGATGGTCTCGGGTTCAGGGTGTTACAGAATTACCCATCCGAGCTAAATCCACAACGCACACATATTCTTCAGGAGGCTCGATCACTCAAGGAACACCCTTCCAGGCTAGATCCTTTCTATATTTGAGATCAACGGATTACTGTCCGGGCTAAATCCTTTTCTGCAACACATGCAGGATCTCAAGTCATGTAAGCCATGGTTTATCCATCGAATTTCCCTTTTGACTTCAACCGGGGCATTTATTATCATTTCATTATTATTAACACATTTTATAGATTTTCATGCCATTATTATAACCAATTATCATGCATTCATAACACATGTAATTAGGCATATTAATAGTTTACTTAAAGTTATTCAAACTTACCTGGTATTCGTGTCGGTTCCACGTTTCGGTTATTCTAAAACCTTTCGTTTTCCTTGATCGACCTCCGGAATTTGGTCCTTGGGGTCTATAACAATAAAAATGAATAATTAATACCTCACATTATTCTTTTCGAGTCTAAATTTCACCCCCGGACAAAATGACCGTTTTGCCCCTAACTTTTTACATTATTTACGATTTAGTCCCTAGACTTGTATGATGAAATGCATGAATTTTCTATATTACCCAAGCCTAGCCGAATGCTCTTTCCTCTTATGGCAGCCCATATTTTTCCTTTATTTCACATTTCTACCTCATATTTTACACCTTTTGCAAAAAGGTCATTTTAGGGGCTTTTCATGAAAATCACCTCGAAAAAGATGTTTAACACACATCCAACTTTCATATTCCTCCATAAATCATCAAAGAATAAACATGTCACACATGGGTCACTTTGCAAACATGAACCTTAGTTCAAAATATGGTTAAAAATATGAAGTACATTAAAAACGGGGCTTGGGAGCACTTACTATTGAGCTTGAAAAGTGAAAAAACCCTAGCTATGGTGGCTCTCAAATTTTGGCAGCAAAGTGGAGAAGATGAGCTGATTTTTGGCTTATTTTCCCATTTTATTTCATTAATTAGCCAAATGACCAAAATGCCCTTAAGCCATTTCTTTGAAATTTTATCCATACATGCCCATTTTTGTCCAAAGACTTAGAAATTGGGAAAATTTCTCTTTAAGGACTTTTAATTAATAATCTAAAGCAATTTCATACAAATTGCTTCTAGAATTCAAGTTTTGCAATTTTTTCAATTTGGTCATTATTTTCCAATCGGGCACCTTACTTATAGAATTTCTTAATGAAACATTAACACATGGATATTTTCATATTCTAGACCTAATAATAATCATAAAATAAATATTTCAACATCAGATTTGTGGTCCCGAAACTACTGTTCTGACTAGGTCCTATTTTGGGATGTTACATTTCTCCCCCTTTAGGACTTTCGTCCTCGAAAGTTTTACCAGTAAACAGGTTCAGATATTAGCTTCTCATGGTTTTTTTTGGCTCCCATGTAGCCTCTTCCACACCATGTCGATGCCATAAGACTTTTACTAAAGCCACATCTTTATTTCTCAACTGTTTAACTTCACGAGCTGGAATCTTTACCGGTTCTTCACCATAGGTCATGTCCGGTCTAATTTCAATCTCCGTCGGTGAACTCACATGAGAGGGGTCTGATCGATATCACCTTAACATAGATACATGGAATACATCATGAATCTTTTCCAGTTTTGGTGGCAATGCCAAACGATAGGCTAATGGTCTAACTCTTTCAGTGATCTCGTATGGTCAGATAAATCGCGGACTCAATTTGCCTTTCCAGCCAAATCTCAATACCTTTTTCCATGGAGATACTTTCAAGAATACTTTATCTCTGAGTTGGAACTCAATCTCTTTCTTTTTTCAGATCAGCATATGACTTTTGTCTATCCGATGTCGCTTTTAAGCAATCACGTATCACTTTAACCTTTTCTTCAGTTTCCTTGATTAGATCAAATCCTTCAATCTAACTCCCCTTGAGTTTTGTCCAATACAATGGAGTTCAGCACTTTCTGTTATACAAGGCCTCATAAGGCGCTATCTTCAAACTCGTTTGAAAATTATTGTTGTAGGCGAACTTTACCAATGGTAGGTATTTTCCCAGCTACCCTGAAATTCGAGGATGTAACAACTCAACATATCCTCAAGAATATGAATCATCTGTTCTGACTGACCATCAGTCTATGGGTGAAAAGCTGTACTAAAGCTCAACTTTGTACCCAAGGCTTCTTGTAACTTCTTCTAGAATCTCGAAGTAAATCTTGGGTCTCTGTTTGAAATAATCAATAGCGGTACTCCGTGTAATCCCATAATCTCAAATATATACAAGTCAACTAACTTGTCAAGAGAGTAATCCGTCCTCACTAGGATAAAATGAGCTGACTTCGTCAACTCATCCACCACAACCTGTGACAGCCCTAATTTGACCCTAGTCGGAATGTGGTTTTGGGACCACAAAACCGAGTCATAAAATTTAGTTAAAATTTTAATTGCATATCTTATATGTGTGATAGTACTTGTATAAAAATTTGATGTTTTAATTTTATCTTAGGAATGTGAATTTTGCTTGAAAGGATCTAGTTGAGAGACTTAGAAAATTATGATAGGTAAATAAGTAAGGACCAAATAGCATTAAAATAGGAAAGTTTGGGTTTGCATGTCAAAATGCCCAATTCATGTTAAGTGGCCGGCCAAGCATGGTTCCATTCCTCCAAGTTTATGTTGTTTATTATTTAATATTGGTAAGTAAATTAAAATAAATTAAAGAAAGGAATTAAAAGGAAAAGATGAATAAAATAAGGAGGGAAGAGGAGTGTTCATCTTTTTTTTCTTTGGCTATTGCCGTGAGTGAGGAGAAGGAAGGAGATTTGGTTATTTGATTTTGGCTTGGAAGATGGCTAGAATGAGGTATGTATTGAATGATTCTTGAAAATCTATGCATGTTTGAGATGGTTAGTTCAAATTCTACTCATCCTATAGATTAGACTTAGGATTTTGAGGTTGAAATTCGCCAAGAAGCTTGAAACTCTTAGTAGATGTGTTAATGTCATTAAAATGGATAGTAATGTAGGATATGGTGAGTGGTTAATTGCTTTTAACTTGAAAGTTGAGGTTAAAATGGGTTAAGTGATTGCCGAATCTAATTTAGGGGTGGAGGATTGTGTTCGTGTTATATTGGATAGGTAGAGGTTGTAATGAGGTTGAAATTGTTGAATTGTTAGTTGGGTAACAAATGAAGCAATCGGCCATATGGGGTAAAAATGGGATGTTCATTTTAGTTGTTGTTTCATTTTTGTGAGAAATGGGTCAAGTGTTCATGAGATGAAATTTTGTGATTAGATGAATTAAACGTAATAGTATAGTTGATATATATATATATATATATAGATATACATATTCGGCCATCACTTAGGAGCTTATGTGATGTTGAGTTTAAGCTTTGCATATTCGGCTATATATACATATATATGTAAGCCCATTCGTGATATTACCTTAGGACTATGTATATATAACCGACAAAAAAATGGGAAAAACTAGCAAAGGTGATTGCCGAATGTCCAAGTATACATATGCATGTGTGATTGGATTATTGAAAGTATGGTAATTGCATAAGGTTATTAGCGAATAGCTAAGAACATAAGGTAGCAAGATAAAAATTTTACCATGCCGTTCGTATGTCATAAAATCATTAAAATGTGAATACCAATATATGTAGCAAAGCGGTTGAATGAGTTAATTTATTTGTTTAAGCTCAAGATCCTAAAGGAGAGGCGTCCAACAAGGGGAAATCGAAGGTCATCGAGTAGCCGACTTGGAATTATTTTACCCAACACAAGGTAAGTCATTAAGCATATAGTTGGTATTGATTTAAATGATTGTAATACCTATGCAATTGTGTTTAATGAGATGAAATGTATACAAATGTATATGTATGTAGAGATGAAATTGTCGAATGTAAAAAGGAAGTGAAGCGTATAGAGTGGCTGGTTTTCAGCACTAAGTGTGCGGGCAATAAGTGTTCACGGTTGTGAGATTGGCACTAAGTGTGCGGGCTTGAAATGCATGGCACTAAGTGTGCGAGTTTAAAGTACATGGCACTAAGTGTGCGTGGTTGATTATTAAGCACTATGTGTGCGAACCCACTATATATATATATTTTCTATCAATTATTTATATTAAGGGTGCGACCTTACCGAGTCGATTTCGGACAGCGAAAAGGGTAAGTACCTTGAGTTCATGGCTAATAGGTGCTATGTTTATATTTGGAGTTGAGCGTGGTAAGTTTTGAACCTATGTGATGATTATAATTGAAGTCACGTATATAAGGTTCATCGTGGAATAGGTGAAAGTTCGTTTAGTTGTATGATTGTAACGAAAATAAAATGATGTATGGAAATGCCTCAATTATTCTATTGAATAACGTATGAAATGTCAATTTAGGACTTGGAATGAGATTGAATCGTAAGGTCTAAAAAACTATGGCATAGTTCGGTATGGATGGAGTACTTAGCCTCATTTCGTTGTTTCCTCTTGTGAAAATTTTATTAATGGATGGTAGTGTAATGCTTATGACTTACTGAGTTATATACTCATTCGGTGTTTGCTTGTCACCTATTTTAGGTTTCTTGGACTCGACTTTTTTCGTATTCGGGACCGTCATCGAAGTCATCACACCGGCTAGCAACTTTTGGTATTTTCTTCTTAGTTGGTCTAGGAGAACATTTCGGCATGTATAGGCTATTATGTTTTGTTGAAATTTGGTATGTAAACTTTTAGCCACACGAAAATGGCATAAATGTTCGGTTGGAATTGGTTCTATGATGTTTGGACACAAGTCTTGGTAATTCGGTTTTGGTTGAGTATTGGTTGAGGCCTACTAGATTATTATGCCATATGTCATGGCTGATTATTTTCGGTGTTAAATTCATGATTTGGTAATAGTGTAGTGGGGAGATGCTCGGTGATGATTAGCCTTGGCATGGCTAGTCATGGTCATAAATTGTGACATGTATGATGAATTATTAGTTAGATCAAGGAAAAATCATGAAATAGGCATAGTTTGTTTTAGTAACAGATGCTGACAGCAGCAGTGATGTGAGATTGAAAAATCACTAAAAATAGTAGAAATGGAATTAAATAATGAATAAATTATGAAATCGAATCTTGATGAGTCTATTTTCATATGGAAGAAACGAAACTACCATATGAGCTGTATGTTAGGAGTTAATTAAATTCTTGTGAAACAGGGCCAGAGCGATTTCTGGATCCCTTGTTTTGATTTATAAAATTCACCGTAAATTTTATCGAGATAATTAGAGGTCGTTCCTTATATGTACAAATTCATTATCGAGTCTAGTTTCATTAGAGACAAACGGCATAGGCATTGAAGCCCTGTACATGGAGATATTTAAATCGTAAGGTACAGAGGTCAGTGTAGTCGAACCTTGAAACAGGGGAGAATTTAACAAATAAACTGTACTAATTGGCCCAACAAAAAAATTCTACAAAATTTCCCCCATATAGATATGTGAGTCTAGTTTCGGGGAAAATTTATGGAATTGGATTTCGAGTTTCAGAACTCAAAATATGATTTTTAAAGCGACCATGATACAGTAGCCAGCTTGCTAGGAACAAAAAAAAAATAGGGGGAAATAAATGAAGTAAGCCGGTAACACCTCGTGTTCGATTTCCGGTAACGGCCATGAGTTCGGAGTGTTACACAACCCATATAGAATCTTTCCTTTTCGGGGTCAATGGTAATCTAGTCACGAAGTCCATAGTAATTCTGTCACACTTCCATTCGGGGACCATCACAGGTTGTAGTAAACCAAAAGGTACTTGATGTTCAGCTTTGACTTGGTGACATATCAAGCATTTCGATACAAATTCAGAGATGTCTCTTTTCATGCTATTCGACTAGTATATTTTCTTCAAATCATTGTACATATTGGTACTTCTCGGATGAATAGACAAACAACTATCATGTGCTTCTTGCAAAATCTTCTGAATAATTTTATCGTTCCTCGGTACAAAAACTCTGTCTCTGAACATCAAGCATCCATCAGGACTAATCTAAAAATCTGATTCATTGCCAACTCACATTAAGCTCTTTTAGCTTGCAGGACACTATCGTTAGTTTGAGCATCATAAAATTCATGAAGAAATGTCAGCCTAGCCCTTAGCTCTACCAAAATTGAAAAATCATCAAACAACGCCAATCGAGCATTCATGGCCCTTAATGCAAACAAAGATTTTCTACTTAACGCGTCAGCGACCACAGTCGCCTTTCCCGAGTGATAATTGATGATCAGCTCATAATCTTTAATTAGTTCTAACCATCTCCACTGTCTCAAATTCAATTCTTTTTGAGTCCTCAAATACTTCAAACTCTTGTGGTCTGTGAATATACGACAAATCTTACCATATAAGTAATGCCTCTAGATTTTCAAGGCAAAAACAATGGCGGTAAGCTCTAAGTCATGCGTCAGATAATTCTTCTCGTATGGCTTCAACTGCCGTGAAGCATAGGCTATCACCTTGCCATCTTGCATAAGTACACAACCCAGTCCATTTAAGGATGCATCGCTGTAAACCACAAACTCTTTCCCGACTCGGGCAATACTAGAATAGGAGCTTCAGTCAATAATGTCTTCAACTTCTTGAAACTCTACTGACACTTTTTTGTCCATTCAAACTTCACGTTTTTTTGTAGTAACCTCGTAATTAGAGTCACTATCATGGAGAATCCTTTCACAAATCTTTGGTAGTAACCGACTAAGCCTAAAAAGCTTCTAACCTTGGTTACATTTTTAGGTGGTTTCCATTCAATAATGGCAGAGATCTTACTTGGATCAACTCGGATGCCATCACCCGAAACAATATGACCCAAGAACCTTACTTATTGGAGCCAAAATTCACTCTTGCTAAATTTAACATACAATTGTTTTTCCCATAAAGTCTGCAACACAATTCTCAGATGCTTCGCTTGCTCTGTGTCATCCTTGGAATAAATCAAAGTGGCGTCAATGAACATGACGGTGAACTTGTCCAGGTATGACCGAAATATCCTATTCATTAGGTCCATAAATAAGGTCAGTGCATTCGTTAACCCAAACGGCATGACAAGAAATTCATAGTGGCCATACCTCATTCTGAAAGCTGTCTTAGGCAAGTCCGACTCCTTAACTCGTAACTAATAGTAGCCAGATTTTAGGTCTATCTTAGAGAATACAATGGCTCCCCTCAACTTGTTGAACAAATCATCGATCCTTGGCAAAGGATATTTATTCTTAATAGTTACCTTATTCAGCTGCCGATAATCTATACATAGCCTCATTGAACCATCTTTCTTCTTTACAAATAATACGGGAGCACCCCAAGGAGAAAAGCTCAGCCTTGCAAAACCCTTATCCATCAGTTCTTGTAACTGTGCTTTTAACTCTTTCAACTAGGTTGGTGCCATCTTATAAGAAGCAATAGAAATAGGAGCTATTCCTAACACTAGTTCAATGCCAAACTCTATCTCTCTATCAGGAGGTAGTCCGGGTAATTCTTCCGTGAACACATCTGAATATTCTCATACTATTGATACGGACTCAATCTTTAACTCAATTTCCTTAGTGTTCAGTACAAAATCAAGGTAGACTTTGTACCCTTTTCTCATATATCTTTGAGCAACTATTGCCGTGATTACAACCAGTGGTGTATCCAATTTTCTTGAATCAACTTGTAGAATTTCACCATCTGGGCACTTCAGTTCAATATACTTACTACCACAGTTTACAATTACATCATGCAAGGCTAACCAATCCAAGCCAAGTATTACATCAAACTCATCAAATGGAAATAACATAAGGTTAGCCCGAAAAAAATGACCCTGAATCATCAAGGGACAATTCTTACAGACTTTATCAATTAAGACTAACTTACCTAATGGGTTCAACACTCTGATAATAAATTCCGTAAGTTCAATGGATATATTCATACTAGACGCCAATCTCATGCAAATGTATAAATACGTTGATCCTGGACCAATTAAGGCAATAACACAAGTATTAAAAAGAGAAAAGTACCCGTGATGACGTCAGGAGTAGAGGCTTCCTCTCAAGCGCGTATTGCATACGTTCTTGACGGGGCTCAAGAGTCTGATTTCATAGTGTATTTGAATGCAACCCAACTGCCACTAGCACTTCTAGGATATCTCGGAGATCTATCTCGTGAGATCTATCTCGTGAAATAGGTGTACTCAATTTCGGGGCTACTTCCACACCTTTATCAGTTCGCTCTGGACAATCTCTGAGGAAGTGGTCAAGAGAACCATATCTATAGCACACACCGCTCTTCATTCGGCACTCTCTGAAGTGAAATTTATTGCAGCTTTGACACTTTGACTTTTGGTCATCTACACTCTCCACACTAGTCACCATCGGGAAGGAAGACTTCTGATTATGTCGTTTGGAGCCTCTCGCTCTACTCGAATATCCTACTGATAAAGTGGAGCGTTCATGTTGGCTCCTTGATTTCTTTGTGGGAAATGAGGGCGTCTTACTGCTGGATCTCTTGCTCGTAACTCGAGCTTCTCTCTTAGCTTGCTTCATTTCATTATTGAGCTCCTCAGCTTTCTTGGACCAATCGGCTAATGCATCGAACTCTCGTATCTCAAGAATCCCAATTAAAAACTTGATTTCCTCATTCAGACCTTCCTCGAAGCGTTTACACATTTCTGACTCTGTTTGGACCCATTCAGTTGTATACTGACTTAGTCTCACGAATTCCCTTTCGTATTCCGATACCGTCTTATGTCCTTGTTTGAGTTCTAGGAACTCCTTTCGCTTCCAATCCAAGAACCTCTAACTAATGTATTTCTTCTTAAACTCCACTTGGAAAAATTCCCGAGTAATGTTTTCCTTTGGTACCACTAAAGATACGGTCTTCCACCAGTGGTATGCAGTATCCTTTAGTAGAGATATAGCATACTTTAAACACTTCTCAGGTGTACAAGATAACTCGTCCAACACTCGTGTAGTATTCTTGAGCCAAAACTTGGCTCGTTCAGCGTCATCATCAATCTTAGCTCTAAATTCTCTAGCCCCATAATTTCTAAGCTTGTCTACAGGGGTTTTACCAATTCTTTTAGGTGCCATACCTCGCAGCACTTCCTTAGCAGATCGATTAGGGGGCGGGGGAGGTCGTGGTATATTGGGGTGATTCCTCAAATAATCCCCAAACCATTCATCCATCATGTCAAAGAAGGCGGCTCTGGCCTCTTCCCGGCCTTCAGACATAGGCCTTCTACTACTAGTAGAAACAACTCATTGTACGAAAGCTGGAGGATGACTCTTGGCTCCATCAGACTCATCTTGCGCTTGATTGGAAGACATTTACTATATTCAAAGACAATTAAACAGTTAGGAAATGTCACACTATCAACATTCGTATAATGACATGTATAGAGAAACTCAATAAGCTCTACGGTAGTTTTAAAACTGACTAAATTGTAGCTCTGATACCACTAAATGTAACACCCCTTACCCATACCTAAGATCGAGACCAAGTACGAGGTGTTACCAGACATGTACTCGAACATTTTTGGGAAATACGAGTTATAAAATTTTGTTCCAATTTGAACCCAAATCAAACAACACCTTAGTGTCCCTATTATGGGCCTACAGGGCCCAAAAAATACATTGAAAATGGTCTGGAATCAAACTGAGAACTTGAGAAAGTTCTTGGAAAATTTGCTAGGTTGCCTCACACACCCGTGTGGAGGCAATGCACACGCCCGTGTCCCCTACCCGTGTGGAATTAATTGAATTTACTTCCTATTTCAAACCTACAGGGATTTTCACAAGGCCAAGCACACGCCCGTATCCTGGCTCGTGTCCTTCACACAGCCTAGACCCGCTCGTGTGGTGGCCCGTGTCCAAAAACTCAATCATTCTATTTATGATGTCAGCATGCATTTAAGGGCACACGAGCAAGACACATGCCCGTGTGCTTGGCCGTACCCTCCACACGGCTGAGACGCACGGCCGTGTCTTTGTCCTTGTTTTTACTACCATGCATTCTGACTTAAAATTTTTAGGTGAAAAAGACACACGACCATACCACACGCCCATGCGGCGATCTGTGTGTCACACACGACCTAGACACACGCCCGTGTGTCTACTCGTGTGGACCTTGCTAGGCTATTTTCCAAGCCTTTGGTCACCTTTTATCATCCCCATACTCTTATAGATTTCCATAATAATAATAAGGCCTAATTATACGTCCCAAATGACCTCGATATACCTAATTGCATGTAAACCTCATCTTATCGGTTTTATACATGTTAGGTTATTCCCTTTGTACTAAGGATTTCTATGCCTTATATCACTTTTAAGGTTGACTCATTATTATAACTCATTTCCAGTTATGGCCTAGCCATCCCATGTGATTTGGTCACATTACAAATGTTTAAATGTGATATACCATATTTCATCTTCACTAGCACAACTGAACACAAGCATGCATAAAATTTGTAGGTCATAACCTACATCAATATGAGCCAATTCCATGTCCACATATAAGTGAATATGTGTACCTTTACAAGCCTTTGTATTAGCTAATCAAATGACACATATAACAAAATAAAAAAAGCCCTATACATGCTATTGAACAAAATAAGAGTATCTATATACCAAAGCTAGACAAGATGATAGTGTGTTGACTCTCTAACCATCTCCCAATCTTCACGAGTCCACGAGCTCTGTAAGACAGGGAAAAGAGAGGGGTAAGCATTTACATGCTTAGTAAACCCGAATAACTGGAAAGTAAACTTATCGATTAATTAGCATGCGTCCATATTAGGCAATAAAACCAACAAGCATGAAATAGTTTCCCTATCATTTATACTCAATCAACAAGTTAGTCTCATAAAAATACACCATGTAATTTGTCTTAGATGAGCTCATCATTCAGCATTTTTATTTTTATATCTCATGTTAATCTTGTTGAGTTTCTCAGAAATCTCGATGAATTATCCATTTACCGTCAAATCGTAAGAGCGATCGTCTCAAGTACACATTCCCGCGAACCTCACATCTTACGGTGGGATTACCAATCTAGGTTAAATTCCCCGCAATGTAAACTCATAGGGTGATGTCGAGATTACCGGTCCAGGCTAAATCCCTTGTAGCGACAAACACCCATAATAAACTCGAATCTGAATTACCAATCCAAGCTAAATTCAGACCCTAATTGAATTACCCGTCTGGGCTAAATCTACAATGCACACATATTCTTCAAGAGGCTCGATCATTCAAGGAACACCCGTCCGGGCTAGATCCTTTCTATATTTAAGATCAACGGATTACCCGTTTGGGCTAAATCCTTTTTTGCAACACATGTAGGATCTTAAGTCATGTAAGCCATGGTTTATCTATCGAATTTCCCTTTTGACTTCAACCGGGACATTTATTATCATTTCATTATTATTAACACATTTCATGGATTTTCATGCCATCATTATAACCAATTATCATACATTCATAACACATGTAATTAGGCATATTAATAGTTTACTTAAAGTTATTCGAACTTACCTGGAATTCGTGTCGATTCCACGTTTCGATTATTCCAAAACCTTTCATTTTCCTCTATCGACCCCCAGAATTGGTTCTCAGGGCCTAAAACAATAAAAATGAATCATTAATACCTCATATTATTCTTTTCGAGTCTAAATTTCTCCCCCGTATAAAATGACCGTTTTGCCCCTAACCTTTCACATTATTACGACTTAGTCCCTAGGCTCGTATGATGAAATGCATGAATTTTCTACATTACCCATGTAACAGTCTGATTTTAATCCTAGTCGGAATTGTGGTTTCAGAACCATAAATTCAAGTTTGAAAAAAATATTTTAATATTATTTTCTGTGTCTGTGATATGTGAATTTACATATGTGAAATTTCTGTGATTTAATTTGTCTGTTTCTGTGCTTAATTATGAAAAAGGATTAAATCGCGTATAGTGTAAAAGTTGAGTGCTAGATGCTAAAGCACCTATTTGGCTTGGTTTTTAAAATAAAGGTCCTTGCATGTCAATTGGACCATTGTACTAATGCATGG
This sequence comes from Gossypium arboreum, assembly GCF_025698485.1. Lineage (NCBI taxonomy): Eukaryota > Viridiplantae > Streptophyta > Magnoliopsida > Malvales > Malvaceae > Gossypium > Gossypium arboreum. The sequence continues at coordinate 49,776,713 of NC_069076.1, forward strand.
ACAAGTATGGACACTAGTGGATGGAATTTTTATTTGTTAATTAAAGGGAAAAATTGGAAAATGCATATTAATGTATATTATAATAAAATGAAAACATAAAATTGGCCATATTATCATGCATATAGCTGAAAGTCAAAGAAAAAGAAAAAGAAAAAGGAGAAAGCCATTTTAGGTTTCGGCACTTTGATTTCTTGATTAAGGTATGGTTTAAACTTGATTTTTAATAATTTCTACGTTTCTGTGATCGTTGCTTCGTGTTCTTCAAAACCCATGTCTGAATTTATGTTTCTGTTAAAGATTTCATGAAATGCCATTGTTGATATCATGAGTTTTGTGATGTTTTTGGAATGAATATTTTTGGAATGAATTATGAAGGCTTGGTAGATGGTTCATAAGTTTTGTCTTTGAGTTTTTGATGAAATTGAGCTATTTGGGTTAAATTTTGAAAATGAGGTTTAGAAGGACTAAATTGTGAATTGAACATGAGAAGCCATGAAAATTCAGCTAGCCTTTGTTGCAAAGAAATTTTGCATATTGGTGATTTTGTGAAAAATGGACTAAATTGTCAAAGTGTGAAAATTTAAGGGCTAAAATGTAAAGTGCCCTAAATATGTGTATATAGATTAAATTGAATGAAATGAATGATTGAATTTGTATTGTATTAGATCAAGAACAAAGAAAATCAGACTTAGATCGGGAAAAGTCCAAAACAGTTGAATAAACGACTCGTTTTATCTGAAATCCGTCCGAGGTAAGTCAAATTACAATTACGTATTAATTGAAATAAATTCTGCACATATAAACTATAAACTGTATTGGATGGCCTTGAGTTCCTAATGAATATCTTTGGAGTAAAGTATGATAATATGATAATATTTGAAAAGCTCTGTATGTTCCTAAGCAAAGTTGACATTTGTCTGGGACATCGTGTAAGACCGTGTCTGGGACACGAGCCTGGATTGAGATTTATGTATAAGACCATGTCCGGGACATCGGCATCGATGTCGATTTCGTGTAAGACCACATGCAGGATAGAGGCATCGATATTGAGTTACATGTAAGACCACGTCCGGGACGTCGGCATTGTACTTGTTTATGAGCATCTGTATTGTTTCTGACTCGTCTGATGATAGCGTATGAAATCTGAAATTGAGTATATGAAATGTATAACCTATGCAGGTACGTTTGTATCGTACTAAATTTCTAAATATGAAAAACTCTGTCTCTGTAAAATATGTATGGAAATGAAGCATAACATATATGCAAACAAAGGAGCATGGTGAAGTTTATGAATTATTCTATGAAATGGTTATGAATCTTTATGGTTGAATTGTACTTATATGCTTTAGTAGTTAAACTAATTGTATTTGGCTTACTAAGCTCTTTGTAGCTTACTCTGTGTGTTTACTATTTGTTTTACAGTTATCGTAGCTACTGAAGGCTTGGGGATAGTCGAGGATCGTCACTTCACTATCGATCTCATTTTGGTACTTTTGAAAGTGTACATATTTTAAAGTATGGCATGTATAGGCTAGAAGGTCTATGTATATAAGTTTTGTTGTGTATATATTATGCCATGGGAGTTGGCTAACAAATGATAAGTTTGTGTATAGTTTTGGTGTATGCTTGTAATGTGTTAAGTTCTAATGTGTTTCGGTCATTCTTAAGCATAGAACTAATTGGAAATTTTGGTATGAATGCTGTATATTATTGCTTGTAGGATTGGACCCAAAAAGGGGTGGCAAATTGGCTTAAATGAAGCCTGCATGGTGCCACACGGTCAGGGGACACGAGCATGTCATGTGGCTGTGGGTGAAAGTCAGTATGGTTACCCTGATTTGGCACGGCTGGTTCACATGGATGTGTCTGATGCCCGTGTGAGGCACATGGCCTGGTTACACGAGCGTGTGACCTCAACAGAATTGAAAAATTTTCTATGTTCTGAAATTTATGAATATGTTTGGTTTAGTCCCGAATGTCTCCTGAAAGTACATTTTAGGTCTCATAGTCCATCTTAAGAGATGATTGCTTATCAAATGATATTATATAATATCTATGATTCTGTATTGGTTTAAAATGTTCTGTCTTTCTTGTAATGCCTCGTAACCTTAATCTGATGTCGGTTATGGGTTAGGAGTGTTACATTTTATTGGTATCAGAGCTATGGTTTAGTCAGTTCTAGGACTATCATAGCGTATATGAGTCTAGCTATACATGTCATATATCTGAATCTGTGATAGTGTGATGACTCATGATATTGAAATGTGCTTTTATATAGCAAATGGATCCTGATAGAGTTGTAGTTGACGATGTAGAAAGTAAGGCACTTGCTCCCGCGTAAGGGACGGTGGAAGATGATTCACGATCGGCTATGAGTAGCCGTGATAGCAAGGCTAAGCAAGCCTTCTATCAGATGTTGAATGAATGGTTCACCCAATACATTAGAACTAATCCGACTGTACAACAACCTCCACCCTCGGTTAATCCTTCTCAAACTCCTGATATGCCATGAGTGAATCTGTTACAGTTGAGTAGACCACCAGTTGATAAGATTAGAAAGTATGGGGCTGAAGAATTTTGAGCTACAACGAATGATGATGCTAAAAGAGCCAAATTCTGGTTGGAAAATACAATACGAGTGTTTGATGAAATGTCTCTGAGTCTTGAGGAATGTGTTAAATGCGCCGTTTCACTTCTGAGAGATACGGCATACCATTGGTGGAAAACTTTAATATCTGTAGTCCCGAGTGAAAGGGTTACTTGGGATTTCTTTCAATCTAAATTTCAGAAGAAATATATCAGTTAGAGATTCATTGATCAGAAACGTAAAGAGTTTCTCGAACTTAAATAGGGTCGTATGTCTGTTACTGAATACGAATGTGAATTTGTGAGATTGAGCCAGTATGCTCAGGAATGTGTATCGAATGAAGCAATAATGTACAAAAGGTTTGAAGATGGACTAAACAAAGATATCCGTCTGTTAGTTGGAATTCTGGAAATTAAAAAAATGGTAGTGCTCGTTGAGCGAGCATGTAAAGCTAAAGAATTAAGTAAAGAGAAAAGAAAATCTGATTCTTAAGCTAGAGATGCTAGAAAGAGATCTTCGAGTAGATCATTTCAATCTATGTCAAAGAAATTTTGAGATGATCAAAGCCGTCCAAATGCTAATGTGGGACATTCAAACGAGACAGAGCTAGATCGCATTCAAACTTCAGAGTCCCTGCTACTTCCGTTGCAAGTGTCGAGAATGTTTGATCTGAGAGACTAGATTGTAAACACTGTGGTAAAAGACATCCAGGAAATTGTAGATTGAATGACCGAGCCTGTTTCTGATGTGGATCTTTGGACCATTTTGTAAAAGATTGTTTTGAACTTGCTGAGCAAGAGAATGTACAGAATTTGAGATCGAGCAACACCTCAGCTAGAGGTAGACCTTCCAGAAATGCAAGAAATGCAAGTAGTGGTCAAAGAGGTACTGGAGATACTATTGTTAGATCTGAGGCCAGGGCACCTGCCAGATCCTATGCTATCTGAGATCGTGAGGAAGCCTAGTCTCCAGACGTGATTATAGGTACTTTTACTCTCTATGATACTTCTGTGATTACATTGATAGATCCTGGATCAACGCATTCTTATATTTGTATGAATTTAGTGCATAGTAAAACTTTGCCTGTAGAGTCTATTGAATTCGTAATTAGAATACCAAACCCTTTAGGAAAAAGTGTCTTGGTTGATAAGTCTGCAAGAATTTCCCATTAATGATACGAGATATTTATTTTCCTGCTGATCTGATGCTTTTACCTTTCGATGAATTTGACATAATTCTGGGAATGGATTGGTTAACTTTGTATGATGCTATTGTGAATTGCAAACAAAAAGTCATTGATTTAAGGTGTAAGAATGATGAAATAATTTGAATTGAGTCTAGTGATCTGAATGGACTACCAACTGTGGTATCTAAAATGAAATTACGAAAATATGTGAAGAAAGGTTGTGAAGCCTACTTAGCTTATGTGTTAGATTTGAAAGTGAATGATAAGAAAGTTGAATCAGTGCCTGTCATTTGTGACTTCTCTGATGTGTTTCCTGAAGAACTACCTGGTTTGCCTCTGATACGAGAAGCCGAGTTTGGCATTGAATTAGTACCTAGTACTACTCTGATTTCAATAGCTCCGTATAGAATGACTCCGACCGAGTTAAAGGAATTAAAATATCAATTGCAAGAATTGACTGATTGAGGGTTTACTAGACCGAGTTTTTCACCATGGGGTGCTCCTGTTCTGTTTGTGAAAAAGAAAGATGGCATAATGAGAATGTGTATTGATTACCGACAGCTTAATAAAGTGACTGTAAAGAACAAATACCCTCTGCCTAGAATTAATGATTTATTCGATCAGTTGAAAGGTGCTACTGTGTTTTCTAAGGTAGATCTGAGATTGGGTTACTACCAGTTGTGAGTAAAGGATTCTGATATTTCGAAAACTGCTCTCAGAACGAGGTATGGGCATTATGAATTTTTAGTTATGCCTTTTGGTTTAACGAATGCACCTGCTGCATTTATGGATTTAATGAATAGAATTTTCAGACCATATCTTGATCAATTTGTTGTTGTATTCATTGATGATATTTTGATTTATTCAAGTGATGAATCTGAGCATGCTGAACATCTGAAAATAGTGCTACAGACTCTGCGAGATAAACAGTTGTATGCAAAGTTTAGTAAATGTGAATTCTGGTTGCGAGAAGTTGGTTTTCTGGGTCATATTGTATCAGCTTCTGGTATCCGAGTTGATCCGAGATAGTCTGAAAGCTTCCTCTGATCGTCAGAAATCTTATACGGATTTTAGAACAAAAAGATATTGAATTTGAGATCGGTGATAAAGTGTTTCTAAAGTGTCTCCGTGGAAGAAACTGTTCCAATTTGGTAAAAAGGGGAAGTTGAGTCCGAGGTTCATTGGACCGTATGAAATCATCGAGCGAGTTGGACCGATTGCTTATAGATTGAGGCTACCATCTAAGTTAAAAAAGATACATAATGTATTTCACGTATCGATGCTTCGACGGTACAGATCTGATCTGTCCCATGTGATATCCCCTTTTGAAATTGAGATTCAATCTGATATAACTTACGAAGAAAAGTCGATCCGTATTTTAGCTGCAAGATTAAAGAGTTACGAAACAAGAAAATTCTGTTAGTTAAAGTGATGTGGCATCGACACGAAGTAGAGGAGGCTACGTGGGAGCCTGAGGATGCAATGAGACAACAATATTCGAATCTGTTTAACGATAAAATTTTCGGGGATGAAAATCCCTAAGGGGGGAGAATTGTAATAGTTCGGTTTTGAGCCTAGTTGGAATAGTGATTTCGGGACCACAAATCTGAGTCTAAAAAATATTTTAATATTATTTTCTATGTCTGTGATATGTGAATTTACATCTGTGAAATTTCTGTGATTTAATTTGTCTGTTTCTGTGCTTAGTTATGAAAAAGGATTAAATCTCGTAAAGTGTAAAAGTTGAGTGCTAGATGCTAAAGCACCTATTTGGCTTGGCTTTTAAAGTAAAGGTCCTTGCATGTCAATTGGACCATTGTACTAATGCACACTAGTGGATGGAATTTTTATTTGTTAATTAAAGGGCAAAATTGGAAAATGTATATTAATGCATATTATAATAAAATGAAAACATGAAATTGGGCATATTATCATGCATATAGCCGAAAATCAAAGAAAAAGAAAAAGAAAAAAGAGAAAGCCATTTTAGGTCTCGAAACTTTGATTTCTTGATTAAGGTACGGTTTTAACGCGATTTTTGATAATTTTTACGTTTTTGTGATTGTTGCTTCGTGTTCTTCAAAACCCATGTCTGAATTTCTGTTTCTGTTAAAGATTTCATGAAATGCCATTGTTGATATCATGAATTTTGTGATGTTTTTGGAATGAATGTTTTTGGAATGAATTATGAAGGCTTGGTAGATGGTTCATAAGTTTTGTCTTTGAGTTTTTGATGAAATTGAGCTATTTGGGTTAAATTTTGAAAATGAGGTTTAGAATGGCTAAATTGTGAATTGAACATGTTGTATGGGCTTACATAGAAGCCATGAAAATTCGGCTAGCCCTTGTTGCAAAGAAATTTTACATATTGGTGATTTTGTGAAAAATGGACTAAATTGTCAAAGTGTGAAAATTTAAGGGCTAAAATGTAAAGTGCCCTAAATATGTGTATATAGATTAAATTGAATGAAATGAATGATTGAATTTGTATTGTATTAGATCAAGAACAAAGAAAATCAGACTTAGATCGGGAAAAGTCCAAAACAGTTGAATAAACGACTCGTTTTATCTGAAATCCGTCCGAGGTAAGTCAAATTACAATTACGTATTAATTGAAATAAATTCTGCACATATAAACTATAAATTGTATTGGATGGCCTTGAGTTCCTAATGAATATCTTTGGAGTAAAGTATGATAATATGATAATATTTGAAAAGCTCTGTATGTTCCTAAGCAAAGTTGACATTTGTCTGGGACATCGTGTAAGACCGTGTCTGGGACACAGGCCTCGATTGAGATTTATGTATAAGACCATGTCTGGGACATCAGCATCGTATCTGATTTCGTGTAAGACCCTGTCTGGGATAGAGGCATCGATATTGAGTTACATGTAAGACCACGTCCGGGACGTCGGCATTGTACTTGTTTATGAGCATCTGTATCGTTTCTGACTCGTTTGATGATAGCGTATGAAATCTGAAATTGAGTATATGAAATGTATAACCTATGCAGGTACGTTTGTATCGTACTAAATTTCTAAATATGAAAAACTCTGTCTCTGTAAAATATGTATGGAAATGAAGCATAACATATATGCAAACAAAGGAGCATGGTGAAGTTTATGAATTATTCTATGAAATGGTTATGAATCTTTATGGTTGAATTGTACTTATATGCTTTAGTAGTTAAACTAATTGTATTTGGCTTACTAAGCTCTTTGTAGCTTACTCTGTGTGTTTACTATTTGTTTTACAGTTATCGTAGCTACTGAAGGCTTGGGGATAGTCGAGGATCGTCACTTCACTATCGATCTCATTTTGGTACTTTTGAAAGTGTACATATTTTAAAGTATGGCATGTATAGGCTAGAAGGTCTATATATATAAGTTTTGTTGTGTATATATTATGCCATGAGAGTTGGCTAACAAATGATAAGTTTGTGTATAGTTTTGGTGTATGCTTGTAATGTGTTAAGTTCTAATGTATTTCGTTCATTCTTAAACATAGAACTGATTGGAAATTTTGGTATGAATGTTGTATATTATTGCTTGCAGGATTGGACCCAAAAAGGGGTGGCAAATTGGCTTAAATCAAGCCTGCATGGTGCCACACAGTCAGGGGACACTGGTGTGTCATGTGGCCATGGGCTAAAGTCAGTAGCTAGCCAAGTATCACATGGCCATAGCACACGGGCGTGCCTATTGGTCGCGGGTGAAAGTCAGTATGGTTACCCTGATTTGGCACGGCTGGTTCACATGGGTGTGTTTGATGCCAGTGTGAGGCACACGGCCTGGTTAGACGGGTGTGTGACCTCAACAGAATTGAAAAATTTTCTATGTTCTGAACTTTATGAATGTGTTCGGTTTAGATTCGAATGTCTCCTAAAAGTACATATTAGGTCTCGTAGACCATCTTAAGAGATGATTGCTTATGAAATGATGTTATATAATATCTGTGATTCTATATTGGTCTGAAATGTTCTGTCTGTCTGGTAATGCATCATAACTCTAATCCGATGTCGGTTACGGGTTAGGAGTGTTACAACCCAAGCCTAGCTGAATGTTCTTTCCTCTTATGGCAGCCCATATTTTTCCCTTATTTCACATTTCTTCCACATATTTTACACCTTTTGCAAAAAGGTCCTTTTAGGGGTTGTTCATGAAAGTCACCTAGAAAAAGATGTTTAACACACATCCAACTTTCATATTCCTCCATAAATCATCAAATAATAAACATGTCACATATGGGTCACTTTGCAAACATGAATCCTAACTCAAAATATGGGTAGAAATGGAGAGAATAAGTTACCGGGATTTCAAAAATACGAAGAACATTAAAAAGGGGCTTGGGAGCACTTACTATTGAGCTTGAAAAGTGAAAAACCCTAGCTATGGTGGCTCTCAAATTTCGGCAGCAAGGTGGAGAAGATAAGCTGATTTTTGGCTTATTTTCCCATTTTATTTCATTAATTAGCCAAATGACCAAAATGCCCTTAAGCCCTTTCTTTGAAATTTTATCCATACATGCCCATTTTTGTCCAAAAACTTAGAAATTGGGAAAATTCTCTTTAAGGACTTTTAATTAATAATCTAAAGCAAATTCATGCAAATTGCTTTTAGAATTCAAGTTCTGCAATTTTTTCAATTTGGTCATTATTTTCCAATTGAACACTTACTCATAGATTTTCTTCATGAAACTTTAACACATGGATATTTTCATATTCTAGACCTCATAATAATCATAAAATAAATATTTCAACATTAGATTTGTGGTCCCAAAACCACTTTTTTGACTAGACCGTATTTCGGGATGTTACAGTTCTAGCCCACACTCGAAACTGTTCATGTTACGAGAATAGCGGAGAAGATCTTTCAGTTGAAAGATGGGAACGTCAAGGATTCGTCTCACTCAAATGATAGGTAATTTTTGGGAAAATTTTATTGCTATAAATATCATAAACTAACTCGATTTTTAATTTTTTTCGCTGTGCAAGAAAACTGTTTTCGAACTGAATTTTTTCCAGCCCTATCTTGGAGACACGATTGACCACCCAACGATATTAGCCTTGTGAATGTTTTATAAGAATCTTGAAACCTCTAATTTTTTGTGGATAGAAAGGAAAACTCTCAGGCCTACCCTCGAGATCCTACTGACTTGAACGCTGCCGACATAAGCTCGAGGTCACTATTTGAGGTCAAAGTTCATCTTCTTTTAAATAGTCACGATCCCTTGGTAAAATCAAACTTTAAACCAATTATCAAATTGATTTTCACATCTTGAAATCCTTAATTACCATCACATTCATAGTGGAAACCAAATTCTTTTCAACCAATGGTCTCCAAACCTCACAATTCCACTTTGCAAAAGCAATCACATTGCAATGTACTTCGGACTCAGAATCCCATTCTCAAGATTTCCACTCAATCATGTATACACATAGAGCCAAAATTTAACATCTTTCTCAATTATGTATTACAACAACTCAAGGATTAGTTACATATACACGTTAAGGAACCTAAGCCATTTTCTAAAGCATAACCTCTTAACTCATAAGAGTCATTCGTATATGCGAAGTAGTTTCTATACAGATATTGATCACAGAAATCTATTCATTAAATCAAAAATTTTCACCAATCCATTATTAGCAATTAAATCAAATTTTTTCACCAATCCATTATTAGCAATCCTTATGCTACTCTTTTATTGAAATTCTTTAGATATCAAAATGTTCCTTAATCCACATTTAAACTTACCATTAATTTAATCTTTCACACTCCTCAAAAGAAGTCTCAACACTCTTTTAATATGACATAACCTTGTAGATTCTTTATTGATGTTGATTCTTGAATACTTTTTGTCCAAACCTTTATTCTTGTTACAATACCTTACTTTTGAAATTTATCATTATGATCATCAAAATTCAATCATTACATTCAATATCATAGTTCCACTGCACACATATTTCATCTAAATATTAAGGTCCCTTAATTTTTTTAAGAATTCATTTAATATAATATATCCACATAACAGTATTTTATGCACCTAAATACTTTCAGTTGCAATTAGCATAATGATACCCCAATTTTCCATCTTACTCATAATGTATTTGTGTAATCAGATAAAATTCTTTATCAGTCAAGATTCTTATCAATTGCAATCATACTAAATAATTTTTTAATTCCCAACTTGACCCTAATCAATCAATCCTCTTATACTATATCTAGAACCTTATTCATTTGTTATATTATCATTATTTTAGTCACACCTTGTTCTTATATTTTGCATTTCTATAATCGATCGAATATCATTAAAATTTTGTTCAAATTCTTATGTAGGTTTCATCCAATCATATTTGAAGTTACATCAAGTCTTACCTTACCATTCACCTTACACTTATAATTGTACTTGATTCTTTTGTCCTCATTACACTCTTATTAAACTTTAAAAGGTTTCAATACCATCTTACTATGGCACACAATTCATAACACCTCTTTGATTAAAGTACTTATTCTCTTATCGATTGTTTTCACATTCTTAAGTCCAAGCTCAATTTCAATCTAACTTTCACCTCTTCAATCCATGCTTATAGAGCCTCACATCTAGGGGTCGGGGTGCAAGAACAGGTATAAAGACCTAAGTCACAAGTCAAAAGATACCTTTTAAAATATAAGGGAAGGAACTAGAGGTTTGAGAGCTTGAGGGGCAGCTACCATTAACTAATGAAACCAATCATTCATCATTTTAAAGAATGCTTCTCATTATGGTCCTTCAAGACCGAGTGGTACTCTCAGTGCCGAAGGCAGTTGCTGCCTCCCTTGCTTCAATTTAGAGCATTACTATGTACTTTTTTATCAACCACTACTCTCGAATCATCTAACATATTAAAATGACATTTAATATGGCTCAGGCCAGGATCACTATAATAACCCATTTTCCAGTGGTGTCAAAATAATGGTTTCGGGACCACAATTCTGACGAGTGAGTCTGTAAATATTATTATATAATATTTACAATTTAAATATGATGTTATTGTATTTGATTTTATATATTTTATTAATTGGTTAGTTAGTCAAGGTACAAGTAATGTGTACCGAAAGTCAGTGATTTTGGAAAATGAGGTATTGGGACCTTATTTTCATAAACTGAGTTTGTAAATATTTTTATTAAATATTTATAAAGTTTTTGTATAAGTGGATTGAAATTTGGTGTGGTGATTTTTAAGATTTAATAATTAATTAATGAAAAATGACTAAATCGTAAAATCCACAAAAGTTATTCGCTATTGAATTTTATTAGCTAAAATACTTAATTAAAAATTATTTAAGGTTTTAAGTGGAAATTTACCACTTTTTAATATTAGTGGACGATAGAATATGAATTATGACTTTGTTTATTAATTATTAAAGTAAAATAATAAAACAAATAAAACAAAAATGGAGCCATCATCTTACCATTTTATTTTACTCTCATGGTCGAACCTTAGAACACCATAGGAGGGAGCTTCAACAATCGACATATGCATGGTAAGCTATTTGAGGTCGATTTTTCATAATTTTTATATTTTCAAGATCATTGTAACTAAGTCCAGCTAACCTATACCTTTGTTTTCAAAACTTTCAAAGATTTAAAAAGTTTCCATTGATGTTATTTGAAGTTTTTGAATGTTTATGGTAGATTTTGAAGCTTAGAAATGAAATATGATTAATTTGTTAAGTAAATTTTGTTATTTTTGAATTTAGGGACTAAATTGTAAATATCTTGAAATTGATATGAAATTTTTATAATTTGTGATAATAGGTGGTTGTATATGGACATAATTGAAGTGGGTTTAAAATTTGGATTTCAAATTCGGAAGATATGATAAGTTTGATTTTAGAGACTAAATTAAATAAAATGCAAAAGTTTAGGGGATTCTAATAATAAAGTTAACTGATATATACTTATAATAGAATGATATAAGATGTTTGGAATTGATAAATTGAATTGAATTATTGAATAAATCAGAAATTGGACCAAATTGAAGAAAATCGGGGAAATGACCAAAATTATTGATTAGTCCTTAGAGAGTTGTTTGTTTGTTGTCTTGACCAGGTAAGTTCATACAATATATTTGTGTTAAAATTTTATGCATTTATAATTATAATTTTAAATATGTTTAATTGAAATTTTAATTGTCTACGATTCGGTACAAAAAGGTGAAATAGAAAACTAAATTGAATACGATAAATTGTAAATTGAAATAATTATGGAATTGACCTTAAATTGGACTGAAATAAGATATGTTACGTGATGAAGTGATGATTTGATGAAATGAGCTGACTTGATTTGATTTAGATTGGTTGATAATGATAAAGACTTAATTGAATATATATGAAAAATGTGTATGTATATATTTGTGTAATTGAATGCATATAGAGATGATTGATGGTGTCAATAAGTTATAAACATTAAACTCAAAATGAAATTACGAATTTGGGATCCAAAATGACCATTTGATACAAAACCAACTCAAAACCTCAGTACATCTCATTTATTAAAACAAAAGAAACTATACAAACATTGCTGAGTAGAGTATCACTTTCTGGATGTTGGATCACTTCTAGTAACCTTGAGATTCACTTATAGCTACGCAAGTAATAAACAAAACATACATTGATTGATAAAGCTCAGTGGTATTTCAATGATTCAAGTCATAAAATGATCATAATAACAAGTGGGTTTCAATCAATATATGTTATGATACAACCACTTCAAATTACTTGCTCATCATACAAATATCAGTTTTTTACATAAGCTCATTTGTTAATCAATTGAACATTCTTTATCATACTTTCTATCATCAAGGATACAATTCAATTCCATCTCAATTTCACTCACACACACACACACACACACACACACACACACACATACACATATAACACTATGATACTCAATTTTCATTTTTCAACCAATTCTATCTAATCTTTAATTTTTTTTATTTAATTTTCTCTCCCAAGCCTATTAACTCATTCATAATTGATTCAACCATGGGGCTTGTGTCTAACTAGTTTGCATGATCTTTCACATGCTATCGATAATCACATATCTCGTATATGCATTTGTAATACCATTGCATACTATCAAATCATTTCAAATATCATTTAACTAATTCACATTTTATATTTCTTATTAACTTGACACCAACTCAAATGGATACATGGATTGTCCAACCAACACACCAACCTAGCACTCAATGCCTCATCAAAATGTTCGAAGTATATAAATTGCGCCCAATGTTCATCGGTATAACTGAAGTAAAAGGTGTGTCCAACACTCATCAAAACATCCGAAGAAAAATGCGTTCAACATTCATCAACATATAGTCAAAGGATAACCCGTACACAATCTATCCAATGGCATGCCAACTATATTTGACTCTGTTTCAACAATTAGGATGGTGCCAATGTTCCAATTACATTATACAATCCAATTCATATATTACCATTCTTAATCATCACATCATCAATACATATATATATATATATATATGTCCAAGATTAAATCATCACATCATCAATACATATATATATCCAATGCTATATAACATAATTCATACCAATTTCATCCTAATTTTGTATCACAAATCATTTATCAATTATATCATTTCATATGACAAACATAAACTTACCTCAATAGTCACTCATGCATTCAATATGCATATGTATATAAATATAATGATCTCGAATCATAAAAATAAAAATTCAATTCTTTCATCACTTGTCAATGACTCTCGCTTTTCCTTTCCTTTTCGATGGTCTGGCTATTAGATCTAGTGCCATAAGTGTAGTATATTCGTTTATATACTTGTATTTTTTGAGCATATTGGTTTAATAGAATTATTCGTGAATTATATTAATTTCCTTTGTACATTTTCCTAATGTTTTTTGCATGCAAAGAAAAATGGAAGCAAATATTAGCTCACTAGTTATCTAATGTTTAACTAATAGTAAGCGATATTACATGGTCGAATCGTAATACACAAAGACAACTTATATTAGTAGATCAATCTAAACATGTCCTTAATCTAATCGAAAATGAGCAAACTAATTAAAAGACTAATATGCCATCTATTAAGTCCGATTGGTAAGATGCATTGTAACACCCCTAACCCATATCCGACGTCGAAATAGGGCTTTGGAGCATTACCAAAACTTTCAGAGCATTTTACAAATAATTCTTATAAATTTACTATTTATTTACCGAGATAATTCAAAACATCCCTTAATTGGACCCTCGAGATCCAATACGAGCATTAAAGTCAAGTCGGGACTTAATCGGAAACTCATAAAATTTTTTGCCACATTTCAAAAATTTTCCAAAGTTACAAGGCTCATACGCCCGTGTGGTCTAAGGACACACTTGTGTAGTTAGGTCCTGTACCACACACGCCTGTGTCCCTAACCCGTGTAACTCTCTGACTTTTAAGGCATGAAGAAATTGAAGTCACACGGCCGAGTCACACGCTCGTGTGCTAGGCTGTATGGCGAATTTAATTTTCAAAATTTAGGTGCAGTTTTCACATGACCGTGTAACACTCCCGTGCCCAAGGCCTTGTCAACCACACGGCTGAGACACACACCCGTGTCTTTGCCCGTGTGCCTAATTCTGAGGATTTTGTTTCTCAAAATTAAGGTGTAGGGGACACACGGCCTAACCACTTGCCCATGTTACCAGGCCGTGTGTTACACACGGTCTAGACACACACTCGTGTGTCTGCCAGTATGGACAAAAAGAAGCCATTTATAGCTTCATTTCTCACCCAAAATTTCACTCAAGACCTGCACTTGAAACACACAACCAATGCCAACCATTTCAAGCATTCAATTTAGGTAATTTCCATCATTCAACATAGCATACCATTATATGTATGTGTGTTTACAACCTTACCTTGAATTAACTAGGAAATAACATCCTTTGTTCACATATACTTAACATAACACATGTATGTATTTATATATATATATATCATGATAACCTACTTAGCAATACCAATATGGACCATTACTAGCCATTCCAATGGCTAGGTTACAAAACATCATTGTCAAGCTACTAATGGCCAAGTTGTCCTATACATGCCATTATACCAAAATGATTTTACTAAGTATACCCAAAATGACTACTTGATAGTGTGACGATGCTCCAGTGATCTCCAACCCTTTGCGAGCCTCCGAGCACTATAAAACAGGGGAAAAATAAAACGGAGTAAGCATTACATGCTTATTAAGTTCGTATAATGGAAACTAAACTAATCAATCCTGTTTATTAAATCCGAGCATACAATAACAAGTTTTCCATCCATTTGGCTAAATTGCCTAAACACATGCATCCAATCAAACATGTTAGTCACAAAGTTTACATATACATCAAGTAAGAATAGATGAGCTCATCATGCAACACTCTTTCAAGACATTATCATTTCATCTTATAATTCTCATGCCATGTCTAGAGTTATATGTCCGATGAATCATTGAAATTCCAATAGATCATTGAAATTCCGATGGATACTCAAGTAGTACACTCGAGGTGTACAATTCCATAATTCATCAATTCTTATTTTATGGTACCCATTAGGCTTAATCAAGGAACACACTCTAGAGCCACATTTGGTATAATAAGATTACTAGTACAGGCTAAATCCTTTATATAATGTATGCTTAGAAGAGTTCAATTAGGATTACTAGTCCAGGCTAAACCCTAATCTTAACGTATACTCGAGAGGTATTATGTCAGGATTACCCGTCCAGGCTAAATCCTTTCTATAACAAGGTCAACAGGATTACTATTATAAGCTAAATCCCATCTACAACAAATGTAAGACCTTATTCGTTTTGGGAAAGCGCATATAATCATCAGAATCCAATATTCAATCGGGACTTAACCCTTTTTCACCATTTCAAGCATGTATTGAATTTCTCATGATAGCAATTCAAGTAATGTACATTAATATAAATCACATTCCATTCATCACAACATTCAATTAAACATATTTACAAGCTGGATTAAGTTACATGACCTTACCTCGACATTTGTTCGCGTTAGAAATCTACAAATTCGAAACCTTTTCTTTTCCTCGATCTAACCTCGAATTAGTGTTGTCTAGATCTATATAAATGAGTTTAACCATCAATTTCACACATTTCATATTTAAATAGACTCAATTTACGTCCTAGGAAAAATTACCATTTTGCCCCTAACTTTTCCATAAATTCTAATTTCGTCCCTAGGCTTGGAAAATGAAACTTGTGCAATTTACTCCCATTCCAAGCATAACCAAAATCCCATTACAAATTTTACAGCACATATATTCATAAAAATTTAGAATTTTTCTTCAATTTCACAAGTCCTCACTTTAGACCCTAAACCATGTTTCCATAAAAAATCACTCTGTAAAAGTTGTTTATCTATCAACAACCTTTCATTTTCTACCATAAATTTCTAGTTTTCAGCATATACATCATTGAACCATTTTCCATACTTTGATAACTTTTCAAATTAATCTCTCAAATAGAGAGATGAAGCTATCTCGATTTTAAAAATATCAAAATTATTAAAAATGAGACAAGAAAACTTACCCAATTAAGCCTTGAAAGTTTCTACTCTCTCTCCTAGGGTTTCCATAGAATTTTAGGTTGAAGATGACAAAAATAAGATGATATTTTCTTTTCATCTTTTAATTAATTAAGTATTTTAAAATTTCCAATTTAGTCCTTCCCCTTTTTCTACATTTCCATAGATGAGTCATAAAAAAATCTACATACTTCTTTAATGGTCTAATTACCATATAAAGACCTCTAGTTTTGAATTCCATAGCTATTTGATCCTTATAGCTACTAGAATTCGACTTTCACATTTTATGCAATTTAGTCCTTCTCATAATTAAAAACACTTAATCAATAAAATTTTCGTATCAACACTTTCACATGACATGCCTATTATAATATGGACCATATAATGAAATAAAAATAAACCTTATTTTTGGGTCGGATTTGTGGTCCTGAAACCACTATTTCGATTTCACTAAAAAATGGGTTGTTACATTCATTGCCTTGAGCATTAGAGTAGATGACTCCCAAAAGATAGGGACATAGATGTGACTGACTGGACTGACAGTACATCGGACAGGACCCAAGTAAAATAGATCCTGAATTTGTTTATGGATTTATTCACCTTTGACATTCATAGTGTGTCATACCTTAATCCTGAGTGGATGATGGACTATGTATACGTGACTCGTATACTTTGATGTAAGTAAAAGCTTGAGTTCAAATAGAAAAGGAACTGAAAACTAGTGCGTCAAGTATAATAATTTTTTAGTATGTAGAATCATTCACAATAGTAGAACCCATAGCCCAAGACATGGGTAAATGATGTCCTCTCATTGACATTACATGATAGATAAAAGTAAACATGGCCACGGTTCATTTGTCTTTCTAATCAATGACTTAATTACTATTTGATAGTAATTAACTTTTCATGAAGGAAGATGCAATGATTACCATGAGATAGAATAGGACCATATTGGGAGAGAAAATTTATCCCAAAGAGATTAAGGGTATCCTATGAGGGTAATACACTTATCACAAAGTCATTGGACAAACATTGATTGAGTAGTTTTCGTAATGGTATGTTATTAGGGACAGCTCAGTCACAATACTATAGTGGAATGACTTCACGAGTAATTGAGTTTATAATTAATAGGCGAAAAGTTGAAACTTAATTATAAATCATTTGATACCTAATTATATATGTCCGATTGGTCCTTTCGCTAGCTCATTGAAACCATAAATGAATTGCATGTTGAATCAAATGAACAAAAATGGATAGAAATGATAAATGTAGAGAAATTGGTTACATTCGGAAATGAATGTGGTTTCTCACTAAGTATGGAAATGATCTAAGAATTAATTTAAGTTTTTCAAATTATTATTTAATTAATTGAAGTTCGAAAATAAAATTAAATTAATTGGTCATTGTGAATCCATTAAAAGTAGAAATTAAATATATTTTCTCGTAGATTAATTTGTGGTAAAGTTGTCATGATTTTAACGAATTAGAATTAGGTTGAGAAAATTATTTAATTGGAAAATTAATTAATTAAAATAAATTTTATTTTAATAAAATATTTATTTTGAGGAATAGAAAAACATGTATTAGGTTGGATTAAATTATAAAGTGCTAGGTCAAAAGTCAAAAAAGCACATATAATTGGATCTAATACAAAAGAGGCGCAAAACCTCATCATAATAATTCTGAGGGGTGGTAGCCCTAATAAAATAACTAGGGTTAGTTACCCTTCTCTTTCATAATTCAACTAAGGGATTAGTTTTCTATTAAATAAATATTATTTTTATTCTAATAATTCAACTAAGGTTTTACTACCTCTCCTATAAATAGATGAAATTGGTAGGGCAAAATACAATAGAAAAATATAAAAGTTTTAAATATTGTTATTCTGTCCGAAAATAGTCAGAATTTATTTTAGAGTATAAATTCTATTTTCCTAGAATAATAATTGTACAAATTTCTATAAGAGAGATATTACTTTCCTACTAAAAGTAATTTTTTTTTTTGATTCTATGTTTGACTCGAGATTGTTCAAGTCCATACTTGAGGCAGTTTGTGGAATGAGAATAGTGAAGAAAGTCATTCGGTTGAAAGCCGAGAATGTCTGGGATTCATCTTGCTCAAAGCATAGGTACCATTTCAAGAAAAAAAAAATTATTGCTATAAATGTAAAACATTGGCTCAGTTTTCAAAATTTTATTTTTCTGTTTTACAAGAAAACTGTTTTTGAACCAATTTTTTTCCAACATCGGCGTTGTCCTTAGCTACGTTCGATAAATCAAAAAATAAAACAATATCAAATTTTATTCAATTCACATCCAAATACAATGCCAAACCTATTTTTCATTTTATTCAATTTAGTTCTTATATTCAGGGTATGCGTATCTTTCGATATTTAGCATCAGATCAAAATCCGATTTCACATTCTTTCATCAGGGACCCTAAAATTTCTATTCATAACATAATTTCTTGACAGGTTTTCAATTTGTTCAATTTATTCCATAATGTTACAAAGTTATCTAACAAGCTTAATTAGCTTTACAATTTAGTCCATATCATGATATAAGCTTAATAACTATCAGATTCAAGCCTAATTCATTAATTTCTCTTCAATGGTAACTTGCTAAAAACTTAACAATTGAACAAGTTGATATATGAGCTACCTAAATAAAGCTTACATGATCATAAATCTATAAAAATTACATGAAAAAGGCTTTGTTATCTTAGAATTTTGCTTGATCGAATGTTAAGCTCCAAAAATGGAGTTTTTCTCTTCTTTTTTCTCTTTGACGATAGAAGAAGATGATAATATCATATTTCTTTCTACTACAATTTTATATATACTAGATTAACATTTAATTAATATTGGTTAATTAGATTAATTAGGTTTTATTATATTAATTTTACTATTAATATAAACTAAGAGCATAATCTTCATCATCCACTAAATCATTTTAAAAATGGTTAAATAAACATTTTGGTATCTTGGATAATTTCTATCTAGGTCCTCAAGCCTTTTATTAATTAAAACTTAATAGTGATTATACTTTTACAATTTAGTCCACGAGCTTTAATTAACAATTTTATCGATTAAATTACTAAATTGTTCTTTACTATATTTTCATAATAACTTCGTAAAGATTCTTATTTTATATTTACGGACTTGTTTTATGAAAATGGAGTTTCGAAATCGTATTTTTTGACACCACCGAAAATCGAGTCGTTACAATTGTGAGATGGACATTTTAAGTAAAAAATCTTTTGTAACCTTGAAAATGATGTATGTGCCATTGGTTTTGGCAAGTAGGGGGGGCTTCCATTTTGGTCGATTCATGTGCAAAGCCAACTTCTCCTTCTAATGGTTAGACATTTGCAAGAGTTTGATGACAAGTTGGAAACCATTATGAAGGTAGTTGTGGAAAGCTAAGATTGTGATTTCACCTTGTTGGAAAAATTCGATTTAGAAATCTTTTCTTTTTCTTTTTTTTTTTGCACAAAGAAAAATTAAAATATTCTAAAAGCGAGTGATTGTGTTATTTATAACAATAAATCCTAACCAAATTAAAACATATGTTTTGAGTTAGGCTTCTAATTTGTTTATCATCTTATGACCAAAATGATCTTCTCTACTCTTCTTGAGTTCCTATTTGCTTAGAGTGTGACTCCAATTTCACGAAATAATTGAATAAAATGAAAATTTATTATTTTCCAGTGGGGAAAATTAGTTATCTCTATTGGGAATAAAGACCGATAGTTAGTGTTCTATGTTTATGGCTTAAGTTGTGCCCCTTTATATAGAGAAAAAAAAACAAGAGTTCTAGTTGAACAGGGTTAAGTAAATATTATTATTTTAATAGGAATATACAAATATTTCTTATTGGAAATACCTAGGGGTGCCACCCACTTCTTTCTAGATGTGCCTCTTGTAACATCCGTAAAACTCCCTTGGTCGTAAGTAGTGTTAATTCGAGAATATATGACTAGAATGTTCAGAGTAAATAAAATATGAAAGGTACTTAATATTGGAGGGAGTTGAAAAGACTAATATATTAAGAAATATTTACTCGGGGTATAAACTAAATTGTAAGGTTTTGAAAAATGTTAGGTCAAAGTGTAAAATTAAATGCATAAAAAGATTAATTGAATTAATGGGAAAAGTGAAAGGATAATAAATGTAATTTTACCATAAATGAATAGTGACTCAAGAGAAGAATTGTAAAGATTGTTATAGGCAAAAAGGTCATTCCTAAAATTGGAATTTTCATGGTATTAAGAAATACTTAAATTAGGAAAAATAGGACAAATGTTGTCATGTTTATAGCCATTGAATTTTATGGGAAATGAAGAAGAAATCTTAACCTTTGGATCTAAATTATTATTTCTAGATTTTTTATTATATAATATTAATTGATTAATTGATTAAATGGGTATTTTAAAGGAAAAGATGAAGAGAAGTCTCTCAATTCTTCCATTCACCAACACCACCCACCATAAAGGAAGAAAGCTTTATTTTTCTTACAATTTTTAACAAGCTAGCGAGGTCATTTTGAAGCTAGAAAATGATATGTTCATGGTAGATGAGGGAAAATATCATGTTAGTGTGAGAGACTAAGGTATCAAGGTAAGAGCTTCATAATTTACAGATAATATCATGTTTATTATAGTTAGTAGAGCATGAAAGTGATATTAGAAAAGTGTATTGATTATGTGTGCTTTGTGATTAATGATATTCTAATAAAGAGAAAGACATAGAGGTTGGTCCTACGAGTGTATTCGAGGGTTGAAGAAAGGTGTAGAAATCATATTCAAGCCATTTACCAAGTACTCTTAGAATTCTTCTTGTCATGAAAAGAAATTAAGTATAAATACTTGGGAATAGTATGTTAATCGAATGAACTTAATATTTATTTATGAATAATAACTAAAGTAAAAGATTTCATGTAACACCCCAAACCCGGCCCAGACGCTATGACCGGATTCAACATGCCACATCGAAGCGTTCAAAATATTTTATATTGTTGATCCAGAAAAACTTACTTAGTGTTTTAAAAGATAATTTCATTATAGGTTAAAGTGAATGGAAGATGTGCACCAGGTAGGAAACCGGAAAAAAGGTGGTGAGTCCATCGGACTGCTTAAGTACCAAGCTCCCTTCGGATCAAATCCTAGACATGCATACCGCCATTGGCACACCTTAACGTCATGGATATTTCTAGGAAACTGATTTTATTAAGTCATTTTTAGGAAAAGTAATACCTATCTTAGTAATACATATTAAAACCATCAAAAATAATTAAGCGGCCTTATTACATTTAAAAACCCAAAACTTCAAACGTAAATAAAAGGATGTCCAGTTCACTAGAAGAAAATCAAACTTTCAGAACGGGTGGCCACTCCGAATTCCCTCACAGCTCCAAGCCCACTATGGTTGGGGATTTCTGCGTGGATGAAAATAAAAGGGTGAGTTTGGGAAACTCGGTGTGTAAGGAAAACCCATTCAAAGCCCAAGTCAGCTCCAGCCCATTGGGCCTAAGCCTATTCAGGTAACAGTGGTACTGGGCCAGAGCCCTTTTCAGATTACAATAAACAGGGCCTTAGCCCCTTATTTAGATAACAATATGGCCCATAGGCCCATTTCAGAATACATGCAACATCAATAACATATGCAAGCCCATTTGGGGAAACTACTCAACCCACCAACCACTACACTCCACCCGTACCAGCCATACACTCCATGTGGGGATAGCTCAACCCACCTAGCCCAACACTCTCTGATTGCTTGACATTCTTTGCTCGATTAACGATAGAATTGAGGCAAAGCTTCCAAGACGTGGACAAGCCACTTTCAGTACTTCCTCCGTCAATATTCCAATCCCATGCATCGATAATAACAACATGGCATGCGATAAATAACAACGATCAAACATGCATTTAAGTCAATTTAACCCTAGGGGTATTTCGGTAATTTATCTCCTAGGGGTAAAACTATAAATTTTCCACTTTTAAAGGTATTTCAGTAATTTATCTATTTTAGGGTTTTTCATGCATATTCCTACCTTTCACGTACTATAGAATCACGTACCGAGGGTTCTTACCGAATTGGGCCCGTTGGCCCATCATTCCAATTTTGGCCCATTAAGCCCAAAAATATCGAGGGCACAGAAATCATGCACTTTGCAGTCCAAATTTTGCAACTTACCAAAAACATTAATCGATTTACCTCACGAGCATTCGCACACTCGCAAATCTACAAAATACCGATTTTCGGCATTTCGGCTTTTCGACTTTTGCCGATCCGGACTAAGAAAGAGGGTGTTAGTTACACACATTTGCGACGATATCTTGTCGAGATCCACACACGAACCGCCTACAATTGGATTACTAACACGTTAATCTAACTATTCAAATACAAACTACGTATTAACCCCTTACAATATTCGGCCAACCACACCTACAGATTATAGTAAGCTTATAAGAAATCAATAAGCAACTCATTAACAAATTTTTGTCAATGTTTACCACATAATCATAATTTCACTGCAAGCTGTCTTCCTGAGCAACAGTCACTAAATCATTTATAACTGGAGCTACTAAACTCCAAACCAAGTGCCGCTAATTTTCCCTAAAAATAGACTCATATATCTTATATCCATAAAATTTTCAGAATTTTTGGTTTGGCCAATCAATACCAGATTTTTCTCAAAGTTTCGCATGTTTCACTGTTTGACTAATCTGACCACTCTTCATTACGAATCAAATTTCTCATTGTACAGAATTCAAAATATGTTCTCGTTTATTTCATTTGAAACTAGACTCAACAAGCTTTAATTACATAATTTATTCAGCTTCTAATTCATCTCCCACAATTTATGGTGATTTTCCAAATTCACATTACTGCTGCTGTCTCAAGCAGATTTATTACCAAATTCACTCTTTCACACATAACTTGCATGCATGTTATTTAAACATGTATATCACCAATCAATCATCACATATCTATGATTTTACTTAAGTATAATCTCCATTTCATCATTTTAAAGCACAACATGTTAGCCGATTTTTCCCTTTAGCATTTAAGGCACATGCATGCTCATTTGTTTGGCTCAATTTCACCTATCTTCCATTTATCATCAAAAGAACATGAAACAACAACCATTTCCTTCATTTTAATTCATGACTAAATGCTCACAACACAACTAAAAACCAAAATATGCTTCAAGAGTTAAGGTAGAATCAAGAAGAACTCATGAACCTCAAAATAGAAGCAAGGTATCAAGAACTTACCTTCAATTTTCTTCCCCAAGTGACCGAACATTCAAGAGCTTTCTCCTCTCCTTTCTCTTCTCTAACTTTAGACTATGATGAACAAAGATGGACAAAACTTTGTTCTTTTCACCCCCTTTTTTTTCTAATAAAATTTCATATTTCATCCATTTAATTCTTTAATACAAAAGACATGAAATTCCCATCATGAAACATTTACCTAACCCATTATCATGGAACATTTACCTAACACATTATCATGAAATATTTACCTAACCCATTATCATGGAACATTTACCTAACCCATTATCAATTTGTATCAATTTGTACCATAAATTATGGATATCAAGTGCACATTTTGTCTACAACAACATGATGGCTGGCCACTTCATGTAAAATGGGAGATTTGTCATACAAATCCTCCTATTTTGCACTCCTATTTATTTGGCCACTTCAATTTAGCCTATAGTATTTTCAAACATTTTCACATAGGTCCTATTTCATAATTTCACCCCCTTTTTCTTATCGAAAACAAAAATTAACTAAAATTACTGGGTTCTATCTTAAGCTTGGGCCTTCTAGAGGCCCACTAACATAATTAAACCTATGCCAACATTCATAGAATTTCCGAAAGTTGGGGCGTTACATTTCATGAAAAGTAAGTAAAAAAAAGTAGTGAGAAGAAGTGTTAATGATGTGAGAGCTTGAATAAGTGAGATAAGGACTAAAATGTAAAATATGTAAAGTTTAGTTATATTAATTTATATGAGAATGTTGATTACATAAAAAGTTTATATATATATATATATAATGATAAATGCTTGATGTGAAAAAGAATATGAGTAAAGTAATGAGTCATGAAATTATGTAATATGTATTATTGATGTGAAATAGTGGATTAATTACTAAATGCAAAAAAGTGTAATGAAAATATGAAATTTGTGAAATAATGATATTGTGAATGATATAGTGATATTTGTGTTAATGAATTGCTCATGTAGACTAGACTTTGAACTTTTTGGATATAGCTGGCATGCCATAGAAATTCTTGAGCGCTCCTATATTTTCTTACACTTCACAGTCTATGTTTCTAGCACTTCGGTGTCTGTGCTACTAGAACTTATGCGCTCTATGAATCTTGTGTTATATTCTATGTATCCACCTTGTTCATTCATGTCTACTATGGGCTAAGTAAGAATGGTAAGTAAAAGGCAACAAATAATCATGTTATGTTATTAATTTTTAGTTTAAGTTTAAATCTTTATAGTTTGTTAATTGTGTTTAAATATTTATATTTAATTGAAGATAAAGGTAATATTTTAATTCTTTGCGTACTTATTAAATTATTCACATAATTTAACACGTTTGTTGTTTTAAACGTGTAGATTGAATATAAAGTTTGGGGGGATAATTTTGTTGTAGATCGGCTCACATATCATAAAAAAAAAAAACCTAAAAAGCATGATTACTATATTTTGGTACTTAGAATGACATATACATAGGGTTAGAACCATGACATTGTATATAATAATCTAGCTTGATGGTTCCAAAGGTATGTTGATGGTATTTTGGACGTTGTGATGTTTAAGCCCTTTCATGAGACATACATGAATCATATGATGTTTTAGTTATATAAAAAATTATATATTACAATTTTAAAAAATAAAATTAGTGAGAAAATTATTTTTAAAATTTCAAATAATATTTTAAAACAAAACTTGAAAATACTATTAGGCCAACAATCGGTCAACATCAGTCAATGTTGACCAATGATCAATCAACTTCGATCAAAGTCAATGAGGAGCTCTCTATAATTTTTATTAAATATTTATTAATTAACTTATTTTATGATTTTATTTTATTTTCTATAGAAATTTTAGTCTATTTTTATTGTTGTTACATATGATGCCATGTGGTACTTTCTAATTTGATTGAAGTGTCACATGACACATTCTAATTGAGCCACATTTCAATTGATTTTTTAATGGTAAAGGACTGAACCAATTAACAAAATATAACTTTAGATACCAATCGAGTAAAAAATGCTTAGATATCAAAGTGAGAAAAATGATATACTTTAGGGGTCAAATGATGCTTTAAGGCTTTAAAATGATTTAAAACAGAAAAATCTTTATAATTACTTAAATATCTATTATATTGTAAGTTGTAGTATATGAAGTATTTGAGTTAAACTATTAACAACTGCCATGACTCACATTTACAATTTATTATAATATGAAAATACTAATGAGTGTTATTTTTGTTATGCACACTCAAAGTTTATTCTATTAAAATTTATGTTTGATTGCATTGTGCTAAGTAGGAGAATGTAAAATTTACTTAGTCCAATATTGGAGACCCAAAATAATGTGGCACAATTTAAAAGAAATTAAAGTTTGATTTTAACAAAAGTTAAATCATATTTGTTTATATGGTTAATTGATGGACATACTAAATTAAAAGTGAATCATTATAAATTGATCATCATTTTACCTATTAGATTTACACACAAATAAAATTAGTTGTTTAGGGTTGTTGTAATTAAGAAAAATATTTAATTTCTTTGATATTCTTTTTGCCAAATCTAATTGAGAACTCCAACTTCGCATCAATTAATTTTAGAATTTTTAAAATTATTATTTATGGAATATTATAATTTTGGTTTGTTACATGAGAATTCACCATGTCATCCACAATTATTGTAAGATTTGTTTCTTTGATTCTTTTTCGGCTCCCCAAGTTGTGGGTATTTGTTTTTTTTGCTGCAATTGGGAGATGGATGGTGGGGCGTACATAAGCGATACAAAATTATAAAAGAAGTTGTCATTGTCAATCATTACTTTTGTTTTGAAAATCAGTGAATCTCTTTAATTAGGAACCGTGGAACCAATTTAAAGCAATGTTGGTAAGGAATACTTTTGAAAAATATCATGCGGATGCTACCCGCAAGTAGATAAGGATCAGCCACTCCAGGCTTGCTTTGAGATGTTGTTTCCAATTTTAATACGACAAAATATATCTAATCTCCTTTTGCCCCACTATCTATACATAGTAGAAATTGTAAGCCATTGACTGTTTTTATGTTAAATTATGGTTATTGTTTTTATATTATATTTAAGATTTAGTTAAAATATCTAATACCTTTAATTACTTTTATTAAAATATTGAAGCTCGTTTCAACTTATCATGCATAATATATTTATTTGTGTCATTAGTTAATCTAAACAATTAATACCCTTAATAATTTCAATAGTTAATTTAAATTAAATAAAAAACATTTATTCCAAGACATCTTGCTAAAATAATTTTTTAAAATAGTATTCTGTTTTAAAATTCACATAAAAATCTAATAAAATGATTAACAATATTAATTAATAATTAATAATATTATGAATATATAAACACCAAATTATATTAAAATTAAAATATAGAGATTAAATGTTAAAATTTAATCATAGTAGAGAGTCTAAAATGAGATTTAACCTAATTTTTATGATACCAAAAAATATGGCCTAATGATGTGTCAACAGAAACCCTTTCGAAGCTCCTTTTTATATAGAGTTTTATAGATTGTATTTCATCTATTTTACAAGTGTTTATTTTATTTTCTTAATCATGATAATAAAATATTAAATTATGGCACATCTATGATGTAGATGAAAAAATAATGTAAAAGTTAAATATAATTTTAGTTGAAAGAGTGAAAGCCATAATATCCTAAGCTAAAATCTTAACATTTGCATTTACTATATTATTTTTTAGATTTATTAAAATCTAAAACTTTATAAATATTCTCAAAATAATGTTTATGGATTTGTAAAATGAATGAACTTTAAATAATTTTACAATTGAGTTGAGATTGATTGATGGATAACATTAACTTAATTAAACTATTAATATATATATATATATATATATATATATAATAGGTAATAAAATTTATTTTATTTTAAAAATGAAAATTATTATACGTATTAAAATTTAAACATTAATAAATATATTAAATGTCCATGTTATGTGTTCTTATCATGTTTTTGTATTGCTTTCAAGATTGCCAAATGACTTATGCAATTCGATTGCTTTAAGTCAAATGACGTACCATTCTAGTTCATGTAATATATTTCAAATTACATTTTAGTTAGTAGGGTAAACTATATAATAATAAGTATCAAATAAGTTGAAATAAGTATAATATATTGAGTAATGGATAAAAAAATCCTTATCGATTTTTTATCGATTATTAAAAATTTCTTGTCAAGTCATCCGATTTTAAAAGTTACACAATGATTACCTAACTTATCAATTTATTTATTATTCTAAAACTGTTAACATACTAATAATTTGTTGACTCATCAATTGACTTAATGACATGTATCTGTTTAATTATTAATTTTTTCACATAATTTCCATATAATTTTATAATTTGTGAAAAATAGAACGTTGATAATGACAATGTATTACAAAGAAAAGAGAAAGAAAAAATAAAGAACAAAAATTTTTACGTGGAAATCCTTTAAGGAAAAAGCCACGGTAGAGGAGAAGATAATTCACTATGTCGAATTCGAATGATTACAAGAGGAGTAAACTATGTATATTTATAGGCTTGTAAAACCATATTCTAATAAAAGGAGTGTAGTAAGGTTGAAACACCTTATTCTAATCAATATCAAATAGATAAAGTGTAATAAGGTTGAAAAACCTTATTCTAAAATAAAATAAAAGAAGTGTAGTTCTATATGGATTTAACTTTTTATTTTATTTTACCGCTGTATTTTATTTTAGCAAGGATTCGGATCACTCAATTCTAACAATCTCCACCTTGACACAAATTCTCAATGAATAAGTTCTTCACCACGAACTCTTAATGACCAAGTTCTCCACCTCTTCCATGAAACCCCTTAAGTGGTATTTTTCAACAATGAACTCCAACCAAGTCTAAGCAATGCTCAAACTTGGTTATGGGAAATGACTTAGTCATCATATCTGTAGGATTTTCATGAGTACTAATTTTTCTCACAACAATACCACTACGAGAAATAATATAACGAACAAAATGATATCGAACATCAATGTGCTTTGTTCTCTCATGAAACATTTGATCTTTTGTAAGGAAGATGACACTTTGACTGTCACAAAATACTGTACTGATTTGAAGGTCTTCATTGAGTTCACTAAAGAGTCCCTTCAACCAAATGACTTCTTTACAAGTCTCAGTAATCGCCATGTACTCAGCTTCAGTGGTAGACAAAACGACTGTAGTTTGCAAAGTGGCTTTCCAACTGATTGCACAACCTCCGATTGTAAAGACATAACCTGTGAGAGATCTTTTTCTATCAAAGTCTCTAGCAAAATCAACATCAACATACTCAATGACTCCCTTTCTAGTTCTTCCAAACTGTAAGCAAACATCAGTAGTACATCGTAAGTATCTTAAAATCCACTTAACTGTTTTCCAATGTTCTTTACCAGGATTCGTCATGTATCTACTAACTACGCTGACTGCATATGATAAATATGAACATGAAAAAACCATAGCATACATGAGAAATCCCACTGCATTAGAATATGGAACATGTGACATGTACTCAATCTCACCATCTGGTTGTGGATACAAAGCCGATGAAACTAATTTGTGAAAAATAGAATGTAGATAATGATAATGTATCGCAAAGAAAAGAGAAAGAAAAATATAAAGAACACACATATTTTTAAGTGGAAACCCTTTCAGGAAAAAACCACGGGCAGAGGAGAAGATAATTTACTATGTCGAATTCGAATGATTACAAGAGGAGTAGATTATGTCTGTTTATAGGCTTGTAAAACCATATTCTAATAGAAGGAGTGTAGTAAGGTTGAAACACTTTATTCTAATTAATATCAAATAGATGAAGTGAAATAAGGTTAAAAAACCTTATTCTAAAATAAAATAAAAGAAGTGTAGTTCTATATGAATTTTACTTCTATTTTGTTTTACCACTGTATTTTATTTTAATAAGGATTCGAGTCACTTAATTCTAACATAATAAATATAAAAAAAATTAAACTAAACTTTAATGTGACTGCTACATGATCCTCATTAATGGTAAAAGGGATTTTTTTTAGCATCGGGATAGTCCCAATCAATGGATTTCTATTCATTTGATTTCATCTTAATGTCTTTTAGAGGAGGATGGTGGGATGCTTTGGCTAAACCAGCCAAAAATTTCGATATTTTAAAAATAGGTCTGGTTTTTATGGAAAATTAGGGAAATAAACCGATTTTGGAGAGAATGTGTGAAAACGCATCCAGATGGACGCGTTTTCCTCCAACGATAAGTTCACAACGGTCAAATTTCAAATTCGACCAACGGTAAATTTATAAATGGCCCAATGGTAACTTTTTTTTCCTATATAAACCCAAGTCATTTTTCACTCTTTTCACTCAAATCCAATTGTCTCCATTCTCTCTATTCTCTCAAGATTAGTTCCAAATTTTCCAATAAATTTCTATAAAAATATTCTATTTTAACTTTATTATTTCATAAATGATTCATTTTAGTTAATTTTTCACGAATGGCAAGTTCTCTTATTCATTTCAATGACAATCACATTTCTGTTGCGCAATTGGCAATAATAAGGAAAAAATTTATTTTTATTAATTTTAATTAAGTTAATTTTATATATTTTAAATTTTTAAAATTTAAAGTTTATTTTGTTGATATAAATAGATGAATAATTGGGTTTTGGAGGGATTCATACACAATCTATTAAAGAGCGCACCCAATGCAATTTGTTTTCATTTACAAGATGCGAGATTCTTACATGTCTTGTATGCTCAGGGGCTGTAAATTGGATCCCACACTTATCAGCATGTTGGTGGAAATATGGAGACCCGGGACACACACATTCCATCTTCCATGCGGTGGGTTTACAATCACATTGGAGGATATAGCTTTACAACTAGGCTTACTGAAGGATGGGCGAGCCATTACGGGGCCAGTGATCATTCTTGGTAAGGAGGACCTTTGTGACGCACTATTAGAGAATGTGTTGAACAAGTATCAAGCTGGCCAAATAGAGATCAAATTGGTTGGAAGAACAATACACCTGAGCATTTATCCTGAGGTTAATCGGGGGCCTTCTAATACTTGATAAATCTCAAAATTTGGTACACGTAAAGTGGCTACTATATTTGGTTGACTTCAAAGAATACGGTCAACTCAGTTGGGGATCAGCTGTGTTGGTCATGTTGTACCGGGAGTTATGTTGGGCGATGGAACCGGATAAGATGTCAATCGGTGCTTGCTTGCTCCTACTTAGTCATAGGCATAGTAGCGGTTACCATTTTTACATCCCCAAGTCGACGCCCCTTATACATTCCCACTGTTGAGAAGGTAAATTTCATTTGATAATAATATAGTTACCATAATAAATGTTGTTTATTTTTTTTTTATTTTTTATATATTTGAATTAACATATGTTTGATTATGTAGAACTTTGGGCCAAGTTATGTGGGACTACTGGAGCAACTCGAAAGCCAAGGTTAGTTATTGAATTTTTGGGCTTGAAAGTTTTGCTCTCGCCAATGAGGGTTTGGAAATGTTTCGACGAACTAGAGTTCACCAAATGAATTTTAGTAAAGAGTTTTCTAGAGATTCAAAAAAAAAAAAAACAGTGTACACCAAAAGAACATTAGTAAAGAGTTCGCTAAGAGATTTGGCGAAGTGGTGCATGCCAAAAAAATATGCGATAAAGGGGTTCGCCAAATTCGTTGAAAGTTGGGTTTGCCAGTTGAGTTGCTAACTGGGGGTTCGCCAATCAAAGTCAAGTCAAACTAAAATTTAGAAATAAAGATATTGTGCATCTAGGATACTTTTCATGCACATAATTTTCTTCTAAACCGACTAGGGTTTCCTAAGTCAAGTAGGGTATCCTAGGATCACTAAGACACTTAGTGCCTATTAATACATCCCTTATTCCATGAAAATTCTCTCATTGATATTCTGTTGTCAAATCTCAGTTCTAAACCAAGTTTGTAGCAACTAAGGTAAGCCTCTATCCTGTTAGGGTTAATTGTCCAGAAAGCTAGGTTCACTTGCATGTGTGAATTCTATAAGTTTTGTCTGTTTAAGTAATGTATGTATGTTATTGAATGTTGTGAGCCAAACAAACCATCTACCAACAAGGATAAGGGAAAATCAAAACTCGTTTAAATTCTCAAGCTTTTCGATGAGTGGTTAAGAATTTCCATAAGTGTGCTAACTATTATGATTTTCAGTATGAATGCTCAGGGTTCGTAACTTGTGTGCGAACTGTTAAGTTTTCTAAGAACTTCTTTTTTAAACTAAGTTTTTACAATAAAAATTTGTTTTAAAAAGTTCTAATACTCTGTTTTCAAAATATGTTTCCAAGTTATGATTTAAGCAATGTTTTAGAAATATGTTTTACGTGTGCTCTTAAGTGAGCCTTGGAACCAAAAAAATATACACACTTTCTCATGCATTTTTTAACCTAAATTCATGCAAGTTTGGTAAAATTCTTATAGAAAAATATATAATTATTATAAAATAATTATTTTGTACTTAAATTATTAACATAATGAATTTTAATTAATTTTGGTTAATTTTGATTAGTTTCGACAGATTTGCACAAAGGGCGAAACGCGGCTCGACAAACATTGCTAGAAGCGCAAAACCGAGAAACAATTTTGACCCATCAAGGCAAATTAATTTTTCAGCTAAGACGGTCCCAATTATATGTATTAATTCATATTATAATTAATTTTAATTTATATCCAATTTAATTTGGGTTAAATAAATTATTATTAATTAATTATGAAAAGTGGCCCAATTGAGTTGAACCGAGAAAAACCGAATAGACCAATTACTGGGCAGCCCAAAACCATCCCACATGCTGACCCAATCAGCTAGCTTGGCTGATTAATTAGCTTGCAAAATGGCCATTGAAGACTTGTTCAAATTGCAAACAAAACCCTCCACTATTTGTGCCTTTCTAGATTTGCCCCTACCTTAATATAGCAAGTTTGAAAACTTCAAACTTGCCACATGTGTGGCCGGCCATGGGAGGGCTCTTCGGCTGCTGATTTTGGCTATTTTTAGTAGCCCTCTCAACCTATAAAAACCCCCATTGGCTGCTCATATGAAACACACCTTAACTTTCTCATCTCTTCTCTTCTCTCTCAACTTTCTCTCTTTATTTCCCATCTATTTTTCTTTTTTCTCTTGCTGATTTCACTTCTTGGAAAAGAGTCATTTATCAACCATTTGGAGCAGCATTAAATTATTCGTAGCAGCCTCAGTTCGACAAGAACAAGCGGAGAAGGAAGAGTGGAACAAACCAGTCAAGCCACGGAGAAACATCAGATTTGATTCTTGTTCCCTATCCTTTTAATTTTTTTTGTTGTTATGATGAACATGTCTATGAATATTTGTGATGTTGAAATTTCTAATTTAGTTGATAGGGCTTAAATTTAATTCGTGTTAGGTTGATTGCATTTCGTCTGCTTAATTTATTAAAATTGTGTTTGTGTTATTATAAGCCTCAGTAAGATGTTTGATTAAGCAAAACCATGACTAAGTTATTCTTGCATTACAATTGTAAGGTAATTAATGAATTAATTATTTAAACGGACTGAAATTGTAATTAATTGACACGATGCTTAATCAGTGTATGTTTAATCATCTAAGGTAGCTGATGATTAAATTAGCAACGGTATCTAACGATACATTTACCTTGCATAACTTGCAAGATTATTGTGATTAAATTGTTTTAAGGTAGAAATACATTGGTACCTCACATAATCTTTTATGTGCTTATGAAATTGAATTAATTGTTTGAATTGGCATAGAGATATGTACGAGAGATTATTTTAATTTCATAAGTATGTATGTGCATAAACACATTTGCTTATTAAAATATGTTTAATCGGTTGAATTGACATAGAGATATAGTCAAAAGATGAATGGATTTTGGTAGGTGACTATGTTCATAAGTTAGCAAATTACCGAGTTGCCGTGAATTTATTCGGAACAACATAAACATAAGTTTAATAATTATAAGTTAAGAATTGTAATTAATCTAACACAATTATGCCATCTTGATTAAATCACCTTTTGAAATCGTACATTAGAAATTTATTTTATTTTATTAATTTACTAGCTTTTAATCACTTTTCAAATCAAAATATTTTTTCTTCACCAAAGTGCTTTAAATTACATTCATAAATAATTCTTTTCACAGTCCCTGTAGGTACGATAACTCGACATTTATTTGTCACTTTATTACTTGTTACGATTGTGTACACTTGCACATTTTCATCGCGCCAAGCCTATGTTTTCAAGCATGTTTTATAAGTATAACTTTATAAGCTATGTTTTTACGAGCTCTATATGCGAGCTCTATGTGATAAGTTTCTACGTGAGCTCCTTTGCAAGCTTATGTGTTGGATATATTGGTATACCAAAGGATTGTGAGTACTACCTATAAGTTCTATGATATTGGGCGTTGAGGCCCTAAGACATGTGAAGAGGTAAGGGAATGTCAAGCTATGCTCCATTCAATGGGGCATATTGGCGTATAGGAGAGTGTTTAACTTTATGCTACACTTATGGATTATGTTAAAGACTCTTTGAGTCATTCTAAGGCGTTATAAGGAGATCCACATATCCAACAAAGTTAAGAAAGACAAGGGCGAGATCACATTTGATGATTCTCAACCATTCTAATAAGACAAGTATGTGAGCATGGTTCATGCTATCTATTTTCAACAAGATCAAGCTAAGTTTTTAAGTATGATTTTTCCACAAGTACATGCGAAATTATTTTTACAAACTTATGTTTCTAACAAGCACGATCTGTGAAATAGGTCTCGCACCTTCACCGCGAACCTAGCATGCGATACGATTTTTTAGACTAAGTCTTCTTTTTTCTTTAAACTCTGTATCTTAAGCATAATTTGTTGATTTTAAGCATACTTTGTTGATTCTTGATTATTCACTGAGTTCTAAATGAACTCACCCACTCCTCTCTTACTACATAGGTAAGTAGGTCGAGGATCACAGTGGCAAAGTAGATGACCTAACGAGGCTCATCCCTGAACAGATATCGATGAACCTGGGAAATAAATAATGGGGTTTTATTTATGTGGGTTTAGATTTATTTGAAACTACTACTGAGACAATTTCCTTAAAAGTTTAAGTTTATTGTTTTAATATTCTTCAAACCATGAAGTAAAACCTTTGTTGCTAATTTCCTCTCAGCATGAAAATATTTTTGATGTTTCTCAGCTACTGTGTTATAACTTAGCACTTTATGTGTTACGTGGTCTGTTGAAGGTTAGGTTTAGAGTTAACGGAGAGTCATTTCGGTGGTTAATGTAGCTTGCCAAATTTAGGTGAAACCTACTCGATCGGGTTTAGGGTGTTATAGCTCGAAGATATTTGGCTATTGTTAGATCAACACTAGAAAGCCGAAGTTAGTTATTGAATTTTTCAAACATATAATAATTACATAATATTTTGAAATTTAGTATTTTATAGATAACAAAATTTATAATTGTGTACTACAGTTTTAATGGATATCATACACTGATCTGGCAATCGTAGAATGCATCCTGCTCGAAAATTTGGCCAATCAGAGTATATGGGATGCAAAGGTGCAATTAATAATCTACGCGACGGTGGAGATGCACAAATCGGATCGAGTGATGTGGCAGTTCGGGTGGAGGCAAAATATTCCATCGCCATCGCAAGATATTGAAGCACTACACAAGCTTGATTCTCGAGGGAAAACCGACAAAGATTGGCAGGAATTCTACAAGGAACATATTGACATTTGGGACCTAGGAATGATTTCATACCCATGCGCGAACCTTTTTGCACACCCTGCATCTACACCTTCTCTAAGTGTGTTTTCCACGGCACCTCTGTCCCTAGCATATTACGCCTTGATGGCGGCATTGATGTTGACACCAACATCGATGTATCTACCAACAGCACCGACTTCGAGATATTATTTGCAACCGGCTTATGCGACAATGTACACTTATCCGCAGATAGTGTTGCAAACACCCCTGTGTCAGTTTTTTACCAAGGTGGCTCATATTCGCAACTACCTTCTCGTAAAATGAACAAGGCAAGATAGAATCCTAGAATGACACTACACTCAACCACGAATGAAGGAGATGGAGATGAAGATTAGGGTCGAGGTGAAGATGAAGACGATGAAGTGGAAGAGCTAGAACCCCAACTTGTACGAAGAAATCCTACCCACAACCGTCACCCACCATCTTGTGGCACGCATTTGGCCCGACGACGCCACTGATTTTTTTTTCCTTTAGTCATTTTTTTTAAAGTTTCAAACTCATAATTCACTTTGTTAAATTCTAATGTATATTGTATACTAATTTTCCATCCATAATATTTTATATCAATAATTCAATGATAATTTTATAAAATTTTAAAGGTAAATTATTAAAATGTAAATTTGTAAATAATTTAATTACATTAAATGTAGTATACCAAAAATGAAATTCAAAAGTTTGAGAAAGAGCTTCAACCTACTCAATATACCTAGTTTATCCTTATTTATTGTTTCTCTATGGAAAACAAAATAGTGAATGGTGTAAAAATTATCTCTAACTTAATTTTTAGGAAAAATTCAAATTAAAATAGTGAATATGACCCGTGACTGTGAGGTATACAAAAGAATGAATAAATTTTATAAAAAAAAACCGAATAAATTTGTGTATAAAAAATGAATAAATTTGTTAACGAGGTATTGTCCTCAATGTATCCTCCAACTATGGACATGTTGCCCTAAAATAGCTGCATAACCGCGGTTGATTAGTTCTTTTTCGAATATTTATATTGTCATGTATTCGAGTAGAATTCAGTCAACCTTTTGGGTTGCGAAGCAATAATATTTTCGGCATCAACTCGAACAAGTTGCTCAACACAAGCGATCACATACTCTTTTTTGTTATCGATGAAAATTCATATTTCCATACATTGTACATGCATTCCAGTTTTTACACTACATTAATAAATTGTTTTTATATTATATTTAAATTTAAAATTTAGTGTTTATATTTTAATTGGATATAATTTATTTTTCTATATAATATTATTGGTTAGTCAAAATAACTATATGCTTAATTATTCCAATTAAAATAGTGAGGCTCGTTCCAACTTATCATGTAGAATATATTTCTTTGTCATTAGATAATCCAAACAATTAGGACCCTTAATGATTTCAATAGTTGGTGTAAATTTTAAAAGAAAACATTTATCGCAACACATCTTACTAAAATAATATTTTTAGAATAGTATTTTGTTTTAAAATCCACATAAAAATTAATAAAATGGTTAACAATATTAGTTAATAATTAATAATATTATGAATATATAAACACCAAATTATATTAAAATTAAAGTATAGTGATTAAATATCAAATTTAATCATAATAAAAAGACTGAAATGAGATTTGACCAAATTTTTAAACAAAAAGAGGCCCTTTTGAACCTCCATCTTATATAGAGTAATATAGATTGTATTTTACTTTTGCTTATTTTATTTTCTTAGTGATGATAATAAAATATTAAATTATGGTATACTCACATGTGGGTGAAAAAATTTGTGTAAAGATTAAATATGACTTCCGTTGAAAGGCGGAAATTAATAATATCTTTGCCTAAAATCTTAACATTTTCATTTAATATAATATTTTTTAGATTTATTAAAATTTAAAAATTATAAATATTATCAAAATTTGATAGGTGACACCAATTCAATCAAACTCTTAATATATAAAATAGATAATGAAAATAATTTTGTTTTGAAAATATGAAAATTAATAAACCTATTAAATTTTAAACATTAATAAATATATTAAATGGTCATGTTATGTGTTCATTTAATGTTTTTGTATTGCTTTCAAGATTGTTGAATTCTGCCAAATGACTTATGCAATTCGATTATAAAGTATCATGGTAATTCATGTACTATATTTTAAATTACATTTTAGTTATCATGGTAAACTATATAAATAATTAACTTAATGCTAGATTTTTTTTGTTATACAATGGTTATTCAACTTATTAATTTTTTTTTGTCTAAAATCGTATGCAAACAGTTTGTTGACTCATCAATTAACTTTGTAACGCCCCAAAAATCTCTTTTATTTATTTTCGTATGTTTGTGACATAAATATATGTTTGCCTTAATGGTTAAGTGTTTTGGGAAGTGTCTGAGAGGTCTTAAGTTCAAGCCTTAGCTTGGGCAAATTTTTGTTTTTAAATTAATAAACCTCCATCTCTAATCAGTAGGCTTATAAATAAATGTTGGTAAAATATGTCAGAATGGGCTTGCTGGTCTAGTGGTTGAGTGGAGTGTAATTAAGCTAGAGGTCTGGAGTTTGAGTCTTTGTGAAAATAAGGGATTATTTTGCTGCCAGTGCCATGTAGGTATTTTGGTTTAGCTGAAATACTGTAGTATTTGAATGAAGGTTGAATTCGATTGTTGAGGAGATTGTGGTGGACAGTTTGGGGGAATTTGAGGGTTAGTGGGAATGTGATGGACGGCTTTAGGAGGGAAGTTAAGGATATGGGGAGAAAGTTATGGGATTAGAGGGTTTTACCAAAAATATCTGATTACTTCTTCTTTTTTCCAATTTCGGCACCCATTCTCTAGTTTCCCAAACTTTGACGTTTATTCCCTTCATTCTCTGCCGAATCTCTATCTTTTCTTCCCCTCTTTTTCTTTTTCAATAGTGGTAATCAAGTTTATCCCTTCTTTGTGTGTCGCGTGTTTTTGTACGTGGTTGGCGAAAGACAGTGAATTGTTTGGCGCTACTACTGCAATTAGTGTGTAGGGGGCTTTGGTCATCGTCGATAAGTGTCGTATTGGGTTTTGAACCATTTTTGGGGTTTTGGGGTTGTGATCAATTGTAAGTTAAAAACTAATTGTGGTGTTGTTTTAATCATTATTAGGGGTTTATCGAAGGGCTGGTCATTGCTCGTTAGCGCTCTAAAGGCGGGGAATTTTTGCTACTCGATTTAAGGTAATGGTTTACCTTTCGAAGGTGGTTACCTTGCTTCAAGATTTTGATGAATTCGATGGTTAAATTTTAATCAAGTGTTTATTGCTGATTTAAGGTACCGAGAGTGTTTGGGAGTTTTAGGCGTAAACATCGAAGTAGGTGTGTAAACACAACTTTGAAAATGGAAATTGGTGAAAAGCTGAAAAGTGTGACTGTCGACACCACACGGGCGTGTGGCCGCTCGTGTGGTAGGCCGTGTGACCGAACACTGGCATGTGACCGACAAGGCTGGCTGTGTACAGTACATGGGCCGGACCGTATTGGGCTGTGTGGGCTACATGGGCGTATGAGATTTTTTGGCCAAGCCGTGTGATCCACACAGCTAAGGCCATTTTGGGCTGTGTAGGCCACACGGACGTGGGGCCCACACAGGCAAACAACATGGGCTTGTGGGCCCATTTTCGCTGTTTGACTGCTAAGGTAGCACGGGTCGCCAAAGTCGACTGTGGACCTACTGTAGGGTCGGTAAGCTTACCTAGACCCCTAATTAACTAAAATGACTGTATCACTGATACGATTGTACATGTTATTAAGCACGATGATGTCCCACTGATTTGATATTGTATGCCTTGATTATTTGCATGATATTATGTTATAGCATGTTGTATTTGTATATTGCATTGCATTGGGATGGGGGTTGATATTATTCGGAGGAAGTGTACTGAAAAGCCTCGAGCCTAATTTACTAGCAGCTCAGCTGCAAACTACTGTCTAGTGCCGCATTCGGTACTTTTTGGAGTGTAGGGATGGATGGGTTGATTTTATCCCCACATAGAGTGTAGGGTTGGATGAAAATGGTGTGTAGAGGCTGGCTAGGTAGGATTTTATGATTGCATCTGTTACTGTACTGATTACTGGGGCCCTAATGTATGACTGCTCTTGTACTGAGATGGGCTAAGGCCCTAATTGAAACTGAACCTGGTACTAAAAAGGGCTTAAGCCCAGACTGTAGTTACTTTCTGCCTGCTGTTTTACATGGGATTACACATTGAGTTTTCGTAAATTCACCCTTTTGTTTTATCTGTACAGGTAATCCCCAGGCTTAAGCGGATCGATGCGGCGAAAGACTCAGCGGGGCCACACGACCTATTTCATTCTATTTAGTATTTAATTATGATTTTGATTTTATTTTGGGGTATTTTACTGTATCATGGCCTCTTTGGACTTTTTATTTTTAATTTGGGATTTTTATTGTTTTGGTTTACAACTGCTAGTTCTAGGGGAAACTCAATTTTTCAGTAGAAACAACGTTTTAACAAAATACTCACGAGTACACAAATGGTTGTACAAGCTTCCGTTGTAAATAAACATTTTCATAACTTTCGACTAATTAAATAACACGATTCTGGAATTGATAAGTAAAAACACAGTTTCTGAACGGAAATTGGTTTAAACAAAGCTATGATTTTTGAAACACACTACCATGAGACATCTTCTAATCTGACCATAACATCCAGGCCGAGTTTGGGGTGTTACAAACTTAATGACATGTATCTTTTTAATTATTAATTTTTCCACATAATTTCCAATTGATTTTATTAAAAAAAATTAAACTCAACTTTTATGTAATTGCTACATGATCCTCACTAATGGTAAAACGACTTTTTTAGCATTGGGATGGTCTTGCTCGATGGATTTCCATTCATTTGATTTCATTTTGATGTATTTTTTAGAATAAAGGAATAACAAAACAAAATAGCATAAACATAGAGTATTGGTTATGTAATTTGGAACGTATTCTTATCATGCCCCCACAAGATAAACAGTGGTGGAATGAGTCTAATCTTGTGCATAACCATGGTGAATTGTTTGCGAGACAGTGGCTTGATGAGGACATCGACAAGTTGATCAAAAGTTAAGACATGGGAGACTATGAAGAGACCATTCTGAACTTGTTCACGTATGAAATGGTAGTCTAAGGCAATGTGCTTCATGCACGAGGGAACACTGTATTGGCATAGATGTTTGTAGCCCTAACATTGTCACAATAAATCACCAGTTGAGGAACAGTGATGGAAAGTTCAATTAGAAGAGAACAAATGCATCATGGTTTAGCGGTCGTGGCAGCGACTGATCGATACTCAGCATCGATGGAAGAATAAACAACAGTTCTCTGTTTCTTAGAGCTCCAAGATACAAGATTATGGTCGAGATAAACAATATAAGCACTGGTTGAAGTAAAGTCATCCTTGTTGTCGGCCTAGTCGGCATCAAAAAATGCATGATGAGTAAGAGAAGATTTACGACAAATTGTTTTACCATGATCTAAGGCACCACAGAGATAGCGAAGTAAGTGTTTGATAGTAGTCCAATGCTCGGTCATTGGTTGATGCATGAATTGAGAGATTTTATTGACCGTGTAAGTAATATCTAGGTGGGTTAATGAGAGATATTAGAGGCTTCCAACAGTCTAGGATTTGATAAGGGAGTACTGGTACACAAGGTAAAAAGGACTGGTTTTGTTTTATTCATACGAGTCTTTTGAAGGAGATAAGTAATGTACTTTCATTGACTAAGAAACAGACCATCAGCATGTGAAAGCACTTCAACACCTAGTGTAAGTAACCAAGATCCTTTAAAGAGAAGCACGTAGAGAGTTGCTGAAGAAAATTATGTACAATTTGATCTGTATTTCTAGTAACAACGATATCATCTATTTAAACAAGAAGATAAAGAATTACTCATTATGTGTTGAATATGAACAAAGAGGTGTATGCAACAGAGTTATGAAAGCCTAAAGTAAGCAGAAATTGGCGTAATTCATGATGCCAAGTGCGTGGAGCTTCTTTGAGTCCTTAGATGGCCTTGCGAAGCTTAAAAACATGCTAAGGATTATCATGATCAATTAATCTCAGAGGTTGAGACACAAACACATATTCTGAAAGTTTGCCTTGAAGAAAGGCATTGTTAACACCCAATTGCTAAAGTGACTAGCCATTACTTATCGTAAGACTAAAAACCAAACACATTGTGGTTGGTTTGATGACTAGATTAAATTTTTAGAAAAATTGACCCTCGGGTGTTGATGAAAATGTTTTGAAACTAGACACACTTTTTACCTATCAATAGAATCATAAGTAAATATTTAGTGTAAAAAATCCATTTACACCCTACAAAGTTTTAAGTAGGATAAGATGGAACAACTTCCAACGTGCCATTATGAAGAAGAGCATCAAATTCAGTGGACATGGCTTGCCTTAATTTGGGGTCCTTTAAGGCTTGATTGACGGTGGTGGGCTCAAGGTTGGGATGGTAAAGCTCAGTATTAAGGTTGAGTTTCTGAACGATTTTGTGAAAGTTGTGTTTGAAGCTAGTAATGATGCCTAAAGGAGATGATTGCATTGGGTAGGTGGTTGTGGATGTAGTTTCAGCCTAAATAGAGGATGATGAGGTGGGTGATAATGGGAAGATTTGGCCGAGGCAAAGCTGGACGTGGGACCAGATGAAATAATGAAAGATAGAGTCATAGAATTCCATTCTGATGTGGCGAAAGAAGTGACATGAAAGAGAGAGAGAGATTGGAGTTAGAAATAGGAAACATGGAATCAACAAAATGGACATGACGAGAGGTGTACAAACATTTGGAGGAGATATCAAGATAGAGATAAGCACTTTGAGTAGAGGAATATCCAAAAAGGAGACAATGAGTTGATCTAGGTTCAATTTTTTGAGAGGTGTAAGGACAAAGCCAGGGATACCAGAGGTAGTCAAAACTTCGAAGTTTGTTTTAGTTAAGAACAGTGCCGAAAAATTTGAGAAACAGAGACTCATTGTTAAGGGTAGGTGTAGGAAGATGATTTATAAGGTATACAACTGTGGAAAAGGAAAAGGACCAATAGGACAGAGGATAGAGGCATAAGAAAAGAGAGAAAGTCCAGTTTCCATAATATGACAATGTCGATATTTAGAATATCCATTGTGTTCAGGAGTATGAGGGGGAGAGGTGAGATGAGAGATACCATCGGTTGTTAAGAATAAGGAGAGGGCCTGATCTTCTTTGCCACTATCAGAGTAAAGTGTTTTGATTTCACAGTTAAAGAATTTTTCAACCAAGGCTTTGAAGCGAATAACAACATCCCAAGTAATAGATTTGCGTTTCAACAGATACAACCAAATATATTTTGTAAAGTGGTCAACAAAGAGAATTTAATATTTAAAGTTGTTATTGGAGTGAACTGGTGATGTCCAAACATCTATGAAGATAATTTCAAGGGGGAGAAGTGGATAAAGTAAACATAGAAAATGGTAGTTTTTGACTTTTATTATAGTTACAAGAATTAAAATGAAAGTTGAGATGGGAAGAACTATTGACATCCAAATTGAATGATAAGACCATGTGTTTGAACGTCAGTAGAGATGGGTGACCAAGTCTATAATGCCAAGCAGGGTACATTGTCTTTATTGTAGAGAAAGCAAGTAAC
The DNA here is from genome assembly GCF_025698485.1 of Gossypium arboreum. NCBI lineage: Eukaryota > Viridiplantae > Streptophyta > Magnoliopsida > Malvales > Malvaceae > Gossypium > Gossypium arboreum. The sequence continues at coordinate 49,819,873 of NC_069076.1, forward strand.
AGTAAGGAAGACAATAAGTTGGTCCATTCATAAACACCATTTTTAGGTTAGCGATGGAAGAGAATGGCTCTTGTTTTAAGGTTCTTTACAAAAATAGATGATGGTAAGAAATCAAAAAAGGCATTATTAGATTTGCAAAATTGAGAAATAGAAATTAAATTACATTTCATGGTTGAAGCACATAGAACATTAGAAAGACTAAAAGAGTGAGAAGGATTATGGAAAGAAGTTGAACCCAAGTGTGTGATAGGAATTCCATAACCATCGCCAATCATTGTTTCATCCAGACTGATACAAGGATTATGAATTTTGAGGTTTTGAAGGTTAGTTGTAATATGAGAGTTGCACCACTGTCCAATAGCCAAGGGTCATGTGAGGGTGAGTTGAGGTGGTAGCAATATAAGCTTAAGTTTTCCAAGGAGGTGCACAAAGTGTAGATGAACTGGTAGGATGTGGTGGTAGGGATGCATGAGGAAACTGTTGGTAGAAGAGAGTGTTGGTAAATGTGCTCATATTGTAGTAAACATGTAATTGTTTTCTTGTAATGGCCTTAACTTGACCCGATTGGTCGGGTCAAAATTTTGTGTGTTATTACACACAATACTTAAAAATTTAACAAAACATATTACAATTTCTTGTTTCTTTAAATATTTTATTTATGATTTTAACTAGAAAAACTTAACATCTAAAAACAAATAGAGTATTTAAAATACTTATTACATCAGACGTGATACAGATCATTACAATAAAGAAGTTTGTTAACTATAGACACTTAAGATATATCCTAAAACTATGCTACATTTCCACTGTATGCATAATAACCCACTTCAATGCTACTCTGGCATAGTCCTGGCATCGTCTGTAACACTCCTAACCCGTTTCTTTTGTTGGATTAAGGTTATAGAGTATTATGAAAGTTAACAAATTCAATAATAATTTAAAACAATTCAAAAATAAATTTAAATATCAAATAATCATAATCGATCATTATCCATAGTATATATACAATACGAGCTTGAATCGAGTTTACATCACCTCAAAATTAGTGTGAAAACAAGTAGGGACTAATCTAAAACAAACAGAAAAATGTAGAAAAAAAATTAAAAACAAGGGTCACATGACTGTGTGGCCAAGGCATGCCGTGTGACAAAGCCCAAACTGCATGGCTCATAGATATGGTCATGCAACCAACCCATGTAAGAACCTAAGTTCATGTAACCTAGGCTCACACGGTTGTGACACCAAACCATGTAACTCCCTAAGGCCAGGTTGGCTATCTATAACCTCCCAAACCTGGCCTAGACATTATTGCTAGATTGAGAAGGCAACATTAGCCACTAAAATGGCTAAGCTAACTTACGTTACTTTTTAAGACTTTAAATAAACACATTTTAGAGAAAATCGTAGTTATACTTTGAGTATGCTTAAAAGCATTCATTCATTAGGTTGTGTATGCTTAGGATTTATTTTATTGTTGAGAGTGTTGTTTTAGAAAAATCGTTGCTTGTCGCTCTTCTTAAAAAAAATCAAAGCTAAACTAATGCAGCGAAAAAACCATTTTTCAAGTCATTTTGGAAAATTAGTTGCCTTATTGATTTGTCTTTCACTTCCTTTTCAATGTTGTGGAAACTAGGGAAGAGTATCAAATTTTACTTAAGCCAGATATCAAGCATTATCTGATTATTATGCTTGAGTAATTCATGCATGCAAAATTCCTTAAAAGCAAAGTTACCAAGCCACAGACCAAAAATAATTAAAAATTACAAGCCAAAACCAATAAAGACGTAATAATCTGAGGTCCAAGTTGATTCTCCGAATGCCAAGTCTGGTCCTAATTTTGAGGTTTACCTAAAAAGTTAAACACTATTGGAGGTGAGCTTATGAAAAGCTCATATGAGTAGAATAATTATTTAAACGAAAAAAATAATTATCGAATACATTGAAACATATTAGCATTAACAGAAGAACACAAAACCGTCGTTGGAATTTCATATCATTACATAGCCATTATCAAATTGATGTCAAACGATGTATGAGCATGAGACATCATTCATTCAAGTAATAATCACCATTCAGTACAACAAAATAGAATACATAGCATAAATCAATAACATTTGAATATTTCGTGCACATGATGCAATGCAAAAAGGTTCCTACCCATACCATCCGCTACACACCACGAGTTCCCCAGAATCTATCAGCCAAACTCCAAAACATTATGAGCATAGCTCAATGTTGTAAAACCATCGAATAATCAATAATGTAGAAAATTTTTCGGATATTAAATAGAGCGATACAATCGAAAATAACATATAATATGCAATAAAACCGTCAATACCCTCAGTACTCCAGGTGCAGTGCACTGACTACGAAAATATGGACTTAATATGTCACCGGTACTCCACGGAACTCTTCCGTCAACCATAAAATCCTAACCTAATGCATATGAAATATGTCACACAATCTCATATATAATCATATCTCAATAATTTTCACATTCATTTGACATGCTCAACATTTCCACAATAATCACATACTTTCAGTAAATGGGAACAGTGTTCCAATCTTTCAAATTATCATTGTGTTGGTATCAATCAATATCATTCAATTTCACATACTTTACGAATTTTCATTGTGCAAAATAGCACTCTTTTCAGTACAAAATATAACAAATATCTCATGCATTAAAATCATACATAAAATTAATATCTCAACACATTATATCATTCATTCAAACATCCTCATATCTAATACCTCAAATATGCAATTACAAAATCAAATATTCATACTATCAAACTGGCAATTTTGCCAACATGTCAATCTTTTAAGGCTCGGAACATACCTGGTTCGGCCACTCACAAAATAAATGATTTGGATATTGATCCAATCCAATAAGCAAGCTAATTTATCAAATATAACATGATATTTAACATTTTTAAACAATTTTATGAGTTTAGGACCAACACCTTATTTTTTGGTTCCTTGCAGCACACTAGCGAATCTTCCGATTTTCCTTAATAATTCCTTAAACGAACCTAAACAAAAATTCAGTATAAATTCAATCCACTTATCATTAAACCAGCCCCCAAACACCCACTTATGAGTTCAAACAAACTATTGAAATTATAACTATTTTATCAATCCAAACTAGTTAGATTCCTTACACTGTATCGATGCAAACCGTACATACAATTGTTCTTCGCCTTTACGGATGATTTGGGGCGTTTGGGTCAGCACCTAATTCAATAATATATTTGAAAATAGTAGCTAATTAATTATTAAATTAATTCATTCAATCAATTCATAACCTTTACCCAACGACTATGTCGAAATAACAAACTAGTTACCCTTAATTGCACTTACGCTTCACGATTTGTGGGATGCGAATGGCTAATTGATCAAGAACGTTTTTACAAAATTTAAATGGGTTTAAAATATGATTAGGAGGGTTCAAGAACTCAAATTAATGCTATAAAAATATAGGTAAGAACCAAGAAACAAAACAACCCCCTTTCTTGCACATAGGCGCACGCACCACCACCCATGGTGGCTAAAATTGGGGCTGAATTTTAAAATGGTTTGAGATCTCATTCAATTCTGGAAAAATACCTTTGAAATCATTTAAATTCTCCAAAATTATATATCTAGAAATTTAGGTTTTTATTGGATAAGATTAATTAAGAAATTGAATAGAAAAGAGACCTTACCTAGGCTAGTCGAGAGAAACGGCAATAACACTTTCTTGGCAATGTTTGAGATCGATCTTGGAGTTCAAGATTTTAGATTTGGGGCTTATTTTAATGAGGAAAAATGAAAACAATATGGTGGAAAATATGTTAAAAATTCTTGTGGTAAAAAGAAACAGAAAAGAAAGAGATGGTAAAAGTAGCTGTAGGCGACGACAATAGTGTAGGAAAGGAAAAAAAATTAAAATAAAAAAGAAGGAGTGAAGGAGAGGAACGGATAGGGCAATGAGGAGGAGGATTAAAGGCTGATTATTAGTGAAAAATTAATATTTATACCTAGGTTGGGCTTGGATAGCCCACACATTAAAATAAGGGGTTTTTGTCAAAAAACTAAATTATTTGCATGGGAAAGGAATTGAAGTTAGGATCTCAAGGATAAATTCACTAATGTTTAACCATCATACCAATAAATCATTCTTGATATAATTTGAAATATTTATTTTAAAAAACAAGGCATGTCACATACTAGAGTTTAAGGCAAAATTTGCAAAATAATAAAAATGATGAGAGAGAAGTGATTTTAACTTGGGTTTCAAGAATCGTTACACTAACACTTAACCAACAAATCAATACCTTATTTATTTCCTAAAAATGTATAGATAATTTAAAAAATTAAGGTATGATCACTCTCTCTCGATTCACAAACCCTATTCTACTAACCCCCGATTTTTAGGATGTTACAATTTTCCCCTCCTTAAGGAAATTTCCTCCTCGAAATTTTCTTGGTCACAAAATCTGTTACCCCTTTTCCTTCAAACCAGGCCACCAAGCTTTCACTGCGCAACTCTGATTCCAACACAATTCTAGACAATGCGTCTCCTTAAATTTCCAACATGTATTTTGCATATCTAATTAAGGAAATGTTACTAACAAATTCCTCTACTCCAATTCCTAATTTTGATAGAAACTCTACTGGATTACGCTTACCACAATATCTATAAATCAGAATCCTAACAAATCTAACAGTATATCCAATAATAATTATTACAACCTTTCATTGAGGTCTGACTCATCTAACCCACTTTAAAGTTCATGGATTTGGTCCAGTGGAAGCAGGCTCTCTCCTTTTTTGAACTTTATTCTTTTCCTTTCTTTTGCACTCCAAGCATTTAGTCTCTTCCTCCATATTAATCCTTTCAACCATAATCTTGAAAACCTTTTCTAAAACTCCTAATATCACTTGGGAGAGACAATGCATCATCCCTACCCTCCTGGTTTTTGCCTTTAGAAGTAGGTGCAATCATGATGTCAGTCTTCTCAGGGTTGACACAATTCCTTGATAAACAAATTACTCAAATTGGGTAGCTCGATGCTGAGCCCCATTGTTCCTTATTCTACAGTTGTTAATTATGTATCCTATGGTCTTAAATTTGATCTATAGTTTCAGAACAAATAATCACTAGTTAACTTCAATCAATTTTCAATTTCCTATCTTACAGTTTCAAAGACAAAGCCAGATACTAACTATTTCAATTCTATGTATACAGTAATACACCTCAAGTGTTTACCTATAACCTAACAGTATCTTTTCTATGACAACTGGCACCGGAGTCTCAGACTTGATTTTCTTTGTAGAATATCATTTTCAAAATTCTCTGTGGCTTTTTTCTCAAATTTCCCCTTTTTCATGTATGCATGCATGCAGGCTTACTTAAGTAGATTTAAAACATCAGTCTGAGGTGTTGAACCAAGGCTTTGATACCACTAAATGTAACCTCCCAAACCCAACCTAGATGTTACTGCTAGATTGATAAGGCTACATTAGCCATCGAAATGGCTAACCTAACTTAAGTTACTTTTTAAGACTTTAAATAAACTCATTTTAGAGAAAACCATAGTTGTACTTTGTGTTAGCTTAAAAGCATTCATTCATTAAGTCGTGTATGCTTAAGATTCATTTTATTGTTGAGAGTGTTGTTTTAGAAAAACCTTTTGCTTGTTGCTCTTCTTTAAAAAAAAACTCGAAGTTCAACTAATGCAGTAGAAAAACCATTTTTCAAGTCATTTTGGAAAATTAGTTGCCTTATCGATTTGTTTTTCAAAAACAGTTCCTTTGCAATATAGTGGAAGCTAGGGAACAGTATCAAATTTTATTTAAGCCGGATATCATGCATTATCCGATTATTATACTTGAGTAATTCATGCAAGAAAAAATCCCCAAAAGAAAAGTTACCAAGCCACAGACCAGAAATAATTAAAAATTATAGGCCAAAACCAATAAAGACTTAAAAATAATTAATTAAATAATAATCCAAGGTCTAAATTGATTCTCCGAATGCTGAGTCCGGTCCTAATTTTGAGGTTTACCTGAAAAGTTAAACACTATTGGGGGGTGAGCTTATGAAAAGCTCAGTGTGAGTCCAATAATTATTTAAATGGAAAAAATCATAAGTATCGAATACATTAAAACATATTAGCATTAACAGAAGAACACAAAACCATCATTGGAATTTCATATTACATAGCCACTATCAAATTGATGTCAAACGGTGTATGAGCATGAGACATCATTCATTCAAGTAACAATCACCATTCAGCACAACAAAATAGAATACATAGCATAAATCGGTAACATTAGAATATGTCATGCACATGATGCAATGCAAAATGGTTCTTACCCATACCATTCGCTACATATCACGAGTTCCTCAGAACCTATCTACCAAACTCCAAAACATTATGAGCATAGCTCGATGTAGTAAAACCACTAAATAATCAATAATGCAAAAAATCTACCAAATATCAAATAGTGTGATAAAATCACCAATAACATATAATATGTGATAAAATCACCAATCCCCTTGGTACTCTAGGTGCAGTGCATTGACTACAAATAATGCAGATTTAATATGCTGCCAATACTCCATGGAACTCCTCTATCAACTACAAAATCCCAACCCAATACATATGCAATATGTCACACAATCTCATACATAATCATATCTCAATACTTTTCACATTCATTTGACATGCTCAGCATTGCCTCAATAACCACATACTTTTAGTAAATGGGAACAGTATTCCAATCTTTCAAATTACCATTGTCTTAGTATCAATCAATATCGTTCAATTTCACATACTTTATGAATTTTCATTGTGCATAAATAGCACCCTTTTCAATACAAAATATAACAAATATATCATGCGTTTAAATCATACATAAGATTAATATCTCAACAGATTATATCATTCATTCAAAAATTCTCATATCTAATAACTCAAATATGCAATTACAAAATCAAATATTCAAACTATCAAACTAGCAATTTTACCAACATGTCAATCTTTTAAGGCTCAAAACATACCTGGTTCTGCCACTCACAAAATCAATGATTTGGCTATTGAGCCAATCCAATAATCAAGCTAATTTATCAAATATAACATGGTATTTAACATTTTTAAACAATTTTATGAGTTTAGGACCCACGCATTATTTTTCGCTTCCTCGCAGCACACTAGCGAATCTTCCAATTTTCTTGAATAATTCCTTAAACGAACCTAAACCAAAATTCAGTATAAATTCAATCCACTTACCTTTAAACCATCCCCCAAACACCCAATGATTTCAAACAATCGTTGGAATTATAACTATTTTATGAATCCAAACTAGTTAGATTCCTTACACTATATCGATGCAAACCGTACGTACAATCATTCTTCACCTTTACAGATGATTTGGGGCGTTTGGCTCAGCACCTATTCAATAATATACTGGAAAATTAATATCTAATTAATGATTAAATTCCTTCATTTAATCAATTTATAACCTTTACCCAATGACTATGTCAGAATAACAAACTAGTTACCCTTAATTGCACTTACGCTTCATGATTTGTGGGATCCAAATGGCTAATCGATCAAGAACATTTTTCCCTAATTGAATGGGCTAAAAATATGAGTAGGAGGGTTCAAGAACTCAAATTAATGCTATAAAAATATAGTTAATAACTAAGAAACAAAACAGCCTCCTTTCTTGCACATAGGCGCGCGCACCACCACCCATGGTGGCCAAAATTGGGGCTGAATTTTAAAATGGTTTGAGATCTCATTAAATTCTAGAAGAATACCTTTGAAACCATTTAAAATCCCTAAAATTATATATTAGAAATTTATATTTTTAATGGATAATATTAATTAAGAAATTGAAGAGAGAAGAGACCTTACCCAAGTTAGTCGAGAGAAACGACAATGGCGCTTTCTTAACAATGTTCGGATCGATCTTTGAGTTCAAGATTTCAGAATTTGGGCTGATTTTAATGAGGAAAAATGACAACAATATGATGTAAAATATGTTAACAAATATTGTGGCAAAAAAAAAAAAGATGGTAAAACTAGGTGTAGGCGACGACAACAGTGGTGGAAAGGAAAAAAATTAAAATCAATGAGAAAGAGAGGAGGAGAGGAATGCTAGGGAAATGAGGAGAAGGATTAAAGGCTGATTATTAGGGAAAAATTAATATTTATACCTAGGTTAACCAGGCTCGGATGGCCCACACACTAAAACAAGAGGTTTTTTTTCAAAAAATTAAATTATTTGCATGGGAAGGGAATTGAAGTTAGGACCTCAAGGATAAATTCACTAATGTTTAACCATCAAACCAATAACTCATTCTTTATATAATTTGAAATATTTATTTTAAAAAAAAGGCATGTCACATGCTAAGGTTTAAGGTAAAATTTGAAAAAAATAAAAATGATGCGAGAGAAAGGATTTGAACTTTGATTTCAAGAAACGTTACACTAACACTTAACCAACAAACCAGTACCTCATTTATTTCCTAAAATGCATAGATAATTTAAAAAATTAAGGTATGATCACTCTCTCTCGATTCACAAACCCAATTCTACTAACCCCTGATTTTTGGGATGTTACACAATCCTGCACCAAAAATTAAATAAGGCATATAGCCGTGTAGAGCGATCTTGTGTGCACGGTCGTGTGACAACTCATGTCCCAGGTCGTGTGTACCTAAAATAACTTATAAAACAAACAAATTCATCAAACATTTCTTAGGTACCAACTCAAACCATTGCACCTATTTATACTAATTCAAAACACACCAAAACATGTCAATTAATATTCAACCTAAGTGCCTTAACTAATATGCCCTAAATGGCACTACAATTCAAACATTAAACCATCTTACATTCATCAATCACAAGCATGCGCCTATCAATTATACCATAGCACCTTACCTCATTCCAAAACCAAACTCACAAAAACATGATTCAAACCACTTGTGAATACATGAACATACATAAACCAGAGGTATTAACTAAGTAGCAACTTAGCAACATTTTCATAAACAAAACATAACACAACTTAGATATATACATTAAAGCTTTGAATGTCCTAATACGTGCCACTTATAACCCAAACTAAAATAACCAAAATTTATACCAACTCATTGAACAGATAGTGTGAGCTCCGACTTGAACTTCCAACTGACAAAAACTTCTGATGATCTACAAGAAATCAAACACAATGGAAATAAGCAAATCATTACTTAGTAAGTTCACATTAAACTTAAACTTGATCTTACCTTAAAGGTTGTAACTTAAATATTTCGCAATTAAATTCATAAGTGATGTAATGAGTTCATTATTAACATATACAAATCACGAGTCTTACAAGGTTAGTAAGTTCACATAAATGAAACTTATAAATTTATCATATCATAAACATTATAAGTAAACACATTTGATACACAAATCCACCATTATACATTCATTACCTTTTCACATTTACATTTCAAGAATCAATATCCAATGTTCCATTTCATATAATTATTTCCATTTAACCAATTCATATAATTATATCCATATAACCAATTCATGTAATTATTTCATGAATGAAGCATACACAAGTAATCACATTCAAAACTCAATTCATCCATCTCATATTCGCTTAACATTTCACATTTTGATTTAGTATCCATATCAATAGTCTTTTTTCGCATATCTATTTACCATTTAACCATTTCATATAACTCTTTTTTTTTATATTACATTTCTCACCCGATGAACCAAATGAAACCACGTTGGATACACAGGAACAATACTCATACAAGCTATGATTATAACTGTATATGCTCACTCGAGCTATGAAATGGGTTTGCTCACATGAGTTGTTGGTCGAGATGTTAAGCTATGCGATACTGCTCACACAAGCTATAGAGAATCCGCAATAAATGCAAGACCTCAACCATCGGCAAGACATTCAAGACCAGCACCCGAAACGATAAATAACCCTAATGACATGTTATTTGTATCCTAAGTATTCACAAGGTTCATATGGGTCATGTTTCACATCTATAATATTTAATTATAAACAAATTATTTCATCACAAGAATTCATCAATGTAGTTTTCCGTTTTCAAACATAACCTTTAATTCATTACATTTCTTACTATTTATTAAACAAATGAACTCAATCACTACATACATAAATATCTATTATAACACAAAAACAAAAATTAAATTAGTTCAACTTAGTTTACGAACTTACCTAGTCAAAAACGGCTATGAATGTGACATCGAGGTTTATTCCATTAACTTTTCTTTTTCCACGATCATTGCCTGGTTGATTTGTTTCTTGCTCTAAATAATAATTTTAATTAAATTAAACATTTAAAACAATTTAAACAATTCAACTTATGTATATAAGCCCTTTTATTATCACTTTACACTTTTACCCTAAATGTTTACATTTTCTTCAATTTAGTCCTTAAACCCGAAACATTCAAATCCATCACAATCTAACCGAATCAATGTAAGCCAATTTCTATTTAGTTCCTATAAAAACCACATTTATCAATTTCTTACAAGAATTTCATGTAATGTTACTATTTTATCAATTTAGTTCTTAAACTTAATACTAACCAAAATCATTTTACAACATAGTCCTATTTAACTTTCAAGCTTAATAATCTATCATTCAACTTCAAAAATATCAAAAATTCATCAATTTCATAAATCAAACATTTAATATTTTTACGAGTTAGTCCTTGGGTTAGCTAGATTAAGCTACAACGATTTCAAAATATAAAAATTACTAAAAACGGGTAACAAAAGGGCTTACATACAATCAAACAAACTTGGTCGAATCTGTTGTGTTCTTCTATCATGGAGTTACGGCAATGAAGATTGAAGAAAGATGAAAATAAAATGGCTTTTTAAACTTAATTTTATTTTTATTACATATTAATATTATTTTAATGTAAAATAACATAAAATTTTATGCATAAATCATTCAATAACCATCCACCATAATAAGGTTTAATTGCCTCATAAAACCCTCTAATTATGATTTTATAACCTTTAAGCATAAATAAATATATAGCGATTAACTTCTACGGTTTTTACGATTTACTCATTTTTCTTAATTAACTATTCAGACATCAATATTTCTGGACCAAAATCCAATACACCTATACAATCACTAAGTAAAAATATAAAAAATACTTACAGGCTCGGTTTACAGAAATGATGTCCCGATACCTCGTTTTCCAAAACCATTTGACTGTAGAGACAAACCACTTGTACTTAACTATTCATTCAATTTATAAAAATTATTAAACCAAAATTCAATATAATATTATAATTGACTCATAAATATTAAATAATAATATTTACAAACTCACTCATTGGTCTTGTGTAACATCCCAATTTTGGGCCTAGTCGGAACAGTGATTTTGGGACCACAAATCCGAGGCCATAAAATTTATTTTAATATTATTTTGAGGTCCACATCATCATAATATGATTGTGTCCAATTTTGTTGAGAAATTTTACCGTTTGAATGCTTAATTGGTGAAAAAGGACTAAATCACGTAAAATGCTAAAGTTGTGTTTTATTAGGTAAATGTGTCAAATAGCTATAGAACTTAAAATTTGAAGTCCTAATGAATAAATAGGCCATTATATGTGTGAATGGATGTACATGGAGAAGAAAAGTAAAAAAGTCAAAGTTGGTAGGGTTGGTATTTGATGACAATAACTAAATAAATAAAATAAAGAAAAAAAATGGCCATCTTTCTTCTCCATCTTGTCTCCACTGAAAATTGAAGAAGAATATCCTCCATGGAAGCTTAAAACTTTCAGCAAAATAAACCCCTACATGTAAGTCATTTTGATATTAGTTTTTGATGTTTTTTATATTTTTGAGATCCTCGAAGCATGATATAACTATTTCTACTATTATTTTGAGCTAAGTTTATGTTAAAAAATTTACCCATGTATGTCATGCATTTATTTTGATGATTAATGAAGGAGTATGGAATTTTGGGGTTAGATGAACATCTTTTTCTAAGTGATTCTTTATGAAAACACCAAAAAGGACTTGTTTGTAAAAAAATGTAGAAATAGGTGTTGAAAATGTGATTTGATGAAAAATGTGGGCTTTTATAAGAGGGAATATGAATCGGCTAGGCTTGGGTAACCAAGAAAATAGACACATTTCATTTTACGAGCATAGGGGCTAAATTGTAATAATGTGAAAGTTTAGGGGTAAAATTATAATTTTGAACAAATATGATTTATGGGCTTTTTTGAATAATGTGGTAACTAAATAAGTGAAATTTACTATTATAGATCAAGAAAAATAGAGTCCGGGCCTAGACTGGGGAAAGAGCAAAATCTTGGACTAAATTGAATTGATTGTCCATATTTTTGTACCGAGGTAAGTTTGTGTGTGATTGATACAAATTTTTAGTATGCATTTAGCATTAAATGTTATATGAATTGCGTAATTGTCTTCATGAGTGTTATTGGTGTTGTCGATAAAGATTTAAGGTGTTAAAAGTCGGTTGAACCTTAGGAATACTTAGGGTACAAATATTATGACATTTGGGTTGATGAGATCCTGTACAAGACCATATCTTGGATATGGCATCGGCATCAGTATGAGTTATCATGTAAGACCATATCTAGGATATGACGTTAATATGAGATTTCGTGTAAGACCACGTCAAGACATGGCATCGAAATGAGACTTCGTATAAGACCATATCTGGGATATGGCTTCGATGTGAGATCTCATGTAAGACCATGTCTGGGACATGACATTGGCATCTTATTGCATTTGGTAATTCTGGGTGTCCTTAGTATTCCAAGTGGTTCAGTGGGCAGTCCAAGGAGTGGTCAAGGAAATGACGAGGTATGATCATGTTGAAAGGGTACAGGTATGTATGCCAAGCATGTAGTTATTGAGATTACAAAATGATAAGAGTTCGGTAAGATGAGAATGAAGGAATTAGGACCTTGAATTCTATTGAACTTTATGTAAATTGAATGAGATAAGGTATGACTATGATGGTTATTGAGGATGAGATGATTTAAGTTATGTTATGTTGTGTATAAAAATGCATATGTTTATTTCTTATTAATTTCATGCAAGCTTACTAAGCTTTATGCTTACTCCCTCTCTCTTCCTTTTCCTTATAGTATTGCCAAGTTTGCTCAGGGATCAAAGGATGTCAGAGGCTCGATCACACTATCAACTAGACCTTTTGGGTATAGTTAGTCTCAACATTTTGAGTATGGCATGTATAGGGACTTGGTCTTTTTGTTATTGTCATATTGGTCTAGCCAAATGTGTTGGCTTACAATGATAGTTGATTCATTTTATGTATGGCCATGAGATATGGCATCATAATGATTATTGGGTTCTAAACCTATTCATCCATGTATGTATGTGCCAATTCTATTATGATATGGCTTGTGGTTATTGATGATTAAATGTTGATGAATGTTGTGTGTGTGTATAAGATGGTATGAAAATGCTTGCATACATGTCTAAGAAATATTTCTTATTCTTATATGCGTGTTAATAAGGTTTTATTTATCATATTAGGGAGCCTTAAACAAGTATAATGTGATGGGAAGTTGTCATGCATAAACTATGTTTATGAGTGTTAAGGTATCATTGAAGCTATTTATGTGTTTGTACAAATAAGGGTAGCAATTGGCTTGGAAAATAGTCTTAAAGTTGCCCACATGGGTAGACACACAGGCATGTGTCTAGACCGTGTGTGACACACGGCTTGCCCCATGGGCATGTGATCTAGCCGTGTGTCTCCTGCACGCTAATTAATTAAAAATAGAATGTCCAGTAGTAAACACACGGATAGAGACACGACCGTGTGTCTCGATCATGTAAGAGACACAGCCTGAGAACATAAGCGTGTGCCCAGGCCATGTGAAGTCTACACCTGATTTTGTAATTTAATTCACCACACGGCCTAAGGAAAAGGGCGTGTTCCTCAGTAGTGTGACCTTGTTTGGTTGATGACGTCATATTCAGAGAGTTACACGGGCTGAGGACATGGGCGTGTTCCAAGTCACATGGCCGTGGGAGACCACACAGCTTACCTACACGGACGTGTGACTCTCCATAACATGAGAATTTTTCTAAGTGTTGTAAAGGTTCTAGAAGTTCTTGGTTTAGTCCCAAATCTTTTCAGATGCATGTTGGGCCTCGTAAGCCTGTATAAGGGATGTTAAGTATATGTTTGAATGACCTTAATTAGAATGAAATTTTATGGTCTAGTTTTGTGTGTGTTTGATTGTATTCAAGTAAATTAATGCCTCGTACCTTGTTCCGGCGTCAAGTACGGGTAAGAGGTGTTACATTTAGTGGTATCAAAGCTATGGTTTAGTCGATTCTTGGACTAAATACGTTTAGCGTGTGTACTAGTCTAGCTATACATGCCATAAATACGTTGTGATAGTGTGACGACTCCTGACCTTTTAATTGTGTTTTTTATGTAGTAATGGATCCCAATCAAGCTGTGGCCGACGACATAAAAAGTAACGCGCCTGGTCCCACTGAAGAGATAGTGCCGCAAGAAAGTAGACCTCCCACAGTTATTTAGGGAGGAAGAGAAGAGGCTCAGAAAGCCTTTCTCCACATAATGGATGCTTGGTACATGGAGTTCGTTCGGATGAACCCGAATGCTCAACTCCCTCTACCCCCACCTATCCCTTAGCCTGTTCCTGTAGCACCCCAAGGCATGGATTTTATGAGACTGAATAGACCTTCTGTGGATAAAATTCAAAAGCAAGAAGCTGAAGTGTTCTGAGCTAACATTGATGATGATCTGGATCGGGCAGAGTTTTGGCTCGAAAACACCATCTAGGTTTTTGAGGAATTGTCATGTACACCGGAAGAATGCATGAAATATGTTGTATCACTACTTCGAGATTCGGCTTACCACTGGTGGAAGACACTTGTCTCAGTTGTACCAAGAGAAAGGGTAACATGGGAATTTTTCCAAGAAGAGTTTCGAAAAAAATATATCAGTCATAGATTTATGGATTAGAAAAGAAAAGAGTTCCTTGAGTTGAAGCAAGGTAGAATGACCGTAACTGAATACAAGCGTGAGTTTCTGATACTCAGCAAGTATGCTTGGGAATATGTGTCGACCGAAGCCATTATGTGCAAGAGGTTTAAGGATGGATTAAACAAAGACATTCGGATGTTTGTTGGTATGCTTGAGTCGAAGGAGTTCGTTATACTCGTTGAAAGAGCTTGTAAGGCCGAGGCACTAGCCAAAGAAAAGAGAAAGGCCGAGTCTGATGCTAGGGATTCAAAGAAAATATCATGGGCTAGTCATTTCAGTCCACATCGAAGAAGTCTAGGGACTTCTATCCTCATTCCAATGCTTCTGTTGAGTTTTCAAATAGAAATAGAGGTATACAGTATTCGGGTGCTAAGGCCTAGACCACCTCGATTGCTAGTGTTGGTAATGCTCAACCAAGTAGACCAAAATGTCCCTAATGTGGTAGACGTCACCTCGGTGAGTGTCGAGGGAGCGACAAGACCTGTTTCAAGTATGGTTCCCTAGACCACTTTATTAGAGAGTGCCCCGAGATGGCAGAAAAGGAGAGATACCAAAGTGTAAGATCAGGTAACACTGCTAGTCAAGGTAGATCGCAGAAAAATTCAGGTAGTGGAGCGAGCAGTAAGAATGCCCCTAAAAAGTCTGCTCTGAGACCCGAAGGCAGAGCTCCTGCAAGGACGTACGTCGTTCATGCTCGCAAAGAGGCTTCATCCTCGGATGTGATTACGAGTACATTTTCTATCTATAATGCTACTATTATTGCTTTGGTTGATCTGGGATCTACCCATTCCTATATTTGTGTGAAATTGGTGTCTAGTATGAGCATGCTTGTTGAATCTACAGAATTTGTGATAAAAGTGTCAAACCCGTTAGCAAAATACGTGTCAGTTGATAAAGTATGTAAGAATTGTCCATTGATGATTAGAGGTCACTATTTTCTAGCTAACCTTTTGCTTTTTCCATTTGATTAGTTTGACGTAATTCTTGGTATCAATTGGTTAACTGCTCACGATATAGTAATAAATTGTGGGAGAAAATTTATTGAACTGAAATGTGAAAATGGTGATATTCTCTGGGTTGAATCAAATGAGTCGAATAGCTCGCCTGTAGTGATTTCTTCTATGGCCACTCAGAAGTTTGTAAGGAAGGGTTACAAAGCTTATCTTGCTTTTGTGATGAATAAAAAAGAGTCGAAATTGAAGATTGAGTTAGTACGGTAGTTTCTGAGTATCCGAACGTGTTTCCGGAAGAATTGCCTGGATTGCCTCCAATTAAGGAAGTTGAATTTGGTATTGACTTAGTTCCAGGTACGGCACCTATTTTGATTGCTCTTTATAGGATGGCTCCGACTAAGTTAAAGGAGTTGATAACCTAATTGCAAGAATTGACAAATAAAGGTTTTGCGAGACCTAGTTATTCACCGTGGGGTGCACCAGTTTTATTTGTGAAAAAGAAAGATGGTTCAATGAGGCTATGTATTGATTATCGATAACTCAACAAGGTGACAATAAAGAATAAGTACCCTTTTCTGAGGATAGATGATTTATTTGACCAATTGAAGGGAGCCATAACATTCTCCAAGATAGATTTAAGGTCTGACTATTATCAGTTGAGAGTTAAAGACTCAGATGTGCCAAAAACTGCATTTCATACGAGGTATGATCACTCTGAATTTTTAGTGATGCCTTTTGGTTTAACGAATGCTCCTGTAGTTTTCATGGACATAATGAACTGAATTTTCTAACCTTATTTGGATAAATTTGTTGTGATGTTTATTGATGATATCTTAATTTATTCTCGTGATGAGTCTGAACATGCCAACCACCTAAGAACTGTTTTGCAAACTTTGAGAGATAAGAAGTTGTACGCTAAGTTTAGCAAAAGTGAGTTTTGGCTTAGAGAAGTCAGATTTTTGAGGCATATTGTATCAGATGATGAGATCCGAGTTGATCAGAGTAAGATCTCGGCCATTTTTTATTGGAAACTGCTAAGGAACGTATCTGAGGTTAGAAGCTTTTGGGGATTAGCCAGCTACTACCGAAGGTTTGTTAAAGGATTTTCCATGATTTCCCTTTTGATGACAAAATTTTTGACAAAAAGATATCAAGTTCGAATGGTCAGAAAAGTGCCAACAGAGTTTTGAGTAATTAAAGACATTGCTGACTGAGGCTCCTGTATTAGTGCAACCCGAGCCGGGAAAAGAGTTTGTGGTTTATGTGATGTATCTTTAAATGGATTGGGTTGTGTACTTATGCAAGGAGGCAAAGTGATAGCCTATGCTTCGAGGCAATTGAAACCACACGAGAAAAATTATCCGACACAGAATCTAGAACTAGCTGCCATTGTGTTTGCGTTAAGGATTTGGAGACATCACTTGTATGGTGAGGAGTGTCAGATATTCACCGATCACAAGAGTCTAAAGTATTTGATGACTCAAAAAGATTTGAATTTGCGGCAACGGAGGTGGCTAGAGTTGAAAAAAGATTATGATTTGGTGATTGACTATCACTTAGGCAAGGCGAACGTGGTCGTTGATGCCTTGAGTAGGAAATCCTTATTTGCCTTGAGAGCTATGAATACTCAGTTGATGGTGTACGATGATGGTTCGATTCTAGTAGATTTGAGTGCTAGTCCAATATTTCTCAAAGAGATCTGTGAAGCTCAGAAAAGTGATAGTGATTTGCAAACCAAGAGAGCTCAATGTGAATGGGTGTTGAATCAAATTTTTGGATTAGTTCCGATGGTTGTTTGATGTTCCAGGATAGGATCTGTGTACCTAGAGATGACGAGCTTGTTGGAAAAATTCTTCACGAGGCACATAGTAGTTGTATGTCAATTCATCCGGGTAGTACCAAGATATATAATGACTTGAAGAGATTGTATTGGTGGCCGGGTAAGAAAAGAGACATCTTAGAGTTTGTGTTGAAATGCTTAATTTGTCAGCAAGTGACAGCCGAGCACCAAGTACCTTCGGGTTTACTTCAACCTGTGATGGTTCCCGAGTGAAAATGGGACTGGATTACATGGACTTTGTGACGAGATTAGTGTTGTCACCAAGAAATAAAGATGTTGTTTGGGTCGTAGTTGATCGATTAACGAAATTGACCCACTTTATTCCGGTATGTACCGACTACTCACTCGATAAGCTAGCCGAGTTGTATGTTTCTGAAATTGTGAGACTTCATGGAGTACCTTTGTTGATTATTTCTGATAGGGATCCGAGATTCACATCACTGTTTTGGAAAAAGCTACATGAAGCTTTAGGCACAAAGTTAAATTTTAGTATCGCATTCCATCCGCAAATCGATAGTCAGTCAGAGAGAGTAATACAGATACTTGAAGACATGCTCCAGTGTTGTGTTCTCGAAATTCAAGGTAGTTGGGAAAATTACTTGTCATTGGTGGAATTTTCTTACAATAATAGCTTTTAGTCGAGCTTGAAAATGGCACCTTATGAGGCATTGTATGGGCGTAAGTTCCGAACACCATTATATTGGACTGAACTCAGGCTCTGTTTGTTTGCAGGTAAAATGTTTTCCGGAAAATGATTTCTGGAAAATGATTTCCTAGAAAATGATTTCTGGAAAATTATTTACTTTTCTGGTGTTTGGATGAATCTGTGTAAAATATTTTCTATTGTTTGGCAGATTTCTTGAAAATATTTTCCGGAAAAACTGTTTTTACATATATTAATAAATTTATATATATATATTAATAAATTTATATTTTAAATTGTTTTTACATATATTGCAATGATTTATTTATAAATAAATTAGCTAAATTAAATATATAATAATACTCAATTATTAATAATTTATTATCATCATTTTTGGTTAAATTTCTCTGACTTTATTTGTAAAATAATATGAAGTGAAACAAATATTTTCGTCCATTTTATATTTTTAAGAGGTATAATGATAATTATTTCCATTAATAATGATCAAATAAAACTATAAATAAATTGAATATAATTTATCTATATCAAATTAAATTTAATTACAACCAAAAGATTTATAAGCTAGAATATTAATCGAGAGTAAATTGAGACCACCAGAGTTAAATAATTATAAATTAGCTTCCAAACCACAATTAATAGTAGAAATTATAATATTATCCAAATGCATAATTAGTAGTACACCACATAATAACAACATTGTCCAAGTGCATATCTATAGTATTACACCACATTAAAAGTATCAATATCTTCAACCTTGCGAAAATTTTTGAAGCCAAATTTTCTATGCTTCTTACTTTTAACTAAAAAGCTTTGGCCTCGGATTCATGACTCACTAAATAGTCAAACACGAACACGAAGTCATCATCAAATCCTTCCTCCTCCATCGACATCAATTCTTCGTAAAGTCGTGGTGTCTTATCCGCGATAAATTGTTCCAAAGCATTAGCAATTTTGCCAAGTTGTTCACCCATAAATTTAATTTGTTCATCAATGTCACTTTCTTGAGTATTTTTTCTTTTACGTTTAGATGTGCGGATGAAGATACTTTTGTTCTTACCTCTTCAACCTCTTCATTTTGCAATCTACAGCCTTTGAATCTTGATTATCATCATCCAAATCTATATCAGCAAATGTTCTGGCAAAACTCCCTGTTGCCATATCTTTGCCAACAACCAAAGCCATTTCATCATAATGATCAATGCTTTTATTCAAAAATGGTTCATACTTCTTGTGTGCCTGTTGGATAAACACAATTAGAATAACAAGTAAAAAACAATTGAAATATACTTAATATATATATACATATATTACCATCACTGTTGCATCATATGTCGCTCTATCACATGTGATCATTTTCAAGTTATCATCCCATCCAAAACCACTTTCACCCGAATTGTGCATATAATCGCCCTTTGGTTTTTACAGTCCTCAAATGATTTTCCACATGCTTCGATCGCAATGGACTTGAAATCTTTCGAAATAGCTTTGGCAACTCGATTAATAGAAGCGCTTTGAAAGAATTAGAAGGCTTATTTCCTTTTCGAGCCTCCTCTGCTAGAATTTCAAGAAAAAGATGTTCCATCGGTTTTGTCCACCTGAATTGCTTGGAGGTCCCTTCTTTGTTGCCCTTACCCATTCTACATTAAGAATTTTCATTGTCAATCATTTCAATATCATTATCCAACTAAATAAATTCAATATCTAACATAATAAATTCAACAAGCTTAAAACATAATAAATTCAATATCTAACAAATTCAAGACATAATAATTTCAAAATCCAACAAACTAAAAGTTCAATATCATTATCCAACCAACATTAACAAAAAAAATAATTTTAATACTAAAACATACATAACATAGAAAAAATAACCCCAAAACCCTAAAACTACCTAATATTTCTAGTCATATAATCAACCCACATAGTTTGTGCAATTTCGTCTCTTTTAGCAGACCATTCTCTTGCTTCTTCTCTTTCTTCTCGCTCCGTAAGAGTTGGTATTATCAAATCAGAGTCAGGCTCCTCAAATAATCCTTGATTAAGTAAATCACTAGGATCAACTCCCATTATATGATTATGAATAATACAACAAGCCAAAACTATATCTACTTGAGTTTGAAAATTCCAAAATGGTTCAGCATCTAATACACGAAACCGTTTCTTCAAAATCCCAAAAACACGTTCAATGGTGATTCGCAATGATGAATGACGAAGATTAAAGAGTTCCTTTGCATTTTCAGGCCCCGATCACTAAACTCTTTTAAATGATATCGAGACACCACGATAGGGGTAATATATCCATTTGGATGCGTATCCAAAGATCAACAAGATAATATTTACCTACAATTTTACAAAATATAATATTACTAATAAATTATGAGCTTACTAGAACTAGTTGGTATTTAATGTTAATTCTTACCTTCTGGAATTCTTAATCCTCTTGGGCGTGAAAGTGCATCACTTAAAATACGAGAATCATGTGCACTACCTTCCCAACCAGCTAGAACATAGGAAAATTTCAAATCAAAAGTAATGGTAGCCAAAACATTTTGTGTCGTCCCCCCTTTACGGCTACGAAATCTTCCTTGAATACTAAGTGGAACAGATGCACGAACATGAGTTCCATCTAATGCTCCAATACAATCTTTAAAATAAGGATAAAACCTTGGATTGTTTCTAATTTCACTAGGAGTTGACTCATCAGGTAATTTAATAACTAGCTTATACAACTTTAAAACAGCTCTCAATACAACCCTAAAGTAACGGTGAACTGTCTCAATTGATCTATAATATCTAGATCCTATCACTCGAAACCTTACATTATGACCAATTATATGTAAAAATATAACTACTTGCTCCCTAATATTCACCGATTTAGTTGATTGTAACAAATTATTTCTACTAAGAATATCACACAAATTAAAAATGCAATTGGTCTCATCCTTATCACATCAATACAATGTTGGTCACCACTATATAAAATACTATTAATATAATTTTCTCTTTCATAATCTCGATTCACACGAGGGTGAGAAGTAATTTCCTTCCTAGTTTTTAATGTTTTAATCCAGAGAACCCCAAAAGCTAAAACTGAAGCCACGGCTGCAACAATTGCATTTTGATCTCGATTACGATCCATCTACACAAAATAATACCACACAAACATTTGATTACTACAAAAAAATACGTAAACTTTTCATAAGATCACATATATTACTAAAGATCAATATAATGGGACAATTATAAGCTACCAATAGTTTTAGAGCAAATTAGGTCCAATTATATTCAAAGCTAAATTATATAATCAGTATTAATACCAATTTAATCAATCCATCAGTTTTAGAGCAAATGTTTAAAGCTTCTTAATCAAGGCATAAGTTTGAACTTTACCAATCCTAAATAGCTAATTCTTTTAAGACAAACTTTAAATCAAATCGAAACATAAACTTCAAATGTCTTTCGTAAAAAGGCTCATCTACATGAGCAACCAACTTTAAAAAAAATCTTCAAAGAATCATCAATCAGTAGTATTGGTGCTATCATTATATTTATACAAAATATCCTCAAAACCAATTAACCAGTGAATGTCCATCAAGTGCAGCAAGCCAATTCTTGAGCTTTTATTATCCTCACTATTGTACTAGTTTTTTAGTTAATAAACTGGTGAAGCAAAATGCAAAATGCCCATTGCTAAACCTTACGGTTGATTTAATGGTTTTGATATTTGAAATGAAAAAGACAATACAATATTGACTTTATTTTAGGAACATGACTTTAACAATATCCAAGTAATACATTAAGCATAACTTTAACATCCAAAGTACCTATAGATAATACATTAAGCAACTAATTATAAGGTCCTTGTAGTTAAGACATGTCTAATATCATCATGTGCATGCTATAATAATATTATTAGCTTGCGATCTTAGATTTACTATTCACGATATAAAATTATTACTACTTCTTGGTGATTTGGCTTTGTAGTTGATCTCCATTGATATCAAAATCTATGACTAGTTCTGCCTCTTCCTTTCTTTGATTGAATGTTTCATTTTCATGCAATAAATGATTGAGGCAATCTAATAAATAACAAGAGATGAGCTTTAAATTCATAAATTTGCTGTTTTTGGAGAGAGGAAAATATAAATGTTAAATATCTTCCATCTGTTGTTTAATTATCCCAACTCCCAAAAGCCAACAACTCTAAGACATCACAATTCTTTTAATTTTTTGAGGGTGACATGTTGTAAATAACCTGTACATTCAATTGTAAGAGCGCTATATCGTAGTTATGATGCAATGGTAAGAGCACTCTTTCTTTAATTCTAGAAAACCTACATTTTCAATTTAAGAGACTAATTTCTTGTTGCAGACCTAGGTCACTGAGGTAAACATAGACCATATTATTTTGAGCTCTCTGTAAGCGATAAACTCACAGGCTTCAGTGAATAAAAGCAAATATTAAAGAAAAGGAGAAAAGGCTAGCTGGTAGACTACTAAGCGAGGAGCATGCAAGAATTCAGGGATAGATTTATCTTACATATTAGATCTCTCTCTAAGATATACTAGCATAGTAACATCTATATGGAAAAAAAGAGTGAATTCATCTCCAGCTACTGTATCAAGAGAGTAAGAAATTCAGTACATCAAATAAGGAAGATTTTTCAAAGCAGTGGAGACATATAAATTAAAGTGCAACTCTAAAGAACATGACTTAACTAGTATGTTGTTTTGACATAATTTCTCACTATAACATTCTTTACTCATCTAATTGATTCCTTTCATATAAACATTTAGATTCCATTTGGTTGATACTACTACTATATGAAACGGAAACTACTATAAAGCAAAAGCAAAAGGTAAAATGCAGTATTATAGTTGATTTATAAATGGATAAATGATTAAAATGTAGGATCAGTTAACTAAATCAGTTAAATTCTTCAGATTTAAGAGACAAATGGAAACCTACATTTTCAAATGCATTTTCAACCAATCTCATTGCTTCAAAACCCATTTTTTTCAAAGGCGAGCTTTAAAACAAAGCAGTTGAAAGAAAGAAAATCCACCATTGGTGGTGTTACCTTCGGGTTGGCAGTCAAGAAGCAACAATGGTGATTGGTGAATGATGATGGGTCAGTGGTGACCGGAGTTGTTAACGATGATGGTGGTGGTCGGTGGGTGTTGGGCTGAAGAAAGGATTTAGAGGTGTTAATCGGGAAAAGAGAAAGAAACGGGAAAAAGAGGGATTTATCCTTGAAAGCATGAAAGAATAATGCAATCCCTTAGCTGAGCAGCAATTTAGTACTAACGTTGTTACCTCTTGAGTGGATTAAAATCAGGTGTAAATTTTCTGTTAAAACATGCTAATAATTTCTCTGTTCCTAAATCTGATAAGATCTAGAAAATTTCTAGGAATGGGTTGAAAATCAATTGATTTTCCACAAATATTTTCGTTAAGAAATAGTTGAATCAAACAGTAAGCATATAATAAGAAGCAGGAGGAATGAAGATGTTAAATACCTTGACGAAGAAGAAGCAAGAAGATGAAGAACGGCACAAAGGGGGACTGAAAAAAGCAGCCCTAAGAAGAGAAGATATGGAAAAGCTAAGGAAAAAAATGAAATATTTATTAAAGAATAAGACATAAGAACTAGGAGGAGAAAGTACCTGGACAGATGAAGAAGAAGGAATATGCAGGACGTATGAAGAGCGACCAAGGGGGAGCTTTTGGAAAATGTCTTACGGAAAAAAAATCTGTAAGTCATTTTCCCCCAAAAGCATCCCATTTTACCCGTGTTTCTGAAAATGTTTTACCGTGTAAAATATTTTCAAGCAACCAAACAGCGTAAAATGAGAAAAATATTTTCCGAAAAATCAAATACAGGCAAACAAACGCACTCTCAGTGAGATTCAGATTCATGGGGTCGATTTAGTCAAAGAAACTGAAAAGAAAGTAAGGGTGATATAAGATTGCTTGAAAGCAGCTTCGGATAGACAGAAATCCTACACTGATTTAAAATGAAGGGAACTTGATTTTCAAGTCGGTGATTAGGTATTTTTAAAAGTGTCCCCATGGAAGAAAGTTCTCAGATTTGGTTGGAAAGGCAAGATGAGTCCGTGTTTTATCAGACAATATGAGATGACTGAAAGAATAGGATCGGTAGCTTATCGGTTAGCCTTACCATCTGAGTTGGAAAAGATTCACGATGTGTTTCATGTGTCTATGTTACGCCGATACCGTTCTGACCCTTCACTCATGATTCCACCTACTGAGGTGGAGATACAACCGGATATGACTTATGTGAGGATCTAAATAAAATTTTAGCTCGGGAGGTCAAGCAATTAATAAATAAAAGTATTACCCTTTTAAAGGTGTTATGGGAACGACATGGGATTGAAGAGGCCACATGAGAACCCGAGGAAACAATAAGGAGCCATTACCCAAACCTTCTTACTGGTAAGATTTTTGGGGACGAAAATCCTTGAGGGGGAGAGTTGTAACATCCCAGTTTTGGGCCTAGTCAAAAAAGTGGTTCTGAGACCACAAATCGGAGGCCATAAAATTTAATTTAATATTCTTTTGAGGTCTATAGCATGAAAATATGATTGTGTAAAAGTTGTGATAAGAAATTTTACCGTTTGAATGCTTAATTGGTGAAAAAGGACTAAATCGCGTAGAGTGCTAAAGTTGTGTTTTATTAGGTAAATGTGTCAAATAGCTATAGAACTTAAAAGTTGAAGTCCTTAATGAATAAATAGGCCACTATATGTGTGAATGGATGTACATGGAGAAGAAAAGTCAAAAAGTCAATGTTGGTAAGGTTGGTATTTAATGACAATAGCTAAATCAATAAAATAAAGAGAAAAATGATCATCTTTCTTCTCCATCTTGTCTCCACCGAAAATTGAAGAAGAAAATCCTCCATGGAAGCTTAAAATTTTCAGAAAAATAAACCCTACATGTAAGTCATTTTGCTGTTAGTTTTTTATGTTTTTTATATTTTTGAGATCCTTGAAGCATGATAAAACTATTTCTACCATTATTTTAAGCTAGGGTTTATGTCCCTTGTTTAAGGGTTAGTGAAACACATCGAAATCAACCAACCACCATTAGCTATTTATCAGTTTAATTTCTTAGTTTTATACTCTTTACAATTTATTCCTTAGCTTAGCATATTTAATTTTCTTGTTATGATTTTTCATACTATAAAATCATATTACTAGCCACTTCGACTCTATTTATATGCTAGTTATCGCTCAATTGCCATTTCTTTTGGGCTCGATATTGGAATACCTCAGTGTTCCATTATAACACTATAAATGTTACAATTGACCTATACGCTTGTAATAAAACTATGCTTTAATAACTATTTTATAAATTCTTAGTTTTATATGCACATGTACAAAGCTGGTTAATTTGCTTGTCGTAATTTCACTACGTAAGCAAAACATAAAAGACAGAAAAATAAAAGATATAATAGTGAAATTAAATTTATTTATTTACTCATCTTTCAAATACATAGAAATGTCACACCCCAAATGTTTATGGTCCAAGTTGAATGCGAGTAGAGGTAAAGTGTCTGTTCTAGCACAATCAGATAGTTAGTTCGCCTAGTTATAAGCTTCTGGCTAACTTATGTTCTGGCGAATTGAGTATATGCCCATGGAATAGAATCAAGGTTTAGTATTTGATGATTTTTTCAATAAAAGAAAGAATTCGATAAAGGAAAGTAGGGCATACGTAAGATACCGCCAAAAGTATAGTACGCCTAATTAGTTTAAGTTTTGTGAAGAGCAAGTTTTGGTAACTAGATCTGGTAGCAAACCAACTAAACTGACTGGTCAAATAACCTATAGGAAATACTCCCATGTATGTTCTTCCAGATTATGTAGACCTTTAAGAAGGCAACTTCTGAAACGTGTAACACTTGTTAAGTTCCACTAAGTGCGTTGAGTTATAAATATGTGTGTGAGTAGGGTTTGCAATAAGGTTATCTTCTTTCTTGAGAACGACTCTTTAATTCTTTCTTTTTCTTAAATTTTAAATGTTATTTTTTGGTTGCTCTTCTTATGTAAGTGGAAGCTAAGATTCTTGGACTAATCAATGGTTATTCCATCTTTAGGTAAGTGTTACAACTTTGCATGTTAAGTGCTGAAAAAGTAAGACTATGAGAGTAAATGAACAGTAAAGCTTTAAGTACAATGTTTTGCATGAGGTTTTCAACGAATGAGATGATAAGTAAATTGTATGTGTAAAAGTTGTAATGGTGAATTTATTTTCTTTAAGCAGTTATATTTCGAACCTTTAAGCTTGATTAAATGTCTATACTTAGGTAGATATATTTGCATTTTCAGGATTATTTTTAGAACATTGGATAATAATGCTTGCATTGTGCCTTACAAATCATTTCATGTTACTTTTACTATTGGGAAGAAGGGAATTAGTTGTTGTATGCAACAGGTGTAGGAAGGATGAAGAAAATGAGAAAAAGGAGGTAGAGAATGAATAACGTGAAATATTGTCATGGAAAAATGTTGGATGGATTGCCAACACAAATGCCATGGCAATTTGAGGAAAATGCTGACTCAACACTCAATCATCGTCACTCTCAGCCAACTAGACATGTTCCACATAAATCCACCTAAAAAAGAGGGAGAAAAAGGGATAAATCCACCAGATAAACCCATGAAAGGGGGATTTACCCTATAAAAGAGGAAAGATCAAAGAAAGAGGACATGAAGATTTTAGAGGGGGATTTGGAGAGCAGTTTTCTCTCCAAAAAAACTCGTGAAAAATTCCAGAGGAAAGGGAAAGGGTGACAGCTAAAGAGGAGAGCAAAGACACAAAGAAAGGGATGAGCAATTAGCCTTGGGTCCTGCATGATTCAATAGCGTCGAAGTGAAAGTGTAACACCCCACACCCGTGCCCTACACTGAGACAGAATACAAGGCGTTACTAAACTTGAACACGTACATATCACATTTTCAAGTCACCAAGACTCGTTCAAATTTAAAACTTTTTTGAACTATGTTTAAATTTTTTTAACATGGACTTACGAGACCCCAAACATCCATTGGAAACCACTCAGGACTATGTCATGGTCGTGCTGATGGCCCGTGTGGTTCACACGGCCTAAGCATAAGTGGACACGCCCGTGTCCAAACTCGTGTGAATTAAATTCCAAATTCGAACCTACAAGGGTTTTCACATAGCCTGACACACACCTGTGTCCATGGCCCGTGTCCCTCACATAGCCACGACACACCCGTGTCTAAAAACCTTGACATTCTGTTTTTGATGTCAGCAACCAAATAGAGGCACACGGCTGAGGCACCCGTGTCTAAAAACCTTGACATTCTATTTTTGACGCCAGCAACCAAATAGAGGCACATGGTCGAGGCATATGCTCGTGGCCAGAAGTCGTATCCTCCACACGGTCGAGGCACACGCCCATGGCCAAAGGCCGTGTCCTCCACACGGCTGAGGCACACGCCCATGGCCAGAGGAGGCATATGCTCGTGGCCAAAAGTCATGTCCTCCACACGGTCGAGGCACACGCCCATGGCTAGAGGCTATGTCCTCTACACGGCTGAGGCACACGGCCATGTCTCTGTCCGTGTATTTACTAACATGCATACTGACTTGCAAATTTTACGTGCAGGGACACGGCCGAACAACACGCCCATGGGGCCAACCATGCGTCACACACGACCTAGACACACGTCCGTGTGTCTGCCCGTGTGGACAATATAAGGCTATCTACCAAGCCTTTTTCCACCCTGAAACACAATCCAATACCATTCATCACACCAAAGTCCATCATAACATGATTTCCCAATCAAGCAACCATAACTAAGACCTATATACATTTCACATATGTTTAAGCGACTAATTTATGTACTTTGCTATCCATACACTGAAATTCACATGCTTAACTATACCAACAATTTTCTCATTCATGACATACCTTCTTGTATTCATATAACAACTTTCAATATTAGCCATTTTCATGGCCTTATACAAAATGAGTCAAATGCTAAATCAAGCCAACACATTGGGCCCCAAAATAGTGTGACACTAAAATAAAACAAAAGTTCCTATACATGCCAAAATCAAAATAAAAGAACTCACTATACCAAGTGCTTCAGATGATAGTGTGACTGGCTTCTCTGACATAGGCGATGATCCTCGAGCTACTTTGGCGACACTATAAGAAAATGGAAGGAAAAATAGGGTAAGCATAAAACTTAGTAAGTTGCATGAAAATAAACATCAACTAATTATCATACAACAATATGCTCATAACATTTCATAGTTTGCCTCTGAATACAATAAATAGACATAAGTACAACTTACTCATCACCATCCAATACAATTCGTATGGCATATATTGATCCCACATCTCATACATTTCAAGTAGGTACTTGTACCACTCACCACATGGTCATAACTTTTCTCATTTTGATACAAATCATAAATCTTTCGTTGAATCATTTGGAATATTACCAGATACTCAATAACCCCGACAGGTCTTACACTAGCTTGCATATCTCAACGCCGATGCATGTCCAAGACATGTCTTACACTGGCTCTCGTCTCAATGCCGATGAATGTCCCAGACATGTCATACACTGGCTTTCATAATGTGGTTATGCATGTCCCAGACATGTCTTACACTGGCTCACATACCACCCAATCTCATGGTACGAATATCTAAGTCTAGTCCAAATGTTCAACCGGAAGTCTTTACTATATTAATTTCTCAAATGCATTCTCATAATCACAATCCAGCAATTCATGCAATATCTATTCAATCATACATCATAGCAATATAGTTGCATTATTAACATAAAACTTACCTCAAATTACAAAATGTAGGCGACTAGACAATTTAATCTACTTGCTTGGCCTTCCCCCGGTCTAGATTCAGATTTTGTATTTCTTGATCTAAAATAATAAGAATTCACAATTTTAATCATTTTATCGATCTAAGTACTCAACAATTTATAATTGGGAAAAATGACCATTTTGTCCCTAGACCCGAAAATCAATTTTTATCACGTTTTCTCATTAATCAAGTCTACCTGAATACTTTTTATACTAGGAGCAACCTACAATTCTCACTACTTCACACATTTATTACCTATTTTACAACTTATGTAAAATGGTCCTTAGTTAGGGTTTCCATGAAAACTACTTCACAAAAGTTGTTTATTTCACAACCATGATTCATTTTCTTCCATAAAATTTCAGAAAACAACATGAATAGTCTCATGGTAAAACCTTAGACTTCTAACCATTTTGCAAAATAGTCCCCTCATTTGAAAGCTCATGCTACAAGGATTCTAAAAGTACAAAAATCACCAAGAAAGACCATCAAAATTACTTACTTGTGAGGGGGACAAGTTGCTGAAATTTTCAAGCTTTCAAACCTCTATTTTACCGGTGTTTTTCGATGGAGAAGAAGATGAAAAAGGGATGATATCATCTTTCTTTTATTTTATTTTCTTTTTGGCCAAATAAGTCACCAAACTTCACCTAACATTTTACTATTTTAATTTCCTTGTTTCATGGCCAGCCAAGCACCATCCTAGGGTCTATTTGCACTTTAAATACCCCTACTTTCTAATCCATGGCCATTTAACACTATTTGCTAGCAAATCACAACTTTTTCCCTTTATGCTTTTAGTCCTTTTTTTGCAATTAAGCTCTCAAACGCTAAAATTACTTCACCAAATTTTTCAGGCATTAACATAATCATGCTATAACACCAAAATAATAATTAAATAATTTCTCGACCTTGAATTTGTGGTCCCAAAACCACTGTTTTGACTAAGCCCAAAATCGGGATGTTACAGAAAGCTGGAGTGGTGATAGTTGCTTGCAGTTCTACCTTCATTATGTTAACTAATTTATGTGATTTCTAAACTGTTAATGATGATTTTGAATGTTATTCTGATTTTGGATTTTAAATCCCAACTCATGAGCTAATTTCATTTGGGTTGGAATTACTAGATCTATCTTGATATATTTATTTAATAATCATAGTGATATTTTGAGTAGATCTACTGTTTTATTCTATTTGGATTATTGTAAATATATTCCTGCAAGCTTTAGACATAGATGAATGCATGGTATATACTTAGACTTGATTTAATTTTGAAAAGTTTAAATAAGTTGGATCGTCATTGAATGATATGAATGAGTACTCAAGCAGATACTTGTAGGACGCTAGACATAGAGTTGTTATCTGTATAGGGTAAGGAAGAATATTGTTAGGTATTGTTCTTGAGACTTGTAGACATACAAAGGCTTAGAATGATAGCTTTAATTCTAGCTCTGAAAGGAAGCAGAATACAGTAGATATACTCTAAATAGTAAATTGGTCAAGATTTTTCCATGAAATTATCATGTTATTAAGATATAATCCAATTAATTCCAACATTCCCATTCAATAGCACCAATCCTCTCAACTTTATCTCGTAAATTGCCACAACATTTTATTCATTATTTGATTTTTATATTTCATACATTAATACTTCACTTTAAATCATTATTTTGTTTACTTTTCCATAAGCCTAATTAGTATAGTTTATAGTAATAACTCAACCATATTTTTACCTATTTTGATCTATGTGGAGATGATCTCACTTATCACTTTATTACTTGATTTGACGTGTATACTTACACATTCAAATTACATATTCACACGCGACAAGTTTTTGGTGTCGTTGTCAGGGATCAACAAATTGGTGAATTTTGGTTGTTATTATTGATTTAATTTTGTTAGTTTTAGCTTATTTAGTTATTTTTCATTTTATTTCAGGTTTGCCGCTAATTTATGAGTAGAGGTATTCCCAAGAACACAAAGTATATGTTGATCCTAAAATTGCGAGAAATGGTAAGGATTGGAAATGATCCAGGTAGAGAAGATCCATTACATCCGAATGGTAGGGACACTGGTATTCCTTGTGTGATAGATGATAAAGATAGACCCATTAGAGAACATGTAGTGCCAATCTCGGATGATTTGAATCCAGGGATTGTCAGGCCACATATTTAAGCTCAGCATTTCGAGTTGAAACAGTAGGACAGTTTAGTGGATTACTTACTGAAGATCCACGACTGCATTTAAGACTCTTTTTGGAGGTCTATGATTCATTCAGGAAATAGGGTGCTCTTAAAGATGCCCTGAGACTCAAGCTATTTCGTTACTCATTGCGAGATTGTGCCAAAGCATGGTTGAATACTTTTCTATTAGGAACGGTGGCATCTTGGAATGAACTTTGTCAGAGGTTTTTGTTGCGATACAACCCTTCAAACATGAATTCCAAATTGAAGAATGATATTACATATTTTTGGTAATCTAAGGATGAGACATTGTATAAAGCTTGGGAATGATTCAAGGAATTAATTAGAAAATGCCCGATGCATGGTTTCCAACACTGGACATAGATGGAAATTTTTTACAATGGACTGAATACACATCCACGAATGGTAGTTAATGCATCTTCCAATGGGACTTTACTAGATAAATCATATATTGAGGCATATGAAATTCTGGAAAGGACATCTAACAATGATTAGTTGCTGGAGCTATGGAGCTTGATGTGATCGCATCATTAACTACTCAGGTATCATCCCTTACTAATATGATTAAAGCATTGAAGAGACCAACTGTAGTACAGGAAACAAAAGCAGAAAAATTAACATGTGTTTAATATGGGTAAGATCATGTTCTTGATGAATGCCCATCGAACCCAGCTTCAGTTGTAACACCCCTTACCCGTATCCGACGCCGGGACAGGGTTTGAGGTGTTACCGAACTTAAACATAAACATTCATACGAAATCGAGCCATAAAATTTGGACCTTATACAATCACATCCATATCGTCCCTTATACAGGCCCACGAGGCCCAAAACATATGTTGGGAGTGGTTCGAGACTAAACCGAAAACTTTTGGAACTTTTACTACACTTAGAAAATTTTTGTACTTTGGAGAGTCACATGCCCGTGTGGGTAGGCCGTGTGGTCATGCACACGCTCGTGTTTCTTGGGACACGCCCATGTCATCAGCTTGTGTAACTCTCTGTTTATGACGTCATGCACAATTTGGGGTCACACGGCCAAGTCACATGCCCGTGTCTCAAGGTTGTGTCTTTCACACAGCTGAGACACACGGCCATGTCTCTGCCCATGTGGCCAAGGAAATGGCTATTTACCAAACCATTTGCCACCCTCATTTGCACACTCACATACACACTTTCAATGGAACTTAAAATGGCACAATTAAGCTACCAACACAACCACAATCAAGGCTTAAACATATCAAAACAATTATTTACTATTCATAACAAAACTGTCCACTTGAGTCATAGTCACTAAATTATTAATATCTTGAGCTACATAACTCTAAACTAAGATCTGCTTGATTTTTCAAAAACTAGACTCAAATATTTTCCAAGAATAAAATTTTAAAAATTTATGGTTTGGCCAATAAGTATAGTTAATTCTTCAAATTCATCCCTGTTCTGCTGTTTGACAGTTTCGACCTTTCTTCACTAAAGATTAATTATCTCTTAGTACGGGATTCGAATGATGTTTTCATTTATTTCTATTGAAATTAGACTCATTAAAAAATTAGACATATAAATTTAAATTCCCAATTGTTTTTATACAATTTTTAATGATTTTCCAAATCTAGAATAGGGGAACCCGAAATCATTCTGACCTTGTCTCCCTAAAATTCAAATATGTCATAAAATGAAATTATTTTTCGTACACCATTTCTTCTATGTAAAACTAGACTCAATAATATTTAATTTCATATTTTATTCAACCTCTAATTCGGTTTCCAAAATTTTTGGTGATTTTTCAAAGTTGTACTACTGCTGCTGTCTAAAACTATTTTAATGCTAATTTTACTCTTTCATGATTCCCTTGTCTAACTTTCATTAACATACCATTATAAACCACATCACACAATGACATTGGCATAGGCATATGAGTAATTAATATGCTTGTAACCCATTAGCCAATATAAGCCAATTTATATGGCTTCATACAAATCAAATTCTTATTCATTACAAGCCAACACATTTGGCCATATCATAATGACACATACACAAAATGACTAAGTCCCTATACCTGCCATAAACTCAAAGGTTTGCCTTCATTTACCCAACATGATACCCTGATAGTGTGATAGAATCTCCGATGATTTCCAACCCAAGCTAGCTAAATAAACCTATGAGAGGTGGGAAAGAAAAGGGGTTAAGCTATATAGCTTAGTAAGTCCGTATGAAAATAATAAGCGAATCATTTACATCCATTTACCAATTTCATCAATATGTTCTCGTGGTTACACATTAATCAATTGTAATGCTCATATTTTAATCTATAAACATAAATTTATCTTGTCTAGACATTAGTCAAGCAAACATAAATTCTCATAATAAAACACTTCAACACTTGACAATTCATTTCAGCAATCATAATAAAAGTGCATATTAATTATATATATTCATATTTCCCAATTCATATAGCTTAACATCATTCAATAGTCTAAAACTCTTAGCTATCCATACTTTCATATCCATTTTTATGAGGCTTTTATGCCGGTCTTTCTCTCTTTTTATTATTTATTGAATCACAACATTAAAAGAATAAACACATCATGTCTTAATTCAATTTAGCCTAAAAGCCTTACACATGATTCTCAATCGAATTCACCATATATTTTTATGTCATAAATATAAACCTATAATCACAAGGTCATCATAAAAAATCATTCTCATAGACATAATTCATTCATTTGAATTCTTACCACATACCAAGCTTAATGCTCATGAGTTTTGACTACGTACATGTACTATCTCATAACATAACCATATACTTATTCTTCCCATTGACTTACCCCTCGGGTTTTCCGTCAAGTTACTCGATAATTTACTCGTTGAACACTTGGAATACCATCGGATGAATCGGAATCTCACACCTAAGTGCCCCATATATAGCCAACACTACCTCATATCACATATCACATATCACATGTTGTTCGCTTTCGAGCTACTCACGAGTCTGCTCACACAAGCTGTCGGTCAGGATGTAGCTACACGGGCTGCTCACACAAGCTATCAGGTATTCGCAACACATACCGGACTACCCAGCATCGGTAGAACATACAAGACCAGTACTCAGACCGCCATAACATGTGTCACATATATCATGAACTCAGACCACAACTTATGAGCTCAGATCACATAGTTCCTAGTGATATGTCACTCGTATCCTAAACTATTCCTAAGGTTCAAATAGGATTTACTTAATTACACGTCTTTGTTGAACTTGTCCAGAGGACCAATCATATAACTCATGATAATGATTAATCACATAATTCTTCATAATGATAATAATAAAGATAATCACATTTACACATGAAATTACAGCTCATGACAATGTCATCAAGTATCATAGACATATTTTAAATCATATCATTGCACAGTGTATCATAAAATCTCATGGTCATTTCCGTAATACCGTACTCCATAGCATTCGTATTTCATTTTAATAATAAGGCATTTATCGCAATTATATCAATTAAACATTTATACATGTACAATTAAATGCTTATTAAACATACAAACTTACCTCGATACCAAAAATGGTGAAAAAGACCTGTCAAATACGCGTTTTCCCCCGTTCTAGGTCCAAACCTCATTTTCATTGATCTAAAATATCACATTTAGATTATTTATTAGTCACATTATTCATTATTACCCAAAAATCATATTATGGAAAAATTACTTTTTT
Organism: Gossypium arboreum; assembly: GCF_025698485.1. Classification (NCBI taxonomy): domain Eukaryota; kingdom Viridiplantae; phylum Streptophyta; class Magnoliopsida; order Malvales; family Malvaceae; genus Gossypium; species Gossypium arboreum. The sequence continues at coordinate 49,855,233 of NC_069076.1, forward strand.
ACCCCTAAACTTTATCATATTTACACTTTTACCTCAAGGCTCGTAAAATGAAATTTATTCAATTTCTTTGTACTTTAAGCCTAGCCAAACCATTTTCATAACTATAACGGCCCACAATTTCCACTAGAACACACTTTTACTACATATTTTATGACTTTTACAATTTAGACCTTTTAAGCATTTTCACCGAAAATCACTTAGCAAAAGTTGTTTCTCCAACGATAAACAAGCATAATCTACCATTAAACATCAAAATGTATAAATTTATAATATGTTTCAGACCCTAGACCTTCATAACTCAAATAAATGGTAGAAATAGGTAGATCTTGTTACGAGGATTTCAAAAGCGTAAAAATTATTAAAAACGGGGCGAGAACAGACTTACAATCGAGCTTGGAAGCTTGGAAAACCTATCCATGGTTTCTTAATGTAGAATTTGACCAAAGAAGAAGATGGACAAGAAATTTTGGCTTTTATTTTATTTTTAATTCATTTTAATTACTAAATGACCAAAATGCCCCTAACTTAAAAATATTCTATTTCACCTATTTCATGTCCATTTTTGTCCAAAAAATAACCTATGGTCTAGTTACCATTTAAGGACCTCCAATTTAAAATTTCATAACAATTGGACACCTCTAACATGTAGAACCCAACTTTTTCAATTTTTATAATTTAGTCCTTTTGACTAAATTGAGTGCCCAAACGTCAAAATTTTCGAACAAAATTTTCACAAAATCATTCCGTGAAATTGTAGAAAATAATAATATAATAAAAATACTTTTTTTCTCGTCGAATTTGTGGTCCCAAAATCACTGTTCTGACTAGGCCCAAAATCAGGCTGTTACATCAGTATGTTACATGGGAAATTTCAATTGAAACAATAGCCCATATCCCAAAACATGCAATTCAGGATGGAAATAACATCCTAATTTCAGTTGGAGTAATCAAGGACTAGGAAATTTCAGTAATGTTGTTCAACAAAATGTCACAGGTGCTCCACTTTGATACAATCAACCTATGCCATGGCAAAATGTTCAACAAATTTTATCATCATCTTTATCTATGGAAGATCTATTGAAGGAATATATGGCCAAGAATGATGTTGTAATATAGAGTCAAGTTGCATCTTTAAAGGCTTTAGAAAACCAGGTGGAGCAAATTTCCAGTGCATTAAGCTCAAGCAACAAGAAGCATTGCCGAGTGATACTAAAAATTCAAGATCTTAATGGAAGGATCATTGCAAAACCATTACACTCAGAAGTGGTACTCAGCTATCTAAAGTTGTTAATGATGTCGCTGTTGAAAAAGATAGCTCATATTTCACACATAAGGCGAATTCAAAACCAGTAGTGGAGTAATCTATAATTGAGAAGAGAAAGCAAAAAAATGTTGAAGCTAAATCAGCTCGTGTTGCCAATAAGAATGCCATGGTAAAACAACCTCAACAAGTTGAATGAAAGTCACCACCACCTTTTCTTCAGTAATTTCATAAGTCGAAATAAGATTTTCAATTTAAAAAATTTATGGATGTCCTGAAGCAACTTCATATCAACATAACACTAGTGGAAGCATTGAAGCAAATGCCCAATTACATAAAGTTCATAAAGGACATATTGTCAAAGAAGCACAGACTATGGGAATTTGAAACTATTGCTCTCACTGAAGGGTGCGTAGCAATGTTGATGAACAAACTGCCACGGAAATTGAAAGTCCCAGGGAAATTTAATATTCCTTGCTCAAATGGAAATCATTATATAAGCAACGCGTTATGTGATTTATGGGCAAGCATAAATTTAATGCCGATGTCTATTTTCAGGAAATTGGGAATTAGGACGGTGAGACCTACAATTGTCATGTTGTAGATAGTTGATTGCTCTTATGCACATTCAAAAGGGAAAATTGAAGATGTGTTGGTAAGAGTTGATAAATTTATTTTTCCAGTAGATTTTATTATTCTGGAATGTGAAGCTAATAAAAGAGGTACCAATTATTCTAGGGAGACTTTTTCCATCCACTGGTCGAACATTAATTGATGTACAGAAAGGTGAATTAATAGTAAGAGTTAATGACCAGCAGATAACCTTTAATGTTTTTGATGCCATGAAGTGTGAAGATATAGATGAAGATTGTCACGCCATTAGGATTATTGACACAGCAGTGTAGGAAGGATTGAAAAATTTTTGTTGCAACAATTCTGATAATGAAGCAGACTCAGTTGAGTTGAATGAAGAGGAGCTAATTGAAGAGCATAGTGAACTGATGGAGGCTAAGCAACTTGAAAATGGAGCAATGAGGAGTTTTGAATTTTTAAATTTATCAGTGTTTTCTTTTAAACCTCATTGACCTTCTATAAAGGACCATCCTACTTTGGAGTTGAAGCCTTTGCCATTACATTTGAAGTACGTCTACTTGGGAGACAACAACACGTTGCCAATAGTTATCTATGTAGAATTAACATTTTATCAAGAGGTTCAATTGTTAGAAGTTTTAAAGAGATTTAAGAAAGTGTTGGGGTGAAGAATCACAAATATCTAGGGAACCAGTCTGGCCATCTGCATGCATAAGATTTTCCTGGAGGATTGTCATGGCAATTCTATTAAGCAGTAGAGAAGGCTAAACCACATTATGAAGGAATTTGTTAAAAAGGATATTATCAAATGGCTTGATGCTTGAATAATCTATCCTATTTTTGATAGTTCGTAGGTGAGCCCTGTTCAATGTGTACCCAAGAAATAGGGTGTTACTATGGTTAGCCATGATAAGAACGAACTCATTCCAACTCACACTATCACGAGATGGAGAGTTTGCATGGTCTATCAAAAGCTTAACAAAGCAACCAAGAATGACCACTTTTCTTTGCCATTCATCGATCAAATGTTAGATAGATTAGCGAGAAAAGCCTTTTTATTGCTTTTTGGATGGTTATACGGGGTATAACCAGATTGCCATAGCTCCTACTAACTAAGAAAAGACCATGTTACATGTCCTAATGGAACTTTCGATTTCAAACTAATTCCATTTGGATTGTGCAATGCCCCTGCAACATTTCTAACGTTGCATGGTGGTAATATTTTCGGACATGCTGGAGAAATTTTTGGAAGTTTTTATAGATGACTTATCGATGTTTGCCAATACTTTTGGAGGTTATTTAAAAAAACCTAAAGCTAGTTCTTTGTTGGTGTGAAAAGACTAACCTTGTTCTAAATTGGGAAAAATGTCATTTCATGGTCTGTAAAGGCATTGTTCTGGGACATAAAATTTCACAACAAGGGATTTCCATAGACAAAGAGAAGATTGAGTTTATTGAAAAATTACCACTACCTACTATAGTTAAAGGTATTCGAAGTTTCCTTGGCCATGTAGGATTTTATCGACGATTTACTAAGGAATTTTCGAAGATATCCAAACCCCTACGTGCATTATTAAAACATAATAGAGCTTTCAATTTTGATGAGCCTTGTGTCTAAGAATTTGAAGAATTGAAAAAGCAACTGGTAACAACACCGATTGTCATAGCATTAGACTGGACATTACCTTTTGAACTTATGTGTGATGCCAGTAATTTAACTATAGGAGCAGTACTTGGGCAAAGGAAAACAAAGTATTTCATGCCATCCACTATGCAAGTCAGACCCTGACAGATACGTTGTTGAATTACACCACTACTGAGAAGGAACTATTGGTTGTGGTATTTGCATTTGAAAAATTCATATCCTATTTAGTTGGCACCAAAGTTACAGTTTATATGGACCATTCTACGATTAAGTATTTGGTGACCAAGAAAGACACCAAGCCAAGATTAATTCGGTAGATATTACTGCTACAAGAATTTAATCTAGAAATTCGAAATATGAAAGACACAAAGAATCAAGTCGCTAATCACGTGTCGAGACTTAAAGTAGGAAATGAAGATGACAATATTTAACTCATTAAGGAGGATTTTCCAGATGAGCAACTTTCGGTTTCCATGTCATTACCTTAGTATGTCGATATTGTCAATTTCTTAGTAAGTGGATTGTTACCACCTGAGCTCAACAGTCAAAGACGAAGAAAATTTATCCATGATGCTCAGCAATATTATTAGGATGAGCCATTTTTATTCAAACATTTTGCAAATCAAATAATTCAGAAATGTGTTACAGATGATGAGATTCAAAGTATTTTACACCACTGTCTTTCAGCACCATATGGAGGACACTTTGGGGGAATGTGAACTACGGCAAAAGTTGTTTAATCTGGCTTTTATTGGTAAAAAATGTTTAAAGATGCACATGAATTGTGCCAAGCTTGTAATTATTCTCAACGGACTGAGAACTTATCAAAGAGGTATGAAATGCCATTGCAAAATATTCTAGAAGTTGAATTGTTTGATGTGTGGGGAATCGACTTTATAGGTCCATATCCACCCTCTTGGGGCAATATATACATACATGTGGCTGTAGATTATGCCTCCAAGTGGATTGAAGTTGTCGTTCGCCCTACGAATAATTCCAAATTAGTACTAAAGTTCCTACATAAGAACATTTTCACCAGGTTTGGTACTTCTTATGCTTTGATTAGTGATAAAGATTCTCATTTTAACTGCAAATTGGTTGCTACTACCTTGAATAGATATGGGGTTAAATATAAAATTGCCACAACATATCATCCCCAAACAAATGGACAAGCGAAGGTCTTTAATAGGGAAATTAAGCAAATTTTGGAGAAAGTAGCCAATCTCACTCACAATGATTAGTCATCCAAATTGGATGAATCTTTGTGGGCATATCGTACTGCATTCAAGATGCCATTGGAAATGTCGCCTTTCAAGCTCGTATATCGAAAGCCTTGCCATTTGCCTGTTGAACTTGAACATAAGGCATTTGGGGCAATTAAGAAATTTAACACGGATTGCATATAATGCTGGCAATGACCGACTACTAGAGCTAAATAAGATGGAGGAACTCAAAGCTCAAGCTTATGAGAATGCCAAACTGTACAAAGAAAAGACAAAGCGATGGCATGATAACAAAAATTTTCCATGACAATTTGAACCTGGACAACAAGTGTTACTGTTGAATTCCAGGCTAAAATTGTTTCTTGGAAAATTGAAGTCTCGTTGGTTTGGCCCATTCGAATAGTGTATTTTTACCCTCATGGAGCCGTAGAAGTCACAGATTGCAAGACTCACTTTAATTTCAAAGTCAATGGCTAAAGTTTGAAGCATTATTAGGGAGCTCCCATACTTTGTGATAAACATTCCATTGCTCTTCGAATTGCTTAGTGTTTTCTTTTGCCTAGTTTTATTTAATTAAATTTCTTTCGATTTCTTTCTTTTATCAATTTAATTAATTTTTATTTCTTTCTTTTGTTACAGATAGATTTAGGCCCAAGCTTTGTAATAGTTGGCCTACCTAGTATACTTGCAAATTTTTAGCTTAATTTTTATATTATTTATTCTTTTCCTACCTAATTCTTAATTTACCATTTTAAGCAATAATTTGGGGCTAATCTTATCCTCCACGTCACTGCTATATTCTCTCTCATTTTTACCCTAGCCGATTCATTTTCTTTCTCCAAGTTATTTCCAATTTATTCTTTTTCACCATTTTCAATTTTTCCATCATAACTGTAAATGTCTTAACTTTTTCTTTTTACAGTTACTATTTCTTCTCAAATGGCTCAATGTATGCCATCTTCATCAACCTTTATGCCTCTGAGAACATTTTTTAGCAAAGCCGCTGAAGAAAAGTACAACACAAACACATCAAAGTGACCCTTTTGTATTAAAAAAGACTTTCATTTTCAAAATGCAACCTTTATGGGATACATTGAAGCAATTTCTTTTGTGGTAGAGAAACATAGATGGCAACTTTTTTTCCTTCATCCTGAGGATGTTCTCACGAAAGTTGTAAAGGAATTTTATGCCCATTTAACCTCTCTAGATAATTCTTTCATTTATGTCTGTAGTTCTTCGGTGTTATTCAATGAATATTCCATCAACGCACTATATGGTTTACTTGAAGGCCCTGATGAATATTCTCCATTTGCCAAGGTAATAATAGCACAAGGACTCAATCAAGTTCTTGAGGATTTATGTGTGGAAGGGACAAAATGGATAGTTTCTAGGAATGACTGCTACATCATTGACCATGTTTCTTTAAAGCCTCATTGTAAGGTATGGTGTAATTTTCTTAAATCTCGCCTTAGCCATTCAACTCACAACTATACTATTTCAAAGGATCGCATGCTGTTACTGCACTCTATTATGACTGGAAGAAATATAAATGTTGGAAAAATTATTTTTAGAGAAGTTCATCGTTGTACACAAAAGAATGCAGGTGCCCTAAATTTTCCATCTCTCATTACTACACTTTGCCAACGGGACAATGTCCCTATCCAAGCAAATGAGGAAAAAATCCCTAACAAAGGAGCCATCACTAAACAGATTGCCATGAGATATTCAAGGGAAGAAATGTCACAGCATTCTAGCTCTGCATCAACCTCTTCTCCACCTACTGGTATCCATGCCACTCCATCCACTCTCACAATGATTTCGAGCAGCAAGTGCTCGATGCTCTTGAGATGTTGAAACAACAATTTCGTTTGATGGAGAGCCAACAACTGAGGACAGGTACTGCTTTAAGCAGGGCTCATGAAGAAATGGCTTTATTTTGGGGCTATGTCAGAAGGAGGGATACTGCCATCAAGAAATCTCTTTAGAAAAATATACCAGTCCCATGTCTTCATTCCCTACTTTTCCCAAAGAGTTGTTATTAGATCCAGAGGATAAAACTGAGGATGAAGCTATGACAGATACTACCACACATCTAACCCCTACAGAAAAGAAGAACAAAGAAAAGAAAGTGTAACACCCTTAACCCGTATCTGTTGCCAGAATAGAGTTACGGAGCATTACCGTAAAAATGTAACTCAAATCATTCATTCTCAGCATTTTGTAATCATTGCAAATTCTAATCAAACGCATGCATAAAATCCCTAATTCAAACTCTTGAGGTCTTAGAAACACTTTAAAGATGATTCGGGACTAAATTGGAAACATTTAAAACTTCATGCAAAAAGATGGAAAAATTCACACTGCAGAGGACACATGGTTATGTGGCTAGGCCGTGTGACTCACACGGCTGAGACACACGCTTGTGTCTCAGGCCCTGTGGACAATCGAAGTAGGGACACATGGTCGTGTCCCAGCCCATGTTCGTGCCCGTGTAACTTTCTAACTTGGGTCACACTGCCAAGTCACATGCCCATATGCTAGGCCCTGTAACTCTCGAAATGCAACCTTAAAAAAAACTGCAGGGGACGCACGGCTGTGTCAGATGACCATATGTTACACACGGCTGAGACACACACCCGTGTCCTAGGCCGTGTGGATAAGAAATTGGCCAAAATCGAGCCATTCCCTTCACCGCCTCAAGTATACACGTAAACACAATTTGTACATATGACCAAGGCATCAAAACATATTCAAATATGCATAAAAGGACCAATTCAAATGATCAAATATCATTCAACCAATATGCCATATAGTCACCTCAAAAGCAAACATACTAATTTACTTAAACATATACATATACTTAACACCTTTCATTCATCACCCCCTAAATCATTTTCATCTCAAGCTTATCATAAATTAACCTATATTACTTCAACTTAAACTAACTATTTGTACCATACCATTCACATATTATAAGTACCAAACTATCATAATGTAACCATCATCAAATTGGCACCAAACAACCAATTTATACATGCCAAAATCCATGTCTAAGAATTTAAACAAATATCAAATACAAGTCCACCTATACATGCCATTATAACATTTGCTAAAACATTAAAAACTACTGAAATAATCGTTGGATAGTATGATAAATCTCCAATGAACTTCCAAATCGATCAAGCTTTCGATAATCTTAAAAGTAAAAGAAAAATAACAATGTAAGCAACGAATGCTTAGTAAGCTCATATAATTTTAAAAATAACGTTCTATTTCAATAATGAACTTTATAACGTAAACATAAACCTATACCAATGCCACAAGATTTATCAAACCTTCCATTTACTTAATTTAGCTTAAAAGTCATTATCAACTCACAAATTAGTGTATTTATCCACAACCTAGATAAATTCATCCATAACTTAAGTAAATTTCTCACATATAAGTAAACCCTTTAACTTATCAATGCATTTACATTATCACATTACATCTCAATTATGAATACCATTTTATTACATTTCCTTACTCGTATCATTTGCATAACACAAGACATAAGAATAAACATAGACCAATTACACAAGCTTGACACAAGCTTATGTTAGTGCATATATTCATAACTCACTCGAAATATCATAAGGTAAGTCATATATATGAATAACATCACTTGAGTCATCAATTTCATGAACATAAACATACTTTCGTTTGAATATCAATTTCATGAACATAAACATACTTTCGTTGAACATTACCTTCCTTTCATAAATTCATGACATAAGTCTTTTGAATACTTACCCATCCCTTCCTTTTAATACCTATTGAATCAAATGAAATAACACCGAATAATGGAAATAATATTTTCAGTACAACTTCCTTGTACAATACATTGGCACGAAGACTGCCAATTTCAAAGCCTGATATAACACACCGACATAAAGCCTGCTAGGCACAAAACTTGATATAATACACTGGCACGAAGCCTGCTAGGCACCAAGCCTGATATATCATCGGCACAAAGCTTGCTAGGCACAAAGCCCGAATATCACCAGCACAAAGCCTGCTAGGCACAGAGCCCAATGTAATACACCGGCACAGAGCCTGCTAGACACAGAGCCTAAATAATGTTACGTTTCTATTTCTTAAAACATTGCTAAATGACATTCAAGATTTAACCAATAATGAAATAGTATGAAACATTCAATTCAATTAATAATAATTGTATAATGAACTTATCTAGCTAAATTGCTGAAATATCAAAGTATAGGGGATTTTTGGTCATTTTTCATTCTCCTCGATTTTCCACTCGATCTTGATCTAAATTAATAATTTCATTCAATTCATTAATTTAGATAGTAAAACAATTTATTTTATGCAATTTAATCATTTTTGACATTTTTACAAAATTACCCCTTAAAATTTTACTTTTATTCAATTTAGTCTGTGAGCCTAAAACATGCAAATTAACCATTTTTAATGTCAATTCACATCAGCCGAATATTCATGGCACACAAAACATCCCACATTTGTAATAATTTTACAAAAAAATCCTTGTATTTTACCATTTCAACAATTTAGTCCCTAATCGAAAAATTCATCTAACAAAATACTTTTAAATACCAATCAACATTGCAAATTCATCATTTAATATCTAAATTCATATAAATTCAACAATGGCAACATTCAATATCTTTAACAGTTTCAAAATCGAAGGTATAAGCTAGCTGGATCTAGTTGCAACGATCTCAAAAACATAAAAATTTAAAAATAAAAAACGGGGCTAAAATCGCATACCATGCATGAAATTTCACCATGTCCGAAAATTTTCTTCATGCTTCCATTGACATTCAGTGATGAAGAAAACAAATTGAAGAAGAAAACCATTATTTTTTACTTATGTTTTGTTTAATTTAATTAATTTATCAAATTACCATTTTATCTTGGTTAAAAATTAAATAAAACACCGAATCCTTACCCAATATTGTCCACTAAATTCATAAATCGTTTATTTACCAATTAAGTCCATTTTCCTTTATTCAATAAACCATTTAATCACTCAAATTAAAGAGTGATCAAATTTTACCATATTTTACGCTTTAGTCCTTTTTAATTAATTAACTATCGAAACGTTAAAATTTTTCAACAAAACTTTAATACCACCTTAATGACACTCCGTAAATATTTATAAAAATATTTACAGCTTGGTTTATAGAAACAAGGTCCCGATACCTCATTTTCTAAAACCACTTGATCTTAAGGTCTTACCACTTGAACTGAATAAATCGATTATAAAACATAAATTATCAAATTAAAAACCTTTTTAAAATCATATTTGACTCATAAATATTAAATAATAATATTTACAAACTTACTCGTCAAATTTGATGACCTCGAAACCACTATTTTTGACACCAATAAAAAACGGGCGTTATAGAGGGGGAGGAAAAGAAATAGAATCTGTTAACATTGAATTAGATAAGCAATGAGATAACATGAATCAAACTTCTGTACCATAGGAACCTACTACTACACCTCAAACCACTGCACCCATATCAGAGCAAGATCGTTATATTAATCAACTGATTAATGATCTCACGAAATCAAATGATGATGAAGAAGAGATGCCAATTAATTTGATCAAACAGAAGCAATGCTACAAGCATGATGCCAGGAAATCCACCCAACTCAACTAAAGTAACACAAAATCCTTTACAAGCTTTTGTTTTTACTTTTAATTTGCATATTTTTTTTCATTTTTACATGTGTTTTTCATGCATTTATAATTTTTTTCATTGCATTTTCTACATATCTATTTGTTTTAGCATAAGTGAAATTTTTTGTCTGATCATGCATTGAGGGCAATGCATCCCTTAGGTTTGGGGGTAGGTTGCACATATTGTATGCATGAGGTATTTTGTTTGAACATTACATCATTTTATCACTCATTTTTCCATGACATACAAATGCTTAATGACTGTTCGACAATGAGAAGTATATTGTTTTCTATGATGTTTGATGAGGATAATAACTCTTCAAACTATGAAAATTGTAATGGTTGATTAGGAATGTTTAACTTAGGATAGTCGTGTGAAAATTGATGTCTAAAAGTAGAATGACCTAAATATAATTGCAATTAGTCTATAGTAGGTTTCTTTTAATACTCTTAGAAGTCTTGAAACCAAGATCAGTAAATTAGCATTGTGTAATAATAAATACCACAAAAAAGTTGAGGTTAAATGAATAAATAAAATAAATTTCAAAAAGACACTATAAAGCACTCCAAAGTTTGAAATTGTTGACTAGGCTAGTAATACTCTATTTACTCTGTTGTATTATTGATCAGAAAAGCGAGATCAAATAATAGTGAGTAAAAAGAATAGTTTAGGGGCACTCCACTGTAGTAGTAGGCTAAGTAGCTAAGGGAGTAGTTGTTTGCTCTATCCATCTTTTTAGTCAAAAGCCTTAGCTTCATGAGTAAAATACATTCAAATTGTGGCATGATGTAATACTTGGCAACCTAGTGTATGCTCTGTTGAGGTTGTCGAGTAAAGAAATCATGTGACAAGATAAATTCCCTAGAGATGCGATGATAGAATATGTATGAGAAGAAAAATTGAGTTTAGTGGAAAGATAAACTAAGTACATTAAGAGGTACTTGCTATAGTCAGAATTGCATGAATATTTAGGAACTTTTATTTCTTAGGTAACATTTTCTACACTTTGTTTACTAAACAAACCTATAAAATTTGAACCAATTTTTTTTAGACAGAAGACTGCTGAGAAAGGAGGTATAAAATATGTTTTGTTTGGTTTAGCAGTACAAGAGGCAATTGTGTAGTTATGGAAAATTCATTCATTCATACTTATTCTGCTTAAGGATAAGTAAGAACTCAGGCTTGAGGGTGTGATAACTCTTGAAAAGAGTTATATTTCGAACCTCTAAGCTTGATTAAATCCCTGTACTTACGTGGATATATTTGCAATTTTAGGATTATTTTTAGAACATTGCATAATAACATATGGATTGTGCCTTAAATGTCATTTCATGTTACTTTTACTGTTGGGAAGAAGGGAATTTGTTGCTGTATGTAGCAAGTGCATGAAGATAAAGAAAAGGAGAAAAATGAGGAAGTGAATGAAGGAAGTAAAATATTTCCATGGCAAAAGGTTGGATGATTACCAACACAAATGCTATGGCAATTCTAGGAAAATGTTGTCGCGACATTCAATCCTTGTCACTGTCAGCCTGCAACACCCCAAACCCAGCCCAAATGTTATGGCTGAATATGGCGTGTCACATTGAAGTGTTTTAGTGAAAACCATGTTTTCACTGAAAACCCTTCTTAAACAAAAGAAACCTTAATTAACTTAAAAATAAACACATCTTTCAGTTGCGAAAGCCTTGTTTGAAACATTTGATTTAAGAAAACTTTATCATCTAAAAATTAAGTTGCAGAAACATAAAAAACATACTATAATTTAGGAATCCCATGTTCAACTTCTCGTAATTACAATGAAAATAATAATAATCCAAATAATAATAAGAAGGAAGCCTTATTACATTCTGATCCGAAAAATACTTAATAAAATAAAGAACTTATATGCTTTTAAAAGAGAAACAAGTCCAAGTTGTCTTGCTAGCTGGCCACCCAGAGTCCCTCCAAACATCGAACCTTCTACTGAGCATCACCTAAAAATAAAATAAAAGGGGGGTGAGTTTTCGCAAACTCAGTGTGTACAACCCTCGACGAAAAACAAGCTTTCAAAAAAAAACATCATTCATCAATCATGCAATGCAATCCCATCCAAATTACCCATCCGCTACATATTAGCTCCGTCCCCTGTCACACCATGTGGGGATATAAATATCGACCCACCCAGCCCACACACCATGGTAGCCCGGTTGCGGAACTACCTTTATTTACATATTGGGCTTTAAAAGCCATCGGTGAATCCACAGTTATCAAGCAACCATACAATTCTCATATACTTCCTCCGTTCCATAATTCCCACCCATATGCAACCTAAGCAGAATATCATATGAATGCATGTCACATCCATAAAACTTACATTCTACACCTAGGGGTATTTTGGTCATTTTCGCCCTTAGGGGAATTTCGGTAATTTTCCCTTAATTACGGTTTTCACTTACCTTGGCTATGAACCAGTCTCGTGAACTAAGATGAACAAATACTATGCACCAGGTAGGATTCCAGAGAAAAGGAGGTGGGTCATTAAGACCGCTTAAGTACCAAGCTCTTCCTAGATCCAATCCTAAACATGCATATACCCATTGCCACACCTTAACCCTATAACTTGTCCACAGTCTCAATTAATTAAGTCTTATGTAGTTATCATATACTAGGCCCAAAACCCCTTACAACGCCCAAACAAATTCACATACATGTATCTGGCCCATTAAGCCCAATCATATTCATATGGCCCATTAGGCCCAAATCACCTGTATATGGTCCATTGGGACCAAATCACATTTATATGGCCCGTTAGGCCCAGTCACATTCCCATTCTGGCCCGTATGGCCAAATCACAACCCAAGTCCATGAAATCGCCCTTGGGTCTCAAGCAACCTATTGGTCTGCCCCTTATGAGTGTTCGCGCACTCGCAAGACCACCGTAGCCAAACTTTCGGCTTTTCGGCATTTCAGCATTTCGGCATTTTGGCTTTTACCGATTCATAGTGTGTGTGCAGTGTATGTACACACTTGGTAAGCAAGTGTGATACGATCTCCTTAGCCCAAACCTACAATCGATATCACTCAAAGAGTAATCCTACATACTTATCTAATACTTTACCAAAAGCCGGAATCTCACCTTAACCTTACCTTGAACACAAATCCCAAATAGCTTCTCCTTGATCACATACACCTTAGATATGCATTAAACTTAACTATTAAATCGGAATAATAGATGACTCATATCCAACACAAGTCCCCTTGCCTTAACTATGAACATTTGGCCAACCAAGATCAAGAGCACTTACCAAAGTCTCTCACCGGAGGAGCAAATCGGCAGAGATCCAAGGACTGAGATTCGTTACCTATTCCTACCCAAAATCGATTAGAAGAAGTGAGGGATAATATACTCAGTACTTAGCAAAACCCGATTATGAGAACAAAGCACTTACACTAGGCTTGACCGATTAGAAAGGGTACTGGCGGCACCAAGAGTATTCGGCCAAGAAGATTTCTGTCCGTGCGATTTGTATGGTAAAAGAGAGTTATTCGACTCCAAGGAAAAAGAAAGAAAAGTCAAAAATGAGGTAGAGGAGGAATATAATTCGGTACAAGGAAGAATAAAAAGAAAAGAAAGCAGAGGGTTTTCGGCTTTTAGAGAAAAGAGTTTCTGGTAACAGGGTGAAGGAAATTTGGCATTAACTTCATACCCTAGCATTCAGCACCTATTTATAAGTCTTATAGCCGAATTTTCCCATGCCCAATTCCCCATTCGGCTCCATCACTTCTCCCTTCTCATCTCTTCATTTTTCTCCCTGATAACCTCTTGATCCTTTCCTTAGTTTTCTCTCCTAAACACTTCCCTTGGAGTCCATTTTCATGCCACTTCCATCCTTCTAGAAGGCCAAAATTAAACTTCTAAAAACACTAAGCTAGGATTCAAACCTTGGATCTCCTTGCTAGCTATTAACACCACCTCCCTACACCCTAAGTGGCGTCATTTAGCCACTCCTCCACAAGGCTCTTTTTTTAATACTATTTTCCCCTAACTTTATTTAAAAGCCCAGCTACTTGCCAACAAGGTCATTTTAATAATTAAACTATAATTTCATTTACCTCTAGGCTCGAACTCAAACCTTAATTAAGATCTACTATAATTATCACTTGGCTAGGAATATAAAACACAATTTTTATCAAAACTGAAAAACAAAAAAAAGTTCGGGATTTTGGGAATTTTGGGTTTCGGGATTTTTGGGGCGTTACACAGCTAGCTAGATGTGTACCAGATAAACCCACCTAAAAAAGAGGGAGAAAAGTGTGTGCTGAAGGAGGGGGACCTACCCTATAAAATAGAAAAGAGAAAAGAAAGAGGACACGAAGATTTTGGAGGGGTATTTAGAGAGCAATTTTCTCTCCGAAAAAACTCGTGAAAAATTCCAAAGAAAAAGGAGAAGGTAGCAGCTTAAGAGGAGAGTAGATTGAGTGTTGCATTAGCATTTTCCTAGAATTGCCATGGTATTTGTGTTAGCAATCTATCCAACTTTTTGCCATGACAATATTTCACTTTATTCATTCTCTTCCTCCTTTTTCTATTTTTCTTCATCCTTTCTGCACTTGTTGCATACAACAACCAATTTCCTTCTTCCCAACAGTAAAAGTAACATGAAATGACATTTAAGGCACAATACAAGCGTTATTATGCAATGTTCTAAAAATAATCCTAAAAATACAAATATATATACTTAAGTACAAGCATTTAATCAAGCTTAGCGGTTTGAAATATAACTCTTTTCAAGAGTTGTCACACCCCCAAACCTGATTTCTTGCTTGTTCTCAAACAGAAAATGTATAGATGCATGTATGCATGAATTTGTCATAATTACACAATTGCCTCTTATACTGCTAAAACAAACGAAAATATTTTATACCTCCATTCTCAGTAGTCTTCTATTGAAAAAAATGGTTCAAATTTTATATGTTTGTTTAGCATACAATGTGAAGAAAATGTTACCTAAAAAAATAAAAGTTCCTAAATATTCATGCAATTCTGACTATAGCAAGTACCTCCTAATGTACTTTTTTTATCATTCCACTAAACTTAGTTTTTCTTCTAATACTTATTATGTCCTTGCATTATATAAAATTTTCTCAAGGGAATTCATCTTGTCACATGATTTCTTTACTTGATAATCTCAATGGAGTATACTCTAGATTGTCAGGTATTACATCACGCCACAATTTAAATGTAATTCACTCATGAAGCTAAGGGTATTACATCACATCACAATTTAAATGTAATTTACTCATGAAACTAAGGCTTTTGACTAAACATATAGATGGAGCAAACAACTACCCACTTAGCTACTTAGCCTACTACTACAATGGAATGCACCTAAACTGTTTTTTTTTTTTTACTCACTCTTATTTGATCTTGCTTTTCTTATCAATAATACAATAGCAAGCAAAGAATTATTGGCCTACTCAACAATTTCAAACATGGGAGTGCTTTATAGTGCTTTTTTAAATTTTATTTTAATTATTCATTTACCCTTAGCTTTTTCGTGGTATTTATTATTACACAATGCTAATTTACTGATCTTAGTTTCAAGACTTCTAAGTGTATTAAAAGAAACCTACTATAGACTAATTGCAATCATACTTAAGTTATTCTACTTTTAGGCAACAAGTTTCACACGACTATCCTAAGCTAAACATACCTAATCAACTATCACAATTTTCACAGTTTGAAGAGTTATTATCCTCATCGAACATCATAAAAAACAATATACTTCTCATGGTCTAACAGTCATTTAGCATTTGTATGTCATGGCAAAATGAGTGACAAAATGATCTAATGTTTAAACAAAATATCTCATGCATGCAACAATGGCTCCATTTTATCTTCCAATCTCAATTTTACTGACTTGAAAAATAGCTCCAATTTATCTTCCAATCTCACAGGTTAATTCGAGTGTGGAAAAAGATCCTTCCAATCTCAATTGTCTAGATATTTCCTTAGGGGAGTCACTTTGTAATTTTTTAAATCTATTCAATATAGTCTAATTTGTATTGATTTAGTCATTTGTCCAAAGATTTCAACTTACCCATGTCTCCATCAATCAACCCCTTTTTGAGATTTAGCTACTCATGTTCAAAGTAAAAGAAATGAACATGGAAAAGAAAAACAAAGCAACCATTAAAGTAAAGCTTAAGGAAAGCATAAAAGTTTGGATTTTTATGCTAGAAAACTTAAAGAACATGAAACTAAAGGCATTCAACAAGAAAATCTAAAGCAATAAACATAAAAGGAACAAATTGGATTTAATGTAACACCCCTATCCCGTCTCCGTCGTCGAATTAGGGTTATGGAGCATTACCATACAAATCAAAACAACACAGTCATTTAACATTAATTATTTATAACTCATTACCAATCTAACAAACATACACATTTGGGCCTTAAATCGAGCCTTCGAGGCCGTAAAAATAGTTTAGAAATAATTTGGGACTAATTTGAAACAATTTAGAAAATTTGGGAAAAAGTTAGAAACTTTGAAAAAAAGGGTCACACGGCCGTGTGGCTAGGCCGTGTGACATAGCCCAAATCGTGTGGTGCTTAAACAAAGGGAAACACGGTCGTGTCCCAGCCCATGTCTTAAACCGTGTAACTCACTAAGTTAGGTCACACGACCGTGTCGCAGGCTATGTACCAGACCGTGTAACTCTCTGACTTTGAAATAATAAGTGACACATGGTCGTGTTGCCAGGCTGTGTGACAGCCCGTGTCCCAGGCTGTGTGTTCTACCATTTGACCCTAAAAACAAGCCATTTTATGTCCAAAACTTACTCAATCATTCACTCTATTTATGCACACATTCAATAGACAAAAACACTTTTCAAATACACATAAACATACCAATTCAATCAACCTAATTCTCCTAACCTATATGTCATTCAAAGGTACTCATCTATACCAAATCAAATTTAACCAAAACAAGGCTATAATGCCACATCTTAAGCAAAAAAAAAAAAGTAAATTTAGCTACCTAATGACATCAATTGTCAAACCATTCACATTCCCTTTAAAACATACAAAAAACACCTTATTCATATGGCTTTTAATATATAGACAATGAACTACACCATAAGTCCACAAAATCAAGATGTATAAATAAAAGTCATACTCATAGCAAATTGATCATTAGCATACTCAAACACTTCCATTATAAAAAGTCCTATACATGCCAAATAACCATATTAAACATATCATACAATCATATTCTTTCTACTCACATGAGGGCATACAAAATCTCATATCAATACACACCACTTAAGCTTTCATCGAAAGATATGAAAATGAATGAACTTAACACCATTTAAAAAAAATGAACCAATTACCAATACTACACTTATAACCCCATTACATACTATTTATAACCATTTGCCAAAATAAACAAAAAAATACCGAAGTGGTTGCTTGATAATGTGATAGATCTCTGACAAACTTCCAACCAATCGAGCTTTCGATAATCGACGAAACAAAGGAAATAACTACGTAAGCAACTAATGCTTAGTAAGTTCGTATAAGGAACTTAAACTTACCAAGTGCATTAATTAAACAACTATAAATGATTCCATTTAGCCATAGTCCAAATCTCCTTATCCTATACACAACATCCCACAAGATTAGTAGGTGAAGCATTGCACATATAAATTTAACCAAATAAGGCATATAACATCTCAGGCTTTTCAAATCATCTATCACTTTCATCATATACTATGCATCATATACTATGTACTTTCATTTTCAATACCTTTCACACCTTAAATTTCATATATCTTACATAATAAGCATAGTAAATCATGGCATATACCTAATAAGCATTTAGGTTTTATATATCATCCATCATACATAAATATATATCCATTTCACATTCTACAGATTTGAGTCCACATAGTTAGTGGATGATAAGTAAATATAACATCTATGAAACATAACATATATTAAGAAATAAATTCCATGCTTATTTCACCCGTCACACGATAAATTCTCATCGTTTTCATTTCATATGTGCATACGTATCTTTCCATTTCATATGAACATTAGTAAATTAAGTTTTTATACCAGTCTTTCCATTAACCTTTTATTACCCGTTGAACCGTATAGAATAACATTGGACACTCAGGAATGCTCACACATAGTGTGCCATTTCATGTAACCGTAACCTTTCCTTTCCATTAGTGCTAACACGAGCTGTGAAATGGGTCTGCTCACACGATCTGTGGATCAGAATATTAGCTACTTGATGCTGCTCGCACGAGCTATGGAGTATCCACAATAAATACAAAACCTCAGCCATCGGTAGGACATTCAAGACCAACACCCGAAACTGTATGACCCTAATGACATGTCATTCATATCCTAAATATTCATAAGGTTCAAATGGGTCTTTTACATCTCAAATCCTTTATTTCAATCGCCTTATAACATTTTTGTATTCCACCATGAGTTTCACATTTACAAATTACAACATTAAATCAACTAACCTTCCAACAATATTCATAATATCATTAAAGAAATCAAGATTATAATTCACATAATTATACATAGTAGTTCATCCAGAACATCAAATGACAAATTTAATCTCTATAAAAAATTACTTGTACCAAAACGATGCCCTAACATGATCCAACGAATAATTCGCTATTTTGATTTTCCCACAATAAGTGTCTGTTTGAGTCGTTTCTTGATGTAGATAAATACTTTCATTCAATTAATCTCATTCCAGCATTTAAAATAATTAATTTAGCTTATAACCTTTAATAATGAAAATTTACAAAAAACCCTCAAAGTTTACCTTTTTACAATTTAGTCCCTAAACCCGAAACTTGCAATTTAACAACTTTTAATTAAAATTCATGCTAGCCAATTTTTACCTAGTCTTATAATAGCCCATATTTATCATCAATTTACAATATTTTTCTTGAATTTTACCATTTTCATAAATAAGCCCCTAAACCTTAAAATCATCAAAAATTACTTAACAAAATATATCTATTTAATAACCAAGCTTAACAATCTACCATGAAATTTCAAAAACATATCAAAATCATCCATGGCATAATCTATAATATTTAACAGTTTTACAATTTGACCTCAGGTTAGTTAGATTAAGCTAATACGAGCTCGAAAACATAAAAATCAATAAAAGTGGGATCAAATCACATACCATGCATCAAGAATCAGCTTGGCCGAATGTTATTCCCCACCTATCCATGGCTATTCGGTTATGAAAAGAAAGGATAAAGAAGATGATTATTTTTATTAGGTTTATTTTAGTTTTAATTATTTAATTACTAATGTAACCTTTAAAATTCATGTAATTTACCATGCAACCTATCCATGAATATCCACCAACTTCAAATATGGTATAATTACCATTCAAGTCCATTAATTCATCTTTTCATAGCTATTTGATCCATTCAACTAATAGATTCAACTTTTACAGCTTTTACAATTTAGTCCTTTTTAATTAATTAACTATCTAAACATTAAAATTTCTTAACCAATTTTTAATATGACCCTAATAACACTCCGTAAGTATTTAATAAAATATTTATGGGCTCGGTTTATAGAAATAGGGTCTCAATACCTTATTTTCTAAAAACCACTTGACTTTAAAGATTTACCACTTGATCCTAATTATTCGTTCCAATAACATAAATTATCAAATAAAAATTATAATAATATTATATTTGACTCGTAAATATTAAATTATACTATTTACAGACTCACTCATCGAATTTATGGCCCTGAAACTACTATTTTTGACACCACTGAAAAATGGGTTGTTACATTTGAAGCAAAAGAAACTGAAATACATTAAACTAAAGCTAAAAATGTCTTAAAACCAAGGTATATAGACTAAAAGTGCAAATAAACCTAACCTATAGTGATAACTAACTTAACTAACACTAAAAACATCAAGAACAAGAAGTAAATGTAGAAAAATAAAATTTAAACTAAGGAATAAGAGGAGGAAATAAAAACCCCAGAAAAAGTGCAGAAAAATTGAGAGAGAACCTAGAGAAAACTAAACATAAAACTAAGCTAATGTGTGTGAGTCTCCTCCTAATCTAATTGTGGTTGTTTTAGGCTGTCTTCTGATGAGTTTTTGTTGCCAAAAATGCCCCTAACAAGCCTTGGGTGATTGGTGGATGTCGCATGTGAATGTGTAATACGAATGTGCAAGTATACACGACGAATCAAGTAATAAAATGATGAGTGAGTATCGTCTCCACAGGGATCAGAATTGATTAAAAAATGGTTATGCTATTACTATGAAATTGACTAATTAAAAGTATGAAAAAGAAACAGATGACAAATTGATAAAGAGAATTAATCAATGGATAAATAAAATCAATTATGAATGAAAAATGCTAGGGCAATCGAAATGTTGTGGAAATTCTCAAAGAATAAGTGGGGAGGATTTATACTGTTGAATAATAAAGGTTGGAATTACTCAGGTTTTATTTCTATATCCTAATAATACCATGGAAAAATCTTGATCTTTCTACTGCTTAAGGATTCACTATTGCAGTCTACTTCTTTCGAGAGCCAGACTTTAAGCTATCATTTTGAGTTTTTGTATGTCTACAGAACTCAAGAATGATATCTAGATTGTTTTTTCTTTCCCTGTACAGATCGTAACTTCTACGTCTAGAGTGTTGCGAATATTCCTTCGAATACTCGCCTATATCAACCGATAATAATCCAATTTATTTAATCTTTTTAGAATTAAATCAGATCTAACAACATACCATACAGTCATCTATGTCTAGAGCTTGCGTGCATGTATTTAAAATAATCACAAATTGAATGAAACAGTAATCTACCCAAAATCAAACCATGGGCATTAAAGATAGTAAAAATTCACCCAAATAATTCCAACCCAATGAGATTTAGCTCATGGATTGGAAATTCAAATCCAAAATAAAACCATTTAACATCATCATTCAAGTTTACGAATCACAAATTTCAAATTAGAAAAGAAAGGTAGAATTGTAAGAAGCTCTCGCTACTCCAGCTTTCACTTTAATACTGAGATTTGATGCAAAACCCAAGGCAGATTTCTCTTCCCCTTTCTTGTATCTATGATTTTTTGCTCTGTAAGCTGCTACCCTCTCTTCTCTTTTCTCTAAAATTTTTCATGAGAATTTGATGCAGAGAAAAACTACTCTCTAATTCCTCTCTCCCCAAAATCATCTTCTCTTCCTTTATTTTCTCTTTCCTCCAGTATAGGGTAGGTCCCTCCATCTCAACACACACATTTGCTTCCTATTTTTTAAGGTGGTTTATCTTGTACAAGTACAGTTGGATGAGAGTGACGTGGACTGAGTGTTGCGTCATCTTCTTGGAATTGTCATGGCATTCTTGTTGATAATCTAACCAACATTTTGCCATAGCACTCTTTCACTACCTTGATTTTCTTTCTCATTTCTCTCTTCTTTTCTTCATCCTGCACCTGTTACCCAAAATAACCAACAATTTTCTTCTCCACTAATAAATAATAACATTTATATCACCATCCAAGCTTTGTTATGAAATGTTCTAAAAATATCCTAAAAATACAAACATATTTATTTAATTACAAACAATTAATTCAATCTAGGGGCTTGAAATATAACTCTTTTCAAATGTTATTAGTGGAACGAGTGGACAAAGACTACCCTTTTTGTCTAATTTTGTCCCCCTGACGAAGGCGATGTCGCGATACCTCTCGAGTAGTGTTGAGCCTTAAGGTCCTCTTTGAAGGGTGGATATCGTGATACCCAAAGAGGATATCATGTCACTTGTAACACCCCTAACCTGTATCCGTCGCTGGAATAGGGTTTCAAAGCATTAACAAAACTTTCAGAACATTTTAAGATAATTCATATAAAATTTCTATTCATTAACCGAGATTATTCATATTTTATCTTAAATGGCCCCTCAAGGCCCAAAACGAGCATTAGAATCAAGTTGGGACTTAACCAGGAACTCTAAGAATTTTTCATGACATTTTAAAAATTTTCCAAGTTACAGGGCTAACACGCTCGTGTGGTCCTGGGACACGCCCATGCTACAAGCCGTGTTCGACCCCGTGTAACTCTTTGACTTGTTCACACGGCCATGCCATACGCCCGTGTGCTAGGCTGTGTGGTTAATTAATTCATTTCGAAATTAGGTGCAGGTTTCACATGGCCAAGACACACGCTCGTGTCTTTGCCCGTGTCCTCAATTCTGAGCATTCTGTTTCTCAAAATTAGGGAGCAGGGGACACACGGCCTAACTACACGTGCATGTATCCGATAATATGGCACATACGGTCTAGACACAAGCCCGTGTGTCTGCCCGTGTGGAAAAATTAAAGTCATTCCTAGCATCATTTCTCACCCAAAATCACACCCATAATTTGCACTTGAATCACATATCCAAATACCAACCATTTCAAGCATTCAAATTAAGCAAATTCTATCTTTCATCATGGTATATCATTTCATGCATACGTGTCTATAATCTCACCTTAGTTAAGCCCTCAAGTAAGACATAATTTGATCAACTACTTGACATATATGTAGCTACCATAGTTTGACATTACAAGTATATTAAAACAAGCCAATACTAGTAATTCCAATGGCTAGATTACAAGCATCATTTACATTTACATGCCATTATAACCACAATTGATTTACCATAGTGTATTGATATGGGTCGATGGATAGTGTGAGTGATCTCTGCCAAGCTTCCAATCCAACAACCTTCCCATTTACTATAAAACAGGGAAATAATACTAAGCATAAAATGCTTAGTAAGTTCGTATGACATGGTACTTAACTTACCATTTATTCTATTTTAAGGTAACTATGTAAGGCATATTCATTCAATTTGACCTTAAGCCCTACACATATCCTCATTGCTCTTGTTAGTCATGTATTTCATAATAACATTAGAAACATGTATGGGTTCAATAACAATCAAGTTCCCATCCACATATGCTTTCTACAACATGTATAATTCATATTACTATATCTCAAGTATATTTTCATATAACACATCTCGAGTTCAGATTATTTCATACCAAAACTTTACACATTTTACTCAAAATAGCAATGTCACACGAGTAGTAGTACAATTAAAGTGTAAAAGTCTATAACCAAGGACGAACATATTCATCAAAAGAATCCCATGAACAATTATCACCATCTCATGTTTTCATATGTCAATTGTCATATAGCATCATTTTCATGGATTTCAGACAACTACGTGTAATAACTCATTTCTTATTCATGTCCTTTCATGTCAAGATTTTTGCCCGTTGAATTTGTTTAGAACATCAATGGATACACATGTAGTACACCCAAGGTGTACAAATCAGAATCCATCAATTCATGTTCAGTGATACCTATAAGATACTATTTCAGAGAATACACTCTCGAGCCACGCATATATACAACAGGATTACCAGTTCAGGCTAAACCGAATCCATAACATATGTTCGAGAGGACTTATATCAGGATTACCCATCCGGGCTAAATTTTTTCTGTTATGAGGTCAATAAGATTACTCATCTAAGCTAAATCTTGCCAGCAACAAATACAGGATCTCATTCATTTCGAGAAATCACATATCCATCGAATTTTCCATTTGTTCAAACAGAATTTAGCATGTATCAAGCATTATCAAGCATGTGGTCGATCTCATTTATTTATGCATTTATGCAATTCAAAAGTTCACATTCAACTCAAGTATAAAATTTACATTTTTATCATTTATTATTTGTCAGGCATTATAATTGATCGGGCACTTTCATTTATCGGGCTTTAACGAGTATATCATCATTTCACATATTTATGGCATTTATACAATTTACAAACACAACATTTAATTCAAGCATAAAAACATATACAATTTAGTTACACGAACTTACCTTGACAAATGTTCGTGTACATAAATCTAGTAATTCGACATTTTCCTTTTTTCCTCGTTATAACTCTGAATTTGGTCCATCCAGATCTATACAAGTAAATTTAACGTCAATTTATCACATTTCACATCTTAGGCAAAATTATCATTTTGCCCCTAACTTTTCCATAAATTTCAATTTTGTCCCTAGGCTAGGAAAATAAAATTTGTTCAATTTTCTCCCTATTCCAAGCCTAACCAAAATCCCATTACAAAATTGACAGCACATGTATTCATAAAAATTCAACATTTTTCTTCAATTTCACAACTTAATTATTTAAACGGATTGAAATTGTAATTAATGGACACAGTACTTAATCAGTGCATGTTTAATCATCTAAGGTAGCTGAGGGTTAAACTAGCAACAGTATCTAACGATACATTTTCCTTGCATAACTTCCAAGATCATTGTGATTAAACTATTTCAAGGTAGGGATACTTTGTTATCTTACGTGGTCTTTTATGTGCTTATTAGATTTAATTAATCGTTTGAATTGAAATAGGGATATGTACAAGAGATCATTTCAATTTAAAAAGTATGTACGTGTAATAACATATTTGCCTATTAAAGATTTGTTTAATTGGTTGAATTGACATAGGGATATAGTCAAGAGATGAATGGATTTTGGTAGGTGAGTATGTTCATAAGTTAGAAAATTACCAAGTTGCCATGAATTTATTCGTAACAATATAAACATGAGTTTAATAATTCCAAGTTAAGAAATGTAATTGATCTAACACAATTATGTCATCTTGATTAAACTCATATTTTGAAATCGTGCATTTGAGATTTATTGAATTAGTTTAAAATCTTAGTTTTTAATCACCCTCTTCAAACAAAATATTTTTCTTCACCAAAGTGTTTTAAATAGCATTCATAAATAATTCTTTTCATAGTCCCTGTGGGTACAATAACTAGACATTTACTTTTCACCTTATTACTTGTTGTAATTGTGTACACTTGCACATTTCTGTCGTTCCAAGTTTTTGGCACCGTTGCCTGGGATTGTTTTAAAAGACATTTTTGTTGAAATTGTTAATTTTGCATTTTGGTCCACTTTTTTTGTTAAATTTTAATTTCATTTTTTATTTTTTATTTATTTTAGGTGTTTATGAGGATTTATTAAATCATTTACTTACTCCTCGTAAACCCTGAAATTGAAAGGACTTTCTGACAAAGGAGAAGACAAGCGAACCAAAGAAGGACCGAAGATATGAATTTCGAAAATCCAAACTAAAATCCAGGAGGAACATTTGCTTATAGTACTCACAATCCGATCATTGTTGCTGATGATAGAAACTATGCCATTCAACAATATGCCATTCTTCTATTCAACGAGCTCAATCCGGGTATTAGGAGACCCAAAATCGAGGCACAACAATTTGAGCTGAAGCCGATCTTGTTCCAAATGTTGCAAAATATTGGTCAATTTAGTGGGATTCCTATTGAAGATCCATATCTTCATCTTTGGCTATTCATGAAAGTGAGTGACTCATTTAAACCAGTCAGGGTGACCAAGGATGCCTTGAGACTGAGATTATTTTCATACTCCTTAAGAGATAGAGCACAAGCGTGGTTGAACTCCCTACCATCTGGTTCCATAACTACATGGCAAGAGTTGGTTGAACGTTTCTTAATTGAAATATTTCTCTCCATCTTTAACCGCCAAGATCCAAAATAAAATCACTTCATTTTAGCAACTTGATAAAGAATCTTTATATGAGGCATGGGAGCGATTCCAGGAGTTATTATGAAAGTGCCCTCATCACGGCATTCCTTGTTGCATTCAAATGGAGTCTTTCTATATTGATATCAATATTCATACTAGAATGATGGTGGATGCTTCAGCAAATGGAGCCATTCTTTCTAAGTCTTATAACGATGCTTACGATATTATTGAAAGAATTTCGAGCAATAACTATCAATGGCCAACCAATCGAGCAGCCTCAAAAAGATGAGCAACAGGAATACATAAAGCAGACACACTTGCTTCTTTGGCATCCCATGTATCCTCTATGTCTTCTATGCTTAAGAACATAACTATTAATGGTTTCAATTGTAACCTGACATGTCAGCAATTGAACCAGTTCTAGGATATTTCTTGTGAATACCATAAATATGGCCATTTCTTTGAAAATTTTCCATCGAATCAAGAGCTAAAATATTACATGGAAAATCAAAATTGGAATGTCCCACATTATTACAACTTTTCATGGCAGAATCATCCAATTTCTCTGTGGAGTAATAAATGGGTGGACCATAGCGACTATTCTATGTCATTTCAACCAAATTATCTAACATAGTATTCTCAACAAGTGCAACAACCCACACAAACTGAATCTTCAAGTAATCTTGAGATTTTGCTAAAGGCGTACATAGCGAAAAATGATAAACTAATCCAAAGCCAAGTAGCAACATTGAAGAATTTAGAAAACCAAGTGGGACAACTAGCCAATAAGCTTAAAAGCAGACCCCAAGGTATTTGTTTGAGTAATATAGAAAATCTGAGAAGCACGGGCAAAGAGTATTGCAAAACCGTCACTTTAAAAAGTGGGAAGACATGGGAACCCAAAGCTATCAAGGTTGAAGATAAGCCTATTGTAGCTCACGGTAAAAAGAAAGTTCAACTGAAGGTTGAAACTCCTGTTCCACAAAAGACAGATACGATGATCCTTGATGAGGTAAACTCTAAACCAATTAGTTTTGATTACCTAACACCCTTATCGGATACAGAAAAATTTCCACAGAAGAGTTGTTCGGTTAAAGCTAAGATTCCACCACTGCCATATCCTCAACGATTCCAAAAGCAGCAAAATGATACTTAGTTGAAAGAAATCTTTGATGACAAGGTGACTTTTAATGACCTCGATGCTGCTAAATCCCAAGATATAGTTGAAGACTACTCTGCTATTTCGAAGATGGAATCACTGGCTTCTACAGAATTAGAGCTCAATTCTTTAAACAATCTGTTAGAACATAATCTACTGGAGGATTCGCCAAGTGATGATGAAGACAAGAAATGTTTGGCTTAGTTAGAAGCTAATTCGAAGGAATTCACTCAAGAAGTTCCACTCGAATCATTAGAGTTATCATCTCAGGAGTATACACAACCAAAGTTATTGATTGAAGAGCCAGCTAAATTAGAACTGAAGATTTTGTCTCCTCATTTGAAATATGACTATTTGGGTTGACTTTGAATTTTCCTGTCATTATTTCAGTTGAGTTCACCAAAGATCAAGAAGAAGAGGCACTTGTGATTTTGGAAAGGCACAAAAAGGGTACTGGATGGATTATTTCAAATATTCGAGTCACAGGTTGGAGGATTTGTAGGAATTACAGGAAGTTAAACAAGGCCACCAAGAAAGGTCATTACGGGTTTTCTTTCCCTAATAAGATGTTGGACAGATTTAATGGCAAAGAATATGATTACTTCTTAGATGATTATGGTTGGTATGACAATTTGACACCACCATGGTCAATGACGATCCTGAATAAAATGGAGGGAGTTCTCTTCACTCTCTCTATCGTTATTTTATATTTTTATTTTTTTCTCATTTGAATAAAATGGTAGACTTAGATAAGAATTTCTTTGGTTCATTAAATTAATCGAAACTCTGTCTAGGAGATTGGAACTTAAGCGGGACCATCCGTAACCCCTCTAGTCTTTCCTGGGAGTTTAGTTTAATGTAAATTTTCAAAAAAAAATATTTTTCTAAGTAGCCTAAAGAATTTAAGTATTTGTTTTGTTAAATAAAGGGTCAACTTTTAACCCCAAGCACTAATTTCTTTGAGGGTTTTTTTTTTTTTTTTTCAGTATAGGAGCTTAGGATCCAAAAAAGAGCTGCCATTGGGCTTAAGACACTATTAAGAAAGGAAATATTCAACCCTTTTCCACACAAACCTATAGCCCTTACCTTTCTCCACCACCACTCCCAAGTAGCCCAAAAGTGCATCTCACTTAACCCCTTAATGTTGCAGCTCTTAACTCTTTGAATCACCACCCCAACACCTTCATTCGAAGTCACCAAATACCGCACCTAAACTATCCTTAAAACTGACACCCTCTTCAACTTTAAACCTTACCCTCAACTACTTACCCACGTGCCCAAAACTGAAACCACCCTTAACAAATTTCCTAAGTTTGATGCTGAGAGTCCCTTTATTTAGAACCATTCCACAAAGTGAACAGTTTGGTATAATGGCTATGCTGCAACACATGCAGCTGCAGTAACAAGATTATTGGAGATACTCAATAATACAGGATGACCCAATCAGAGATACATTTAAAATATATATTTCATAACCTATTTATTTTTGTGCATGAATTTCCAGACTTTATACTTGAACCATGGACTCCAATGTCGAGGAAGGAAAAAGATGAGTCAGATTCTGAGGGATATGCAAATAAATAAAAAGAGGGGATCTTTACTTTATTTCATTTTCTTTCCTAGGTTATTTAATGTTTTAGGATTAGGTTCTATTATGATTTTTATTTTTCACATAATAAAACAAGATATAGAAATCATAAATAAAAATGAACAAGTTGCAAAGTACAAAGTGTGGCAATAGATATATATACATGTCTAAGAATGGATTTAGAGAGAGCTTGGTACTTCAGCAGTCAAATTGACTTACCTTCTCTTTTTTAGACTCCTACCTAGTGTATAGTATCTATTCACTTTTAACGTGAGGAGATTGTTCGTCTTAAGTAGGGGGACCAAAAAATTGAAATTATTTCCACTCAGAATATATTTTTCTTTCAGTTATGATTAGGTTATATTTTGTTCAATAATTTGAAATGTTGTTAAGTATGTTAAACATCAATATAAATAAAGTTTGATTATTTCAATAATTGTTATGTTAACTTAATAATGACATAAATGTATTTTTAAAAAGCTTGCAAATCATACCATAAAATTTTATTTCCTTAGGAAAGTTAGGCATGCTTGAAAGTTTAAGTCTTTAGAATTGACTTAGTAGTTTCTTGAGGCAAAATCCTAGGAAGCATGGAGCGTTGAAAATGATTTAGGCAACTGTTGTTTGGACCGTTTGAGCCTTTCAAGCCAACCATGATGAAATTTTATCCTTTGAAACCTAACTTTGAGAGTATATGGCCTAATTTTATTTGAACCCTTGCAAATTTAGCTATCACTTCTCTCTTAACTATCTTAAAATTGTCTCAAACACTAGACTCAGTACTATTCAAAGTATTCTTTGAAAATAAGTTTGGGGGAGTTGAAAAGAAGTATCAAATGCTCTAAAACATTATAGTACATACAGTAAAATGCTCGAATTAAAAAAAAAAAAAGAAAAGCATGAGTTCTTAAAATAAGATGTACAAAAGAGCATGTGAAAGCAAAGAAAGTTGATGTATTGAAGGTAATTATTTCGAAGGTCCGATATAAGCTGAGTCTAGGGTTTTGAGCCTAAATTTATCTATCTTTTACCTACCCCTAAGCCCAGCCATGTTACAACCTTGTTAAAGACCTATTGATTCAAGTTCCAATGCTACCTACATTAGTGGAGAGAAATTGCTACGTGCAACATATGAAGGCATAAGTTAAACTTAATGATTGCAGCTTAATCTTGAATAAGGAAATAAAATTAAATTGGTAAGGGTTAACATGACTTTATTAGGAAACATTTAGTCTAATTTTTTGCTATCATAAGAATGATTGAGATTAATTTGAATGATATGTATATTTAGATAGCATAAGTATAGAATTTCTTGTTCTTGAGCATAAGTATAACAAATTCATGATTGTTGGGAACAATGTTGTTCTGAAGGAGTTTTTCAAAGGTTTTTTTCGAAAAATTCTTTTCAAATTTTTGCATTACTCGGGACGAGCAATGAATTAAGTTTGGGGTATGGAAACAAGAAAATTTACACACTTTTTCATGCCCTTTTTTAACTTAAATTCATGCAGTTTCGATAAAATTCCTGTCAAAAAATAATTAATTTTTATAAAATAATTAAAGTTTACTTAAAATATGAACATGTTGAATTTTAATTAATTTTTTAATTAATTTTGATGAATTTTGGTTATTTTCGACAGATTTGCAAAAAGGGTGAAAAACGGCTCGGCAGACACTATTAGAAGCACAAAACCGAGAAGCAATTTGAAGTATCAAGGCGAATTAATTTTCAGCCTAATACGGTCCAAAAATATGTGTATTAATTCATAATATAATTAATTTTAATTTATATCCATTTTAATTTGGGTTAATAAATTATTATTAATAAATTATGAAAAGTGGTCCAGTTAAGCCGAACCGAGTGAACCGAACCGACCAAGTAATGGACAGCCCAAAACCACCCCATGTGCTGACCCAAATTAGATTATTGGCTGATGATTTAGCTTGCAAAGAGGCCCTTGAAGACTTGTTCAAATAGCATTCAAACCCCTCCACAAATGGTGGCTTTCTAGATTTGCCCCAAGCTTAATTTAGCAAGTTTGAAATCATCAAACTTGCCACATCTCTAGCCAGCCAAGGGAGGGCTCTTTGGCTGCTAATTTTATCTATTTTTAGCAACCCTCTTCAGCTATAAAAAACCCCTCAAACTGATCATTTGAAACACATCTCAAGCATTCACATCTTTTCTATCTTCTCTCCACTTTCTCTCTTCTTTTCCATTCCAAATTCCCTTGCTCTCTTACCGATTTCTCCTCTTGGAAAAGGGAAATTCATCAGCCATTTGGAGCAGCAATTAAGTTTTCATAGTAGCCTTGGTCGACAAGGACAACGGAGAAGGAAGAATGGAGCAAAGTAGTCAAGCCACAGAAAAACACCGGATTTGATTCTTGTTCCCTATCTCTTTAATTTTTGTTGTAGTTATGATGAACATATCTATGGATATTTATGTTGTTGGAATGGTTAATTTAATCAATTTATCTTGAATTTAATTCGTGTTAGGTTGATTGAATTTCGTTTGCTAACATTTTTAAAATTGTGTTTATGTTGTTATAGGCCTCGGTAAGATGCTTGATTAAGTAAAATCATGACTAAGTTATCCTTACATTACAATTGTGAGGTGGCTATTGAATTAATTATTTAAACGGATTGAAATTGTAATTAATGGGCACAGTACTTAATCAGTGCATGTTTAATCATCTAAGGTAGCTAAGGGTTAAATTAGCAACGGTATCTGACGATACATTTGCCTTGCATAACTTGAAAGATTATTGTGATTAAATTGTTTCAATGTAGGGATACCTTGTTACCTCACACAGTCTTTTATGTGCTTATTAGATTTAATTAATCATTGGAATTGACATAGGGATATGTACAAGAGATTATTTCAATCTAATAAGTATGAATGTGCAATAACATATTTTCCTATTAAAGATTTGTTTAATCGGTTGAATTTACATAGGGATATAGTCAAGAGATGAATGGATTTTGGTAGGTAAGTATGTTCATAAGTTAGCAAATTTTCGAGTTGTCATGAATTTATTCGTAACAATATAAGCATGAGTTTAATAATTCTAAGTTAAGAAATGTAATTAATCTAACACAATTATGTCATCTTGATTTAAATCATATTTTGAAATCATGCATTAGATTTAATTAATCGTTTGAATTGACATAGGGATATGTACAAGAGATCATTTCGATATAATAAATTTGTATGTACAATAACATATTTTCCTATTAAAGATTTGTTTAATCGGATGGATTGACATAGGGATCTAGTCAAGAGATGAATGGATTTTGGTAGGTGAGTATGTTCATAAGTTAGCAAATTACCGAGTTGCCGTAAATTTGTTCGTAACAATATAAACATGAGTTTGATAATTCTAAGTTAAGAAATGTAATTGATCTAACACAATTATGTCATCTTGATTAAACTCATATTTTGAAATCGTGCATTTGAGATTTATTTAATTAGTTAAAATCTTAGCTTTTAATCACCCTCTCCAAACAAAATATTTTTCTTCACCAAAGTGTTTTAAATAGCATTGATAAATAATTCGTTTCATAGTCCCTATGAGTACAATAACTCGACATTTACTTGTCCCTTTATTACTTGTTGCGATTGTGTACACTTGTACATTTTCGTTGTTCTAGAGACCATATAAAGCCTCGTACAATATAATTTTGTACTTGACTGTTAACTGTTACAATAAGCAAATTCAACCGAAGGTAAATACTTTTCTCAATTACCTTCAAATTCAAGTGCACAACATCGAAGCATATCTTCCAAGATCTAAATTATATGTTCAGATTGATCATCCGTCTGAAAATGAAACACGGTGCTAAAATGTAACCCTATACCCAGATTTTCTTGTAACTTCTTTCAAAATCAGAATATGAATTGTAGATCTCTATCAGAAATAACAGAAGCTAGCACATCAAATAATCTAGCAATCTCGAAAACAGATCATTCAAGCAATCTATCAAGTGTAAAATCCACTCATTCCAAAATGGAATGTACAGGTTACTTCAAACAATCAACAATTTCTCAAATAGTATCTTTCTTTTTCATAGAAAGGGATAATCCTGACATAAAATTCATGGTAATTTTGTCCCATTTCCATTTCAGTACTTTCACTGACTATACCCATCTTGAAAGTATCATCTCTATCTTACTGATACATCCAACATTTAAATATAGATTCAGAAATACCATATTTCATTCCTAGCTACTAATACACCCTTTTCAAATCATTATACATTTTATCATTCCCTAGATAAACAGACATAGAACCACTATGATCATTCATGTAAAATTTTCTGTATAAACTCTAATTTCTTCAATACACTGACTCTGTTTTTGAATAACAAACATTTATCAGATCCATTCTGAAATTCTGAATCAAAAATTATTTCACACTGTATTCATTTAACTTACAACTCATTATTACTTTTCTGAGTTTTACTGATCTATCGTAAAATCATTGGTTTAGCTTTATACTCAGCTAAAATTGAGCTATTATCAGACAATCATAATCGGTATCCATGGCTTGCAAAGTATACAGAGATTCTCTACTCAGAATATCTGTAACCACATTTGCTCTTTCCGAGTGATATTCAATTACCAAATCATAATCTTTCAACATTTCAAACCATATACGCTATCTCATATTCAAATCTTTTCGCAACATCAGATACTTCAAACTTTTATAATTGGTGAATATATGACATTTTTCACCAAACAAGTAATGTTGTCAGATTTCAATACAAAAACAATAGCTAGCAATTCTAGGTTATATATCGAGTAATTCTTTCCATGTGGTTTTTAACTGTCTGAAAGTACAGGCTATTACCTTCCCTTACTACATCAAAACAAAATCTAATCCCATTCAATAATACATCTATGTAATAACAAACTCCTTACTCGATTCAAGCTAAACCAAAATTAATACTTCGGTCAACAAAGCTTCTAACTAGTCAGACTTTACTGATATTTATTGGTCTTCAAATATTACCTTTTTTCTGTAATAACTGGGTCATCAATGTAGCTATTTCAATTATTAACACTGAAGCTTTGAGTTTTTTTTCCAAATTCACAACCATCAAATAGATTTTAAACCATTGTGCAATAATATGACTCACTTTTTAGCTGTATAGATAAAGCAACACTTTAGCATCAATAGTGCACCTCAATTTAAAAGAGGGAAAATCGAAAGTGGCCCCAATAATAACCAATGTAGTAACACAGTTTCTATGATCTGTGATCTCTATCACCATACCTCATGATCGAGTTAATATTTATAACGGTGATAAATGAAATTACCTTTGATCAAACAATATCTTTCACAAGTAACTCATGTTTACATGATCAAGAGATTGATAATATCTCAGAGAAAATTCAGAAGAGTAATATCACGCATACTTAGTAGAAACAACTGTGGTAAAGACAATATAACTTGCATATTCGCAATTCAGGGCTTCAACCAGTAAAAGTAGAAAATGATATCATATGAACCTTATCATCAAATCTTATATCAATCATGATAAATTAGAAAACCCAAGAAAAATAGAGCAATATCGCTCATGAATCAACCAGACTTTTAGTAATTCCATCTATTATAATTAGCCAGCCTTTCAATACAATAAATATTGCATTTGAACATGCACAATTTCATATGCCTCTGAGAATAACAGAACTTATAGAGTACCTAGAAGATATTGCTGTAATATCCCTGATTATAACAGCTGCATTCAATTATCTGTGCACTTTCATCACTATTCCACTGACTAATAAAGTCATCAATAATCTTACATTATTCAATTAACTGAAAGAGTCAATTCGGAAAAATTTTCAGCTAATCTGTTCTATAAATATCATATCTGGATAAGTCATTTACTCATTAATAACTTCTTCCTTAACAATGACATCACATATTCAGAATAATCTTCAGAAAAATTTGATATCTCTTTTAATACCGTCTTTACTTGCTAACCCATTCTCATTTTGACTACATCATTAATCAATATAAATCTTGTGAATTTTCATCATATAAAACTATATTGGTAAGGGTGTAGAGATCGTAAGCCTCAAAATTTAACTTTCATAAATACACACATATCACTTAACATTTATCATTAACATGTCCATTATAAAACATTTACTTCATACCTTTATAAGTTCGCTTTTTTCATAAGCAACATTTTTACTCAGGTACATGTGTATCACTTTCAGCAGTATCAAAATTAGCTCAGTTGAAAAGTATCTCTGTCTATTTGCAAAATAATTTTCATCAGAGTCGAGAGATAACACACTAACAAAGGTTATATAATGACATGTATTTCTAGACTTCACATATGCTACATTCAGTCCAAGAACCTACTAAACCGTAGCTCTGATACCACTAAATGTAACACCCCTAACCCATATCCGTCAACGGAATAGAGTTTCGGAGCATTACTGAAACTTTCAGAACATTTTCAGATAGTTCCCATAAAATTTCTATTCATTAACAGAGATTATTCATATTGTCCTTGAAATGACCCTCAAGGCCCAAAACGAGCATTAGAATCTGCAAACAGAAAAATATATAGGATTTTTCCTATGTCATTTACCACCTTTTTACTTAAAATTGTTGTTAAAACTAAGTAATTGTATAATAAATTAATGAAATATTTAAAAATATGAAATTAGGACATAGAAATTATTAAAATGTGATTTTATGCTTTATTATATAGTTTTCATGCAATAAATGGCTTATTTTATATTAATTTGAATATATTATATTTTTTAGGACATAAAGTGGGCCATGCATGATTAAATTAAATAATAAAATTTAAAATTATATTTAATAATTCATTTTAAAATATTTCATTAATAATTTGGGTTTTAAATTAATTAATTAAATTGAATTGAACAAATTTAATTCTTTGGTCTTCTAACTTGTTAATTTATTCGGGCGTGTCCGATAGTTTCTTGGAATACAAAACTATCCAAATTGGGGACCAAGTCAACCCAAAATTTGGCTGCATATGGTTGTCCACAAACCAATTTTTGGTTTAATTGCACAAGGTCCTTGAAGAGTTGAAGAAATTAGAGATTTACCTGAAGATTTGCACTTAACCGAGTCTCAGTCCTGAGTTGTTGTGGCACTCAAATTGACCAAAAATCAAGCAAAAATCAGTTCAACTTCCTCAATTTATGGCTGGCCACCCATGGAAGATGCTTCAAAAAATGAAAACTCCTATTTTTAGCATTCTTCTTTTCTCCCCATGCCTATCATCATCTTTTCATAAAGATTTTAGCATTTGAGCCTCTTAAATAACCCTTGTTGGCCACCTTGGAGAGCCATCAGCAAAGGAGCGAAGTAAAGGAACGAAGGAGCCTCGTTTATCAGAGTTTTGGGTGATAGCCACTCTGAATTTGGTTTAATCTTTCTTTTCTTTAATTTAATTTAAAGATGTTTGCTATGTGTTCTTTGTTCTTTTTTACAACAATGTTAGCTTAATTTTATATAAGCTAGGATGATTGCTTTGATTAAATAATATTTATTAGATTCATGCTTATAATGTTTGTGCCTCAATCGGTCATGTTTTCAATTAAAATCAAGTTTGTATTTCATTCAAACATGATTGAAATGCACCAGAATTAGATGAGCGATCCTAACCAGACAACAGTTAATGGACGCATAATTGAAATGTGCATGCTCAATGTAGATCCTAGCCCGATTAAATTGCAGGTTGCATAACAACCCTAACCAGGCTCTGTTATCTGCATAGTTTTTAGATTTATGTTATTAAACTGTTTCAAACCTAACACGTCCCTGTTGCCTTGAACCCATTAGTAAATAAGGATCAGTAAAATGCATATTTACTAAGTAAAGGATTCCGAAAGGACCTAACGTGGTTTCCAAACTCATGAAAGATAGAGTTGCCATGAAATGTTTTTACGAATATTATTAAGCATGTTGATAATAAATTGAGTTTAATTAAAGTAATGGTCCTAGTTTATTTATGTTATAATTGTTACAAATTGTGTTTAATTTTGCTAAAATGTATTTCATTCATATAGTTTTCATACTTAGGTTAATTTGCATTAGGGATGATTGCATTTAGTCTAATATATTTCAATTATCACTTCTCAACTAAATTGTGTTATTTATTTACCAAATTGTTAATATTATTTTACAAATTAAGCGACTTAGAACAAATACAATCCCTCTGGAGACTATAAATCGA
The DNA here is from genome assembly GCF_025698485.1 of Gossypium arboreum. NCBI lineage: Eukaryota > Viridiplantae > Streptophyta > Magnoliopsida > Malvales > Malvaceae > Gossypium > Gossypium arboreum. The sequence continues at coordinate 49,892,297 of NC_069076.1, forward strand.
TACTTACTTATTACTTGATAATGACTGTGTACACTTGCAAAAACCCCAGCGTTACAGAATCGAGCTGGGACTTAATTGGGAACTCTAAGAATTTTTTGTGACATTTCAAAAATTGTCCAAGTTACAGGGCTCACACGCCTGTGTAGTTTAAGGGACATGCCCGTGTGACCCTGGGACATGCCCATGCTACAAGCCGTGTTCGACCCCGTGTAACTCTCTGACTTGTGCACACGACCATGCCACACGCCCATGTGCTAGGCCGTGTGGTTAATTAATTCATTTCAAAATTAGGTGCAAGTTTCACATGGCCAAGACATACATCAGTGTCCTAGGCCATGTAGCCCACACGGTTAAGACACACGCCCGTGTCTTTACCCGTGTGCTCAATTCTGAGCATTCTATTTCTCAAAATTAGGGAGTAGGGGACACACGGCCTAACTACACGCCCATGTATCCAGTCGTGTGTCACACACGATTTAGACACACGCCCGTTTGCCTGCACGTGTGGACAAAATAAAGTCATTCCTAGCTTCATTTCTCACTAAAAATCACACTCATAACCTACACTTGAATCACACATCCAAATACCAACCATTTCAAGCATTCAAATCAAGAAAATTCCATCATTCATCATGGCATATCATTTCATGAATACATGTCTATAATCTTACCCTAGTTAAGCCCTCAAGTAAAACATAACTTGGTCAACTACTTGACATATATGTAGCTACCATAGTTTGACATTACAAGTATATTAAAACAAACCAATACTAGCCATTCCAATGGTTAGATTACAACCATCATTTATATTTACATGCCATTACAACCATAATTGATTTACCATAGTGTGAGTGATCTCCGCCAAGCTTCCAATCCAACGAGCTTCTGATTTACTATAAAACAGGGAAATTAAACTAAGTAAGCATAAAATGCTTTGTAAGTTCGTATAACATGGTACTTAACTTACCATTTATTCTATTTTGAGGTAACTATGTAAGGCACATTCATTCAATTCGACCTCAAGCCCCATACATATCCTCATTGCCCTTATTAGTCATATATTCCATAATAACATCAGAAATATGTACGGGTTCAATAACAATTAAGTTCTCATCCACATATGCTTTCCACAACATGTATAATTCACATTACTATATCTCAAGTATATTTTCATATAACACATCTTGTGTTAAAATTATTTCATTCCAAAACTTTACACATTTTACTCGAAATAGCAATGTCACACAAGTAGTAGTACACTTAAAGTGTAAAAGTCTATAACCAAGGACGAACATATTCATCAAAAGAATACCATGAACAATTATCATCATCTCATGTTTTCATATGTTAATTGTCATGTAGCATCATTTTCATGGATTTCAGACAACTATGTGTAATAACTCATTTCTTATTCATGTCCTTTCATGTCAAGATTTTTACCCGTTGAATTTGTTTAGAACATCGATGTATACACATGTAGTACACCCAAGGTGTACAAATCGGAATCCGTTAACTCATGTTCAGTGATACCTATAAGGTACTATTTCATAGAATACACTCTTAAGCCACGTATATATACAACAGGATTACCAGTTCAGGCTAAATCATTTCTATGACATATGCTCTAAGGAGCTTGATATGGATTATCCATCCAGGCTAAACCCAATCCATAACATATGTTCGAGAGGACTTATATCAGGATTACCCATCCAGGCTAAATCTTTTTTGTTATGAGGTCAATAGGATTACTCATCTGAGCTAAATCCGTCAACAACAAATGCAGGACCTCATTCATTTTGGGAAATCACATATCCATCGAATTTTCCATTTACTCAAAGAGAATTTAGCATGTATCAAGCATTATCAAGAATGTGGTCAATCTCATTTATTTATGCATTTATTCAATTCAAATGTTCACATTCAACTCAAGCATAAAATTTACATTTTTATCATTTATCATTTGTCGGGCATTATAATTGATCGGGCATTTCATTTATCGGCCTTTAACGAGTATGTGATCATTTCACATATTTATGGCATTTATACAATTTACAAACACAACATTTAATTCAAGCATAAAAATATATACACTTTAGTTACACGAACTTACCTCGACAATTGTTTGTATACATAAATCTACTAATCCGACATTTTCCTTTTTTCCTCGTTATAACTCTGAATTTGGTCCATCCGAATCTATACGAGTAAATTTAACGTCAATTTATCACATTTCACATTCATGTGGACTCAATTTAGATCTTAGGCAAAATTAGCATTTTTCCCCTAACTTTTCCATAAATTTCAATTTCGTCCTTAGGCTCGGAAAATAAAAGTTGTTCAATTTACTCCCTATTACAAGTCTAACCAAAATCACATTACAAATTTTACAGCACATGTATTCATAAAAATTCAGCATTTTTCTTCAATTTCACAACTTTACATTTTAGTCCCTGAATCATGTTTTCATCAAAAATCACTTTTTAAAATTTGTTTATCTATCAACAACCTTTCATTTTCAACCATAAATTTATATTTTCAGCATATGCATCCATGACTCATTTTTTATACTTTGATAACTTCTCAAATTAATCCCCTAAATAGATAGATTAGACTATTCCAGTTTCAAAAAAATAAAAATTACTAAAAATGGGCCAAGGAAACTTACCCAAATTGGCCATGAAAGTTTTTTCTCTCTCGTAGGGTTTCCATGTATTATTTTGGGGAAGAAGATGAGAAAATAAGATGATATCTCTTTTATCATCTTTTAATTAATTAAATATTTTCACTTTCCAATTTAGTCCTTACCCTTTTTCTAAATTTACATGGATGAGTCAGCAAAATATCTACATACTTTCTTTAATGGTCTAATTGTCATCTAAGGACCTCAATTTTTGAATTCCATAGCTATTTAATCCTTATATCTTCTACAATTCAACTTTCACATTTTATGCGGTTTAGTCCTTCTCGTAATTAAACACTTAATCGATAAAATTTTTGTATCAAAATGTTCACACGACATCTCTATCATAATACGGACCATATTATAAAATAAAAATAAAATTTATTTTTGGCTCGAATTTGTGGTCTCGAGACCACTGTTCTGATTTCACCGAAATTGGGCTATTACAACACCAGTAAAGGGTGTCTACAATCTTCCATCATGTTGGAGGTATCACAATTCCAAGGGGTGGATATCATGATACCCTTGCCTTCGGTGCTGTTTTCACTCATTTTTTACCTCCAACACGTCCCTACATCTCTCAATCACACGTTAGGCCTCCCAATGGCACTGTTGGCCAAATTGGGTTACAATATGGGAAAAAATGAGACATTTTCACTTATTAACTTAAAATAAAAAAATAATAAAAAAATGATGCAAAAGACGCTATTTTTCTCGAGAATAAGATCCTTAAGTATGTCAGGAAAGCCTAATTTGCCTCATCAATTTGTGGTAGATCACAAATGTTAGCTTGTTGATTGTCTAAGTTCAAACTGATGATAAGTGGCACTGTAAGAATGTTTACATTGCGGGAAAGATAACTTATTTCAATAGATAATCTAAACTAGTTTTTAATCTTGTAAAAGAATCAAAATTAGTATTTGATTCAAATACTCAGAAGGATTATTATGTCGTCTACAATTCCAATTAGGGAGATGGCTAGCTTGGCTATCAGAGCAGTTGACTCTATGGGTAGAGACGTAAATGTACTCATTGGAAGGATGATAAATTGGATTAGACCCAAGTTGAATTAATTTTTAATCCATTTGTAAATTAATTCACTTGTGACGTTCATGTTGTGACTTGCCTAAGTCCTGAGTTAGACACTGACCATGCATATGCAACTCATGTGCTTTGATATAATAGGAAGTTTATGCTCTAAAGATGATCGAGCCCATAGTCGGTATGTTGGGTACATGACTTTTGTATGGCATGGCTTTACTAGCAACAGTAGAATTCTTAGCTCGATTAAAGAGTTTATGATATCCTCTTATTAGCATCGTGTGGATTGATAAATATGGAACGTGGCCACGGGTTGCTGGTTCTCGAACGAGCAATTTATCACAGTCATTTGTTGGCAATAATCATATTAATCATTAAGAAGACACAATGGTGACAATGAGATAAAATACGATTATATTGAGTGAACGGGTTTAACTTAAAGGAATCAATGATATCATATGATGGTAACACACACATGACAAGGTCATTGGACAAAGGAGTTGGATGAATTGCTTTCGTAAAGAGTATATAATAAAGAGTTTTCAATCATGGTACTTCTTGTGGACTGACTCCATGGTTAAGTAAATTGTGAATTATCGGAACAATACTTTTGGACATAATTACAATTACTTAAGCCTAATTGTGTGTGTTCAATTGGTCCCTCCGCTAGCTCAACAAAAGCTTGATTGGACTGTATTTGAATTAGAAAAAAATTCTACGACTTTGAAAATAATTTAGTTAAGCCAATTTATTCGATGTGGAATTAAATTAGGCATCGTGAGAATTGTTCAACTAGAGGATTTGATTATAGAATTTTCTTGAAAAATTAATTTAGAAAATCTCAGCGATTTTTGGGAAAATTAATTTTGATCGAGCAAGATTAAATTGAACAAATTAATTAAAATAAATGTGATATTTTTTTAAATCAATTTTCAAGTCAAACAATTAGCCCAATGGGTAATTGAACTTGAAAATTAGACCCGAGATAAAAAAAAATTGGACGCAAGAACCAAAAACTGAGATCGAAACTCAAAAAACTTATTGAACCGGGCCCTCTACATGAAACTGGGCTGATGGTCCAACCAATGGCTGGACTAGACTAGTCGGGGCATCACTGGTCCAGACCGAACCAGTAATAGTTGAATCGGACAGGCCCATTCGGGAAAAACGACGATGGTACCAAAAGAATCGCGTTGGCTGTGGCGCTATTGGTCGTGACGGCTGTAATAGTGGTGATTCAGTGACCAGCGAATGGTCAGCGGTGGTGGTTCTTCAATGGTGGAGCAATGGAAAAATTAGACTCCTAGTGGGACTCTACCAAGTAACTTGATTTCAAAATAACTTCTCTAAAGAAAATATTATTTTAATAAATTTAATATTTAATTTAATTTAATATTTATCTAGATAGTATTTTATTAATTTAATATTAATATGTGATATTAAATTTAATTTAATACTTATTTAGATAATGTTTTATTAATTTAATATTAATGTGATTAATTCTAATCATAGTTGAACTCTCTCTAAGCTCTCCCTATATAAAGAGAGCATGGATCATTATTCTCATTCATTTGAATTCAAGACAAGTTGTAGAAAAACATTTCTCGAAAGAAATTATTTCAAAAAATTTCTAGAGAAATTCTTGTTATTTACAACTTCACCTCAGAAGTTTATAAAAATTAAAAAATTGCTCAATTAGTAATTTTGTGAAAAAAATTCTGATTCGAAGCGAGCCCAGACTCAGCAGACATGACCTTAAGGATAGCATAGAAGAATACTCGGTCGAAGCGTTCATCTTAGACGAATCATAAAGTTGCAATATTGATTAAGTGTTTATTACTTTAGATAACACAACCAAGTTCTTGTTTTTAGAAACAAAAAATAAAAATACTGGTTTTCCCTTAAACCTGTTTTCACTATGTTTTTAGAACCCGATTTTCCAACAAAGAGAACACTAAGAAACAACATGACTTTGAGCACGAAACCACTGACATTTGCCTAGAAAAGGGTGTATTAGTCAATTAGACTAATGGGGAGCTGACTGCACGGTTGGAGAGTAATCATGCCATAATGAACGATTGTTTAGTGACTGCTAGTTTGAGGATTGTGTATGTATGGGATAAGCAAAGACTGGAAATCCTAGTGAGGGTGATGAATTGCATAAGGACAGCTATTTGTTGATGAGTTTTTCATGGATTTCATCAAAGGTGATGATTGTGTCACAACTATTGATTACATCAATAACATATTGGAAGGTGTCATCAATACTGTCCAAAACTTTCTCAATTAAGGCTTCATGATCAAGTGGTTTCCCAAGGGTGGTAAGTTCGTCTACTTTGGTCTTTATAGCTTGCATATAGTAGGTGACAGATTGTGATCCTTTGGATATGTTTTTTAAGTTGTCTTTGATTTGTTTGATATGCCCACGAGAAAGACGAGTATAAGTGTTGGCGAGGGCTTTCCAAGTGTCACGAGATGTTTTTGATTGAGTAATGTATGGCACAATGTTGGGTGAAATCGTGCCCACCAGTGCTCCAAACAAAACTTTGTCTTGTCTCAACCATGTCTAATATGTAGGATTGGGGGGAATTATATTGTTGATAATGATGGTGGCAAGAAGAGAGGGATGTGAACCTTCAATAAAGTTCTGCAAGTTACAACCTATGAGGATGGATTTGATCTAGGTTTTCCAATAGAGATAATTGGTGGAGGTAACTTTGGTGGAGTTGTGGATGGTGACCAAGGTTAGAGGACTACTCGTGAGTGTTTGGGAGGATAGCCTACGTATTTCTAGTTGTCATTAGATGAGAGTTGATCAGATATTCAAGAATAAGTAGTTAAGATAAGCAAAAAAAATTTAATTAAATAGGCAAGTGCAAGGAAAAAAAACCTAAGCTCTTATGATAAAAGTTCACTGGTACCATAAAGAGGAAAGGTAAGGAAGAGGAGAATATTTTCTGTGAATCTTTTTCCTTACCATTTTGTATTGATGGCCATGGTTTTTATATACAAAGTATATCCTAAAGAATCTACTCTGTTACATCAAATATAACTTAGACTGATTCAAAACAAAACACCTACTAGAATCTAATAACAACAAAATAAAATAGCATAAAAATAGAGCACGGGTTATGTAATTTGGCATGTATTCTTATCAGCTTTGCCATTGTCAAGGGAAATATCTAGCTTTAGAGGAATCCTTTCCAACTCAGGAAAATCAATATCTCAAGCTTTTGGAGAGAATTATAAAGCATTACTCTATTTGTACTACAAATGTTCTTCAATTCTGGTAGATGTCATAATCCTTATGCCTTTAATTTCTTCTTTTTCTTTTGGTTCCATTATTTCCTCCATTTGATCACAACCCAAAATAATGGCTCATTCCAAGTTGATGATATGTTGCAGCAGTAGTAGCAGCTTAATTGAGAACATCTTTATTTTGAGACATTTAACTAAGAAAAGTACTTTGACAGAGGAAAAGGCAAGAAGGAATGGTTCTAGATGCGTAAATAGGACAACCAGATTTTTCAAATGCTGAAGGATTAGAGACTCGAAGCTTTTAAGTTGTGGACACCAAGAGAAAATAAACAAACTCTGGCCTTTCACATTCCTCAATTTTGCAATTTTTTCAAAAGGGTTGCCTCCTACAGTCCAGAAATTTCATTGAAAACTCTCAAGTCATTTAAACCATTTATAGTTCTTTACCCCATAAACCCAATGTATACATTGGTTTCACCAAAACACTTACTAAAGTACTCCACAAATTTAAAGTAAAAAATTTAAAATTTTAAACCTTAGATCTCACTTTTTTGGCTATGAATCGAACCACGATTTCAATTGAGTCTTCCTCTCTTCCTTAGCCTTCTATTTACTATACCAATTCTTTAAACAACATCACAAGCTCCAAAAACTCAAACAATTTGACAAATTGGCTCATATTTGCGATGAAGAAGCTTTTGGAGGAATAAAGGTCGAATCTAAGTTTAGGGAAAAGAGAAGAATCTATCTATGTCATTTTTGGGTTGGGGTGTTGTAACAACCCATTTTTCAATGAAATTAGAACAGTGGTTTCAGGACCACAAATCCGATCCGAAAATAAAATTCATTTTTATTTTATTACATGGTCTGTAATATGTTAGAAATGTCATGTGAAAATTCTAATAAGAAAACTTTATTGATTATGTGCTTAATTACGAGAAGGACTAAATCGCATAAAATGCAAAAGTTGAATTCTAGTAGCTACAAGGATTAAATAGCTATGAAATTCAAAACTAGAGGTCCTTATGTGGTAATTAGACCATTAAATAAAAGTATGTAGATATTTTGGTGACTCATCCATGGAAATTTAGAAAAAGGACAATGACTAAATTGGAAATTGAAATAATTTAATTAATTAAAAGATGAAAAAGAAATATCATCTTATTTTCTCATCTTCTTCTCCAAAAATACATGGAAACCCTAGGAGAGAGAGAAGAAACTTTCATGGTTTAATTGGGTAAGTTTCTTTATCCCGTTTTTAGTAATTTTGATATTTTTGAAACTGGGATAGCTTAATCTATCTATTTGAGGGATCAATTTGAAGAGTTATCAAAGTATGGAAATTAGGTCATGGATGTATATGCTAAAAATTAGAATTTTATGGTAGAAAATGAAAGGTTGTTGATAGATAAATAACTTTTACAATGTGATTTTTTAAGGAAACATGATTTAGGGACTAAAATGTAAAGTTGTGAAAATTGATGAAAAATTATGAAATTTATAGAAAATATATGCTGTAAATTTTATATTGAAATTTCAGTTAGGCTTGGAATAGGGAGTAAATTGCATACATTTCATTTTCTAAGCCTAGGGACAAAATTGGAATTTATGGAAAAGTTAAGGGCAAAATGGTAATTTTGCCTAAGACATAAATTGAGTCCAAATGAATATGAAATGTGTGAAATTGATGATTAAAGTTATTTATATAGATCCGAATAACACAAATTCGGGGTTAGATCGAGGAAAACGAAAGGTTTCGGATTAGTAGATTATTTACGTGAACAAGTGTCAAGGTAAGTTCATGTAAAGCATGTAAATATGTTAAATTGTGTGTTGTGTTTGTATGGAATTTGACTTATATTGATGTGAATTGTTTGACTTCTATGATGAGGAATTGAATACATGTTTAAAATAGTGAAAAGGGGATTAAGCTCCGTTTGAATATATTGAATTCCTATAAATATATGTGCTTTCCCGAAATGAATGAGATCCTGCATTTGTTGCTGATGGGATTTAGCTCGGACGAGCAATCCTATTGATCTCATTATAGAAAGGATTTAGCCCGGACAGGTAATCCTGATATAATCCCTCTCGAGCATATGTTATAGGATTTAGCCTGGACTGGTAATCCTAATTGAGCCCTTCTGAGCATACATCACATAAAGGATTTAGCCTGAACCGGTAATCTTGTAATACGAAATGTGGCTCGAAAGTGTGTTCTTTGATTAAATGCCCTAAAGGGTACTCTTGAATAAGAATTGATGGGTTATTGAATTGTACACCTTGAGTGTACTACTTGAATATCCATCAAAATTTCAATGATTCAACGGACACAACTCTTGGCATAATAAGAGAATTATGGGATGAAATGAATAATGTCTTGAAGGGAAATTGTATGATGAGCTCATCTATGATTACTTGGTTTATATGAAAGTTTTGTGACTAACATGTTTGATTGACTGCATGTGTTTAGGCAATTTTGCCCAGTTGATGGAAAACATGACTTTGTATGCTTAGATTTAATAAATAGGATTGGTAAGTTTAGTTTCCGTTATACGAACTTACTAAGCATGTAATGCGTACTCTGTTTTATTTTTCTCTGTTTTATAGTACTTAGAAGCTCGCGAAGGTTGGAGATCATTGGAGCATCATCACACTATCCACTAGCTTATTTTGGGTATATATAGTAAAATCATTTTGGTATAATGGCATGTATAGGCTAACTTGGCCATAAATGGCTTAAATATATGGTTTGTAATCTAGCCATTGGAATGGCTAGTAATGGTTGTTTTTGATATACTTGTAATGTCATACTATGGTAGTTATATACATGTTAACTGGTTGTTCAAATTATGTCTATCATATGGAATATACCAAGGTAAGATTATAAACATGTATGTATGTAATGATATACCATGTTGAATGATAGAGTTTGCTTAATTTTAATGCTTGAAATGGTTGGTATTTGGATGTGAGTTTAAGTGCAGGTCATTGGTGTGATTTTAGGTGAGAAATAAAGCTAGAAATGGCTTTATTTTGTCTACACGGGCAGACACACTGGAGTGTGTCTAGATCGCGTGTGACACATGGCCTGGTACATGGGCGTGTGGTTAGGCCGTGTGTCCCCTGCACCTTAAATTTGAGAAAATAGAATGCTCAGAATTGAGTACACGGGCAGAGACATGGGCGTGTGTCTCAACCGTGTGTGCTACATAACCTAGAACACAGGCGTGTGTCTTGGCCGTGTGCAACCTGCACCTAAATTTGAAAAATAAATTAACCACACGGCCTAGTACACGGGCGTGTGGCATGGTCATGTGCACAAGTTAAAGAGTTAAACGGGGTCGAACACGGCCTGTAGCACGGGCGTGTCCCAAGGTCACAAGGGTGTGTCCCTTGGACCACACGGGCATGTGAGCCCTGTAACTTAGAAAATTTTTGAAATGTCGGGAAAAATTCTTAGAGTTTCCGGTTAAGTCTTGAGTTTATTCTAATGCTTATTTTGGGCCTCGAGGGTCCATTTAAAGGACGATATGAATAATCTCGATTAATGAGTAGTAATTTATGTGAATTATTTGAAAATATTCTGAAAGTTTCGGTAATGCTCTGTAACCCTGTTCCGGCGACGGATACAAGTTAAGGGTGTTACAGGTGTCGTGTTAAACAATAATGGCAAGGAAGGGTGGCGACTAAGAACAGAGAAAAAGAAACAAACATTTTAGGGTTTCTAATAAGAAAAAGACCATAAACAGTGCAGTTATAAGTTTTAGCTTTAATTTTTTTATATTAATTATAAAATGACATGGAGATTATGTGGAAAAATTAATGTTTAAAACAATACGTGTCATTAAGTTAACTGATGAGTTAGCAAATTGTCAGCATTTTATCGATTTTGGACTAAAAATAAATAAATTGATAAGTCTAATAATCATTTGTAACTTTTTAAAGTCAAGTGACCTAACAAGAAATTTTTTAATAGCTAAGTGATTATTTATGTAGTTTACCCTAATTTTTATATTTAAAAGAAGGCTAAATTAGACCCCATATTTTTTTTATTTGAGCTTTAGACCTCATATATTAAATAAAAAAATTGACCCTCAATCTTTTAATTACTGATGTGACACTATTTTCAAACACTAAGAATCAAAGAAAAGTAAGATAAAAGTGTTCTAAACTATTGTAAATTAATATTATTCTAATTGTTGAATATAATTAGAATATATTAACTATTTTGATAATTAAAGTACAATCAAAATTTTATCTATAACAACTCCATTTTTCTACCAAAATTTTGAATGACATAAACAGTGGTTGTTATATACCCATAACATTACTCGAGACACTTATAACAATATTTTAGATTTAAATCATTTTTGATTTCTTTAATTTTCAAATTAGAAAAACTATAATTTATCAATAATACTATTAATTAGTGAGATTTAAAGTGTATCTTTAATAAAATTTATAAATGCAATTCTATTTATTAAATATTATTTTATTTAATAAAATATTGTTAACATATTTTTCTTAAACATTTTATTGAAACAATATCTTAACAGAAAATTATTATTTTATTTCACTTAAGAATAAAATTAATTTACTAAAATTTAAGAAAAAAGTTGTTGTAGATAACTAATGTAACAATATACTTCATACTTTATAATTCTTGTTATAGGTTAAAAAAATTATTATAAAGGGTAAAAATCAAACATGAAAAATTGGTTCTAAAACTTAACTTTTATAGTAAAATCAATTCTTAGAGTTGATTGTTAACGCACTTGTTTTATAATGGTAAATCTTAATATCATATTATTGAAAAAGTAAGAGTGTAGCTCAAAATTGAATAATTAAAATTATAGTAAAAGTGTAATTTAACATATATGCAGTGTAATTTCAACTCAGAAAATATTTTTATTATTCAGATTTTAATAATAAAATAAAATATTGTTATAATATTAATTTAGTAATATGAATAATAAACAGTATTTTGGTAGGCTCACTTCTTATATGTATATTGCATAAATTTGTAAATTAAGTCAGTTGGGTCAATTTGATCTTTGCAATTTTTAACATCATTTTAATTTGAATTATTTCATGTTTAGACATTTTGAATTTAAGTAATTCGGATTGAAGCTTAGATTTTTCTGGTCAAGCTAATTTAGGTTGGGTCAATTTAGGTTAAGGTTGTTGGTTTTTTATGATTAAATCGTGTTGAGTTGAATCTAGAATCAGATTGATCACTGATTCAATCAGAATTGATAGGTATATATATATAAATATTTTGTTTCGTGTATTGTTGTTTCATTTAAAATCATCATATTAAATTAGAGGTATTCGTAGATCAAGTTTAAGCCTTGCCCATTTACGATACCAAACTATCAAATATTATACACAGTTACCAAGCTCGACCTGATTTGAAATATGGGTCTCTAATTTTATTCAATTTCATCTATATTTATAAATGACTAAACATGAGTCCGTTTAAATCCCTCATTTTATTTTTTTAAAATATATTATATTTTATTAAATTTTTAATTATATATAACTTAACATATGTTTTTAATATTTACATTCGGTAAAATATATTTAATTTTCATATAATATAAATTACATAATACATAAAATAAAATAAAATAATATAAACTCGAATACCAACCGACTCAGCTTAAATTTGACACATACTTTACCCAACTCAATTTTGAAACATAAAACATTAGAATTTGGACGTTAAGTCAACCCTTACACTAATATATATTAAGCGTGCACATACTTATCTATGCATGTGTAGCTTGAAATGTGGAACATGTCAACAAGAATCTATTTCCAAATTTCAAAATATTTTTATCGTATTCACTTTACATACTTATATCATATTTAAAATTATAAAATTTAATAAATGAACGCTTTTATCAAAATGTAACTTAAAATGTAAAACATGTGAACAAGAATCTATCATCGAATTTTGAAAGATTTAAATTTAATGGTCAGCAAATTTCCCATTTGCCAAACAAGTTCAAATTTTATTGTAACATCCTCATTCGATATACGAGCCGTGGTCCAAACCATGTCCTTTCTATAAAACTAACCGGCGACAACAGATATAGAGAAAGCCACCCAAAAAGGATTTGTGCCCACAGGGGGGTCCATGTGAAATGTTCACGGACGGATTGCATAATAAGATTTTGTATAGTGGACGTAAAAAGTCCCGGTTCACGTCCAATGTTCAATACTTAATGGGGAAAAATATCTTTGTAGAAGCAGTGGGTTAATTTATCAACTAGGAAGTTCTCGTTTAATTCTTTACTCACGTTTTCTCTTGAAAACATTAATTTAACTATCGGAACGTAAGCCTCAAGATTGTTCATTAAGCATCAGAATGTCAATTGAATCATCACGTTTCGATAAAGCTAATTTATAAATTGTGTGTTGAAGGCAAGGCCACTCAGATATCCGAATTAAAGTTATTGGTTAAAAACTAAATGAACGGACATCAATATTTGCCTTATAATTTATGTGAGATAAAATATAATAAAATATTTTCTAATATTAAGTATAATGTTTTATTAGAAAATATATATTCTTTAATACCTTATTACCTTAAATCTTATTTAGTTTTTCTTGAATCATATTCTTTTCCATCCATAAACTTAACTAAACAATGGGATGAGATCATCGAAATCCTTAAATTTAAAAAATAATTAATATTTATATAATTAAAGTAAATAATATAATATAAATATATTTAGTGCATATTATATTACAAAAAAGGTATACGTACACGCTTAACTACATATAATATATCAATTGTTTTAAATAAGTATTACGAATGTATAATAATTATACAATTATGATATTATAATATGCATTCTTTTATTAGTGATGTGCAACCTATACCTTAAATATGTAACTTATTTTATGGTAGATTGTAAAACATAAAATTGACATTATACAATTAAGGTATAATATTAATGATATGTATCTCAATATATAACTATGTTATTATTGTTGGAAAAAATCGGTTTGAAAACGGTTTCACGTCACAAATGAAAAAATAAAAATTTAAAAAATGAGTTGATTTGTTACATTTATAGCAATAATTTTTTTCCAAAAAATACTTGTGTTTTATGCGAGACGGATCCTTGTTATTACCGACTTTCAACTGAATAGTCTTCTCTGCTATTCTCATACCACGAATCGCTTCAAGTGTGGGCTCGAACAATCACGTACCAAACACAGAACTAGAAATAATTTTCTTACTTTCAATAAGAAAGCAAATCTCTATCTCTCTAGAAAATAGTAAAATTGTTATTCCCAAAAAATAGAATTTATACTTAAAAATTAATTATGACTATTTTGGGGCAGAATAACAATATTGAAAACTTATGTGTAAATAGCTCTAACAGTGTCATCTATTTATAATGAGAGATAAAATAATCCTGATTGAATTGGTAGAATACAAATAATACTTATCTGATAGAAAAATATGTCTCCTAGTTCTACTAGGAGAAATGGGCGGCTAACCCTAGTTAATTATATTAGGTTTCGGCCCTCATACTTATTATGAGAGGTTTTGGGTCTCTCCTATATTGGGTCCAATTTCATGTGCCTAGACTTTTAACCCAACACTTTATAATTTAATCCAACCCAATACAATTTTTTTTCTATTTCCCAAAATAAATAGCATTTATTAAATTAATTTAAATAATTTATTTTTTCAATTAAACAATTTTCTCAACCCAATTCTAATTTTGTTAAAGTCATGGAAACTTTACCGTAAAAGAATCTTTGAGAAATATATTTAATTTTCATATTCAACATATTCACAATGACCTATTAATTTAATTCCATTTCCAAACTTCAATTATTTAATTAAATAATAATTCAAAAGCTTAAATTAATTCTCGATCATTTCTATACTTAGTGAAGATTTGCTGAGCAGAATTTCTAAACAAGACTATTACGAAAATTATGAGTTTCGGGCTTTTTATTCAAGTTTAAAGCATATTGGGTTCAATTTTAGGCTTAATTTTTATTATATTTGAGTCCAATATTGTATTTATTAATTTTATTATTTTATTATTTATTTATTTCAAATTTTGGATAATTTTAAGTATTTTAAGTTATTTAGAGATTTATGCCACCAAGAAAGTTTAGTTTAAAACTACTTCTTATTTAAGTTAATTAGAGTTTCAGTATACTTAAAAGTTTTATTTGAATTTACATAGCTAGCCTCTATAAAGGCCTCTTCATTGTACACAATCAATTCATTCATTATCACTTTGAGTTAATAAAATTCTCTTTGAGTTTTCTTTTTAATAATTTCTCTTGAGTTTTCTTTTAGAAGAGTTTTAACAATATTTTCAAACTGTGGGGATCATCTTCAAGCTTTTTCTTACAAAATTTTCTTTCTTGGAGAGGGAATTAGAGTCGTTTAAAGAGGGTTGCCGATTTATCAGATTTCCAAGACTCCTTAGGACTTCTACACGCCATTTTTACCTTCTTCCAGGTATCTTCTTTATTTTATTCTTTAATCTATTTTTTTTTCTTGTTTAATTATCCAAATCTTTCATTTATTTAATTATTTTTACTATCTTAATTATTTATCTTAATTGTTTCCTTTTAATTTTTTTAATTTGACTTGGACTTGTTTGCGTTTCAGGTTGTGTCAAAATCCAAGTTTCTTTCCAATCATCCAGAGCCCTAAGTCAAATCCATTGTAACACCCCAAACCCGGCCCAGACGTTACGGCTGAATCCAGTGTGTCACATTGAAGCGTTACTGTATAGGTCATGTTTTATCTAAAATCTTTCTTAGTGATTTAAAGAGTATTTTCGTTATAGATTAAAGTGAATGGCAGCTGTGCACTAGGTAGGATGCCGAAAAAGAGGAGGTGAGTCTATTAAACTGCTTAAGTACCAAGCTCTCCACGGATCCACTCCTAGACATGCACACAACCATTGCCACACTTTAACTGAATGATTGTTCAGGAAAAACCATTTTGTTTTAAGCCTCTGAAAGCACTTATTAATTTTTGAAAACGTTTTCGTTGCAGAAGCTTTGCTTTGTTATCGCGATATTTTGAAATCAAGTAACCTTTTTAAAATGCGCCCTAGAGCTATTCAATTTCAAACAGTTAAAACAATATCATATCTAAGCTAACAAAACATACTAAAAACAATTAAAAATAATTAAAGCGGTCTTATTACAAATTAAAACCCGAAAACATAAAGGAAATAATCTAGAATAAAAGTGAAGGCATAAACACTTATTTTAAACAGTCCACATGGCCACTCTGAATCCTACCAGCCCCGAGTCCCCAGTTTAAGGCTCACCTGCAAAGATGGGAAAAAAGGTGGTGAGTTTGGAAAACTCAGTGTGTAAAGTTTCCTAACCAGAGCCCAAATCAGTTCAAGCTTTACTGGGCCTAAGCCCTATTCAGAAATTAGAGTTAACTGGGCCTTAGCCCATATCCATATTAATCTGGGCCATTGCCGTTTACAATATCAGAGTATACTAGGCCTAGCCCATATCAATATCAATCTGGGTCGTAGCCCTATTACAAGTTGAGATATATTAGGCCTTGCCCATATTAACACAGTTGGGCCCATAACAAAACAATCTCATATGATTAATGCATGATACCCCCATCCAATCTGGGCCGTAGCCCTATTACAAGTCGAGATATATTGGGCCTTGCCCATATTAACACAGTTGGGCCCATAACAAAACAATCTCATATGATTAATGCACGATAACCCCATCCAACCCTGCACTTGCCTCCGTCCATCCCTACACTTCCTGTGGGGAATAAATCACCCATGTCATCCCTACACTTACAGTGTCAGCATCGGTTGCGGCACTAACTATAATCCGCAGCAAAGCTGCTTATATCAGAATATGTGGCATAGCCACCAGAACGGGTTATTCCTCCATAACAAAACCCAACCCCATGCAAATGTATGCAGAATATATATAATTAACAAGGCATGCTTCAGAAAGACAGTCAGATTATAGCGTAAGAACAGTTATTTACCCTCGAGGGGCATAATCGTAAACTTACCCCTTTAAGGGTATTACGGTAATTCTACCTTACAGAGGTATTTCAGTAATTTTATCAGTCTTTTTAGGGTTTCATGCTCATTACAGTTATCAACGTGTCTTCAGAATACTTACCGGACGTTTTTACCGAAATGAGCCCGTTAGCCCATTACCCAATTTCGGCCTATCGAAGCCCAAATTCATCGAGGTGTACGAAATTGCGCACTTTGAAATCTTACCATTGAAGTTACCAAAATTATCAACACAAACAATCCCACGAGCGTTCGCACGCTCGCAAGTTCTCGAAATGCCGGCTTTTCGACATTTCGGCTTTTCAACTTTTGCCGATCTAGTCTACTAGTGGGTGTCGTTTACACACCTGATTTGCGACAACTGCTATCGAAATATCCCACGATATCCTACAATCGTCACTAGACATATCAGATCCAAAGTATAATGGCAAACATCATAAACTTACTTACCATAATCGGCCATCAATACATATGGCCCTTGAGATCCTACCTTTGCCAAAACTAATGACTAGATCTCGATCTAGTCGTTCCACTTGTCCAAGCCTTCGATCAGCAGCCTCTAGATCACACTAACACTAAAACAAATCAATTGTTACAACCTTAGAGCCTTAAGCTCCATTCGACAGCCTCCCTATGCCTTTAGGGATTCCGGCTTTTCTAAAACCCGAAATAAAGAATAGATCTGAATACTTACCACAGGTTCTTTTAACCAAAACGATTCCACTTCAGTTTCTACTCAGATCTGATACAGATCCAGCCCTTAAACACTTGCAAAAATCAAATCTTAGAGATATAAAGATTTGGCTATATGCCCCTAAAAACTATGGTGTTTTCGACTTTTGGAACTGCGAAGAGGAAGATGATTTGGTATGGTGGTTTTTGCAGTGGTATTTTCGACAGGGTTTGAGGTTTAGAGGATATGAAAATTGACCAAAAGAAATGAAGAAAATAGAAGGATTTTGGCTAGAAGAAATCGGCATAAGAAACAACTTTTGGGATTTCGGCTTTTATGGCAATCGGCTATAGAGGTTTAGAAAAGAATGGGAATGAAAGAGGAGATGAGTAAAATGGTAGAAATGTTTCAGATAGAGAAGAAAAGAAGGAGAAAAAACAATAGAAGAAGAGAGGAGAAGAGAAGGAAGAATTCGGCACTCAGGAGATCTAACTTTGCATTTTTCAGCTTTTTGAGATACTGAGAAGAGAATAGAATGAAAGGGAAGGCTCTAGGTGGCTAACCCTAATTCGAAAAAACAAAAAGAAAATAAATCTTGCCCTGATGGCCATTCAGACCCATGGCCCAACCTTCCTAAAGCCCTGACCGAATTTCCTCTTAAGCTCTATCACATGCCCGGCACATGCACACAAAAAAAAAAAAAGTAACAATACGCTTACTTTGTGACTTGAACTCTGGCTCCCCCTAAACATCCACACGTCACTCCCCAAACACCTAGGTGGCGCCACATGCCACTTTACTATAGATCTTTTTGTGTCCTATTTTACCACCTCAATTTTAAAAGCCCATATTGCCAGAACCCTCTCTCTCCAAAATTAAAAATTCAGAAATTACCTCGAATTAAATTTACTCTTGGGGCTTTTAAAGGCCCACTAACATACTCAGACCCACACCAGATAGTCAAAACACAGTATTTCTAAAATTCATTGGAAATTACAGAAATCCAGAAAATTCTGAAAATTGGGGCGTTACATCCATGACTTGGACAAACTTACAATCTTGTTCTACACCTCATCTATATCATTTTCACCTATTAATTATAAACTCATTCAATCAGGAAGTAGTTCCTCATACCATTACAAAAGCTACTCGATCAGTACTCATCTAATGACCTTATTAGAAGTACATTGCCCCCATAGGATATTCTTAATCCCTTTAAGATAAATCTGTTCTCCCTATATGATTCTATTTTATCTCATGATAGCGATTACATTTCCTTCATGAAAACTCAATTACTATCAAATAGTAATTAAGTCATTCATCATAAAGACAAACGACTCGTGGCCACATTTACTTTTCATCTATCATGTAATGTCAATGAGAGGATATCATTTACTCATTCCTTGGGCTATGAATTCCACTATTGTGAATGATGCTACATACTACAGAAGTTATATACCCAATACACCAGCTTTCGATTCCTTATCTATTTAAATTGAGCCTTTTACTTAAATCAAAGTATACGAGTCATGCATACATAATCCATGATCTACTCAGGACTAAAGTATGCCATACTATGAACGTCACAAGTGAATAAATCGATAAATGGATTCAGGATTTATTCTACTTAGGTCTTGTCCGGTGTACTGTCAATCCAGTTAATCACATCTATCTCTTTATCTTCTAAGAGTCATTCACTTCAATGCTTGAGAGACAAAGAATCTCCCCAATTAGATTTTTTAGATAATATATTAGTCTTTCAATCGATTTGCTCATTTTCAATTAGACTAAGGACATGTTTAGATTCATTTACTAATACAACTTGTCTTCCCGTATTACAATTCGACCACTTAATACCACTTAGTTTAGTTAAACATTAGATATCCAGTTAGCTAATATTTGCTTCTACTTTTGCTTCATGCAAAAACCATTTAGGACAATATACAAAGAATATTAATGCAATTTATGGATATTTTTATTAAATCAATCTGTTCAAAAAAATATAAGTATACAAACAAATATACTACACTTAAAGCATCAGATCCAACAATTATTATTATGTATATTTTTATATTAATAATGTCACATCCCAAAATTTGGTCTAGAAGTTTCGAGGGTAATTTAGGAATTTTAGCTCAAAATGAGCTCAAAATTTTAGAAGTATGTTAACCTTAAAATATATTCAACTATGGCTTTTAGGAAATTAAATTAATTTTTGAAAATAATGTAGTAAACACCTTTAATTTAAAAAAGTGGACTATTTTGAAAATTAGGTCGAAGTTAGGAGTACCAAAAAGGTAAATATCCCAAAGTTTTAAAAATTGCCCTATTTTCCCCCACCTATTGTAAACTTATGAAAACTATTTCCCCCATCTCTTGTTGTCGCCCCTAGAATTTCCCAAACACCATTCATCCAATTTGATTTTCCAAACTTCAATGCTTTTTCTTTTCATCATCTTTCAAGCATTAAACCTCCCTAGTATTCCATAAAAAGCATCAAAGACACCATTGATTTTACTATTGTGCAACTTGTGGGTTTTCTTGAATTTGCACCAAACATTTGTTCTTTCCCAAACTAAGGTAATGTTTCATTTTCCTATTAGTTTTTAATCAAATGTAGTTATTTAAAATCGAGTTTTAAGTTATTAATCCAAAGATTTTGTGTAAATGTCGAAATTTGGGTCGTTAATGGTGAAATCCGGTATTTTGAATGAAATTGATGTTTCAATGTGTTTTTCAATTTGTTTTGATGTGATTAGAAGGTTTCAAAACTCATTAAAGTTTCGTTAAAAGTTTTTAAGGTTTTGTTAAGTTTTCATGAAAGATGGTCATTGTATGTCGAATTTTTAAAACCAAGTTTCTAATTAGTTTAGAGTGGTTTGAAGTCTGAAAATCATTCTTAGATAAGTAATTAGATTATTGGAATCGACTTTAAGTAAAAGGAACGAGTAGGAATTAGATTTTTGCATTTTGGCTAGATTAGTCGAAAATTTCAGTTCTAAGAGGAATTAGCTTAGGCCTACATTGTTGGTTGCTTTAGGTGAGTCTATGGTTTATAATATTTATTGTGTTTACTGTATTATTTATTAGAATCGGATCTGTTGGAACCTTCGACGAGCAAGGCAAAAGGAAAGTAAAAGCTAGTTTAGGCTTTCAGCGGTTAGGCAAAAGCACAAACGGCGAGTGTTTGGAATCGTTGCTAGTAGACACGATTTATAGTGTCAAATGGGAGCTTACGATTAGCCTAAACCCCTTTCCTAAGTTTCGAGTGTAAGTTTTCTTATTCCTTTCGTTACTTTTGTGTGATATGCGATTCTGTAATGTGGATTGTGTATTATGATTTGTTAATATGATATGAGATATATGCTTGAGCTGGCTATTGTGGAATATATTAATTGTGGGCATGTTAAACACACCGAATGGCAGTGATGATGTCATGTTAATTATGTAAATGTGCAGTGAAAGTGTGTAGAAAATGGTAAGAAAATGTGTGTTTTAATTGTGGATACTTTGGCCTTGTAACCTTTTGAGACTATTGGATATAGTTGGCATGCCATTTGATTATGTAAGCAATCACTCTTGTGTTCTGATTTGGGCCATTGAGGCCCGGGATAATTTCATAGAGATAAGGGAATGCGAGCTCAGCTCCATTCACCAGGATATGTTGGTGTGTTGGAGAGTGTTAACTAAATGCTATGCTTTTGGGATATGTTCGACTCATCGAGTCATTGGTGTGTTGGAGATCCGTGTATCCAATATGTGGTGGTAGAGCCCACTTTTATGTTTCATAGTGTTAAGTGTCAATTTATCATTGAATGTAATATTATGGAATGTGATATATGCCTATTCATTATGCAATTACAAAGTTAGAAGAGTTGGTAATTGATGCATGAATATTTTAATATGTTACTATAGTCAAACATGTATGCAATTTTGTTTTAGATGTTTTCATTTAACGCATGACATCACGTTTATTTGCTGTTCTTTCCAATCATTCACTGAGCTTGTTTAAGCCCACCCACTATTTCTAAACATTGCAAATAGTTAGTGTCCAATGTAGGCGGTTCGGAATTCCAAGGAAGTGATCCAAGTTAGGCATAGTGATTGAGTAGGTGATATTATTGCTATTATTTAGAACTGTGGAAATAAGGCAATGTGGTAGATTTGTTGGTTGATTATCATCATAATGTTTTAATGATTGTTTGATTTTAATACTCTTAGGATTTACAGACATTGTTACTAGTTTATTGGTTGCTTGGTCAAAATTATTGATGATGCTTTGAACTGCAATTATGGATATATTTTATGTAGAATACTGAGGTTATAGATGCATGTTGAAGTGGCATATGTTTGAATGTGTTAAATGCCTTGTTTTGCTGTAATTTTGCTGGCTTATACAGAGGTATCGATAATCGGGGCATATGTATCAATACCTCAATATTGAAACGAATGTGCAAAAAAACAATAGCTCATTTTGGTATCGATACTTGGTTAAAAATATAGATACTTTATGAATTGTATCGATAAATTATTGGGCTTTAAATTTTGTACAGAAACAAAATGCTAAAAAAGTATTGATTTCATAAACGGTATCGATACCCATTATAAGAAATATTAGTACCAACGAGTTTGTATCAATACCTACGTGACTTTTTAGAAAATTTTTGTTAAGCGGTCTTTAAGCATGTTCTTAACTTGATACAAGGTCGTTTAATGTATGTTTAGTAAATTTTAATGTTTCCTAGTGTATTTTAAACTTTAAACTCCTATGAATGATTAAATGTGATGATGTTTGTATGCAAATAAGACGTTGTGTAATGTGTGACATTGTGACGTGTAATATGGCATCCTATTACTCGGGCACGGCAATTGGGTCGGGTATAAGGTGTTACACATAATATGTAAGCTTAAACCTTAAACATATAACTTGTAACATCCTAAATTTAGCTCCATAAAATTTAGAAATATATCAAAAATAGGGAATTGACCCAATGGTTAGTCATTAAATGTGAAAGCTTGAAAGTTAATTGGAGGTCCCAAGTTCAAGTTTCAACTCTTATAAATAAATTAGTCTTTTGCAAATTCCCTCTTTTTTTTTATGTGTTGCCATCCAAGCCTAGTAAACCTAGGTATAAATACAATTTTTTATAAAAATAATCAGCCTTTTAATCACTTTTCTTCCACCTTAGTCATCCCTAACTCCCTCTCCCTCTCTTCATCTTTTTTTTTTCTTTTCCCTTTTTTCTTCTATTGTTGTCATTGCCTACACCTCTCCTTTTACCATCTTCTTCTTCTTCTTTTTGCATCAAAATTTTGCACCATCTCCTTTACTATATTGCTGAAATTTTTCCTCAATTAAATCATCCCAAAATCTGAAATTTTGAACTCCAAGATCGATCTCAAACATCGCCTAAAAAGTGTTATTGTCGTTTCTTTCGACTAGCTTGTATAAAGTCTCTTTTCTCTTCAATTTCTTAATTAATCTTGTACATTAAAAACCTAAATTTCTAGATATGGAATTTAGTAGATTTTAAATGTTTTTAAAGTTATTTTTTCATATTTTAATGAGGTCTCAAACCATTTTAAAATTCAGCCCCAATTTTGGCTACCATGGGTAGTGGTGCGTGCGCATATGTGTAAAATAGGGGGCTGTTTTGTTTCTTAAATCTTGCCCAATTAATTCCAGCCTTAATTCGAGTTTTTGAACCCTCCTAATTACCTATTTAACCCATGTCAATTAGGGAAAGAACGTTCTTGATCGTTTGGGCATTCAAAACTCACAAATTGGGAAGCGCAAGTGCAGTTAAGCGTAAAATTAATTGTTATTTCGACATAGCTGTATGGTAAATGTTATGGATTGATTAAATGAAGGAATTTAATAATAATTATTAGCTACTGATTTTCCAGTATCTTATGGAATTAGGTGCCAACCCAAACACCCCGAATCAACTGTAAAGCCGAAGAACGATCATACATACAGTTCACATCAATACAAGGAAGGAATCGAACTAGTTGAATTCGTAAAATAGTTATTAATTTTACAATTGGTTTGAACCCATAAGTGGGTAATTGGGAGTTGGTTAAGTGGTAAATTGATTGAATTTATACTAAAAATTTTGGTTTAAGATCGTATAAAGGTTTATTAAGCAAAATTGGAAGATTCACTAGGGTGCTGCGAGAAAGCGAAAAATAAGGTGTTGGTCCTAAAGTTGTAAAATTTGTTTGATAATGATAAATGTTATGTTATATTTTATAAATTAGTTTGCTAATTGGTTTGGCATAGTGGCCAAAATATTAGTTTTGCGAGTGATTGAACCGGATACATTTCGAGCCTTAAAAGATTGATACGTTGGCAAATTACTAGTTTGACTGTATGAATGTGTAATTGAGATTGTTATACATAGTTATATTATGTGATATGAGAACGTTTGATTGAATGGTGTGAAATGTTGAGATATTAGTTTTATGCATGATTTAAATGCATGAAATATTTACTATGGTATATATACCGGAGGTTGCTATTGGTGCACAATGAAATTTGTAAAGTATGTGAATTGAACGATATTGATAGATGCCATCTTAATGGTAATTTGAAAATTGGAACACTGTTTTCTTTTTCTTAAAATATATGATTATTGAGACATGTTGAACATGTCGAATAAATGTGAAAAGTATTGAAATATGATTATGTATGAATTTGTATGACACATTGCATGTGCATTGATGGGATTTTATGGTTAATGGAGGAGTTCCGTGGAGTACCGGTGGCATATTAAGCTGCATATATTTTTAGTCAGTGCATTACATTTGGAGTACCGTGGGGATTGGCGATTATATTGCATTATTTTTTTGGCAGTTTCATTGCATTATTGATTATAGATGGTTTTACCACATCGAGCATTGCTCACATACGTTGGAGTTTGTCAAATGGGTTTTGGGGAACTCGTGGTATGTAGCAGATGGTATGGATAGGATCTCACATTTACATTTTTCACGATCATGTGCATTTGAAAATTATTATTGTTAATGTTTGATTGTGCTATTGGTACCTCTATGAAATTGCCTGTATGAATGCTTAATACTCGTTTAGTCTCACACTGAGCTTGTTAAGCTCACCCCATTATCTCAACTTCTCAGGTAATGATCGAACTTAGGATCGGAATCGGCATGCAGACGTACGACTGACTTCAGACTTTACTTCATCATATTATTTTAATTTAATAATATTTTTTTGGTTATTTTATTATTATTTGGTTTTGGATTGTAAAGTTTCTTTAAACTATGGTTTGGGACTGTTTGAGATTTAGGAGTTTTTCATGCATGCATGACACGCATATTTTGTATAGATACACGATTTTTATAAATATGTTGAAAAGGACTATGCATGATATATGGCTAAATTAATAATTTGACTAGTAATGGTACATTTCCGCTGCTAAGAAGATAACAAAATGATTTTTCAAAGGCAACACCATTAGTAAGGTTTTACAAAAACTCACTTAATTTGCTAATTTGACCTAAGCATGGTTGGACTAAGTAAACGGACGTTTTCCAAAGCTAGCAATAGAAACCGCGATTTATAAAAAGGAGTACTTGAAGGTTTTTAACTATCGTTGGGTAGGTTCGACACTAAGGTGTCCAATGTGGTCTTCCTGATTTGACCATAATGTCTAAGCTGGGTTTGAGAGGTTACATAACTAACTTTTTGGTAGTTTATATTATATACAATTAACATTATATTATTAAGATAAATTATTAATAATATGGAACTCTATATACAATTACGACATTATAATGTACATTTTATATTAATGGTACTTAATATTAAACCCTAAACAACCCTAAACATGTAACTAACTTTATTGTAGATTATAATATATACAAATAGCATAGGTTAAGTAATTAAGTTATTTTGGATTGCTATGGAACTTTTAATTTGTTTGGAATTCTTATCTTTAAGTTGGTAGGTTTTTTATAATAATGTTGTTAGGTACTATTTAAATTGTTGTGAAATTGTTATGTTTAATTTGTTTGGATTGTTATTTAACTAATGTTATTAATTTGAATTTATTTATTTTAAATTAATATTTCTTTGATTTTATATTATTCTTGTGGATTCAGATTTTTTGAATTTAGACATTTGTCATATGATTGAAACTGTTAAATTTAGATTACTTGTACATTTAATTTTTGTGAAATTATTATGTTTAATTTATTTTATTAAATAAATTTTTAATTTGTATTTATTTATTATCAATTATAAACAAATTTTATTTAAAAGTAATTTTTTGTTTGATTTTATTGAATTTCGCAGATCTGGATATCCAAAATATGATTGAAAATGTTAAATTCAAAAAAAAAAATTGCGTATTTGGATAACCGACGAATAATGGTATTTAATTCAGATTCGAATTTAGATAGTAATACTTGGATAATTTGCAGGTTTAAATTTTTAGGCAGATTTACTGATTTAGATAATCCAAAAGTTGCAGATATCCAACCTACTGTCATTCTTAGATGAAGGGCTGGGATAAAATTTCAAACATTTGAAAGTTAAAAATTGTATTAAAATAAGTTAAATCAATTTTTTAATGTTTGTGAGGGTGATAATATAGTGAGAATTCTTAAAATATGAACTATTAGAACTAAAATGTTTTTAACCATTGGATCAAAATAAATAAATCTAAGCCTTAGATTTAAGATTTAATTTACCTTGAAAAAGCCTCAGTTTGCCGCAGTTTAAAATAGTTTGGTTCTAACTTCTTTCTCTCCCAAATATCTTACTTTACATTTAATGAAATTTTCCAAACATTACATAAAATAGTGTTGAAAAAAAAAATACTTCAACAATGTGCAGCAACCAAGCCTATTTATATGTTGATACAAACAACTCCTTCGACATATTTTAATAAACTCTAAACTCTTATTTAAAAGTTTAAATTATTATATAAAATATTTAAAGTAATTATCTCAAAAAAAATCTTTTATAATTAATTCTCTCAACAACTACAAATACTTTGGAAGATAAGGATAATAGTAAAGGTGAGTATTAACAAAAGTTTCAAACTCCTCCTCCTCTATTGTTGTCGATTGGAAGATAATGATCATATGTTATAGCATGAAATTACATTCTCACTTGTTGCTCAACAAGATTAAATAATAAGTCATGTGATTAAAAAGCTAAACATGCTAGAACAAAATCTTTTACTACACCAAAATTGTTTTTCTATATATTGTTTGAACATGAAATGCAACAACAAAAGTAGTCAAAGTTCCATCATGCCTCACTAACATTAAGAGCACAACACTCTTTCTTTTTTCTTTTTCTTATTTTTCATCGAGCAATACAAGTTTTTTGGTGAATTGTTTTTTTTTTTTAGATAATCTCTTACTTTTAGATTTTTTTTTTTAAGAAAATGGAAGCAAATTTATAACATGATAGAAAGAAAGAGACTAATGTTATAAAGACTAAGCAATTTGGATATTTGATACTTACTTTTTTCCTAAAAAAAAATTAAAGAGAATTTCACTAAAAAATAATTAGGTATTTAGTGCTTGGTTGTATTGTTTTAATTCTGTGAGTTATTTTCATCAACCAAGAAAAAAATCTCTTTTTTTTTTTTTTGATGAAAAGGAAATGAACAAGATCAATTATATAAACCAACCGTTTTCTTTATATTCCTGTAGAAAGTTAGTAACTTCCTTAGAAACCTCATTAAAAATCTCAAATTTTTTAAAGTGAAATGCTCTACAATTTTTTTTAGGAAAGAAAGACAAATAGCAAATACTCAAATTGTTTAATTATGTTGTAAATCTGTTTCCAATTTTTTGGCTTAAAAAATTTATCCAATTTTTTTCAGCCTAAAACTTGTATTCCACGGTGAAATGAAAAAAGAAATGAGAAACATTTAGATTAGGTGTTGTGCCATTTATTTTAGTGAAATGGATTAAATCTTAAATTTAAGATTTAGGTTTATTTATTTTGATCTAGTGTTAGAAATAATTTGATTATCATGATTCTCATTTTAAGAGTTTTCACTATAATTGCCATTAAGAGGAACCAAAAATGTAATTTTATTTAATAAAGAAATTTAAATTTTAAACTGAATTATCAAGACTAGAAATTCTATCACATGCATATGCGTCTGGAAATAATAAATTTAGAACATAAATGTGTATTTAAAAATAATATAAAATAAATAATGAAACGATAGTTTGAAACTAATTAATAATAATACTCAAAATATATACGATATTAAAACAAAAGATTAGACTAAATTGTTTATCATGGTGTTGTCGTAATCTTGAGTTGGTGCTGAATTAACTTATGATATCAACTCAATCAAGTACAATATTATTAATATAATATATAAAATTAATGGAGGTAATAAAATATGTATAATAAAATTAAAATGTACAAAAGTATTAAAATAAAATTTTAATTCAGTGGTAAGTTAAAATTTTTATTAATGCAATTGGTGTGGGTTCAAATCCAACCAATAATAATTTTTTATTGATTTTTTAAAAGAAAAGTGATTAGAATACCTGTCGAATATTGTAACTTATTTTAATTACAGAATGACGTTTCTCTAAGTCTTCTAACCGAGTTGGTGTTTGATTGACTCGTGACACTAACTCAGTCAGAAACTTAAATAATAGTATAGATGTACAATTGATAGAGGTAAGAAAATGTGTATAATAAAAACTAAAATCTATAAAAATATTAAAATAAAACTTTAGTTGAGTTGTAAATTAATAATTTTACTAACGCAATTTGTTCCGATTCAAATATTATTATATGCATATATTTTTATTCTTTTTAAATAAAAAATATCTTCAAATAATATAATTTATTTTAATTATAAAATGGTATTTTCATAAATTTTTGACCGTGTTGATACCTCGATTGAAAATGATATAAATTTAATAAAATATTTAATAAGTAGTATAGATTTGATTTGAGAAAGACGTGGTTATCTCATTTAAATAAAACTTTGGCAAAGCCATATTTCATCCATAACTCATTTGAAGAGGAATTGAGATGAATTAATGCTTGCTTTTACAGTTTCCAGGGATGAATTTCATAGCTCTAATTGGTGGGGTTATTTTGGAGCTATACAAACTAGAGGGGGCAAGTGGCAACACCTTTGTCGTGGATCGGTGGGTTACACTTACAACACATGGGCCGAGCCCTACCTCGGCATGCCATATCCTTGTTCGGTTCCGTATTAAAGTTGGTTGGTTCCTACGTCAAAACAAACACTCGCTTTCCCTTCTGACAGATACGTCGATGAAATCATATCCTCAGATTTCGCCTTTTCTTTCAAAATTTTAGCCCCTATTTGTGTTCAGAAATTGAATCCTTGATTTACAAATTTATGACCAAATTCTAATTGCGGAGGTTTTTGATCGCTTGACAAATTTTAATATATATTTTTATTTAGTTAAGATGTGTTTGGTCACTTACAAAAGTTTTTATTTTAATAAAATTTTAATATCAATTAAAAATATTAAGACTACAATTTATGGTATCAAATAATCTTGAGTTATCCAGAAGTTCAATTAAAATGAGTTTACTTTTAATATATGAAAACAATTCCCAACAAAAGAAATATTTTTTAATTGGTATTGTTGATAGAATAGAAGATTGCATTTTGAAAATTTTTATTTCATTCCAAGAAGGGTATTCTTTTGCTATAAGTATTAAAGATCCTCTCTGTACTTAAATAGAGTCTCGATAATATATTATCGTTTAAGAATTTTTTTTTTATGCATTTGAAGATAATATAGTACTTTAAAATGTGATTAAATAATTATGTGCCAATCATAATACGAATTGGAGAGCAATTAGCTAAATTATTCCAAAATTACTCAAAGTTAAAAATTGTTTAAAATCAATTGAGCTTTAGTTCGACTGGTATTGATATTATTGTTAGGGCAAAAGAATATGGGTTTGAGCATGTTGAAACATGTTTTGTCTTCTTATTTACTGTTGAGAAGATGTTATGAATACTTTTAAGTATTGCGCCTTCCTCGTGACACATGTTTCAATCACCTTTTATTCATTTTTTAATAATTATATTGATAAAATTTTAATTTTAATCCCTATATTATGATAACATTTGAGATTTATTTTTTTATATTTTAATTTGACATAATTTAGTTCTCAATTTTCAAAATAATATTAATTAGTCCAAATAATTGATGTCTTTAACTATTTTGATTAAATTTTGTTGTTAATTTTCTTTTAAAAAATACAATTCTAGCTATTTTAAAGTTTTGGGCTAAATTTTTCTA
The DNA here is from genome assembly GCF_025698485.1 of Gossypium arboreum. NCBI lineage: Eukaryota > Viridiplantae > Streptophyta > Magnoliopsida > Malvales > Malvaceae > Gossypium > Gossypium arboreum. The sequence continues at coordinate 49,922,316 of NC_069076.1, forward strand.
GCCCAAACAAAAAAAACCATTTGTCTAATTAAAATCCCTTAAAACCAGCCCAAACCCTTGCAATTCACTAAACCCAATCCAAGCAAAAATAAAACAAAATAAATAAATAAATGCAGCCCTAGTAGGCAGCATACACCTGGCCCTGAACCAAAACAAAAGGGAGAAGCTTTCTAATTTCTTCCGCCTTAGTCGATTTCTGTTTTAAACATTTGAACAGCCCAAATTTATTGAATTTTCAAATTTGCTTCATCTTTCTCTTTGTTCACTCTCTATTCTGTGCACCCTTTAAATACAAAAACATAAAAATAGATTAAAGCCAACAGTTTGAAGGTTAAACTTAGAGTTGTGAAAAATAGGTTTCAAACAAAATATGAAGAAGATAATTCGAAAACTCACCAAAAAAATCTGAAGTCAAAACTTGAAAGAAGATGGAATATGGAAATTGGTTGAACTACATCTTTAGTCACTCTAAATAGGGGTTGTTCCTATTTTGGTCATTCAAAATTTTCTTTTTATTAATTTGGTCACTAAAAAGAAAAGAAATTGATTAAATTGGTCACTCTATAATTAAATGGTAATGAAAGACTAATGATTCATTTGTACGAAAAACTTTCAAGACAATTAAAATAAGAACGATCCCTATTTAAAATGATTGATAGATAGTTTATCCTAATTTTAGAGTGACTAAGATAAGAATGTGATGTTAGTCTTCTGTAACCATTTAATAGTGAAGTGGCCAGTTTGATCAAGATTTATTTTCGAGTGGCAACATTAACCAAAAAAAAAAATTAGAGATGGCCAAAATAGTAATGTTCCTAAGAGGATACTTTACCAAAAATATATGAAAAATAAATGTTTTAAAAGATTTTTTTAAAAATAATATAAAATTTTAAATATTTTGTGACATTCAAATGTGCAAAATGGTCAACTACCTAATCTATTTTAAATAATACCATAATGAGTTATTTTTACTATTTTATTGTCAATTAAAAATTAGTGATTTGACTAATTCAATTATTGATCTAATTTTAAAAATCTTGCAAAAGGGTTAATATATATTTTACTTCTTGAATATGTCCAATTCTATCTATTTGGTATCTAATTTATTTTTGGACCTAATTGATTCTTAAATTTGTATTTTGTCACACACTTCGGTACTTTCATATTAACTCTTTTAATTTCTGTTGACATAGCACTAATAGTCAATCAAATGGCAACACGTGGCATCCTCTCAATACGACACATGATAAAAAACATTAAAAATCTAAAATTAATACTTTTTAAAAATTATAATTTTAATAAGAAATATCTTTAATTTAAATGGTCTTAATTTTTATAATTTTTTCAAGTTTATATTTATTTTATAAATTATCTTTTTCATAAATTTATATATAGTTGTATTATAACACCTCTTATCCATCTCGACATCCGATATGGATATGAGATGTTACTAGAACACATACGTAACAAAATCTCAAGAACATTTAAGAAATAGAACTTTAAAAAGATTTAATTAAAATCTTAGAAACAATACAAAATAATTTTGAAGAATTTAAAAACATCTTAAAACCATTTAGAAATTTTTCGTAGGTGATCAAAGATGTTTATGATCAAATGCAAGCTTCAAAGAGCTCAAAACAATCAAAACAATGCACTAACACTTGCCAAGGGGAAAGGTATTGGTGTACTCTAGGTACCTATAACACCCCTTACCTGTCTTGATGTACGGTATGAGTGGGAGGTGGAAATTTTCATTTCTTACCATTTTGAAACTTCCATTTTTCTTTCAAGAACCATGAATTTGATGAAAATGATGAAGGAAATGAATTTGGATGGAAGTTTTCCAAATGATTTCATTAAAAGTCAAAGAGTGTTGAAATTTTTAAGAAAAAATTGAAGGAAAACAAGAAAGGAAGAAAAAGGGACTCAGCTCTCACATGGGGAGGCATTGCCAGCTTCCATGGCTAAATGGGTAGTTGATCTCCCTCATTCTTTTCTTTCAAAATCTCATAGTTAGGCTACCCACATACAAATTTCTAAGTTCAAAGTTAAATAAATTATGGTCCACTCTTCGAAAGTATGATCCAAATGGTCTAATAAATTCCATATATCAAATTTATTGTGTAAATAATATTCTATTATAAAAATTTTGAGAATTGACAAAAGTGCTCTTTGGGGCAAAATTATATTTTTGTCCCTTTTATGCTTCTAAACACAATTTCTTCACCATAGTAGGTAATTAACAAAACCAAATCTCAAAATTCACATACAACCTTTAATATGAATTTGTGGACGGTGAAAATTACTTATTCGCCCCTTTATCTATTAAATTTGGTAAATTTACAATTTAGTCTATGTACTTTTGAATTTCTTTTAGTTTGGTCCACAATGTTATTCTCATCATACCAATACAAATTTCATCTTATTCTTATGTCAACTAATCAATAATAACTCACTTTTCTTATTTTGGTTAGTTTTATACTTTAGTCCTTAAACTTCTCGAAATTTGTGATTTGTTAAACTTCTCGAAATTTGTGATTTGGTCCTTTCATTACATTTTCACTTCTAAAATTCTTTTCATTAATTCATATATCCAAAATTCGTATATCCAAAATCACTTTACTTTCATAACAATTAATTTACCTGATGAATTTTCTCAAAAATTTATTATATTTGCTATCAAGTAGTGCCACATGTCTAGTAAATAATTTTAGGGTATTACAACTTTTCCCTTATTGAGAAAATTTTGTCCTTAAAATTTCATCTAAAAGGTTACCGAATAACATTCTTGTAGCAACAATTCTTTTTCCTAATTTCCTTATAACTAACATAAGGCATCAATAGATTATCCTTTTGTTTCACTTATTAATACATATGATCTTATTTAGAACAAACAACAACTTGATTCAATTGTTAAACCATTAGAATGAATAGAATGGATAAGGGTCTACCATAAGTCTACAGTAATAGAAATGAATCTCACGTCACATCTCAAAGGTTCTGCAACACCCAATTTCCAGTTAACTCAGAAACTTAAAATAATTAGAGGACTAAATTAAAAGAGACTGCAAGTTGGCAACCTCTATTGGAAGAAATAAGGAAGTTAGAAACTGAATTGGATATGGTTGAGATCCAATTTTAGTTCAATTTAAAAGGAACTAGTTGGTTCCATTATGGGAGACATAATGATGGTGAATGCACGATTCTCATGAGGTTAGTAATAGAGCAAGAAGGACTATAAATAGCTAAGAAATGGCTTCTGAGGATGATTTTTCTTCCCGATTCTGTTTCATTTTCTCTCTTTTTCACTTTCTTCGGTTGCTTTGAAGAAGAAGAGGCCATGGAAGGTTCTACATGGAGAAAACTTCATGAGGATTAAGTTGGAAAAATTGGGAAACTAGTATGTTGGTAAGATTTTAAGACTTTCAGTATATGTACGGCTAAGTAAATGACGTCATGGATTTTTAGAACTAATTTAAGGGTTCTGCATGCTTATGAAAGGCTAAACTTTTAAGATGAAATGCAAGTTTAACCAGTAGATTTTTAGTTGTAATACTTAGCTGCCAAGAGAATGGAAGCTCTAACGTTCGAGAAAGCTAAGTTGTGGAAGCAATGAAGCTTTAGGTGAGTTTCTAAAACTCTAACCATGGATGTTACGATCTATGTTGTTTGAGTATGCCATGTTTGCATAAACATGGATACTCGTAGATGCATGTTAGTAAGCATGAAATGGTCATAATATGGTGTACATCACGTAGTCATGAAATGTGATGATATATGCATGCTTTGCATGAAATCTGTGGGAAAAACCTTATGGTATAGATGAAGTTAGAAAGGGAAATGGGAAGTGACCCTATTAGTTACCACCACGGGCGAAGCTCCAGGCCTTACGGATTGAATATTGCGGTGTTCAAGAATCAAAGTTAGGTGGTGTAAAAGAGATAATGGGAGAAGGATTCAAAAAATGATAAATATGGAAAAGTATTTACCACCAAGGTAGTATCAATTGGTCCTTTAGGGCGACACCGTGACTATGATATATGGCATAAGACCATAAATAAAAGATGTTATAGTAGTCTAGTATGAGGTACGTAGCGTAAAACCATGGATAAAAGATTCCATGGCATCATCATGTAAGGTATAAGGCATACGGTGTAAGACTATAGATGAAAGATGTTATGGCAACCAAGTATAATGAGTAATACTATGGAGGAAAGACTCCATGGTATCATATGATAGTATGCTAGGATAACGAATCGGTGTAAGACCATGGATGAAAGACTCCATGGCATCCATAGAAATAGTTCGCTAGGACAATAAACACAGAACATATATAGCTTGCTGGTATATTAAACACAAATAGAGTCCATTTGGACTATAAACACAGGGTAAGTCGATGGGACATAAAAAATAAGGTAAAAAAGGTGTGAGACCATAGCTTAGCTATGACAAGAGGCCCGCCAAGTAATAAGTGTGGAGTGAGCCACTAAGATGTTCCAATGATGCAAACCACCAAGACGATATGTGTGAGGTACGATACACATGGCTTGGCCACATGGCCATGTGACCCTGCAGTGTAAATTTTTTTTATCTTTTTCCATAAATTTCTAAATGTTTCCAATTTAGTCCCAAATTGTTTTTAAAGTGCTTCTAAGGCCTCGAGAGCTCAATTAAGGGACGATATGCATGTGTTTGAATGGGCTAAGATATGATTTATGAAATGTTTAGAAATGAATGATTATAAGTTACGTTTTCACAATAATACTCCGTAACCTTATTTCGACGACGGATATAAGTTTGAGGTGTTATAGGGGAAGAATAGAATAGCATTCCCCCATTATTCATTGAATGGTAAATCATTCGTTTGTTTAGTTGAACGTAATACTCATTCAATGGAATGACCATTACTTCCATATTACTTGTCTTCTTGTAATAGCTATTCTTTGGTATCACTAAAGAATGACTATTCCATGCAACATTGAATAATAAAGAAAAATTAATTTTAGATTAGTCCTTTAAAACTTGGACTTAGAAAATATAAAAATAAAATATTTGAAATATTTTAATATAATTTAATATAAAATATTTAATATCAAAATATAATTTAAAATAAAAATATTTTAATATAAAAATAATTATATTAAAATATTATTATTTTTATTAAATTATATTTAATAATAATTCTATTAAAATATGATTAAATTATTTTTAATAATAATCCTATTAAAATTTAATAACAATAACAATAATTATCTACTTACAAAAAAATTGATAAGGGTACTCCAATCATTTCAATTTTTTCCTTATACTATTATAACAACATTCCATTCAACCAAACATAAGAATACTTTACAGTTTTATTCAATTCCATTGAACTAAACATTGAATTATTGATTACAGCCCTATTGTATTACAACTCAATTCTATTACATTAAACCAAACGTAGTGTTGGATAATACATTCCAACCAAATGAACCAAACAAGATAATGTAACATACCATCGACAACCTTATGTCAGCGAACCAAACGTAGTGTTGGATAATACATTCCAATCAAATGAGCCAATCAAAGTAATGTAACATACCATATACAACCTTACGTTTTTTGTAATTCTATTACGAAAATTTATATTATATTCCTTGAACCAAACATTCCCGAAAGTTCTTTAATATTGATTTCATAGCTAATTTTTTTTTATAAATATCAAAACATATATGAAATTTGATTCAATGTGCATTATCATATATGAACTTTGATTTTATACAATTTTATGCATTAAATTTTAATTTAATTCAATTTTACAAATTTTTAACAATATTATTGAATTAACACAAATCACATTGATATTATATACAAAACAATTATATTAATTCAATATGAAAATAAATATATTTATTTGTTTTTTAAATGTGTAGAATTGAATCCAAATTAAAATTTATTATATATATAAAAACTAAAATTCAAATTTAATATATATAATTGTACCAAGTATATATTACAAATTACACATTTTAATTGATTTTGAATTTATGGGTTTTAGATGTGAGGTTAACATGATTTCACGGTTTTCTTTCTTCTAATTTTCAATTATTTGGATTTTAGTTATTTAATATGAGATCCCTTCGATTATTTAGAAGTAAAAAGTTCTGACTCATGGCATTTTACGATTAAACCACGTCTTTAACATTTCAAAATTTAATATCCTTGCATAAAAAGTATCCACAAATAAGTAAATTACGTCATGCTAAAGAAAATGTCACTAAAATGCTCTCATCCTTGCCGGTATACTGTTGAACTATGCCCTCGTGTTTCCCGCCAATTTGTTACTCTTTTTTTTATGACCGTTTTATCCTATTCCTTCCTTGCAGAGCTAACAAATTACGCCACCTGGCTTTATCCTATCATTTCTATCTAATTATTGAAGGAAAAAAATAAACAAAAAACACTTCAATTCCCATTCTCTCTCCTCGATTTCTCACTCGATGTGGGTTGCCACCGTACTCCACCGACCGGTCGTCCCGGTTCCCCTATTCTTCACCTCTCATCTAAGCCCCAAAGTACTCCTTAAACCCAAAACCTTTCGTTTTGGTTTCCCCTTGCCGTCACTAAAGTTGAAAGCTTCGGCGACTAAGAAGCAGTTGCAGACTCAGGAGCCAGGTTTTTACTATCATTTATTTTTCGGCTTATTGGCTTTCGTCAAATTCAATCGACGGACAAGATTCTGTGGAATTTTTGTAGTTAATATCTGATTAGGGTTTAAATTGCAGATAATGAAGATTTACGTAATCAAGAAAAAAACGATGATCAAAGCTTTGATTTGGGATGGCTTCCTACTTTCCCTCACGTTTTGGTTGCTTCAATGTCCAATTTCCTTTTCGGCTATCACATAGGGTAAGTGTTTTTTTAATAAAAACATTGTTCTTTCTTTCTGAAAATTTAATTGTTGTTTTCTTTTCCTTGCTCTTTTTGCTATGCAATGAAGCATTTGAATATTCTGGAGCTTAATTCAGCTCTTATTGAATTTTTTTTTTATGCTTTATTGTTCTTTCTAATTAGTTGCTCGCTCTTTTAGCTGTTGAGAAATTGGAAATTATGTTGCTAACTGATTTATATGCTTACAAGAGTTTTATTTATTTAACTATAAATATTCCATAAAAAACTATAAATAAGGAAACTAAACACTGAATTATTGTCTTTTAATGTATAAACCTGGTTGTAGAGTGTTAAAATTTCATCGGGAGTGTATGGAAGGAATTCATATACCCGGTCTCTTAATTCTCCCTAAAGTACCGATGTCCAACACTTGTGTTTGACATAGGTATGGGATATGATCATATATGTGAAGAAATAAAATAGAAACAAAAATATTGAGTATGCCCATATTGGACTCACACACGTATTCAATACTCACCATAACATAGGTGTAACTTGAAAATCAATGATATTTTTAAAGAGTAAAATTGTTTTGTCAAAGAGTCAGTTCACAAAATTGCATTCTTTGTTTTGCAGAGTAATGAATGGTCCAATCGTTTCAATTGCAAGAGAACTTGGTTTCGAAGGAGATCCAATTCTTGAGGGGATTGTGGTAAGCATATTCATTGCTGGAGCTTTCATTGGAAGCCTGAGTTGTGGTTCACTGGTGGACAAACTAGGTTGTCGCCGGACCTTTCAGATTGACACAATACCATTGATACTTGGTGCAATTGTGAGGTGAGAATAACATATAGGCATTGGTAATCCAAGCAATGCATTTTATCTCCTCTATGCCAAGTGAAATGTGGAGTTCATTTAAACAGTACTATAATTATTTTGTACTCTTTTATTTCTTTTGTGTGTTTCACACCCCATCTGTTATTTCATTCTGTATTTATCTAGGTAGAACTTATAGGACACATATTACAGTAGCTTCTTGTACTTTATGTGTTTGAAAGTGTGTTTAAACATGTAAACCAATTTATATCTTGGCCCTTCAGATGCTTTCTGAGCTTACTCTTATAATGGTAAGAATTGGGTCAAAGTGTACTACTGTGTAAAGTTCATTTTAGTTCCTCTACTAAAAATTACTCCAAATTAGTTCTTATGCATTAAAAATTTGTTCAAATCATGATAATGTTAAAATTTTCCATTAAGTTGTTGATAGTTTGCACAAAATATATCATACCTAACTGCTTTACCCATGATCCGGCCCATGGAAAAAACCCAACCATCCCAAATCTTAGAACTACCGTGTGGCCACCGGCCACAATAGAAGTTTCAACTATTGTGACTCTCCCCTGCCAATCCCTCAGAACCCTAAATCCAAATCTCCAAATTCCCCAACCCCAAGTTAACTTCATCGCAATATATCTAATGAAAAATTTGGGGCATTAATCAGAAAAGCTAGAGGAGAAGAGGAAAGATTTCTAATTGAAATCCCCCAATGCCTAATCCCTTGTATAAAAAATCTCATTCTATTTATAGCTTAGAAATATTTAAGTTAGCAATTCACGCTGTAGTTCCACGCAACACAATTACTCTCGTTCTTTCCAATTCTTCTTTATTCTCAAAAGTACAATTAGTTGAATATTTTCTTGAAGTTTTATTTACATATCTTTATTTATTAGCTCCATTGCTCATTGAATGCAGCTTAAACAATGAACAGTTTGATTACTCTTGTTCTGAAATTGCTTGAGCTAGTTTGATTGCTTAAGAATGTTTATCTTTTCAAAGATTTTACTTTTTTCAGCCACACCAGATACATGGCATGTTTTGTTTTTGGGATAATTGGGTTTTTTGCATGGGTCGGGTCGGGTTATGAGCAAGCCAGTTAGATATGAATATATTTTCTCCAAATCATCAAGTTAACGGTAGATTTTTAATGGTCTGATGATTTGAAACAATTTTTTTAGTTTGTAGGGATTGTTTTGGAGCTTTTTAAATACATTACAGTATGTTTTACAGCCTGTTAACACTTACCATTAATTATTACTGATGTTACTAGGATAAGTACATCAGAATTATTATTTTGTTGCACCATAGATCTATTGGAAAAGAATCACTACAGATGATTCTTTTTTGTACTTTTTTATTTTACTTTGACCACTAAAGTAACTCAATGCTTCTTACATGCAACACACTCATATGAATAACAGAATAAACTGCTCCAGAGGGCACAAAAGAAAAAGTTGAAATATATGGTTTCTTCGTATTTAATTAAGTTGTTTCGTATTTCTTTGTTTTTTATGTTGCTGCAGTAAGTCTTTCCTTAGAATATAGACTATTGAGTTCTGTTGTCCTTAAACCGTTTTTTTCCTTCCTATCTTGATTGACTCTTCAATTTGTGACAGTGCACAAGCGCATTCCTTAAATGAAATACTGCTGGGAAGACTTCTTGTTGGCCTTGGTATTGGTGTGAACACAGTTCTTGTTCCAATTTATATTTCAGAGGTACTGCTTAATGACAAGAATTCTGGCTTTTAGGTTTTAAGTTTTACTTATATCTCATAACATCTAGAATTTTACTCTTTGTTGAAATGAGGAATAAGGGGATTTTTAACTCTTCTTACTCTTAAAATGCTACTTTTTTTTTCTTCTTATTGTACCCTGAGCCTTAGGGTGAGCAAAACTGGATTCGACTCGAAAAAATTGAATTTTTTTTTCAAATTTTGAGTTAAACAAATCGAGTTATTTGAGGTGATCGAGTTATTCGAGTCAACCCGAATTTTTTTTCCGAATTTCGAGTTCGAATCGAAATGAGTTTTTGAATTCGAATAACTCGAGTAATTCGAATAAATTGAATATCAAACTATAATATTTTACATTTTTACCCCAAACTCTCAAACCTTTTTATTTTTCCCTCAAAACTTTTACTCTTTCCCACTTTCCCCCCAAAACTTTTACTCCCCTCCTATCTCAACCCCCAATCTACCCAAAATCCATTTCCCACCAAAAATTTACTCTCCCATTTACTTTACCTCAAAATTCTCCCATTTATTTACTTTCACTCAAACTTTTACTCCCCAAAACTTTTTATTTTCCCTTAAACTTTTACTTCTCACCCTTTACCCCCAAATAAAAAATCAAAATTATCCAAAAAAAAATCCCTAAACATAAATAGTAATAATTTTATTTATATCTACTATTTATATTATTAAATTAAATTTCACATTTTATATTATTTATATTATTGAATTGTTTAGTCATATTGAATATTTATATTAAAATTGAATTATTAATGATGCCATATAATATTCATGTTAAAATTTTATATTAGTATCAATTTCACATTTTATCTTTAAAATAACATTTATTAAAAATCACATTTTTACATTTAATATATTTTTAATTCCAAAATACATAGTGACAATCGTGACAATGGTTACATAAAGATAATTTAAACAACTAAGCAAGCAAATAAGCTAACTCGTATATAAAAGATTAATAAATAAATTATGAGGTGATGAAAGCTAATAACAAATTTGATTACGGTGGGTGACAATGGTTATAAAGACCCAAAATTATTTTTTAAAATTTAACTCGAACAAATATTTTTGATTGAATTCGATTCGAATTCCATATCACTCGACTCGATTCGAGAAAATTTAAATCAAATTAGGATGATAAAATATGATTCGTCAATTCGATTAACTTCGAAATTTTTTCATTCGATTCGATTCGATCGAACACTCACCCCTAATGAGCCTACCTTGTAAGATGGATGTAAATGATGTCAAAGTGGGTATTCATTAAAAAAATTATAAAAGAAAAAGGGAATTACTGTACATAGATTGTTATTGGCGGGTAAATTTTTCCAGATTTAATGATATGTTATTGTCTGTAGGTTAACCATCTTATTCTGCCATAGTTGCCAATGACTTTATGAAATGCATATAGGTGCTTTGAACACATTAACTTGGTAAACTGAGCAGGAAGCTATTTCTACTCTGAACGATTTGGTTAAAGCTTTTGTTTGATAAAACTTGCTGCTTCTTTTATGGAATTTGTGGAGAGGATATTCCATTTTTAATGTTTTTCATTTTCTGTTCATTCCCTATAGGTTGCCCCAACAAAATACAGGGGTTCACTGGGCACTTTGTCCCAAATTGGCACTTGCCTTGGAATTATTTTCTCATTGTGTCTTGGAATACCAGCAGAACATGATCCACATTGGTAAGAACTTGCTTCCTCCTTTTTCCTTTTCTCAGAGCAATGATGGTTGTTGATGAGGAACATATATTTTTCCTTTTCCTCTCTAGTTGAATCTGGCTGAAACAGTGATTAACTTGACCCTTCAGATGTAACTATCATAATATAAACCTGAAAATTTTTCTGCACTGTTATTTTTTTTGCAATCTAAAGATCATAATGTTGGAGTAATTTACATATAAGTTTATAGGTTTAAAATCATGGTTTTTTAATGAGTATTGAAAGAAACCCAATTGTGTAAAGGAACTCAAAGCAATCCTAATTGTGTGGTTACCATCTTTGGTCTCTTTGAACCAAAGTTGCAGCTCTAGAAACTCAACTTATTGTAGCTTGTAGTGCTGTGAAGAATTTGACTGTTAGCCTCACACCCTTCAAGAAAGTGTCACTGTCAAGTACTGACTTATGTGTCTTGCATGCTTTTGACCTTTATATGCTCATTATGAAGAAACTCCATTATGAATGTGCATCATGTAAAACTAATTATGTATAATTTATGTGAGTGTATTCTCCAGCTATTGTCATTCTTACGTTTATTTTATCGGCAATTTTTGTTTGATGCAGTATATTTTCTCAGAAGTTCTGTTTACAAACTACTTATCTTTGGTTTCAAGGAACTCCTAGGCATCATAAGTGTATATTTATGTGCTAGTTTAATACCTTTTATCTAGGTTTACTAGTTCTATTCTATTGTCATTGTTACCTGTGAGCAGATTCCTTTTTGTGCTCATCTTCTTTACATACATTTTATGCTTAAAAAAAGGTTCTCATGGGGACTTCTAAGCTTCACAAGTGCATGATTACAATTATTTTGGTGAATGTACCTGGCAGGTTCCTCTATTATAGAGATTGATTAAATGAATCAATTTAGCCCCTATACTATTAAAAAGAATCAAATAAGGCCAAATTTCAACATTTACTATTTAAAATATGTCATTTATTGTTTAACAGAGTAATATTTTGAAAGCATTTTATAGTTCTATAAATGAAATATTTCGTTTGGAGTTGAACTGCAAATGAGAAAAAATAATTTTCATGTCATTTTTTAAATAATAAATGTTATATCTGTTCCGGTTTGACCGTATTTGATTCCTTTTAGTAGTAAAGAGACTGAATTGATCTGTTCAATAGTACTGGACTAATTTGATCCAGTTCTTATGATAGAGGGACTTTGTAGGTATTTTCACCCAATTAATTTTGTGTCTATGGGTGCATTTTGTAGTTATTCTTTGTGTCATGTATGGAACAACTTTTTCTTTAATCAAATTATAGGTTTTTATTGCTTCAAACTGCTAAAGAAAGTAGGAAAAATGTTTTCCAGGTGGAGGACAATGTTCTATATAGCAAGTATGCCTGGTTTTCTTCTAGCTCTTGGTATGCAATTTACTGTTGAGAGCCCCCGCTGGTTATGCAGAGTATGACCCTTATTTTTGTCAATACCAAACTACACATGTATTACTTCTTGGCATGTTCTCTTGAAACATAGAAGTTTGGCATCTCCGTAGGTAGGGGACATAAAAGATGCACAAACAATTATCCGTAATCTTTGGGGAGACTCAGAAATTGACAAAGCTATTGAGGAATTCCAGTCAATCATCAGCAATGATGGGACTGATGTGAACAGCAGATGGATGCAGCTTCTGGAAGAGCCCCATTCTCGAGGTTGTATCAAGGTGGTTTCTTTTTTGGATGTTTTGTCATGATTCTGATATTTCTATGTTTAACTTTTCCTTCAACTTGGTTTCTGCTAAAAGGACAGCATGCTTCTCGGTAATCTCACCTAATAAAAAGTAAATATTTTGAGGTTTTATTTTTGTTTAATTTTGAGGTATTATTAAGGTCTTCTACGTTTGCAGTCTTAAGATTTTTCTTGATACTCCTTATTTAGGTTTTATATTAGTTTCTTGGTAAACTTCTTTTAATACTCTTTTGGTTTCAGTTGCTTTCATTGGAGGAGCCCTTTTTGTTCTTCAACAGTTTGCTGGAATAAACGGAGTTCTTTATTTTTCATCATTGACATTTCAAGATGTTGGAATTGCTAGTGGTGCTTTGGCAAGTTTATTTGTTGGACTTACAAATTTTGCAGGTATGAGATACGCTTTTGTATTTTTTTCCCTTCTTGTTTGCCAATCTCTGTGTTGAATTCTTATCTATAATATATACAAAATCATGAGTTCGGAAAAACTTTTGAACTGATGATAATACCCTTTATTTTCCATCAATTATTAAATTCACATTAAAAAATAATTATAATATTTAATTTAGAATTATTAGTTTAAAAAGTTTAAATAAAATAGAAGTTGTGATAATTATACATTTAAAAATAATTATAATTTAATAGAAGTTGATTTAAAACTTATTAGAATTTAAATTACAATTATTAGTTAAAAAGTTGTGCTAATTTTAAAATAGACCATAAACTATAAGAAAAAGTTGGGATAATTATAATATTATAATTTACAATTATTAGTCTAAAAATTTTGGTGTAAACAAAAGTTGTGCTTATTTTATTGGTGTAAATAGTGGTATTACTTGAATAGAATTCTAAACACTTTAATTACCACTTAATTAATATTAGAGTTTAATTAGTTATTATTTTGAATATTGTTATTTTCCATTAATTAGATAAAGTAAAAGTATATTGTATGTTAAATATGTTAAAAATGCTTTAATTTTTATTTGAAAATTTTCTATTATATATTTAAAAAAATAAAAATTCTATTATAATATTTCAATTGAAAAGTTAATATATTTTAATTATATTTAATAATTCAAGTAAGAAATATTATTTTACTCTTATTATTGTAATTAAAAATATAATATTTAAAAATTAATTAAATATTAAATGCATTAAATCACATACAATGAATGTGCCATTAAAAACTAGTTTTATTAAAACAACCTCTCGCAATTGTCAATTTGTGGTCTCCAGGTGCACTCTGCGCATCGTACCTTATGGATACACAAGGAAGGAGAAGGCTTCTCATTGGAAGTTATCTGGGAATGGTGAGACAGTAAATCTTTATTCTAAATTTATTTTAGTAAATGGTACCAATTTATGTTGATTTGACACTTTAGTTTTGTTAAAATACCCATGTCTAATATTTATACGTGGGTATGACCGTCCAAGAATCCTTCAAATACATGGGAAAACTTTCAAAAGAAAAGAAAAGATTGAATATATCCACGTTGGATACATACACATACCCATCACTCACACATCAGTCCGAGTAACTTAAGTATCAATATACTAAACCACCTCTTTGAAGGAAAATTAAGAAAAGCACAGAGTTTGAACTGTGATCATTCATGTAGGAAATATGTACATGGCAGGGAGGTCAAATATTGTTAAATTGCCAACATTTCCACAGTTAAAAATTTATGAAACATTACAGTATAGTACTATTTGAGATACTCCGAAATTCTTACTTTGGTGAGTTTCCAGGAAACTTTAAAGTGCAGTCTGTGTGTACATACATGAACATGTGACTGCACGTGCATATATGTGTTTCGGTCCAATAGATATTCCCTTGATTGATGCAATGCTAATAATACTAAGCAATGAACTTCCCTTTTGCAGGCAGTTTCAATGTTTCTTATTGTTTTTGCTATCAATTACCCATTAGAGGAAGATTTCAGTCACAACTTATCCATTCTAGGGACGCTCATGTAAGGAGACCCCTCACATGCTGTAATTTAAATGCCAGATATGCTGACCCTTATGGTTTGAACACCCTTGGATTGCCTTTTTATATGTTAAAAGCGTTTGACATGTTACTTGTTAGGTGGGACCATAAAAGAGCTGAGCTGCTTGCCGATACTTGCATCTCTTGTTTCAGATTTAATAAGTGTTTTCTTTCAAAATGCTTTCATGTAGGTACATATTCACCTTTGCAATTGGAGCAGGCCCAGTAACTGGTCTCATAATTCCAGAACTCAGTAGCAGCAAGACACGTGGAAAGATAATGAGTTTGAGCTTCTCTGTTCATTGGGTATGTGATTTATATTTATTTTCAGTTTTGTTTAATTTGGCTGTCCTATACATTCAAGTAATATGGAAACTTTGTGTTGATGATATAGGTTTGTAATTTCTTGGTGGGGCTACTGTTCCTTGACTTAGTGGAAATGTTTGGAGTTGCTTCAGTTTATGCTGGTTTCGGCAGCGTGTCGGTGTTGTCAGCAATTTTTGCGTATTACTTTCTGGTTGAAACGAAAAGCCGGTCTCTGGAAGAGATTGAAATGTCACTCAACTCTAACATGAGAGGTGGAGGAAGGTGAATGATTTCTATTTCACGCAGATGCGGTGTAAATGGTGAAGTTAAGCATGCAGTTTTTATTTATTACTATTATTAGCACTGTCACACTGCATTCATACTTGCTCCGGAAATTCCCCCCAACACCATAATGTTATAGCAAAACCGAATAAGCTTCTTTTCCCCTTTTAACTAGAATAACCGTTAAGTCGGATGCATTGGTTAAAAGGCTGGCCGGACCGGTGGAATCCAAATTTATTTGACTACTTATTACGGTTTTGTACTTATATTGGATTGGTTGGATAATATTTTAATTTTGAAATTTGAATTAATCAAATAGAAATTAAAATTATATATATTACTTATTTAAGACTTTATTAGTGAATTGGTTCTTAAGTTATACTTTAATCTTTAAATTGCACTTTTAAGTTTTTATTTTTATTACAAGTGTTATTAAAATAGCCATTTCTTTCATTTTATCAAAAGAAAATCCTATTTTATTATTATTTTATTTTAAAACATGAAAAAATATAAAAATATCCTTATATTAATATTTGTTACTTTTGTAGGGTATTAGTCATTTTCAGATTGAGTTGGTTTAGTCTGTCAAAACCTTAATTAATAGTATAAATGATAAATTTTAATTGAAACAAGTAAAACTTGTCTGCAATTTCAAAAAAATAAAATATTAAAATTGTTGTAAGCAAAATTATCCGTTTTATGGTCAAAGGAGTTAAAATTTCCATAAAAATAAATTAAGGTAGTTTATTTGTGGAAAAAATTATTAAATAAACTGAATAATAATTTTTTTTTAATACTTCTATTTATGTATTTTCATAATTAAATTAAAACGAAAATATAATAGTCTTGACTTGAATGGAATGATGATTAAAATTCTCATCAAATATTAATTTAACATGAGTTTAAACCGTATTATTCTTATTCTTTACTTTTAATATTATATAAAAATATAAATATAAATATAAATAGCAATTCCCTGCCGAAGTTGTAAACTGCTCTGTTTAAGGACTAATATGCAAGGAATCAAGATATATCAAAGAATAAAAGAGGTTGTTGCCTTTAGTAGGTAGCTAAGGGCTAATTTCCTTCCGCGTAAATCAATATTTTGAAAAAAAATTATTTTAGATTTTGAGTTTTCTTTTTGTTTATTTTTGTCTCAAAATTTAACAATTTTTTTAATTTAATTTTAAAACTTAAATTTTATTAAAATATGATGATTATATTACGCCATCACTTAAAGTTTTTTAGAAAATTATAACTTTTTATATACTTTAGATTTTATAATAAAATTTTTAGTGATTAGTTACATCTCCCTTCAATGGAATTGAAAATGAAAAAAAAAATTACAACTTAGATTATTAATCAAAGATTTCATGTTTTCATGCTTCAACTTACTAACAATGGCATATCCATCTAACCTCCAAAATTACTTAATTAGCTAATACTTGCAAATTTGAAAGAAAATTTGTTGAAAATAAGCTTGCTCTCCTTGAACCAGTGGACAGCCATGAAAGAAAAAACCAAGCTTTTCTTCCTTCCTAGCTTCGGTCTTGAGAAGAAAAGATGAGGAAAATATATTTGGTTTCTCTCTCCCACATAGTTATGAACATAACCTTAATAATAGAAGTTAAGGGCCATGATTTTACTTAAAGAATTTAGGTAGTGGATTTCCATGGCAAAGATCATTGTCACTCACTAATTAATGTTGGGTGGTGGTAAAATAGCCACTAAGGACTTCAATTAATTGCTACCCAAGTCCTTCAACATTGAATTTTCATCCATCAATCATTTTCCTCTCCATGAAGACTGTTTGTTGTTATTTAACTATAAAACAAATAATCCAACGGACTTAGATGTGTTCTACTGTTTGGATCAAACAGTTATAATTTGAGCTATAATTCATTTTCTGATGTGATTGTATACTGAGGATGGCACCATGGCACCAATATTATTCCTATGGTTGCAATTGCAAGGAGACTAAGGTTTCTTATATGATTGTATACTTTAAAATTTCAGCTATAATTTCATAATGCTCCATATAATTAATCCCTAGAGTTATTGCCCCGATTTTTTTGGGATTTTACAAAATTAATTAATATATTTATAACTTACATGTAATTGATTTATTAAATTAATGTCACGAGTCAATAAATATTATTTTAATTGTAAATATATTACAATTTAATTGATTTTAATTTTAATTTAAATTAAAATAATTAAAAAATAAAATATTCTTATTTTATTAGCAAATCAAGTATAAATCCTAATTAACATCATGTAAACACGATCTAAACTCTAAAGGGTAAATAATTAGTAAAATAAATTTTTTATTAAAATATGCTTAAAGTATTTATATATTTTTTATATTTGAAATTTTAGTTCCTTTTATTTTAAATTTAAAATGTAAGTTCAATTTTTAATACTACTAAAATTCTTCATTTAAGTCCATTACAATATCTTCTCTTTTGTTCTTTGTCTATCAAATGAGTATTTTATTATTTCAAAATACTACACCGATTAATTTAACATAACAATGTTAACTATTTGACCTAAATTTTAAATTTAAAAAGTAAAAAGATTAAATTTTTGAAAATAAAAATAGAAAAACTAAATTCTAAATATAAAGACTTGAAGTATATTTGAACCCTGAAAATGCAAGCTAAAAGGAAATATATATATATATATATATATATATATATATATATATATATATAACACTTGCGTCAAGCTGTAATCCCTTAGAATGTGTTTGAATGAAGAATTTTAAATTTTTGAGATTTTTAAAATGTTAACACATTAAAATTTATCAATTCAAAATGCTAGCCTTTGTAATTATTTTGTTTAGATAAATAATTAATTTAAAAATTAAGTTATTAGAATCTTACAAATTTAAAAATAATTATATTAAAATAAATAATATAAAAATATCGAATTTGGATATTATTAAATTTGTAAAAATATTATAAATAGCTTTAAAAATATATTTTAAAAGGATTAATAAATTAAGCAAAATTACGAGAAATTTAAAAAAAATCATTCCTTTAGATGGAATTTGAAAAAGAAATTAAATTGTTAAAATCACTCTTGAAATTATTCACAAAATTTGAAATTCTCCAATATATTTACCTAAACACGTAAATCCATTTGAAAAATTTAAAAACTTTTCCTAAAAACCTCTTGTCCAAACAGATTCTCTTCTAACTTGTAGTATAGAGTAGATAAGAAAACATGTGTAGTGCGGTTGTTGAGGCATGTAGAAAGGATGCGCATAAGTCAGCAAAGCATGATCCCAACTTCAATTTCATGTGAATGTTTTAGAAGAAGACAGCGTGCATACGTAAGTTATTATGGATAAGATCGTAACATCCCATGGCCCATGACATGTGCCTCATGCATGCCTAATCATCTTTGTTGCTTGGATAAATTTGAAGAAAATATAGTTTTATTAATAAATAATTAAAATTATAAATATTAATAGATGGGAAATTAAATTAAAAATTCAAAATAAAATTACTAACATTTAATTATCGAACTAAAAGAATTAATATATTAAGTTATAAAAGAAAATGCTTTTTGTAGACTGCATTTTCAAACATGTTTCTATTTCTTTATGAAAAATTGACCTATTCCTTTAAGTATAAGAAGATTTAATCTATTTTTCTATTATGTTAAAAATCAGACATATATTACTAATTTACCACGCTAATATCACAGAACGCACACCAACACCATATCCAATAATCCATCAAAACAAAATTCTCTACTTCAACATCTGTTTTAGTTAAAAATTTTGGATTAACGTTTCAAACCCCACATTACATTCCTTCTTTAATTTATAAACTGGTAATGGAAAAAAAAAAAAAGTTAAATTTTGTTTAAGATGTTTATACTTTTTTGCATTTTTATTTTAAAGAATTTAATTATATTATTTTTCATATTTAAAAATATAAGTTCAATTATTAAGTTAATTTTTTTCTATTAAGTTCAACTTTATTCTTGAGTCATTTTTTCTTACATGATTATCAATTTTATTTTTATATATACATAATTAGACTTGAATTTTAAAATCTAAAAAATATAAAATTTTTAACTAAAAGAGATAACTAAATGGAGGTGGATTAAATTTCAAAGGTAGAAAAGCTAAATAAACTTAAAAGCATATTTTGATAAATAAAAGGTTAAAATATGTCTATAGTTTCATACTTTTCAAAATTAAGAATTTAATCTCTGTACTTGTATTTCCAAGAATTAGTCTCTTTACTTTTCAAATTTCAAAATTCAGTTTAATGTTAACATTTTTTTGTCAAATTCAAGTTAATTATAAGATCTTTTTTTAATTACATGGCCATCAAGTGAATAAAATTTTTTATTTCAAAATGTCACAATAACAAATTTAAAAGAAAAACAATGTTAACAATTAAACCTAAATTTTGAAATATGAAAAATAGAGAGACTAAATTTTAATAATACAAATACAATGACTAAATTCTTAAATTTTAAAAAGTAAAGAGACTATATGCACATCTTTACTTAAATAAAATGGTTAAATTAGTTGAATAAGCTAATTTTTTTAATTTGGCCTTTAGGCCGTTTTAAAATTTAATTAGGGAAATAGGTCGTTTTTAGGAGAGAGAAAGTGAAAGTGCATCTAAGTGGCGGGATAAGACCATCACCTCAGAAGCCTATTTGGGGGAAATTTGGTTTCGGGGTGATTATGCTTGATAAGATTAGGGGTCAAAGTCCAAGTGGTGTTCTCAGTCAGCGGCTGTGATGCAGTTACGAGTTTGAGTATAACCGAGGGCTAGTTGAGGGTCGTTACGCGATCACGAGTTCAAGCTCTTTGGATACCCTGCAAATGATGCCTTACATATACCATACATATGATTGAGGTCATAATCATAGGGAAAAACGGAGGGGTTTCCAGAGTAGTCAACGTAATTTTTCTTTATTTCCATGCAATCGGTATATTTAACCTTTCATTCTTATCAAAAGGTTGCCATCGAGGTGGACACAAGAGAACTCTCAGGGGGAGAGCGGATGTTTCAGTGGAAGTAGAGGTCAAACTCGAGTCGGTGCGGCAGCCGTTGTAGTTATTAATGAGTTGTTTACTAACGGTAACTGTTGTTAGTTCGAAATGAGCATCACCTTTACTCCATCGAAATAGTCGCTCCACGTATGAGAGTCCTCCTGCGTCTATGATGGTGCTGAGCTTTGGATAAGAAGAAAGGTTAAAGGTATCAGTTGCCTAGAAATGGAGAAAAAAATTACACTAATTATAGTGGAAAGGTCCGCAGTTTTTCCTTATGATTATGCTTTTAAACTTTTGTATGTTATTTATAATGCAACATTTTCGAGTATCCAAAAAGTTTGAGCTCGTGGCCGTGTAACGACCGTCAGCTGGCTCTTTCATTATACCTTGATCCATGACCGCATAACATTCATCGATTGAGACCTTCATGTATATTACCACCCGTAACAGTACAAAGCAAAATCACCCTAGAACTTGACTTCCCCAAGATAGGCTTCGGAGGTAATGGTCCCATCTCGGTATGATATATGAAATATGTGCGGCTCAGAGGGATATCACATTACCGATGATTCAATAATACCTCGAACATCAACCAAAAATTTTTAGCGAAAGAAATTTTTAATACCGAGAAGTGTTTTATAGATGAGGGATGAAGAGATTGTAGGAGAAGATTTTTGAGGGACGATGGAGAATGGAGTGGAAGACCCCTTTTTATAGGCGTGGGGGAAATGATTGGATTGCAAAGTAGAAAGTTTCCACAGTCGAAAACGCGCTGCAGGACTAGCTCCTTCTAGGAATATATTCAAAATGTGCTTAAAAACAATTGAAAAATTGGATAGGCATGTATTTTTGAAGAAAAAGGTTATAGAAAACACGCCCAGCTAGGCATATTTTCTCTAACCTTTTTTTGTTGAAAATTAAAAGCAGTTGCCCTAGAGAATATTATTGTATAATTTATGCACGTTTTGAGGCGCCGAATACTATTGAGAGCACTATTTTGATGAAATTATATAACTTGAGGAACGCTTTTTCGAATAATACTTTGTATTTCATCATCATTGTTTGATGAATACGTGTATTCATAAATGGATATTAATGCACGTATTCCCTCTATCGCTAGCTTATTTTCCTATTAAAGGCACATAATTTGCATAACCTAGACACACAACAAATTAATATCAAATATTGAATTATTGGGTTGCAAAACTCGTGTGTACTTCTTCCAACAACTCTCTACCCTTTTTCTAATATTGTTAATCCAATTCGTGACCGATATTGAAATGAGTTGGTGAGTGAAATTCATTATTTACTATGGCAATCAAATCTGTAATACAGAGGTCGGGGTGGTATTTGTAAGAGCACAGTCCGTGGAATTGACGTTCAATCATATGATTCAATTGTGTGAGCTACGGACTAGAATTAGGAGGAAAGTCAGAGGATCGACCTGGGGAAGAATTTCGAGGTTGCATGTAACACCCCCTTTACCCGAGACCGTCGCCGGAGTCGAGCACGAGGCATTACTAAACTTATTTGAGCACTTAAACAATTCAAACAATTTATATCACACTTTCCAGACAAGCTGTCCAACTGTGTCATAGTTGCTAAATAATTCATATCTCGAGTTATAAAACTCGAAATCCAAATCCGTAAATTTTCTCTGAATTTATACTCATATATCTACTTACAAATTTTTTTCTAGAATTTTTGGTCAAGCCAATTAGTACAGTTTATTATTTAAAATCTCCCCTATTTCAGGGTTTGACTACTCTGACCTTTGTGTATTACGAATCAGATATCTCTCTGTACAGAGCTTCAATGACTATGCAGTTTGTCTCTAATAAAACTAGACTCAATAAGGAATCTGTACATATAAAGTATGACTTCTAATTACCTTTGTAAAATTTATGGTGAATTTCCAAAGTCAGAACAGGGGATCCAGAAATTGCTCTGGCCCTGTTTCACAAAAATTTAAACATCTCATAAAATATAGCTCATATACCTGTTTTGCTTCTTCCATATGAAAATAGACTCATCGAGATTCGATTCCATAATTTATTCATTATTTAATTCCATTTATACTATTTTTAGTGATTTTTCAAAGTCAAACTACTGCTACTTACGAAAACTATTTTAGTACAAATATTGTTAACTAGTTTATAACATCTTTACTTCAATTCATTCAAACTCTATACATGCCATATAAATCTTCAAACATAAAACAAAAGCTACCGAATTGATCCGGATAGTGTGCTTTGTTGTGTTGATCCGATCTACCCACTTCACTTCAAGTCAATCTACATAAAAATATTAAACACACACAAGTAAGCTTATTGAAGCTTAGTAAGTTCATAGGTTAAAAGTAATGCTTACCAAACATAATATTTCCAAACAATACCAAAACATTTACTAAAGTTTCTGCGATTCACAACCATTGTTATAATAATTCACATAGTTGAGCTCAACAAGAATAACTACTCAATCTCTTTCATTTGGATCACTTCTCTTTTATTTCTTATAATCAAACTAGGAAACGGCTTACGAAATTGAGTACGTCGTTGCTCAATGCCACGATTCACAACTCAGTATGGTTTTCCTCATTGAAATACCATACCTACATTTTTTTAACTCGGTATGGGAAATGCCATACCTACATTTCTTAACTCAGTATGGATTTGATAATACCATACCTACATTTCACAACTCAGTATGGATGATACCATACCTACATTTCACACTTTGCCATGGAACAACCATGGTCTTATCCGTCAATTCATCACACGTCACGATATGAACGTACTCAATCCTGCGTTTTCCTAATTTGCATTTCCACATTTATTCTTTTATTAACAAAATCTACACAATCCCACAACAAATTCAGTATATAATAACACATTATATACTTCAATCATTCACAAATAAACATCTAATTTCAACCATATGAACTTACCCGCTAATTTGTAGAAGATATTGAAATTTTGGGACTATTCGCAACTTTTTCTTTTCCTCGTTCTTCTTTGGATTCTTGATCTATAATATAAAATATTTCTACTCATTAGCATTTATTTGATTTCTATTTCACTTCACAATTTATGCTGTTCAAATTTCGAAATTGCACTTTTACCCCAAAATTTCAGTTTTCACAATTTAGTCCCTACTCAATTCACCCATCAATTGAACTAATTTTTCTCAATTAACACTTTATTTTATCATTATAAACTATTTCAAAACCTTTTATATTCTTAATTTCAACAGCAACCTTCAATTCACAACTTTTTCACAATTAGGTCCTAAATATCATTTCCTATCAAAATCACTTAATAAAACCACCTTAATATTAAATTAGAACTTAAATTTCATAATAATTCATCATAAAATTCCCTTATCCATCCAGGGTAACTTCCAATTTCACCCATAAAATCAAAAACTAATGAATTCTACAAGTGGACCTAATTGTAAAAGTCATAAAAACATAAAATTATCAAGAAAAGCAAGAATTAGACTCACATGATGTAAAAATATGAAAACCAGCTTTCTCCAGACCTTCTATGGCGTTTTGGCTGAGAAATTATGAAGAAAATGTCTAGATTTTTCAATTACATCATTATTTAACTATTAACTTTTATCTACTTCCAATTTTGCCCCTTGTTCACATTGTTTTCTTGCTTATTTCATACCCAAACCGTCCAGCCATTAACCTTTGGGTCTAATTGCTCTTTAAATCCATCTTTTTAAATACTTAAGCTATTTACTCACAATTTAACAAATTTTGTGCTATTTTCAATTTAATCCTTTTCAATTAATTAGCCATCCAAACGTTAAAATTTTCTAATGAAACTTTAATACTAACTCAATGACACTCCATAAATATTTATAAAAATATTTATAGCTCGATTTTCAACTTTGAGGTCTCGATACCTCATTTTTGACCCGCTTTGACCTAATAAATTCTTTTAATTCACTAATTTCACCATTTCACAAATTCTTCTAAATTCTTACTTGACTCATAAATATTAAATTACTATCTTGTTCAATCTTATTTGTCGAATTTAGTGATCTCAAATCACCATTTCCGACACCACTTGAAAATTAGGCCGTTACAACTCTCCCCTTTAAAAATTTCGTCCTCGAAATTTGTTACCCAAAATAGATTCGGATCATCGTGATCTTATTGACTCCTCTGTTTCCCAGGTTGCCTCCTCCATACCATGTCGATGCCATAATACTTTAACCAATGGTACTCTTTTGTTCCGCAATTCCTTAACTTCACGAGCCAAAATCTTCTTGGTTCTTCCAATAAGTCATATCTGGTTGAAGCTCAATTTCAGTATGGGGAATTACGTGTGAAGGATCGACCTATACCGCCTTAGCATAGACACATGAAACACATTATGAATCTTCTCAAGTTCGGAGGTAAAGCCAAACGATAAGCCACAGGACCAACCCTTTCCACAATTTCATATGGCCCTATGAATCTCGGACTTAATTTTCCTTTTACCAAATCGTAACACCCTTTTCCATGGTGAAACTTTTAAAAATACTCGATCACCCATGCATATTCTATGTCTCTTCGTTTTAAATCCGCATATGACTTCTAACGATCCAAAGCTTTTAGACTATCTCGAATAATCCGGACTTTCTCTTGGTTTCTCGAATCAAATCAACCCCAACTATTTTTGATTCACTCAATTCGCACCAACACAATGGAGTCTTGCATTTTCTACTATAAAGAGCCTCAAATGGTGTCATTTTTATACTAGACCGATAGCTATTATTATAAGCAAACTCATAACGGTAAATACCTTTCCCAACTGTCACCAAACTCGAGTATACAACATCTTAACATATCTTCTAAAATTTGAATCACTCGCTCGATTGTCCATCTGTTTGAGGATGAAATGTTGTACTAAAATTCAATCTGGTGCCTAAGGCTTCTTGCAATTTATTCCAAAATCTTGAAGTAAACCTCGGATCCCGATGCGAAATGATAGATATTGGAACTCCATGTAGTCTCACAATCTCGACACATACAATTACGCTAACTTATTAAGTGAAAAATCTATTCGATTTGGAATAAAGTGTCTTGACTTTGTCAATCTATCAACAATCACCCATATCGAATCTTTCTTTCTGAGTCACAGCAATCCGACACAAAATCCCTTGAAATATGCTCCCACTTCCATTCGGGAATCATAATGGGTTGTAATAAACCCGTTGGCACTTGATGCTCGCTTTAACTTGCTGGCAAATCAAACATTTTGCAATAAATTCGAAATTTCTCTTTTCATACCCAGCCACCAATATGTCTTTTTCAGATCACCATACATTTTGTACTACCGGATGAATAGAATACATACTATTATGTGCTTCGAAAGAATATCATTCTTTAAATCGAATTATTGGGAACACAAATCCTATTATGATAGCGCAATATACATTCATCATCAATCTTGAACTCGAATCTAAATTATCCCGAACCATTTGTCGTTTCAGACCAATTTTGGATCTTCATTCTGCAGCTTCGAATTTGTTGAAGAAACATTGGTTTTACCTTCAATTCTACTAATACAACACCTTCTTCATTAAGAGCCAAATGAGCATTCATTGCCGAAGTGTAAACAAGGATGACTTTCGACTCAAAGGCATCAAGAACTACATTAGCTTTCCACGGATGATAGTCAATAACCAAATCATAGTCTTTCAAAGAACTCTAACCACCGTCTCTGTCTTAAGTTCGGTTCCTTCGAGTCATTAAGTATTTCAAACTTTTGTGATCCGTATACATATAACACTTCTCACCATATAAATAGTGTCTCCAAATTTTAAGGCAAAAACAATTGCAGCTAACTCAAGATCATGTGTAGGGTAATTCTTTTCATGTGGTTTTAATTGCCGTGAAGCATAAGCCACTACCTTTCCCGATTGCATTAACACACAACCCAAACCACTTAAAGATGCATCATCAGACACAACATACGGTATACGATTTCGGTTGAGTTAAGACCGGAGCTTCATTAACATTTTCTTTAATCGATCAAAGCTCACGACATTCATCGACCACATAAACTCAACATTCTTACGTAATAAACGAGTCATTGGTGAAGCAATCATGGAAAAATTCTTTACAAAACGGCGATAGTATCCCGCTAATCCCGAAAACTTAGCGACTTCAGTTACATTCTTCGGTGTTTTCCAATTCACCACTGTCGAAACTTTACTTGGATCCACACGAATTCCTTCAGCTGATATAATATGACCCAGAAATCCAACCTCATGAAGCCAAAACTCACATTTACTAAATTTCGCATATAACTGTTTTTCTCTCAAAGTCTGTAGTACAATTCTCAAGTGCTGTGCATGTTCGGATTCTGTCTTTGAATAGACCAATATGTCATCAATAAATACCACCACAAATCTATCCAAATAAGACTGAAAAATTCGATTCATTAAATCCATAAATGCAGCAGGGGCATTCGTTAAACCAAAAGGCATTACCAAAAATTCGTAGTGACCATACCGAGTTCGAAAAGCAGTCTTTGGCACATCACACTCTTTAACCTTCAGCTGATAATACCCAGATCTAAGGTCTATTTTTGAGAACACTGCAGCACCTTTCAGTTGATCAAACAAATCATCGATACGAGGTAATGGATATTTATTTTTAATTGTTACCTTATTCAACTGCCTGTAATCAATACACAATCGCAACGAACCATCTTTCTTTTTCACAAATAAGACAGGTGCGCCCCAAGGTGATGTACTCGGTCTGATGAACCCTTTATCCAATAACTCTTGCAACTGTGTCTTCAACTCTTTTAACTCAGCTGGTGCCATTCTATACGGTGTTATTGATATTGGAGCTGTACCCGGAATTACATCAATTGTGAATTCAACCTCACGATCTGGGGGTAAACCAGGTAATTCCTCAGGAAACACATCAGTAAACTCATTAACAACTGGCAATTGTTCCATCTTCAATTCAGAACCCCGAGTATCAAGAATATAAGCTAGAAATGCTTTATTACCTTCCGAATCAATTTTCGAGTCAGAAGGTGAAATAATCGACATCATTCTTTTTATCCCCAAACTCATTGAAACTATTTCCCCATCGACATTTTAAATCAATCCGTTTTCTCTACAATTCACTATGGCATCGTGTTCAATCAACCAATCCATTCCAAGAATAACATCAAATTCTCGGAAGGTAACAACATTAAATCGCAGAGAATTCACGACCTTGTATTTTTAGTGGACAATTCGACATATTAAATTAACCAATACACTTTGCCCTAGTGGATTAGTGACTTGCAATTCAAGGTCGATGGACTCAACGGTCATTTTCTTTTCGACACTAATGCAAAGGTAAATATATGAATGTGTAGATCCGGGATCAATTAAAGCATACAGAATCATCAAAAGATAGAAATTACCAGCTATCACATCCGGAGCGAAGCTTCTTCCCTTGCCCAGATAGCATATGTACGCAGGTACTCTTGTCTCGATCGGCTGCAGATCTCTCGTTCCCGAATGAACAGTCCAGAGCACTACTTTGACTGAACGTTTACCTTTTCGAGGAGTATTTGCTTGCTTCTCCCTTGTTCTCTATCTTCTTTTAATAATTGAAGACAGTCTCGAATAAAATGATCGGCCCACCACATTTATAGCAAGCTCGGCTCTTCCCCAACACTCACCAATATGAAATCTACCACAATTTTTACATCTAAGTCTCGGAATATTTTGCACACTACTAACACTAGCTGCTGGTTTCTTAGTTACTCCGACATCTTGTTGAGTCGTTTTTTCGTTATTCGATCGTTCGGATTATAACAGTCGACCGAATCATTTCGAACTTTTGGCGAAAAAGTCGAAGTTGGTCTAGAGAAACTTCTTTTGTATACCTCTTTACCTCTTCTTTCTCCTTGCATCTTTCTGTTATACACTTCTTCCATCTTTTGAGCTCGATCGATGTAATCACAAATTCCGAATCTCTGTACCTCCAATCATCATTCGATTTCATCATTAAGCCCTTCTTCAAATCTAATGCACATTTCTTCCTCTGTTGGTACAACATCCCGAGCATATCTCTTGAGATACACAAATTCTCTTTCATATTCGCCATTGTTTTATTCCTTGTCGAAGATCAAGAAATTATCTCTTCTTCTTATCTAAATATCTCTTTCCACATACTTCTTCTTAAATTCGTTTTGGAAGAATTCCGTAAGTTTATCTGCAGTACCATCGCCTCAATGGTTTCCCACCAATTATACGCTTCTTCTTTCAATAGTGAAGCGCACATCCCAAATAGTCCTCAGGAGAACACATCATCTGCTTAAAAACTCTCTCCAAACTCTTTAACCAATACTCGCTTTAACCGGATCATCGTCCGATCTCCTCGAAATTCTTCACTCCAAACTTTTCGAGTTTTTCAATTGGTGTTCTTTGCTAGATTCATCTATTAAAGGAGGAGCAACCGGGTTGTAATCGGTGGTACAAGAGGGGAGGAGGAGGTTGTTGTGCTGACTTCTTCCTTGTATTGTTTCATGATACCACCGATTCATTAATCCGTAAATCATATTTTTAAGTTCTTCCTCTCTCATCAAAGAAATCGGACATTACCACTTGTTCCTCGCTTAGAAGTCTGTATTCTACTATTAACTTCCTCTTCCGACTAGCACCATCGGGTCTATCGACATCCTTACAATCTATAACAAAAATTAGTAATTAGATCGGATCATTCACATCACACTATCACGATTTATATGGCATGTATTTTTAAACACTTTACACATCAAATTCGTTCCGAGAATCGACTAAACCAGGCTCTGATACCAATAAATGTAACGCCCCCTTTACCCGAGACCGTCGCCGGAGTCGAGCACGAGGCATTACTAAACTTATTTGAGCACTTAAACAATTCAAACAATTTATATCACACTTTCCAGACAAGCTGTCCAACTGTGTCATAGTTGCTAAATAATTCATATCTCGAGTTATAAAACTCGAAATCCAAATCCGTAAATTTTCTCTGAATTTATACTCATATATCTACTTACCAATTTTTTCTAGAATTTTGGTCAAGCCAATTAGTACAGTTTATTATTTAAAATCTCCCTGTTTCAGGGTTTGACTACTCTGACCTTTGTGTATTACGAATCAGATATCTCTCTGTACAGAGCTTCAATGACTATGCAGTTTGTCTCTAATAAAACTAGACTCAATAAGGAATCTGTACATATAAAGTATGACTTCTAATTATCTTTGTAAAATTTATGGTGAATTTCAAAGTCAGAACAGGGATCCAGAAATTGCTCTGGCCCTGTTTCACAAAAATTTAAACATCTCATAAAATATAGCTCATATACCTGTTTTGCTTCTTCCATATGAAAATAGACTCATCGAGATTCGATTCCATAATTTATTCATTATTTAATTCCATTTCTACTATTTTTAGTGATTTTTCAAAGTCAAACTACTGCTACTTACCGAAAACTATTTTAGTACAAATATTGTTAACTAGTTTATAACATCTTTACTTCAATTCATTCAAACTCTATACATGCCATATAAATCTTCAAACATAAAACAAAAGCTACCGGAATTGATCTGGATAGTGTGCTTTGTTGTGTTGATCCGATCTACCCACTTCACTTCAAGTCAATCTACATAAAAATATTAAACACACACAAGTAAGCTTATTGAAGCTTAGTAAGTTCATAGGTTAAAAGTAATGCTTACCAAACATAATATTTCCAAACAATACCAAAACATTTACTAAAGTTTCTGCGATTCACAAGCATTGTTATAATAATTCACATAGTTGAGCTCAACAGTAACAACTACTCAATCTCTTTCATTTGGATCACTTCTCTTTTATTTCTTATAATCAAACTAGGAAACGGCTTACGAAATTGAGTACGTCGTTGCTCAATGCCACGATTCACAACTCAGTATGGTTTTCCTCATTGAAATACCATACCTACATTTTTTAACTCGGTATGGGAAATGCCATACCTACATTTCTTAACTCAGTATGGATTTGATAATACCATACCTACATTTCACAACTCAGTATGGATGATACCATACCTACATTTCACACTTTGCCATGGAACAACCATGGTCTTATCCGTCAATTCATCACACGTCACGATACGAACGTACTCAATCCTGCGTTTTTCCTAATTTGCATTTCCACATTTATTCTTTCATTAACAAAATCTACACAATCCCACAACAAATTCGTATATAATAACACATTATATACTTCAATCATTCACAAATAAACATCTAATTTCAACCATATGAACTTACCCGGCTAATTTGTAGAAGATATTGAAATTTTGGGACTATTCCTGCAACTTTTTCTTTTCCTCGTTCTTCTTGGATTCTTGATCTATAATATAAAATATTTCTACTCATTAGCATTTATTTGATTTCTATTTCACTTCACAATTTATGCTGTTCAAATTTCGAAATTGCACTTTTACCCCAAAATTTCTGATTTTCACAATTTAGTCCCTACTCAATTCACCCATCAATTGAACTAATTTTTCTCAATTAACACTTTATTTTATCATTATAAACTATTTCAAAACCTTTTATATTCTTAATTTCAACAGCAACCTTCAATTCACAACTTTTTCACAATTAGGTCCTAAATATCATTTCCTATCAAAATCACTTAATAAAACCACCTTAATATTAAATTAGAACTTAAATTTCATAATAATTCATCATAAAATTCCCTTATCCATCCAGGGTAACTTCCAATTTCACCCATAAAATCAAAAACTAATGAATTCTACAAGTGGACCTAATTGTAAAAGTCATAAAAACATAAAAATTATCAAGAAAAAGCAAGAATTAGACTCACATGATGTAAAAATATGAAAAACCAGCTTTCTCCAGACCTTCTATGGCGTTTTGGCTGAGAAATTATGAAGAAAATGTCTAGATTTTTCAATTACATCATTATTTAACTATTAACTTTTATCTACTTCCAATTTTGCCCCTTGTTCACATTGTTTTCTTGCTTATTTCATACCCAAACCGTCCAGCCATTAACCTTTGGGTCTAATTGTTCTTTAAATCCATCTTTTTAAATACTTAAGCTATTTACTCACAATTTAACAAATTTTGTGCTATTTTCAATTTAATCCTTTTCAATTAATTAGCCATCCAAACGTTAAAATTTTCTAACGAAACTTTAATACTAACTCAATGACACTCCATAAATATTTATAAAAATATTTATAGCTCGATTTTCAACTTTGAGGTCTCGATACCTCATTTTTGACCCGTTTGACCTAATAAATTCTTTTAATTCACTAATTTCACCATTTCACAAATTCTTCTAAATTCTTACTTGACTCATAAATATTAAATTACTATCTTGTTCAATCTTATTTGTCGAATTTAGTGATCTCAAATCACCATTTTCGACACCACTGAAAATTAGGCCGTTACATTGCAATGTAGATATCTTGTTTCCGTTGACCCCTATAGGTATGACCTGTTTGATATGAATGATGAGCTCCAACTTGAGACGGTCATATCATCGCACATCTCAAGTGAAAATATTGTAATTGAGTTATACGCCGAGTTTGCCGAGGTTGATGGATCTGGCTTATCTTCAGCCACTGTTGCACCGTATATTAGAACCAGAGCTGAAGCAGAAAGTCCCACTACATGATTGTGCGGTGGGTTCACTGGCTTGTCACAAAGCTCCTACTATAATGCCTCTGAAATATCTATGGGTAGACACTCGTCGGTCTCTAACACGAATCTAAACTTTGGGAGCCAGTACCAATCGATGTATGGGGCATAACTCTAATCTTGACATTCAATTAGTGCGTTTAATTTCAATTTTGGTGTGGGTCAATGTCATGGGCTGAAAGCACTTATACTAGAGGTTCATTAAGGTACATCAGACACCAAACCAATGCAGATTTTGGCAGACACATGGGCTATAGAAGAATCGATAACTTACTCCTTTCCACGGGGACTGGTGAAGGTGTATTGAACCCCTTACTAGAAGGGGACAATAACGGCGCAGATGAGGAAGAAGATGCAAGTGAGGATTAAGGGACAACAGATGTATTTGACGGGAAGGAGTCAGGCCCTGAGCCAATTTAGCAGTGCAAACTTGATGGTTTGTTGCACTATTTTCTGAACTAGAGCTAGTTCCAATGGAACCAGAACCTTGCAGGTCCGATGATGACGACTTAAAAAATGCTCCAGATCCAGATCTGTGATACAAGGCATATGAACCTTGGCATCACATGATAAACATCGACCTATCGGTCGAGGGTGGTTTAAAGTTTCGCGTCTATCGCACAGAATACCTGACCATGTAAGCACATTGCGTGACGTACAAGTACTAGAAGTTGGTATGGAATACCCAAGAAAATACGCTTTCCTTGCTGTGTTAGAGCGGTACAGCTTCAAGTGCGATATGAACTACCATGTTACGAAGTCTCATTTTGAGAAATTCGATGAAAACTGCGCAATTCATGACGAGAGGTATAATTGGAAAATCATAGCATCTTTATGGAAGAAGATCGGGTTGTGGATGATAAAGAAGTATTCTGATCCACATACCTGTGTTGTGACAGGTGCAAGTCAAGATAATTCTAGGCTAGACTCTGACATGATTTCTAACATTATTCTATCGATAGTGAAGGTGAGTCCTAGGATTCTTGTCCCAGTGTTGATTGCGAACATCTGTAGCTAGTTCGACTACACTCCATCATACTACAAAACGTAGGTCGAAAAATAAAGTTATGGATAAATTGTATCATGGTTGGGACAGTTCATACAACTATCTTTGGCAATGGTGTCAAGTGTTGGATCTATACATTTTAGGTTCTATAACCGATTTAGAAACACACCCAGCGTACTTCGACGATTGATTGGTCCCTGGAAAAAGAGTATTCTATTGATTCTTTTGAACCTTTGAGCAATGCAGAGAAGCTTTCCAGCACTACAAGCTTTTGGTGCAAATTGACGGCACCTGGCTGTACGAAAGGTATAAGCATCAGTTGTTGATTACCATTGCTCAGGACGGTAATCGTAGGATTCTGTCGGTTACATTTGCAATAACTCCTGAAGAAAAGATAGATAATTAAGATTTCTTTCTGAGCAGGTTAAGTGCTGTATTTGCCCACAGCCCGGCATATGTGTCATATCAAATAGAGGAACCGGAATCTTGTCAGTTATTGAGCACTAGGGTAACCTTTGGGATCGCACTCATCATAGGCATTGCATACGACATGTCGGATCCAACTACCACTCAAAATGACTTTGGAAAGTGAGATGCAGTCATTGACATGGGTATATAATTGGCACTACCTGCACAGTCATGTTGTACCCTATTTTGTTTGTTGTTTGCATTTATGGGTATGCTTTTCTCAATAGGTTATGAGCTCATCCAACATTGTTTTCATGAAATGTTGAACAACTTGGGTGCCATTAACAGCTATGTACGGTATACCTCACCAATATACCCTTCGAACAGTGGACACAATCGTATGACAAGGGTTTACGATACGGGCACATGATGTCAAACTTAGCAGAGTGTATCAATTTCGTACGAAAGGGGATGCATTATTTACTAATAACCTCAATTGTGAAAGAAACATACTTTCACCTAGCTGCATTGTTTCCAAATAGGGCGACAATATATACTGGACAGATAGTAGATAGCCATACTTGGTGTAAGGATGTAATGAAAGAAATCAAAAGAAATACGACGAGAGCGAACACTATGTATGTAGTGTGCCATTCATATCAAAATCTAAAATTTTGAGTCACAGGGCATGGTAGGTCGGACTAGGACATGTAAAGGGCATCATATTGTGTCTACCTAACAGGAGGGAATTATAATTGTGAGAGGTTCCAAGCTCTTCGGTTCTCATGTGCACATGTAATTATCGCATGTGAAAACCTAAGAATTGAATACACGTCTTACATAAATGATATGTACAGTCTAGAACGTATGCATAGAGTATGGAGTCTTGAATTCTCACCCATCCCAAATGAGAGTACGTGGGCTGCTAGCGTCCAGCGTATCATTCAAGTTGGTACCGAACATGAACTTGCGTCGCATCCTAAGAGGTCGCCTGAATACCACCTAGATATGGAACAATATGGATATTCGGGAAAGAGACGGACAATAGAGGATATGCGGGTACTGTAGAAACTTGGGGGCATACGAAGGCAATATGTTTTATGTTGAAGGGTACTTTGGGATCTCAATGTTGATAGCATTATTTTATAGACTAGAATATATTCATTGTAATGCTTCCATTATTCTCGTGTTCACAATTTGTTATTTATTATTAACTTACGCATAACTTATTTTAGAATGTAACAAAGAAAAATATAGTGTTGGAATGATAATTTATGGTTTCTTTATTTATGTTATATATATTTACATAATAGTAGTAATAAAAAATACATCAATCGAGTCGTGTGGGAGAATGTGTGTTGCAGGGCGGTGGACGATGCTTGCGAGAAGGATTTTTGCGCACAACCGGATATACAGGTCTATAAACTTCCTCGTTGTCGCTGTCCTCACTAACATCGCCTTCACCCCACCCTTTTGTACATCTCCGTCTCCATCGTCGTCATCATGTCCACCTTGGTATTTATCTTCGTCTTCACCTTTGTCTCCATCATCTTCCTCTATGCTCAAGTGCAGTGTTGTCTTAACCTCCTATTATGTATCCTCCATTCCACAGTAGACAATTGCATCGATGACCCACCCTGATAAAATAATGATGCAAACGGTGTTTATGTTACTATCGACGTGTAACCGTAAGGTACAACAAAATATAAATACATCGGTATTGATTCAGGCATCCACATTGACATTGGCGTTTGCATTAGTGTTGTCATTGATGACGGTGCATGCGTTAACATCAGCTTGACATTTGGGTCAACATCGACATTGGTATCGGGGTGTAGAATGTGGGGGATGTCGGTGGCTCGAAATATGTACCTGCGAGAATAGAAGAACTAGATAAGAGCGGTGGTGGTGTGTCGTACTGTGCTTGTGAAATAAATACAGGGTTAGAGAAATGAATAAGGACAAGTGGAGTGAACTGACTGGGATATTGCATAAACATAGACAACACTTCTTGGGGTAGAGCCGATGGCGAACCCGTCGTGCGACCGTATCTGGCCTTACACTACTACTAGGGTGGTCGTCGTTGCATTTTCTAACAAAGTTGCCTACCCCTCACCTCCACCGATAGTAGATATGCTTACTGGTGACTCTAAACCACGGCAAGTACTTCAAACAGGCCTTCGTGTCAGCTAAGAAAAATGGTTCGCGGATGGGTAAGAAATCCATCCTATGATCCCAAGCCTTAATGTACTCCTTGTGCATCTCTCACCAATCCTCGTTGTTTTTCCTTCGCATGTCCACATTGTGTAGCTCCTTTAAGTCTTGCGGTGGCGGTTTAATTCGTTGCCTCCACTCGAACTATCGGATCACTCGGTCTGATTCCTATATTTTCATAGTCATGTATATTATCAACGGCACATTCGCATCCCACATCCTTCAATTTTTCAACACTTTCGGTGAAATGCAAGATATGATATCGGTGTTGGCATATGACATCCATTCAAATTGAAATGCACAATTGTAAATTTCATTATGTACAAAATTTAACAAATCATTGTGTAATTAATATAGGTTCGAAAGAATAAGTAACTAACCTCGACTTCCGAGCGTTGATATAATAACAACCTAATGTCTTCTAGCTCCTCAGGTAGTCCGACATAACTCGACCCATGGTTCCACCTGTAAATGCGATATGTTAGTTCAAACATATGATAAATAAAAATATTTACTGTACAAACTACGTATTTATTAATAAATGATTTTTACCTTGTCACCAACGGAAACATGTATGGGTCGTTCACTCGAGGATATAGAAATGGTAGCTGTCACCAGGCCCACGACGACAGCAGTAGCAGACAACCAACAATTGACATCTTATCCGGTTTTGTGGCCCGACACAACTCTCGGTATAACGTGGCCAACACAGCTAATCCCAACTCAGTTTTTCGCATTCTTTGAAGTCTACTTTCAAGAGTTATCAGGCATTAAAATGCCCCTGATTAACTGAAGGTTGAATTCTCAAGTGTATTGTTCTTTGACGACCTTAGTTGCATCCACAATTAGCTTATCAATTTTTTTTCCAACCAATTCTTCGATATCTAAATCACCATCAAACTTGTTCGGGACCTTCCCCAAAAATGTCGTGTAGAGATCCTCTTTATCTGGAACGATCGCTACTCCCATGACAACCGACCCATTCACTAACAGACCGAGTTGTAACACCATGTCCTCCAGTATGATTGTACACTCACCACATAGAAGATGAAAAGTGTGTGTCTCGGGCCTCCATCTTTCCATCAACATGTTGATGAGTTTAGGATTAAGTTTGTTGCCGCTGAGTATACGAGACACATGCAAAAATCCCACCTCTTGCAAGTAACCACAAATTTCAGTGATCGGAGGTTTTGCCAAATTATGTATGAATGCTTCCAAAACATGATCATCTGCCTATTTATAATGACAAAAAATATTTTAATTTATAAAAAAATAATTTAAATTTAACTTAATCGAAAATAACAAAAATTAATTTTTTGTCTTACCATTACTACTTGAGCGGCAAAAATGTGTTTGTCGTCGAAAGGAATTAGAGAGGTTTTCATTTGTGAAAACTTAATTCGAACGAATAAAATACGGAATAATTAAAAAAATATTTTTAACGAGAATATCATAAAATTTTGAACAAGAACTTGGGAAAATTGAGAGAGTTGATAGAGTTAGGAGATTAGAAAGAACTAAGAGAATAGAATGTGAGTGAAAAAAATTATTTTTGGGGGGTATTTATAGGTAAAAAATTTTGACCGTTGGCCCTTTTAAATTTTTTTATCGTTGCATGGCCAACGGTCATTGAGGGAAAGCACGTCCAGCTTGGCGCCCATGGCCAACAGTCATTTGAATGTTGAGGGAAAGCACGTCCAGCTGGGCGCCCTTTCCTTTTCTCTCTTAAAAAATAATTAATTTCCCTAAAATAAAAAAAAATCGATTTACAAGCCTAATTAAAAAAAAATGACATAATTGCCTAATTTAGCCGCTTTCCACATTGTTGATTGGTGTGGAACAATTTTTATTTGAAATTTTAATTTATTTTGGTACAAGAAATTTTAATATTTTAAAATTTTAGAATATTTCATCGAAATTATTTATTTTTGAAAAACCTATTACAAATTTTTTAGAATTTATATTTGTAGAATTCTTTTCAATGTCTAGAATTTATTTTTAGTTAAAATTTTTATTTTTTATTTTTTATACTTTGGAATGTTTTGCATAAAAATATTACAAATTTTTGTAATTGTCTAAATTATAACTATTTTTTTCAATTTTTCAATTATTGAATTTTTATATATTATTTTGACTTTTTAAAATTTTATATTTATATATTTTAGAAGTTACACTTAAAAATAAAATATTGATATTTTTAAAAAAATTGAAATTTTATATGTTATATGTAATAACTTTTGTAATGTTTTTAATGATATAATATACATAATATAAAAATAAAGAAAATGTGAGATGGCATATTTTAATAACACTGCGTGTCCTTTTTTAAATATCGTAAACTAAATTACATAATGGAATAATAGCATAAATATCAAAATCGGATAAAAAAAATTAAGTAGCTAAACATAGCATTAAGCCTTTTTATATATATTATTCAATGCATCCAAAAAGTTTGGTGATTGAAGTGGGTCCCAATGCCTCATCCATTGAAGTTTAAAGTGAGTGCGCATTTTGTGCTATCTTTTTTCCACTTTTTAAGATCGCAAGCAACCAAATTGTTACTTCCAGACTTTTCCAAAACGATGTCAGCAATAAGCAGTAATTACTTTTATAATTAATAAGTAACAATAAGCACACCAATGGTGCCTTGTCTTTTGGAAATGTTTGTAGATTCCCTTCTAAATTTACTCTTGATTTATGTTTATTGTGTGTACAAATTTCTGTTACGCTCGATAGAATAATTTTTTCTCTCTGAAAGATGAAGTTCAAAGTTTAAAGTCATAATGACCTCAAAGAAAATCATCATTAGCAAACCAGCTCGCAAGCATGCTCAAGATGATCCTGCAACTTATTCAACTTCATTGGAAAGCACCAACGTCCCTTTTCATCCCTATGACACTAGGCAAAAGATAAAACTCTTTTTGAGTTATTCAATCAAACTTTTTCAATGTTTAGTGACAATTCACTTTATATACTTCTTTGCCAACTCATGATTTTGAAGAAGCTTATGCTCGTTAATCAATTGCAACTCGTGGATTATCATTCTAGGAGAAAAAAAACCAATCAAGGGGTAAATGCATTCCAACATCTCCCTCAAAACCAAATTCTAAAGTAATGAATGTCATGACAACTAGCACTACAACCTTGGAAGAACAAATAGTTTCTCTTACAAAAGTCGTAGAAT
Source organism: Gossypium arboreum (assembly GCF_025698485.1). NCBI lineage: Eukaryota > Viridiplantae > Streptophyta > Magnoliopsida > Malvales > Malvaceae > Gossypium > Gossypium arboreum. The sequence continues at coordinate 49,961,324 of NC_069076.1, forward strand.
CCATTTTAACAAGCATAAAGGGAATGGACGATAAAATCACTTTTACGATGCCTCAAATTAAATGTCTAAGTGAAAGAAATCAAACTGTAATACCCCTTACTTATCTCGATGTATGGTATGAGTGGGAGGTGCTACAAGAGCACTTTCATACTTTAATCGAAAATTTTCTTTAATAAAAATACTCATTTAGAAATATACTAATATTCTTATAACCAAATTAATCAAGCTTAAAATAATTCAAATTGATTATAAATCATTTTGAATCATTTAATGCTTATAGGGACATATCCAAATCATAAAACGAGCATTTGAAGTTGATCAAATTAAAACAATGTCACTTGGATTGAGAAAAATAGAAATCTATTCCTAATTTAAAATTGTAAATAAAATCATAAAATCATAAAATCATATAAAAACATTTTAAGACTCTAAAATCAACTTAAAACCATTTAGAAACATTTTTTTGGGTGATCGGAGGTGCTCGGGGTCAAGTACGAGCTTTGAGGAGCTCAAAACGGCCAAAACAATGCAGTGGCCCTATCTAGGGGCCTAAGTATTGGACCTAGGTCCCTATATTGTAGGTTCGAAATTTTGTCTTGTTCTAGTCCGATACTTAGAGCAAGGGTATCAAACCTAGAGGTGTTCATGGGTCGGGCCAGGCCGGGTTCAAGCCGGGCTCAACTAAAAAATCATGCCCATTTATTGGGCCCGAGCCGGGCTGGGCCTAAAAAACGGGCTAAAATTTTACCCAAGCCCGACACGGATAAAAATATTAAAACCCGGCCTGGCCTGCTCGCTCAGATATTAATTTTATATTATATATATATATATAATACATCAAAATACTAAAAACATCAAAATAAATATTTCCCAACAAATTGAAAATAAATTTTAAAAATATGTAGACCTAAATAACACTAAGATAGATGCAACTTAACAAGCAAAAGCCTCTAAAATAATAAAAAATTAACAAATGCCTTTAAAGTAATAACAAAATTAACAATAAAATAAGTTTTATACAATATCCAAACAATAACAACAAAATAGTAGCAACATAATAGTAAAATGGTAGCAAAATAGGGAGAAAACAACAAGAAAATAACATTCAAAAATAAAAAAAAATACAGATTTTTTTTTCCTTTAGTGAATTCGGGCCGGGCCCGGACTAAAACTACCTTACCCGAAACCCGACCCATTTTTTAAATGGGCCTTATTTTTTTGTCCAAGCCCATTTTTCGGGCCTATATTTTTGCCCAAACCCTCCCACATTTTGGGTGGGTCTTCGAGCCGGGCCGAGTATGCCCACCCATGAACACCTCTAATCAAACCTTGAGCCTCTAAAGCTGAAATTAGGAAAAAAAAACCACTCTAAAACATCCCCCTAATATCATTCTAATATAAATCAAAACATTATAAATAAAAAATTGAACTCATTTAAGCATGAAAACTTAGTAAGAGCACATCCATTGTTGAAATGATACATATCTTGTTTAAGAAAATTGCAAAAGAGCTTCAAGTTGTTTAAATTTACAACAACTCAACTAATCTAAGTCTTTGGATACATGCTAATATTCCAACTCAAATGGTATATAAACGCTTGAATACAACCTTAAAAGCTCAATGGGTGATGTGAGGCTCCAAACCAACATTATGACTTCTCAGCAAGTCTGAAACCTATACATTTAAAACAACTTAACGCGTGAGCTTCAAAAGCTCAGTAATACACGAAGATAGTCAAACTTATCCTATTCTATTATTAATGTTGACCCCCTAAGACGAATTTTTCCAGAACTCATTAATGCTAAGTTTAGCCTTTCTACGAATTCTTATCTAATCGAATCATGAGGCTCTACTTCCATGTTAATAGTATATTAATTATTCCTATTGTGGATCTTATACATATGACTCTAATGAGCATTAGACCTTACATGTGTTCACCTTTCTAACCAAATTCATTTAACTAATTTTCGCTTATGACCATTTTTTCTTTATGCAAGTCATACAAAATTTTGTTTATTTAATTATTGGCTTATTGATACGTCGTATTTCGATACGAAAAATTAAGTTCTTTTCGTACTTGAAGAGCTTTTTTTTTAGCAATGCTCAAGTCTTTTTATTTCTTTTTCATACTTACATTAGAATTTACTTTAATTGCACTTTTTAGTAGGGGTGAGCATTCGATCGAATTGAATAGAATGGAAAAATTTCGAGTTAATCGAGTTTATGAATCCTATTTTATCATCCTAACTCGATTTAAAATTTTTTTGAATCGAGTCGAGTGAGATGGAATTCAAATCGAATCGAATATTTTTGTTCGAGTTAAATTAAAAAAATGACTTTGGTCATCCCTATTTTTGTGTAATCTTTTTTGAAAATATATATGTTTTAAAGTTTTTAAACATGATCATACAAAGAAAAATTGAAGTAAACAAATGAACAAATAAAAACAACATGAGTCCAAGTAAACAACATGAACAACACAATAAGATTATAATAGAAAACATAAGCAAAAGTTCAAAATATAGCAGAAAACTACATCAGTCCAAATAACGAAACAAAAAATAAAAAGCACACAACAAAAGTCCAATAAACCAGCAACAATAATACAACAAACTGGTAACAATAACACATTAGTTCAAAACCCGTTATAGAATAGCTTCAACTTCTTCTTTTTTCTTTAAACACCATCGATAAACTTGAAATATCTAGTAAAAGTATTGAATGAGTTAGCTAAATAGTAAAAAATGTTTGTAAAAATAAATTAAATAAATATTAAACTTTATAAACTAATTCTAATTATATTACCTCCTTGATCTTCGGGTATTTTGGATAAGTCTAGCAAATTTAAAAACAAAAGTTTGAATTATAGGAATGCTTACTAATATACATAACGCAAAAGTTTATTTTATGAATCAAAATTAATATATTACCATCCTCCATGGTTTGAAGTACATCAACATAGAACTCAAAATTGATGAGATCATTAGATTTTTGAAGTCAATCTTGTGTGCAAACGAAAGCCTTGACTATGAGAGGAGTTAGAAAACTTCTAAAACTATCAATGTAACATCCCAAAATTTTTGGAGTTCAGAACAGTGACAAATAAATGATAAACTAGTCAAAATTTAAGAAAGCCAGAAAATAAGAATTATCAGTGTTATGAGACATTAAAGACAAGTATTGAAGGTGACAGGAAAAATATCCATATTAAGATAAATAAATTCGGGGTATGGACTAAATTATAAGAGAGTGAAAAATATTACGGATACAATGAAAAAATTTAAAGTTAAAATGATTAAATGGAATTGAAGGAAAAATGACGAGGGACTATAGGAGGAAATTTACCAAAAGAAAAGATGAATCATCCATGGAATTGTAGTATAGTGAAGGGGTAAAAATGGTAATTATTGAAGAAGATAATTATGGAAATTTAATGATTAAGGATTAAAATTGGTGGCAAAACATGATTGGGGTCAAAGTGTAAATAACTAATTTAAAAGATATTTTGATTAGATTTTTATATAAAAAAGTCTAGAGAAATTGAGAGAAATAAAGGGAAAAGGCTTATAAATCAACCTATCATCCCATGGTTCTCACGTTACCCTCCATACTATTAACTTAAGGTTTGTTTTCCTTCCAATTTAGTCATTTTTTTTATCATTTCTTAACCAATTGAGCTCCAACCTTCAAAATTTCTCCATAAGTAGTAGATGAAATTAATAGAAAATAGTAGTAGCTATATCAATTCCATAAGATAAACATCTATGGTTGTCTTAGAGGAGAGAGAAAATAAAGGAGAGTGAAGAATACAAGTAATTGAGATAAGTACTTCAATATTTCTATTTTATTTAATTTAAACCAAGTATATAGTATACTAAATTTATCTAAATAATTGTGAATGTGCTAATAATATGTATGAATTTAAATTAGTACAATGAATTAGTAGGAAAATGATTATATTGTAAAGCGTACAAAAATTTGTGTGAGAAATAGTGTTGTGTTAGAAAGTTTAAAATGAAATTTTGAATGTTAGTGAATTAGTTACAAAATGATTTTATAGTGAAATTATATTAGATGATGAATTCTTATGATAGTAAGGATTAAATTGTAAAAGTGGTGAAATTTATAATTGAAATAAGAGAAGTTATTTTTAAATATATATGTTGATGATAAGTGAGATATAACGATTAAATTGAATGATAATTAAAAGTATAATGGTTATGTGTGACTAAATGAAAATTATTGCAAAGAATCTTGAAAAAGTAAATGTTAACACTAAGCAGTTGTGGACAACAACAGTGGTTTCATTTTGAAAATTTACCAAAAATTGTATAATTTGATTTAGAGGTTAAATAAAATATGAAATTAAATTGTATTGAGTCTAGTTTCACATAGAAGAAACAATATAAGCAACAGAATTGTATATTGTGAGATATAATAATTTATGTGACACAAGGTCAGAATGATTTCTAGTTTCCCTGTTCTAATTCTGAAAAATTATTATAAATTGTACAAAAATGTTTAGGAGATAAAATTTATATGGATAAAAGTTTAATGAGTCTATTTTCAAGGGGAACAAACAATATCTTATAAGAGTCTTGTACTGAAAGATAATAGATTTTTAGTGAAGAAGGGCCAGTGCTGTTTAGCAGCAGAACATGAGAAGATTTAAAGAATAAACTGTATTAATTGAATTAAATAAAAATTTCAAAAATTTTATGGTAGAAACTTCATCGAGTTTAGTTTTGAGAATAAGAAATATAAATTTAATTTCGAATCTTGTAGGTCTAAATATAAATATTTTAGTGACTTCCATTCAATGGACAACTTTCATAAGAGTATGTGTGAGATTACAGAAACCTTAATTAATGTCACACCTAAGCATGGGATTAGAGGTGCACATGGGTCAGGCTGGGTAAAAGGCCTTCCCGAAAAATGGGAGGGTTCGGGTAAAAATATAGGTCCGAAATATGGGTTTGGGTAAAAAAACGAGGTCCGTTTAGAAAACGGGCCGGGCTTGGGTAAAACTTTACCTGAATTATATACTAAATATATATTTTTTTATTTTTAATCATATTTACATTTTATTTTTAATTTTAATATAATCACTTTTTATTATATTTTCAATTTGTGTATTGTTTTAAGAATTGTTTTAATATAATTTTTTATTTTTTTTCTTATTTTAATATTTGTTTTAAATGTATTTGATGATTTATTATATTTTAAAATTTTTTATTTAATGAAATAAGTTAAAAAAATTTAATACGGGCCGGGCCAGGCTCGAGCTTAATAATTTTATTTCGGGCTGGGCTTGGACAAATTTTTAGGCCCATATTTCAGGTCAGGCTCGGGCCTAAAAAATGGGCCTAAATTTTTGTATGGGCTCGACCCGAACCTGGCCTGGCCCGGCCCAGGCACACCTCTACATGGGATGTTAAGAGTCAAAGATTTATATAAAGATATAAATAAACATAAAGGATGAGGAATTGAGAGGAGGATAAGGAAAATAATTGAAGAATTTTAATAACAAGAAATTGTTACAAAGGATGGTTTTGCTAATACATAAAGGAAATACAAATGTTTTATTGGAACATTAAGTAAGTGATTGATATAAAAGGAATTAAGGAGGTCCTGTTTGATAAATTGATTGGTAAATATTAATAATTATGACATAAAGAGAGGATAAACCATTTTAGAGTAGGTCCTTTAAAGGACTTATTTGTAAAAGGTTGATAATTGTGTTATTTTATAAATTTGGAATTAATGGCATGACCATAAGATTTATTACAAAATACCATATGTTTAAGAAATAAGTTTTTGGGTAATAACTTTTGATAATATTCAAAATGAAGTTTTACTGGAAAGCTTCACTCGGTTTTAAGTTATACACTTAAAATATGCTTGAAACATGTTCATAGGGTTAAACTATGATTGGAAAAGGGTTCAAATAATTGAATATAGCCAGAATTACTTTGGTGCTCAAATGTGACATTCCTATATTCAAATTGGTAGTCGAGTTGGGTATGAGGGTGTTACAATCGAGAACATGCCCACCCATGCTTAATACACTTTCTAAGGCAACTGTTGAGATAGAAATAAAAAGAATAACTCGAGCTATTTATGCAAGAATAGGGAGCCTAAGACTGTTCATTTTCCATTACAAGAATAAATCAAATGAACTTGAATTGTTTACTTCGTCCTCCTCACCCAAATACTTATTCAACTCATATTTACTTTCTAGTCCAACTTGTTTCTTATTCTTAAGGTATTTTTGCTTGGCCAATCCCGTTTGCATTTCTGACTGATATATTTCCATTGAACTAAAAAGATTTTTTGAATAACTAGATCTCTCTTCAAACAATTGAATTCTCTCGGCATTAAAAGAATACTCATTGAACAAGCAATGCGTTTCTTTATCAATCATTTTCATAATATCATTAGCAACATTAGGAAAAATTAAGTTGACCTTAAAGTCCAAAAAGTTCTTTTTGCATCGCAAATCAAAGATAACCCGCCAAGTAAACTAACATGTTGATATTGTTTCCTTCACCCCAATACCTATTATACTTATCCCTCATTTTGGAAGTCATAGAAATTATGTCTAGATCTCCACAATCATTTCACCCATAAAAAAGACAATGCACATCTGTCAATACTTTAAAAAGTGAACGAGAGGTAACATGCAAAGATCTTCGAATAATTTCCCAATCATCAAATGTAGGAACTCTATCTCCAGCAATGAGGTCAAGAAAAAAGTTATGATCATTGCGTACATATGCTTCAAATGCACTTTCATATTTTTCTACCACCTTTAATATCATATATGTTGAGTTCCATATAGTAGGCACATCTAAACACAATTGAGCTTTACTATCTATCATTTCTTCTTTTGCTCGCTGGTTGAATTTTGTCAACTTTGATGGTGATGCTCTTATATACCTCACAACACCTCTAATTCAATCCACAGACATAGAAGCATCCTTGATACCATATTGCACAATGAGATTAAGAACGTGTGCAACACATCTCATATGCATAAATTTCTCATTTGCAATAGAAGCATTTTGATGATTCAATTTCTTTATCAAATACTCATTGGCAATACTATTAGCAGATATGTAAAAGCTCATTTTCAGTGAAATTGGAACAGTGGTTTCGAGACCACAAATATGAGTCAAAAAGAAAAATTATTTTAAAATTATTGCATGGTTTACATTATGATAGGAATGTTATATGAAAATTCTGATAAGAAAATTTTACCAATTATGTGTCTAATTATGGAAAGGGCCAAATTGCATAAAATGCAAAAGTTGAATTCTAGTAGCTATAAGTATCAAATAGCTATGGAATTCAAAACTTGAGGTCATTATATGGTAATTAGACCATTAAGAAAAGTTAGTAGATATTTATGATGAATCATCCGTGGAAAATTAGAAAAAAGAAAAGGACTAAATTGGAAAGTAGGAAAAATAAAGGATGATTTAATAATTAAATGGAAGTAACATATTATAATTATCATCTTCTTCCCCAAAATTCATGGAAACCTTAGGAAAGAAAAATGAAATCAAACAAGCTTAATTGGGTAAGTAATCTTGCCTCGTTTTTAGTAATTTTTATATTTTCGAGATCAGAATAGCTTAATCTAAATCAAACAAGCTTAATTGGGTAAGTAATCTTGCCTCATTTTTAGTAATTTTTATATTTTCAAGATCGGAATAGCTTAACTATCTATTTTGGGGACTAATTTGTAAATATATCAAAGTACATAAATTTTTCCATGGATGTAAATGTTGAAATTTTGAAATTTATGGTAGAAAATGAAAGGTTATTGATAGATAAACAACTTTTACAAAGAGAATTATGGTGAAATTGTGATTTAGGGACTGAATTGTAAAGATGTAAAACCCATAGAAAAATTCTGATTTTTGTGAAATTCATGGGCTGTTATTGTAACATGTAAAATTCAGTTAGGCTTGAAATAAAAATTAAATTGCATGAATTTTAACCATTTTGCCTAAGATGTAAATTGTCATTTATGAAAAGAATAGGGGCAAAATGGTAATTTTTCCTAAGATGTAAATTGACTTCAATTGAGTATTGAGTGAATTAAATTGATGCTAAATTTATTTATATAGAATCGAAAAGACTCAATGAAGTGTTAGATCGAGGAAAGAAAATGTGTTGGATTAATAGATTTACCTACACGAACAAGTGTCGGGGTAAGTTCGTGTAACTAATTTGTGTTTATTTTTATACTTGAGTTGAATGTGGAATGTGTTTGCATGAATTATATAAATGTTATAAATGTGTGAAATAATCACATGCCCGTTAATGTTCAAAAAATGATTAGTTCCGTTTGAATAATGAAATTCGATGGATACATAATTTTTCGTATTGAATGTGGTCCTCCATATGTTGCGGACATAATATAGCTCGGACGAGCAATCCTGTTATAAGCCTCTCGAGCATGCTGATTGGTAGTGGTTCTGAATTTGTTGCGCACTACCATAGCTCTTTGTAAGTGTCATGTTACACGATTCAATCGGTTGTGATCCAGTAATTATTGCGGACACAAACTGTAACACTCAAATTAGGGCCTAGTCAGAATAGTGGTTTCGGGACCATAAATTTGACATGAAAATAATTATTTTATGATTATCATGAGGTCAAGGATATGAAAATAAGCATGTGTTAAAGTTTCATGAAGAAATTCTATGTGTAAGGTGTCCAATTGGAAATTAAGGATCAAATTGAATAAATTTCAAAACTTGGATTCTAGAAGCAATTTGCAAGAAATTGCTTTGGAATATTAATTAGAGGTAATTAAAGAGTAATTTTCCCAATTTTTAAGTTTTTGGACAAAAATGGGCATGCATGGAAAATTTGGAAAGGTTAGTAAGGAAGGACATTTTGGTCATTTGGTTAATTAATGAAATAAAAAAGGAAAAATCAAGCAAAAATTCATTCATTTTCTTCTCCATGTTTCCGAATTTGAAGGAGTCTCCATAGCTAGGGTTTTCCAACATTTCAAGCTCAATAGTAAGTGTTCCCTAGCCTCGTTTTGAATGTTCTTCATATTTTTGAAACTCTCATAACATGCTCTATCCATTTCTACTCAAATTTCAAGCTAGGGTTCATGTTAGAAATTGGACCCATGCATTAGATGGTTGTTCTTTGATGATTTATGGAGGGTTATGAAAGTTAGATGTTGGATAAACATCTTTTGCTAAGTGATTTTTCATGAAAACACCAAAAAGGGACCTAAATGAAAAAAAGTATAAAATATGGGGTAGGAGTATGAAATAGAGGAAAATGTGGGCTAGTATGAGTTTATAATACATTCGGCTAGGCTCTGGTAACTTAAAAATTTCATGCATTTCATTATACGAGCCTTAGGACTAAATTATAAAAGTGTGAAAAGTTAGGGGTAAATTGGTCATGTTGCTTGGGGGTGAGTTTTAAATCCTAAAATGAAAAATATGATGTATTAATAGTCAAATTTTATTGGTATAGACCCCGAGGAACCAATTCTAGAGGTCGACTGTGGAAAAAGAAAGGTTTCGGAATAACCGAAATACGAAACTGAAACAATTACCAGGTAAGTTCGTATAACCCAAAGTAAACTCTTAATCTACTTAAACATGTATGTTCTTGAATGTATGAAAATTTAGATATTCATGGCATGATAATTCATGAAATGTGCTTGTGTGAATGAACGATGATAAATGTCCCAGTTGAAATAGAAAAGAGAGATCCGATGGATAACTTATGGCTTACACGACATGAGATCCTGCGTGTGTTGCAGAAAAGGATTTAGCCTGGACGGGTAATCCGATGGTCTCAAAATAGAAAGGATCTAGCTCCGACGGGTGTTTCTTGAGTGATCGAGCCTTCCGAAGAATATGGTGCATTAAGGATTTAGCCCGGACGGGTAATCCGATTGAGGACTGAATTTAGCCTGGACTAGCAATTCAGATTCGAGCTTATGAGAGCAATTGTCATTAAGAGGGATTTAGCCTGGACTGGTAATCCCGCTGTAAAATATAAAGTTCACGCGAGTGCGTACTTGAGATGATCACTTGTATAACTTGATGATAAATGGGCAATCTATTGAGATTTCCACGGAATTCAACGGGATTAACATGAGAAATAGAAATGGAAATATTGAACTGATAAGCTCATCTAAGACTAATGACATGATATATTGCTACGAGACTAACTTGATGATTCAGTGTATGTGATAGGGAAACTATTTCATGCTTGTTGGAATCATTGCCTAAATATGGTTGTATGCTAATTAGCCGATAAGTTTACTTTCCAGTTATCTGGACTTACTAAGCATAGAAATGCTTACCCCCTTATCTTTTCCCTGTCTTACAGAGCTCGTGAACTTGTGAAAATTGGAAGACGGTTGGAGAATCAACACACTATCGACTTGTCCTGCTTTGGTATATAGACACTTCTATTTTGTTTAATGACGTGTATAGGATTTTTGGTTATTTTGTTATATGTTTCATTTGGCTAGACAATGTAATGGCTTAAATGGTATGCTTATTCTTTTGTATATGGTCATGAGATATGGCTCATATTGATGTAGGTTGTAAACCTATTAATGATGCATGTCTATGTTTAAATGTTTCATGAGATATGATGATGAGACTTATCATGAATGGATGATTGAAATGGGGCCTAATAATTTGAGAGTGGACATAGCATATAATGATATATGGTTATAATATGGCCTAAGTATAAAATGTAAAATGTGCTATGTTAATCTCTAATACAAAAAGGATAATTTAGCATGTACTAAATCGATGAGATGAGGTTAACATGCAATGAGTTATGTCAAGGTTGTTTGAGAGTATAATTAGGCCATGTAAAATTTCATTGAAGTCTCTAAGTGTGTATAGAGGAAAGAGGGTGACCAAAGGTTTGGAAAATAGCCCTACAAAGGTCCACACAGGTAGACACACAGGCATGTGTCTAGGCCGTGTGTGACACACGGTCAACCCCATGGGTGTATTGCCTGGCCGTGTGTCCCCTACACTTAAAATTTTAGGCCAGTTTTCATGGTAGTAAACACATGGGTAGAGACACAGCCGTGTGTCTCAACTGTGTGGAGGGCATGACCTAGCACACAGGCGTGTGCCTTGGCATTGTGCCTCAAAATGAATGATGACGTCATAAATAGAATGTCCAAGTTTTTTGACACGGGCGATAACACGGGCGTATCCAGGCCGTGTGAGGGACATGGGCTAAGAACATGGGCGTGTGCTTGGCCGTGTAAAAACCCTATAGGTTCAAATTGAAAAATAAATCCAAATAATCCTACACGAGTGAGGGGCACGGGTGTGTCCCTAAGCACCTGGGCGTGTGCTTCACCTCCACACGGGCGTGTGAGGCATAACCCTAGAAATTTTTCCAAAATTTTTTATAGTTCTTGGTTTAGTCCCGGATCACTTTTAATGAATGTTTTGGACCTTGTAGGTCTATAATTGGGACACTATGATGTTTTTTAGTTGGTTCTAAATTAGAATAAAATTTTATAACCCGTATTTTTTGAAAGTGTCCAAGCATATGTCTAGTGACGCCTCGTACTTGTCCTGGTCTCGGGTACGGGTAAGGGGTGTTACACAAACGCAGCTCTTTATGAGCGTCCTGATATAAGCTTTTATGAGCTTCCTAATATGGCTGCTTGAACTCCCTGTCATGCTATTGGGAGCTCCTTGTTAATAACTCTTCGGAGTTACCTGTTAAGCTTAATAAAATTCCTGTTCTAAACTCTTTTGAGTTTCCTGTTTAGCCTGGATAAGCTTCTTGATACATGGCTCACATGAACATCCTGCTCTAAACTCATATAGTGCTTCTTGATTATGTTCCCTACTTGGATAACTCTGAATATGAATTGACGGATTTCAGTTTTGTACACTTTAAGTGTACTATATGAGTGTATCCATCGATAATTTCAAGTAAATTCAACGGATAAAGTTCTGATATGGCTAAATTGAACTTGAAATGATTTGTCATGGAAATGTACATGTAATCTGGAATAATGATATGGAAAGCATATATATATATATATATATGAAATTCATTAAATGATGAGCTCATCCATGTTCTTGGTATTATGTGAATTACTTGACTAACATGATTGATGAAGTTGCGTGTTTCAGGCTAATAGCCAAATTACTTGGATGCATTTTTCTATGCTTATCTTGAATGTAAATATATGGTAAGTTAAATTCCTATTATACGAACTTATTAAACATTTGAAATGCTTACTCGACCTTTTTTTCTCTATTCTTTAGTGCTCAGAAGCTCATAAAGGTTAGACTCGGTTGGAGTATCATCACACTATCCTCCAACTCCTTTTGGTATAAAAAGGAAACTTACTTTGGTAATATGGCATGTATAGGCTAATGGTGTCAAGTGAGGGTATGTAAATTTTTTAGTTGTATATAGCCATTGGAATGGCTATTTATAACATATTTAATATATTTATGCATGAAGTTATACTATACTTGGTATGTGAGTATGCATGGATTGGTATCTTAGATATAATCACACTTGGGTAAGTATATGATTAAAAAAAGAATAAAATGATACTTGAAAGCATAAGTAAATGTGTCATGTATAAAACTTGATCATTAAATTGAATTATAAGTCTTGAATTGGTTGGTGAATATATTGAAGTGTTGATGTAGGTGCAAGGTAAAAAGGGTGGGAAATAAGGCTTGGAAAATGACCTTATTCTATCCATATGGGCAGACACACGGGCGTGTGTCTCAATCGTGTATGACACATGGCTATGCGCGTGGGCATGTGGCTTGGCCATGTGTCCCCTGCAATATTAAAAATTAGAGAAATAGAATGCTCAGAATTGAGTACACGGCCTAGCACATTGGCGTGTGTCCTGGCCGTGTAATCCTTGCACCTAATTTTCGAAAATTAAATTGTCCACACGGTCTAACACACGGGAGTGTGGCTAGCCGTGTGACCCAAGTCAGAGAGTTACACGGGTAAGGACATGGGCTGGAACACGTCTGTGTGCCTCACATCGAATGCCCACACGGCCGTATGTCCCCTGCACCTAAGAAAAATTTTAAGATATTGCGAAAAATTTATGTGATCCCAGTTTAGTCCCACTCCATTGTAATATGTATTTTGGGCATCGAGGACCCATATAAGGGACATTATGATTTATTGTGATTGATTTTCGAAAAGGAATAGTAAATGACATAAATTAATTGTATTTGAATTTTAAACTCCGATAATGCTCCGTAACCTTGTTCCGGTGATGGATACGGGTTAGGGGTTGTAACAGCCTGATTTTGGGCCTAGTCGAAACAATGGTTTTGGGACCACTAAATTGAGGTCAGAGAAATTATTTTTAATATTATTTTATGTGTGATGACATGTTTATAAAGGTGCATGAAAATTTTGGTGAATTAATTTTAGCATTTGTGAGCTTAATTGCCAAATTGACTAAATCGCATAAAGTGCAAAAGTCCTATTTTGATAGCTAAGGGTGTTAAATTGCCATGAAAATTAAATTGAGGGTCTTTAAGGGGAAAATAGACCCTTATATTATAGCTTGGCTGGCCATGAGACAAAGAAAATTTAATAGTCAAAGTGTTAGGTATTTGATGACATAATGTGTGATAAAATAATACCATAAAGCCTAGCTTTCATCTTTTCATTCACCCTTTCTTCTTCTTGACTGAAAATAGAAGCCATTAGAGGAGTTTTACAGCTTCAAATTTCAGCCACTTAGTCTCTCTACAAGTAAGTGATTTTGAGGGTTTTTCTTGAATGTTTTTGTACTTTTGAGATCCTTATAGCATGAGCTTTCTAATGAGGGGACTATTTTGCAAAATGGTTGAAAGTATAGGGTTTTTCCATGATAGTATACATGTTTTTTTCTGAAATTTTATGGAAGAAAATGAACCACGGTTGTGAAATAAACAACTCTTGTGAAGAGATTTCTCATGGAAACATTAAAAAGGACTGTTTTGCATAAGTTGAAAATTTGTTGATAAATGTGAAAAATAATGAGAATTGTGGGTTGCTTCTACTATAAAAAGTAATCGGCTAGGCTTAAGATATGAAGAAATCCGATAAAAATTGAATTTCGAACCTGGTGAAATGGTCATTTTGTAAAAGTCTAGGGGTAAAATGGTGATTTTGCCAAATTTTAAATTGTTGAGTCCTTAGATTAATAAAATGATTAAATTCATGAATTTTTATCATTATATATCAAGAATTACAAAATCTGTCCTAGACTGGGGAAAAACTAAACTAGCGAAATCAGCCGAGATAGCCGCCAAATTTTGAATACGAGGTAAGTTGTATGTAAATAACATAACTACATTGTTATCATATGTGCTTGAATTAAGATAGCATGAATTGCTTATTTGTGAAAATAGTCATATATGATGAACATTGAGATAGTAGGGCTCCTGTTTGAACCTTAGGAAATAAATCAGATATTCAGGCCATGACATTCGAGATAATTGTGTGCTAGTGTAAGGCATGTCTGGGACATGCATCGGCCATATTATGAGATCCAGTATAAGACCATCTCTGGGACATGGCATTGACATTGAGACGAGAGCTAGTGTAAGACATTTCTGGGACATGCATCGGCCTCGAGATGTAAGCCAGTGTAAGACATGTCTGGGACATGCATCGGCTACATGATGTGTTAGTGTAAGACCATGTCTGAGATATGGCATCGGCACAGATACGTAAGAGTTAGTGTAAGACCATGTTTAGGACATGGCATCGACTTAACGTGAGAGCCAGTGTAAGACCATGTCTGGGACATGGCATCGGCATTATACCCTATGTTTGAGGCTTAGTAACTATCTGATAGTATTTCAAATGGTTCAACGGTGAGAGTTATAGTTTAAGTTAAATGAGAAAAGTATAACCATGTTGTGAGTGATACAGGTACCTAAATGTGATGCATTAGATGTGAGCTTAGTATATGCTATGTGAATTATGTTGGATAGTGACGAGTAAGTTGTGTTTATGCCTATTTTAGTTTTATAAGCATAATGATGAATGGTAAAGTTGTCGTTTCATTTATTTTCATGCAACTTAATAAGCTTTATACTTACCCTATTTCTTTCCATTTTCTTATAGTGCCGCCTAATTGGCTCGTGGATCAATAGACGTTGGAGGCATCGATCACACTATCAATCGAAGCACTTGGTATAGTTAGATCTTTTATTTTGATTATGGCATGTATAGGATCTTGGCTTTTGAGTTTAGTGTCATTGTTAATTGGCCAAATGTGTTGGCTTGATTTAGTATTTGACTCATTTTGTATAAGGCCATGGAAAATGGCTAATGTTGAAAGTTGTTTTATGAATACAAGTTCTTTTATGAAAGTGAAATTGTTGGCATGGTTGAACGTATGAAATGTATATAGGCCTTAACTATGGTTGTTTGGCTGAGAAATCATACTAAGTTAGACTTTGATATGTGGATTGATATTAGATTGTGTTTCAGGGTGGCAAAAGGCTTGGTAGATAGCCTTATATTGTACACATGGGAAGACGCACGGGCGTGCGTCTAGTCCGTGTGTGACACACGGCTAGCCCCATGGACGTGTTGTCCGGCCGTGTGTGCACTACACGTAAAAATTTCAAGTCAGTATGCATGGTAGTAAACACACAGGCAGAGACACGGCCGTGTGTCTCAGTCATGTAAAGAGCACGGCCTAGCAAATGGGCGTATGCCTTGGCCGTGTGACCCTTAAGGATTGCTGATGTCAGAAACAGAATATCAAGGTTTTTAAACATGGGCTAGGACATGGGCGTGTCATGGCGGTGTGAAAGACACGGGCCATAGACACGGGTGTGTGTTAGGCCGTGTGAAAACCCTTGTAGGTTCGAATTTAGAATTTAATTCAGACGGATGTGGGACACGAGCGTGTCCCTAGAGGCTTAGGCCGCGTGTGTCACTCGGGCCATTAGCACAGCCGGGTCATAATAAACACACGGGCGTGTTACCCTTTCACACGGGAGTGTGCCCTATTTTTTTGGGGTCAATTTTCTAAAGTTGGTTAAGGACCCGAATTGGTCTCGAATGGTTTCAAATGGACGTTTGAGGCCTCGTAGACCCTTGTTTAGGAATTTGAACAAAGTTTGAAAAAGTTTTAAGTTTTGATCAAGTCTTAATGAACCGAGAATATTGGAATGCATGTGTTTAAGTGAGATAATGCCTCGTATCTCGTCCCAATGTAGGACTCAGGTGTGTGGTGTTACAGAAGTGTTACATTTATTGGTATCAGAGCTATGGTTTATTCAATTCTCGGACTAACGTAGCAAGTACGAGTTTAGCTATACATGCCATTATATAATTTTTGATAGTGTGATAACTCCTAACCATTTTAAACATGTTTTTCATATAGTAATGTCATCCAACTAAGCTAGAGTTGAATTCGAGGAAGTTGAGAGCATTTTTTAAGCTTCAGTTCAAAGAGTTGCATCTAGTAGTAGTAGAAGGCCCGTATGTGATGTAACACCCTTACCTGTATTCGATGTTAGAACAAGGTACGAGACATTACCGGATTCACATCACAAGCAGCCATACAATTTCGAGTCATAAAATTTTCCTCATAAAGTCCCTATTACGAGCCTACGAAGCCCAAAACCATGCTTTGGAAGTGATTCGAGGCTAAATCGAGAACTTTAGAAATTTTTACAAACTTAGAAAATTTTTTCACTAAACAGGGGTCACACACCCGTGCGGATATGGGACACGCCTGTGTGGATAGGTCGTGTGGTCACACACGCCAGTGTCCCGACCCCGTGTAACTCTCTGACTTGTAACCCCTGAACAATTGAGATCACAGGCCAAGTCACACGCCCATGTGCTAGGCCGCGTGGAAAATTAATTTTCATAAAATAGGTGCAGACCTCATATAGCCAAGGTACACACCTGTGTTCGGGGTTGTGCCGTCCATACGATTGAGATACACACCTCATTCTGAATGCAATTTTTTGCACATCTGAGTCTTTAAATCTCAGCTGGTAGTAGCCGGATCTCAAATCTATCTTCAAAAATAGTGTTGCCCTTTTCAACTAGTCAAACAAATCTTCAATCCTCGGTAAAGGGTACTTGTTCTTTATCGTAACCTTGTTGAGTTGACGATAATCGATACAAAGTCTCATGGATCCATCTTTCTTCTTGACAAATAATATCGGTGCACCCCAAGAAGAAAAACTCAGTCTCGCAAAACCCTTATCTGTCAACTCTTGTAACCGAGACTTTAATTCTTTCAACTCGGTTGGAGCCATTCTATAAGGAGCTATCGATATTGGTGCAGTCCCCGATACCAAATCAATAGCAAACTCCAACTCTCTGACCTGTGGTAACCTTGGAAACTCTTTTGGGAACACATCCGGATATTCACACTACCGGCACAGATTCGATCTTCGATTTAGAGTCTTTTGTGTTGAGCACATACGCAAGATAAGCTTCATAATCTTTCCTTAGATACCTCTAAGCAGACATCGATGAAACCACCACAGGTAACTTACCTGACTCATCTGACTCAACCCGAAGAATTTCATTGTATTGACATTTCAATTCAATAAATTTTCGTCTACAATTCACTACTACATCATGTAGAGTTAACTAATCCATTCCAAGAATCACATCAAACTCATTAAATGGAAAAAGCATTAAGTTAGCTGGAAAACTGTAACCCGAATCATTAAAAGACAACTCTTGCAAACTTTATCAACTAAAACATATTTGCCTAAGGGGTTTGACACCTTAATCACAAACTCAGTAGACTCAACAGAAAAATTCTTACTAGATAGCAAATTCATACAAATATAGGAATGAGTCGATCCAGGATCAATTAATGCAACTACATTAGTATGATAAAGAGAAAACGTACCAGTGATCACATTAGGGGAGGACGCATCCTCACGAGCACGAATGGCATAAGCTCTTGTAGGTGCCCTAGCTTTCGATCTCACAACTGAATCTTTGGATACACATCTGTTACTAGTCCCATTTCTCGTGTTTCTCACTAGCCTTCTTCTAACAACAGTATTACTCGATCTTGCATTCTGAAAATTATCTTTTTCAACCATTTCAGGGCAATCCCAAATGAAGTTGTGACAACCCTAATTTGACCCTAGTCGGGAAGTGGTTTCGGGACCACAAAATCGAGTCACGAAAATAATTAAATGTTATATTCTATGCTTATTATATGTGAAAGTGCATGTGTGAAAGTATTGTGTCTTAATTTTGTCATTTGAATATGGAATTAGCTAAAAAGGACTTGTTTGAGAAACTTTGAAAATGTGGTAGGTGAATGTCCAAGTGATTAATTTTGTAAATTACTAAAGTAGAGGATTTGCATGTATATTTTACCACTTTATGTAAGTGTACGGTAGTGGGGTTGGTTAATACATCATGTGCTTAATAATAATAATAAATTATAAACTTAAATTATGGTATAAAATAATATATGTTATTTTATAACATAAAAATGTGGTGATAAAAACAAAGTGGAGCTTTATTTTTTTCTTATCACTTAGCCGAAACTAAAGAAACTAAAAAGAAGAAGCGAAGCTCTTGAATATTTGGTCATCTGAGGGGAGATAAATTCAAGCTCAAGAGCATAAAGAACTAAGGTTGGACAGGGGAAAAGAGAAAGTAGTTGAATAACTGATCCGAGACTGTTTGAAAATATTCGAGGTAAGTTTTAAGTTGTTAAAAATAAATAATATTCAATAATGACATGACATATTATAAGAATTTAATATTATTTGGAATGTATGTATATGGCCGAATGGCAAATATAATATGGAAGTATAATGTGATATGCTTTTATGATCAAATGATAAGTGTTAGATGAATATGAGTGAGATGTTATGTGTAAACTATCAAATGATAAGTGTGAATGATGAAATGAAATAAAAGTGAATAAAATGTAGGATGATATATTTGAATGATGCTAGTACCTAATTTGGTGTGATTGTGTTAGATGAAACTTGTTGATTTGAATATCGTACGATACTAATCGAGCCTTTGAGCCTAGCAGGCTATAATGCCGGTGAGATACTAATCGAGCCCTTGAGCTTAGCAGGCTATAATGCCAGTAAGATACTATTCGGGCCTTCGAGCCTAGCAGGCTATAATGCCGGTGAAATGATATCAGGCTTCGAGCCTAGCAGGCAATATGTCGGTGGATGAATTCGGGTTTAAAACCTAGCAGGCTATATGCCGGTGATTTGATAAAAGTCTAAGACTAAGATACATCGTGTTAGAACGACAAATGAATACATTCAATATGTTAAGTTGGCCAGGTACGTATTATGTACTTATATGTGAGTTTGATTTGAATTGAATCATAAGTGTATAATGTGATACATGTGCGAATAAATGTTATAACTTTATCTATGATCATGATACATTCGGTCAAGGTGTGAAAGTATGTGAAAGTATTTGATTTATTTATGTTATATGAATTTAGATTAATTGAAATAAGAATGCTAAATGTGCATTATGTGCTGTGTATATTAGGCCAAATGGCATTATACCTAGAAAATGGCCTCTTGAGAAATTGAATGATCGAAGTATAATTGAGTTTATTTGTTTGCATTGCTTAAAACTTACTAAGCTTATGAAAGCTTACTCCGTTTGTTACGTTTCTCTGTTTTATAGATTGTTGACTCCAGTCACCTACTTGGGAGGGGATCGTCAGCAACTCGTCACACTATCTATCATTTTGGTACTATTATGTTTTGGAGCTAGTATGGCGTGTATAGAATAGACTTAAGTGAATGATATTTTGAGATGTTGTTGTATATAAGCACTGTGAATATGGAAACTTTTGAATGTCTGTATAAGTTTGAATTTTGATCTATGATTGTATTTGGTTATGCATAAAATTACTAATGAACTTATGTAAATGTAAATGTACAAATGTAGTGTTTTGGATTGGTAACGGATACGGGTTATAGGGGTGTTACAGAAGTGATCTTGGGAGCCACATCTAAAGCAAGCCCTGTTATTCATCCTATATTTACCAGGATGTCGTCTACCATAATGTTGGCATTCAGACTCATTAGACCTAGCACTACCCACGCTCTCTATGGGTGTAGTTTGGGCTTTAGAACCCGAATATTGCTTCCCATGATCTCGTTTGGGATACCCGACTGAAGCATTGGAGCGAGCATACAAATCTCTCGATTTCTTTGATGAGGATTGAAACGATTTATTCATCGACCTCTTCTCAAATCTCTAGTCTCAAACTGAACTTTTCTCTTTTCTTTGCTCAACTCTTCTGCTTTGCAAGCTCATTCGACTAGCATAACAAATTTCTTCAGCTCTAAAATCCCAACTAAAAGTCTGATGTCTTCATTTAGCCCATCTTCGAATCTGTTACACATAATAGCCTTTGTCGAGACATATTTCCGAGCATACTTACTGAGCCTAACAAACTCTCGTTCGTACTAAGTTATTGTCCTACGGCCCTGTTTCAGTTCTAAGAACTCTTTACGTTTCTGATCAATAAACCGCTGACTGATGTACTTCTTTCTGAATTCCTTTTGGAAGAAATCCCAAGTGACTCTTTCCCTCAATACCACAGATATAAGAGTGTTCCACCACTGATATGCTGTATCCCTCAGATGTGATACAACACATTTCAAGCATTCATCCGGTGTGTAAGAAAGTTCGTCAAATACTCAGATGAGTTTTCGAGCCAAAATTTTGCTCTTTCGAGATTATCATCGATATTTGCTCTAAATTCTTCGGCCCCTTACTTTTGAATCTTATCGACTGGAGGCTTGTTCAGCCTTAGCAAGTTCACACCTTGGGGAGCTACAGGAATCGATTGAGGGTTAGGTAGGGGTGTAGGATGTTGAACAACCGGGTTTGTTCGAACAAACTCGGCAAACCACTCATTCATCCTCTAGAAGAAGGCTTCTCTAGCCTCTCTTCCCTGACTAATTGTCACAGGCTTACTTTCAGATGGAGCGGTCCCTTCAGCGAGAGTCAGCGTATTACTTTCAATGTCATCAGTCACTTCTCGGTTGGGATCCATTTACTATATAAAAACACAGTTTAAATTGGCAGGAGTCGTCATACTATTAAGATTTATATATGGCATGTATAGCTAGACTCTTGTACATGCTACGTTAGCCGAGAAATCAACTAAACTATAGCTCTGATACCACTAAATGTAGTACCCATTACTCATATTCGATGCCAGAACAGGGTATAAGGCATTACTGAATTCACATCACAAGCAACCATACAATTTTGAGTCATAAATTTTCGCCCAAATTAAAACCATTTGAAATTAATCATAAAGTCCCTATTACGAGCCTACGACGCCCAAAACCATACTTTGGAAGTGGTTCGGGACTAAACTAAGAACTTTAAAAATTTTTACAAACTTAGAAATTTTTCCACTAAACAAGGGTTACACGCCTGTGTGGATATGGGACACGCCCATGTGGGCAGGTCGTGTGGTTGCACACGCCTGTGTCTCGACCCCGTTTAACTCTCTGACTTGTAACCCATGAACAAATTGAGATCACACGGTCAAGTCACACGCCCGTGTGCTAGGCCTTATGGAAAATTAATTTTCATAAAATAGGGGCGGACTTCACATGGTCAGGGCACAAGCCCGTGTTTGAGGCGGTGACGTCCGCAAGGCTGAGATACACACCCGTGTCTCTACTCGTGTGCTCAATTCTGAGTATTCTGTTTCTCAAAATGAAGGTACAGGGGACACACAGCCTATACACATGCCCATGGGGCAGGCCGTGTGTCTACCCGTGTGGACAAAATAAAGGCTATTTGCCAAGCCATTTGCCACCTTAATTCACACAGACACCTACAGTAATTCAAAGGCACAAAACATAATATATTTAGGCAACCAAAACATCCACATTTATGACTAACACATGGTAATACAATATCAACATCTATCATACACAACATTTATCATACCACAATTGACTACTTTTAGGATACCTAATTGTACACAAATTTTATCATTTCATCCATAAATCATATCACCAAAAATTTCACATTCATGCCTTAAATCACAATTCCATCATTCACCAAGCATTCATAGACCACATCACACAAGGATGATTGCACATGCATGCACACATAAATATATATCTATATAGATATGCTTACAACCATGCCAATCAAAATGAGCCAAGTTACATGGCCGAATACCACACCAACCTTTAACAATTACAAGCCAATATTTTTGGCCAAAACACAATGACACATATAACAAAATGACCAAGTCCCTATACATTCCATACTTTTAAATTACTAAGATCATCAACACCCAAAAATGAAAGTTTGATAGTATGAGGTGAATCTACGACGATGCAAGAAATAAGCAACCTTACCATGCATATAACATTAAAATATTATAACATAACTAAATGTGCATTTACCATGGTCTCATAATCATAACTCATTCTATCACAAATCTTACCTCATATTCATCATTTTGAGCATTTAATAGATATGAGCTTCAAATACATACCTGTACCCTCTTGAAAGGAATTTACACATAATCTCATCTTTGACATATCTGTGAAGCACTCGGAATAATAATGTCAGATACTCAGGAATTCTTGCACACTAAGTGCCACATATGTAGCCAATGCTAGCTCAAATCTCATATCACATAGTTGCTTGCTCTCGAGCTATCAATGGGCTTGCTCACACAAGCTATCAGTCAAGACGTAGCTACGTGTTGCTGTTCACACAAGCTATCAAGTATCCGTAACATATGTCGGTATACTCGGTGACCGGTAGGACGTACAAGACCAACACCCAGATCACATGATCACATAACACATATTCACCCTAGTGACATGTCACTTGTATCCTACCGTATTCCTAAGGTTCAAATGGGATTTCTTGCTTGTCTATTCGTCTTTGGACTCGTTCATAGGATTAAGCTCATCCACATTTATAAAACATACAATTCATGCATTATTAAAGCAATAAAATATAATTATATTAAAGCTTATTTTTAACATATGAACTTACTTCGGTACAAAATGGCTAATAGTTCGGTTTAATCCACAACTTTGTTATTTCCCCGGTCTAGGTCAGAACCTCTTCTTTTTTAATCTATAATATCAAATTTAACTCATTCAATTATCACATTATTCAATTTAATCCAAAAAAATCTTATGGAAAAATTACATTTTTGCCCTTAACGTTTCAACTTTTTACATTTTAGTCTCTAGGCTCGCAAAATGATTTTCATTCGATTTCTTCATTACCCAAGCCTAGCCAAATCTTTTTCATGCTCATAGTAGCCCACTTTTTTCATTTATTCACATTTTAGGACACATCTTACAACTTTTACAAATAGGTCCCTATTTGACATTTTCATCAAAAATCACTTGGTAAATGTTGTTTATCTAACACCAAACATGTATTTTCTATCATTAGACATCAAAATACACAAATATTCAACATGGGTAAAATTTTAGACTTTGATTTTCTTTCAAATTAGTCCTTAAAATAGCTAAATCAAGTTACAACACTCACAAAGACGTAAAAATCATTAAAAACGGGACAAAGATGGACTTACAATCGAGCTTAGAAGTTGGCCAAACCCTAGCTATGTCTTCCTCTTGTGAATTTCGGCCATGGGGGATCAAATTAGAAAAGATGACATCTTTTTATTAGTTAATTTTGTCTTTATTTACCGAATGACCAAAATGCCCTTCACTTAAAACTTTAAAATTTCATCTAACCATGTCCATTTTTTTCCAACTAAAAGTATAATGGTCTAATTACCATTTAAGGACCTCCAATTTAAAATTTCATTTCAATTAGACACCTCTAGCTTCTAGAACACAAATTTTGCACCTATTGCAATTTAGTCCTATTAGTCAAATTGGACACCCTATTGATAAAATTTCTTATCAAAATTCTCACACAATCATTCAATCATACTTTAGACCTTAAAGAAATAATAAAATAAATATTTCTACTTTAGATTCACGGTCTTGAAACCACTGTTCTGACTTGACCCTAAAGCGGGTTGTTACATCTGAGGGCCGGGGTGAGGAGGCAAAAGAAGCCTTCCTCCAAATGATGAATGAGTGGTTCACAAAATTTTTTAGAACAAATGCTGTTGTACAATAACCTCCCCCTCCTGCTCAACCGGTTCTTGACTTTCCACAAGGTGCTGAATCTGTTAGGACTGGTAAGCCTCCGGTAGATAAAATTAGTAAATATGGGGTAGAAGAATTTAGGGCTACTGCTGAAGATGATCTAGAAAGGGCTGAATTTTGGTTGGAAAATACTATTAGGGTTTTAGATGAATTATCATGTACACCAATTAAGTGTCTGAAATGTGCCGTATCATTGTTAAAAGATTTGGCTTATCAGTAGTGGAATACTCTAGTTTCTGTTATGCCAGGGATAATGTTACATTGGAGTTTTTCCAAACATAATTCAGAAAGAAGTATATTAGCCAGAGATTTTTGGATTAAAAAAGAATGAATTTTCAGAGCTCAAACAGGGAAATATGACATTATCTGAGTATGAATGAGAATTTGTTAGATTGAGCAAGTATGCTAGGGAATTTGTTCCAAATGAGGTTGCTATGTGTAAATGTTTTGAAGAAGGATTAAATGAGGACATCAAGATATTGATTGGAATTCTTGAATTAAGGGAATTTGTGGTACTGGCTAATCGGCCACACAATGCTGAAGAATTAAGTAAAGAAAAGAAACAAGCAGAGAGAGAAGCTCGAACTTCTAGTAAGAGATTTATGGGTTAGTCATAATCATCTGCTTTAAAAAAATCAAAGAAATACCATGATCATTTTATCGCATTTGTGGGATATATCAAAAAAGAATTAGGTTTCTCAACGATCTAACTCAAGATTTTCGTCTCCATTTGTAACATGTGTTAAAAGTGTTGGTAACCCCAAACTGAGGTGTAAACATTGTAATAAATTTCATTTTGAGGAATACGACATGAGAAGTAGAGCTTGCTATAGATGTGGTTCTTTTGACCATTATCTTAAAGATTGCCTAGAATGGATTGAAAAAGATACTGATCAGACTTCGAAGCTGAGTAACCCCGCCTTGAGAGGTAGACCACCCTAACATCCTGACAATGTTAGTCGTAGCCGAAGTGCTACGAAAGATTCAATAGTTAAATCTGAAGTAAGAGTACCAAAAAGGACATATGTTGTACGTGCAAGAGAGGATGCCTCTGCACCAGACGTTATTACTAGTACATTTTCTCTGCTTGATACTGATATTACTGCTTTGATTGATCCTGGTTCAACATATTAATACATATTCACAAATTTAGTGTCTGTTAAAAATTTATCTATTGAGTCCACTACATTCGTGGTTAAAGTCTCGAACCCCCTGGGCTAGTTTGTGATGGAAGATAAAATCTATAAAAACTATCCGTTAATGGTAAAGGGTTATTATTTTTCGGCTGATTTGATGTTGCTGCCCTTTGATGAATTTGATATAATTTTGGGAATGGACTGGCTAACTCAACATGATGCGGTGGTAAACTGTAAACAAAAATACATTGTATTGAAATGTCAGAATGGTGAATTACTTCATGTTGAATTTGATAAACTGGATGAGTTATCTAATGTAATTGCAGCTATATCAACACAAAATTTTTTCAGAAAAGGGTATGATGCTTATCTTGCATATGTGTTGCCAGTTGTTTTTGAGTTTCCTGATGTGTTTTTGGAAGAATTACCTAAATGATCACCAGTTAGAAAGGTGAAATTTTCTATAGATCTTATTCCAGGAACAACTCCTATATTTATAGCACCTTATCAAATGGCCCCAACGGAGTTATAAGATTTGAAAGCATAGTTGCAAGAATTGACAGATAGGGGCTTTGCTCGACCTAGTCATTCACCTTGGGGTGCACCGATTCTATTTGTAAAGAATAAAGATGGATTGTTGAGGCTGTGTATTAATTACTGGCAGCTTAACAAGGTTACAATTAAGAAAAAATATCCATTGCCTCAAATTGATGGTCTGTTTGATCAGCTGAAAGGTGCCATTGTGTTCTCTAAAATAGATCTCTATTCTAGATACTATCAATTGTGAGTGAAAGACTCAGATGTATCGAAGGTAGCTTTTAGAACCAGGTATGGACATTATGAGTTCCTTGTGATGCCGTTTGGTTTGACAAATACACCTACAGTATTTTTGGATTTGATGAATAGAAATTTTAGACTGTATCTAGACAGGTTTGTGGTGGTGTTTATTGATGGTATTTTGGTATATTCCCAAGATGAAAATGAGCATACTGATCATTTGAGAATTGTGCTGCAAACTTTGCATGAGAAACAATTGTATGCCAAATTTAGTAAGTGTGAATTTTGGCTTCGGGAAGTCGGTTTCCTTGGGCATATAGTGTCTGCAGAAGGTATCAGGGTAGATTCGAGTAAAATCTCAGCTATTATTAATTAGAAACCACCGAAGAATGTGTCAGAAGTTAGAAGTTTTCTAGGATTAGCCGGTTATTATAGGAGGTTTGTAAAAGGGTTCTCAATGATAGCTTCTCCGATGACTTGTTTATTGCAAAATGATGTAAAATTCGAGTGGTCTGATAAATGCCAACAGAGTTTTGACAGATTGAAAGCTTTGTTGACTAAAGCACCCGTACTAGTTCAGCCTGAATCGGGTAAAGAATTGGAAATTTTACAGTGATGCATCGTTGAATGGCTTAGGCTGTGTATTGATGCAAGAAGGTAAAGTAATAGCCTATGCTTCGAGATAACTAAAACCACATGAAAAGAATTACCCGATACATGATCTGGAACTGGTAGCCATTATTTTTACATTGAAAATCTGGCGGCATTATTTGTTTGGTGAAAAGTGTCACATTTTTACCGATCATAAAAGTTTGAAGTATTTAATGTCCCAAAAAGATTTAAATCTGAGACAACGAAGGTGGCTTGAATTGTTAAAATATTATGATTTGGTTATTGATTATCATCCAGGAAAGGCCAATGAATTGGAAATCTCTGTTTGCTTTGTGAGCAATGAATACTTGGTTATCTTTGTCTGATAATGGTTCAGTCATAGCCGAGTTAAAAGCTAAACCAATATTCCTGCAACAAATTTATGAAGCTGAGAAGAGTGATGATGAATTACAAGCTAAACGGGTACAATGTGATCAAATTTTAATTTAGAATTTCAGATTGGGTTTGATGACTGCTTATTGTTCAGAGGCAGAATATGTGTACCATAGAATTCAGAACTTGTATAGAGGATTTTTTATGAAGCTCACAAGGGTACAATGTCTATTCATCCTGGTAGTAACAAAATGTACAATGATTTGAAAAAAATATACTGGTGGTCGGGAATGAAATGGGATATTTCTGAATTTGTATCTAAATGTTTGATATGTCAGCGAGTAAAAGCTGAACACTAGGTACCTTCGGGATTATTACAGCTAGTTACTATAACGGAGTGGAAATATAAAAGAGTTACTATCGATTTTGTATCGAGACTACCCTTATCTCCGAAAAAGAAAGATGCTATTTGGGTAATCGTTGACCGTCTAACAAAGTCTGCACACTTTTTCTAGTACGTATGGATTTCTCCTTGGATAGATTGGCTGAATTATATGTTTCTGCTATTGTCAGACTGCATGGAGTACCAGTCTCCATTATTTCTGATAGAGATCCCCGGTTTACATATTGATTCTGGAACAAGTTACAAGAATCTCTGGGTACACAATTACATTTTAGTACTTCATTTTATCCTCAGATTGACGGTCAATTAGAATTTGTAATACAAATTTTAGAAGATATGCTTCGGTGCTATGTGTTAGAATTCGAAGGTAATTGGGAAAAGTATTTGCCTTTAGTTGAATTTACACATAATAATAGTTCTCAGTCTAGCATTAAAATGGCACAATATTAGCCTCTATATGGTCGTAAATGTAGAACTCCATTGTATTGGACCAAGCTTAATGAGAAAAGATACACGAAGTCGAGTTAGTCCATAAAACGAAAAAAGGTAAAGGTGATTCAAGATAGTTTAAAAGTAGCCTCTGATCGTCAAAAGTCTTATGCTAATCTTAAGCGAAAAGAAATAGAATTTCAGGTCGATGACAAGGTATTCTTAAAAGTATCACCTTGGAAGAAAGTTTTTCGGTTTGGCTGTAAAGGAAAATTGAGTCCATGATTTATCGGACTGTATGAGATTACAGAAAGAATCGGACCTGTTGCATATCGATGGACATTACCACCAGAACTCGATAGAATTCATAATGTTTTCTATGTGTTTATGCTATGACGGTATTAGTCAGATCCTTCACATGTTATTTCTCCGACAGAAGTTGAGATTCAGCCTGACATGACTTACAGTGAGGAACCGATCAAAATTCTAGCACGAGAGGCAAAAGAGTTAAAAAATAAAAAAGGTAGATTTAGTAAAAGTTCTCCGGCAATGACATCGTATAGAAGAAGCTGCCTGGGAACTGGAGGATACCATGAGGAAGTAGTGCCCAAACCTCTTTACTGGTAAGATTTTTGAGGATGAAAATTCTTTGAGGGGTGAAAGTTGTAACAGCCATTTTTTAGTGAAATTGGAACAATGGTTTCGGGACCACAAATCTGAGTCAGAAAGAAAATTATTTTAAAATTATTGCATGGTTTGCATCATGATAGGAATGTTATATGAAAATTTTGATAAGAAAATTTTACCGATTATGTGTCTAATTATGGAAAGGACCAAATTGTATAAAATAAAAAAGTTGAATTCTAGTAGCTATAAGTATCAAATAGCTATGGAATTCAAAAATTGAGGTCCTTATATGGTAATTAGACCATTAAGAAAAGTTAGTAGATATTTATGATGAATCATCCATGGAAAATTAGAAAAAGAAAAGGATTAAATTGAAAAGTAGGAAAAATAAAGGATAGTATAATAATTAAATGGAAATAACATATTATAATTATCTTCTTCTTCCCCAAAATACATGGAAACCCTAGGAAAGAGAAAGGAAATCAAACAAGCTTAATTGGGTAAGTAATCTTGTCCCATTTTTAGTAATTTTTATATTTCCGAGATCAGAATAGCTTAATCTATCTATTTTGGGGATTAATTTCTAAAGATATCAAAGTATATAAATATTTCCATGGATGTAAAT
Source organism: Gossypium arboreum (assembly GCF_025698485.1). Classification (NCBI taxonomy): domain Eukaryota; kingdom Viridiplantae; phylum Streptophyta; class Magnoliopsida; order Malvales; family Malvaceae; genus Gossypium; species Gossypium arboreum. Next base: position 49,990,511 of record NC_069076.1, read on the forward strand.
GTTGAAAATTTGAAATTTATGGTAGAAAATGAAAGGTTGTTGATAGATAAACAACTTTTACAAAGAGAATTGTGATGAAATTGTGATTTAGGGACTAAATTGTAAAGATGTAAAACCCATGGAAAAATTTTGATTTTTGTGAAAATCATAGGCTATTATTGTAAAATGTAAAATTCAGTTAGGCTTGAAATAAGGACTAAATTGCATGAATTTCATTTTCCGAACTTAGGGACGAAGTTGTCATTTATGAAAAGAATAGGGGCAAAATGATAATTTTGCCTAAGATGTGAATTGAATTTAATTGAGTATAAAGTGAATTAAATTGATGCTAAATTCATTTATATAGATCCAGAAAGGCTCAATAAAGAGTTAGATCGAGGAAAAGAAAAGGTGTTGGATTAATAGATTTACCTACATGAGCAAGTGTTGAGGTAAGTTTGTGTAACTAATTTGTGTTTATTTTTATACTTGAGTTGAATGTGGTTTGTGTTTGCATGAAATATATAATGTTATAAATGTGTGAAACAATCACATGCCCTTTAATGTTTAGAAAATGATAAGTTCCGTTTGAATAATGAAATTCAATAGATACATGATTTCTTGTATTGAATATGGTCCTGCATATGTTGCGGACAGAATATAGCTTGGACAAGCAATCCTGTTATAAGCCTCTCGAGCATCTTGTTGTATAGTTCCTACGAGCATCCTGATTGGTAGTGATTTTGCATGTGTTGCGCACTACCAAAACTCTTTGTGAGCGTCCTGTTACACGATTTGGTCGGTTGTGATCCGAAAATTATTGCAGACACAAACACAGCTCTTTGTGAGCGTTCTGATAAAAGCTCTTATGAGCTTTCTGATGTGGCTCGCTTGAACTTCCTGTTATGCGATCTGGAGCTCCCTATTAATAACTATTTGGAGTTACCTGTTAAGCTCAATGAACTTCCTATTCTAAACTCTTCTGAGTTTCCTGTTTAGCCCAGATAAGCTTCCTGATACATGGCTCACATGAGCATCCTGTTACATGGCTTGAGAGAATGCTTCCTGATTATGTGCCCTACTTGGGTACCCTTGAATATGAATTGACGGATTTCATTTTTGTACACTTTAAGTGTACTACATGAGTGTATCCATTGATATTTCAAATAAATTCAAAGGATAAAGTTCTGATATGGCTAAACTGAACTTGAAATTATTTTTCATGGAAATGTACATGTAATATGGAATAATGATATGGAAAGCATATATATATATATATATATATATATATATATATATATATATATGAAAGTCATTAAATGATGAGATCATCCATGTTCTTGGTATTATGTGAATTACTTGACTAACATGATGGGTGAAGTTGTGTGTTTTAGGTTAATAGCCAAATTGCTTGGATGCATTTTTCTATGCTTATCTTGAATGTAAATATATGGTAAGTTAAATTCTTGTTACACGAACTTATTAAGCATTTGAAATGCTTACTCAATTTTCTTTTCTCTATTATATAGTGCTCAGAAGCTTGTAAAGGTTGAAATCGGTCGGAGCATCATCACACTATCCTCCAATGCCTTTTGGTATATATAGGAAACTTACTTTGGTAATATTGCATGTATAGGCTAATGGTGTTAAGTGAGGGTATGTCATTGTTTTGGTTCTATGTAGCCATTAGAATGGCTATTGATAACATATTTAATATATTTATGCATGAAGTTATACTATACTTGGTATGTGAGTATACATGGATTAGTATTTTAGATATAATCACACTTGGGTAAGTATATGATGAAAAAAAAAAAGATGATACTTGAAAGCATGAGTAAATGTGCCATGTATAAAACTTGATCATTAAATTGATTTAGATGTCTTGAGTAGGTTGGTGAATATATTGAAGTATTGATATAGGTGCAAGGTAAAAAGGGTAAGAAATAAGGCTTGGAAAATGACTTTATTTTGTCCACATAGGTAGACGCATGGGCGTGTGTCTCAACTGTGTGTGACGCACACGGGCATGTGGTTTGGCCATGTGTCCACTGCATCTTAAAATTAGAGAAACAAAATGCTCAGAATTGAGTGCACGGGTAGCGAGACGGGTGTGTGTCTCAGCCATGTAAGACACACGGCCTAGAACATAGGCGTGTGTCCTGGCTGTGTAATTCCTGGACCTAATTTTTAAAAATTAAATTGTCCACATGGTCTAGCACATGAGCATGTGGTAGGCCGTGTGACCCAAGTCAGAGAGTTACAAGGGTAAGGACAAGGACTGGAACACAGCCATGCGCCTCACATTGAATGCCCAGATGGTCTAGGACACAGGCGTGTCATTGGTTTTGTGAGCTACACGGCCTGGCCGCATGGACGTGTGTCCCCTAAACCTAAGAAAAATATTAAGATTTTGTGAAAAATTTTATGTGATCCCAGTTTAGTCCCGACTCGATTCTAATATGTACTTTAGGCCTCAAGGACCCATATAAGGGACATTATGATTGATTGTGATTGATTTTTGAAAATGAATAGTAAATGACATAAATTAATTGTATTTGAACTGTAAACTCCAGTAATGCTATATTACCTTATTTCGAAGATTGATACAGGTTAGGGGTGTTACAAGATGCATTATCAATCGTAATAGTGAAGACCCTTTCAATCCCCCAATCTCGAAGAATTGTTCAAGGGCTTGACCTATGCTTTCACCTCCATAAGCAGATATTAAGAAAAAAATTATAATTTTTTTTTGAAACTTCCATTCATTATCTACCAAATGCGTAACACCCCACGCCTGACCCATCCCTTTAATCCGGGTATGAATAGTAACAAATGGACCAGGTTCACCTATTTAAAATTTTTCTAACTTAACTGTTATAAAACAAACTAAAAGTGAACTATCTAATAATGAATATTAAAATAATAATACTTACAAAAAAGGCCTTATGCCACTAATGTTTAATCCCTTAAATTCTTATCTATAATCTGACTGTTTATTTATAATGGGCCTCGTATAACTCTTATCCGAGCTAACTATTCCATTACCCAAATTCTAAGAGCGTCATCTAGGTACATCTTAACAACTCCTGGGGTGAACCTCTAGTAATACCCCCTTCCCCTGTGCATGACATGATCCAATAGCGACCCTAAATCTCCATTTCATCTGACTTGGTCCCTCCCCTAAGTCCTTGATCTTTCATATATCCTGCGAACATAAGCCAACCGCTTGTAAGTTTGAATGAACTTAGTGAATTTCTTCGTTATGCTATTCACAAATACACCCTATCGCACGAGGTTAACAAGCATAGAATAACTAGACTTAAATTAAACAATTCAAAAAAAAAACTACCTACTTTGTTAAAGGCGAGAGTTCTTTATTAGGGTGGCAGACTCCACTCGTTCATTCAAGCTACTTGTCTCTTTATACGACCTTCCTCTAGTTGGACTATTCAAATTGATTGTATCCTAGATACTTCATCGTACCAATGAAACCTATCCTTACTTCTCATTTTTCTTCCTTTGGACTTTTCCCTTTCATAAGGCGTTCGTTTACTTCTATCTTACTTGGTCGTATGCCTATTTACCTTTATGTACCTTTACAGTAGCTCCTCATCTTTTTGCACAAGGGTCCTTAGGAATTATTAATATTTCTGAATTCTACTGACCTTCAGCAAACCTTGTCACTCTGAAAAACCCATAGGTTATCATCATGGCGACTATGCAAGCTGGCCATCTCACTTGCTGTTTCCTCCCTACGGAGTTAACCTTGTAATGGAATACGCACAATAGACTTTTCTCCTAGAGGAATAGTCTTAACAAACATTCTGATACGAACCCCGTCATATCATGGTTTGACACAATTTGACAACTTCGAGCATGGCCCAAGTTCGAGGGACGGCCTAATTTCAAAATGAAGCCTGATCTTAATTTCAACGAGCTCAATTCAGCTCGATTATAGCTCAATGAGCTCATTTGTTTGTTTTTGAGTTTATTTTAATTTTTTGCATTTATGTTGCTGGAATAAACTTATTTAGTTAAATTAGTTAATTAGTTAAATTTCAGCTCAAATAATTAATTATTTTAATGGCGCCTTAAATCTGGACATTTTAATTTAGTATATTAAATATGTCTCATATTAACATATGATTAATGTGCCTAGCTTAGGACATAATTTAATGTGTCTAGAATAGAACAAATTAATTAGCTGCTGCTAATTTAATTTGTCTAGCCACATGACATAAATTACAATGTTTTTAGTTGCTGCTGATTTTAATGTCTCCTAACTCTTTAATTGTTGTTTATTTTGCAGCAAAAGCAAGCATGTGACGACATTAACAAGGGCCTGAAGCATTAAAGCAGAATACATGCAAGTTCAAATTTAAAGAGCAGCAATAAAGGAGTTGCTGGTGCAATAAAGGAGCTGCTGGTGCTTAGAACGACATTAAAGGAGTTGCCTAGCATGAATTGTCGAATTTAATGCAAGGTGCACTTCCCATGAACGGCCTAGGAGCATGAAAGCGTGATTAATGCTAGAAGGCTGCTGGTTGGTGTTTCTCAAGTGGCCATTCGGCCAAAAGGTGGATGAGCATTCAATTTTCCAAGGGAATTTAATTCTAGCAGCTGCTTACTCTTCCCCAAAAGTCTGCTCGCGTATTTCAACAGCCAAGATGCTGTTCACACAATGTTTTCACACAAGGAAGCTGATCATTTCGTCCTTTCACATTGAGAGGCTGTTGGGAGCTAAGTTTTCACACTAATGGGACTTTTCATGCGCCTCAAGAACATTAACTTTGCTGATGAACTTTCGGATGCCCAATAAAGATTAAAAGCTGAACATAATTGTTAAATTGGTTCAACCATTGAATATTTTCAGCATAAGTACTCATCTCAATTAATTAGATGAATTAAGGAGCTTAATTGCTTGATGATTGGAGTCCCCAAAGTAGTTGGAAACTTCAAGGACGTAGCTAGGATCTTTCCAAGAAACTTCAACTCATTTGAGCTGAATTAAAAAATTGTCCATTCAGCCTCCCTAATAGTCCATTCGGTTACCCCATGTTTTAGGCTATAAATATGTGTTAAATTTCATTTGTAAAGGTTAGACAACTTTGGAATTTGTTAGTTATATGAACTTAATTGTTCTAGTGAGAATTCAATTCTCTTTATTCACTTTAGGACTGATCTAACTTATCGGGATTTCACCTCGTGGCGTCAATCTCTCATTTGTTTTATTCCGAACTTATCACCTCCGGTGTGACGTTCAAAATATATCTTTGGTTCCTAACTCTCTATAGTTAGCGGGTCAAGATTCTCTTATCAACCCAAGTGCCTATTTTAAGATTTGGGTCAACTTTTCCTATAACGTTGGTTCAATCTTAGCCTTAGCCAATTTTCATCCACCTATCACCAAGTTTCCTTTAACCTTGTTTGATCCCTTTGATAGCCATTTATCCCTCCCTCTTTCAGCTTTCTTGAATCATGCCATCAACTTGCTTCCATATCCATTACAAATTACCCGCTCGAACCTATCTTCCTTGTTTTCATCCCCAATTTTGCAAACCGTTCAAACTTACCCAATTTATCGATCGAGCAACTATTACGACTTAAATCATTCCAAGGCGAGTTCGTACCACATTCTGTCCCCTAGATAGGGTTATTATGTTGGGAGTGCATTTTTCCATCCTCCATGAACTTTGTTTCTCACGTATAACTTCCTTGAGCTCTCCCTGGTGGCTCCTCATTTTGGATCGTTACTTGTGATCCTTGGATAATTTCTCGTCCTAGATTTCCATAACTAGGCTAGTTCTCTCACGACCTATCTTCCTCTTTTTCTTGTGGGGTCTTCACCCATACCTTGTCAACTATCACCTCTGTTCTTACCACTTTCATCATCCTGGTGGATTCTTCTAGACCTTCTCACTGATATTTATACTTTCTTTTATCTCTTCTCCCACCCTCATGGTTTCTCATACTTATTGGACTAGCAGTGTACTCCTCACTTGAGGTTCTAGCGGTCTTTTCACAATTATAGTCCTGGCGAACTCTATGGGTTGCCATAGCTAAGCTATGGTCTTATAACCTTCTTTCCTCCTTTTCCACATCCCTTCAGACTTACCCGTGTATACTATCCTGGCGGACTAACCCATGTTTATTATCCTGGCGGACTTACTCTATTCCGTGTTTACTGTCCCGATGGACTTTCTCTATTTCATGTTTTATGTCCCGAAAGACTATCTCTGTAGGTTCTATGGAGCCTTCCATCCATGTTTTTACACCAATTCTCCATCCTAGCATACTATTTTAGGATGCCATGGAGTTTTTCATCTATGTTCTTACTCATCATACTTGGCTCCATAGCATCTATTGTGACAGCCCAAAATTGACCCTAGTCGGGAAGTGGTTTCGGGACTGTTAAACCGAGTCACCGAAATGTTTGAACGTAATATTTATTGTCTAGAATATGTATTTATGAATGTGTGAAAATTTCAAGCTTCGATTTAGTCGATTGCATGTGAATTCAGTTATTAGGACTTGTGTGAAACTTTTGAAATGTGATAGGCTAATCTATAAGGACCTAATAGTGCATGTAATCAAAAGGGAGGACTTGCATGTCAAATTTCCCCCCCTAATAGCTAGTGGCCGGCCATGACAAGGGATTATGGGCAAAACATGTCATGAAACATGTTGTGAAAGTGTTTTATGTTGGAATAAATAAAATAAGGTGTATGGGTAATAAAAAAAATGAAAAAAAAATGTGTGTGTGAAGGCTTCTCCCCCTCCCCATTGCCGTGAAGGTAAGAGAGAAAACAAAAAAAATTTGTTCATCCTTTTCATTCTCTCTTGGCCGAAAATTCTAAGGAAGAAGAGGGAGTTCTTGCTTCATGTTTGGTTTGGAAGAGGATTAGGAAGAGGTTTGGCCATACTTGTATCAAGATTAAGGTATGTTTGATGTTGTGCCATGAGATTCATACATGTTTTTGGTTGCTAACTTGATATTCTTATTAGCCCATGGTTCAAATCCTTGCTATGTCATGGGGATGATATTCGGCCAAGGTGGATTTTGTGTTGATGCCATTGCATGTTAAATATGAAGCTTGCTAATGATACATGTGATGGTGGATTGATGGCTCTTGGACCTTCTTTTTAGCATTTTTGGAGTGAGACATTAAGTTCTTTGTTTAACCATGACCAAAATCGAAATGATATGGTGTTGTGATGTATTCGGCCATGGTATATCCATAAGAATGATTTATGCTTATTGTATGGTAGGTAAGATTTGTGTTTTGGATATATGTTTGTATTTGGTTATAATCAACTTGAGATTCAGCCCTTGCACCTATATGTATATATGTTTGCACATGATGTATTGGTATGACATATATACTATCTCAAGGTATATATTTACTTGTGATGATGTTTCGGTTATGAAGTAAATGGTAGATGTGTATTGAGCTACAATATGTAATGCATTGGTTAGTAAAATGTATGCCATTCATGTGTGGTATTAAACATGTAATTGGCCTCAACACCAACATGCATAATCGGCCACATGAATGAGTACCTAGGTTGATGTGTTGTTCGCCATGAGTAAGCATGTTGAAGGCTTTATCTTGACTTAGAAAATTCGCTAAGGAGAGTACTAACAAATGTGTTGAGTTTAATTCATGAATTCGTACATATGTGACTTTAATGTCTAATGAATATATGTGGGCTAAATACCTTGAATTCCTCTTGTCGATGCTCAAATGATTAAATCAATTTATTTGTTAAATTAAGCTCAAGAGCAAAGGGGACTAAATCCGATAAGGGAAGGAAAAGTGAGCGAATAGCCGTCGAAATCGTTCGACAACATCCAAGTAAGTCTTGATAACGACCCTACTTGAATTATATTGAAATGATTTGTCATATTATGGCGGATAGCGAATGTGCGTAGGGACTACGCTGTAATGTCAATTGAAATCATGCTCTTTGTGTGTGGCTATTGAGCCGAAATTGGAAAGGTTTGATAAATGTTTTGTGGTTGAGCCTTAGTAACGAAAATGAAATATGGATGTGTCGTGATTATTGATATATGTGTACATAAGCATTTGAATGATACCGGGCTAAGTCCGAAGGCATTTATGCTAATGATTATATCCGGCTAAGACCAAGGCATTCGTGTGAGTTGTTATATCCGGGCTAAGACCAAGGCATTCGTATGAGTTGTTATATCCGGGCTAAGACCAAGGCATTTGTGCAAGTTACCAAACCGGGTTAAGACCAAGGCAATTGTGCTTGTGGTTATATCCGCTAAATTCCGAAGAAACTCGGTTTGAAGGTGAGCGTTTTGGTGCTGTAATAAATTCAATTAATACGCTCGAAAAACCCATATGATAAGGTATGTTTACATGTGCATCGGAAAAGTCGATTCGTTTGAAATAGTGTTCGTTCAATCGACTAACGAACTTTCGGCTCTTAGATAGGTTGATACCTTGTGTGTGTATATGTTGATGAAGTGTGAAGTAAGTATGATTATGAGAATGTGTATTAATAAAGTGATTCATTTAGCTATGTGAACGTAATACTTTAGTCAAAGCCGATTTCATTGCTTGAAACTTACTAAGCATTAAATTGCTTACCCCTTTGCTTTGGCTCTTTGTTTTCTAGATTTTGTTCGTTAGCTATCGGATTCGGGATCATCGAAGTCGAAGTCATCCACACTATCAAAGCCCTTTGGTACTCTTTTAGTTGAACTCTGGATATGGCATGTATAGGACTACCCTTTGCTGTTTTTCAAGTACGTTTTGTGATGTATGTGTGTACAGCCATCCGAAAATGGCTCGTAAAAGTGGAGTATGGCATTAGACCATTTGTGTTTATGTATATATGTATGGTTTCATGATATGACTATGGACTGGAATGGAAGTGTTGGGCAAATGACCAGCCATTGGAATGGCTAAATATGATTATATGTGGACCTATGTATGACAAAACTCTAGTTGGTCCATGGAAACCACGAAATAGGTAAAGTTTACCTTGAAAACAGATGCTGACAGCAGCAGTGGTGTGGATTTGAAAAATCACTAAAATTTGTAGGAATGGAATTAAATAGTGAATAAATTATGTAAATGAACCTTGATGAATCTACTTTCATATTGAAGAAACTAAACGGTCATATGAGTTATATGTTAAGAGATATTAAAGTTCTCATGAAACAGGGCCAGAACGGTTTCTGGATCCCCTATTCCGACTTTGAAAATTCATTGTAAATTAACCAGAGATAATTAGGAGTCATGCCATATATTTATAGATTCCTATTTGAGTCTAGTTTCTATAGAAACAAACAGCATCATTATTGAAGCCCTGTACAGGGAGATATCCAAGTCGTAATGCACGAAGGTCAGTGTAGTCGATCCCTGTAACAGGGGAGACTTTAACTAATAAACTGTACTAATTGGCCCAACCAAAAATTCTAGAAAAAAATATGTACATGGACATATGAGTCTAGTTTCAGGGAAAAATTACGAAACTGATTTTTGATCTTTGAAACTCAAGATATGATTTTTAAGGTGACAGTGATGCAGTAACCAGCTTGTCTGGAAATTTCTAAATGGACTGTGAAAACAATTAAGTTAAGTCTGTGTGCACCTTGTGTTCGACTCCGGTAACGGACTCGGGTACAGGTGTTACATCTATCATCTATGGTCTTACATGTAACACCCCTAAGCCGTAACCGTCATCGGAATAGGTTAGGAGGCATTACTTAACCCACAACACAACTTAGAATATCAAATATTAAATCATTACAGTAAATGTCATTCATCCACATTCATTAAGAACATAAAATTGAGCATACGATACTTAAACGCGCTTTCAGAACTAAATTGAAAACATATAAAAGTTTCAAGACTTATAAAAATTTTCAACTTTTCAAAGGTCACACGCCCGTGTGAATAGGCCATGTGCCTCACATGGCCTTAGAAACGCCCGTGTATCTAAGCCTTGTCAAAACAGGACATAGCTACTGACTTGCTCGCACGGCTACAAGACATGGCTGAGACACACGCCCGTGTCTCTGCCCGTGTGGACAAAATAGGCCATTTGAATAGCCAATTTGCCACCCCAAATTTAGGTCAACCTACAAGCAAAGAATTAAGCATATATGCACCACTATTTCAGCCAACTTTATGCCAAAACATAAAATAAGATCATACTAAAACATATCCTTCCATACATCATTCAATCTCAACTAAACTTACCAAAATTTACCTACTATAACATACCACATTTGCATATTAACATCACATACCATAAGCCATTATCAATTATGAGTTTAAACAACAACTAACCAAATCACATGGTTAAGTATATGCATCACAAAACATGTTCCCACAACAACTAGCCTATACATGCCATACTCTAAAAATATACATTATCAAAAGTACCAAAATGAGATTCGATAGTGTGGTGACGATCCTTGACGATCCCCGAGCTTGCAGTAACGTCGATATCTATAAAACAATGCAAACATACACAAAGTAAGCTTTCAAAAGCTTAGTAAGCTCGTACCAAAATCATCAATACATAAGTACTTACAAATTCTCTAATCATCTATCAAATCTATACCAACACAATCCATATGTTCATACCAAATCAATGAGCTTCACATTCATAGTATCATCTATCACATAGGTATCGTACATACCTGAATCTTCCCGTACTTATTCACTTCCATTCTCACCTTTCGTTTAAATATTTTAAGACTTTCCATAAATTATTCTTGCTTTAAACATCCGCACACTTAGTGCTGCAACAGTTAGCTGAAGCTAGAACAATTTTCGCACACTTAGTGCCATCTCAATTAGCCGAAGCTAAGTTGGTATCGCACACTTAGTGCCTCACATAGCCAAAGCTAGTTTAAATCGCACACTTAGTGTCAAATACTATTGATTTATCGTCGTATTCATCTAAACCAAACATATATATATATATAATGCATATATAATCAAAACATAAAAATATACTTAACATAATGTTTTAAGTACGAACTTACCTCGTACTCGAAATTGCTGACTCGACCGTTTATTCTATAATCTTCGACTTCCCTCGGTCTAAATCTGAATTCCTCTTTTCTTGATCTTAATCACCAATTTTTTTTAGCCGAACCCTAGCTTGATCTTTTCTATTCTTTTTCTTTCAAATAATTGGCCAACAAAGATGATATATTGCATGGCCATTTTATGTTTTCTTTATTAAAACACATATTATTACTCAAATGACTATTTTAACCTTAGCTATTTCATTATAAATTCCACCAACTAATGTCCACTAATGTCATTTAATGAGTTCAATGGTCCATTTACAACATAAGGACCTCTCATTTACAAAGCCAAGTCAAATAGGCACTTTTAACATCTAACACACAGCTTTTACATTTTATGTGATTAGATCCTTTTATCAAATTAAACATACATACGGTTAAATTTTAATACGAAACTTTCACACTTGCTAATTCACATATCACAAGCACAGAAAATAATATTTAAACATTTTTCTAACTCGAATATATGGTCCCAAAACCATATTCCGACTAGGGTAAAAACCAAATTGTTACAATTCTCCCCCATAGGGATTTTCGTCCCCGAAAATCTTACCATTGAATAGATTCAGATATTGTAGTCTCATGGTATCCTTAGGCTCCCACGTGCCCTCTTCGATACCTTGTTGATGCCACATTACTTTAACTAACAAAATTTTCTTATTTCACAGCTTTTTAACCTCACGAGCTAAAATACGGATTGGCTTTTCTTTGTGAGTCATATCTGACTGAATCTCTATCTCAGATGGAGGAATCACATGTGAAGGATTGGATCTGTACGTTGAAGCATTGACACGTGAGACACATTATGAATCCTTTCCAACTCTAGTGGTAATAACATTCTATAAGCTACTGGCCCAATACGCTTGATAATCTCATACGACCCGATGAACCTCGAACTCAAATTTCCTTTTCTACCAAACCGAAGCACTTTCTTCCACGAAGATACCTTTAAAAACACTTTATCGGCTATCTCAAACTCAATGTCTTTTCTTTTCAAATCCGCATATGATTTCTAGCAAATCGGAAGCTACTTTCAAACCATCTCGGATCACTTTCACTTTCTGTTCAGTTTCTTTTATCAAATCAACCCCATGAATCTTATTTTCGCTGAGCTCAGTCCAACACAAAGGTGTACGGCATATACAACCATATAATTCTTTGTATGGTGCCATTTTAATGCTTGATTGAAAATTGTTATTATAAGAGAATTCAATCAAGGGTAAATATTGTTCGGACATACCTTCAAATTCAAGAATGCAACATCTCAACATATCCTCGAGTATCTGAATAATCCATTCAGATTAAGTATCCATTTGCAGATGAAAAGCAGTACTAAAATGAAATTTAATACCCAAAGCATCCTGCAACTTCTTCCAGAATCGTAGCGTGAATCTCGGATCTCTGTCTAACACTATAGACAATGGCACACCATGTAATCTCACAATATTAGAAATATGTAACTCAACTAATTTATCAAGTGAGTAATCGGATCAAATTGGAATAAAATAAGCTGATTTCGTCAAATGATCAACTACAACCCAAATTGCATCTTTCCTTCTCGGAGATAGAGCCAAAGCCGAAACAATGTCCATAGTCACTCAATCCCATTTCCACTCTGGAACCATAATCGATTGTAACAATCCCGATGGCACCTAATGTTCTGCTTTAACTTGCTGACAAATCAAACATTTAGAAACAAATTCATATATACCTCTTTTCATTCCAGACCACCAATAATGTTGTTTCAGATCAGTATACATTTTTGTACTACCCAGATGCACAGATAACCGACTATTATGAGCTTCGTTCAAAATAATCTGAATTAGCTCTGAAGTTATCAGAACACAAATTCGATCTCGAAATCTCAAACAATCATCTTTGTCAACTCTGAATTCTAAATCAGACTCTACATCACACTGAGCTCATTTAGCTAAAATCTCATTATTAATCTTCTGAGCTTCAATAATCTGTTGCAAAAACAATGGCCTTGCTTTCAATTCAGCTAAAACTGAGCCATCACTAGATAGAACCAAATGAGTATTCATCGCATGCAAAGCAAACAACAATTTTCGACTCAATGTATCAGCAACACAACATTTGCTTTTCCTGGATGATAATCAATCACAAGTTCATAGTCTTTTAGAAATTCTAACCGTCTTCTCTGTCACAGATTCAGATCTTTCTAAGTTATTAAATACTTCAAACTCATATGATCAGAGTATACGTGACACTTCTCACTGAACAAGTAATGACGCCAAATCATTAGAGCAAGCACAATTGTAGCTAACTCAAGATTGTGCATCAGATAGTTCTTTTCATGCGGCTTTAACTATCTCGAAGCATAAGCAATAACTTTGCCTTCTTGCATCAAAACACATCCCAAACCAATCAATGAAGCATCATTGTAGATCACAAATTCTTTACCAGATTCAGGTTGTACCAATACTAGAGCTTCAGTCAATAAGGTTTTCAACTGATCAAAGTTGTTCTGACACTTTTTTGACCATTCAAACTTGACATCTTTCTGGAGTAGTTTTGTCAACAGAGTCGTAATCATTGAAAAACCTTTCACAAATCTTTTATAATAACCAACAAGTCCCAGAAAACTACGGACTTCAGAGACATTCCTCGAAGGTTTCCAATCCAAAATAGCTAAAATTTTGCTCGGATCAACTCGGATACCAGATGCTGATACAATATGGCCTAGAAAACTCACTTCTTTCAACCAGAATTCACATTTATTGAACTTCGCATACAACTGCTTATCTCGCAGAATTTCTAGCACTAATCTCAAGTGCTCGGCATGTTCGGATTTATCACGTGAATAAATCAATATGTCATCAATAAATACAATAACAAATTGATCTAAATACGGTCTGAAAATTCTATTCATCAAATCTATAAAGATAGCAGGTGCATTAGTCAATCCGAAAGGCGAGGCTAAGAATTCACAATGGCCATACCTTGTTCTGAAAGTAGTTTTTGGAATATCTGAATCTTTCACTATCAATTGATAATAACCTGATCTCAAATCTATTTTGGAAAACACAGTAGCTCCTTTCAACTGATCAAACAAATCGTCAATTCGGGGTAGAGGATATTTATTCTTGATAGTCACTTTATTCAACTGACGATAATTGATACACATTCTCATCGTAACATCTTTCTTTTTCACAAATAGAACTGGAGCACCATGACAAATAGAACCATGTACCATACCATTATAGCATCTTTCATCCATGGTCTTAGGCTATGTACCATATACTCGATTGCCATAGCATTTTCATCTATGGTCTTACACCATATACTATTGTTACGGTGTGCCCCGAAGGACCAGTCGATACCACCATCACATAAATAACATTCCATGACTATCATTTCTTGAATCCTTTCCCATTGCCTCCTTTAAATCATCTAACCTTGATGCTCAAACACCGCAGTGTTCCCTCCATAAGGCCGGAGCTTCATCTGATGCGGTATTTAATAAGTTCTCTCCTTACTTTCCTTCATATCTTCATCTATCCCCTTGAGGTTTTTCCCACAGTCATGCAATGCATGCACATATCATCATATTTCATGCTTATGCAAATATGGCATACTTAGACAGAATAAGTCATAACGTCCATAAAGTTTTAGGAACTCACCTGAATCTTTAATTTCCCACAGTTTGGCTTCCTTGAACACTAGAGCTCCCATTCTCTTGGTAGCTAAGCATTACAACTAGAATCATGGGTTATACCCAATATTCTTAGCTAAAACCCATTTTTCCAGAAATATACAGAACCCTTAAAATGGTTTTGAAGTCCATAACTTCATTTTCTAATCCTTTACATATACAGAAGGGTTAAGACCCTTACCAATTTGCTAGTTTTCCTCCTTTTCCAGCTCTATCCTCACAAAGTTTGCTCCATGCAAACCTTCCATGGCTAATCCTTCTTCGAGCTACCGAATGAAGAACAAAAGAAAATGAAACTAAGCTGGGAAGAAAATTCATCCTTGGGAGCCATCTCCTAGCCACACTAAATGCAATCCCATAAAAGCTGTCCTTGGCTAATTATTATGTCTCCCATTAAGGAATCGGCGGGTTCCATTTTAATCAAACCAGATTTGGTTTTCCACCATGTCTAGTTTGGTTACCATTCTTTCATGATTTACAATTAAGGTCACTAACTTGCAGTCTCTTTCAATTTAGTCCCTTAATTATTCTAAATTCTGGGTTTATTGGAAATCAGGTGTTACAACTCTACCCCTTTAAAATAAAATTTTATCCTCGAAATTTTTGGTCACGCCAAATTTGGAGGCAAACTTAGAAAATTTCTATTTCATTCTTACCTTAATATGGTTCGCGTAACCACTCACCCATTATCCTTACCAATTTTCTTAACCTAGTCCCTTTTAACACCCTTACTTAATTCTTACTCAGTCAACTTGATGGATCCTCCTATGCTTTGTGAAATATAGGTTTTCGCTTCTTGGCGAATACATAATCACTCCACTACTAGTATTCTCTGTCCTAAAATGTTTCTTATTATCTTAATTTGGTGGGTATCCTATGGCAAACACCGCCTATCTACCAACTCTTTGACCTTTTCCTTGGTGGATGTTTTCGTAAATCCTCAATTTTCTTATAGTCTGAGTTCATCCATCTTGCAGATCCATAATAATGGTGAATCTTGGTCTCCAACTTGTTGGCAGTTTTCGATCCTTTCATTATGCTACTTTGATATATAATCCTTTATTTCATCCTTTAATTTTGGCGGATGTTAAAAAATGAGTCGATATCTATGCTCATTCGTATAATAATCCTGCCTATATGATGGGTCATTTCTTTCTTATCACAGGGCAACCAAACTTGCCTGTCGCTCATCCTTCATGACTTGTCTTTGCGGAGTGTCATAGCGACTACCCTGACTCTGGAGTTCTACTCCAATAGTAACGAATGCCATTTACCTTACTCAAGGTGGGTTGTTATTGAACAATCCTACTACTATAATGGCTGCCATAGGGGATACTTCATATTGGGTAAAGTTAGGAAAAAATTTCGTCTAGTAAAATATTTAATGGATT
This sequence comes from Gossypium arboreum, assembly GCF_025698485.1. Classification (NCBI taxonomy): domain Eukaryota; kingdom Viridiplantae; phylum Streptophyta; class Magnoliopsida; order Malvales; family Malvaceae; genus Gossypium; species Gossypium arboreum. The sequence goes on from NC_069076.1 coordinate 50,006,640, forward strand.
CTTTCCTTTATTCGGAATCCATAAGTGTTCTTCTCGTATTGATGGTTTTGAATGGTTCCTTACCATTCGCCAAATTCCATAGCTTCCCTTTGTAATAGCCCAAAATTGAGTCTAGTTGGAACAGAGGTTTCGGGACCACAAAATCTGAGATAGAAATAATTATTTTATGATTATTTTGAGGTCTATGATATGATTTCATGATTGTGTGAAAATTTCGTGAAGAAATTCTATGCATAAAGTGCTCAATTTGAAGTTAGGGACTAAATTGAATAAGTTGCAAAAGTTGCATTCTAGAAGTTTCTAGTATGAATTTGCTTTGAAATATTAATTAGGAGGTCTTAAATAGAAATTTTACCAATTTCTAAGTGATGGAAAAAAATTGGACATAGATGGAATTTTTGAAAGTTTAGTAAGGAAGGGCATTTTGTTCATTTGGTAATTAAAAGAAATAAAAAGGGAAAATAAAGCCAAAATTGACTCATCTTTCTCATGGAGGCCGAAATTAGCATGGGAGAAGCCATGGCTAGGGTTTTCAAGCTTTCCAAGCTCAATAGTAAGTCTGTTATAACCCCGTTTTTCAAGTTCTTTACGTTTTTAGAATCCCGATAATTTGATTAAGCTTATTCTAGCAATAATTTAAGCTAGGGTTCATATTTGGAAAAATACCCATAGGTGAAATGTGTTTATTTTGATGTTTTATAATAGGATATGAGGTTTTAAATTATGTTAGACAACTTGTGCTACTCGGTTTTGAGTGGAAACGAGTAAAAGGGCTTAATCAGTAAAAATACCTAATAGTCATAAGTATATGTTAGGGTGAGAATTTGATGTTGCCATAGAAGGGAAAAGTGATCAGCATGTCATAAAACATAAGAATAAGGGATGAATTTTAATTCCGAGCCTAGGGGCAAAAGTGTAAATATGCAAGTTTAGGGCAAAATTGTAATTTTGCCAAAGTTTGAGTTAAGGACTGTTTTGAATAGTACATTAATTAAATAAGTAAAATATGATGTTTTAGATCCCAAAAAATGAGATTTGAACCTAGAATGAGAGAAAAATCGAAAATTGGGAAAGTTAGTAAAATGGCCGTTTTAGTATCGAGGTAAGTTCATATGTATAATAAGCATTAATTTATGCATGTTTCAATGAAAAATTGATATATTCATTATGATTTCTAAGGTGTTGAAAGCATGTAAGCTGGTATGATAATAATACTGACAATAATGTTTGTAATTTATATTTGAAAGTTAAATTTAGTGAATTAATTGAATTATATTAAATTAAATGATTATGGTGCCAAGTTTATGAATTGATTTAAAAATATGTCTATGGTACATGAAGTGCATTGAATTATCATACATAAATGTGATTTCTATGATTATGGATATTATGGGAAATTGTAAGTTCATATGATTTTAATAAGGCAATGTGTAATTTAATGTTATTGCCTTGATATTAAATGAGATGTAAGTTTATATGTAAGTAATACATCAATATTACTTGTATTATGGTATTTTATAATAATATTGGAAATATGTTTGTGGATAATTACTTGATTGGTGAAATTGTTGGAAAAGAGAGAAATCCGGTTGAACCTTGGAAAGATTGGATGATACAAATAGTATGTAGCTAGGTCACATGTATGGTGCTGAGTGCACATCATGTGTACAAGAGAGCTACAAGACATTATGATGTAATTAGGTCGCATGGGTGATACTATGTGTACACCATGTAGACAAGAGAGCTACGGGATATATGTAGCTAGGTCGCATGCGTGGTTCCAAGTGAAGGACACCATGTAGACAAGAGAGCTACGAGATAAATTGGCTAGGTCACATAGGTGGTACTGAGTGTTCACCATGTGTACAACAGAGCCGAACTATATGATGGGTGGAGCTATGTGCTGAAACCACCAAGTATCGAGGATTGATCCGAAGTGTTCAACAAGAGACTCTCTATGTATTGCTTTGTGAGTTTTGTGATGAATAAGTGCAGGAACTTGATTATGTGAATGATGTGTTCATTAAGTGACCAGGATGTGGTGAGGTTATAAACAAGTAAGTTATACATGAGGATGATTTCATGGTGACCTTGTGATCATGGGCCTATACTTGTGATGTATGAAATGTGGTGAAAATGATTTGTGATATGTATGTTAAAATGAGGTTAATACAAAGAAAGTGTGAAAGAGTGAATTAGCAATAAAACTGTTTTGGACAGTAGCAGTGATGTGATTTTGAAAAATATCCAAAAATAGTAAAAATTGAATTAGAGACTGAATGAGATATCAAATTAAAGCTTAATAAGTCTATTTTTATATAAAAGAAACAGAGCAAGAAAAGGAGTTCTATATTTTGAGATATTTATGTTTTTGTGAGACTGGTTTAGAATGATTACGTGATCCCCTGTTCCGACTTTGGAAAATCACAAAATTTTGGATAAAAATAATTGGAGGCTTAAAATTATATTTTTAAAATCCCTAATGAGTTTAATTTCAAGATAAATCAACAAGAACATTATCCGAGTTGTGTACTGTGAGATAATTAATTTTTAGTGAAGAGAGGTCAGAACTGTCAGAAAGTGAAACAGGAGAAATTTTAATGAATAAACTGTACTAATTGGCTAAACCAAAAATTATGAAAATTTTATGGTGGAAAGATATGTGAGTCTAGTTTTAGTGGAAATTTACGGATCTTAATTTGGAGCTCTTTAGCTCGAATTATAAATAAGTAAGTGACTATGACTCGTGTGGACAGTTTGATGTGAGCATTTATTAGTAAATTGTGAAATCGTACTCAGAAGAATGCTATATACATTAAGGACGTGGAATGGAGAGGAGGAGGAGAAAAATAAATATATGTGGAATACATGGAAACTATGGTATATGAAATATTGATATAATGAAATAAATGATATGTGTTTATAAGAAAACAGAAAGAGAATGATATGTATCATGACATGTATATATATATATATATATATGACTAGTCTCAATGTAATGCTTGTTGGGTATGGAGTTGAATTGAAATGTTTCAGGCAAACATGTTATTTTGCGTATCTGAATTGTGGTATTTTATAAAGATATGATCTAGTTTTAAATATGAATGCTTGATGATTAAGCTGAATATATTTTGTAAGATGATAATCTTGGTATAAATGTATAAGTGGTACTATAATAAACAAGGTAAAATGAGTATGAGAGACACATGTATGATGACATACATATGCTATGTTTATGGTTTAATTGAGAATATTTAATCATTAAATGAATACTATGTTATATTCTTTTGATTTTGTATAAGTGTGTAAGAGATTAAGGTTGACCAAAGCTTGGAAAATAGGCTAGGTATATTCCACACAGGCAGAGACACGACCATGTGTCTCAGCCATGTATGGAACACGACTTTGGGACACGGGCGTGTGGAGCCTTAAAGCATGAAATTTCCAAGATTTTTGTAAGTTCTCAGTTTAGTCCCGAACCCTTTCTAAAGTATGTTTTGGGCTTCGTAGACTCAAATAAGGGACTATGTGTATGTGAATGAACGTTTTGAAATATGAATGAAATTTTATGGCCCGTATTTTAGTTGAATGTTTGTATGTTTGTCCGGTAACGCCTCGTACCTTATCCCGGCCTCAGGTACGGGTAAGGGGTGTTACACCCTTTCTCTATTTAGGTTATAAATAACCCAAAGTGTTTAAGGGAAATCCATAAGCCAACAAGCCTTTAGCTTGAAAATCTTCCCACTACCTTTCAGTTCTCTTCTTCTATCTTATTTTTCCTCATTAGATTACATCACTAGGGTGTAGTTTCCCTTGCCACTCTATCACCAAAGTTTCCTCTGATATCAATTTCTTCATTTCCAACATTTTTGCCTTTCTATATCTACTTGCACTTCCTTATATGTAGTTCTCTTGTATCTTATCAACATGTAATTACTTGTGACAACCCGAATTAGGGCCTAATCGGAATAGTGGTTTCGTGACCACAAATTCGAGATAGAAATAATTGTTTTATAAATATTTTGGGGTTTATGATATGATTGCATGATTGTGTGAAAATTTCGTGATGAAATTCTATGCCTAAAGTGTTTAAATTGAAAGTAGGGACTAAATCGAATAAGTTGCAAAATTTGCATACTAGAAATTTTTAGTATGAAATTGTTTTGAAATATTTATTAGGAGGTCTTAAATAGCAATTCTACCAATTTTAAGTTCATGGACAAATTTAGGACATGGAAGGAATTTTTGGAAAGTTTAGTAGTAAGGGTATTTTAGTCATTTTGATATTAAATGAAATAAAATGGGAAAAATAACACAAAATAGTCATCTTCCCATTTAGTTGCTGCCGAAACTTCACTCTCTCCATAGCTAGGATTCTTCAACTTTCAAGCTCCATAGTAAGTGATTCTAAGCCCGCTTTTAATGTTCTTTACGTTTTTGGAATCCGGAAGCTCGATTAAGCTTATGCTAGTAATAATTTAACCTAGGGTTCATATTTGGAAAAATACCCATAGGTGAAATTTGTGTATTTTGATGTTTTATGATAGAATATGAGGTTTTAAATTGTGTTAAATAATTTGTGCTACTCGGTTTTAAGTGAAAACAGTAAAAGCAGATAATCGGTAAAAATACCTAATGTTCATAACTATATGATAGAGTGGGAATTTGATGTTGTTGTAGAAGAGAAAATGTTCAGCATATCATAAAACATAAGAATAAGGGCTGAAATTAAATTCCGAGCCTAGGGGCAAAATTGTAATTTTGTAAAAGTTAGGGGCAAAATGTAATTTTCCTACAATGTGATTTTGGATTGAAATAAATAGTATGAGTATTAAATGAGCTAAATGTGTTATTATAGATCAAGAAAGGCGCTGAACCGACCTCGAGCGGGGAAAGAAAAGTTTTGGACTAAATTGCAAAATTTCCATATTTTGCACCAAGGTAAGTTGTATGTAAATATTACAATAATTTCATGTACATTGTATGTAAATATTACAATAATTTCATGTACATTCTTATATTTCACCTATTATATAAATATACTAGTGATGTTAAAATATAAATTGACTATGGGAAGAATGGAAATAAATACAGAGAGAGAGATCCGGTTGAACATTGGAGAGATCGAATGAAATAGAGGGCGTAGCTAGGTCACATGTATGATGCTGAGTGCACATCATGTGTACAAGAAAGCTATGAGACACCTCAGTAGCTAGGTCACATGCGTGATACGAGATGTATCCCATGTAGACAAGAGAGCTACGTGAAAGATAAATGTAGCTAGGTCGCATGCGTGATTCCAAGTGAAGGACACCATGTAGACAAGAGAGCTACGAGACAAATCGGCTAGGTCGCATGAGTGGTACTAAGTGTTCCCCATGTGTACAAGAGAGCCGAACTAAATGAAGTATGATGGTGGGGTGTGTCAAACCGTTAAATATCGAGGATTGATCCGAATTGTTCAACGGGATGGTTTTGTGGTGACATTGTGGTTTGGACCTACACTTATAGTGAATGAAATGTGGTGAAAATGAATTGTGGCATATACATATATACGATAAAATGAGGTTAGCATAAAGAATGTGTGAAAGAGTGAAATTAGTATTAAAACTGTTTTTAGATGGCAGCAGTGACGTGATTTTGAAAAATCACCAAAAATAGGAGGAATATAATTAGAGGTTGAATGAGATGTGAAATTAAAGCTTAATGAGTCTACTTTCATATAAAAGAAGCAGGGCAAGCAAAGGAATTCTATATTTTGAGATATTTACAATTGTAACTGACTTGCTCAGGATGAATACGTGATCCCCTGTTTCCACTTTGAAAAATCATTAAAATTGTACAAAGCAAACTAAGAAATATAGTTTACATGCCTAAATTCCTTATTGAGACTAGTTTTAAATACAACAGACTTCAGGGTTGTTTGAGTTATGTACTGAGAGAAATTCAACTCGTAGTGCACAGAGGTCAGGCCAGTCGAGCTGTGTAACAGGGAAACTTTAACTAATAAACTGTACTAATCTGCTGAACCAAAATTATAAAAAAATTTAGCAAGAAGCTTTATGAGTCTAGATTCAGGAAATTTTACGGATATGAATTTCGAGTTTTGTAACTCGAGTTATGATTTATTTAGTGAATATGACACAGCAGAGACAGCTTAATCGAAGTGGAATAAGTAGTGAAGTTAAAGTAGACATACTTGAATTGTTGTGTAAACATGTTAGATTCTTAAATTAGTATTTACATACTACTTACTAAGCTATAAGCTTACTTCGTTTTCTCTCTTTTGTCTTATAGTGTTCTCCACTTGCTCAGAGTCAAGGATCGTGAAGATCTACCCGCACTATCATACTTTGGGGTATTTGAACTAAATGTTTTGAATTATGGCATGTATAGTAGGCAAAAATTATTTTGTTATGTGTCATATTTGTTTAGGTTTAAAATATTAGTTACAGTACTCGACCAGTTACTTTGTACAAGCCATAAAAGTTGGCTAATATTGTTCAAGATATATGTTATACGATGCATTATCAAATGGGATGACATATTTCTATCTTGGTATATGTTATGTTCTGGTAATACCTTGTATCCTGTTCCGGCGACGGTAACGGGTAAGGGGTGTTACATTACTGGTATTTCCACTACCACATTTCTCTCAAAAATACTTTCTAGATATATAAATTTCTTTCATCCAACTATGGGTACTTGCTTTTCAATTCACTAATCTAGGCGTATTCATCCATATACCGCACATGTTATCTTAACCATACTGAAGACTTAAGGGACTTAGCCAGGTCGATTGCCATGCATATAGGGGGTACTTCTTTTCAATCTTTTAGGTCAGAGGATTGATTAAACCTACGCTTTGATACCACTAAACTTGTAACACTCCAAGTCTGACTTATCCCTCAGATTCGGGTATGGAGCGTCACAAATAGACGGGGTTCACTATTTAAAATTTTGCTAACTTAACTACTACAAAACAGATTAAAAATGAGCTATCTAATAATGAATATTAAAATAATAATTCTTAAAATGGAGACGTTATGGCACTACTGTTTAATTCTTTAAATTCCTACTTATAATCTAACTGTTTATTTACATTGGGTCTCATACAACCCTTATCCGGGCTAACTATTCCATTGCCCAAATTCTAAGGGCGTCATCTAGGTACATTTTAAAAACTCCTGGAGCAAAGCCTCCAGTAATACCCTCTTCCCCTATGCATGATGTGATCCAACAACAATCCTCGATCTCCACTTCATTTGGATTGAAACATACTTTTAGTCCTCAATCTTTCACATGTGCTGCGAACATAAACTAATAGTTTGTAAGTTCAAATGAACTTAGTGAGTTCCTTCGTTATGCTATTTACAAATAGACCATATCATAAGAGGGTAACAGCGTAGAATAACTAGACTTAAATTAAACAATTCAGAAATAAACTCACTGCTTTTCTGAAGACGAGAGTTCTTTACCAAGTTCGCGGACTCCATCCGATTACTAGAGCTACTTGGCTTTCTATACGACCTTCATTTGGTTAGACTTTTCAAATTTACCATATCTTAGATACTTCATTGTACCAACGAAACCTATCATTACTTCTCATCTTTCCTCCTTTGGACTTTCCCCTTTCACAAGGCGTTCATTTACTTCTATCTTACCTGGCAGTATGCCTGTTCAACTTAATATACCTCTACCGTAGCTTCCTCGTCTTTCCGCACAAGGGTCCTTAGGACATACCTTTTCTGCCAGACTTCTGTAGTTGGGCCTGTCCCTGGCGGACTCTCTCTTCATGTGCACTAGTTCTAAAATGACTCATTTACTTTTCTGAATTCTATTTATCTTCAACAGACTTTGCCATTCTAATGAACCCGTAGGTTATCATCCTAATGACTATACAAGCCTGTCATCTCACTCACTCGTTTCCTCTCTACGGAGCTAACCTTGTAGTGGTATACCCGCAATATACTTTCCTCCTAGAGGAATAGTCTTGACAGACATTTTGTCCCCTAGACAGAATCCTTATCTTGGGAGTGCATTTTTCCATTCTCCCATGAACTTTGCTTCTCATGTACAACTTCATTGAGTCCAGGTTCTGTGGTAGAATCATGGTGCTGAGAAAGCCACTTAGGAACTGGAAGACTCTACTCGTCAGCAATACCCTCATCTGTTTGAACTAGGTAAATATCAAGGATGAAATTTTTTTTAAGGATGGGAGAGTTGTAATGCCTCAAGTTTTTAATTTTTGAGTGCTAAAATGTGTCAAGTAATTTGATCTAGTTCAGTCGTTAAGTGTTTTGGATTTGTGCTTGAGGTCTTGTGTTCGATTCCCTTCCCTTAGTAATTTTTATTATTTTTGCCCCAATATCTGGCTTGGCACATCAAACTTATTTTTAATTTTTGTTTGTTTGTTGGCAAGAATAAGAATGCTGGTTTAATGGTTTAGCATTCTCCTTTACCTTTGCAACCTGAGTTTGAATCTCGTTGTGCTTAAATTTATAATTATTTTTGCTCCTGTCTTGTTGTGCCGCCCATGCTATTCGAAAGTGGGTTAAATTTAAATTCTAAGAAACCTAATTAAGATAATAACTGATCAAATTAGTTAGGATATAATATGTTATTATTTTTTAAAAAATATTGAAAATTATCTTTAAAAAATCTCTTAGTGCTGTCCCCCTGTCCCCTTCATTCCTCACTTTGTTTTTCTTTTCACGTCCATTATTTTGTTGCTATAACCCTCTTCTGTTGAATTTTCTCTATTTTCTTCTTCTTTATATCTATTCTTTCTTCTCATTTTTATTTTGTTTCCATAAGCTCACGATTAACACAATTTTTTTCTCTTCATTTGCTGCCTCTATCTTTCGTCTTACTACCATACAAACCTTGTTTCATCCTAGTGTCATTGTGTGTCATATGAAGCTTTTGTGTAATATCTTTTTTTAAAAATAAGTATAATTAAATTTTTTTAAGAAGGTGGTTTTAATTTCAATTGAGAGGATTATTTGTTGAGGTTGACTCATTAGTAGTGGTCTAATGGTTTGTAATTTAGTTAGGTGAGAACTATGAGGCGCACATCCCTCTTGTGAATTAAGTGCTATGGAAACCTCTACTTCTAAGGGTAAGTATTCGAATACCCAAATTTAGGGGCTGGTTTGCACTAATTTTGTTTGCAAAGGCTGAATGCTCTAGGGACCAAGGGTCAATCCTTTGAGAATGATTGCGGATTGGTTAAATTTTGGGTGTCGTGTTGAGAATTCAATTTGTTGCTGTAGTGTTGACATCCCAAAAACAATTAGGTATGTGTCTCTAAACCAGAAATCAGTAAAACTGTGCAAAACTGAAAATGTATGTCAACTACACACGGGCATGTGCATGACCGTATAAGCCACACGAGTTGGACATGTAAGGCGTGTGGGTCACATAGGCCCTTGAGTCCATTTCAAACAGTTTAGTAGGGCTGTATTTTGGGTCGATTGTATGTGTTTAGCGATGTTGTAGTATCTAATATGTGATTACATATGATGTTCATTAAACACTATTTGCTATATAAGTTGTTGTATGTAATTTTTTAAAGGAATGTTGAATCAAGCAAAACTCTATATTCAATTATATGTTGACATGTTCGAGCATGATTATATCTAGCAACTCCGAGTAAGTTTATATGCATGCTGTTGATCTGTTAATTTGTATGCTCTGTTGCCATGTTTCTGATCTATTATATTCATATATAAGTATGATTAGTTTTAGTACATCTGAATATGCATTACATTGTTTGCATGTGCATTAGGGTGGGTTATGAATATGTTATGGAGGAAGTTCTGACAAACTATGTTCTGTGATTCTGGCGGTATACCCACAAAAATATGTTTTTGGCAGTTTAACTGCAATATCCATTTCTGACAGTTTTCTGCATTATATTTGGCAACTCGATTGCATGATTTTTATTGGCAAATTACCATTAACTTGGAGTGTTGGTTGGATGGGTACTTAATAACCCTAATTGGTGTGTTGGGTGGATGGAGATGATGTGTAGTGTTTGGAGGTAGGAATTCATCTGTATGACTTTGAATTGTTAAGCATGCCTGGTATATAATTTTTTTCTCTGATATGTTTATCTGTGCATTTTATGGCCATCTATTATGCTTTTGGGCCATAATACACATTGGGCTTCTAGCTCACTCAATTATTTTATCTTCTCAGGTATTTCTTAGGACTAGGATTGGGCGACGTTCAGAACTTTGAGTCGGATTCTAATAAACAAACTGTTATTTCAAAGTTCATTTTGATTTTAGAGCATGTAATGTTTTCCAAACTGTTTATGATTTTTGGGACTTTATAATTGGTTTTGGGCTTTTGTTAGTTTTGGTAAGTTAGTTCAATTAAACTGCAAGATTTCTCTGTTAACTAAACCAGACACATATTATTTTCAAAATTGATAAAATCAAATTTGAATTTTTACCACTACAAACCAAAGAAAACTAGCAAGTTTTCTGATGTATAACAAAAGTAATAAATCAACAAAAACATATGTGTTGGAAAATATCCGTTTGACAATCGTGAAGTTTTTGGAAAGTACATAAATCGGGTTTTATAAAATTATTTCTACAAGATCAAACATTATTTAGCAAAGCAAGCTTTCTTGTATTTACGTGAGGTTGATGTAACCTCCAAGATCTGGTCATAACGTCTAGGTTAGATTTGAGGTGTTACATTTTGTGGTATCAAAACTTGAGTTCAAAACTCAAACTGTGGTTTTATTTTGGTTAAAATTGTAACATCCTGCCCGGTGAAGGCTTAATGTTTGAATACTATTTATAGAAGTAAGGTATATAGAGCAAGTTTAGAGTAGGTAGGTATTAAGTTTGACTAAGTATAATAATTCATTGAATGGGCCTTCAGGAAAAGTCTGCATAGGGCGAGCTTGGTAGTTTGGTAGACTCTTTTAAAGAGTATACACCACCACCAGTTGTTAGATGAAACATTAAGCCCTTAGTGTTAAGAACTTATTTTTGAAAGAACCGTATGCTTTATTGTTATCATTTATTATATTGGTTGAACAATTTGGTGAGACAAACGAGAATTTGGTTAGTATACGACTAAGTTTCTGTAACTTGATAGACCCTTATTTTGAAGAGAGAAGTGCTTAGTCACAAGGAATGAGGGGTTTGGAGGGAAATTAGACTTATCCACTAAGTTTTTCCTTTCGTGTATATTTGTATAAAACAAATTTTGGCTTATTGAGAAAGTTTTATACTTTCTTTGGAAACCACATTTTTTTCAAGCTTTCTCAGCAATTTTTCTCTCAGAAAACACTAGAGTTAAGTTTGGTTGAAAACTTGGGTTCGCTATACTCAGCTAACTCCACCGTCATTTGGTACCTAGTAAATATCGATAAAACTTAAGTTATTTTCATGGTTATTTACGGGACCTTAGGGTTTTATGCTTTAGGGTCAATTTGAGATGTAAGGAGGAAACTTCCAAATTCTAGGTTTCCTGTTAATGTTCATATTTAACATGTTTAGTTTTTCAGGTAAAATGATCTGATAAGTTAACTCTTCATATTCTAGCTCAAGAAACTCCTGAAAACTCTTGTTATAAGGGTAAAAGTCTTGCAGTCTGATCTTGCTGCATATTTTGGCAAGTTCCTTTTTCCTTACATGTGTGTGTATTATGTTTTCATTTATGTTGATTGAGGTAAGCACTCTTATCCCATGAGATGATGTGTTTGAGAAAAAAAGGTTCGTGATTATGAGTCTGAGTAAGTTGTCTGTGTAAATGGAGTAAGGGCCTTTCTTCGTGTTTTAGTGATCACCCATTGTTTCTGGAATGAACAAAATCAACTGAGTTATGGACATGATATCATGGCGATGCCGTCAATGAAATGAACATTGAACTGATAGATTGCGATACATGGAAAGGGATCATGTAGACTTTAGTAAAGCACGTGTTAATGCGAACCAGATTGGCAAATCATGATGAAACGAATGAAATGAATGTTAATATTTGATCGTGGGCTTGGGTGTGGTTGTCATGGAGGAGGATGTTTGCATGGTTGCATTGGCGTAGTGTATGCGCCAAAGGAATAGTGTCTCTCGTAAAGTCTATTGTAAATAGTATTCGCCAGCAGGCGAACTATATGACTTGCTGAGTGGAAAGGTTTATTGGTATTATGTATAACTATTGATATGTTTTATTTGGATCTTACTAAGTTCTTTGAACTTATTTAGTTACCTTTTGTAACACCCCGAACCCGAGACCGTCGCCGGAGTCGAACACGAGGTGTTAACAGACTTCAAACCACTTATTAGAAATTTCCCAGACAAGCTGCCAATCTGCGTACGAGTCGCATTAAAAATCATATCTTGAGTTATGAAACTCAAAATCCAGTTCCGTAAATTTTCCCCGGAACTAGACTCATATATTTATATGGTAGAATTTTTGTAGAATTTTTGGCAGGGCCAATTGGTACAGTTTATTGGTTAAAGTCGTCCCTGTTCCTGGGTTCGACTACTCTGACCCTTGTGCATTACGACTTAGATATCTCCCTTTACAGAGCTCCAATACTTATGATGTTGGTTTCTGATGCAACTAGACTCAAAAGGGAATCTATACATATAAAGCATGACTTCTAATTGTCTCTGATTAATTTAGGGTAAATTTCTAAAGTCGGGACAGGGGATCCAGAAATCGCTCTGGCCCTGTTTCACAAGAGTTTAATTATCTCCTAACATACAGCTCATATGGTCATTTCGTTTCTTCTATATGAAAATAGACTTATCGAGCTTTGATTACATAATTTATTCATTATTTAATTCCATTCCTACTATTTTTAGTGATTTTTCAATCTCACGTCACTGCTGCTGCCAGCATCTGTTACTAAAGCAACTATGCCTATTTCGTGATTTCTCCTTGATCTAACTAGTAATTCATCATACATATCACAAATTATGATCATGACTAGCCATGCCAAAGGCTAATCATTGTCAAACATCTCCCTACTACACTATTGCCATATCATGAATTTTAACACCAAAAATAATCAACCATGACATATGGCATAAAAATCGAATTACCAAGACTTGCGACCTAACATTATAGAACCAAATCCAACCGAACATTGATGCCATGTTCGCATGGCTAAAAGTTTACATACCAAATTTGAACAAAACATATTAGCCTATACATGCCGAAATGTTCTCCTAGACCGACTAAAAAGAAGATACCAAAAGTTGCTAGCCGGTGTGATGACTTCGATGACAGTCCCGAGCACGCAAAAAGACGAGTCCAAGAAACCTAAAGTAGGTGACAAGCAAACACCGAGTGAGTATATAACTCAGTAAGTCATAAGCATTACATTGCCGTTCAGTAATAATATATCATAAGAGAAAATAAATAATGCGGGATTAAAATCCTCTATCCATACCCAAACTGTGCTATAATTCCTTAGGCATTTCGGTTCGATCTCATACCAAGCCCTACTTTGATATTTCATACATTACACCATATGACATTGGATGCATTTATCTTCAAGTATAATCACCACATAGGTTCAAGACTTACCAAGCTCAATCCCAAATATAAATAAAATGTCTATTCCTTATGAGCTCAAGGTGTTTACTCATCACTGCTGTCCATGATTGACTCGATAAGGCCGCACACTTAGAGCATGTATATTTATTAGAGAATGTATAATAAGCCCGCACACTTAGTGCTTAATAGTCGAACTCGCACACTTAGTGCTATATAATCAAACTCGCACACTTAGTGCTATACAATTTGAACCCGCACACTTAGTGCCAATCTCGGGATCATAAATGTTTACACCCGCACACTTAGTGCGAAACCAACAACTCAATACATCTCACCTCTTTTCTTTTCATTCAATACTTTCATCACCCCATGCATACATGTATATATATATATATGTATATATTTATCATTCCATTCAGCATCATTACATAGACGTTATGACCATTTAAATTAATACAAAATATATGCTTAATAACTTACCTTGTGTTGGGTAAGACGGTTCCAACTCGGCTACTCGATGATCTTTTCTTTGCCTTTGCTTGATTCTCCTCCTTTAACTCCTTGAGCTTGATCTAAAGGACCATCTTGGCCGAATCTTGCTTCCTCTTCTTCCTCTAGTTACGACAATTGCAAAAGAAAGAAAACATGAACACTCCTTCTTCCCTCCTTATTAAGCATTCAAACTCCCTCATTTTCATGCCACAACATCAAACACTCCTCCTAGATACAAGCAATGGCCGAACTTCTTCAAAAATTTTCTCCTTTCTTTTCTTGGTTTTTCGGCTAGGAGATGGCAAGTATGAACACCCTTTTTTTTGTTCACTTTCCTATTATTATTCCCATCATTTGTTAACAAAAAAAAACATATTAAATTAGAATGAGTGGAGCATCATCACTCCTTGGCCGCCACCATGTATTTTATGGGTAATTTGACATGGAAAGCCATGCTTCCTCTCCCTATTATTAATTACTCCTTATAATTCATCTATCATCTTTTCTAACTTCGTCAACTAGGTCCTTTTCGAATTAATTCACATTCCTAAAGCTAATATTAAGCATTTAATTTCTCATATATTCACTGTCACACAAAAATTTATGTAATTAAAACACAAAAATAAATTTTTTGGCTCGGTAATGTGGTCTCGAAACCACATTCCGACCAGGGTCTAATTAGGGTTGTCACACCTTTTCTTCTCAAGATCGTTGACGAAGTAAATGACTTCTTATAGACTACGCCAGAAGACATCTAGTCCATGAGATTTCTAAGTATTTGGTATTATGCATTGCATAGGGGTGGTGTTAAGATGGTGTCATTCAAAGACTAATTTTTTTTTTATTAAAGCTACACTTTTGAACTTGTTATGTAACACCCTACACCCAAGTCCTACGCCAGGACGGGATGCGAGGCATTACCACACTTAAACACATGTATTCTAACGTTATCGGCGTGACCAAATTTATACCATGTCTAAATTTCTTAATATGGGCCTACGAAGCCTCAAACGACCATTGGAAAATCATTCGGGACTGGCTCGGGTACTTAACCAAATTTAGAAAAAAATAGCCCTTGAAACAGGGCACACGCCCATGTGGAAGGGCAACACACCCATGTGATCACTAAGACATGGCCGCGCTGATGGTTCGTGTGACACACATGGCCTAAGCATTTCGGGACACGCCCGTGTCCCATACACGTGTGAATTTAATTCTAAATTCGAACCTACAGGGGTTTTCACAAGGCCTAACACACCCCCGTGTCCCTCACACCACCATGACATGCCCGTGTCCTTGCCCGTGTCTAAAAATCTTGACATTCTATTTTTGACGTAAGCATCCAATTTAGGGCACATGATCAGGGCACACGCCCGTGGCCAGAGGCCGTGTCCTCCACACGGTTGAGACACATGGCCGTGGCCAGACAACACACCGATAGGGTTGGCCGTGTGTGACACACGGCCTAGACAGACGACCGTGTGTCTACCGGTGTGGACAATATAGGGCTATCTTCAAAGCCCTTTGCCACTCTGAAACACAATATAACAACATCCATTCAAAAATACAAGGTAAAATCAGCCACACCAGGCATTATCTCTTTCATAAAAATATCATCATTTGCATATATCAATCATGAACCCTAGCCATTACTACAAGGATTAATACAAAATGAAGGGACTCATCCCAAGCCAATACATTTGGCCCTATTATCAAGACACAAACATCAAGTCTAAGTCCTATACATGCCATATTTCAAATACTAAAACCAACTATACCAAGTGCTTCGGTTGATGGTGTGATCGATTCCTCCGACGTCCGATAATCCTCGAGCTATTTAGGCAAAACTAGAAGAAAATGGAAAGGAGAGGGAGTAACCATTACGCTTAGTAAATTGCATGCAATTAAATATAACAACAAATCTACCATTCATCGACATGCTCATAATACAAAAGAAAGCATAAATTCAACTTACTCATCACTATCCAATACAATTTTCATAGTATTCATTGAGCTCATATCTCAAACATTCCAAATAGGTACCTGTACCACTCACAACACGATTATACCTTTCTCATTTAACTTAAACTATAACTCTCACTGTTGAACCATTTGGAATATTATTGAATATTCACTAAACCTCAAACATAGGCTATGATGCTGATGCCATGTCCTAGACATCGTCTTACACTGGCTCATGTCTGAAGTTGATGCCATGTCCAAGACATGGTCTTACACTGACTGTTGTCATCGAGGCCGACGCCATGTCCCAGACATGGTCTTACACTAGCTCTGGCTTATCCGCGCCGATGCCATGTCCCAGACATGGTCTTACATTGACACATCTCACAGCCGATGCCTGTCCCTGACATGTCTTATACTAGCTTACCTTACGAGGCCGATGCATGTCCCAGACAAGGTCTTACACTGGCTCTAATAATGTGGCTGATGCATGTCCCAGACATGTCTTACTCTAGCTCACAACAGGCCATACGTCATGGCATAAATATCAAATTTATTTCCAATGGTTCAAGCGAAAATTCTACTAACTCATTTATCATCATGCATTCTTATTTCCACCATCAAACATTTCATGCTATATCAATTCAACACAGATAATAACAATGTAGTTGTATTATTTACACACAACTTACCTCGGTTTACAAAATGTAGCCGACTAGCTCGACTTAATCCTCTTGCTTCGTTTTTCCCCGGTCTAGGCCCAGATTTTGTAAATCTTGATCTAAAATGATAAAAATTCACAAATTTAATCATTTTATTAACCTAGGTACTCAACAATATAAAATTGGGCAAAATGACCATTTTGCCCCATAGACTCTTACAAAATGACCATTTTACCCCTAAGTCCAAAATTTGATTTTTATCAAATTTCCTCATATCTTAAACCTAACCGAACCCTTTTTACTCTTATAGCAACCAAAAATTTCTATTATTTCTCACATTTATCATCTGATTCTCAACTTATGCAAAATGGTCCCTAGTTAGGGTTTCTATGAAAACTACTGCACAAAACTTGTTTAGTTCACAATAATAAGTCATATTCCTCCATAAAATTTCGGAAAACAACATGTTTACTATCATGGAAAGATCCCAAACTTTCAACCATTTTGCAAAATAGTCCCCTCTTTTGAAAGCTCATGCTACAAGGGGTCCAAAAACACAAAAATCATCAAGAAAAGCTATTAAAATCACTTACTTGTGAAGGTAAAGAGTAGCTGTAATTTTTAAAGCTTCTAAACCCTATTTTTTTGGTAAATTTCGGTGGTGAAAAAGGTGAGAAAAATATGACACCCCTTTTTCTTTATTTTATTTCATTTTGGTCAAATAAGCTACCAAATTTCTACCTAATTTTGACTTTCTCCATATTTTGTCTCCTATGGCTGGCCATCACCTATCCAAGGGTCTATTTTCCCTTTAAAGACCCCCAATCTAAATTTCATGGCAATTTAACGCCCTTAGCTATCAATTCAAGACTTTTGAACTTTACGCGATTTAGTCCTTTTTCGCGATTAAGCTCACAAACGCCAAAATTACTTCACCAAAATTTTCATGCACAGTTATAAACAGGTTATAACTCTAAAATAATAATAAAATATTTTCTCTGACCTCAGATTAGTGGTTTGGAAACCACTGTTCCGACTAAGCCCAAAATCGGGCTATTACAATTCTCCCCCTTAAGGATTTTCGTCCCCGAAAATCTTACCGGTGAACAAGTTTGGGTATTGATCTCTCATAGTTTCTTCGGGTTCCCACGTGGCTTCCTCGACTCCATGTCTATGCCACAAAACCTTTACGAGTGGTACACTCTTATTCCTCAACTTCTTAACCTCTCGGTCCAAAATCTTAATCGATTCTTCACCATAGGTCATATCCGGGCTTATTTCAATTTCTTTCGATGAAATCATGTAACACCCTTTACCCGAGACCGTCACCAGAGTTGACACGAGGCGTTACCAGACTTATCTTACTTGTTCATGGTATAATTTTTTTAGAAAAATTAATTCACTCAAATTCATCCAATAAATCCCTAAAAAGGACCTTCGAGGCCCTAAAACGTGCAATTGGTACGGTTCGGGACCAAACTGGGAACATTAAAAAATTTCCAATTACTTACACAAATCAAAACAATTTATTTCACTATTCATAATAAAACTATCCATCTGCATAACAGTCACTAAATTAATTATAACTTGATTTAAGAAAATAGAAATTTAAATCCGTAAATTTTCCCTGAAACTAGACTCATATATCTTCTTACCATAATTTTTTCAGAATTTTTTGTTTGGCTAATTAGTATAGTTTATTCATTAAATGTTCCCCTGTTTTGCAGTTCAGCAGACCTGACCTCTCTTCACTAAAAATCAATTATATCATTATATAGAATTTGGATAATGTTTCTGTTCGTTTCTAATGCAAATAGACTCACTAAGGAATCTATACATATAAACTATGACTTATAATTATTTTTTCACAATTTCTAGTATTTTACAAATTTGGAACAGGGGATCACGAAGTCACTCTGAACTAGTCTTACAAAAATTTAAATATCTCAGAATATAGACTTCCTTTGCTTGCTCATTTCTTTCCTATGAAAATAAACTCAATAAGATTTAATTCTATATCTATTCATCATTTAATTCCATTTTTACAATTTTTAGTGATTTTTATAAAACCACGTCACTGCTATTGTTTCCTAACTGTTCATGGCCAACTCTTACTCCATAATTTCTTTGCATCTAACCTCATTTAGGCATACATAATACCAAAACATGTTCTTATTTAGCTATATCATAAGGTAATCATTACCAGGTATTCACATGCAATTCTTTAATCATATTATAAGGACATACACACAAAATAGCCAAGTCCCTATACATGCCATAACTTAAAGTATTTCTAGTCACAAAATACCTAAATAGCTTGTTGATAGTGTGAGGCGATCTCTGACATCCTTATGATTTTCTGAGTTAGCTTTGCGATACTATAAAAAAGAGAGTAAATTAAGGGAGTAAGCATAAAGCTTAGCAAGTTTGCATGGAAATAAATAACAACATTCTAAATGAATTATCAAGATAACCTGAACCTTTCAAACATGGACTTATCTTACCTTCCCTTTGGAACACTCTTTAAATTTTTTGTTGAACCACTTGGAATAATAAGGATACACAGGTACCTTTCCTTTTTAAACTTACCATTTCCATGTCTTGATATGGTCTTACGTGGTATCCTTGCCTTATGAACTCACCATTACCATGCCTTGGCATGGTCATACATGGGATCTTTGCCTTATCGTAGTTTATCAGTGTCATGTCTTGACATGGTCTTACATGATTTCCTTGCCTTGTAAAACTTACCAATGCCATGCCTTGGCATGGTCTTACTTGGTATCCTTAAACCCTAATGTCATGACATTTGTATCCTACACATTCCTAAGGTTCAACCGAGACTTTTAAGTATCATTTCTCCGTCAATTCTTGCTTGAATCATCAAGGAATAAATTTACAAAATAAATATATAGATGCTGAAAAATAACATCATTAATTATAAATAATAAAACATTACATTTATTTACCGCAAACTTACCTCGATACAGAATACGATCAAATATTTTGATTTAGTCCTCAACCTTTTTCTTTCCTCGGTCTAACCCCAAATTTTGTTCTTCTTAATCTATAATAGCAAATTTAACTTATTTAATATTCACATTTATCAAAACAGTCCTTAACTCTAACTTTGGTAAAATTACGATTTGTCCCCTAAACGTTTGCATATTTACACTTTTTCCCCAAGGCTTGGAAATGAAACTTTATCCCTAAGTCTTATGTTTTATGACATGCTGATCATTTATTTACCTACGACAACATCAAATTCCCACTCTAACATGTCCTTATGACCATTAGGTATTTTTACCGATTATGTCATTTTACTCGTTTTCGCTTAAAATCGCTTAGCTCAAGTCGTTTAACATAATTTCAAGCCTCATACCATAAAACATCAAAATAAACACATTTCACCTATGGGTATTTTTCCAAATATGAACCCTAGGTTAAATTATTGCTAGAATAAGCTAAATCAAGTTACCAAGACTTAAAAAACGTAAAGAACATTAAAAACGGGGCTTGGATTCACTCACTATGAAGCTTGAAAGCTTGACAAAACCCTAGCTATGAAGAACCCTTGAAATTTCGACCTAATGAAGAAGATGGTCACATTTTTCCATCTTTTTCCCTTTTTTAGTCTTTTAATTACCAAATGATTAAAATACCCTTCACTAAAACTTTAGTTATTTTTATCTATGTATGTCCATTTTTGTCCATGAAAACCTAATGGTGTAATTCCATTTAAGGACCTCTACTTCAATTATACTCTTCAATTTAATCCTTTAGCATCTAAAACTCATATTTATCAACTTTTCCAATTAAGCCCTAGTAGGTAAATTAAGCATGCTATCTATAAAATTTTTCATCGATACTTGAATACATGCATTTAATCACTCGGTAAATTATAAAAATTAATCGGAATAAACTTTTCTATCTTAGATTTGAGGTTTTGCAACAATTGTTCAGTTTAGGCCCTATTTTGGGATGTTACAAATCACGTGTGAGGGTTCTAATCGGTAGCGACGCAACATCGATACATGAAATACATCATGAATTTTCTCTAGCTCAGGAGGCAAGGCTAATCGGTATGCTACCGACCCAATTCTCTCGGTCACCTCATAAGGTCCAATAAACCTCAGAGTCAGCTTGCCTTTTCTATAGAATCTAAGGACTTTCTTCCATAGGGATACTTTCAAAAACACTATCCCCGACTTGAAACTCGATTTCCTTCTGTTTCAAATTCGTATAGGATTTTTTTCTATTTGATGCAGCCTTTATACAATCACGAGTTACTTTAACCTTTTCTTCAGTCTCTCTGATTAAGTTAACCCCGTGAATCTGATTCTCTCTCAACTCAGTCCAATATAAAGGTGTTGGGCACCTACGCCCATACAAAGCCTCATAAGGCACCATTTTCAAACTTGATTGATAATTGTTGTTGTAGGCGAATTCGACCAGTTGTAGATACCTTTCCCAATTACCTTGAAACTCGAGAACACAACACTGTAACATGTCCTCTAATATTTGAATTATTCTCTCTGACTGACAGTCGGTTTCCGGTGAAAAGTTATGCTAAAATTTAGTTTCATTCCCAATGCCTCTTGCAACTTCCTACAAAACTGCAAGGTAAACCTCAGACCTCTATCTGAAATAATTGACAAGGGCACTCCATGAAGTCTCACGATCTTAAAAACATAAAGATCAGCCAATTTCTCAAGGGTATAGTCTGTACTCATTGGTATAAAATGTGCCAACTTTGTAAGTCTATCAACAACAACCCAAACTGAATCCTTTTTCCTTGGTGTCAAAGGCAACCCTGACACAAAATCCATAGTTACTCGGTACCATTTCCACTCGAAAACCATCAAAGGATGAAGTAAACCTGAGGGTACTTGGTATTTAGCCTTCACTTGTTGACAAACTAGACACTTAGAGACAAATTCAGAAATGTCTCTTTTCATTCCCGGCCACCAGTACATTTTCTTCAAATCATTGTACATTTTCACACTACCCGGGTGGATAGAAAAACAACCACTAATTGCCTCTCGCAACATCTTCTGAATGAGCTGATTATTCTTGGGTACGTAAATTCTACCTCGGTACATCATACAACTGTCAGTACTAATACTAAATTCTGATTCGACACTCGACTCACATTGAGTTCTCTTGGTTTGTGATTCACTGTCGTTATTCTGAGCTTCATAAATCTCTTGCAAGAACATCGGTCTAGCTCTCAACTCTGCCAGAACCAAACCATCATCGGTCACTGACAACTGAGCATTCATAGCCCTCAAGGCGAACAATAATTTCCTACCCAAAGCATCAGCTACTACATTAGCCTTTCCGGAGTGGTAATCAATCACCAAATCGTAGTCTTTTATCAACTCTAACCATCGCCATTGTCGTAAGTTCAACTCCTTCTGAGTCATCAAATACTTTAGACTTTTATGGTCGGTGAAAAATTGACATTTCTCACCATACAAATGGTGTCTCCAAATCTTTAATGCGAATACTATAGCTGCTAGCTCCAAATCGTGGGTCGGGTAATTTCTCTCGTGTGGCTTCAGCTGTCTCAAGGCATAGGCTATAACTCTGCCTTCTTGCATGACCACACACCTTAACCCATTCAAGGATGTATCACTATACACCACAAACTCTCTTCCTGATTCCGGTTGCACTAAAACTGGAGCTTTGGTCAACAAAACCTTTAATTTCTCAAAACTCTTTTGGCACTTTTCTGTCCATTCAAACTTGACATCCTTTTGTAACAACCTTTTCATCGGAGTGGCTATCATAGAGAATCCCTTCAAAAATCTTCTGTAGTATCCAGCCAAACCCAGAAAGCTTCGAACCTCTATCACATTCCTCGGCGGTTTCCACTCAACAATAGTCGAGATCTTGCTTGGGTTAACTCTGATCCCATCTCCCGACACGATGTATCCTAGGAATCCAACCTTTTTAAGCCAAACTTCATTCTTACTGAACTTGGCATATAATTACTTATCTCTCAATGTTTGTAAAACAGTTCTTAAATGCTCCGCGTGCTCACTCTCATTACTTGAGTAAATCAATATGTCGTCGATAAAGATCACCACGAACGTATCCAAATACAGTTGGAAAATGCGGTTCATTAAATCCATAAACACCGCAGGAGCATTTGTTAAACAGAAGGACATAACAAGAAACTCATAGTGCCCATACCTCGTCCTAAACGCGATTTTTGGTACATCTTGCTCCATAACCCTTAACTGATAGTAGCCTGACCTTAAGTCGATCTTGGAAAACATGGTAGCTCCCTTAAACTGATCGAACAGATCATCGATCCTTGGGAAGGGATACTTGTTCTTCACGATTACTTTGTTGAGTTGTCGGTAGTCTATGCACAATCTCATCGACCCATCTTTCTTTTTCACAAAAAGTACCGGAGCACCCCACGGTGAAAAACTTGGTCTTGCAAAACCCTTATCCGTTGACTCTTGTAATTGAGCATTCAACTCTTTTAACTCTGTAGGATCCACCCTATACGCAGTGATAGAGATGGGTGCCGTACCTGGGACCAACTCAATACCAAACTCAACTTCCCTAGCTAAAGGCAATCCGGGCAACTCTTCTGGAAACACATCCGGGTATTCACATACCACAGGCACTGACTCAATTTTCACTTCCGATGCCTGAGTATTTAACACAAATGCAAGGTAGGACTCATATCCTTTTCTTAAATATCTCTCTGCGGTCATAGACGATATTACTTCAGGCAAGTTATCTGATTCACTCTGTTCGACCCAGAGGACATCCCCGTTTTTCATATTTCAACTCGATGACTTTTCGTCCATAATCCAATACAACCCCATGAGAAGTCAACCAGTCCATACCGAGGATTAAATTGAATTCATCAAACAGCAACAACATAAGGTTAGCTGGAAAACAATAACCTCTAATTGTCAGGGGACAGTTTCTACATACTTGGTCTACCAACACATGTTTTCCTAATGGGTTAGACACTTTAACCACAAATTTAGTAGGTTCAATTAGCATATTCATACTGGGTACAAATTTCATGCAGACATAAGAATGGGTAGATCCCGGGTCAATTAAAGCAATAACAAAAATATCATGAAGAGAAAAATACCTGTAATCACATATGGTGAAGATGCCTCTTCGCGAGCGCGAATGGCATAAGTCTTTGTAGGCGCACGGCCCTCGGACCTAACAGCTGAATCTCTAGGAGCACCTCTATCACTAGCCCCACTGCCAGGGTTCTTTTGTGGTTTACCCCTCGAAGGAGCACTACTCGCCCTTACATCTTGCTTTTTCTCTTTCTTATCCAACTCGAGATAGTTGCGAATAACATGGTCCAATGACCCACATTTAAAACAGCCTTTCTCATTCCCTCGACACTCGCCAAAGTGATGCCTACCACACTGTGAACACTCCGGCATATTTGGCCGAGCACTACAGACACTCGCGATAGAAGTGGTCTGGGATTTAGAAGCCATATTCTGCTTGTTCTTACTCTTATTTGAGAATCCCACCAAAGCATTCGATCGAGTGGTGAACTCCCTCAATCTATTGGATGAGGTTTGATGTGATTTCCCCATCTATCTTTTCCTTGAGTTTCGAGACTCAATATTAGCTTTTCTATTCTCTTTGGCCAATTCCTCAGCCTTACATGCTCTCTCCACAAGCACCATGAATCCCCTCAATTCTAAGATGCCAACTAACAAGCGGATGTCTTCGTTCAATCCATTCTCAAATCTGTTGCACATGATGGCTTCGGTAGCCATGAACTCTCTAGTGTTTTTGCTGAGCCTCACGAACTCACGCTCATACTCTATTACTGTCTTTCGACCTTTTTCAATTCTAGAAATTCCTTCCTTTTTTGATCTATAAACCTTTGACTGATATACTTCTTTCGGAATTCCTCTTGCAAAAGTTCCCATGTAATCCTTTCCCTTGGTACAACCGACACAAAGGTGTTCCACCGTTGGTGAGCTGCATCTCGCAAGAGTGACACAACACACTTCATGCACTCTTCGGGTGTGCATGATAACTTATCAAATACCCTAATGGTATTTTCTAGCCAAAACTCTACTTTCTCCGGGTCATCATCAATATTCACCCAGAATTCCTCGGACCCTTGCTTTCTAATTCTATCTACTGGAGGTTTCTCTCTCCTAGCCATCTCTACTCCTTGAGGAGCTATATAGACGGGTTGAAGAATTGGAGGAGGTGGGGGAGGTGGAGTATTCAGATTCACACGAATAAACTCCAAGTACCAGGCATCCATCATGTGGAGGTAAGCTTCTCTAGTCCCTCCACCTTGATTCATTGTCACGGGCCCAATATTAATTGGCGCGGTTCTTTCAGCGAGAGCCGGTGCATTACTTTCCACATCATCTGCCTAGCTACGTCAGGATCCATTTACTATATGAAAAATGTAATTTATAATCGTTAGGAGTCGTCACACTATCGATATCCAACTATAGAATGTATAGCTAGACTCGTACTTATGCTAGGTTAGTCCTAGAACCGACTAAACTATAGCTCTGATACCACTAAATGTAACACCCTACACCTAAGTCCTACGCCAAGACGAGATGCTAGGCATTACCACACTTAAACACATGTATTCCAACGTTCTCGAATCATCAAGGCGTGACCAAATTTAAAACTTTTTCAAACCATGTCTAAATTTCTTAATATGGGCCTATGAGGCCTTAAACGACCATTGGAAAATCATTCGGGATTGGCACGGGTAATAGCCAACTTTAGAAAAAAATAGCCATTGAAACAGGGCACACATCCGTGTGGAAAGACAACACGCCATTGTGATCACTAAGACATGGCCGCGCTGATGGCCTGTGTGACACACATGGCCTAAGTATCTCGGGACACGCCCGTGTCCCATACACGTGTGAATTTAATTCTAAATTTGAACCTACAGGGGTTTTCACATGGCTTGACACAGGCCCATGTCTATGGTCCATGTCCCTCATACAGCCATGACATGCACGTGTCATATCCCGTGTCTAAAAACCTTGACATTTTGTTTCTGACGTCAGCATCCAATTTAAGGTACACTGCCGGGGCATACGCTCGTGGCCAGAGGTCGTGTCCTCCACATGGCTGAGACATACGGCTGTGTCTCTGCCCGTGTGTTTACTACCATGCATGCTGACTTGTGAATTTTAACTAGACAACGCACCCATGGGGCTGGTCGTGTGTCACTCACGGCCTAGACACACGCCCGTGTGTCTACTCGTGTGGACAATATAGGGCTATCTTCGAAGCCCTTTGCCACCCTGAAACACAATATAACAACATCTATTCAAAAATACAAGGTAAAATCAGCCACATCAGGCATTATCTCATTCATAAAAATATAATCATTTGCATATATAAATCATGAACCCTAGCCATTATTCCAAGGCTTAATACAAAATGAAGGGACTCATCCCAAGCCAATACATTTGGCCCTATTATCAAGACACAAACATCAAGTCTAAGTCCTATACATGCCATATTTCAAATAATAAAACCAACTATACCAATTTCTTCGGTTGATAGTGTGATCGATTCCTCCAACGTCCAATGATCCTTGAGCTATTTAGGTAGAACTATAAGAAAATGGAAAGGAGAGGGAGTAAGCATTACACTTAGTAAGTTGCATGCAATTAAATATAACAACAAATTTACCATTCATCGAAATGCTAATAATACAAAAGAAAGCATAAATTCAACTTACTCATCACTATCCAATACAATTTACATAGTATTCATTGAGCTCATATCTCCAACATTCCAAATAGGTACTTGTACCACTCACAACATGGTTACACCTTTCTCGTTTAACTTAAACTATACCTCCACTATTGAACCATTTGGAATACTATCAAATATTCACCAAACCTCAAACATAGGGTATGATGCCGATGTCATGTCCTAGACATGGTCTTACACTGGCTCATGTCTCAAGTCGATGCCATGTCCCAGACATGGTCTTACACTGACTATTGTTATCGAGGCCGACACCATGTCCCAGACTTGGTCTTACACTAGCTCTGGCATATCTGTGCTGATGCCATGTCCCAGACATGGTCTTACACTGACACATCTCGTAGCCGATGCATGTCCGTGACATGTCTTATACTGCTTACCTTATGAGGTCGATGCATGTCCCAGACACGTCTTACACTAGCTTTCATCTCAATGCCGATGCCATGTCCTAGACATGGTCTTACACTGGCTCTAATAATGTGGCAGATACATGTCCCAGACATGTCTTACACTAGCTCACAACAATGAATATCCGATTTATTTTCAATGGTTCAAGCAGAAATTCTACTAACTCATTTATCATCATGCATTCTCATTTCCACCATCAAATATTTCATGCTATATCAATTCAACATATATAATAACAACGTAGTTGTATTATTTACGCACAACTTACCTTGGTTTACAAAATATATCGATTAGCTCGACTTAATCCACTTACTTTGTTTTTCCTCAGTCTAGTCCCAGATTTTGCAAATATTGATCTAAAATGATAAAAATTCACAAATTTGATCATTTTATTAACCTAGATACTCAACAATATAAAATTAGGAAAAATGACCATTTTGCCCCCTAGACTCTTACAAAATAACCATTTTACCCCTAAGTTTGAAATTTAATTTTTATCAAATTTCCTCATATCTTAAGCCTAACCGAACCCTTTTTTCTCTTATAGCAACCCATAATTTCTATTATTTCTCACATTTATCACCTAATTCTCAACTTATGCAAAATGGTCCCTAGTTAGGGTTTCCATGAAAACTACTTCACAAAACTTGTTTATTTCACAACAATAACTCATATTTCTCCATACAATTTCAGAAAAAAACATGTTTACTATCATAACAAGATCCTAAACATTTGACCATTTTGCAAAATAGTCTCCTCTTTTGAAAGCTCATGCTACAAGGGGTCCAAAAACACAAAAATCATCAAGAAAAACTATCAAAATCACTTACTTGTGAAGGTAAAGAGTAGCTGCAATTTTTCAAGCTTTTAAACCCTATTTGTTTTGGTAAATTTTGGTGGTGAAGAAGGTGAGAAAAAGATGACACCCCTTTTTCTTTATTTTATTTCATTTTGGTGAAATAGGCTTCCAAATTTCTACCTAATTTTGACTTTCTCCATATTTTGTCTCCTATGGCCGACCATCACCTATCCAAGGGTATATTTTCCCTTTAAAGTCCCCCAATCTAAGTTTCATGGCAATTTAACACCCTTAGCTATCAATTCAAGACTTTTGAACTTCACGCGATTTAGTCTTTTTTCGCGATTAAGCTTACAAACGCTAAAATTACTTCACCAAATTTTTCATACACAGTTATAAACATGTTATAAATCTAAAATAATAATAAAATATTTTCTCTGACCTTAGATTAGTGGTCTCAAAACCACTGTTCCGACTAAGCCCAAAATCAGGCTGTTACATGTTATTTTAATGAAACCTTAGTGAAGTGATTATGTTTTTGCATAATATTGAATCATTTACTTAGAATAATTAATGTTTGTCTAATTATATATATGTATACGATGCCATAGTTAAAACTGGGTTATGTCAATCTTGGTTTTAAGAGCTTTCGATGGAGTCTATTTTTTCTTTAATTTTTCTTAAAAATGTATAACCCTATTTATCTTTAATTTCACAAAGTGTTTATAAATCATATTTATTCGAATTATTTTTTATGAAGATCACGATGGTTGCTAGTTTAAAAGAAAAGATTTCAAGGAAGTGACACGCCAATCCCGAGTCTTCTTTAAGGATTGGGTTTGAGTTGTTACAAAAATTGCATGCATAATTATTAAAATTTTAATTTTAAAAAAATTAGGAACTATGATATGGGTAAACCTACATGTAATAACTAAGACTTCAAAAATGATAATCCGAGACTCTGATACCGGTCCAAGTAAGATACTTCTGCTTTAGTTACTGTAGTCAAACTGATAAAATCCTTAGGGGCTATAGAATAAAGATTTATCTACTTTAGATAAAGACTGTGATGTATCTGTTAAACTAAAAAATTAGGATTAAAAAATTCCTAAGCAAATATTTATAACTGCTCCTGAGTTGTAGATAGCATAATGAGTACCTGCGGTACACATGGTTGTGGTACACGACGACGCGGTGGGCGCAGTCAAGTGGCTCAAGTTGAGTACTCCTCTTTGGGGAACATGCCCAACCCAGATACAAGTGTGATTGTTCAGGCATGTAACGCGCCAAACCTGGCCTAAATGTTATGGCCAAATCTAGAGGAATTACATCAACTTGTTTAAAAACTTCTGTCTCAGTTAAACTTAGGGCGCGTTTCGAAAAATGTAAAATTTGGCAACACACTCTTACAAATATATAGAAATACTTAAGTACGAAATCACTTGTTTCAAACCCAAAATTTGAATGCAAAGCTAAGTTTTGAAAGGAATTATTTGTAACACCCCGTTCCCGATACCGTCGCCGGAGTCGGACACGAGGGGTTCTCAGACCAACTCTCATGTGTCACACAGACTATTTTTCACATTTCCAGTCCAGCTGGCAAACTGCGTCCCTGTCACCTTAAAAATCATATCTCGAGTTCCAGAACTCGAAAACCAGTTCCATAAATTTTCCCCGAATTTAGACTCATATATCCATCCGTGGATTTATTTCTAAAATTTTTGGTTGGGCCAATTGGTACAGTTTATTAGTTAAAGTCACCCCTGTTTCGGGGTTCGACTACACTGACCTTTGCGCATTACGACCTGGATATCATCTCGTACAGAGCTCCAATGCTCATGTCGTTTGTTTCTAATGAAACTAGACTCAAAGGGGAATCTATGCATATAAGGCATGACTTCTAATTGTTTCTGGATAATTTATGGTAAATTTTCAAAGTTGAAACATAGAATCCAGAAACCGTTCTGGCCCTGTCTCACGAAATCTTGAATATCTCTTAAAATACAGCTCATATGGTCGTTTCGTTTCATCCATATGAAAATAGACCCATCAAGCTTCGAGTACGTAATTTTTTTAGCAATTAATTCCACTTCTACTATTTTTAGTGATTTTTCGATCTCATATCACTGCTGCTGTCCGCAACAGTTACTGCAGTAGACTATGCCAATTTCATGAATCCTTCCTTAGCCTTACTAATCATCCATCATACATGACACAAATTATGGCCACCTTATCAAAATTTAAGGTTTCTAAGACTCGTGGCTATAGGTTCTAGCATCCCACTCAAACGACCACATAGGCCATTTTCACATGGCTTAAAGTTTACAACCCAAAATTTAACAAAACAAAATAGCCCATACATGCCAAATGTTCTCCTAAGTTGACTAAGAAGACAATACCAAAATTGCTCACGGTGTGATGACTTAGTTGACGGTTCCGAGCACCCAAAAGGAGACGAGTCCAAGAAACCTAAAATGGGTGACAAGAAAACACCGAGTGAGTTTATAACTCAAGAAGTCATAAGCATTCCACAACCATCCATTAATAAAATTATCATAAAATGAAATAATGAAACAAGGCCAAGTGTTCCAGCCATACCGAACTATACCATAGTTCCTTAGACCTTTCGGATCAATCTCATACCAAGTCATACATTTACATTTCATATACTATTCAATAGGATATTTGAAGCAATTTCCATACATCATTTCATTTCCGCAACAATCATGCAATCAAATGAACTTTCATCTATTCCACGATACCTTATTTACGGTAATGCAATTGAAATCATCACATAGATTTAAATCTTACCAACTCCACCCGAGCATGAACATAGCATCTATTAGCCATGAACTCAAGGTACTTACTCTTTCCGCTGTCCATACTCATCTCGATAAAGTCACACCTCCATATAAATATTCAATCGGAGATATGTGTAGAGTTCGCACACATAGTGCTTAATACTCAATCACGCACACTTAGTGCCATGTGATTCAAGCCCGCACACATAGTGCCATATAGTCCAAACTCGTACACTTAGTGCCATACATTACAAGCTCGCACACTCGGTGCCAATCTAAATCACCGTACACATCTATTTCTCGCACACTTAGTGCCAAGCAAACTTCCTACACATTTCACTATCTCTTTTACGCTCAACAATATCATCTTTTCATACACATACATTTGTATATATTTCATCTCATTAAACACAATTGCATAGATATTACAATCATTTAAGCAATATCAAATATATGCTTAATGACTTACCTTGTATTGGGTAAAATGGTTCCAACTCGGCTACTCAATGTTCTTTCCTTTGCCTTTGCTTGATTCTCCACCTCTAGCTTCTTGAGATTAATCAATAAATTAACTAGTTTAACCGTCTTGCTACATATTTATACATGACATCAACTATACTATCATCATTAATTCATCAAATCACAAAATTTTATCTCATGAACATTTAACACTTAACATTTACCCCATCTAGGCCGACTTTGCTAGCACACAAGCCTTTGGCCGAATGTCCTTGACCTATAGTCACCCAAAATTTCTTTGTTCTTTAAAATTCATCCAAGACCACATTCGGCACCTCCAACTAATAATTTAGATACTCTCAAGCTCATTCACAAGTACTATTATATATCACATTAAGCATTAATTATTTTGCAACATGAATTCTATAGCATGGCGAATACTCATGCACATACACATATAACAACAAGAGCTCAATGGCACAAAAATCTCCTTTTATTAAACATTCATCTCACTTCTCTTCATGCTTCGTCACAACAACATTAAAATACCAACCAAGAAAGACAACCTCCATGGCGAACTTCATCTCCATCAAATAGCAAAGAAATCTAAGCCATGGGCTAGGTAGGTTTCAAACTAACAACTAAAACATGCATGAATCTTAAGGAATGACATCAAACATACCTCAATCTAGTTGCAAGTATGGCCAAGCTTCTCCAAACCCCCCCTCTCCCTTACTCACGGCAATACAAAAATTTGAGAAAGGATGAGCACTTTTTTTTTGTTTTTCTTGTTCAATTCACGGCAAATGGGGGGCATCCATGCTCATCATTTTTTTTTCAATTCTTTAATGCTAGCTTTTATTTTATGGCTTCCTACATACACCACTAACCTAACATGTTGGAAACATGTTCCTTTGCCCATAATCTTGTCATGGCGGCCACTATCCTTAGGAAATGGACTATTTGGCATGCAACTCCATCTATTTTACTTCATTCTTTTACTAACCTCTTAAAATTAGCCACATATATTTAAATCCTTTCACATGAGTCCTTTTTCTTTTAATTCACGTTCAATTTAACTAAATCAAAGAATTAAAAATTCACACATGCATTTTCACATATATTTGGCATGGAATAAGGTATTTAAATGTTTTTGTGACCCGGTTTTGTGGTCCCGAAACCACTTCCCGACTAGGGTTAAATTAGGGATGTCACATTATTTTTTTCAAAATTCTTTCTAGCTTGAAGGCAAACAAACGTTAAAACTATTTGATTATTTTTAGAAAAACATTTAAGAGTTACTTAATTTTTCAGTGAAAAATTTACAGAGTTTTAATTTTAGTTGAGTGAAAATATTACTTATTCCAAATGATCAAGAATAGAAGTTAAGACAAAAATACCAAAAAAATTCCAAGAGTGAGATTTGAACCTATAGCCTCGAACACACACACCTAAAGCACTAAACCACTGAAGTAGATACTTAACTTTACATAATTTTCACAATCTTAACTCAAAATTTATAGCATGAACTCTTGGTTTCTCTAACCCAATTTCTTCTAACCTAATTTTCTGGATGTGACAACTCTAAAATTCCTGCTATTACACCATATACTTAACCACAAACTCTAAAATTTTCTCATTCATACTAATCACCACGTTATCACTGCGCAACTCTGATTTCAATGTAAACCTGATCCAAACAATATTTCTAACACACTTCCCAATCACAATCTCAAATTGTCTTAACAATTTTTTTACAGAAGAACTACTAACAATGCCACAATCCCAAAGTCTTAGAACTCTAATGACTATGAAACATTTAAGTACCACCAAAATCTTAACCAATGCTGGGTACAAATCCAAATGCAGTTGGATTGCTGCTAGATGCGTGTCGATCCTCTCAATGCCTAGTAGCATAAACCAGTCTCCTATTCTCTCTCTAAGCCGAAACTTGCATACGACTAGAGAAATGTCATGAAAGAACTTAATACGATGCTCAATATATACACATCTAAAATATGCCCCCGCTTTCCTATAACAATTTCCTGGATGACGTCTATCATAGAAAGCACAAATTGAAACATAACATACATTCACAACTGCCTCAACTTGCTGAGGCCTAATGGTTCTGGGCCATTCCTAGGTTGCAAATTCAAATCAATAGAACCAGAACTCCTCTTATTACGTACTTTATTCCTTTCCTTTCCTTCGCTGTCAAAGCGGTTTCTCCCATCCACATTCTTGATCTCGATTGACTGAAGTCGCCCAGTCACTGAATCTTGACTCACAGATCCAAATTAGACCCTTACGACACTTTACAGATCTCTAGACATAACATGAATACATTAGATTACCACCCTAAAATTTGAGTGTCTTAATAGACTTGTTAATTTCCAGATTAGGCACGCTGCCTGGAGTAGAAGGCTTGGCGCGAGCCACTTGACTACGCTCACTGCGCCCTACGTACTACTGATAAACCATAATTTATACATATTTTTACCCTATGCGTAGTAAATTTTTTGGATGATTTATCCTTATATTTGGTGAATTCGATGCTCCTAATCCTTTAGTTCCATGTTTTATACTTAGATGAGCATAGGAGAATAAAAAGAGTGAGAAACAGACCGTAAACAAAGAAAATGGGCCAACGTGGGCAATCGACACGGCCTGGACTTCCTCACACGGGTAGACCACATGCCCATGTCTATTTAACAGCCTTGAACACAGATTGGAGAAATCGCACACGGGCATGTCCCTGTCGAGCCCAAGTTTAGTCCTATTCGAAAAAGGCCACTCTTGAGGGCTTTTAGGCATTCTAAAGCCTATTTAAAGGCATTCTAAAGGCTATTTAAACACACTAGAGAGGATGAGAGGACACACACGGAGTAGGAGGCAAGGAATTACTCGAAGAAAGCTGATTGATCCATCTCAGAAGCTGGATTCACCTTCAAGACTGAAAATCTCCCTTCAATTCCCTTCAAGAGTTCTTGGGTTTTCTTTATGTTTTGTTATCATTATTCTTTTAAGATGTTTTCTTTCATAAATATGAACTAAACCCCCTAAATACCTAAGGGGAATGAAACCTAAGACGGATCTTGTTATTATTATCTGAATTGTATGATAAATATTTGACTTGTTCTTAATTATGAGTTCTTAATTCTTGCTTTAATATTCCAGGATATTGATTCAAGTATTGATGTGCTTATTCAGAGGAGCAAAAGTCCCTATCTAAGAGTAGATCTAACATAATTAAGCGGAGTTAATTGCACGCCTAGAGATAGGGTGACAAGATTTTGCCAGATTAGGGTGAAACATAATAAGGGAATCCATAGATCGAGTTAATGCAACACTAGGGAGTTAATTAGAAAGAGATTTCAATTAATCAACCTAGGGTTAGACGTTGTTAGTCTCGAGAGAGATAATAATATAAATGAGGGATTTTTATAGATCAAGTCAAGTAAATAAATCGTCTGATTCAGAGTCAATAACAAGTGAAGTCTAGGTGGATTTTTTCCTTAGGTATTGTCCAAATCATTCAGTTTTCCCAAAAGTTATTTCCCCAATTTACTTCCTGTGCATTCTTAGTTTAGTAATTAGATTAGATAAAACAAACCCCTTTATTTTCAGGCTAGATAATAAAAAGAAAGTTAATACTAGTACTTTTAGTTCCTTTGGGTTCGACATCCCGGTCTTGCCACAAGCTATACTACTGTTCAATAAGGTGCGGTTGCCTTTGTCGTGACAATAGTTAGTTTTCAAGAACGGACAGTCATAAATTATAAAACTTATCACGATTCATAACACGATCAAGTTTTTGGCGCCATTGCCGGGGAACTAAGATATTAGGAACACTCAATTTCTACTTTAACCATTCTACTTTTATTACAATTTAAATTTTTATTTTTTTTAATTTTTCGTTTATTCGCTTGTGGCAGGTTTTTATAGTGCATGACTAGAAGAAACCTGTCGGGACCATTACTTTTTGATAGTGAGCTTGATCGCACAGCTCGTAGAAATTAAAGAGAAATAAGTCACAGACTAAGATACACGGAGGAAGAGCAAGAGGACGACATTCACACCACGACTGAGGAGATGGCTGAAAATCAGGAAAATTTGCTACCTCCTGCGATTGCTGCTAATCCTGTAAATCAGAATCCTGCTCCACGCACTATGTATGATTATGCTAAACCTACTTTAATAGAAACTGAGTCAAGTATAGTTACGCCTGCTGTTGCTGCAAATAATTTTGAACTGAAACCTTCAAATGATCCAAGAGTTTGTTCAGTTTGATGGTTTGCAAGACGAGGACCCAAACGCTGATTTGGCAATTTTCTTAGAGTTTTACGACACTTTTAAGATCAATGGTGTTTTTGATGATGCCATTCGCCTTTGGTTGTTTCCCTTTTTGTTGAGGAACAAAGCTAAACAGTGTTAAACTCGTTACCACGAGGGTCAATCACTACTTGGGAACAAATGACCAAAAAATTTTTACTTAAATATTTTTCACCGGCTAAAATGACTAAGTTGAGGAATGATATCTCTTCTTTTGTGCAGATGGATCTAGAGACACTCTATGATGCATGAGAGAGATACAATGAACATCCCGAAATAGGGCCTAGTCAGAATAGTGGTTTTAGGACCACAAATCTGACATCAAAATATTTATTTTATGATTATTATAAGGCCTAGAATATGGTTATATGCATGTGTTAAAGTTTCATAAAGAAATTCTAAGTATAAGATGTCCAATTGGAAATTAGGGACTAAATTGAATAAATTGTAAAACTTGGATTCTAGAAGTAATTTGTATGAAATTGCTATAGATTATGAATTAGAAGGTCTTGGAGATCAATTTTCCCAAGTTCTAAATTTTTGGACAAAAGTAGGCTTGTATGGATGAAATTTTAAAGAAAGGGCAGGAGGGCATTTTGGTCATTAGGTATTTTAATGAAATAAAAAGAGAAAAACGGAGCAAAAATATGCTCATCGTCTTCCCATAGCTGCCGAAATTTGGAGGACACCATACCTAGGTTTTCTTCAATTTTCAAGCTCAATAGTAAGTTTCTGAGCCCCGTTTTTCACGTTCTTTGTATTTTTGAAATCCCGGTAGTTTGCTCTCTCCATTTCTACCCATATTTCATGCTAGGGTTTATGTTGAAAAATTTACCCATGCATGAGTTATTGGTATTTTGATGGATTATGGAAGAATATGAAAGATAAATGTATGTTAAACATCTTTTCCAAGTTGGTTTTCATAAGAAACCCTTATAGGGACTATTTTGCAAAAGATGTAAATGTGTGGTAGAAATGAGGAAAATAATGAAAAATGTGGGCTGCCATAAGAGAGAAAAATGTTCGGTTTGGCTTGGGTAATATATAAATTGCATGTGTTTCATTATACGAGCCTAGGTACTAAATCGTAAAGATGTGAAAGGTTAGGGGCAAATCGATCACTTGGACCGAGGGTAGGTATTAAACTTGAAATATATAATATGGGATATTAATGAATTAATTTTGCTGTTATAGACCCCAAGGAACAATTTCGAAGGTCAATCGTGGTAAACGCAAGGTTTCGGAATAACCGAAACACAACTCTGGAAAGAATACCAGGTAAGTTCGGATAACTTAAAGTACCCTTGATATGCATAATTGTATGAATTATGAATGCTTGATGATTGTATTTGTTATTGGTATGAAATATGATAGAAATGCATACTGATGATAACATGTGAAAAATATCTCGGTTGAGGTTGACAAAAGGAATTCGATGGATAAACCCTCATTGAAAAGCTAAACTAAGATCCTGCATGTGTTGCAGTAAAGATTTAGCCCGGACGGGTAATCTAAGATATCAGGTATGAAAAGGAATCTAGCCCGAACGGGTGTTCCTTGAATGATCAAACCTCCCGAAGAATATGTGTGCATGATGGATTCAGCCCGGACGGGTAATCCGATTAGGGTCTGAATTTAGCCTGGATTGGTAATTCAGATCCGAGCTCATTAAGGGTGTTTGTTGTTATAAGGGATTTATCCTAGACTGATTATCCCGACATCACCTTATAAGTTCATATAATGGGGGATTTAGCTTAGATTGGTAATCCTGCCATATGATGTGAGGTTCGCGAGAGTGCATAGATGGAATAATCATTCGTATGAATTGACGGATATTGGGTATTCCATCGAGGTTTCCTAGAAACTCAACGAGATTAATATGGGATATACATATATGAATGAAATGTTGAATGATGAGCTCATCTAGTTAAATTACATAATACATGATTATATGACTAACTCATTGATTGAGTGCATGTGATAGGAAATCATTTCATAATGGATGATTTCATGAAATAAATATGGATGTTTGCTAATTACTCGGTAAGTTTACTTTCCGGTTATTCGAGCTTACTAAGCATGAAAATGCTTACCCCTCTCTTTTTCCCTGTCTCACAGAGCTCAAGGACTTATAAGGATTGGAAGACAATTGGGGAGTGGACACACTATCAACTAAACAAGCTTTGGTATAAAAACTCAGTTTATTCTGTTCAATGGCATGTATAGTATTTTTGAGTATTTTGTCATATGTATCATTTGATTTGCCCAGTAAAGGCATGTAAAAATATGTTTATCTCTTTGTATATGGCCATGAAAATTGGCTTAATTTAAGTAGGCTATGACCTACGATTTTATGCATCGTTTTAATTACGAAGGATGGGTTGCTATCAATTGGCAATGAATCACATGAATGAGCCAATTTCAGAAGAATTAAAGTAATATGGGAACCCATGACACTAAATAGGAAATAACCATTTATGTATGAAACCAATGATATGAGGTTTCCATACAACTATTTTCATTAAGATTATTTACAAGTATATAATCATGCTTCTTCTCAAACTTGGTAACCATTAGGCACAAGTAGTATAAAGGGGTGACTAAAGGCTTGGAAAATAGCCTAATAAAGTCCACATGGTTAAACACACGGGCATGTGTCTAGGCCGTGTGTGTAACACCCCGTACCCGAGACTGTTGCCGGAGTCGAACACGAGGTGCTAACAGACTTAATTCATTTATTTTCACAGTCCATTTTAAAAATTTCCAGACAAGCTGGCTAACTGCGTCACTGTCACCTTAAAAATCATATCTTGAGTTCCAAAACTCAAAAACCAGTTTCATAAATTTTACCTGAAACTAGAATCATATATCCATCTAAAAATTTTTTTCTAGAGTTTTTGGTTGAGCCAATTAGTACAGTTTATTAGTTAAAGTCTCCCCTGTTTTGGGGTTTGACTACTCTGACCTTCATGCACTACGACGTAGATATCTCCTTGTACAGGGCTTCAATACTTATGCCGTTTGTCTCTAAAGAAACTAGACTTGAAAAGGAATCTTTACATATAGGGCATGACTTCTAATTATCTCTGGTTAATTTATAGTGAATTTCAAAAGTCGGAACAGGGGATCCAGAAATCGCTCTGGCCCTGTTTCACGAAAACTTAAGCTTCTTATAAAATACGGCTCATATGATCGTTTCGTTACTTTCATATGAAAATAGATTCATCAAGGTTAGATTACATAATTTATTCACTATTTAATTCCATTCCTACTATTTTTAGTTATTTTTCAAATCCACACCACTGCTGCTATCAGCATCTGTTTTTAAGGTAAACTTTACCTATTTCATGGTTTTCCATGAATCAACTAGAATTTGTCATACAAAGCACCAAAATGATCATGATTAACCATTCCTATGGCTAATCGTTACCAAACATTTCCATGCCTCTCAATGAACAACATACAAAACGATTATAATGCTATGCTCAAAGTATATATAAGCCATTTTCGCATGGCTATCCAAATTTATACAAAACCAAAGGGTACATGACCAACAACAAAAGGGTAGTCCTATACATGCCATTTTCGAGTTCAACCAAAAGTGTACCAAAAGGGCTTTGATAGTGTGGACGACTTGACTTCGACAATCCCGAGTCCGATAGGTGACGAACCAAAATCTATAAAATGTAGATTGAAAGAACGGAGTAAGCATTTAATGCTTAGTAAGTTTTGAGCAATGAAATTAGGCACAATCAAGTATAGCATTCATATAACTAAACGGATAATTTCATATACACATATTCTCAAAAATCAGTCCTACTTCACATTTCCAACCCTTATATTCACACATAAGGGATCAACTTAACCAAAGGCGGAATCTCATTAATTGTCCGGCGAATAATATTTAAAAGGAATCAACTACTCCAATGCATATACTGAAACGTACCTCATCGTTGGGATTTTACGAGCGTATTAATTGAAATTATTACAGCAAGATCGCTCATTCCCAAACCAAGTACCTTGAAATTTAGCGGATATAGCTACTCGCTCAAATGCCTTGGGACTTAGCCGGTTATAGTAACTCGCACAAATGCCTTCGGGACTTAGCGGTTATAGTAACTTCGCACAAATGCCTTCGGGACTTAGCAGGATATAGTAACTCACACAAATGCCTTGGCTTAGCCTGAATTAGTCACTAGCACAAATGCCTTGAGGACTTAGCCGGTTATCATCCGAATATCCATGCACATATCAATAAATCATGACACATCTATATTTCATTTTCATAACTAGAATTCAAACACAAGTCACTTATCAAGCATTATCATTCTCGGCTCAATAGTTACATACAAAGAGCATGATTTTGATTTACTTAAAACATGATCTAATCGAATCATAATCTAAGATCCATTACTCAAAAACTTACCTCGGATGTTGTCGAACGATTTCGGCGGCTATTCGATCACTTTTTCCTTTCCCTTATCCAACTTTGGTCCTCTAAGCTCTTGAGCTAATTCAAATTAATTTAACTTATTAAAGTCTCATTATGCTAGCTTATGGCTGAATATGACAAGGAGTTTGATAGGTCATATGGCCACCTTTAGCTCAAATACAAAATGGTCATACGCATTTTTAATCACATTGAGCAATTTAATACAATTAATCTAACATTTCCTCATGTGCACCTTTATGACCGAATACACACATCATTAACCTAATATCAATTAACTAAGCACTTTAGCAAATCCTCCTTGAGCCGATTATCTAAGTCAAGATAGATTCATCATTATGCTCGCCTATAACCGAATACATGCAACACCAATCTATCTCATGTGGCCGAATATGCATGTCTATGTTGAGGCCAATTATATGCTTAATACTTCCTACAAATATGGTTACTTGTATTGACTACATACCATTTTGTTTCAAGTTCAAAACTCGCTAATACACATATATACACTAGTAATCAAATACTAACATTTGCACTTCACCTTACTACCATTTTTCATCCAAATAACATGAATCAACAACCATATTTCTCTTCTACTTCCTACCATGGCCGAATGCATCAAGACACCATACCATTTCAATTTTGGTCATGGGTTAAACAAAGAACTTAATGTCTAACTCAAAAATGCTAAAAAGAAAATCCAAGAGTCATCAATCCACCATCACATGTATCATTACAAAGCTTCACATTTAGCATGCAAATGACATCAACACAAATCCACCTTAGCCGAAACTTAACTCATCTTCATGCCTCATCACCACAACATCAAACATCAACCAAGAAGACAACACCCATGGCCAAATATCATGTCCATCACATAGCAAAGATTTAAACCATAGGCTAGGTAGAACTCAAGCTAACAACTAAAAACATGCATGTATCTCATGGAACAACATCAAACATACCTCCTCCTAAACACCAACCAACCGAACATGAAGCAAGAAAATCCTCTTCTTCTTCCTTCCTCAAGTCACGGTAATGGAAGAGTAGCCTAGCTCATTTTTTTTTCTTTTTCTCTTTCTCCTCCTACTAACCACTATTATTTTATTACCCATGCTCCTTATTTTATCATTCCACCCATAAAACACTAACATAACATGTTTATGACATGTTTTACCCATCACATTTTGTCCACCCTCATTGTCATGGCCGGCCACTACCAATTAAGTGGGGAAATTGACATGCAAGTCCACCCTTTTTAATTACATGCACTAATAGATCCTTATAGATTAACCTATCACATTTCACAAGTGTCACACATAAGTCCTATTAACTAAATTCACATGCAATTAACTAAATCGAAGCTTAAAACTTTCACACATTCATATTCACATATGTTAGACAATAATTATCATATTCAAATAATTTGGTGACTCGGTTTAGCGGTCCCGAAACCGCTTTCCGACTAGGGTCACTTTAGGGCTGTCACAACTCTCCCCCACTTAGGAAATTTTCGTCCCCAAAAATCTTACCGGTGAATAGGTTTGGGTATCGTTCTTTTATAGAGTTCTCGGGTTCCCAAGTAGCTTTTTCCATCCCGTGTTTGAGCCATAACACTTTTACTAAAGGAACCTTTTTGTTTCGCAACTCTTTCACTTCACGAGCTAGGATACGAATTGGTTCTTCTTCATAACTCATATCGGCTTGAATTTCAACCTCGGAGGACTTATTATGCGAAGGATCGATCAGAACGTCAAGCATCGAAACATGAAAATGTTGTGGATCCTTTCAAGTTTAGGGGGTAAAAGCAACCTATATGCAACTGGACCAACTCGTTCGGAGATTTCATACGGCCCAATGAATCTCAGACTCAATTTGCCCTTACGGCCAAATCTGAGTATCTTTTTCCAAGGTGAAACTTTAAGAAACACTTTGTCTCCCACCTGATACTTAATGTCTTTTCGTTTCAAATTCGCGTACGACTTCTGAAGATCTACGGCTGCCTTCAGACTTTCACGGATTACTTTTACTTTCTGTTCAACATCTTTAATCAAATGAACTCCGAAAATTTTACTTTCACCGAGCTCGGTCCAAAACAATGGTGTACGGCATTTACGACCGTACAAAGCCTCGTAAGGTGCCATTTTAATACTTGATTGAAAACTATTGTTGTAAGCGAATTCAATCAAAGGTAAATACCGCTCCCATGAACCACTAAACTCGAGGATGCAACATCTCAACATATCCTCAAGTATCTGAATTATCTGCTCGGATTGACCATCGGTTTGTGGGTGAAAAGCGGTGCTAAAATGCAACTTGGTACCCAAAGCTTCTTGCAATTTCTTCCAAAATCGTGAGGTGAATCTCGGATCTCTATCCGACACAATAGAAATAGGTACCCCGTGTAATCTCACAATCTGAGAAACATACAATTCAGCTAGTTTATCCAATGAAAAATCCGTGCGTGACGGGATAAAGTGAGCCGACTTAGGCAGTCTATCAACAACAACCCAAATCGCATCTTTCTTACTTGCCGACACTGGCAACCCAGATACAAAATCCTTCGTGACTCGATCCCATTTCCATTCAGGTATCATGATCGGCTGAAGTAAACCCGTAGGCACTTGATGTTCCGCCTTCACTTGCTGACATACTAAGCACTTCGAAACAAAATCGGAAATGTCTCGTTTCATACCATGCCACCAAAACTAACGTCTCAGATCGTTGTACATTTTCGTACTCCCCGGGTGAATTGACATTCGGCTACAATGAGCTTCGTTCAGAATCATCGAAATAAGTTTTGAATTTCTTGGAACACACAAACGGCTTCTGAACCTCAAATAATCGTCATCATCAATTTGAAACTCTAATTCCATATTCAAAACACATTCAGCCCGTTTTGCAACCAGTTCATCATCGACTTTCTGAGCTTCACGAATTTGATGAATCAACAATGGTTTGGCCTTTAATTTCGCCACTAACACATTGTCGATAGAATGCATAAGTGTACATTCATCGCTTGTAAAGCAAACAGTGATTTACGACTTAAGGCATCCGCAACCACATTAGCCTTTCCCGGGTGATAGTCAATGACAAGCTCATAATCTTTCAACAACTCGAGCCAACGTCTTTGTCGCAGATTCAATTCTCTTTGAGTCATCAAATATTTGAGACTTTTGTGATCCGAATATACATGGCACTTCTCACCAAATAAGTAATGTCGCCATATTTTCAAAGCGAACACGATGGCAGCTAGTTCAAGATCATGGGTCGGATAATTTTTCTCATATGGCTTCAGTTGTCTCGACGCATAAGCTACAACTCGACCCCCTTGCATCAATACGCAACCCAACCCAAGTAGGGATGCATCACTATAAATGACAAACTCTTTGCCTGATTCGGGCTGCACTAGTACTGGAGCTTCAGTCAAACAAGTTTTCAATTGACCGAAACTTTTCTAACACTTTTCTGTCCATTCAAACTTAACATCTTTCTGAAGTAGTTTCGTCATTGGTGTGGCTATCATCGAGAAACCCTTTACAAAGCGTCAGTAGTAATCGGCAAGTCCCAAAAGCTCGAACTTCAAGAATATTTCTGAGGCTTCCAGTTAAGTATGGCGAAATTTTGTTCGGATCAACTCGAATACCCGTCTGC
The DNA here is from genome assembly GCF_025698485.1 of Gossypium arboreum. NCBI lineage: Eukaryota > Viridiplantae > Streptophyta > Magnoliopsida > Malvales > Malvaceae > Gossypium > Gossypium arboreum. Next base: position 50,049,966 of record NC_069076.1, read on the forward strand.
AGATACCACATGACCCAAGAAGCTAACCTCTCTTAACCGAACTCACACTTATCGAACTTAGCATATAACCGCTTATCCCGTAAAATTTGCAACACTAATCCTGTGTGTTCAAGATGATCGGTTTCATTTCTCGAATAGACCAAAATATCATCAATAAACACAACTACAAACCGATCCAAATACGGTTCAAGATCCGATTCATCAAATCCATAACATCATGGGGGCATTAGTGAGCCCAAACGGCATCACTAAGAATTTGTAGTGACCGTATCTCGCTCGAAAGTAGTTTTGGGTATATCTGAATCTCGAATTCAAGAATCGATAATAACCCGATCTCAAATCTATCTTTGAAAACACCGAGGCTCCTTTAGTTGATCAAACAAATCATCAATACACAGTAACGTATATTTATTCTTTATTGTCACTTTATTCGGTGACGATAGTCGATGCACAACCTCATGGTTCCGTCCTTCTTTTCACAAACAATACTGGTGCACCCCAAGGTGAGAAACTTGGTCGGCGAAACCCTATCCGTCAACTCTTGCAACCGAGCTTTCAACTCTTTTAACTCGGTTGGTGCCATACGATCTGAGCTATCGAAATCGGTGTAGTCCTGTACAAGCTCAATACCAAACTTTACCTCCGAACAGTGGTAAACCCAGAATTCTTCGGAAAAACATCCGGGTATTCACAAACCACCGCACAGATTCAGCTTCTTTTCTAACTCTTTGTCATCAAGTACATACGCAAGGTATGCTTCACACCCTTTCTTACATATTTCTGAGCCAACATCAATGATATTACAGCTGGTAACCTATTCAAGTCAGTAGACTCAACTCGGATTATCTCGTTATTTACACACCTTAAATGGATGGTTTTTCTTTTGCAATTTACAATTGCATCATGTACGGTCAACCAATCCATACCGAGGATAACATCAAATTTGTCAAACGGTAAAAGCATCAAATAGGCTGAAAAACAGAACCTCGGATTACTAGGGACATTTCTTGCACACTTTGTCGACAAGCACGAACGACCCAAAGGATTTGACACCGAATTACAAACTCGAGAGACTCAACGGTAGAGTCTTCATTGGATGCTAAGGTTTCACATATATAAGAATGAGTAGAACCGGGGTCAATCAAAGCAATCACATTAGTATCAAAGAGAGTAAAAGTACCGGTAATAACATCCGGCGAGGAAGCATCCTTGCGTATGGCGTATAGCGTAAGCTCTAGCAGAGCACGAGCCTCGAGATCTGGTTGTAGCATCTCTAGATCCTCTCGACCACCACTAGCATTGCCGTATTTCTAGATGGTCTACCCCGAGCGAGTAGTAGCACCGGGTTTCCCACTCGATTTACGTTCTATTCGACAATCTCGGGCAATCTTTAATAAAGTGGTCACTGATCCGTACTTGTAAGGAGAGCGGTCATGGAATCTACAACTCCCGAATGCCATTTACCACAATATCGACACTCGCTCGTCTCAACGATCATTTCCAACATCGGCGATCAAGTGACTCGTGCACTCACAGGGGGTCGATCACGATCTCGTCTAGAAAAACCCGAAGTGTCTCTAGATCAGCCTAAATCATCTCTAAATTTCTTCGATGACTGTTGAAAGGGCCTCCCAAGACCTCTTCTGAAACTCCTTTGCTCCCATATCGCCTTTTCTTTTCTCCATACTGAGCTCCTCGGCTTTGCAAGCTCGCTCGATAAGTACCACAAATTCTCGGATTTCTAAAATGCCAACATATAGCTTTATATCATCATTCAGTCCATCCTCGAAACGTTTACACAACACGGCTTCTGAAGAAATGCATTCTCGAGCGTAACGGCTAAGCCTTACAAACTTTCGTTCATAATCGATAACCGACATGGAACCTTGTTTAAGTTCAAGAAATTCCTTCCGTTTTTGATCCATGAATCTCGATCGATATACTTTTTTCAAACTCGGTTTGGAAAAACTCCCAAGTTACTTGCTCTCTGGGCTGTGAAGTCAACGTATTCCACCAATAGTAGGCAGAATCACGTAGCAAGGAGATAGTACACTTTAGGCACTCATCGGGTGTGCAAGATAGCTCATCGAGTACCCGAATAGTGTTGTCCAACCAAAATTCAGCTTGCTCGGCATCATTGCTGTCCGTAGCTTTAAATTCAGTAGCCCCGTGTTTTCGGATTTTGTCAACTGGGGGCTTATTTGACCTTATTTGGTTAGTTGCCGGAGGTATTGTAGGTGCGGGGGTGGTATTAGTCGGGAATGGAGGTTGTGGAACAGCCGTATTAGTTCGAATGTATTGGTTGAACCAATCATTCATCATGCTATAAAAAGCTTGTCTAGCTTCATCATTCGGATTACTAGCAATAGGTTGAGAGTCCACCGGTGCTGTCCCTTGTACGGGAGCAGGCGCTACACTCTCAAGATCATCAGCTACCGCTCAGTTGGGATCGGGATCCATTACTATAAATAAACACATTTTCAATTGTCAGAAATCACCACACTATCAAATAATCACATAATGGCATGTATAGCTAGACCCAAACGTACATCGTAGTCCTAGAATCGACTAAATCGTGGCTCGATACCAATAAATTGTAACACCCGTGCCGAGACCGTTTCCGAGTCGAACACGAGGTGCTAACAGACTTAATTCATTTATTTTCACAGTCCATTTTAAAATTTCCGGACAAAACGGCTAATCTGCGTCACTGTCACCTTAAAAATCATATCTTGAGTTCCAAAACTCGAAAACCAGTTTTGTAAATTTTACCTGAAACTAGACTCATATGTCCATCTACAAATTGTTTTCTAGAATTTTTTGTCAAGGCAATTAGTACATTTTATTAGTTAAAGTCTCCCCTGTTTCGGGGTTCGACTACTCTGACCTTCATGCATTACGACTTAGATATCTCCTTGTACAGGGCTTCAATACTTATTCGTTTGTTTCTAAAGAAACTAAACTCGAAAAGGAATCTGTAAATATAGGGCATGACTTCTAATTATCTCTGGTTAATTTATAGTGAATTTCCAAAGTCAGAACAGGGGATCCAGAAATCGCTCTGGCCCTGTTTCACAAAAACTTAAGCTTCTCATAAAATACGGCTCATATGATCATTTCATTACTTTCATATGAAAATAGATTCATCAAGGTTCGATTACATAATTTATTCACTATTTAATTCCATTCCTACTATTTTTAGTGATTTCTCAAATCCACACCACTTCTTCTTTGTCAAGATCTGCTTTTAAGGTAAACTTTACCTATTTCATGGTTTTCCATGAATCAACTAGAATTTGTCATACAAAGCACCAAAATGATCATGATTAACCATTCCTATGGCTAATCGTTACCAAACATTTCTATGCCTGTCAATGAACAACATACAAAACGATTATAATGCTATGCTCAAAGTATATATAAGCCATTTTCGCATGGCTATCCAAATTTATACAAAACCAAAGGGTACATGACCAACAACAAAAGGGTAGTCCTATACATGCCATTTTCGAGTTCAACCAAAAGTGTACCAAAAGGTCTTTGATAGTGTGGACGACTTCGACTTGACAATCCCGAGTCCGATGGTGACGAACCAAAATCTATAAAACAGAGATTCAAAGAACGGAGTAAGCATTTAATGCTTAGTAAGTTTTGCGCAATGAAATTAGGCACAACTGAAGTATAGCATTCATATAACTAAATGGATAATTTCATATACACATATTCTCAAAAATCAGCCCTACTTCACATTTCCAACCCTTATATTCACACATAAGGGATCAACTTAACCAAAGGTCGGAAGCTCATTAATTGTCTGAGTGAATAATATTTAAAAGGAATCAACTACTCCAATGCATATACGAAACGTACCTCATCGTTGGGATTTTACGACTGTATTAATTGAAATTATTACAGCAAGATCGCTCATTCCTAAACCAAGTACCTTCGGAATTTAGCCGGATATAGCTACTTGCTCAAATGCCTTCGGGACTTAGCCCGGTTATAGTAACTCGCACAAATGCCTTCAGGACTTAGCCCGGATATAGTAACTCGCACAAATGCCTTCGGGCTTAGCCCAGAATTAGTCTCTAGCACAAATGCCTTCGGGACTTAGCCCGGTTATCATTCGAATATCCATGCACATATCAATAAATCATGACACATCTATATTTCATTTTCATAACTAGAATTCAAACACAAGTCACTTATCAAGCATTATCATTCTCGGCTCAATAGTTACATACAAAGAGCATGATTTTGATTTACTTAAAACATGATCTAATCGAATCATAATCTAAGATCCATTACTCAAAAACTTACCTCGGCTTTTTCCTTTCCCTTATCCAACTTTGGTCCTCTAAGCTTTTGAGCTAATTCAAACAAATTTAACTTATTAAAGTCTCATTATGCTAGCTTATGGCCGAATATGACAAGGAGTTTGATAGGTCATATGGCCACCTTTAGCTCAAATACAAAATGATCATACGCATTTTTAATCACATTGAGCAATTTAATACAATTAATCTAACATTTCCTCATGTGCACCTTTATGACCGAATACACACATCATTAACCTAATATCAATTAACTAAGCACTTTAACAAATTCTCCTTGAGCCGATTATCTAAGTCAAGATAGATTCATCATTATGCTCGCCTATAACCGAATACATGCAACACCAATCTATCTCATGTGGCGAATATGCATGTCTATGTTGAGGCCAATTATATGCTTAATACTTCCTACAAATATGGTTACTTGTATTGACTACATACCATTTTGTTTCAAGTTCAAAACTCGGCTAATACACATATATACACTAGTAATCAAATACTAACATTTGCACTTCACCTTACTACCATTTTTCATCCAAATAACATGAATCAACAACCATATTTCTCTTCTACTTCCTACCATGGCCGAATGCATCAAGACACCATACCATTTCAATTTTGGTCATGGGTTAAACAAAGAACTTAATGTCTAACTCAAAATGCTAAAAAGAAAATCCAAGAGTCATCAATCCACCATCACATGTATCATTACAAAGCTTCACATTTAGCATGCAAATGACATCAACACAAATCCACCTTAGCCGAAACTTAACTCATCTTCATGCCTCATCACCACAACATCAAACATCAACCAAGAAGACAACACCCATGGCCAAATATCATGTCCATCACATAGCAAAGATTTAAACCATGGGCTAGGTAGAACTCAAGCTAACAACTAAAAACATGCATGTATCTCATGGAACAACATCAAACATACCTCCTCCTAAACACCAACCAACCGAACATGAAGCAAGAAAATCCTCTTCTTCTTCCTTCCTCAAGTCACGGCAATGGAAGAGTAGCCTAGCTCATTTTTTTTTTCTTTTTCTCTTTCTCCTCCTACTAACCACTATTATTTTATTACCCATGCTCCTTATTTTATCATTCCACCCATAAAACACTAACATAACATGTTTATGACATGTTTTACCCATCACATTTTGTCCACCCTCATTGTCATGGCGGCCACTACCAATTAAGTGGGAAATTGACATGCAAGTCCACCCTTTTAATTACATGCACTAATAGATCCTTATAGATTAACCTATCACATTTCACAAGTGTCACACATAAGTCCTATTAACTAAATTCACATGCAATTAACTAAATCGAAGCTTAAAACTTTCACACATTCATATTCACATATTTTAGACAATAATTATTATATTCAAATAATTTGGTGACTCGGTTTAGCGGTCCCGAAACCGCTTTCCGACTAGGGTCACTTTAGGGCTGTCACAGTGTGTGACACACGGCTCCTTTTCATGGGCGTGTGCTATGGCCGTGTGTCCTTTGAACTTAAAACCTTAGCTCAAAGTTGTACATGAGTAGGCCACACGGGCGTGCGCCATGGCCGTGTTAAAATGACAGTTTCGTCCACGGGCAGGTTGCACGGGCATGTTCTATGGCCGTGTTGATAAGTTAGTGTTGTCCACAGTCGAAGGGCATGGGCGTGCCTCAAGATACACGGGCGTATGAGTCCACACGATCCACCTACACGGGCGTGTGTCCCTTTTAGTTAAGGAAAATTTTTTGAGGAGCCCAAGGCTAATCGAACGTGCCCGTATTTTTCCTGCATTAACTTCCGATATGTTATAGGTCTCGAAGGCCTATATAAGGGACGAGATGTTCATGATTGAAAAGTTTTAAATTCAAATGAAATTTTGTGGCTTGAGTTAGTATACTGAAAGTGTAAACTTTCGGTAATGCCTCGAGCCCTGTCCCGGTGTTGGATACGGGTTAGGGGTGTTACATGCAAGGACCTATTGAGAAGGTTTCCTCACCATGGGTTACCTTTATGGTTGTAGGTTCAAACGTTTTACAACGACGTGAACCCCTCAACAAGGCAACTTATCGACGCAACTGCTGGTGGGACTATCAATAACAAAACACCTGAAGTGGCTTACGAATTCATTGGAGAGATGTCACTGAATAACTATCAGTGGCAAGTCATGAGAACAAAGCCGACGAAAGCAGCCGGTGTTTTCAACCTCGATGCGGTTACTATGCTATCTAACCAGGTAGAACTCTTAAATAAAAAGATTGACGATTTGTGTGGTTCTACTCAGGTACATCCAGTGATGAAGTGCGATTCAAATGGAGGAGGAGCATACACAGAATATCAACCCTTCAACCCTAGCACCAAGGAGGAACAAGTTCAATATATGGGTAATAATAATTCTAGATTTCAAAATAACCCATATAGTAACACATATAATGCAGGTTAGAGGAACCATCCCAACTTCTCGTGGGGTGGTCAAGGGAATCGAAGGCCACAACATCTTCTGGGTTTTCAACAACCACCTCACCAACAGGAAAAGAAACTGAGCCTTGAGGAGATGCTAACAAAGTTTATCTCGGTGTCGAAAAATCACTTTCAGAATACCAAAATAGCACTTAAGAATCAACAAGCGTCGATCCGAGGGCTTGAAACTCAGATAGGCCAACCCGCCAAATTGATTTCTGAACGGCCACAAGGTAGCTTGCCAAGTAACACTGAATTTAACCCAAGGGAACAGCTCAATGCAATTACCATTCAAGATGAGGAAGGGTTAGTCGAACCTAAAATAGAACTGAGGCAAGGAATTGTGTAAGTAAGAGCAAAGGTGAGGTAGACCACAGTGAACAAACACCGGTAAGTAAAGAGTACTAACCTCGTGTGCCATACCCCAATGCGACAAGGAAAGACCGCACAGATGAACAATTTGGTAAATTCTTTAAATTATTAAAAAATTACATATTAACTTATCGTTTATTGAAGCTCTTTCGCAGATGCCAAACGCAATCATATTCTTAAAAGAGCTTTTAACAAACAAGCGGAAGTTCGATGAGGCATTGCATGTGGAGTTAAATGTAGTTTGCTCAGCCATAATATAGAATAAGCTAGCCAACAAATTAAAAGATCCAGGGAGTTTTACGATTCCTTGTTTAATTGGTAGCTTAGATGTTAATAATGCTTTGGCTGATTTAGTGGCTAGTATCAATGTCATGCCTTATAAAATGTTTAAACAACTAGGTCTTGGGAAACCCAAACAAACTAGGATGAGCATTTAGTTAGCAGAAAAAACAATCAGATTTCCTAGGGGTATTATTGAAGATGTACTCGTTAAAATTGATAAATTCATATTCCAGTTGATTTTGTTGTTCTAGACATAGAAAAGGATAGTGACGTGCCTTTAATTTTAGGAAGGCCCTTTTTAGCAACTGCTAGAACTATAATTGATGTTGGTATAGGTGAACTCACAATTCGTGAGGGTGAGGAAACAATCATTCTTCAGGCTCGTAATTCAAGTAACACATCAAATATCGAGGGTGATTGTATAAATTGTACTACTAATACTGATCATGTGGTGAAACCTTCTTTGCAGGAAATACATTCAAAGAACACACCTGAGCCATGCTTGAGAAACGACAAAGGACCCGTCTATGAAGAACAAAGGCTACAAGTCGAGGAACTAGATTAGTGGCAGACACAGAAATCGAGATCACACGATAAACTGAAACCACGCAATAACAAGCTCAATATTTCACCAAATCAACTTAAGGTTGGAGACAAAGTACTATTAGATGCAGTAGACCCTCGGATTGCCACCTCTGAACCTAATGGAGAAATCCCTCTTACGGTACTTAGCATTTTCCCATACAGCATAGTCGAGGTAATTCATCCCAAATTTGATACGTTCAAGGTAAATAATACTCTTCTAAAACCTTATTTTGATAAAATTGATAGCAGAGATGATGAGTATAAACTCCTTGCACCACTATGACCATGCAACAGAGAGGTAAGTCGAGCTTAGACTATAAATAAGTGATTCTCGGGAGGCAACCCGAGCACTAACGGTGTTAACTTCTTTAAATTTTAGTTTTTAACATTTAAATCCACTAACTGAGACACTGAACACAGGTTTTCTAGAACCACATGGCCAGACCCACGGGCGTGCCTTAGGTCGTGCCCACACCATGGAAGGCAACACGGCCCTGCGATACGACCATGTGAAAACAGGGCAAAATTTTTTCCCCAACACGGGAGTTGATAAGTTGCTACGGCCATGAGACATGGCCGTGGGTGAATCTGTCAAAACAACACGGGCGTGTGACATGCTTGTGTCCAGAGGCCATGGTTGAAACTGAGAAAACAACACGGGCGTGCGACACGCTTGTGCTCACTACCCGTGGTCAAGACTGACAAAACAACACGGGTGTGGACATACATACACGGGCGTGGGACAAGCGAATGAAGCAGAACATGACCGTGCGACATGGCTGTGTGCATCAACACACCCAAAGAACATGGGCGTGGGTCAAATTTTAGACACGCCCAAATTTGAAAATCATGATATACACAGGCTAAAATTAGCACGGCCGTGTGCCCCAATAACTATATAAACTCCTCACTATTCATCATCTTCTTCCCTAAAAACCCTACCCTAGCCGCCACAACCTCTTCACACGCCCTCACTCCCACGCCCCTTGCCGGCCAACAGCTCTTATCAGACGACTAACTCCTCCCTCAACCAAGAACTATTGCGTTTGTCTATTCTTTCCTCCCTATTAGCTTCATTTCTTTCACTAATTTTATGCTATTTCTTTATTTATTTGGCTGATTTTTTATTAATATTCATAGTTCTCACTATAGTCATGCTTATGCTTGTTATTCTTTGCCATTTTAGTCAATGCATTGTGATACATTCATTCTTTCTTGTGTTTCCATAGATTTTCTGCCATATTACATATTCCCATATGCATTCACTAGGTATTTAGTTGACACTATTCTAGTATTCCTAATGATAATAATGATTTGATATTTCTATTTAGTCAGTAACGCCTATGAAGTATTTTCATCAAGTTCTAACATTCTTATATACCTTTTCCATGCTATTATTGGGGATTATTTTCATAACTTCATCTTTTCATTGTAGATACTATGTCAAATCCACGTGGTAAGAAAACTGCCATCCCCGCCTCGAATAAGAGGGAAGGAGCAGCATCATCGTCAGGTCCTATTGCGGAAATTAGGCATCCATTTCTCCAGTTTCCCTTAGGACCACAGGAGGAACTTTTTCATATACTACGGGCCCAACCCCTAAGTGTGGGCCACTGCATTGATTGGGCAGCACTTGAACAAATCCAACTGGCTGACGTGATCCGAGCCCTTCTGATGACTGACCCATGGGGCCTCTTTTTCGAGATCATCGAGCTGACGTACCTCAAGCTCACGCTCGAAATTTGCTCGACCTTTCACCTTCAAGTCGTAATGACATAGTTCGATGATCCTGGAACGGTCCAGTTCTGTCTCTACGGTTTAGTCCACTAGTTGAGCGTACCTGAGTTCGGCGTCACTTTGGGGCTCTATACGGAGGAGTTCATGGACGACGATGATTTTGACACACTCCATCGCAACATCCACTTGTCTCCCTCCAATTGCTGGAGGGCTCCCGCTCCTGCTTCGGCCACCTACAACCCTAGTCGCTACAAAGCATCGGTTTCTTCCCATCCTTGCGATACCTACATGCCATCTTAGCCCACACTCTGACAGGACGGTGAGAGAGCACCAGCGTCATCAACACTCACGACGCCTGCTTTTTATGGAGTATGGTGAAAGAGCACGTCTTAGACCTTGCCTATTTAATTGCCCTCGCCATTCGCCATCAGATGGAGTGGCATAGGACGGGAGTCATATCCATCGGCCCTTATGTGACTCACCTGGCACGGTATTTTGGCCTCCTCAACACGGTGGTGCAAGCATCTTCCCCCACCCTCATTGGTCAGATGTCCCCATAGGGCATCTCGAGTATGCTACATATGAGGATGATCGAGCGATGATGTAGAGTTGACCCCCAGTATCGCCTGGTCCAACCTACAAAAGAGGAAGACCCAGAGAACATTACTGATGATGTCCCTCCACAGCACGAGGACCCACCGTCTCAGCCACAGCCCATTCATCACCCAGTTCATGCGGCTGCTTCATACTCTGACATCTCTAAGTGTCTTACTCGATTTGAGCAGCAGTGTTTTCAGCGCTTTGATCACATTGATGCTACTCTCCATCAGATTTGTCAGCACCTTCACATCTCATCGCCACCACCCCTTGCGAACCATTCGACGATGACGATGTTTAAAGACTTTTTATTTATTATTTTTATTTATCTTCTTTAAGCACTTTTTATTTAATATTCCTTTAATACTATTTCATTTTTAGGTTTTATAATTTTTATTGAACAATTTATAGTTTCGGCTATTTCATTACGAGTAATTATGGTTCTTTACCTTCCCTAAAGAGTTCTTGATTTTATCACAGTTATAAGGAGCTCCAAAGCTCACCATCACTTAGGAACTTGAAACTCCACTGGAAAAGGTTCTCCACGACTGCCATGTCCTGCCCGACCACCACGATAACCTCGTCGCTAGACACTGTGGTTGTGGAACCTAACCTCTACCACCACCGGAGTATCCTCCTCCAATCTTATCATTGCCTTGGCTGATTATTCTTTATACCTCCAATTCAAGGATTCCGTTCAACATTCTGAAAGTTTCACTCCTCTCCCTCTCTCTTCTGATATTATCTTTATATCACTATTATTTATCTTTGTACGTTGATGACAGTGTACATCTTAAGTGTGGGGGGGATATTTATATCATTAGCAGAAAAATCCCTAAATTTTTTCTTGTTCTCATGTGATCTGCTCATATCATTATTAGAATGAATTTTGAGTAATTTATGATTTTTGTTGATATGTCTTGAATTAAAACATAGGCATTCATGCATTGATTGTTTAAACTTTAAGGAATTAGAGAATCAAGCATGATAAGTTGATTTTTGAGATTTAAAAATTTTTAGGTTGTTTCCCCAAGTTTACATACTATCTTGAGTTGAAATTCACAAGTTTAAACATCGAAAAGCCATAATTTTTGTGAGATTTTGAGCCTTTAGAGCATATATTATTTCTTTCATGCTCACTTTTATTGTTGCTTTGAGTGCGTCAATATTAATCTCTTATTCTAGAACTTGCTTGATTATACATGTGAAGACTACACCATTTGATTTGATATGTCAAGATGATAAAGGCATTTAGGTTTAACCCACTCACTCCATAAAAACCTACCTTCACAATTAACCCTTAGTTAACCCCTTTGAGCCTAACAAGCCATTCATTGATTTACCCTCAATATTAACCCATAACCCGTTATTGTTGAAATGCCCTAATTTGATCCCTATTTTTGTCGAGATTTGATTTGAATTAATTGCTTAGCTATGTTTTATGTTTTTGTAATAATTAGCAAAGTTTTGTGTTATTTGACTAGTTCTTTAAAAAAAATACATACATATTAGTAGTAATTCTTTGTTTTTGATCTTAAGTATTTAAATTCCTTATCCCATGAAGAAAAGCTCAATTCTGGGACTTTCTAATTAAACGTGTAATTTATCAAGTTGTAATATTTTTCTAGTTAGGTAATTTTTCAATTCAATCTCGATTCTAACCTTCTTTTTCAACCTGTAACCACACCCCCTAACCAAAGCCACGTTACAACCCTCTAAAGACCTTTTGATTGATGTATCATCTCAATATATAGTGGTGGAGATTTGATTTTCACGCAAGCCTATGGTAATAACTTTTCATATTGATTGTTGAGTGCTAAATTTCTTGTCCTTAAAACACCTCGAGTGATTTGATTGAATCTTTAGTGAGGATGTGAAACTCTATGATGTTTTGAATAGAAAATGCTTACTTAGATGAGAGGAGACACCTAGGTTTTCGTGATAAAATGCTCAACTTGGAATGTTTGAAACTTTGATGTTCTTCGAGTTGAATTTTCATTGTATGATTGCTTATAGATTAATTCGAGATATTATTGATGAGAATTATAAGTTGAGAAGAATTTATTTTGAATTTGAGTTGAAGATTTTGCTTAAGGACAAGCAAATGCTTAAGTGTGGGGGTATTTGATAAACCATAATTTATACATATTTTTACCCCATGTGTAGCACATTTTTGGATGATTTATCCTTAGATTTGGTGAATTCAATGCTCCTAATCCTTTAATTTCATGTTTTATACTTGATGAGCATAGGAGAATAAAAAGAGCGAGAAACAGGCCGAAAACAGAGAAAATGGGCCAACGTGGGAAATCAACACGGCCTGGACTTCCTCACACGGGTAGACCACACGCTCGTGTCTATTTACTAGAATTGAGGATGACTTACACGGGTAGACCACACGCCTGTGTCTATTTAACAGCCTTGAACACGGATTGGAGAAATCGCACACGGGCATGTCCCTATCGAGCCCAAGTTTAGTCCTATTCGGAAAAGGCCACTATTGAGGGCTTTTAGGCATTCTAAAGCCTATTTAAACATACTAGAGGAGGATGAGAGGACACACGGAGTAGGAGGCAAGGAATTACTCGAAGAAAGCTGATTGATCCATCTCAAAAGTTGGATTCACCTTCAAGACTGAAGATTTCCCTTCAATTCCCTTCAAGAGTTCTTGGGTTTTCTATATGTTTTGTTATCATTATTCTTTTAAGATGTTTTCTTTCATAAATATGAACTAAACACGCTAAATACCTAAGGGGAATGAAACCTAAGACGGATCTTATTATTATTATCTGAATTGTATGATAAAAATTTAACTTGTTCTTAATTATGAGTTCTTAATTCTTGCTTTAATATTCCAGGATATTGATTCAAGTATTGATGTGCTTATTCAGAAGAGCAAAAGTCCCTGTCTAAGAGTAGATCTAACATAATTAAGCGGAGTTGATTGCATGCCTAGAGATAGGGTGACAAGATTTTGCCGGATTAGGGTAAAACCTAATAAGGGAATCCATAGATCGAGTTAATGCAACACTAGGGAGTTAATTAGAAAGAGATTTCAATTAATCAACCTAGGGTTAGACGTTGTTAGTCTCGAGAGAGATAATAATATAATTTAGGAATTTCTACGGATCAAGTCAAGTGAATAAATCGTCTAATTCAGAGTCAATAACAAGTGAAGTCTAGGTGGATTTTTCCCTTAGGTATTGTAACACCCCGTACCCGAGTCCGTTACCGGAATCGAACACAAGGTGCACACAGACTTAACTATTTTCACAGTCCATTTAGAAATTTCCAGACAAGCTGGTTACTGCATCACTGTCGCCTTAAAAATCATATCTTGAGTTTCAGAGCTCGAAAATTTGTTTCATAATTTTTACCTGAAACTAGACTCATATGTCCATCTACAGATTTTTTTCTAGAATTTTTGGTCGAGCCAATTGGTACAGTTTATTAGTTAAAGTCTCCCCTATCCCAGGGTTCGACTACACTGACCTTTGTGCGTTACGAATTGAATATCTCCTTGTACAGGGATTTAATATTGATGCCGTTTGTTTCTATAGAAACTAGACTCAGAGAGGAATATATACATACATGGCATGACTCCTAATTATCTCTGGTTAATTTACAATGAATTTCCAAAGTCCGAACAGGGGATCCAGAAACCGTTTTGGCCCTGTTTCACGAGAACTTTAATGTCTCTTAACATGTTACTCCTATGACCGTTTCGTTTCTTCCATATGAAAGTAGACTCATCAAGGTTCATTTACATAATTTATTCACTATTTAATACTATTTCTACTATTTTTAGTGATTTTTCACATCCACATCACTGCTGCAATCAGCATCTGTCTTTAAGGTAGGCTTTACCTATTTCATGATTTCCATGATTCAATTGCCCCTTTTTGCATACATAGCACAAAGTGTGATCATGATTAACCATTCCAATGGCTAATCGTTTCAAAACAATTCCATACCTCATAATGATCGACATACAAACGATTATAGTACTATACTAAAAAAAACGTATATAAGCCATTTTCGCATGGCTATCCAAGTTTACACAAAACCGAAAGGTACATGACCTTCAACAAAAGGGTAGTCCTATACATGCCATTTCAAAGTTCAACCAAAATTATACCAAAATGGAGGCTTTGATAGTGTGGATGACTTGACTTCAATGATCCCGAATCCGATAGCTAACGAGCAAAATCTATAAAACAGAGAAACAGAGAAAAGCGGAGTAAGCAATTGATGCTTAGTAAGTTTGAGCAAGAAATTCAACACAACAAAAGCATAGCATTCATAAAGCTAACGGATAATTTCATATGCACAAATTCTCAATATCATACTCATTTCACATTCCAACCCCTATGTTCATACATAAGGGATCACCTTAGTCAAATACCGGAAACTCATTACTCGACTGAGCGAATATTATTCGAAGGGAATCAACTAATTCAAGCTCATATGAACATACCTCATTGCTGGAATTTTTTTCAAGTGCATTAACTGAAATTTTACAGCAAGATCGCTTATTCTAGAATCACGTACCTTCGGAATTTAACCGGATATAACGACTCGCTCAAATGCCTTCGGGACGAAGCCCGGTTATAGCGACTTCGCACGAATGCCTTCGGACTTAACTCGGGTTTAGTAACTTGCACAATGCCTTGGGCTTAGCCCGATTTATTAACTCGCATACGAATGCCTTGGATCCTAGTCCGGATATAGTCACTTAGCACAAAGCCTTGGGACTTAGCCGGACATCATTCAATAACCGAGAACAATTATCAATAAATTATGACACATTCGTATTTCATTTTCAATAGCAAAACTCAAACACAAGGCACTTTTTACACTTGCAATTTCGGCTCAATAGCCATACACAAAGAGCATGATTTTAATTTGCTTTAAACATGATCTAATCAATTCAGAATTTAAGCTCTATTACTCAAGAACTTACCTCGGACGTGGTCGAATGATTTCGATGGCTATTCGACGACTTTTTCCTTCCCCTTATCGGATTTAGCTCCCCTTTGCTCTTGAGCTTAATTTAACAAATAAATTGGTTTTATCATTTGAGCATCGAAAGAGGAATTCAAGATACTTAGCCAATATATATAGTCATTAGGCATCAAAGTCGCATATGTACGAAATCATGAATCGAACTCAACACATTAGTTAATATTCCTCTTAGCCGAATTTTCTAAGCCAAGAATAGGCATCAATATGCTTGCCTCTAACCGAATGCATGCACACCAATTTCCCTCATGTGGCGAATATACATGTCCATGTTGAGGCCAATTATACACTTAATACCACACAAAAACAGCATACATTTTACTACTAACGCATTACATATCGTAGCTCAATACACATCTCTCATTTACTTCATAATCGAGACATCATCACAAGCAAATATACACCTTGAAATAGCATATAGGTCATACCAATACATCGTGTGCAAACATATATACATATATATATGCTAGAGCCGAATCTCAAGTTGATTGTAACTAAACATGAACAAAATTTCAATACATAAATCTTACTTTCCATGCAATGAGCATAAATCACACTTATGGATGTACCATGGCCGAATACATCACAACACCATAATTTTGGTCATGATTAAACAAAGAACTTAGTATCTCATTCAAAAATGCTAAAAGAAAATCTAAGAGTCCTCAATCCCCATCACATGTATCATTATCAAGCTTGATATTTAGCATGCAATGGCATTAACACCACATTTACTTTGGCGAATTTCATTCCCATGACATAGCAAAGATTTGAACCATGGGCTACCAAGAACATCAAGCTAGCAACTAAAACATGCATGAATCTCATGGCACAACCTCAAACATACCTTAATCTTGATGCAAGTATAGCCAACCTCTTCCTAATCCTCTTCCAAAACAAACATGAAGCAAAATTCCTTCCTTCCTCTAGTATTTTCGGTCAAGAGAGAATGAAAAGATGGATGAACAATTTTTTTCTTTTCTCTTCCACAATGCACGACAATGGGGGTTTCACTCACACACACACATTTTTTTCTTTCTTTATTACCCATACTTATTTGTTTATTGTTTCTCCCTAATGCACCAACAAAACATGTTTCATGACATGTTTAGCCCATGATTCCTTGTCATGGCCGGCCACTACAACTTGGGGGGGGGAATTTGACATGCAAGTCCTCCCCTTTGACTACATGCACTATTAGTCCTTATAGATTAGCCTTTCACTTTTCAAAAGTGTCACACAAGTCCTACTAACTGAATTCACATGCAATCGGCTAAATCGGAACTTGAAATTTTTTACACATTCATAATTACATATTCTAGACAATAAATATTACATTCAAACATTTCGGTGACTCGATTTAGCGGTCCCGAAACCACTTCCGACTAGGGTCAATTTTGGCTGTCACAACTCTCCCCACTTAAGAAATTTTCGTCCCGAAAATCTTACCGTAAATAGGTTTGGGTAACGCTCTTTCATAGAGCTCTCAGGTTCCCAAGTAGCTTCTTCCATCCCGTGTTTGAGCCATAACACTTTTACTAACGGAACCCTTTTGTTTCGCAACTCCTTCATTTCACGAGCTAGGATACGAATCGGTTCTTCTTCATAACTCATATCGGATTGAATTTCAACCTCTGATGGACTAATTACGTGTGACGGATCAGATCTATAGCGTCGAAGCATCGAAACATGAAAGACGTCGTGAATCTTTTCAAGTTCAGGGGGTAAAATCAAACGATACACAACTGGACCGACTCGTTCGGATATCTCATATGGCCCGATGAACCTCGGGCTCAATTTGCCTTCTGACCAAATCGAGTATCTTTTTCCAAGGCGAAACTTTAAGAAACACTTTATCTCCCACTTGATACTCAATGTCTTTTTCGTTTCAGATCCGCGTCGACTTCGACGATCGGAGGCTATCTTGATTTTCACGGATTACTTTTACTTCTGTTCAGCATCTTTAATCAAATCCACTCCAAAAATTTTGTTCTCACCGAGCTCGATCCAAAACAATGGTGTACGGCATTTACGCCGTACAAGGCCTCGTAAAGCGCCATCTTAATACTTGATTGAAAACTATTGTTGTAGCGAATTCAATCAAAGGTAAGTACTGTTCCCATGAACCATCGAACTCGAGGATGCAACATCTCAACATATCCTCAAGTATCTGAATTATCCGCTCGGATTGACCATCGGTTTGGGGGTGAAAGGCGGTCTTTGAAATGCAACTTGGTACCCAAAGCTTCTTGCAATTTCTTCCAAAATCGTGAAGTGAATCTCGGATCTCTATCCGACACAATGTAAATCGGTACCCGTGTAATCTCACAATCTGAGAAAGCGTATAATTCAGCTAGTTTATCCAATGAAAATCCATACATACGGGGATAAAGTGAGCCGACTTAGTCAGTCTATCAACAACAACCCAGATCGCATCCTTCTTACTTGCTGAAAATGGCAGTCCGGACACAAAGTCCATTATGACTCGATCCCATTTCCACTCGGGTATCGTAATCGGCTGAAGTAATCCTGAAGGCACTTGATGTTCTGCTTTCACTTGTTGACATATTAAACATCTCGAAACAAAGTCGGAGATGTCTCGTTTCATACCATGCCACCAAAATCGACGTTTCAAATCGTTGTACATCTTCGTACTCCCCGGGTGGATTGCCATCCGGCTACAATGGGCTTCGTTCGAATTATCGAAATAAGTTCAATTCTTTGGAACACAGACGACTTCGAACCTCAAACAATCGTCATCATCAATTTGAAACTCCGATTCCTTGTTGGAACACACTCGGCCGTTTTGCAACCAACTCATCGTCAACCTTCGAGCTTCACGAATTTGATGAGTCAACAATGGTTTGGCCTTTAATTGGCTATTAACACATTGTCGGGTAGAATAGACAAGTGTACATTCATAGCTCGTAAAAGCAAGCGGTGATTTTTGGCTTAAGGCGTCCGCAACCACATTAGCCTTTCGGGTGATAATCAATGACAAGCTCATAATCTTTTAACAACTCGAGCCAACGTCTTTGTCGCAGATTTAAGTCTCTTTGAGTCATCAAATATTTGAGACTTTTATGATCCGAATACACATGGCACTTCTCACCAAATAAGTAATGTCGCCATATCTTTAAAGCGAATCGATGGCGACCAATTCGAGATCATGGGTCGGATAATTTTTCTCATGTGGCTTTAATTGTCTCGACGATAGGCCACAACTCGACCCTCTTGCATCAATACGCAACCTAACCCAAGTAGGGAAGCGTCACTATAGATGACAAACTCTTTGCCGATTAAATTTGTACTAATCTTGGAGCTTCAGTCAAATGAGTTTTCAATTGGTCGAAACTTTTTCGACACTTTTCCGTCCATTCAAACTTGACATCTTTCAAGCGGTTTCGTCATGGGTGTGGCTATCATCGAGAATCCTTTTACAAACCGTCGGTAGTGTAAGCAAGTCCCAAAAGCTCGAACCTCGGTAATATTTCTGAGGCTTCCAGTTAAGTATGGCTGAAATTTTACTCGGGTTGACTCGAATACCGATGCAGATACCACATGACCCAAGAAGCTAACCTCTCTTAACCGAACTCACACTTGCTGAACTTAGCATATAACCGCTTATCCCGTAAAATTTACAACACTAATCTCGGTGCTCGCATGTTCGGTCTCATATCTTGAATAGACCAAGATGTCGTCAATGAACACAACTACGAACCGATCCAAATATGGTGCGAAGATCCGATTCATCAAATCCATAAATACCGTAGGGCATTAGTGAGCCCAAGCGGCATCATTAAGAACTCGTAGTGACCATATCTCGTTCTGAAGGCAGTTTTGGGTATGTCCGAATCTCGGATTCATGGCGATAATAGCCCGATCTCAAATCTATTTTTGAGAACACGAGGCTCCTTCAGTTGATCGAACAAATCATCGATCTGTGATAGCGGATACTTGTTCTTTATTGTCACTTTATTAAGCTGACGATAGTCGATGCACAACCTCATGGTTCCGTCCTTCTTTTTCACAAACAACACTGGTGCACCCCATGGTGAAAAACTCGGGCGAGCAAAGCCTCTATCCACTAACTCTTGCAACTGAGCTTTCAACTCCTTTAATTCCATTGGTGCCATATGATACGGAGCTATCGAAATCGGTGTGGTCCCAGGTACAAGCTCAATGCCAAACTCTATCTCCCGAACAGGTGGCAAACCCGGTAATTCTTCGGGAAAAACATCCGGGTATTCACAAACCACCAGCACAGATTCGGGTTTTATTTCTAACTCCTTATCATCAAGTACATTTGCAAGGTATGCTTCGCACCCCTTTTTTACATATTTTTGGGCCAACATTGATAATATTACAGCTGACAACCCCTTTAAGTCCGTAGACTCAACTCGGATCATCTCGTTATTTGCGCACCTCAAATCAATAGTCTTGCTTTTGCAATTCACAACCGCATCATGCACGGTCAACCAATCCAACCCAAGAATAACATCAAATTCATCGAATGGCCCCAAAAGCATCAAGTCTGCCAGAAAACAGGAACCTCGAATTACTAGGGGACATTTCTTACACACTTTGTCGACCAACACGTAATGACCCAAGGGATTTGACACCCGAATTACGAACTCAGTAGACTCAATAGGTAAAGTCTTACTGGATGCTAAGGTTTCGCATATATAAGAATGAGTAGAAACAGGGTCAATCAAAGCAATCACATTAGTATCAAAGAGAGTGAAAGTACCGGTAATAACATCTGGCGAGGAAGCATCCTCACGTGCGCGTATATCATAAGCCCTAGCAGGAGCGCGAGCCTCGGATCTGGTCGTAACATCTTTAGATCCTCTCTGACCACCACTAGCATTGCCCGTATTTCCAGATGGTCTACCTCAAGCAGTGGTAGCACCCGGTTTCCCACTCGATTTGTATTCATTCGGACAACCTCGGGCAATCTTTAATAAAGTGGTCAACCGATCCGCACTTGTAACAGAGGCGGTCACAGAACCTCTGACTTCGAGAATGCCATTTGCCACAATCTCGACACTCGTTCGTCTCGGCGTTCATTCCCAAACACTGGCGGCCAAAGTGCCTCGTGTACCCATTGTGGGTCGATCACGATCTCGACTAAAAAGGCCCGGCGCCTCTAGACCGCCCACATCATCTCTAAATTTCTTCGATGCATGTTGAAGAGACTTTCCGAGGATCTTTTGAAACTCTCCGGTTCCCACATCAACTTTTTGTTTTTCTTTTCTAAGCTCTTGACTTTACAAGCTCGCTCAACAAGTACTACGAACTCTCGTATTTCAAGAATGCCAACGAACATTTTATGTCTTCATTCAGCCCATCCTCGAAGCGTTTACACATGATGACCTCGGACGAAACACATTCCGGCGTATCTACTAAGTCTAACAAATCTTCGCTCGTAATCGATGGCGACATAGAACCTTGCTTAAGCTCAAGAAATTCCTTCCGTTTTGATCAACAAATCTCGATGATATACTTTTTCCAAACTCGGTTTGGAAAAACTCCCAATTACTTGCTCTCGGGGCTGTGAAGTCGAGTGCTCCACCAATAGTAGGCGTAATCACGTAGCAAGGAGATAGCACACTTTAGGCATTCATCGGTGTACAAGATAGCTCATCGAGTACCGGATAGTGTTGTCCAACCAAAATTCAGCTTGCTCGGCATTGTCGCTATCCGTAGCTTTAAATTCAGTAGCCCCATGTTTTCGGATTTTATCAATGGGGCTTATTCGATATATTTGGTCGATTCTTGGAGGCATTGTAGGTATGGGAAATTTGTGTTTGTTGGGAATGGAGGTTGTGGAACAGTAGTATTAGTTCGAATGTATTGGTTGAACCAATCATTCATCACGCTATAAAAGGCTTGCCTAGCCTCATTATTCGGATTGCTAGCAACAGGTTGAGAGTCCGCCGGCGCTGTCCCTTGTGCGGGAGCAGGTGCCACACTCTCCACATCATCAGCTATCGCTCGGTTGGGATCGGGATCCATTACTATAATAAACACAAATTCAAACGTCAGAAATCACCACACTATCAAATAATCACATAAAATGGCATGTATAGCTAGACCCAAACGCATTACGGTAGTCCTAGAATCGACTAAACCGTAGCTCTGATACCAATAAAATTGTAACACCCCGTACCCGAGTCCGTTACCGGAATCGAACACAAGGTGCACACAGACTTAACTATTTTCACAGTCCATTTAGAAATTTCCAGACAAGCTGGTTACTGCATCACTGTCGCCTTAAAAATCATATCTTGAGTTTCAGAGCTCGAAAATTTGTTTCGTAATTTTTCCCTGAAACTAGACTCATATGTCCATCTACAGATTTTTTTCTAGAATTTTTGGTCGAGCCAATTGGTACAGTTTATTAGTTAAAGTCTCCCCTATCCCAGGGTTTGACTACACTGACCTTTGTGCGTTACGAATTGAATATCTCCTTGTACAGAGATTTAATACTGATGCCGTTTGTTTCTATAGAAACTAGACTCAGAGTGGAATATATACATATATGGCATGACTCCTAATTATCTCTGGTTAATTTACAATCAATTTCCAAAGTCGGAACAGGGGATCCAGAAACCGTTTTGGCCCTGTTTCACGAGAACTTTAATATCTCTTAACATGTAACTCCTATGACTGTTTCGTTTCTTCCATATGAAAGTAGACTCATCAAGGTTCATTTACATAATTTATTCACTATTTAATACTATTTCTACTATTTTTAGTGATTTTTCACATCCACATCACTGCTGCAGTCAGCATCTGTCTTTAAGGTAGGCTTTGCCTATTTCATGATTTCCATGATTCAATTGCCCCTTTTTGCATACATAGCACAAAGTGTGATCATGATTAACCATTCCAATGGCTAATCGTTTCAAAACAATTCCATACCTCATAATGATCGACATACAAACGATTATAGTACTATACTAAAAAAAACGTATATAAGCCATTTTCGCATGGCTATCCAAGTTTACACAAAACCGAAAGGTACATGACCTTCAACAAAAGGGTAGTCCTATACATGCCATTTCAAAGTTCAACCAAAATTATACCAAAATGGAGGCTTTGATAGTGTGGATGACTTGACTTCAATGATCCCGAATCCGATAGCTAACGAGCAAAATCTATAAAACAGAGAAACAGAGAAAGCGGAGTAAGCAATTGATGCTTAGTAAGTTTGAGCAAGAAATTCCAACACAACAAAAGCATAGCATTCATAAAGCTAACGGATAATTTCATATGCACAAATTCTCAATATCATACTCATTTCACATTCCAACCCCTATGTTCATACATAAGGGATCACCTTAGTTAAATACGGAAACTCATTACTCATTGGCGAATATTATTCGAAGGAATCAACTAATTCAAGCTCATATGAACATACCTCATTGCTGGAATTTTTTCAAGCGCATTAACTGAAATTTTACAGCAAGATTGCTTATTCTAGAATCACGTACCTTGAATTTAACGGATATAACGACTCGCTCAAATGCCTTTGGACGAAGCCGGTTATAGCGACTTCGCACGAATGCCTTGGGACTTAACTCGGGTTTAGTAACTTGCACAATGCCTTGGGCTTAGCCCGGATTTATTAACTTCGCACGAATGCCTTGGATCCTAGTCCGGATATAGTCACTTAGCACAAAGCCTTGGGACTTAGCCGGACATCATTGAATAACCGAGCACAATTATCAATAAATTATGACACATTCGTATTTCATTTTCAATAGCAAAACTCAAACACAAGGCACTTTTTACACTTGCAATTTCGGCTCAATAGCCACACACAAAGAGCATGATTTTAATTTGCTTTAAACATGATCTAATCAATTCGAATTTAAGCTCTATTACTCAAGAACTTACCTCGGACGTGGTCGAACGATTTCGACGGCTATTTGACGACTTTTCCTTCCCTTATCGGATTTAGCTCCCTTTGCTCTTGAGCTTAATTTAACAAATAAATTGGTTTTATCATTTGAGCATCGAAGAGGAATTCAAGATACTTAGCCAATATATATAGTCATTAGGCATCAAAGTCGCATATGTACAAAATCATGAATCGAACTCAACACATTAGTTAATATTCCTCTTAGCGAATTTTCTAAGCCAAGAATAGGCATCAATATGCTTGCCTCTAACCGAATGCATGCACACCAATTTCCCCTCATGTGGCGAATATACATGTCCATGTTGAGGCCAATTATACACTTAATACCACACAAAACAACATACATTTTACTACTAACGCATTACATATCGTAGCTCAATACACATCTCTCATTTACTTCATAATCGAGACATCATCACAAGCAAATATACACCTTGAAATAGCATATAGGTCATACCAATACATCGTGTGCAAACATATATACATATATATATGCTAGAGCCGAATCTCAAGTTGATTGTAACTAAACATGAACAAAATTTCAATACACAAATCTTACTTTCCATGCAATGAGCATAAATCACACTTATGGATGTACCATGGCGAATACATCACAACACCATAATTTTGGTCATGATTAAACAAAGAACTTAGTATCTCATTCAAACATGCTAAAAGAAAATCTAAGAGTCCTCAATCCCCATCACATGTATCATTATCAAGCTTGATATTTAGCATGCAATGGCATTAACACCACATTTACTTTGGCGAATTTCATTCCCATGACATAGCAAAGATTTGAACCATGGGCTACCAAGAACATCAAGCTAGCAACTAAAAACATGCATGAATCTCATGGCACAACCTCAAACATACCTTAATCTTGATGCAAGTATAGCCAACCTCTTCCTAATCCTCTTCCAAAACAAACATGAAGCAAAATTCCTTCCTTCCTCTAGTATTTTCGGTCAAGAGAGAATGAAAAGATGGATGAACAATTTTTTTCTTTTCTCTTCCATAATGCACGGCAATGGGGGTTTCACTCACACACACACATTTTTTTTTCTTTCTTTATTACCCATACTTATTTGTTTATTGTTTCTCCCTAATGCACCAACAAAACATGTTTCATGACATGTTTAGCCCATGATTCCTTGTCATGGCCGGCCACTACAACTTGGGGGGGGGGGAATTTGACATGCAAGTCCTCCCCTTTGACTACATGCACTATTAGGTCCTTATAGATTAGCCTTTCACTTTTCAAAAGTGTCACACAAGTCCTACTAACTGAATTCACATGCAATCGGCTAAATCGGAACTTGAAATTTTTTACACATTCATAATTACATATTCTAGACAATAAATATTACATTCAAACATTTCGGTGACTCGGTTTAGCGGTCCCGAAACCACTTCCCGACTAGGGTCAATTTTGGGCTGTCATTGGTATTGTCCAAATCATTCAGTTTTCCCAAAAGTTATTTCCCCAATTTACTTCCTGTGCATTCTTAGTTTAGTAATTAGTTTAGATAAAACAAACCCCTTTATTTTCAGGCAAGATAATAAAAAGAAAGTTAATACTAGTACTTTTAGTTCCTTTGGGTTCGACATCCCGGTCTTGCCATAAGCTATACTACTGTTCGATAAGGTGCGCTTGTCTTTGTCGTGATAATAGTTAGTTTTCAAGAATGGTCATTCATAAATTATAAAACTTATCACAATTCATAACACGATCAACTACGTACACATATATCGTGTCTCGATCTTCTTGAGTCACCATGAGAAAACATTTAACTAATCTACAGTTTAGAATTTTAATGTTTAGCTTAGGTTATTAAAAATCCCAAGTCTAAAGTTTTATCGAAGTCAACCCAGTTTCTTTTCTAAAGTAGAACAATTTCTACACTATAGTCTCTAAAACTCAACAATTTTAATAAAGTACTAAAGTAAATATAACTAATGTAACTAAAGTAAAAAGTTTCTTACTCGGATCGGTGTCAGAGACTCGGATTCATATTTTATAACCAGTTATCAATATTTAATTAACATTCCAAAGTTCGAATTAAAACAATTTTCATAAGGGAAATATTTGGAACCCAAAAATCATAGCTCGAGTTTTGCAACTTGGCTGTAATACAACTAAATGTAACACCCCAAACTTGGTCTAAACGTTATGGCCAAATCTAGAGGAATTACATCAACTTGTTTAAAAACTTTTGTGTCAGTTAAACTTAGGGTGAGTTTCAAAAAATGTAAAATTTGGCAACACACTCTTACAAATGTAGAGAAATACTTAAGTACGAAATCACTTGTTTCAAACCCAAAATTTGAATGCAAAGCTAGGTTTTGAAAGTAATTAGTTTTGGAAAAATCCTTTCTAGCTTGAAGGCAAACAAACGTTAAAAATATTTGATTATTTTTAGAAAAACACTTAAGAGCCACTTAATTTGTCATCCAAAAATTTACAGAGTTTAAATTTTGAAAACCAAATTTTTAGCTCTTAACCTGTGTGGTTTCGCAGTGTCTTGTTAAAACACCCAAAGACAAACAAACAGAACAAAAACCAAAAAAAAAAAAAGTTTGAACAAGTTTACAAACTAAAATAATTAAAACGTAAACCTTCAAATAAATAAATTGAAAACAATTCGTGCTCTCGTACGTCATCCGATGCTAAATTTTACTTATTACCTGAAATGTTAGAAACAAAACAAAGTGGTGAGCTACAGAGCCCGGTGTATAACTAAAATTGAATATGAAACATGCAATCACAATATACAAATCAGAGCATTAGAGAGAATTTCATATCGATCAATTAAACATAACTGATGGTGCATGAATATGCGAATGCGGTATTTTTCAAAAAAAAAAACATAATGCAACTTTTCCAAAAAGCTTCCTACCCAACTCCGCTACACACCAAAATATAGTTCCCTAGAACTCATCTATCCATAATCACACCAACAGATAATCATGGACAATGCCACTATGTTGCAGTCTAGCTGCCAGAATAGAAAATGTGGTCAAACCACTAGATAAGGTAGATCATGAAATTGCCAGAACCTCATTCTTACCATAATATCCCAACCCCATACAATGTGATATGACATGCATAAACTGAACAGAATGTTAAACATGTTGAACATGCTTTCATATTCTTAACATAAATCAATAAGCATATGATTTCATGCTCTGCAGACAAATGTATTAGAAATACAAATCACCATAACCAAAATCACCATAATGTCAAATGCATGGTAATATAGCTGATTAAAAAATATAAAATAAAAAAATCGTATATCATACACACATATATAGACATAGTGAATCAGAACATACCATCAGAACTAATAGTATCAGATCATGCAAATATATTTCACATATTCTAAAAACATCATTCACAGAACTAGATTAGTAAATACCTTGTTTTCAAGCCCTAATTAAGCAATATGGGCCTTACGAAAAGTCTAATTACGGATTTCAAAGTCAAACGACTTAGGTGAAATTTTATAAAAATGGGTCCACACACTCGTGTGGCCCACACGGCCTACATATGGTTGTTTGGCTCACACGGTCATGTGGCATCGGCAGACTTAACTTTTGACTTTCGTCAATCGTTGTTCTCTCGGGTTTTTGTTACACACCTTACTGATTCTGAAACACAATGATACGATACAACTCTAGACCCCAAACAGAACAAGTGCTCCAAAAATCCCCAAACTCATCGAAGAAACGTTGAATGCCCTACAAACTTCTCATATCGGAACAACAAAATCAGCAATGCTCGCATTAATCACCATACCAAAAAATCTACCCAACCAAGTGAAACAGGAACAATTATACTACTAAAACGAATTTACCACAACAATTTACCAATAAAAGAATAAAAAAATAGAGGAAGAGTCGACAACAAATGGAATAAACAACCTTGGTACCTTACAAAAGAAGTCTTCAAAGAGAACAAAAATGGACTATTTGAGAGAGGAATTAGGAAATTGAACGAACAAGAAAAGAGAACAACAGAGATAAAAAGTGGCAGAAAAACTCATAGTTTCCACAATAAGAAAAACGAAAGTGAAAAGAAAGGAAAAAAAAAAGGGGGAAATGGAACAAAAGAAACAAAAAGATGACAAATAAGAGAGTGGGAGTCGTGTGAGGAAAATGGGGAGGAAATACCTCATCACTAACTTTTAAAACTACCCCACTAACTTCCATATATTAACCACATCAGCTTTTTCTTCTGAATTCAAAACAAAAATCATCTCTACTTTGCACACAGATGATTCAAACATAAGATCTTAGGGTAAGTTAACAAACACCTTACCACCAAACCAGCAGGCTCATTCTTATCATAAGTTGAGCAAAAATATTACTTATTCCAGATGATCAGGAATAGAAGTTAAGAGAAAAATACCAAAAGAATTCCAAAAGTGAGATTTGAACCTATGGCCTCAAACACACATATCCAAAGCACTAAACCACTGAAGAAGATGCTTAACTTTACATAATTTTCACAATCTTAACTCAAAATTTAGAGCATGAAAACTCTTGGTTTCACTGACCCAATTTCTTCTAACCCAATTTTCTGGATGTGACAAGGCACCTATTTTTGAGAGCAAAAAATGGGAAACTGGGGACGATGCTGTGTCCCAAGGCGATGCTTAGGGTTTTATAGAGAGTCACTGAGGCCCAATTTGGATTTGTGGGTCGAGGATCAGTGATTGAACGACTTTGGTGGACAGTGCTGAGGTATTTCACGACTCTGTTGAGGAAACTATTAGTGAGATCTCTATGGTTAGTCCGTTGGGGTAGTCAGTGTGGGGATTGTGTTTTTGATTGATTTGATAGAGTTATCGCTTGGGGATTTCAACCTCATTCTGGGAATGGACTGGTTGGTTGAACACCAATTTATTCTGAATTGTGCTGTAAAAAGGGTGACTTTAAAAGCAATAAATGGTCAGGAGATTGTAATGGTTGGCGAGTGCCAAGATTACCTTGTTAGTGTAATCTCCGCTATGGTAGCTGAGAAACTGATCCGAAAAGGGTGCAAGGTGTATTTAGCCTTTGCACATGACATGAGTGTTGTGGGTTCAGCTGTGGAAGGAATTTGAATGGTTGAGAACTTTTTGGATGTTTTTCCTGAGGAACTGCCAAGGTTACCACCGGATCGAGAGGTCGAGTTTGAGATTAAGGTTCTGCCTAGGACCGCTCTGATGTCCATTACTCCCTATCACATAGCACAGAAAGAGCTTAAGAAACTAAAAGTCCAATTTCAAGAACTTAGTGGATTAATAAGACCAAGTGTTTTACCTTGAGGAGTACCGATGTTATTTGTTAAGAAGAAATATAGAACTATGAGAATGTGTGTTGAGTATAGGCAATTGAATAAGTTAACGATAAATAATAAGTATTCATTGCCTAGGATTGATGATTTGTTCAATCATTTTCGAGGGGCATCAGTGTTCTCCAAGATTGACTTGAGATCTAGGTACCATCAGTTGAAAGTGAAAGAATCCAGTCTACCTAAGACCGCATTTAGGAATCGTTATGGTCATTACGAGTTCCTAGTTATGCCTTTCGGGTTGACTAATGCTCCAGCTGCATTCATGAATCTCATGAATAAGGTATTGGAATGATGGAAATGTGCAAGTGTATACAATCACAACAAGTAATAAAATGAGCAGTATATGTCGAGTTATCGTACCCACAGGGACTGTGTAAGAAAATTATTTATGGAATGAAATTCAAACACTTTTGTGATTAAAAAATATTTTGATCTTAAGGAAGTGATTAAAAACTAAAATTTAACTAAGTAAAATAAAATAAAAATTAAAGTTTCAATGCATGATTTCAAAAGATTGTTTAAATCAAGATGACATAATTGTGTTAGATCAATTTCATTTCTTAACTTAATGTAACTAAAACAATGTTAATGTTGTTACAAATAAATTCACAGTAACTTGGTAACTTGTTAACTATAGCACATATAGACTTACTAAACTAATTAATCTCTTGAACATATCACTATGTCAATTCAAGCAATTAATCAATTTAAATAAGCAAGTAAAAGATTAAGTGACGTAATAACATATTCCTACATTGAAACAATTTAATCACAACAATCTTGCAAGTTATGCAAGGCTAATGTACTGTTTAATAAGTCGCTAATTAACCCTCAGCTACCTTAGAAGATTAAACAGGCACTAATTAAGTATTGTGTTAATTAATTACAATTTCAACACGATTAATAATTAATTCTTTAGTTACCTTACAATTATAATGCAAGTATAACATAATTATGATTTTACTTAATCAAACAACTTACCAAGACCTATAACAACACAAACATAATTTTAATAACTTAAATGGATGAAATGCAATCAACCTAACACGAATTAAATTCAAGCCATGTTAATTAAATTAAGAATAAAATTATAACAAATATTCATAGACATGTCCATAACAACAACAATAAAAGTTAATGGATAGGAAACTAGAATCAAATCTGGTGTTTCTCCGAAGTCTGACTAGTTTGCTCCACTCCTCCTTCTCTGCTCATTCTTGGTTAACCGAGGCTTCTACAAGAACTTGAATTCTACTACCCAAGGTGGTTGAAGGGCTCTTTTCCAAGAGGAAAATCGGCAAGGAAGGGACAAGAAAGAAAAATGGGAAATAAGAAGAGAAAGTGAGTGAAATACAGAGAGATGTGAGGAATGAAATGTGACAGAGGTGTGTTGAAATGAGTAGAAAAGGGGGGTATTTATAGGTGGGATTGGCAACAAAAAAAAGCAAAAAATCAGTAGCCATAGACCCCCTTGGCCGGCTGCATGTGTGGCAAGTTTGAAGGTTTCAAACATGCTAAATTTAGCGTAGGGTGAATCTTTGAAAGCACAAAAAGTGGACGGGTTTGAATGAAATTTCAAGGAAACTTCAAGGGCTGATTTTCAAGCCAAATAATAAACTAATTTGAGTAGATTGAGTCAGCATATTGGATGGTTTTGGACAGCTCATTTGCTCGCTTGGATCAGTCTTTCGGTTCAACACAATTGAGCCTCATTTCATAATTTATTTAATAATAATTATTTAACACAAAATAAATTGGATTAAAATTAAAATTAATTATATTATTTATTAATATTCATCATTTGGACCGTCTTAGGCTGAAAAATTAATTCACCTCGATGCTTCAGAAATTGCTTCCCGGTTTTGAACTTCTAGCATTGTCTGCCAAGCCAATTTTCACCCTTTGTGCAAATCTGTTGAAAATAAATAAAAATTTATGAAAATTTATTATAAAATTAATTAAAATTCAATATTTTAATAATTTAAGTACAATTTAATTATTTTATAATTACATTATATTTTTCGACAAGAATTACACCGAACTGCATAAATTTGAGTTAAAAAAGGCATGAAAAAGCATATATATTTTTGTGTTTCCACACCCCCACACTTAATTCATTGCTCGTCCTAAGTAATACACGATTTAAAAAGAATTTCTTGGAAACACCTTTAAAAAAATTCCTTTAGAAAATATTCTTCCCAGAATTATGAATTTAGAATACTTATGCTCAAGAACAAGAATTTTGAGATTTATGCTACTTAAGCATACATATCGTTCAAATTAATTGCAATTATTATTATGATGACAAAAATAGACTAAATTCTTTCTCAATAAAAACATGTTAAATCCCTACCAATTTGATTTTATTCCCTTATTTAAGATTAAGCTGCAATTATCAAGTTTAATTTATGCCTTCATATATTGAATATAGCAATTTCTCTCCACTAATGTAGGTAGCACAGAAACTTGAATCAATAGGTCTTTTAAATAGGTTGCAATGCAGCTAGGCTAGGGGTAGGTAAAAGATAGATAAATTTAGGATAAAAACCCTAGACTCAACTTGAATCGGACCTTCGAAATAATTACCTTCAATCCACCAACTTTTTTTGCTCTTTTGTACATTTTTTTCTTTCGAGTGCATATGCTCTCTTTTTTTTTCCTTTTTAACACGAGCATTTTTTGTATGTACTACAATTTTTTCAGCATTTGATTCTTCTTTTCAATTCGCCCAAACTTATTTTCAAAGAATGTTCTAAATAGTACTGAGTCTAGTGTTTGGGACAATTTAAAAATAATTAAGAGAAAAATGATGGCTAAATATTGCAAAGGTTCAAATAAAATTAGACCATATAGTCTCAACGTTGGGTTTCAAAGGATAAAAATTTATTAAGGTTTGCTTGAAAGGCTCAAACAGTCTAAACAAAAGTTTTCCTAAATCATTTTCAACATTCCATGCTTCCTAGGATTTCGTCTCAAGAAATTACTAAGTCAATTCTAGAGATTTAAACTTTCAAGCGTGCATAGCTTTCCTAAGGAACTAAAAATTTTATGGTATGATTTACATACTTTATTAAGAGTATATTTATGTCATAAGTCAGCTAACATATAATTATTGAAATAATAGAACTTTATTCATCTTGAAGTTTAGTTTACTTAACAAAATTTCAAATTCTTGAACAAAATATAATCTAACCATAATTAAAAGAAAAATTTATTCTGAGAGGAAATAATTTCAATTTTTCAGTCCCCCTACTTAAGATGAATAATGTCCTTATTGTTAGAAGTGAATAGATACTATACGCTAGGTAGGATTCTAGAAAAGAGGAGGGTGAGTCAATTTGCCTGCTTAAGTACCAAGCTCTCTCTTGATCAATCCTAGACATGTACATATCTATTGCCACACTTCTTACTTTGCAACTTGTTCATTTTTATTTATGATTTTCACCTCTTATTTTATTATGTAAGAAATAAAAATCCTAATAGAATCTAATCGTAAAACATTAAATAACCTAGGAAAGGAAAAAAATAAAGTCAAGATCCCCCATTTTTTTTTATTTGCAAATCCCTCAGAATTCGACTCATCTTTTGCTCCATCGTATTTGTTTTTGCATGAATCGCTTCATTCCCTCTTCAATATTGGACTTCATGGTTCAAATATAAAATCTTGAAACTCAGGCACAAAAATAAAAAGGTTCATTGAATATTTTCGTAAGAGCTCTTCTCATTGAGTCATTCGTCTCCTGGACGATGAGCTTCTCTTGGTCATTGCCTCGCGACCAAAAAGGCTCGGAACTTCGATGAGTAATCGTAGGGGCTTCTTTCTGCGAGGAGCTTCTCTTAGTCATAGTAGGGGCTCAACATTCCATGCTTCCTAGGATTTCGTCTCAAGAAATTACTAAGTCAATTCTAGAGATTTAAACTTTCAAGCGTGCATAGCTTTCCTAAGGAACTAAAAATTTTATGGTATGATTTACATACTTTATTAAGAGTATATTTATGACATAAGTCAGCTAACATATAATTATTGAAATAATAGAACTTTATTCATACTGAAGTTTAGTATACTTAACAAAATTTCAAATTCTTGAACAAAATATAATCTAACCATAATTAAAAGAAAATTTTATTCTGAGAGGAAATAATTTCAATTTTTTAGTCCCCCTACTTAAGATGAATAATGTCCTTATTGTTAGAAGTGAATAGATACTATACGCTAGGTAGGATTCTAGAAAAGAGGAGGGTGAGTCAATTTGCCTGCTTAAGTACCAAGCTCTCTCTTGATCAATCCTAGACATGTACATATCTATTGCCACACTTCTTACTTTGCAACTTGTTCATTTTTATTTATGATTTTCACCTCTTATTTTATTATGTAAGAAATAAAAATCCTAATAGAATCTAATCGTAAAACATTAAATAACCTAGGAAATGAAAAAAAATAAAGTCAAGATCCCCCATTTTTTTTTATTTGCAAATCCCTCAGAATTCGACTCATCTTTTGCTCCATCGTATTTGTTTTTGCATGAATCGCTTCATTCCCTCTTCAATATTGGACTTCATGGTTCAAATATAAAATCTTGAAACTCAGGCACAAAAATAAAAAGGTTCATTGAATATTTTCGTAAGAGCTCTTCTCATTGAGTCATTTCATATTTTTTAATATCTCTAGTAAGCTTGTTACTGCCACTGCATATGTTTCATTATGTCCATCAACTTTGACAGATCATCTTGAAGATCTGGGCGAGGGGGTTGAGTTGTGAATGTTGACGTTGCCATGTCAGGTTCGGCTATTGTTTCCATTGGTTCTACCTTATCAGGAATTTTAACTAACTGTATTGGTTTGATCTCTGTTGGATCTTCTTCTTCTTCTTCTTCAGGATCCTCGCTCTCTTTAACTTGTTGCTGCAGAACAAAATCTCCGATTATTCGGTAGAGGTCTCAATCTGTGATTGTGCTCTGGCTATAACCTGTCTTCTTTATGTTTGCAAGAATTTTAACTTTCAAGCACAAAATTGTTATCGTAAAGGGGAAGTATGCTGGGTCAGTGTAACACCCCGAACCCGAGACCGTCGCCGGTGTCGGACACGAGGGGTTAACAAGCCAAAACCACTTATGGCACCGACCAATTTGACATTCCCAGGCAAGCTGGAAAACTGCATCGCTGTCGCCTTAAAAAGCATATCTCGAGTTTCACAACTCAGAAACTGATTCCGTAAATTTTCCCTGAATTTAGACTCATATATCCATCAATGGATTTATTTTTAGAATTTTTTGTCAGGCCAATTGGTACAGTTTATTAGTTAAAGTCACCCATGTTACAGGGGTCGACTACACTGACCTTCGTGCGTTACAACTTGAATATCTATCTGTACAGGGTTTCAATACTGATGCCGTTTCTTTCTAATGAAACTGGACTCAAAAAGGAATCTGCACATATAAGGCATGACTTCTAATTCATTCTGGATAATTTATGGTAAATTTTCAAAGTCGCGATAGGGGACCCAGAAACTGTTCTGGCCCTGTCTCACAAGAACTTTAATATCTCTCGGTATACTATTCATATGATCGTTTCGTTACTTTCACATGAAAATAGACTCGTCAAGGTTCGATCGCATAATTTATTCACTATTTAACACCATTCCTACAAATTTTGGTGATTTTTCACATCCACATCACTGCAGCTGGCAGCCTCTGTTTTTAAGGTAGGCTTTACCTATATTGTAGTTCCCATGGACCAACTATAGTCTAGTCATACTTAGGTCCACATATGATCATATTTAGCCATTCCAATGGCTGATCATGTGACCAACTCTCTCATTCCAAACCATAATCACATCATGAAACCAAATATAATTACAAACCACATATGGTCAATACCCATACTCCACTTTTACGAACCATTTTCGCATGGCGCACACATATACATCACAAAGTACTTAAAACAACCGAGGGTAGTCCTATACATGCCATATCCAAAACTCAACTAAAGGAGTACCAAAAAGGGCTTTGATAGTGTGGTTGACTTCAACTTCTATGATCCCGAATCCGATTGCTAACGAGCAAAATCTATAAACAGAGAAACAAAGAAACGGAGTAAGCAATTTATGCTTAGTAAGTTTCGAGCCATAATATACACACAACCAAAGCATAGCATTCAAGTAGCTAAACAATAATTCATATGCACAATTTCTCAAAGACATGCTTACTTCACAATCCCAACTCTTATATTCATACACTAATAACGGCTTAGTCAAGGCCGATAACTCATATATCATTGGAGCGAATACGCACATACACTTACTCATAGTGTGCAAAGCACACACGAAATGTACCTTGTTGTTGGGAATTTCACAAGCGTATTAACTGAAAATTTTTACAGCAAGTTCAAAGTTCTCGAATCACATACCTTCGGAGTTTATCCAGATATAGCTACTTGTTCAAACACCTTCGGGACATAGCCCGGTTATGATAACCCGCACAAATGCCTTCGGGACTTAACCCAGATATCACAACTCGCACAATTGCCTTCGGAGTTTATCCCGGATATCATAGCTCGCACAATTGCCTTCGGGCTTAGCCCGGATATCACAACTCGCACAATTGCCTTGGGCTTAGCCCGATATCACTGGTCGCACATTCATACACATCTTTGTTTCAATTTCATAACAAACTTTTGTGCACAATTTACTTAATCAAGAATATCATTTCGGCTCAATGGCCACATACAAGGGCACAATTTTGATTGCTTATTACTTCATTCAATCGAATCAAAATCTAAGTTTCGATACTCGAAAACGTACCTCGGATGTTGTCGAATGATTCCGATGGCTATTCGACTACTTTTTCCTTCCCTTTATCGGATTTGGTCCTCTTTGCTCTTGAGCTTAATTTAACAATTAAATTGATTCAATCATTTGAGTATCAAAAGAGGAACTCAAGGCACTTAGCCCACATATATTCACTAGACATTAAAGTCACATAAGTACGAATTCATGAATCGACTCAACACACAAAGCCTTCAACATGCTTACTCATGGCGAACAACACAACCTCTTAGGTACTCATTCATGGTCGATTATGCATGTTGATGTTGAGGCCAATTACGTGTTTAATACACACATGAATGGCACACATTTTACTAGCTAATGCTTTACATATTGTAGCTCAATACACATCTATCATTTACTTCATAATCAAAACATAATCACATGAAAATACATACTTTGAGGTAGTATATATGTCATACCAATACATCATGTGCAAACATGTATACACATATAGGTGCAAGGCCGAATCTCAAGGGGTTCATACCCATCCAAACACAAATTTTTACCAATCAAGTAACAAGCATAAATCATGCTCATGAATGCACCATGGCCGAATACATCACAACCATACCCCTTTCAACTTCGGTCATGGTTAAACAAAGAATTCAATGTCCTACTCAAGAATACTAAAAAGAAATTTCAAGAGTAGTCAATCCATCATTACATGCATCATCAACAAGCTTCACATTTAGCATGCAATGGCTTTAACACAATATCACCCTTGGCCAAATACCATTTTCATGGCATAACAAGGATTTGAACCATGGCTAACATGCACATCAAGTTAGCAACCAAAACAAGCATGAATCTCATGACACAACCTCAAACATACCTTAATCTTGATGCAAGTATAGCCAAATCTCCTTCTAGTTCTCTTCTAAACCAAGCATGAAGCAAAAATCCTTCCTTTTTCCTTAGTATTTTCGGCCAAAGAAGAGAAAATGGATGAACAAAATTTTTTCTTTCTTTCTCTACAACTCACGGTAATGGGAGAAGATACCACACTCACACACATTTTTTTTCATTCTTTTATCACCCATACACCATTG
This sequence comes from Gossypium arboreum, assembly GCF_025698485.1. Classification (NCBI taxonomy): domain Eukaryota; kingdom Viridiplantae; phylum Streptophyta; class Magnoliopsida; order Malvales; family Malvaceae; genus Gossypium; species Gossypium arboreum. The sequence goes on from NC_069076.1 coordinate 50,086,509, forward strand.
TTTATTATTTCTCCCTAATACACCAACAAAACATGTTTCATGACATGTTTAGCACATACACCCTTGTCATGGCCGGCCACTTCATGTTGAGGGGGGGGAAATTTGACATGCAAATCCCTTATTTTTGCATGCATTATCAACTAGTCATCACACATTTCCCCATCATACTTTCAAAGTTTACTACTAGATCCTTTCTAGTGAAATTCACATTTATAACTCTAAATCGAAACATCAAAAATGTCACACATGAATTAACACATATTATAGGCATCAAAATAAATTTTAAATTATTTTTATGCCTCGATTTTGTGGTCCCGAAACCACATCCCGACTAGGGTCAATTTTGACTGTCACAACTCTCCCCACTTAAGAAATTTTCGTCCCGAAAATCTTACCGTAAATAGGGTTGGGTATCGCTCTTTCATAGAGTTCTCGGTTTCCCAAGTAGCTTCTTCTATCCGTGTTTGAGCCATAACACTTTCACTAGCGGAACCCGCTTGTTTCGCAACTCTTTCACTTCACGTGATAGGATACGAATCGGTTCTTCCTCATAACTCATATTGGCTTGAATTTCAACCTCTGATGGACTAATCACGTGCGATGGATCAGATCTATAGCGTCGAAGCATGGAAACATGAAAGACATCGTGAATCTTTTCGAGTTCAGGGGGCAAAATCAAACGATATGCAACTGGACCGACTCGCTCGGATATCTCATATGGCCCAATGAACCTCGGGCTCAACTTGCCCTTGCGGCCGAATCTGAGTATCTTTTTCCAAGGCGAAACCTTGAGAAACACTTTATCTCCCACCTGATACTCGATGTCTTTTCGTTTCAGATCCGCGTATGACTTCTGACGATCGGAGGCTATCTTCAGACTTTCACGGATCACTTTCACTTTCTGTTCAGCATCTTTAATCAAATCCACCCCGAAAATTTTTCTTTCACCGAGCTCAGTCCAAAACAATGGTGTACGGCATTTACGACTGTACAAAGCCTCGTAAGGAGCCATCTTAATACTTGATTGAAAACTATTGTTGTAAGCGAATTCAATCAAAGGCAAATACCGTTCCCATGAACCACTGAACTCGAGGATGCAACATCTCAACATATCCTCAAGTATTTGAATTATCCGCTCGGATTGACCATCGGTTTGGGGGTGAAAGGCGGTGCTGAAATGCAACTTGGTACCCAAAGCTTCTTGCAACTTCTTCCAAAATTGCGAGGTAAATCTCGGATCTCTATCCGACACGATGGAAATAGGCACCCGTGTAATCTCACAATCGAGAAAGCGTACAATTGGCTAGTTTGTCCATTGAAAAATCTGACGACGGGGACAAAGTGAGCCGACTTAGTCAATCTATCTACAACGACCCAAATCGCATCTTTCTTACTTCTGCGACAATGGCAGTCCGGATACAAAGTCCATTATGACTCGATCCCATTTCCACTCGGGTATCGTGATCGGCTGAAGTAATCCTGAAGGCACTTGATGTTCCGCTTTCACTTGTTGACATATTAAACATCTCGAAACAAAGTCGGAGATGTCTCATTTCATACCATGTCACCAAAACCGACATTTCAAATCGTTGTACATCTTCGTACTCCCCGGGTGGATTGCCATTCGGCTTCAATGGGCTTCATTCAGAATTATCGAAATAAGTTTCAAATTCTTTGGAACACACAGACGACTTTTGAACCTCAAACAATCGTCATCATCGATTTGAAACTCCGATTCCTTGTTCGGAACACACTCAGCCCGTTTTGCAACCAACTCATCGTCGACTTTCTGAGCTTCACAAATTTGATGTATCAATAATGGTTTGGCTTTCAATTCAGCTACTAACACATTGTCGGATCGAACGGACAAGTGCACGTTCATCGCTCGAAAAGCGAATAATGATTTACGACTCAAGGCATCCGCAACCACATTCGCCTTACCGGGTGATAGTCAATGACCACTCATAATCCTTTAACACTCGAGCCAACGTCTTTGTCGCAAATTTAAGTCTCTTTGAGTCATCAAATATTTGAGACTTTTGTGATCCGAATACACATGGCACTTCTCACCAAATAAGTAATGTCGCCATATCTTTAAGGTGAATACGATGGCGACCAATTCGAGATCATGGGTCGGATAATTTTCTCGTGTGGCTTTAATTGCCTCGACGATAGGCCACAACTCGACCTTCTTGCATCAATACGCAACCTAACCCGAGTAGGAGGCGTCATTATAGATGACAAACTCTTTGCTAGATTCGGGTTGCACTAGAATTGGGGCTTCATCAAATAAGTTTTCATTGATCGAAACTTTTCGACATTTCTCCGTCCATTCGAACTTAACATCCTTTTGGAGTAAGCCGTCATTGGCGTGGCTATCGTTGAGAAACCTTTACAAATCGTCGGCAATAACAAAGCAAGCCCCAAAAAGCTCGAACCTCAGTAATATTTCTGAGGCTTCCAATTAAGTATGGCTAAAATTTTATTCGGTCGACTCGAATACCCGATGCTGATACCACATGACCCAAGAAGCTAACCTCCTCAACCGAACTCACACTTCTTGAACTTAGCATATAACCGCTTATCCCGTAAAATTTGCAACACTATCCTCAGGTGTTCAGCGTGTTTGGTCTCATTTTGCGAATAGACCAAAATGTCATCAATGAAGACAACTACGAACCGATCCAAATATGGTCTGAAGATCCGATTCATCAAATCCATAAATACCGCAGGGGCATTAGTAAGCCCAAACGGCATCACTAGGAACTTGTAGTGACCATATCTCGTTCTGAAGGCAGTTTTGGGTACGTCCGAATCTCGAATTCGCAACTGATAATAGCCCGATCTCAAATCTATTTTCGAGAACACTGAGGCTCCCTTCAATTGATCGAACAATTAGTCGATACGCGGTAACGGATATTTGTTCTTTATCGTCGCTTTATTAAGCTGACGATAGTCGATGCACAGCCTCATGGTTCCATCCTTCTTTTTCACAAACAACACTGGTGCACCCCAAGGTGAAAAACTCGGACGAGCAAAACCTCTATCCACCAATTCTTGCAACTGAGCTTTCAACTCCTTTAATTCCGTTAGTGCCATACGATACGGAGCTATCGAAATTGGAGTGGTACCAGGTACCAATTCGATGCCAAACTCTATTTCCGAACAGTGGTAAACCCGCAATTCTTGTGGAAAACATCCGGTATTCACAAACCACGGGCACAGATTCGGGTTTCTTTTCTGACTCCTTGTCATTGAGCACATACGCAAGGTATGCTTCACACCCCTTTCTTACGTATTTCTGAGCCAACATTGCTGATATTACAGCTGGCAATCCCTTTAAGTCCGTAGACTCAACCCGAATTATCTCGTTATTCGTGCATCTCAGATCAATAGTCTTGCTTTTGCAATTTACAACCGCATCGTGCATGGTCAACCAATCCAAACCAAGAATAACGTCGAATTCGTCGAATGGCAAAAGCATCAAGTCCGCCGAAAAATAAGAACCTCGAAATACTAGGGAACTTTTCTTACACACTTTGTTGACGAGCACGTAATGACCCAAGGGGTTTGACACCCGAATTACAAACTCAGTAGACTCAATAGGCAAAGTCTTACTGGATGCTAAGGTTTTGCATATATAAGAATGAGTAGAACCAGGGTCAATCAAAGCAATCACATTAGTATCAAAGAGAGTAAAAGTACCGGTAATCACATCTGGCGAGGAAGCATCCTCGCGAGCGCGTATGGCATAAGTCCTAGCAGGAGCACGAGCCTCAGATCTGATGGTAGCATCTCTAGATCCTCTCTGACCGCCACTAGCATTGCCCGTATTTCTAGGTGGCCTACCTCGGGTTGTGGTAGCACCCGGGTTCCCACTTTGATTTACGTTTTGTTCAGATAAGCTCGGGCAATCTTTAATGAAATGATCGACTGATCCGCACTTGTAACAGGAGCGGTCACGGAATCTACAACTCCCAGAATGCCATTTGCCACCATATTGGCACTCGCTCGTCTCGACGATCATTGCCAACACGGCGATCAAGTGACTCGCGTGCCCATAGGGGTCGATCATGGTCTCGTCTAGAAAAGCCCGAAGTGTCTCTAGACCGCCTAAGCCATCTCTAAATTTCTTTGATGACTATGGGGAGGGCTTCCCTGAAGACATCTTACGAAACTCCCTTGCTCCCACTTCAACTTTTCTTTTCTCCATACTGAGCTCCTCGGCTTTACACGCCGCTCGACAAGAGCCACAAACTCTGATTTCCAAAATGCCAACATACGACTTTATATCATCATTCATCCATCCTCGGCGTTTTACATAATAGCTTCGGACGAAATACATTCGAGCGTACCTACTAAGTCTAACAAATTTTCGCTCATAGTCAGTAACTGACATAGAGCCTTGCTTGAGATCAAGAAATTCCTTTCGTTTTTGGTCGATGAATCTCTGACTGATATACTTCTTTCGGAACTCGGTTAGAAAGAACTCCCAAGTTACTTGCTCTCTAGGCACAACAAAAGTCAGAGTACTCCACCAATAGTAGGCGGAATCGCATAGCAAAGAGATAGTACACTTTAAACATTCATCGGGTGTACAAGATAGCTCATCGAGCACCCGGATAGTGTTGTCCAACCAAAATTCAGCTTGCTCGGCATCGTCGCTATCCGTAGCTTTAAATTCAGTAGCCCCATGTTTACGAATTCTGTCGACTGGGGGCTTACTTGACCTTATTTGGTCAGTTATCGGAGGTATTGTAGGTGCGGGGGTTGCATTAGTCGGGAATGGAGGTTGTGGAACAGCCGTGTTAGTTCGAATGTATTGGTTGAACCAATCATTCATCACGCTATAAAAGGCTTGCTTAGCCTCATCATTCGGATTGCTAGCAATAGGTTGAGAGTCCGCCGGCGCTGTCCCTTGCACGGGAGCAGGGGCCACACTCTCCACATCATCAGCCATTGCTCGGTTGGGATCGGGATCCATTGCTATAAACAATCACAAATTCAGAATGTCAGAAATCACCACACTATCAATTTATCACTTAATGGCATGTATAGCTAGACCCCAAACATATCACGATAGTCCTAGAATCGACTAAACCGTAGCTCTGATACCAATAAAATTGTAACACCCCGAACCCGAGACCATCGCCGGTGTCGGACACGAGGGGTTAACAAGCCAAAACCACTTATGGCACCGACCAATTTGACATTCCTAGGCAAGCTGGAAAACTGCGTCGCTGTCGTCTTAAAAAGCATATCTCGAGTTTCACAACTCGGAAACTGATTCTGTAAATTTTCCCTGAATTTAGACTCATATATCCATCCATGGATTTATTTTTAGAATTTTTTGTCAGGCCAATTGGTACAGTTTATTAGTTAAATTCACCCATGTTACAGGGGTCGACTACACTGACCTTCGCGCGTTACAACTTGAATACCTCTCTGTACAGGGTTTCACTACTGATGCCGTTTGTTTCTAATGAAACTAGACTCAAAAATGAATCTGCAAATATAAGGAATGACTTCTAATTCATTCTGGATAATTTATGGTAAATTTTCAAAGTCGCGATAGGGGACCCAGAAACCGTTCTGGCCCTGTCTCACGAGAACTTTAATATCTCTCGGTATACTATTCATATGATCGTTTCGTTACTTTCACATGAAAATAGACTCGTCAAGGTTCGATTGCATAATTTATTCGCTATTTAACACCATTCCTACAAATTTTGGTGATTTTTCACATCCACGTCACTGCAGCTGGCAGCCTCTGTTTTTAAGGTAGGCTTTACCTATATTGTAGTTCCCATGGACCAACTATAGTCTAGTCATACTTCGGTCCACATATGATCATATTTAGCCATTCCAATGGCTGATCATGTGACCAACTCTCTCATTCCAAACCATAATCACATCATGAAACCAAATATAATTACAAACCACATATGGTCAATTTCCATACTCCACTTTTACGAACCATTTTTGCATGGCCGCACACATATACATCACAAAGTACTTAAAAACAACCGAGGGTAGTCCTATACATGCCATATCCAAAACTCAACTAAAGGAGTACCAAAAAGGGCTTTGATAGTGTGGTTGACTTCAACTTCTATGATCCCGAATCCGATTGCTAACGAGCAAAATCTATAAACAGAGAAACAAAGAAACGGAGTAAGCAATTTATGCTTAGTAAGTTTCGAGCCATAATATACACACAACCAAAGCATAGCATTCAAGTAGCTAAACAATAATTCATATGCACAATTTCTCAAAGACATGCTTACTTCACAATCCCAACTCTTATATTCATACACTAATAACGGCTTAGTCAAGGCCGATAACTCATATATCATTGGAGCGAATACGCACATACAATTACTCATAGTGTGCAAAGCACACACAAAATGTACCTTGTTGTTGGGAATTTCACAAGCGTATTAACTGAAAATTTTTACAGCAAGTTCAAAGTTCTCGAATCACATACCTTCGGAGTTTATCCGGATATAGCTACTTGTTCAAACACCTTCGGGACATAGCCCGGTTATGATAACCCGCACAAATGCCTTCGGGACTTAACCCGGATATCACAACTCGCATAATTGCCTTCGGAGTTTATCCCGGATATCATAGCTCGCACAATTGCCTTCGGGCTTAGCCCGGATATCACAACTCGCACAATTGCCTTGGGCTTAGCCCGATATCACAATTCGCACATTCATACACATCTTTGTTTCAATTTCATAACAAACTTTTGTGCACAATTTACTTAATCAAGAATATCATTTCGGCTCAATGGCCACATACAAGGGCACAATTTCGATTGCTTATTACTTCATTCAATCGAATCAAAATCTAAGTTTCGATATCGAAAACTTACCTCGGATGTTGTCGAATGATTCGATGGCTATTCGACTACTTTTTCCTTCCCTTTATCGGATTTGGTCCTCTTTGCTCTTGAGCTTAATTTAACAATTAAATTGATTCAATCATTTGAGTATCAAAAAGAGGAACTCAAGGCACTTAGCCCACATATATTCACTAGACATTAAAGTCACATAAGTACGGAATTCATGAATCGACTCAACACACAAAGCCTTCAACATGCTTACTCATGGCGAACAACACAACCTCTTAGGTACTCATTCATGGTCGATTATGCATGTTGATGTTGAGGCCAATTACGTGTTTAATACCACACATGAATGGCACACATTTTACTAGCTAATGCTTTACATATTGTAGCTCAATACACATCTATCATTTACTTCATAATCAAAACATAATCACATGAAAATACATACTTTGAGGTAGTATATATGTCATACCAATACATCATGTGCAAACATGTATACACATATAGGTGCAAGGTCAATCTCAAGGGGTTCATACCCATCCAAACACAAATTTTACCAATCAAGTAACAAGCATAAATCATGCTCATGAATGCACCATGGCCGAATACATCACAACCATACCCCTTTCAACTTCGGTCATGGTTAAACAAAGAATTCAATGTCCTACTCAAGAATACTAAAAAGAAATTTCAAGAGTAGTCAATCCATCATTACATGCATCATCAACAAGCTTCACATTTAGCATGCAATGGCTTTAACACAATATCACCCTTGGCCAAATACCATTTTCATGGCATAACAAGGATTTGAACCATGGCTAACATGCACATCAAGTTAGCAACCAAAACAAGCATGAATCTCATGACACAACCTCAAACATACCTTAATCTTGATGCAAGTATAGCCAAATCTCCTTCTAGTTCTCTTCTAAACCAAGCATGAAGCAAAAATCCTTCCTTTTTCCTTCAGATTTTCGGCCAAAGAAGAGAAAATGGATGAACAAAATTTTTTCTTTCTTTCTCTACGACTCACGGCAATGGGGAGAAGATACCACACTCACACACATTTTTTTTCATTCTTTTATCACCCATACACCATTGTTTATTATTTCTCCCTAATACACCAACAAAACATGTTTCATGACATGTTTAGCCCATACACCCTTGTCATGGCCGGCCACTTCATGTTGGGGGGGGAAATTTGACATGCAAATCCCTTATTTTTGCATGCATTATCAACTAGTCATCACACATTTCCCCATCATACTTTCAAAGTTTACTACTAGATCGTTTCTAGTGAAATTCACATTTATAACTCTAAATCGAAACATCAAAAATGTCACACATGAATTAACACATATTATAGGCATCAAAACAATTTTTAAATTATTTTTATGCCTCGGTTTTGTGGTCCTGAAACCACATCCCGACTAGGGTCAATTTTGGGCTGTCACAGTCAGAACGTCTAGCTACACAATTTCGTATTTCTCTCAGAATGATTTTTCCCACATCAATGGTCTTTTCAGTTAATTGAGTATAACAGGACCATTCAGTCTAATGAAATTGTGGTCCCATGTGAAATAGGCATAAGGCTGAATCAAATGAAATAGAAACATACCTTTGCTAATGGTGTCAAATATTCTCTACAACAGGTATGAGTTCCATGCTTTGACACAGTCCACTTAGAACCCAGAACTGTAAGTTCCTCGAGAATTTCTTACAGTTTTTCAGCCTTAATATTTCTCATTAAAGAAGAATATTCATCGTCTTCAAAATCAAGTAACTCAAAGAATTCATTAATAGCATTTGAGCTTATACCTTGATTCTTCGGATAGAAACTTTCATTAATTCGCTTGAGGTCAAATTCACATAAAATTCACGAACTAACTCTTCATCTGCATTAGGTCGTTTCTCACAAAACAACTCCCAATTAAGAGCTTTAGCAATTTTTCAAATGCAGGCCATGAAATCAATATAGTTGCTTTCTTTCAGCGTAAAGCCTTTTTCTGGGTGTATTTGTTAAGTCTTGAAAATGCTATCGCATTGCTTTGGCCTTTTCATAGTGAAATTTGTTTTGTGATTCTTCAATTTGGATAGAGGCACGGGTTCTTTGTGAGGCATGATTAACCTGAACATAAGATGGAAACAATTTTTTCTCAAAAATTGAATTTGCATAAAATATTAAGAATTCAATAAATTAAAAAATTAAATTACTAAATAAATTTAAAATTTAGGAGAAAATTTCTCTTACCACCTTTGTATAAAAATTAAGTACTCAATAAATAAAATTAGAAGCAAAAGATTTTGATTGAAGGTTGGTTGGAAGGGTTGGTGGCTAAATGTGGTGGAAGTGTAGTTCAAGGGTAACAATGGCCTTGAATGTTTTGGCTAAGGTGCGGACAACTTGAAGAAAAGAACCACAGCAGCAAGGCAAGCGTGAGGCGCGGGTGAGCTAGAGCTGGAAGTAGCAGTGGCTTGCGTGGGGCAGTAGAACTAGTCCACGAGCAGGTTTGCGAGGGAGCAGTAGGGCCTGGTGTGAGTGGCAGCAATAGCATGCAAGGCAGGGGTGTGCGAAGCAGGTGTTTTGACTATGTCAGTGTCGGCATAATCAGTTTTGGAGCTGGGTAGGTGCGTCAAGTGCTCGCATGGTCATCTGTAGTTGCTAGTCGAATGGGAGCTATTGGGCGGTGTTGCAACTAAAGGTTGAGAGCTACAACGCTAGGTTGGTTTTGGGGTGATTTGTTAAGGTGATGGGAATGCTGGAGAAGGTTGGTAGAATTTATAGTGAAGGGAGGAAGGAATTCAATTTGTAACAGCCCAGTTTTAGCTAAATCAGAACAGTGATTTCAGGACCACAAATCCGATGTTGTAAAATAATTTTAATATTATTTTTGGTGTTTACAGCATGTGAATATATATGTGTTAAATTTTCGTGAGCTAATTTTATCGTTTAATAGCTAAATTTGAGAAAAAGGAGTAAAATGAAAAAGTTGTATTCCATTAGTTAAAACTGTCTAATTTCTATGGCTTATTAAATGAAAGGTCCTTATATTGTAATTAGACCATTGATAGTGGGAATGCTCATAAATGGGCATATATTAGATGAATTTATAAAGGTTTCATTAAGGTTAAAATTGTAAAATGGCATATAAATGATAATTAAATAAAACAAAGCTAAAAATAAGACATATTATCATCATCTAGCCGAAATTAAGAGGTGAAAAACACCATTGTTAGGGCTTGAAGGTTCGGCCATAGCTCTTGCTAATTGTAAGTTCGTTTTTATCGGTTTTTGATGATTTCTATGTTTTTGTGATCGTTGCTTTGTGTTCTAGCTAGCCCATGTCTCAATTTTTGAAAGTGTTGATGATTTTGAAAGTTTCCATTTATGAATTCATGAGTTTTATGATGTTTGATGATGAATTATGAAAGCTTGGTGCTTGGTATACATGAAAGTGATTTTGAGTAAAAATGCATTTTAGGGATTAAATTGAGAAAAGTGTAAATTGAGGGGTTAAATTGTGAAATAAATGAAATTTTTGGACTGCTAGGGGTCCCTAGGAAATTTTGCTAGGCTTGGATGTAATTAAATTTTGTGTAATTTGTGTTCTTGTGAAATAGGGACTAAATTGAATAAATATGGAACTTTTGGGGCTAAAGTGGAAAGAACACGGATTTAGATCGGGGCAAATCAAAGGTTATCGAGTAATCGATCCAATTCATCAATTTTGAGTAAGAGGTAAGTTCGTACGTGATAATCATTGTTACAATTATGATTTTAATGCTTTAATAATACATAAATTGTATGTATGCGACTACGAATGTGTACGACGACAAATCTACTATGTTTGGCACTTAGTGTGCATTTTGAGATAGCTTCAGCTATATATATATATAGCACTTAGTGTGTGAATTAGAATAGCTTCGGCTATATGAGGCACTAAGTGTGCAATACCGAGATAGCTTCGGTTTAATGTGATGGCACTAAGTGTACGATATTATTATGGCTTGGGCTAATCATTATTGCACTAAGTGTGCGATTCATTGAATATTGAAAGACTTCTAGATGGTTAACGTTTTGAACAAAGTGGTGAAAATGAGATAAATAAATACAGGAAAGTACAGGTACGTACAAAACCTATGTGGTAGTTGATACTATGTGTATGAAGCTTGAGGGATTTGTAAGTACATGATAAATGGTCATGGTTTAGAATTGAATGGTGATATGAGACTTACTAAGTGTTTAATAATCAATGAATTGTATATTATGAACTATTGAGTATATTTAGTACGAACTTACTAAGCTTTTAAAGCTTACTTGTGTGTTCTTTCTATGTTTAATAGATTATCGAAGCTAGCTCGGACATCGGGGATCATCGGGAACCATCATTACACTATCGATAAACTTGTTGGTACTTTTGATGCTTTGTATATATGGTATATGACATGTATAGGCTAGTGTCATTTTGGTATGTTTTGATTCATGATATTAGCCATGAGATTTGGTTTGTAAATGTAGTATGTATAGCTATTTAAGTTGGCTTGAATTATGTGTTTGGTAAGTGTTATATGTGATGTATATCATGCTTTATGAGTTGGTTTGATTTGAGATGATGATATGGTGTGTTATATAATTTGAAATAGATGGTAAGATGATAAGTTAATGCATTTGAAATTTATACAAGTTGTGATGATTTTGGGTATATGGATTTGGTATGTTTTTGATTAAGGATTTGAGTATTTGAAACAGTTGTGGATAGATAGCATGATATGTGAACGGAATAACATGTTTTGGTTGCTTAAATATGTTTTGAAATGGTATCATATTGATTGCTTTGAGTACATGAGAGTAGGGTGGCAAATTGGCTTTTCAAATGGCCTATTTTTGTCCACACGGGTAGAGACACGAGCCTGTGTCTCAGCCGTGTGCGACACAGTCATGTTACACGGCCGTGTAACACCCCTAACCCAAATCCAACACCGGGACAGGGCTCGAGGCATTACCGGAACTTTACACTTTTAGTATACTAACTCAGGTCACAAAATTTCATTTAAATTTAAAACTTTTCAATCATGAACATCTCGTCTCTTGTATAGGACTTCGAGACCTACAACATATCGGAAGGTAATGCGAGACAAACACGGGCACGTTCGATTAACCTTGGGCTTCTCAGAAAATTTTTCTTAACTTAAAGGGACACACGCCCGTGTATCATGAGGCACACCCATGCCCTTCAACCGTGGGCAACACTGACTTATCAACACGGCCATGGAACACGCCCGTACTGCCTGCCCGTGGACGAAATTGTCATTTGAACACGGCCATGATGCACGCCCGTATGGCCTACCCGTGTATAACTTTGAGCTAAAATTTTAAGTGCAGGGGACATACGGCCACAGCACACGCCCATGGGAGGGAACCGTGTGTCACAGACGGCCTAGACACACGCCTATGTGCCCAACCATGTGGACTTTATTAGGCTATTTTTCAAGCCTTTAGTTACCCCTTTCTACTACTTGTGTTTAGTGGTTACCAAGTTTGAGAGTAAACATAATTTTATGCTTGTAAATAACCTTAATGAAAATAGTTGTATGGAAACCTCATATCATTGGTTTCATGCATAAATGGTTATTTCCTCTTTAGTATCATGGGTTCTCGAGTTACATTAATCCATCCGAAATTGGCTCATTCATGTGACTCATTGCTAATTGATAGCAACCTATCATTAGTAATTAAAACCATGCATAAAATCATAGGTCATAGCCTACTTAAATTAAGCCAATTTGTATGGCCATATACAAAGAGATAAACATATTTCTACATGCCTTTACTTGGCAAATCAAATGACACATATAATAAAATACTCAAAAATACTATACAGGCCATTTAACAAAATAAATAGAGTCTTTATACCAAAGCTTGTTTAGTTGATAGTGTGTTGACTCTCCAATTGTCTTCCAATCCTTTCGAGTCCTCAAGCTCTGTGAGACAGGGAAAAAGAGAGGGGTAAGCACTTACATGCTTAGTAAGCTCGAATAACCGAAAAGTAAACTTACCAAGTAATTAGCATACATCCATATCTAAATCATGAAATCATCCATTATGAAATGATTTCCTATCACATGCACTCAATAAATGAGTTAGTCACATAACAAAGCATCATGTAATTTATATAGATGAGCTCATCATTCATCATCTTGTTAACATACATCATATTATCCCGTTGAGTTTCTAGGAAATCTCGATGGAGTACCCATTATCCATCAATTCTTATGAATGATCATTTCACATATATGCACTCCCACGAACCTTACATCCCATGGTAGGATTACCAGTCCAGGCTAAATACTCCATATCATGAACTCGTAAGGTGATGTCGGGGTTACCAGTCCAGGCTAAATCCCTTATAGCGACAAACACCCTTAATGAGTTTGGATCTGAATTACCAGTCCAGGCTAAATTCAGACCCTAATCGGATTACCCGTCCGGGCTAAATCCATAATGCACACATATTCTTCGGGACGCTTGATCATTCAAGGAACACCCATCCGGGCTAGATTTCTTTCCATATTTGAGATCACAGATTACCCATCCGGGCTAAATCTTTAATGCAACATGCAAGATCTCAGCTCACATGTAAAACATGGTTTATCCATCGAATTCCCTTTTTAACCTCAACCGAGACAGTTATCAACAAGTCATTACCAAAGGTGCATTTCATGCATTTTCATACCATCAATAAATGAAAATATCATGCATTCATAAATCATACAATTATGTATATTAGGGGTTTACTTTAAGTTATCTGAACTTACCTGGTATTCTTTTCGGGATTGTGTTTCGGTTATTCCCCAACCTTGCGTTTAACACGATTGACCTCCGGAATTTGTTCCTCGGGGTCTATAACAGCAAAATTAACTCATTAATACACTACATTATGCATTTCAAGTTTAATATCTACTCCTGATCCAAATGACCGTTTTGCCCCTAACCTTTCACATTTTTATGATTTAGTCCCTAGGCTCAAATAATGAAACACATGCACTTTCTATCTTACCCAAGCCTAGTCGAACACTTTTCCTTCTTATGGTAGCCCACATTATCCATTACTTTCTCATTTCTACCACACATTTACATCTTTTGCAAAATGGTCCTTATAAGGGTTTCTCATGAAAATCAACTAGAAAAAGATGTTTAACACACATTAATCTTTCATATTCCTCTATAGTCCATCAGAACACAATCAACTCATGCATGGGTAAATTTTTAAACATGAACCCTAGCATGAAATATGGGTAGAAATGGAGAGATCAAGCTACTAGGATTTCAAAAATACAAAAAAAAATGAAAAACGGGGCTCGGGAGCACTTACTATTGAGCTTGAAAATTGAAGAAACCCTAGGTATGGTGTCCTCCAAATTTCGGCAGCTTTGGGAAGAAGATGAGCATATTTTTGCTCCATTTTTCTCTTTTTATTTCATTAAAATGCTTAATGACCAAAATGCCCTTATGCCATTTCTTTAAATTTCATCCATGCAAGCCCATTTTTGTCCAAAAATTTAGAATTTGGGAAAATTGCTCTCCAAGGCCTTCTAATTCATAATCTAAAGCAATTTCATACAAATTCTTCTAGAAACCAAGTTTTGCAATTTATTCAATTCAGTCCCTAATTTCCAATTGGACATCTTATACTTAGAATTTCTTCATGAAACTTTGAAAAATGCATATACTCAAATTCTAGGTCTCATAATAACCATAAAATAAATATTTTAATGTCAGATTTGTGGTCCCGAAACCACTATTCTGACTAGGCCCTATTTCAAGATGTTACAGGCCGTGTGTCCCCTAAGGTACCCTTCGAATTAAAGTTAGTAACCCCCCTTAGATTTCACACGGCCTAGTACACGGGCGTGTCCTCGGCCGTGTGGTACAAGTCAGTATGTATGCCTTGTTTTCACACGGTTGTGACATGGGCGTGTCTGGTAGCCGTGTGAGGCACACGTCTTTTCACACGAGCGCATGACCCTTAAATGTTAGAAAATTTTATAAGTTTCTCAAAGTTTGCATATGATATTAGTTTAGTCCCGAACAACTTCTAAGCATGTTTTAAGGTCTCATAGAGCCTTATAAGGGACATTGCGATTGAGTTGAATGGGTTTTTAATGATGATTGCATAAATGTATGATTTATTTTGTGGTTGATTAGTAATGCCTCGTAAACCTATTTCGGTGGCAGTGCAGGTTAGCGATGTTACACAATTAGAACTCTTAAAACAATTTAATAATATAAAATATTCTAAGTCCTAATTCCATACAAAAGTTAATAACAACTAATAATTAATATGATGTATATTAAAATATTATTTGCTATTAATTTGTTGAAATAAAAACTATTAAATAAAATATGATCAAATTTAAACTAATCCTAATTTATGCAAAGTTGATAATAATTAATATATATTATAATAAATATAATTATATATTAGTTATTATCATCTTATTTATTAAAAATTAAATTAAAACAATTTTATTTTAGCTATCTTTTACAAATATTTACAAAAAGAGACAGTTAATTTCAATATTTATAAAAAGAACAACCAAATTTTGCAAATAATTCAATTAAATATCTAGACTTAAAGGAAATTTGAAAACTGAAATGCATTTAAAACTTGGATCAAAATTGACCCTTTTATTTGAAAAACTAAAATTTTTTTTTACCATTTAGAGAATAATTTCTCGGAAGATTATGTTACAATCAATTCCCTAGAAAGACTGGTAGGGTCATAAGCTGTAACACCCCTAGCTCGTATCCATCGCCAGATTAGGGATACAAAGTATTACAGGAGCATAACATCATATAATAAACATTTTACTATCATAAACAATTCACCACCTAAGTCATAGCAATATTAGCCAAAATCATACATACGGTCCCTTTTATGAGCCCTGGAGGCCCTAAAAAGTCATTAGAAATGAATAGGGACTAAATAAAAAAACATATGAATTTTTTTCAAAAAAGATAATTTTTCTGTAACACCCCTTACCCGTTACCGTCGCCGGAACAGGATATAAGGTATTACCAGAACATAACACATACCATTAAACATAATCGAGATGTAAATATGTCATCCAATTTGATAGTGCATCGTATAACATATGTCTTGAACAATATTAGCCCACTTTAATGGCTTGTACAAAGTATCCGGTCGAATCTGAAACTAATATTTTAACCTAGACAAATATGACACGTAACAAAATAATTAAGCCTACTATACATGCCATAATTCAAAACGTTTAGTTCAAATACCCTAAAGTATGATAGTGCGGATAGATCTTCACGATCCTTAACTCCCGAGCAAGTCAAGAACACTATAAGACAAAAGAGAGAAACAAAGTAAGCTTATAGCTTAGTAAGTAAGTATGTAAATACTAATTAAAGAATCTAACATGTTTACACAACAATTCAAGTTTATCTACTTTAACTTCACTATTCATTCCACTTTGATTTAGCTGTCTCTACTGCATCATATTCACTAAATAAATCATAACTCGGGTTACAAAACTCGAAATTCAAATCCGTAAAATTTCCCTGAATCTAGACTCATAAAGCTTTTTGCTAATTGTTTCTATAATTTTTGGTTCAGCCGATTAGTACAGTTTATTAGTTAAAGTTTCCCTGTTACACAGCTTGACTGATCTGACCTCTGTTCACTACGAATTGAATATCTCTCAGTACACAATTCAAACAACCCTGAGGTCTGTTTCATTTAAAACTAGTCTCAATAAGGAATTTAGGCATGTAAACTATATTTCTTAATTTACCTTGTACAATTTTTAATGATTTTTCAAAGTTGGAACAGGGGATCACGTATTCATCCTGAGCAAGTCACATACAATTGTAAATATCTCAAAATATAGAATTCCTTTGCTTGCTCTGTTTCTTTTATATGAAAGTAGACTCATTAAACTTTAATTTCACATCTCATTCAACCTCTAATTATATTCCTCCTATTTTTGGTGATTTTTCAAAATCACGTCACTGCTACCATCTAAAAACAGTTTTAATGCTAATTTCACTCTTTCACACATTCTTTATGCTAACCTCATTTTATCTTATATATGTATATACCACAAATCATTTTCACCACATTTCATTCACCATAAGTGTAGGTCCAAACCACAATATCACCACAAAACCATCCCGTTGAACAATTCGGATCAATCTCGATATTTAATGGTTTCAAAGACACAGCTCCACCATCATACTTCGCTTAGTTCGGCTCTCTTGTACACATGGTGAACACTTAGTACCACTCATGCGACTCCAACCGATTTGTCTCGTAGCTCTCTTGTCTACATGGTGTCCTTCACTTGGAATCACGCATGCGACCTAGCTACATTTATCTTTCACGTAGCTCTCTTGTCTACATGGTGTCCTTCACTTGGAATCACGCATGTGACCTAGCTACTACAGGTGTCTCGTAGCTTTCTTGTACACATGATGTGCACTCAAAGCATCATACATGTGACCTAGCTACGCCCTCTATTTCATTCGATCTCTCAATGTTCAACCGGATCTCTCTATATTTATTTCCATTCTTCCAATAGTCGATTTATATTTTAACATCAGCTAGTATATTTATATAATAGGCTGAAATATAAGAATGTACATGAAATTATTGTAATATTTACATACAAACTTACCTTGGTGCAAAATGTGGAAATTTTGCAATTTAGTCCAAAACTTTTTCCTTCCCCGCTCGAGATCAATTCGCGTCTTTCTTGATCTATAATAACACATTTAGCTCATTTAATACTCATACTATTTATTTCAATCCAAAATCACATCATGGAAAAATTACATTTTGCCCCTAACTTTTCAAAATTACAATTTTGCCCCTAGGCTCGGAATTTAATTTCAGCCCTTATTCTTATATTTTATGATATGCTGAACATTTTCTCTTCTACAACAACATCAAATTCTCACTCTATCATATAGTTATGAACAATAGGTATTTTTACCGATTATGCTGCTTTTACTCGTTTTCACTTAAAACCGAGTAGCACAAGTTATTTAACATAATTTAAAACCTCATATTCTATCATAAAACATCAAAATACACAAATTTCACCTATGGGTATTTTTCCAAATGTGAACCCTAGGTTAAATTATTACTAGCATAAGCTTAATCGAGCTTCCGGATTCCAAAACGTAAAGAACATTAAAAGCGGGCTTGGAATCACTTACTATGGAGCTTGAAAATTGAAGAAACCCTAGCTATGGAGAGAGGGAGAATTCGCAGCAACTAAGGAGGATGATGATCAATTTTGTGTTATTTTTCCCATTTTATTTCATTTAATATCCAAATGACCAAAATGCCCTCCTTACTAAACTTTCAAAATTCCTTCCATGTCCTAATTTTGTCCATGAACTTAAAATTGGTCAAATTGCTATTTAAGACCTCCTAATTAATATTCCAAAACAATTTCATACTAAAACTTCGGGATGCAAATTTTGCAACTTATTCGATTTAGTCCCTACTTTCAATTTAAGCACTTTAGGCATAGAATTTCATCACGAAATTTTCACACAATCATGCAATCATATCATAAACCCCAAAATAATTATAAAACAATTATTTCTATCTCGGATTTGTGGTCACAAAACCACTATTCCGATTAGGCCCTAATTTGGGTTGTCACAATTCTCCCCCCCTTTTGAGATTTTCGTCCCCGAAAATCTTACCCAGAAAGAGGTTTGGGTACTGCTTCCTCATAGCTTCCTCAGTTCCCACGTAGCCTCTTCTATCCCATGTCTGTGCCACAATACTTTCACTAAAGCTATACTTTTATTTCTTAACTGTTTAACCTCTCGAGCCAAAATCTTTATTGGTTTCTCCTCATAGGTCATATCCGATCGAATCTCAATTTCTGTTGGGAAAATCACATGTGAAGGATCGAACGATAACGTCGCAACATTGATACATGAAACACGTTATGAATTCTTTCTAACTCTGCCGGTAAGGCCAACCGATATGCCATCGGTCCAATTCTCTCAAGAATCTCAGACGGCCCAATAAAACGCGGACTCAACTTGCCTTTTCGACTAAATCTCGTAATCTTTTCCATGGTGACACCTTCAAGAACACTTTATCACCCACCGAAATTCAATCTCTTTTCTTTTTAAATCAGATATGACTTTTGTCGATCTGAGCGACTTTTAAGCAATCTGAATTACTTTTATTTTCTCTTCGGTTTCTTTAACTAGATCAACTCCATGAATCTGTTTCTCACTAAGCTCGGTCCAATATAAAGGAGTTCGACACTTACGACCATACAAGGCTTCGTACGGTGCCATTTGTATACTTGATTGATAACTGTTATTGTAGGCAAACTCAATCAAAGATAGATATTTCTCCCAACTACCTCCAAATTCTAAAACACAGCATCTAAGCATATCTTCGAGTACCTGGATTACTCTTTCTGTTTGACCATCTGTTTGTGGATGAAATGCGGTACTAAAGTTCAATTTTGTACCCAAAGCTTCTTGTAACTTTTTCCAAAATCTCGAGGTAAATCTTGGATCTCTATCTCGATATTATAGACATAGGTACTCCGTGCAACTTCACAATTTCAGCAACATATAATTCGCTAATTTATCAAGTGAGTAATCGGTGACGTCATCGGTATAAAGTGGGCTGACTTTGTTAATCTATCAACCACTACCCAAATAGCATCCTTCTTTTAGGAGTTAAAGGCAAACCGGTTACAAAATCCATGGTAATCTTGTCCCATTTCCACTCGTGCACCATTACGGTTGAAGTAATCCTCAAGGCACTTGATGTTCAACTTTTACTTGTTGATGATCAAACACTTGGTTACAAATTCGAAATGTCCTTTTCATACCGCCACCAATACTGACTTCTTTAAATCATTATACATTTTTGTGCTACCGGGATGAACTGATAAACAACCATTGTGCGCCTCATGTAATATTTTCGAATCAATTTATCGTTTTCAAGCACACATATCCCGTCTCGAAACATCAAACAATCATCCGGTCCAACTCGAAAATCGAGTCGTAACTCGATTCGCATTGAGTTCTCTTGATCCGCAACTCACTATCATTCTTTTGAGCATCACAAATCAATCGGAGAAATAACGGTTTAGCTCTCATCTCGCTAAGATTGACCCATCATCGACAATGCTAACCCCGTGTTCATGGCTCTCAAAGTAAAAAGAAATTTCGCTCAAGGCGCCAAGAACTACATTTGCTTTTCCGGATGATAATCAATCACTAAATCATAATCCTTTAATAATTCAAGCCATCTTCGCCGTCGCAGATTCAGATCCTTTTGATTCATCAAGTACTTCAAACTTTTGTGATCAAGAAAATTCGCATTTTCACCGTACAAATAATGTCGCCAAATCTTCAAGGCAAAAACAACAATGCCGCCCAAATCATGTGTAGGATAGTTCTTCTCATGCGGTTTTAACTGTCTCAAGCATAAGCTACCACTTTACCCTCTTGCATCAACACACATCCAAGGCCCATCAATGATGCATCACTATAAATTACGAACTCCTTTCCGACTCGGCCGTACTAAAATTGGTGCTTCATCAATCGTGCTTTCAACTTTTCAAAACTTTGTTGACATTTATCAGTCCATTCAAACTTAACATTCTTTTGCAACAACTTAGTCATAGGAGAGGCAATCATCGAAAATCCTTCAACAAAACGTCTATAATACCCGGCTAAGCCTAAAAGCTTCTAACCTCGGATACATTCTTGGCGGTTTCCAATCAACGATCGCAGAAATCTTGCTTGGATCCACCGAATACCATCACCGAGACTATATGCCCCAAAAATCCGACTTCACTTAAGCTAGAACTCACTTTTACTAAACTTGGCAAACAGTTTCTTTTCTCTCAAGATCGCAATATAGTTCTCAAGTGTTCGCATGTTCGGACTCATCTCGAGAATAAATTAAAATGTCATCTATAAACACTACTACAAACTTATCCAAATATGGTCGGAAGATCCGATTCATTAAGTCCATAAATATAGCTGGAGCATTTGTTAAGTCGAAAGGCATCACAAGAAACTCATAATGTCCATACCTTGTCCTAAAAGCGCTTTTGCACATCGACTCCTTAACTCTCATTTGGTAGTAACGGACCTCAAATCAATCTTTGAAAACACTGTGGCCCCTTTAACCGATCGAATAAATCATCAATCCTCGGCAATAGGTACTTGTTCTTTATAGTCACCTTATTGTCGACGGTAATCAATGCAAAGTCTCATTGAACCATCCTTCTTCTTTACGAATAATACAGAGCACCCTAGGAGAGAAACTCGGTCTCACAAATCCCTTGTCCGTTAACTCCGCAATCGAGCCTTCAATTCTTTTAATTCATTGAGCCATTCTATATGGAGCAATCGAGATCGGTGCGGTGCGGCAACAAATCAATAGCAAAATCTATCTCTCGTTCGGGGCAACCTGTGCAATTCCTCGTGAAATACATCCGAAACTCACAGACTATAAGATCGATTCAAATTTCAGTTGGGGCAACTCAATATTCATTACATAAGCGGATAAGCTTCACACCCTTTTCTCATGTATTTCGTGCGAGACATGTGCGAAATCACCATAGGCAATTTATTTGATTCATCTGTTTCAACCCACGAATTTCTCCATTTTCACATTTCAACTCTAGTGTCTTTTGTTTACAATCTACCTTAGCATCATACAATGTTAACCGGTCCATTCCCAAGATAACGTCAAACTCACCAAATGGTAACAAGATCAAGTTGGCCGGAAAACAGTGACCTTGAATCATTAATGGGCAATTCTTGCAAACCTTGTCAACTAGCACATATTGGCCTAAGGGTTCGACACTTTAATCGTAAACTCAATAAATTCAACAGCAACTTTTTATTGGATACTAAATTCATGCAAATATAGGAATGAGTGGACCCGGATCAATCAATGAAATAACAATAGTATCATAGAGAAAATGTACCAAGAATGACATCGGAGATGATGCATCTTCTCGCACGTATAGCATAAGCTCTAGCAGTGCTCTAGCTTCTAATCTTGCCGTTAAATCTTTCATCACAGTTTTACTACTAGTCCCACCTCCAGATTTCTCGGTGGTCTACCTCTACTAGCGGTGGTATTCATCTAGCACTTTGAAATCTTTCTTCTTTAACTTTCTCCGGACAATCTCTAATAAAATGCTCATGAGAACCGACTTTGAAACAAGCTCACTCGGCCCCCAACACTCACCATAATGTTGCTCGCCACATTGTCGACACTCGGGCTTTCTAGGTCGCACATTACCCACACTTGCCACCAAGTAGCTTGAGCTTTAGACCCGAATATGCTCTACCACGATCTCGTGTGAATCCCCAATTGAAACTGTCATTCGAGGGTTTGTCTCTTTGGACCTCTTTGGTTGAGATTGAAATGGCTTGCTTATCCGCCTTTTCGACATCTCGGGCCTCAATAGCGACTTTTCTTCTTTCTTTGTTCAATTCTTGACTTTAAGAGCTCGATCAACCAATACTACAAATTCTTTCAACTCCAAAATTCCTACAAGCACTTTAATGTCCTCATTCAGCCCATCTTCAAATCTTCTACACATAATGGCCTCGATGGACACACATTCTGGGCATACTTGCTGAGTCTTACAAATTCGCGTTCATACTCGCTACAGACATTTTCCTCGCTTCAATTCAAGGAACTCCTTCCGTTTTTATCAATAAATCGCTGACTTATGTATTTCTTTCTAAATTCTTCTGGAAGAAATCCCAAGTAACTTTTCTTTTGGCACCACTGCAACCAAAGTCTTCCACCGGTGGTAAGTCAATCTCTCAAAAGTGATACAAGACACTTTAAGCATTCCTCGGTGTACATGAGAGCTCATCAAATACGGGTAGAATTTTCAAGCCGTAATTCCGCTTTCTCGGGATCATCATCGACCTTTGCTCTAAACTCTTGACCCCTTGTTTTGAATCTTGTCAACCGGAGGCTTGTTCATTCTTACCAAATCTATACCTTGAGCACTATAGGAATAAATCGAGGTATAGGAGGGGTGGAGGAGGTTGAGCATTTGGATTTGCTCGAATAAATTCAAGATACCAATTGTTCATCATTTGAAGAAAGGCATCCGAGCCTCATCTCCTTGTCTCAATGTCTCAGTCTACTTTCCACAGACGCGGTCCCTTGTGCGGAGCCGGCGCATTACTAAAGATCATCACCGCAGTTCCTTCAGATCCATTACTATATTAAAACAAGACACGCTTTAGAATAATCAGAGTCACCACACTATCACAATATTTTTATGGCATGTATAGCTAGACCTTTACACACACTTTATTAGTCCGAGAACCGACTAAACCATAGCTCGATACCACTAAATGTAACACCCTTACCCGTTACTGTCGTAGGAACAGATATAAGGTATTACCGTAACATAACACATACCATTAAACATAATCGAGATGTAAATATGTCATCCAATTTGATAGTGCATCGTATAACATATGTCTTGAACAATATTAGCCCACTTTAATGGCTTGTACAAAGTATCCGGTCGAGTCTTGAAACTAATATTTTAACCTAGACAAATATGACACGTAACAAAATAATTAAGCCTACTATACATGCCATAATTCAAAACGTTTAGTTCAAATACCCTAAAGTATGATAGTGCGGATAGATCTTCACGATCCTTAACTCCCGAGCAAGTCAAGAACACTATAAGACAAAAGAGAGAAACAAAGTAAGCTTATAGCTTAGTAAGTAAGTATGTAAATACTAATTAAAGAATCTAACATGTTTACACAACAATTCAAGTTTATCTACTTTAACTTCACTATTCATTCCACTTTGATTTAGCTGTCTCTACTGCATCATATTCACTAAATAAATCATAACTCGGGTTACAAAACTCGAAATTCAAATCCGTAAAATTTCCTGAATCTAGACTCATAAAGCTTTTTGCTAATTTTTTCTATAATTTTGGTTCAGCCGATTAGTACAGTTTATTAGTTAAAGTTTCCCTGTTACACAGCTCGACTGATCTGACCTCTGTTCACTACGAATTGAATATCTCTCAGTACACAATTCAAACAACCCTGAGGTCTGTTTCATTTAAAACTAGTCTCAATAAGGAATTTAGGCATGTAAACTATATTTCTTAATTTTCCTTGTACAATTTTTAATGATTTTTCAAAGTTGGAACAGGGGATCACGTATTCATCCTGAGCAAGTCACATACAATTGTAAATATCTCAAAATATAGAACTCCTTTGCTTGCTCTGTTTCTTTTATATGAAAGTAGACTCATTAAACTTTAATTTCACATCTTATTCAACCTCTAATTATATTCCTCCTATTTTTGGTGATTTTTCAAAATCACGTCACTGCTACCATCTAAAAACAGTTTTAATGCTAATTTCACTCTTTCACACATTCTTTATGCTAACCTCATTTTATCTTATATATGTATATACCACAAATCATTTTCACCACATTTCATTCACCATAAGTGTAGGTCCAAACCACAATATCACCACAAAACCATCCCGTTGAACAATTCGGATCAATCCTCGATATTTAATGGTTTCAAAGACACACTCCACCATCATACTTCGTTTAGTTCGGCTCTCTTGTACACATGGTGAACACTTAGTACCACTCATGCGACCCAACCGATTTGTCTCGTAGCTCTCTTGTCTACATGGTGTCCTTCACTTGGAATCACGCATGCGACCTAGCTACATTTATCTTTCACGTAGCTCTCTTGTCTACATGGTGTCCTTCACTTGGAATCACGCATGTGACCTAGCTACTCTGTGGTGTCTCGTAGCTTTCTTGTACACATGATGTGCACTCAAGATCATACATGTGACCTAGCTACGCCCTCTATTTCATTCGATCTCTCCAATGTTCAACCGGATCTCTCTCTATATTTATTTCCATTCTTCCAATAGTCGATTTATATTTTAACATCAGCTAGTATATTTATATAATAGGCTGAAATATAAGAATGTACATGAAATTATTGTAATATTTACATACAAACTTACCTTGGTGCAAAATGTGGAAATTTTGCAATTTAGTCCAAAACTTTTTCCTTCCCTGCTCGAGATCAATTCGCGTCTTTCTTGATCTATAATAACACATTTAGCTCATTTAATACTCATACTATTTATTTCAATCCAAAAATCACATCATGGAAAAATTACATTTTGCCCCTAACTTTTCAAAATTACAATTTTGCCCTAGGCTCGGAATTTAATTTCAGCCCTTATTCTTATATTTTATGATATGCTGAACATTTTCTCTTCTACAACAACATCAAATTCTCACTCTATCATATAGTTATGAACAATAGGTATTTTACCGATTATGCTGCTTTTACTCGCTTTCACTTAAAACCGAGTAGCACAAGTTATTTAACATAATTTAAAACCTCATATTCTATCATAAAACATCAAAATACACAAATTTCACCTATGGGTATTTTTCCAAATGTGAACCCTAGGTTAAATTATTACTAGCATAAGCTTAATCGAGCTTCCGGATTCCAAAACGTAAAGAACATTAAAACGGGCTTGGAATCACTTACTATGGAGCTTGAAAATTGAAGAAACCCTAGCTATGGAGAGAGGGAGAATTCGCAGCAACTAAGGAGGATGATGATCAATTTTGTGTTATTTTTCCCATTTTATTTCATTTAATATCCAAATGACCAAAATGCCCCTCCTTACTAAACTTTCAAAATTCCTTCCATGTCCTAATTTTGTCCATGAACTTAAAATTGGTCAAATTGCTATTTAAGACCTCCTAATTAATATTCCAAAACAATTTCATACTAAAACTTCGGGATGCAAATTTTGCAACTTATTCGATTTAGTCCCTACTTTCAATTTAAGCACTTTAGGCATAGAATTTCATCACGAAATTTTCACACAATCATGCAATCATATCATAAACCCCAAAATAATTATAAAACAATTATTTCTATCTCGAATTTGTGGTCACGAAACCACTATTCCGATTAGGCCCTAATTCGGGTTGTCACATTTTCAAACTGCAGGAGTCACATGGCTGTGTGGCTAGGCCATGTGGGCAATCAAAATAGGGAGA
This sequence comes from Gossypium arboreum, assembly GCF_025698485.1. Taxonomy (NCBI): domain Eukaryota; kingdom Viridiplantae; phylum Streptophyta; class Magnoliopsida; order Malvales; family Malvaceae; genus Gossypium; species Gossypium arboreum. The sequence goes on from NC_069076.1 coordinate 50,112,525, forward strand.
CACAGCCATGTCCCGGCCCGTGTAACTCACTGACTTGGGTCACACGGCCAAGCCATGCGCTCGTGTGTTAGGCCATGTGCTAGGCCGTGTAACAGCCTGACTTGTAACCCTTTGAAAGTTATAGGGGACACACGGTGTGTCACAACTGAGACACACGCCCGTGTCTCTACCCGTGTGGATGAAAAATAGGCCATTTTCAAGTCATCTTTCTCACCTAATTTCCTACTACTTACAAAATCCAAATGCACCAAAAATCAAGCATTCAAATTCACTTAACATATGCAAATTCAAGCTTACACATTATAGGATTTATCCATTCAACCAATATGCCAAAATGGCACCTTAATTTCAACAATCAATCTTACTTAAACACCTAACCATTTCATTCATAATCTAAACTACTAATTGAACCATTCCAATGTCATATTTATCCATATGTTCATATACCAAAATGCATGCAAAACCAATCTAAAAAAAATGACCATTTTCATAACTAACATATACCATACCAATTTGACCAAAAGATGATCACTTTCAAACTACCAAATCAATCCATTAGCAACATTCATGGACTATCCGTATTCACACCGTTCACTATTTCATAAAATACCATTACCATATCATTTCCCCACCATCATTTTAACCATCACAACATCAAAATAACAACCACGCCAAAATACCATATAATTACAATATCATACCAACTAGATCATCAACCATAATTTCATATATACAAGCCACATATAGTGGCTAAATTTCATCAAACAAAACACATATACTTGCCATTATAACTATGACTCAAAATCATCAAAATCTAACAATTTAGCCGATGGATAGTGTGATGGATCTCCAACGAACTTCCGACCTGAACGAGCTTCCGATTATCTAGAAACACAAAAGAAATAACACGAAGTAAGCATGAAATGCTTAGAAATTTCGTAATTCATAAACAAAGCTTACCATTTCAATATATAAGCATAAAAACAATTTGAGATAATCCAACATGACTTAGCATTAGCCTAAGCAATAACAACCTTTCAAGTTAGATAACCACATAACTTAGGAAATCATCTCAAAACATCATAGCTTTTTTGCACACTACTTATAAACATTCATACTTTGATGCATATGGCTAAGCATATTTAGAACAATATGAATTCATACATTTTCATACTTTCATAGCATCATTTATTGAAGCATTTGTCGAAACTTCCCTTTTTAATACCCATTTGAACCACTAGAATAATATCAGATATGCGAGAATCTCGCACACTATGTGCCAACATGTGGTTGAAACCACTACTATCTCATATCTCATATAAATGCTCTCTCTCGAGCCATAAATAGGTCTGCTGACACAAGCTATCAGTCAAGACATAGCTACGCAGTGCTGCTCACACAAGCTGTTTAGTAACCGAAACACATGCTGAAAACTTAGCCACCGATAAGACGTACAGGACCAGCAACCAAAACACGGTAACCCCTAATGACATGTCATTTGTATCCTATATATTCCTTAGGTTCAAACGGGATCCGAAAGTCACCGAAACTTCGTTGGATATTTTCGTAGAGTCGTAATATCAATTTATATAACGTGGAATCATTTAATTCGAACATAATTCAATGCTATTTAAATCAACGAACTTACGTCAAGCACGAATGGAGAAATACTATCTATTAATCCAACAATTTTTCTTTTTCCTGATCTAAATCCGCACGTTGCTTTTCTTGATCTATATAATCAAATTTCGCTCATTCAAATTTCATTCTATTCAATGTAATCCAAAAATCATATTTTGACAAAATTACACTTTTGCCTCGAAAAATTTTAAATTCATTACAATTTAGTCCCTAGCTCATAAAAATGAAAATTCATGTAATTTAGTATCAAATCATACTAGACGAATATCAATTAAGTCCCTAGCAAGCTCTATATTCCATTTTTTTCACATTTTTACCATGAACATTTTTCTATTTTTCAATTAAATCCCTAAATGACAAATTCTTCAAAAATTCCTTTACAAAAGTTGCTCGACTATCATCAAACATTCATTTTCATCCATCAACCATAAAAAAAATGATATACATTCATGGTAAAACTCTATACTTTTAACAATTTTGCAAATTAGTCCCCGGGCTAGCTAGATTAAGGTACAACGACTCCAAAAACATAGAAATCATAAAAAAAGACCAAAAATACACTTACGTGCAATAAGAAGTGTTGGCTGAATGCTTGGATGCTTAAAAATGGTGATTTCCTTAGGTTAAAATTTGGCTAAGGAAGAAACAAGAATGATAACCTTATTTTTTTTATCATCTTTACTAACTAAATTTATTAAATTACTAATATGACATTTACTAAATACACTAAGGGTGTCCATAATTATCCATTACTTAAATTAATGGTTTAATTACCATTTAAAGCCACTCATGTTTTAATTTCATTGCAAATTGACACCTTCTTCTAATAGAACACAAGTTTTGTAATTTATGCACTTTAGTCCTTTTTATCAAATTAAACAAGCAAACTATAAAACTTTTTCACGAAACTTTTATATGACACTACTAACATGCTGTAAACATTAAAATAATATTAAAATAAAATTTTCAACGTTAGATTTGTGGTTCCAAAACCACTGTTTTGATTTCACTGAAAACAACAACTCTTCCCCTTAAGAAATTTTTGTCCCCGAAAATCTTACCAGATAATATATTAGGATATTGCTTTCTCATAACTTCCTTGGGTTCCCAGGTGGCTTCTTCAATTTTGTGACGTTGCCAAAGAACCTTTACTAAAGCTATGTTTTTGTTTCTTAACCCTTTAATCTCTCGTGCTAAAATTCTAATCAGTTCTTCGTTGTACGACATATCATGTTGAATTTCAACATCTATTGGAGAAATGATATGCGAAGGGTCTGATCGGTATCGTCATAACATGGATACATGAAACACATTATGAATCTTTTCTAACTCTGACAGTAAAGCTAGATGATATGCCATTGGCCTATTCTTTTAATGATTTCATACGACCCAATAAATCGTGTACTAAGCTTCCCTTTGCGACTAAAACGAAGAACTCTCTTCCAAGGTGATACCTTCAAAAATACTTTGTCGCCGACTGGAAATCAATGTCTTTACGTTTCAATACGATTTCTGTCGATCTGAAGCTGCTTTCAAACTATCACAGATTACTTTCACCTTTTTTTCAGCCTCTCGAATCAAATCAACCCCATGTATCTTTTTTTCACTAAGCTCAGTCCAATACAAAGGAGTTCGGTATTTATGACCATACAAAGCTTTATACAGCGCCATCTTTATGCTTGACTGATAACTGTTATTGTACACAAACTCAACCAATGATAAGTATTTCTCTCAATTACCTTCGAACTCTAATACACAATAATAGAACATATCTTCGAGTATCTGAATTACTCGCTCGAACTAACCATCTATTTACGGATGAAATGCAGTACTGAAATGTAACTACGTACCTAAAGATTCCTGTAACTTGCTCCAAAATTGCAATGTAAATCGCAGATCTCTATCTGAAATAATAGAAACTGGCACCCCGTGCAATCTGATAATCTCAGGGATGTACAAATCAGCTAGTCTCTCAATGGAGTAATTTGTACGTGCTGGAATAAAATGTGCTAAGTTCGTCACACGATCAACGACAACCTAAATAGCATCTTTCATTCTATGAGATAGGGGTAAACCTGATACAAAGTCCATAGTAACTCGCTCCCATTTCCATTCCGGTATCTTCACTGGCTACAACAACCTAAAAGATACCTAATGTTCAACCTTTACTTGCTGACATATTAAGCATCTCGATACAAAATTTGAAATTTCTCGCTTCATTCCTAGCCACCAATACATCTGTTTCAAATCATTGTACATTTTAGTGCTACCAAGATGAATGGATAAGCTACCACAATGAGCTTCATGCAAATGTTCTGAATCAACTCTGGACTCCTTAGTACACAAACTTTACCTCTAAAAAGTAATCAATCATCGAGCTTGATATGAAAATTTAAATCAAGAATCGACTCACACAATTTCCATTTAACTATCAACGTATCATTGCATTTTTAAGCCTCACAAATCTGTTGTAAAAACAATGGTTTAGCTTTTAACTCAGCGAAAATCGAACCATCAATAGATAATGTCAAATGTGTATTCAACGCTGTTAAAGCAAACAGAGATTGTCTACTCAGAGCATCAACCACTACATTTGTTTTACCCGGATGATAATTAATAATCAAATCATAGTCTTTTAGTAACTCGAGCCATCTGCGCTGTCTTAAATTCAAGTCTTTCTGCGACATCAAATACTTCAAACTCTTATGATCGGTATAAATGTGACATTTTTTTGCCATATAGATGGTGTCGTAAAATCTTCAACGCAAACACAATTACTGTCAACTCTAAATTATGAGCCAGGTAATTCTTTTCATGCGGCTTTAACTGTCTGGAAGCATAAGCTATCACTTTATCTTCCTGCATGAAAACGCAGCCTAAACTACTCAAAGATCCATCACTAAAAATTACAAATTCTTTACCCGATTCAGGCTGAACTAAAATTGGTCCCTCGATCAATAGTGCTTTCAACTAATTGAAACTTTGCTGACATTTCTCGGGCCACTCAAACTTTACATCTTTTTGTAATAGGCACGTCATTAGAGTAGCTATCATCGAGAATCCTTTGAGGAATCGTCTGTAATAACCAGCTAATCCCAGAGAACTTCTAACTTCGATACGCTTCTCAGAGGTTTCCAGTCAACAAATGCTGAAATTTTACTTGGATCAACTCTGATGCCTTCAGTTGATACTATATGTCCAAGAAAATCGACTTTCTGGAGCCAAAATTCACATTTACTAAATTTGGCAAACATATGCTTCTCACACAGGGTCTGCAATACAATTCTCAAATGCTAGGCATGCTTAGACTTATCTCGAGAATAAATCAGAATATCATCTATGAAGAATATAATAAATCTATCTAAATACGGTTTGAAAATTCTATTCATCAAATCCATAAATACTACAGGTGCATTACTTAAACCAAACGACATCACAAGAAATTAATAGTGTCTGTACCTAATCCTGAATGTAGTTTTTGCCACATCTGAATCTTTAACCCGCAACTGATAATAACCAGAACGTAAATCAATCTTCTAAAATATCATCGCACCTTTCAACTAATCAAATAAATTATCAATTCACGTTAATAGATAATTATTCTTGATCGTAACTTTGTTAAGCTGAAGGTAATCAATACACAATCTGATTGATCCGTCCTTTTTCTTAACAAACAGAATCTATGCATCCCAAGGCGAGAAACAAGGTCAAGCAAAACCTCTATTTGTTAACTCTTGCAACTGAACTTTCAACTCTTTCAACTCTGTAGGAGCCATTTTGTACGAAGCTATCAATATTGGTGATGTTCCCGGTATTAACTCAATGGCAAATTCGACCTCTCTGAGCGGTGACAATCCAGGAAACTCTTCTGGAAACACTTCAAGATATTCACAGACCACAGACACTGATTCAAGTTTCAACTCAGACACTTTAGAATCCAAAAGATAGGCAAGGTATGCATCACAACCATTTCTCACATATTTCTGCGCAAAAATAGCTGAAATAACAATAGGCAACTCGCTTGACTCATCTGATTCAATTCGAAGTGTCTCACCTTTCTTAAATTTCAGTATAATAAGCTTTTGTCTACAATTCACTACAGCATCATGCAAGGTCAGCCAATCCATACCCAAAATCGCATCAAACTTGTCAAATGATACAATGACCGTGTGGCAAGGTCGTGTGACTCACACAGCCAAGAGACACGCCCGTGTCTCAGGCCGTGTGGGCATTCAAAATAGGGACACACGACTGTGTCCCAACTAGTATCTGTGCTCATGTAACTCATTGACTTGGGTTACACGGCCAAGCCACAATCCCGTGTGCTAGGCCATGTAACAACTTCACTTGCAACCCTTTGAAAGCTATAGGGGACACACGACCATTTCACTTGGCCATGCCCATGTGGACAAAATGAGGCCATTTTCAAGTCATTTTTCTCACCCAATTTCCTGCACTTGCACAAGCCAAATGCACCTATAATCAAGCATTCAAATTCACTTAACATATGAAAATTCAATCTTATACATTATAGGACTAATCCAATCAACCAATTTGCCAAAATGGCAACTCAATTTCAATAATCAATCTTACTTGAACATCTAACCATTTCATTCATCATCTAAACTACTAATTGAACCATTCCAATGTCATATTTAATCATATGTTCATATACCAAAATGCATGCACAACCAGTATAAAAAAAAAGACCATTTTCATAACTAATATATACCATACCAATTTGACCAAAAGATGATTACTTTCAAACTACCAAATCAATCCATTAGCAACATTCATGGACTATCCGTATTTACACCGTTCACCATTTCATAAAATACCATTACCATATCATTTCCCTACCATCATTTTAACCATCACAACATCAAAATAACAACCACACCAAAATACCATATAATTACAATATCATACCAACTATATCATCAACCATAATGTCATATATACAAGCCGCACATAATGGCTAAATTTCATCAAACAAAACATCTATACATGTCATTATAACCATGACTCAAAATCATCAAAATCTACCAATTTAACAGATGGATAGTGTGATGGGTATCCAACGAACTACCAACCTGAACAAGCTTTCGATTATCTAGAAACAAAAAAGAAATAACACGAAGTAAGCATGAAATGCTTAGTAAGTTCGTAATTCATAAACAAAGCTTACCATTTCAATATATAAGCATAAAAACAATTTGAGATAATCCAACATGACTTAGCATTAGCCTAAGCAACAATAATTTTTCAAGTTAGATAACCACATAGCTTAGAAAATCATCTCAAAACATCATAGCTTTTGTGCAAACTAGTTATAAGCATCATACTTTCATGAATATGGCTAAGCATATTTAGAACATCATCAATTCATACCTTTTCATACTTTCATAGCATCATTTATCGAATCATTTGTCAAACCTTCCCTTTTTCGTGCCTGTTGAACCACTAAGTAGGAATCTCGCACACTATGTGCCAACATGTGGTCAAAACCACCACTATCTCATATCTCATATAAATGATCTCTCTCGAGCCATAAATAGGACTGCTCACATAAGCTGTCAGTCAAAATGTAGCTACACAATGCTGCTCACACAAGTCGAAAATCAACCATCGGTTGGACATACAGGACCAACACCCAAAATATAGTAAGCTCTAATAATATGTTATTTGTATCCTATATATTCCTAAGGCTCAAACGGGATCCGAAAGTCACCGAAACTTTGTTGGATATTTCTGTATAGTCGTAATATCAATATATATAACGTGGAAGCATTTAATTCAAACATAATTCAATACTATTTAAGTTAATGAACTTACCTCAAACACGAATGGAGAAATACTATCGATTAATCCAACACTTTTTATTGTCCCTTATCTAAATCCGTACGTTGCTTTTCTTGATCTATATAATCAAATTTAACTCATTCAAATTTCATTCTATTCAATTTAATCCAAAAATCACATTTTGAAAAATTATACTTTTGCCCCTAAAATTTTGAATTCATTACAATTTAGTCCCTATCTTATAAAAATGAAAATTCATGCAATTTAGTACCACCCCATGCTAGATGAATATCAATTAAGTCCTTAGCAAGCCCTATATTCCATTTATTTCACATTTTTACCATGAACATTTTTCTATTTTTCAATTTAATCCCTAAATGACAAATTCTTCAAAAATTCCATTACAAAAGTTGCTCAACTATCATCAAACATTTATTTTCATTCATCAACCATTAAAAAAACTAATATAAATTCATGGTAAAACCCTATACTTTTAAAAATTTTGAAAATTAGTCCTCGGGCTAGCTAGATTAAGCTACAACGACTCCAAAAACATAGAAATCATAAAACAACCGAGCAAAAATACACTTATGTGCACTAGTAAGTGTTGGTCGAATGCTTGGATGCTTAAAAATGGTGATTTCCTTAGGTTAAAATTCGGGTAAGGAAGAAACAAGGATGATAACCTTTTTTTTATCATTTTTACTTACTAACTTAATATATTAAATCACTAATATAACCTTTACTGAATAAACTAATGGTGTCCATAATTTTCCACTACTTAAATTAATGGTTTAATTACCATTTAATGCCACTCATGTTTTAATGTCATAGCAAATTACACGTTCTTCTAGTAGAACACAAGTTTTGCACTTTATGCTATTTAGTCATTTTTATCAAATTAAGCATGCAAACGATAAAATTTCTTCACGAAACTTTTATACGACACTACTAACATGCTGTAAACATTAAAATAATATTAAAATAAAATTTTCAACATCATATTTGTGGTTCCAAAACCACTGTCCTGATTTCACTAAAAATTGTCTATTACACGAGCGGTCCCGTTTAAGTTCCAACCTCCTAGATAGAATTTATTTAAACATACTAATCCTGGAAATATACCTTGAATCATTTATTGAAAAAAAAGTGAGAAAAATTAAATATCTAATTAAATAAATGAGATTGAGGGCAGGGTCAAGTTAATTCAAGATTAGTTAAAGGTGGCATCGAACAGACATTAACTTTAAAGTAAGTGTAATCCATTTGTTTTAAAGTAAGTATATAAAGCTTTCGTTTAATTTCATATTTTTTAAAGTAAGTATAATCCATTTGTTTTTTTAAAAAAGGTTGTTTCAGTTTCAATTAAGAGGGTTGTTGGTTGAGCTTGACTTATTAGTGGTGGTCTAATGGTTTGTAATTTAGTTAGGTGAAAATCGTGAGGCACACACCCCTCCGACAAATTAAGTGCTTCGAAAACCTCTACTTCTAAGGGTAAGTATTTGAATTCCCAAATTTAGGGGTTGGTTCGCTGTAATTCCTCATTTGATTAGTCTTGTTGATGATTTGTATGGGTTAAAAGTTAAGTTAAGATTTAAGTTAAGGTAAGACTGATTTATGCCGTATCTACCAGTGTGATGTTTGTATTGTGGTGTGAACTGTTTGATTTTTAGGTAAGTCTATTGTGATTTTTTTTAGGCGAAGTATAAGTTGTAGTCTTTATGTTTTGGCATGGTCATCTTGAGGAACCCGCCAATCAATGTTTCTTTTGGTATGTTTGTGTGTTAAGTCCTTTCGTTAGTGTACGCCGATAATGGATTGTGAGATTGTGGATTTGAATGTTGTTTATTTGTGCACGTGTGATTCTACACATTTTAGTGCACTTTTACTGGGATCCAGTCATAAGATTTTCAAATTTTGATGATTATTTTTAATATATAATAAACCTATAATGATTATGTTGGCCATGTTAGAATATGAGTTAGCTTTGGATGTTATCCATGTGTTAACCCTTAGAGTGAAAGCTGTGAGATGTAAATACTAGTGAAAACCTTTATAGTGGGGGGTTCATTTTCTCACTTTTCTTTTTCTCAGTTATACTCTGATATCCTAGTAAGAAGAGTTCAATGTTGGAGAAGAAACAACAAGTGATCAATTAGTAAGAAATGGTCGTGTGTGTAGCAACAGGATAGTGTAACAAAGCTTTATTAGGTTTATTTTTGAGTATCCATACTGTGTTACTCTTCTCTACATTGTGTTCTATCTTTAGTATAACATTAAAGTGTAGTTTTCATAGTTAGAGTTCAGGTGAGATCGGGATCTTGCAACTTTGGGAATCTGTTATATGTAATTTTTTGTGTGTATGCATGGTCATGACATGAAACAAATATGACTTCCTTAGGGGTATGAACTTGGTATCCATATATGATAAGCCACTGGTAGCCCATGTTAGTTGTGTAACACCCAAAACCCGGCCCAGACATTATGGCCAGATCCGACGTGTCACATTGAAGTTTTTAAGAAAACCCATGCCTCTTTCAACGTCCTTCTTAGTGTTTTAAAAGATAGTCTTTGCTAAGTTAATAAAGTGAATGAAAGTCATGCACCAGGTAGGTATCCAAAGCAGAGGAGGTGAGCCTAGAAGGTCGCTTAAGTACCAATCTCTTGATTGGATCCAATCTAGACATGCCCACAACCATTACCACACTTTGGTGCTAGGTTAGGTTTTGAGAAAACGAGTTGGAATTCATTTAAGTAGATATTTTGATAAACCGATTAATTGTATCGTATGCGTTATTTTGAAAATAATTATCATTTTGGAAACGCGCCTACGTCTAACTCATATTGTTATCGAAAAATATAGGGTATAAGATAAAATAATCCCATAAAAATAATTAAAATGGCCTTATTACAACCCAAAACCAAATAATAATATTAATAAGATAAAACTTATAAAGAAATAAATTGGCTACTTATTGCAATTAAAAGAAATAGAAGCGAAGAGTGTGGCCATCTCGAGTCCTCGCAGACTCCAAACCATCTAAGCTTAGGGATTACCTGACGATTAGAAGCGGGGTGAGTTTACGAAAACTCGTGTGTAACCCCAATAACAAACAAATAGTAAATAACACGGTATCAGTACAATCTGGGCCAAAGCCCTATTTAGTCTTGACATATACTGGGCCGAAGCCTTTCCATAAATCATACCACTGGGCCAAAGCCTTTTCATAAATCATATCACTGGACCGAAGCCTTTACTGTAAACGGTATGGCCCTTAGGCCCATTTCAATATCACATGTAATGTCAATGGATGTATGCAAGTCCATTTCAATATCACATGTAATGTCAATGAAAGTATGCAAGCCCATTTCAATATCACATGTAATGTCAATGAATGTATGCAAGCCCATTTGGGGAGACTACTTGACCCACCATCCGCTACTCTCCACCTGTACCAACCAAGCTCTCTATGTGGGGAATAACTCAACCCACCCAACCAAACTTTCCATTGACAGCATAACTGCTTTATCATATAACTGGAAGCCCAACCTCTTTTAATAACTGGGGCAAAGCCTTTTCTAATAACTAGGGCAAAGCCCTTTTCGGTAAACTAGGGCAGAGCCCTTTTAGCACTTCCTCCATCAATATAACCCATATCCCATGCAATATGTCATGTATGCAGAATGTCATGCCCATATTTGAATCAAACAATCACAGTCAAGTTATTCAAATTTCCAACATATATTCACAATCAAATCCGTCAACCACACAGTCCAAGTTAGTCATTTGCCCACAAGGGCAAAACAGTCATTTTTCATATTATAAGGGTATTTTCATAATTTTACCAAAAATCAGGGTTTTCCATGCTCATTACAATTGTCAATATTTTCGAGTGTTTAAACAATGATCTTTAACCCACTTATTAAATTCAGACTTTTGGGCCCAAAACCCCTAATGGGTCCTACGAATGCTGATTTAGCCCACTAAGTCTGCTTAACCTAAATTTTACAACAATACTAACCGTGTTAACATGCAACTTTCCCAAATTCCATTTTCTATGAATTTTACCCAAATGGGCCCAAAAGCCCATTTGGCTCAATTCCTGCCCATTGAGGCCCAACTTACCATCGTGCACAAAATTGAGTTCTTACCCGTTCCATCGATCCAAACATTGATCTTACGTATTTGTCCACACGTAACATTACAAGTTCCCCAAATGCCAGTATTTTAGCATTTCGGCTTCTTAGCAGATATTAATCTAAGCTACTACGAGGGTTAGTACACACCTGTTATGGGTTGAAGTTGAAACGTTTCCATAATCAATCACCTATGATAACCACCACCTGTCACTCAAACTTAACTAATCCAATATCAATATATGTAAATCCTAAGCACATCAGTTATACGGAACATAAGGGCATATTTGTCATTTTACCATACAAGGGTATTACGGTCACTTTACCCTACAGCGGCTTTACGGTCTTTTTACCTATTAGGGGTATTTTAGTCATTTCATCCTACAAGGGTGTTTTGGTAAATCTACAAACCAAGGGTATTTTAGTAATTTTATAAACCAATGGTATTTCTATAATTTTTAGAAAGTCAAGGGAATTTCTCTAATTTTGTAAATCAGGGGTATTTTGATAATTTTACAAATTGAGGGTATTTCGGTAATTTCACAAACTAGTGGTATTTCGGTAATATTACAAACTAGGGGTATTTTGGTAATTTTACAAACTAGGGGTATTTTGGTAATTCTATCCTACAGGGGTATTTCAGTAATTTCACAATCAAGGGTAAAACGATAATTTTGTAAATTGAGGGTAAAATGGTAATTTTGTAAATCGAGGGTAAAATGGTAATTCTACAAATCAAGGGTAAAATGGTAATTCTATAAATCAAGGGTAAAATGGTAATTTTATAAATCGACGGTGAAACGGTAATTCTATAAATCGAGGGTAAAATGATAATTCTACAAATCGAGGGCATTTCAGTAATTTGGTAAACTAAAATATTATAAACAGGGATAACAATACGAATGGGCCTAAAGCCTATTCTCGGCCCAAATGGGCCCATACGCTCGTGTGGCCCTTTTAGCCCAAATCTAGCCACAAATATGAGATTCACCTAGCCTAGTCCAATATTTACTACACAATCAAACAACTTATCTAATTGGGCCCGTAGGCCCATTAGGCCCACATGACCCCTTTTGGCCCGAAGTAGCCATCCTACAGCTAGAGTAGCGAGAAAATACACACCTAATAGGAGACTGGAGTTAATCCACGCTCCGAGCACTCTTAGCCGACGCCCAACACAAACGAGCACGCCATACAGCGAAAGGGATCAGCCAAGAAAAGGTACCTTTACCCTCCTCACGGTTCCCTCTATTTAAAGCCAGCTTCGCAACCACTCTTATGTTAGCTTCCCGATGTGGGATCCCTCCAACATCAGAGTTTAAATTCAACATCAACTCTTGCCGCCCCCTATTAGCAAAATAAATGCTCCTTGCTTGCCATGGGATTCGAACCCATGCCTCCTCTCAGATGCTCCACACGCTACTTGCCACTAAGCCACAAGGCTTTTTGTGTCATATTTTATCCCCAATTAATTATAAGGTCTAAAGGCCAAAGTCCAGGTTCCCTTAAAAAAAACCAAAAATAAAGTGCAAGAGCCAAGGCTTGAACCCAAGCTCCCATACAATCTTAATGACGCCACAACTACTAGACTACAAGCTTCCTTGTGTTATTTATTTAACACAATAATTTAAAAACCCTCATCCAAGCATCCAGGTTTTTTTTCACTTAATACCAAAATTTTTGCTAAAGCCCAAGTTTGAACCCAAGATTTCTCTAACACTTCTCAGGGCCATTAACCACCAAAGCAGACATTTAATTGTGTTATTTCATTGTACAATTAAATACCTATATACAACCTCCTTACGGACTCGCACTCAAGGCCCAATACTTCTAGGCCCAAATTCAGGGTGTTACAAGTTGCAAACCAAAATGATAGATATGTGTGACCACTGGTAGGGCATGCTAGTTGCTAACCAGACAGGATATATGTTAGACCACTGGTAGGACATGATAGTTGTTAACCAATTTGGCGGTCACTGTTATGGTATGTTAGTTACTAACCAGTTGGTATGAGTATTAGGCTTCGTAAGGCATGTTATTTTCTAACTAGCCTAACGATATGGATGCTACCTAAAATATGACATGTTACTTTTTAACCATGGCAAAGAGCACTAAACTCATAAGAACACGTAGGTGTTCAAAATGATATGATATTTAAGATCTGTTCTGATATATGGGATCTGAGGTTCAACCCAAGGAAAATTGTAAAAAAAGTAGGTTAATATGACTCTGTATATGTTATATGATACATTATGAGTTGAAAGGAATAAATTAATACTATTTTGTATGTGTTATGTGATATGTATATCGATTGGTTTTAAAAGAAAGGTTAATTGTGTGATATTGTGAAAAGAGTATGTTCTGATTCCTATTGATGTGTTAAAAACGTAGCATATTTGTTAAAAATTGATGATTGGTATATTGAATCTGCCCTAGAAAGTTTTGAAAGCATGTATGAATTCACTTGAGGAGATGTTTGTGATACAAAGGTAAGTATGAGAAAAGATTATGTTTGACGAAGAAGCACCGACTCTTTTAAGGTTATAATTCTTTTGGGAGTAAAAGAGATAAGTGTACACCTAATGTTATGAAAGATGGTATGCACCAGAAGTGTGAGTTCGCCTGAAAGGTTATACACCATGGTTAAGTATTCGCCAATGAGATAAGAGTGCCATCCGTGTGTCTCGGCATGTAGAGTCCAATGTATTAGTTTGTATTATGAGTCTGCAGTGTAATCTATTCTTATTTAAGTGTTGAGTTCTCCTTGCTGGTACTCACTAAGTTCTTTTGAACTTACCCATTTTCTTTCACGTTCTTCTAGGTGGTCTTTTGTTGTAGACTTGTAGAAGGGACTTAGCCAAAAGAAGCAATCTCTACAGTGAGCTTTGTTTTTGTTAGTGTTGTAACATGCATAAGTCTAAGGGGTGGCATGTAATTTTGTACTGAATCTAAATCTATAAATAAATACTTTCATTAAATTATTGTTTTTTAAGCATGTTACTTTGAGGGATTTGATAAGTTCTATGAAGTATTTTCTACTCATATACACCAACTGCTTTATATGTATTTTACAGCTAGGGTATTATATTAAAAGAAAGATTTTAGCTGAAAGTTTTAAATTGAACTTTATTTGTTCTAAGGTGTATACTAGTTAATAGAATTTTTTCTTGAAAATTTCCCCAAAATATATGCCTCTTTTAATTACCAAACTTTGAATCTAAGCATAAGTTTGTTTTCTATTTATGTATATCTCAATTGACCTTTTGGGGATTGAGGTGTTACATTTGTTCTAATTTTCTTTACAAGGGTCGAATGCCTTATTGATTCTGGCTGAATGCTCTAGGGATCAAGGGTTGATTCTTTGTAAACGATTGCTAATTGGTTAAGTTTTGGGTGTCGTGTGCAGAATTCAATTTGCTGTTGTAGTGTCGACATCCGGAAAACAATTAGGTACGTGTCTCTAACCCAAAAATCAGTAAAATTGTGCAAAACCAAATGTGGATATCAATTGCATAAGGGCGTGTGCCTGGCCATGTGAACCACACAGTTGTGTAGGCCACACGAGGTTGGCCATATAAGGGTTGTAGGCCACATGGGCTTATGAGTCCATTTCGAATAGTTTAGTGGTGTCGTATTTTGGGTTGATTGCATGAGATTAGCGATTTGTAGTATCTATTATGTGATTACATACAATGTTCATTAAACACTATCCGTTATATAAGTTGTTGTATGTAATTTTTTGAACGTATGTTGAATCATGAAAAACTCTATATTCGATTATATGTTGTCGTGTACGAGCATCATTATATCTAGCAACTCTGAGTAAGTTTATATGCATGCTGCTGATCTGTTAATTTGTATGCTCTGTTGGCATGTTTCTGATCTATTATATTTGTAAATGACCATGATTAGTTTAAGTACATTTGGATATGCATTACATTGTTTGCATGTGTATTGGAGTGGGTTATGAATATGTTATAGATAAAGTTCTAACAGACTAAGTTCTGTGATTCTGGTGGTATACCTACAAAAATTTGATTTTGGCAGTTTAACTACAATATTCATTTCTAACAGTTCTCTGCATTATATCTGGCAACTCAACTGCATGATTTTTAGTGGTACATGACCATTAAATTGGTGTGTTGATTGGATGGGTTCTTAATAACCCTAATTAGTTTGTTGGGTGGACAGAGATGGTGTGTAGCGATTGGGTTAGAATTGTATGACATTGAATTGCTAAGCATGCCTTGTATCTGATTTTCTGCTCTGATATGTTTATCTATGCATTTAGTGGTTATCAGTTATGTTTTTGGGCCATGATACACATTGGGCTTCTAGCTCACTCAATTATTTTATCTTCTCAGGCAATCCTTAGGACTAGGATTGGGCGGCATTCAGAAACTCTAAGTTAGATTCTCCTAAACAAATTAGTTTTTAAAAGTTTATTTTGATTTTAGAGCATGTAATGTTCCAGACTGTTTATGATTTTTGGGACTCTATTATTGGTTTTGGGCTTTTGTTGGTTTTGGTAAGTTAGTTCAATTAAATTGCAAGATTTCTTTTCTAACTAAACCGGGCACACATTTGTTTTCAAAATTGATAAAATATGAATTTTTACCATTGCAAACCAAAGCAAACAAACAAGTTTTCTAAAGTATTAAAAAATTAATAAATCGTCAAAAACATGTGCTGGAAAAATTTTTGTTTGAAAATCATAAAGTTTGTGGAAGTACATAAATCGGGTTTTACAAAATTATTTCTACAAGATCAAACATTATTTAACAAAGCAAGCTTTCTTACATTTATGTGAGGTTATTTAACCCTCAAGATATGATCATCATGTCTAGGCTAAGTTTGGGGTGTTACAAAATAAGTTTAACATAATAACTTAAACAACTTACCCATGTTTTCTCTCACTTTCATCTTCCTCTTCATGCTTCCGTGGTTGGTATCATATGAAAGAACACCCTTGAATTAGAGTTTGGTGTGAAATCTCACTTTAATTTCATGAAAATTTCAAAGCTGTTAGGTTAAAGATGAGAAAATGATCAAATTAAATAAAACAGAAAACTTTTTTTTGTAACACCCACTACTCCATCCAGACACCGGACCCGAGCTACGAAATGTTAAAGTCATAAGCAAAATAGAACACATTTAATCCACATCAATTATTTCAAATAAACACGGAATACTTCATAAATACACAATTAATACTAAAAATTAACAGAAGTAATACAATCATAGCCAATTCAATTCATAATCACCAAACACACAAAAAAAAAGGTTTCCCAGGCCTAATACAAGTGTACGCATGCTTCAGTATCACCCAGAATTTGACTAGGACTAATTTACATGATTTTTAGAATTTCTGATCAGTTATATCATAATTAAATCCATCAAATAATCATTCATGTCATAAGGACTTAAGTATTATGATATATATAATTAGATTCGAGTCTTAATTGAGCTTATGAAAGCTCTTAAGTTGACCCGAGCACAGATAAAGATAAAATTGAAATATTTTCAAAACTTAAAGGCAAGTATGAAAAACAAAGGTCACACGGCCGTGTAACTCTCTGTGGTTGTGTGGCACAAAAATGGCCAGGCCCTCCAGTAGTCACACGATCGTGTGGCCAAACCGTATAACAATCGGGAACCTTGTGGACCAAAATATTAACATTTTATAACCTGCACACGGTCTCGCCTCCGGCTCATGTATCTCAAACAGTCTTGTAGCTGCCCGTGTGGTACCACATAGATCATAAAATGCTTGTTTCAATATCAATTTTCAAAGTAACTTCAAAATACATTTTGGCAATTCAAAAACCTGCTCAAAACATTTTAAAACCAAGCTAAAACCTACCTATATCAATCCTCTAAATCACTAACCAATATGCCTCAATGGCACCATCACAAATCAAGAATATCTAAACATTACAAGTCATTCAACTCAATTAATACCATTTATGCTATTCATTCCACATTACTTAACTTCTTACATATGCAAAATATTCATTTACCATCCACAACCAACACAAATTATCATGCCATATTGGCGCCAAGTGACCCTTAAACAAGAGCACTTTAGACATTACAAATATACCTCATTTAGTACACAGATGACATCTCTATTTATACCTTTTATATAATTGAAATCATGCACATATTCCTTATCCATTCATTTCTATATTAATTACTTATGCATCAACCCATCCTCAAGAATAAACAAACCATTAACTTACATCACTCATACACACACACACACACATATATATATATTAAGATACAAGACATGTAAACATAATATTCAAGCCTTCAAGACCATTATCAATCATGTAAAACACTTATACATATCAAACTATGTACATAACAATAACCAATCAAAACAAAACCACATTCAAGAACCAAAGTATCAACACTTAAGATTGATCAAAAATGAATCGCCTATATACATGGCACAAAACCGAGCCTCAACGATTAAAAGATTACTGAATCAACAATATGATCGTGTGAACATCTCGACGATCCACTTGACACGTTCTACAAGTTGCAATCTACAGGAAAAATAGAAAAATGGGGTAATGCTTAATAAGTTCAAAGGTATTTAAATAGCAGCTTACCTATGTTTACCATCTAATACGATAAGCTACTACCTTGTCAGGTTTACCTAAACATGACTACCACATATAAAAAAGTTGAGTTCAGGATATATCAAATCATATAGTAATTCAAACGTATAATACTCCAATTCATTTATAATCAACATTTCAATGTCATTGTATACTCAATCAATATTTAATCAATTCAATATCTCATCCATATCATTTTACATACATATATGTTCAAATCCATATTCTCATTTCAACACTTTCCGAATCTATAAACATATTTTGTATTCAGTTAGCCCTCAGGGCTCATTTTCAACTAAATTAAAATATCATTTATCCAATTTACATTTTATATCCCTATTAACCTTACTCAGACTTAGAAGGATACACAAATCCAACCAATCACACCAGTTTCGCACCCAGTGTCTCATTAGACAATGTCGAACTAAATAGTTTAAGCCTAGTGTTGGTCAACGTGTTTGGCACCCAATGCCTCATCAGTATAACTGAAGTATAAATGTGCCCAACACTTATCGACTGGTAGTCAAAGTAACCCGTACTCTATCTATCCTATAACATGCCAACTATATTCGACATTGCTCGAACAGTTAATAAGGTAACCAATGATCAAATTTCTTTATAGTTCGATCTTCGTTTTCTCGATCTTTGTTTTATCGATCTCAATATCATCAATTTATTAATCAAGATATCATTTTATACATAGCATAGCATAATTCATTTCAATACCAAGCCAATTTCAAAATTTCATCAATTTATACTGTTTTTAATTCTATTCAATTTAGTCCTCAATCTCGATAATCAACATAATCATATCAATCTGGTTCAATTCAACTAATAAATCTTAGATTGAAATTCATTATATTCAATTTATCAGTCAATTTGTCATTTCTTTATGATCTAAATTATATCTCACCTTTTTGTACCAAACCGTAAACAATCCAAATTTTAATTAATCATATTTACATTCATAATTTTAAATACATAACAATTTAACACAAACATACCAAATGAACTTACCTGGTCAAAACAACAACAAACAACTCTCTAAGGACTAATCAACAAATTTTGTCATTTCCCCGATTATCTTCGATTCGGTCCAATTTCCAATCTATTAAATAATTCAACTAAATTTATCAATTGTAACCATCTTATTTCATCCTATTATAAGCACATATCAGTTTAATTTTATTATTCTAATGGCCCTATTTTTGTCTTTTATTCAATTTAATCCCTAAAACCAAAACTATCATAACTTTTACATTTAAGCCCCATTTTACAATCAATTTTCAAAGAGATCCTTCTAAGGCTCTCTACTATTTGTTTTTATCAAAAATTCACAATAATTTCATAAACTATTCACTTTAGTCCTTAAGTGCAAAACTAGCTTTAAAACTTTACAAATTAGTCCTTTTTTCATTTCTAAGCTTAAAAGCTAGCATTAACACACTAAAAGCTTCAAAAATAAAAATGGTGACATTTTAAATCTTTAACAATTTTATGATTTAATACCTAGGTTAGCTAAATCAAGCTACAACGATATCAAAAACATAAAATTTACTACAAATTGGGTGAGGATGACTCACCATGCAAAGCTTCAAAGCTTAGTTGAATTCTCTAAGCTCTAATAATGGTGGTTTCAGTGATGGTGAGAAGAAAAAGATTAAGAATACCCTTTTTACCCTTTTGTTTTAAGTTTTTTTTATTAATTAACATTTAAAAATATCTTTAATTTAATCAGCTTTAAACATAAACACCCCACTAACTGTCCATGGCCCCTAATTAGTGGTAATTTGCCACTTAAAACCTCAAGCAATTATTTTTTAAGGTTTTTGACCAATAAAAATTCATAGAGATTAACTTTTACAATTTTTATGATTTAGTCCTTGTACCTTAATTAGTAAACTAATTCAGTAAAAATTCTTATTCGAAATTTAATTCACCTATATTATAACTCCATAAATATTTATATTTAATAAAAATATTTACAAGCTCAGTTTATAGAAACAAGGTCCCGATACCTCATCTTCCAAAACCATTGACTTTAAGGTCAATACACTTGTACCTTAATTAACTATCCAATTGACAAAATTAAAGGACCAAACTTTAATTAAAATTTATATTTGTAATACCCCTAACCTGTCTGCATCACCAGATTAGGGCTACAGAGTATTACAAAATAATAAAAAACATTTGAACATTTTATCAATCAATATAATAATCACATCACAAACCATTCATACTCATGCACAACCTCCCTAAATCGAGCCCTTGAAGCCCTAAAAATAACCTAGAAACAATTTGAGACCAATCTAAAATAGTTTGGAAAGTTTAAGAAAAAGATGCAAAAATTTACAAAACAGGGGCCACACAGCCATGTGCCTCACACGGCTGAGACACACACTCGTGTCTCAGGGTGTGTAACAATTGAACTAGGGACACACGATCGTGTCCCAGCCCGTGTCCTCACCCGCGTAACTCTCTGAGTAGGGCACACGGCTGTGTCACACACTCATGTGCTAGGCCGTATAACTCTGAGTTGCCCCACACTCCTGTATGCCAGGCTATGTGTTAGACTATCTAACTCACTGACTTACACCCTCAAGAACCCATCAGATGATACATGATCGTGTCGTCAGGCCATGTGTCTCACACGGTTGAGTTACATGCCCGTGTCTTAGGCCATATGGACCCAAAATGAACCTTAAACAACAAATTTACCATTTCAAACTTACTTGGACTCTAAGTAATGCATTTACCAGCCAAAAGACCTATTCAAAGTGACATTAAACAAGCTAAAAAAAATGCTAAATCAACCATCCTAAGTTTCTAACCAATGTATCCTCATTGATACCACAAGTATATACAATTTTACAACAAAAAGAACTATTATTCGAAGTATGATAAATCACACAATCAAACATTCAACCAATATGCCTAACATAGGCACCTCAATCACGACATTCCAGTATGATAAATCACACCATCAAACATTCAACCAATATACCTAACATAGGCACCTCAATCACGACATTCCAATAACACATACCATATATTTACACTAACACGTCTTCCTTAGTTTATTTATCATATTAGGTTAACTACTTGCACTTAAGATCATACTTTAACATCTTACATATCAAAATAATAGTAATGACATACAAGCCTATTACATGCAATATAATTCAAAATGAACGTTCCAAAAACTATTGAAAATGTGTTGATAGTGTGACTTGAGTGTCGGTCCGACCGTTCAACATTCAAAGTATCTATACGAACAAAAAATAACCCAAGTAAAATCATTGAAGCTTAGTAAGTTCGACGTACTAAAATGATAAATCTTACAATGTAAGTACGATAAATAATTCAATAATAATACACCATATGTGCTCCCTGTCATCTACAATCTCAACCAAGTGAATTGAAAAATTCAACTCAGAGTTTATATACATGACATAACCATCAGAATCATTAACAAGTTACATTACAGAGATTTACAATCTGATGAATGACTTACGAATATGAGTGCATCAATATTCCAACCGACTCACACTAGATGCTCATATGAGTCAGTCCATCCGATAACACACCAATGGCTCCGAAGAGCTAGTCCAACCGAAAACACACTAAAACAAATAGTATGACACGAGAGTTTGCAACAAATGTTGAACCTCAGTCTACTCAGGAAACATGTATATCCATCACTCCACAATAATCTCCACTCCAATCTTGATTGTATTCTATCTCGCGCTCAATCCGATCCAAGTATTGAATTTTAACAAATTTTCATCATTTATAATCAAATATATTTATTATATCATATTATATCATCAAATATTTCATATAGATGTTAAATTATAAACCATACGAACTTACCTGAACTGAATTGTAGCAGTTGTAGAAATTTAAGGACTAATCTGTAATTTTTCCTTTTTCACGTATATCAATAGGGTCTTGATCTAAAATGTAAAATTTCTTAATTATTAGCTTACATTTCACGTTCCAATTCACTTTACATTTTATACCCTTTTATTTTTAAAATTTACACAATTATCCATAACTTTTATAACTTTTGCAATTTAGTCCCTTAACCCGAAATCATCAAATTAACCATTTTTCTCAAATCAATCTTACAATTGAATATCTAATGCTTCTAGACAGTCTATAAAAGACCTCATATTCACCTTTAATTCTTGAAACTTTGACATTTTAACAATTAGATCCTTAAATCAAAAACTAGATAAAATTACTTTATAAAACCATCAAAAATCATAACCAAAGCTTCAAACATAAAATTATCATCACAAACAACCAAAATTCATCAATCGAAACTTTTAAAAATTTTAACAGATTCAAAAACGAAGGTACAGGCTAGCTGGTAGTTGCAACGATATCAAAAACATAAAAATCCATCAAAAATGGGACTCAAAACTTACCCATGCAAGGCTCAAACCAGCTGAATGTTAAGCTTTTCTCCTATGGTATATTCAGCCAACCATCAAAACAAGTGAACAAGAAGATGATGTCTTTTTTCTAATTAATTTGTTTTAATTTTTAGTTTAATTACATTTTTCCATTAAAACATGTGTTATTTTACTATTTTTACTTCCATTGTCGTCCAGCATTAGTAACTAGGGTTTAATTGTTACATAGGTCCTCTCTCCTATGATATTTAAGCTATTAAATCATCTAAATGTAATAATTATTAAATTTTGCATATTTACAATTCGGTCCTTTTTCTTTAATTAACTATCAAAATGTTAAAATTTCTGAACCAAATTTTAATACGACTCTAACGACTCCATCAATATTCTAAAAATAATATTTATAAGTTGACACGTGGAAATTTGTGGTCACAAAACCATTGTTCTGTCACCACTAAAAAATGGGCTATTACAATATTAACCTTGTAAATATTAAATAGTTAACATTTACGAACTCAAATATTGAAAATGTAAATAGTTAACATTTACGAACTCGAATATTGAAAATGGGGTTTCGAAACCACCATTTTCAACACCACTGACTTTCAGGTCGTTACATATTTTCTGAAGATACTATTGGTGAATACCATGGAAAAACCTCACCCAAAATTCAACTGGGGGACCTATTTATAATGATAGGAGAATTTACTCCTTTTTTCTAGATATTTCCTTTCTTTTCTTTATTTTTCGTTCCTTCTTTTATTATTTTTATTATTTTTATTATTTTTTAGTTGTTTGTTGTTGCTTCCATTTTCCCTAATATGTAGCAAAATCTACATATTTCCTTTTTCTTTCAATTTAATCCTTTAGTTACCAACTAATCAAATTTCAACACATTTCTTCCTAAATTTTCACAAATTTTAACTCTTATTTACACCTCAACACTTAGATATTCTAATCTCATGATTATGTCTTAAAATATCTATTAAAAGTGGAAATTTTACATTTAGGTCTTTCCCTCACAAAATGGGAAAATAATATTTTAGTCCTTGTACTTTTAACCACTTTTCAATCTAGTCCATATCTCAAATTTTTTACTCCACCTATCAATCCATACCCATGTCACATTCATAAAAATATTTCACAAATTTTTTCCCCTTTTTTCTAAAATGGTCAATTTTCACTTCTCGTCCATCTTTCACAAATTTTCAATATAATCCTTATTAAAATTTTAGTATTCATACTTTCTTTTACAATGTCAAATTTTTACTTTATTATCATCATTCAATTGATAAACTCTTACTTTTTGGGAAAATTTGCTATTTATCTTTCGCAATACTTCTATTTGTAACACTAAGATTTTTGAGGTGTTACACCAAGGGCACCAAAGTGCTAAGCTACAAAATGCACCATATAGCATTGAAGTGCTAAGTCTAATGGCAACGGAACACATCCCTCCAAACACATTAGAAAGCACTGAAGTGCTAAGCTCGCTATTATCATAAATAGCTTAATTTCATTAAGGCCACTAATGTATTTATTACACAAATAGAGGATGATCATAGTTACAAAGTTCAAAAAGTTACTAAACAAATCATTGTCTAATCACATGTGTGGGCACCTGGAGTGCCAAATATATATTCACTGTAACAACCCATTTTTTAATGGTGCCGAAAACAGTGGTTTCAAGACCACAATTCTGGCGAGAGAGTCCATATAGTATAATAGTGAATAATTATTTAATAGATTTTATTAATTGGTTAGTTAGTCAATGTACAAGTGGTGCGTACCGAAAGTCAGTGATTTTAAAAAATGAGATACCAAAACCTCATTTTCACAAATAGAGCTCATAAATATTATTGTTGAATATTTATGGAGCTATAGTATAAGTGGATTGAATTTTGATCCAGAAATTTTAATAAATTTATGTTAATTATGGAAAAAGGACTAAATCGTAAAAATAGTAAAAGTCTATTATTATTAAATGTTGGTTGACAAGAGTCTTAATTATAATTTTTCAAGGGTTTGCATGGAAATTTAACCACTTTTATAATAAGTGGGACGGTTGGTGGTTGTTTATATATAAGATTTTTTATAATATTAAATTAAGTTAAAATTTAATTATAATAATAATATTAAAACATGGAAAAAAAGGTGATTTTCATTCATTCATCTTCTTCCATTACCGAAAATAAAAACATCAAACACTATTTTTAAAGCTTAGGTTCGACCAAACTTTGGTGCTTGCATGTAAGGCCTCAGGTTATTTATTTTTCGTAAATTTTATGTACTTGAGATCATTGCAACTAGGTCCAGCTAACCCATATCTCTATTTTCAAAAATTTTAAAGAATTCCATTGATGGAAATTGAATTTTTTGATATTTAATGGTTTGCTTATAAACTTAGATATGTTTAAAAACTAAATTGTTAGGTAAATTTTGTCAATTTTGTGTAAAATGACTAAATTGTAATAATGTAAATTTTGTCATGAAATTTATGAAAATTATGTTTTTAAAAGGCTTTAAAATGACGAAATTGTAATGGAATTGAAAATCAAAGCTTGATTTTGAAAGATATAATAGTTTCAGCTTTAGGGACTAAATTGAATAAAATGTAAAACTTTAGGGAAATTGCACAAAATGAATAAAAGATATTATATTTATGAATATAGATGATTTAAAGTGTTAAAATTTGATAATGTGAAATGAATTATTATATAGATCAAGGATTGAATCGTACAGAGGAAAATCAGGAAAAAGGAAAAAAATGCAAAATAGTCCCTACGAACCAATTTGCTTGTTGGTTGTATTAGGTAAGTTCATAATGAACTAAAATGCATTTATACATATTAATTGTTATTGAATATTTAGAATATATATTGTTAACATTGTGAGGATGAATTGAAATCTTATAATCAAATGCTAAGATAAGGACTAAATTGAGAATTTTTGAATAATGGAAAGTATGATTTATACTAATTTTTGAATGAACAAGAATTGTTACAACATGTATACTTATAACATGAAAGTGCCTCTGACCATTAAATGTTACAAATCCTACTTTAATGCTCATTTGAACGTAATAAATTATTAGGATATGATTGGCATGCCAATAGGGTTAGAATGTGCACTTGTATGAGATTGCACTTCAGTTCCTCTGTTCACACTTTGGTGTCTCTGTTTTCACCCCGATGCCTTTGATTGCACAATCATGCCTTTGTTTCCAATCTGATGCCTCTGAATAGAATTATGGTGCTCTCTGGTGTGGTATAGTTACCTGAATATCTGAATTATGTTAGTATAATTTATCGGGCTATCTATTAAAAGAAAATATATGTATTGACTTCATGAATTACTTGGAAATGATATGTTTATATGACTATTGAAATGTTAACGATGAAATTGAATAAAATATCAATATGTGTTTAAAATTTATTTGAAACGATATCAAAATGACTACAAAGTTTATAGTTATATGTATGAAGTATTCGCTTTGTAAATGTGATATTGGTGACAAAATTATATGTTAAAAGAAATGGTATATAATTGTGAATGTGAATTGTAATGATCATTTGGTTAATATGATTTATATGTTGGATCTTTCCTATTGAATGATATGAAAATATGTCGTACTAAATGATTGAGAGATTATATGATCGATACTTGAAATGCTCACCTTGTTGTTGTAAATGTCTGGATAGTAAACCGTAATAAATTAGTAATATATGTTTGCTTAATTGTAAACTAAGGTAAGAGTTTCGTTTAAGTACTTATGAACTTACTAAGCTATATAAGCTTACTCTGTTTCATTTACTATTTTTTTTAGTTGACATTTTGCGGAACTAGGCAGTTGGATCAACTTTTAGGCTCACTGATACAAACTCGGTTCGTGATGATTCGAGTCGTATTAGTTGCCCAATCGAGAAATTGAGTAAGTTTGATTCGTTATAAGAAAAAGGTTGAAGATGGATAGAAGATAGGTTCAAAAAAAGGTTCAAAGAGTTTGGAAGATGGATAGAGGAATTTCGGCTAAGGCAAAGGCTAAATAAACAATATAGAGATTGTCGACCCAAGACTTACGAGCACTTAGATGGATAATGAAAAGTAAAATCATCAAATAAACCTTGACCCACTATCTAACGAGATAGGAACCAAAGGTATAACGAACGCCACACTTTGTAGTGATAAGTCCGGAAAACAAAGGAAAGATAAGATACCACAAGCCTAGCTTGATAAGTCAGATCAGTCCCAAAAAGAACAAGGAGATTTGAACTCTCACAAGTTTCAAATATTTCATAAATTTGGAAAAAGTAGTCTAACCCAAAATAATGATTTCTTACAATCTATTTATAGGCATTATTATGACTATTCAAATTCAACATTCATATCAGCTATTAACAAAATATTAAAATTCAGTTATAACTCTTAATGGGCAGCCAAAGAGTCATGTTTTTTGACTTGATTCATGCATAGCTGAAAAGTCATGCCTCTTCACTTAATGAAGGCTTAATGGTCCATTAAATGTGCTGCTTGATGTCCCTTCATTTTCCCCTTAACCAAATGCCTTAATGCTTGTGTATTCATCTCTTAATTGGCACCATAACTAGCTTTGAGTGCATGAGGCCGATCAGACTTGAAGAGTACTCTTGGTCCATTTGAAAAGTCATCATAATGAGCTTTGAGTGCTTCAATACCCACCAAAAACATTTCAAATATGCACAAGTAATACAGCTAATTGAATGTGACAACATTTGATTCTTCTTGGCAAACGAACAGCCCTTTTGTAGCTATGTGACCAGCCTTTTGGACTTTCTTACAACAATCACACAATCAATTTATTTAAGAAAAATTAAACACACTATAACTTAAGCATTAAAAAAATAACAGCCAAATTAAATAAAATACTTATATAAACAAACTCAAACATATTTAACAACTAGGATGCTTAAATAATTGGTTTAATTAAGATGTAAACTAAATGAACAATGAATTACTTAATGCATGACTTCATTAAAAGACGCAAAGTTTAATTAACATGGGAGTTACATAATGCATGAATTTATTAAATGCAGAACACATAATACATGTCATAATTAAAACATTAATTAAAGATGCATTTAATAAACAAGACATAATTAAAGACTCATATTATAATAACTAAAGGAACTAAAATAAATAAATCAAAGTCCTTATTCCAGTAACCAAATTAACAAACTGGAATTAAAAGCTTCATTTTACACTTGGGCCCCTCGAGTTTGGGCCAATTCCAATGTCGTCGAATTTTCTCAAAACATGATGCAGTCGGGATCGCATCATACCCTCCCTCTTGAAAATGATTTGTCCTCAAATCGGGCCACTTGCTCGCGAAAAAAATTTCTCGTCACGAACACCTTTGTTCATGAACCTGACAAATTCGTTTCCAAAAACCTGAGAACCACAAATGGTTTGAAAAGGAAACATGTTATTTTCATGCCCTCCCTCTTTAGGAGGAAACCATTCCAAATTGTCACCTAAACAATAATGGAATAAATTAGTGACACTTTGAATTTTGAACAGAAAATAACTTTTCGACAACCCATCCAAACTTGGAATGCTTAAACCGATACTGGGATCAAAAATAGAAGTTTATCTCACCTTCTCATAATGAATCACAAAGTATTTGAAAGATATAATCTGGGAAAACAAAATTTCATGGCTCAAGTCCCTTGAACAATAATATAGAACTATAATCACCGGGATAAAAAAACATAGTTGTTTCTTACCATTTCAATTTGACTTGGAAATTCCTTGACTGGAAACATGGTAGGAACATGAAGCAAGCTAAAGTTGTAATTATATGAACCATGTCTGAATCTATCAAACCATAGCATAGAACAACCTCCAGAATCAAAGATTTGATTTTGACTTTGCAAGACATCAGAATTCACATGTTTTGTTTTCAAACATAATGATAAAACATCAAACAAGCAAATATTGTTCACACTTCTATTCACATGAAATTTATGATGCTCACCTTCTCTTAATGATAATTTAGAAAAACTTGCTTCCGATTTAAACACATTGTTTTGATCACTTGTTCCAGCACGTAACAAAATTTTCATTTTCACAAGTAAATCACACATGCCAAGAAAACAAGATTTAGACACGCAAACTTTCAAGCAATCAAATCTCTCAAATCTTTCAAATCTCATGCAAATATACAAAGATTTCGCACTAAGAGTTAAAGAATTCTCATTACCATCACGATCAAACAAATTGAGCGTTTCACAAGAAAACTCTTTATCAAACATGATCAAATTTTGTGGACGTCGAGTTAATCTCACTTCACCAACAGACTTGCCAACACAGTACAAATCATGAGAAAAACTCTTCATGCCACTAGTTGGAGAAAAATCATTAACAATAAAAAAATGACAGTAAATCAAATCAAGGTGAGGAGTTCTTTCAAAAACTAAGTCTTCAACAATTTTCTCAACAACATTCAAATGTGATTGTCGTGATTCAATGGCTAAAAAATCTTTACCTTGCTTACCTTTAGGCGCTTGTGGTTTGATTTCATTGTCAACCTTACCTTTCTCGATCAAATGAAATCGTCTCTCATCAGGGAGGTAATGAAGTTGAAGCTTGTTAATCAAGTTTTTATACACCTGAAAATAAGACGTAATACGAGAACAACTCACATATGGGTTAGTAAAAACATTCCTCACTTTCTCTTGACCACAATCTTTTTTTTCAATCGTCTCTTTTGAAGACTCGTTCTCACTTTTTATTCCATTTTCATCTTCAACAATGTCACTTGCTTCTTGCACTCTTTCTTTTCTTTCTCCAATCTCTTTCTCCTTTTCAATTTTCTTTTCGTTCTCACCTTTTTTTTCAATCTTAATCTCATTTTGTTTTCTCTCACTCTTTTTTTCTTTTTGTTTTCTTTCATTCTTTTTTCTTTTTCTATTTCTTTTTCTTTTTCATACGCTTTTTCAATTTTATTACAAAAAAAAAAGAAAAAGAAAACAAGAAAGAATCAAATTAGAAACTTTTCGTTGAGCATAAGAGGAAGGTTTTCATACAAAAGACGATCATCTCTTCGAGATTGATTCTGCATGGATGAATATCTTGGAGTATACGTAGAATTACTTGAACCTTCTCGTTTGTTATTGTAATAGGCTTCAAACTCGAAGCTTGAGTTATTTCAGCTTGAAGTACTTGTTGAATAGGAATCTCAATAGGAGTATTTTCTCACATAGTTGTTAGAAGTTAAACTCTTTGACGATCTTGTTATTGTCCTTTAGCTTGAAGAAATTTGCTCCCGATGGTAGGAAGATGGAAGGAAACACTTGTGCATCACATCTTTCATTTCAAACCAGGTTGATATTGGGCACTCTCTGTTTCGTCTTCAACTCGTGGTGAATTGATCCCACCAAGTCATGGCATAATCAAAGAAACTGTTCGCCGCAAGCCTCACTTTCTTGCTTTCCGAGCAGTCGTGGTACTTAAAAACCAATTCTACCTTCTTTTCCCATTCAAGGTATACCTCCGAGTCGGATCGACTTTGAAATGGTGGAATGGCTAACTTGTGATTCTTCAAATCGCCATCAACAAGTTCATGCTCTTTAAAGCCTCAGTTTCTATGAATGCGTCACCTTTCGCTTTGATTGGATGCTTGGTATGTTGGATTGATCCAGCCACCAACAGCAGCAACATTTCTTTCAAAACTTAGAGACATTTTATTTTAACTTCACTTCAAACCTCACTATTCACTCAAAAAGAAAAGTAGATGGCACTCCATTCATGTTTAAGTATTTATGAACTTACTAAGCTATATAAGCTTACTCTGTTTCATTTACTATTTTCTTTAGTTGACATTTTGCAGAACTAGGTAGTTGGATCAACTTCAAGGCTAACACTATCAAGCTTGTAACACCCCTAATCTGTAACCATCGCTGGAATAGGTTAAGAGGCATTATCGGACTTGTAACTCAATTCAAAACAATCATTTATCAAATTTCATCTCATTTCAGTAAATATCATTCATTCACATTCAGTATGTTCTTAAATTTAACATACAAAGTTTAAATCATGCATTTGGGACTAAATCAGTAACATATGAAAATTTTGGAAACTTAGAAAAATTTCAACATTTCAAGTATCACACACCCGTGTAAACAGGCCGTGTGCCTCACATGGTTAATAGATATGCCGTGTCTTAGACCATGTGGAAACAGGGCATACATACTGACTTGGGTCACATGGCCAACCAGCCCGTGTGTCAGCCTGTGTGCCATACACGGCTAATAAACACGCCCATGTGTCTAAGCCGTGTAACTCACTGACTTATTTTAACTAAGCTTCAGCAGACACACGGTCGAGTCACACGCCCGTGTGCTCAACCGTGTGGACTAGAAATAGGCTTATTTAAGCCAATTCCTCACCCAAATTCAATCACCTATAAGCATACATATAACACCATACTCTCATTCAATTTGGCAGCCAAAACAACCATTTCAAAAACACATTATGTGCCATTTAAAAATCCAAGCATCTATATACTCAAATTAATACAATTTGTGCCATCAAACACATACCAAACCAATATGACTTGTAAACCAATGTATGCATATAATCTATTCTATAATTCAAACCATTTGCATATATTCATCTCATCAAATACTTGCCAAAACATACTATATTTAGTACACATATACATAACCAATATTTAACCAAGTTAAGCCAAATCACATGGCTTAAACACATCAATGCATATAAGCTTCAATAGCTAAAATAACTCATACATCTCATATCATTAACTAGCCTATACATGCCATATTACCAATTTCAAAGAGTTCAAAAATATCAAATCAACTCATGGATAGTGTGATGAAATCTTTGATGACTTCCAACTCAAGCGAGCTTTCAAATCACTATAAAATACGAAAAATAAACAAAGTAAGCTATTAAGCTTAGTGAGCTCATATGACTAGTATGTACTATATACAATTTAACAATTAATTCAGAATTATAGAATCATGAGGACATATAAATCAGCTCTATCAAAATCAACACGTAATACAATAACAACCTGGTAATTCCTGTATGTATTCATCGATTTTCACTTACATATCATATGAAATTATTAAATATCACTTACTTGTCGAGCACGCCACGTATATCTGAATTGATTCATATTCTCGTACCGTTATCTTCTCCATTGAACCATGGAAATAACATCGAATATTTTGTATCTTGCACACTAATGGGCATATATATGGTTAAACCACCTATATCTCGATTCACATATATAACATTTGTTCGTACATCACTATAACCTAAATTACCATTTCAATACAATCCAACCAAATTTGCCAAATGCATAAGCATATAAAATCATCAATACCATGTAATTCACATAACATTATGGCAATTCATTTCTATTCGTATAAACTGTAATTCATTCATATAACCAGTAGTCCATCCCGATAACAGTAGTTCATTAGTAATAACAGTATTTCAATCGTATC
Organism: Gossypium arboreum; assembly: GCF_025698485.1. Taxonomy (NCBI): domain Eukaryota; kingdom Viridiplantae; phylum Streptophyta; class Magnoliopsida; order Malvales; family Malvaceae; genus Gossypium; species Gossypium arboreum. The sequence goes on from NC_069076.1 coordinate 50,144,667, forward strand.
AATAGTAATTCATCCATATAAACCCATATCTTATTCATATGATCAGTAACAGTAATTATGTCCGCTGAACCTATTAGAATATCAAAGAATACTCGGGTGATACACTATAATTGTATTAATCGGTAATTCATCAATTTATTATCATTTATGCTCTTTTGAGCCATGATCGATAAGCTCCTCTTGAGCTAATGAATAGTAAGCTCTATTAAGCTGAAACGGTAAGCTCTATCGAGCTGAACAGTAAGCTCATACAAGTTGAAATGGTAAGCTCCAATGAGCTGAAAACAGTAAGCTCTTATGTAACACCCTGAATTTGGGCCTAGAAGTTTTGGGCCTTGAGCATAGGAGCGGTTGAAAGCAACTTATAATATTTTTTTGTGCATGTAAATTTCATTAATGAAGGCTTGTTTCAGTGGTTAAGTGTACTGAGAAGTGTTGGAGAAGTCCTGGGTTCAAATCTAGACTCTAGCAAAAATTTTGGTTTAAGGTGAAACAAACCCTGGGTGTAGTAGGTAGGCCTTAAGAATATTGGTGGGGAAATTGTGCCACAAAAAGCCTTATGGTCTAGTGGCAAAGTAGCACCACATAAGAGACAGGAAGGTGGCGTCATAGAGTTGCCAAGGAGGTCCAGGGTTCGAAACTCATGGCAATCAAAGAGCATTTATTTTGCTAACAAGGGGCGGCAAGAGTTGGTGTTGAATTTAAACTCTGATGATTGAGGGATCCCACATCGGGAAGCTAACATAAGAGTGGATGCGAAGTTGGCTTTAAATAGAAAGAACCATGAGGAGAGTAAAGGTACCTTTCTTGGCTGATCCCTTTCGCTTTATGGCGTGCTCGTTTGGTTTGGGCATCGGCTAAGAGTGCTCGGAGCGCGGATTAACTCCAGTCTCCTATCAGGTGTGTATTTCTTACTACTCTAGCTGTAGGATGGCTACTTCGGGTCGCGATGGGCCGAAAGGGGCCATGTGGACCCAATGGGCCTACGGGCCTAATTGGATAAGTTGTTTGATTGTGTAGTAAATATTGGACTAGGCTAGGTGAATCTCATATCTGTGGCTAGATTTGGGCTAAAAGGGCCACACGAGCGTATGGGCCCATTTGGGCCGAAAATGGGCTTTAGGCCCATTCGTATTGTTATCCATGTTTAGAATACTTTAGTTTACCAAATTACCAAAATACCCTCGATTAGCAAAATTACCAAAATATTGGTTTATAAAATTACCAAAATACCCCTAATTTGTAAAATTACCAAAATACCCCTGTAAGATAGAATTATTGAAATACCCCTGTAAGGGAGAATTACTGAAATACCCTTTTAGGGTAAAATTACCGAGATACCCTCGTGGGGTAAAATTACTATTTTACCCCTCGTGCGTAAATGACTAACTTGTGTGATGATTGGGTTAGTTGACGTGGATTTATGTTAGTTATCGTTAATTCGTAAGTCTAATGTCTTAGTGATCGATTGTAGGATTATCGCGTGGGAGATATCGTCATCAATCGTCATCAACCGTGTGTAAACGACACCTCCCTTAAACCGAATCGAGAAAAGTGAAATCTTCAAACGTTGGTATTTTGTGAACTCATGGCGTCACGAGTGCTCGTGAGACAGTTGTTAATGAATATGGTGCATTTGGATTATTAGAGTGCAGAGTGTGCATTTTCGTGCACAATGGTATTTTTGAACTTAATGGGCCAAAAACGGGTCAATGGGCCAATGGGCCCACTTTGGTGAAAAGACGAGGTAAGTACTTCTGATTACTTAGTAAACGTTTGAATGAGCATGAAACCTTAGCAATAGGTAATAATTACTGAAATACCCTTATGCATGAAAAAATTATGATTTTACCCCTAGGGTTATATTTTTTTCTGAAAAGCATGTTGTTCTGTTTCTGTATACGTATGCCATGACATATTATTTCTGTTGCATGGGAAATGGGTTTATATTGATGGAGGAAGCGTTCTGGCAGCCTCGCTGTAATCTAGTGGCCTCGCCACATATATCTGTTCTGGTGACTTCGTCACAATATCTGGCAGCCTCGCTGCAATCTAATGGCTTCTCCACACACACATATATATATATATATATATATATGTATCTGTTCTGGTGGCCTAGCCATAATACCTGTATCTGGTGAATTCGTCATAATATCTGGAAGCCTCGCTGCAATTTCTGTGGTGTGTAGCGGTTGGGTGGGTCGAGTAGTCTCCCCACATGGTGTAAGGCTGGTACGGGGGTGTTATGGATGGCTCTGGGTTGGGCTTTCTGCATTCATGATATTTTTGTTCCGTATCTGCTATGGGCCTATGGGTTTCATTCTGCTATCTGTACTGGGTCAAGGCCCAAATAAGTCTGACTCTGAGGTTTGATATGTTTTGGGCTATGGTTGGGTTATGTTACACACTGAGTTTACCGAACTCACCCTTTATTTTCATCTCTGCAGGAAATCCCCAACCATAGTGGGCTTGGAGCTATAAGGGATTCGGAGTGGCCACATCATCTGCAAATTTGGTTTTTCTAAGTTAGTTTATTTTTATTATATTCTGATTTAATTTTGGGTTTTAAGTTGTAATAAGGCCGCTTTTTAAATTTCTTTTTTCCGCTATGGTTTTATTTTCTGATTATATTTATACTATGTTAAAATTGCTAGTGTTAGGCTGCGCGGGTTTTCAAAATTAATGAATGTTTTCCGAGACTCAACAAGCACAACAAATGGATAGCCTAAAGATTGATAATCCGGCTTTTCATTCAACCACTGTTTTTACAAAGACCACTCCAATCACTTAAACCAGCGAATGCATACTAAGTCGTAAGTCCATGTGACACGTCAGATCTGGCCATAACGTCTGGGCTGATTTTGGGGTGTTACATCTTATGAGTTGATATATTGGTAAGCTCATACGAGCTGTGGTGAGTCTGCAACAAATGCAGGAGCTCGACTAAAATGATAACCCTGGTGACATGTCACTCGTATTCTATGATTTTCTAAAGTTCAAACGGGGCTCTGTATTATCCACCTTCATCATTTAAGCATTTAATGATCAATAACTCAATTTATCAAATCATATACATTCAATTCAATTAAATATATATACATTTAAGTAATCAATTTGCATACTCAATGCATATGTTCATACTGAATCCATGTAACCTATATAACATTTGTGACATTTCACTTCCATTCATGTAAATAGTAATATAATCATATAACTGGTAATTCGAATTTCAAATGGATTATTCATTCAACTTATGAACATACATTTTAAACAATTACATGTATTTAATAAATCGGTTCTAGCTATACGAACTTATCTCGAGTTGCTCGAATAAAACTATTGGCTATTCGTCCACTTTTCATTTTCCCCTATCTAGTTCTGGTAATTGCTTATCTTGATCTAGATATAGTATCAAATTCAGTGTATTAACTTCCAAATTATTCAATATAACATATAATACACATTTTTGAAAAATTACATTTTGCCCTTAATGTTTTACATTTTTTACAATTTAGTCCTTATCACGTAATATTACAAATTCATGAAATTTAAAGACAACCCATGCTAGCCAAATTTTTTATAGCTTCATAACAGCCCATATTTTCATTTTATTCAAACATTTAACTATAAAATTTTACAATTTCACAAATTAATCCCTAATTGACAATTTTGTCAAAAATCACTTTATAAAACTTGTTAATCTAGCTTCAAGCATTAATAATATATCATAAAACATCCAAAAAACCAAGCATTCAACAATGGCATCTTTCAGAATCTATATCAATTTCAAAAACAAAGGTACGGGCTACCTAGATTAAGCTACAACGAGCTCAAAAACGTAGAAATCATTAAAAACTGAGCTAAAACCGTACCTTAATCAAGCTAATAGTGTACCGAACCCAAGAACTCTTCATAGTATGTCGAACCCAAGAACTCTTCCATGGATGTTTTCTTTGTTCAATTTTCGTGGAAGATGATGAAAAATAAGCTTAAAATTGTTTTTGTTTTACTTTATTAACCTTATTTATCAATTTACTAAATTAACCTTTAAAAATATTAAAAATTACACCATTTTTCATGCTATCGTCATTCACTAACCACAATTGGCCTATTTATTACTTAAGTATCTTTACTTTAATATTCTATAGCTATTTGACACTTTTATCTAATAGAACACAAGTTTTATGCTTTACGCGATTTCGGCCTTTTTACCGAATTAAACACTCAAACGGTAAAATTTCTTTACGAAATTTTCACACAAACATTCTATCTTAATTTAAACCTTAATAAAATAATAAAATAAATATTTATACTTCGAATTGTGGTCCCAAAACCACTTGTTCCGATTAACCCTAAAAACAAGCTATTACAAAGCTTCAATCTCAGAAGATTTTGACTCATTTATTCCGGTTTTGTGGCATGTGTATATATGCTATTTTTGAGTTTTTGATTTCAAGTTATAATTTTTAGTTGTATTGTAATATAATGATTTCCATGTAATAGGTTGAATTTAAATATTACTATGGTATGCATAAATTGTAACATCCTGATTTTTTGGATTTTCGTAATATTCGAGAATTTGGTAAAATTTTTAAAATTTTGTATTTGGTTGTGAAATTCATGTTTGGAGTGTGTGAATGGGCCTATTGAAGGCCCATGTGTTGGCCAAAACCCGGTAGTATTTTCAAATTTTGGACTTAAGGAGTTAGGGGCGTTGGTCAAGTGGCCTTATTAAAAAAAATGTAGGTAAAAGGTAACACAAGAGAGCCCCTGGAAAAGTGGTTAAGTGACGCCACTAAGGAGCTAAATAAGTGGCGTGTAAGTGGTTGGGAGAAGGCCAAGGTTCGATTCGCTAAGCTGGCAACTGTGTTGCTATTTTTATATCTTGAGCATGAAGAAGTTTAAAGTCGAATAGAACTCTGTTGGAGAGATTTTGAATCAGTCAAATGCATGGATTAAAGAGTGATAAGGGGAGACATTTGGGGGATTTGAAGGGAGGCTTAGAGTTGGCCGAATAGAGGTAATTAGAGAGGAGAAAACGGCTGAGGGGTTTTAGGATGGTATTTCAGCATTAGGGGTATTTGTTGTGCCATTTTCCCTTGTTTTAATATCAGAGGATTAATTCTTTTCTTCCTTTTCTTCTTTAGCTGAAAGCATCATCTTTTCTTCTTTTCTTTTCCAAAACCAAACTACTACCCCTTTTCTTTTCACCACCCTTGCCGAATAGCCACAAAAGCTGAAACTTGTGAAGATTTGTGGTGCCAATTTCTTTTAGACCAGCATCCTTATTTTCTCTTTATTGTTTAAGTCTACTTTGGGTCTAAACAGTGCAGAAGGGAACATTATGGTAAGTAATCACTTTCCAAATCGTTTTAGTAGTATAAATTTTGAAAAAAGACGAAACCCCCTATATAGTTTAAGGAGGTTGTCGATTTGGGGTATAGGCCTTACTGGGCCTTTTCAGTTGACCTTTATGCATTGTGTAGTGAAAATAGACAACTTTGGAGGAGTAGAAAGGCTTGGAGTATCAGTTTTGGATAAACTTAGATCGAATCTTCGGACCTTGTGAAGGTAAGTGATCTATGGCTATTAGGGGTTCTTTGGCCGACTATGGTAAGGTGGATTTTGGGTTTGATAAGCGTGACTTGTAAACTAAGAATGGTGGTGATTAACTGTAGGTTTTCGTGGGAGACTTTGTTAGCGAACATCACAAAACAGGTGTGTAACAACCCTTATAGTAGCTTAGGCTAATATTCGCAGAAAAGCCGAAATGCTAAACTTCCGGCATTTCGGGAATTTGAGATTTTGCATGTGGTTTTAGATGTAATAAATACAATATGATCGGTGTTGGATCGATGGAACAGGTAAGAGTGCAATTTTGTGCACAATGGTAAGTTGGGCCTCAATGGGCTAAATCGGCAATTGTAGGGCCCAATTGGGGTTTTGGGCCCATAAGCCGAATTTGATAAAGCGAGTTAAAAATCATTGTTTAAACACTCGGAAATATTGATGATTGTTAATGGACATGGAAAACACATAATATTTGGTAAATTTACGATATTACCCTTAAAATATGAAAAATGACTGTATTGCCCTAGGTAAAAATGATCGTTATACCCCTAGGGTTTAATTATAAATAAGATACATGAGATATTGATATACATGATAGGACATGATATGCACATGATATGTTATGATATGTTATGATATGCACATGATATGTTATGATATGCACATTATACGCATGGGTTGGGTTTGATATAAATGGAGGAAGTGCGAAAAGGGCTTTGCCCAGTTTACCAAAAAGGGCTTTGCCCAGTTATTGAAAGAGGCTAGGCCTCCAGTTATATGATAAAGCAGCTATGTTGCCAGTGGAGAGTTTGGTTGGGTGGGTTGAGTTATTCCCCACATGGAGAGCTTGGTTGGTACGGGTAGAGAGTAGCGGATGGTGGGTTGAGTAGTCTCCCCAAATGGGCTTGCATACATCTATTGATATTACACGTGATACTGAAATGGGCCTATGGGCCATACTGTTTACCGTAAAGGCTTCGGCCCAGTGATATGATTTATGAAAAGGCTTCGGCCTAGTAATCGTTAAACGAAAGGCTTCGGTCCAGTATGTTGATATTAGTTGGGCTCCGAAAGGGGCTTGTTGCACACTGAGTTCCCAGACTCACCCCTTTTTCCTTAACCTTGCAGGTGAGCCTTGATGAGGAGACTTGGAGCCGGAGGGGATTCAGAGTGGCCATGGTGATCGCTTTTGAACTTTGTAATAAGTAACCAGTTTTTTTTTTGGTTTTTCTTAACTATTAATATTATTTGTTTTGGGTTGTAATAAGGCCATTTTAACTATTTTGCTGGAATTATTTTTATAACTCTATATTGTCTGATAATAATTCAAATGGGCTAGAATTAGGGCGCATTTTCAAAATGATACTTGTTTTCAAAATAACGCAACGATACAATGAATCGGTTTATCAAAAATATCTACATAAATGAATTTCAACTCATTTATCAAAGTGTGGCAATGGTTGTGGGCATGTCTAGGATTAGATCCGTTCAAGAGCTTGGTACTTAAGCAACCTTTATGGTTCACCTCCTCTGTTTCGGATACCTACCTGGTGCACAGCTTCCATTCACTTTATTAACTTAGCTAAGACTATCTTTTAAAACACTAAGAAGGACGTCAAGAGAGGCATGGGTTTTCTTAAAAACTTCAATATGACACGTCGGATCTGGCCATAACGTCTGGGTCGGGTGTGGGGTGTTACATATATGGTAGGTGATGGAAGTATGTATGGTGATGGTATGCATTTGGTAAATGATGAAAACATGTTTAGCGATGATATGTTTGATCTTAGATCATGAAATGGTTGGGAATTGGTAAAAATTAGATGAAATTATTGGTATTTGTGACATCCCTAATTTGACCCTAGTCGAGATGTGGTTTCGGGACCACAAAATCGACTTATAAAGTTTATTTAATATTAAAATTCATATCTACTATGTGTGATAGTGCATGTGTGAAATTTTGATGCTTAAATTCTGTTAGTTGAATGTGAATTTTAGTCAAAGGGCTTATGTGAGACATTTGTGAAATAGGTTAGGTAAATATAAAGTGATCTATTAATGCATGTATTCAAAAATGTGGACTTGCATGTCAAAATACCCATTTTTGGGATAGTGGCCGGTCATGATATTGTTTTATATATAATATGTATTTTTATTTAACATTTTATATTACAAATGAATTAATAAATAAAAGGAGATATTAGATAATAGTTAGTGGGAGGAGAAACCAAAGTTGGTTCATCCTTGTCCTCCATTGCCGTAGCTTAAAGTGAGGGAGAAAAAAGTTTTTTTGTTTGATTTTTAGCTTAGATGATGGCTAGAATGAGGTATGTATTGAATAATTCTTGAAAATTTATGCATTATTGAGATGATTAGTTCAAATTTTACTTATCCCATAGATTAAACTTAGGTTTTTGAGGTTGGAAATTCGGTCAATAAGCTTGAAACTCATAGTAGATATTTTTTTTTGTGACATTAAGATGGTTGGTTATATATTGACTTATTAGCTTTGAAAGTTGAATGACATTGGTTAATTTGTTCATGTGGGTATTCGGCCTTGTGAATGTTATGGAATAAGTTTCAATTATGTACATATGTGATTTTTGAATAATCGGTCATTTATCTAGTAAATGTATAAATGGTAAATTGTTTTTAACTTGAAAGTTGAGATTAGTGTATTTAAAGAGAGTTGCCGAATGTGGTCCTTGAAGATGTTTTAATGAATAAAATGTGTAGTTCAGTTATAACATTCGGTTAAGGATTAAGGGTTCTAGCAAGTTTGGTATAATGTATAGTTGTAAATCGCCTTGTATTTGGCGTTTTTAAGGATAGAAACGGCTAATTAAGATGTTGTTGGATAAAATTCTAGTTAGGTTATGTTAAAGCATTCGGCATTTCTTATAGTATTGTATACGAGAGTGGGAAAAGATTAGCAATTATTCTAAGTGAGTTATGATCTTAATAGGAGCAAAATAGAATCGGCTATAATTATGATGGAGTGATTCGGTCATTGTTTGGCATAGGTGAAACCATTATGAAATTGCTACTTTGATCTTGGAATGAAAATTTTAAATGGAGGTTAAATTTGTTTGGTTAGGGCCGAATAGGGTTTATAAGTTAATGGTATGCTATATATATATATATATATAGTTAAATTTGTGTATATGAAAGCGTGGTAAGTAATGTGAATTTTTGTTTGTGCATGCGAATTAGGTATTGGTATAGTAAGCATAAAAGTTAGTCATGGCATATTTTATAAACATATTATGCATTGAAGTTATATGATTGTCAAATGTGACTATTAAAAAGTAATGTTGAATAAGTAATTAAACAAATTCATTTGTTTTAATTAAGCTCATGAGCAAAGAGGATCTAAATCGAGATAAAGGAAAGGAGAAAGCAATCGAGTAGCCTATCCATGATTGTTCAAATAAATCCGAGGTAAGTCTTTGAGTAATGGAACTTAGCTTAAGATTTGATAAACGATGATATATATTTATATGAACATAATAAATAAAATGTGACCTAATGGTTCTACTTGAATTACATATTGAAATAAATAAGTTTCTAGCATATAAGTTTAGTTATAATGAAGAATGATATGGAATACGGGTAAAGATGGGACTATGAATTGGTGTAATTACCTATAGTAAAATGATAAGGAATAAGTTACTTCTATGAGCCTTAGCCGATTGGTTATTAGAAAAGTGATATTTAAATTATGATTTGTATGTGATAATAAGAAGTACTTATATATGATGATATGTTTTAAACTCAAATGGTAAGTTCTTAAGTGTTTGGACTTGGAAATTTAAGAGCAAATTGTAATAATCTGCTTAGGACAGCAGCAGTAGCATGATTTTTGAAAATCACCATAAATTGTTGGAGTGGAATTAGAGACTGAATAAAATATGTAATCAAATATAAATGAGTTTAGTTTCTTATAAAATAAACAGTGCAAGCAAAGGAATTTTCTATAGAGAGATATTTAAAGTTGTGTGTGACAGTGTCAGAATGAATCTAAAATCCCCTATTCTGTTTTTAGAAAATCATTATAAATAGTACAAAAATTTTTATAAGATAAAATTTATATTTTTAGACTCCTTAATGAGTCTAGTTTCAAATGAAATAAACAAGAACATATTTTGAAATCTGTACAAAGAGAAATTTGATTCGTAGTGAAGAGTGGTTAGTATAGTCAAACAGTGAAATAGGGGAAACTTTAAGAAAATTATGGTTTTGATTGGCCAAACCAAAAATCCTGAAAATTTTATGGATAGAAGATATATGAGTCTATTTTCGGGGAAAATTTACGGCACTACATTTGGAGTTTTGTAGCTCCAGTTACAAATAATTTAATGATTGTTGCTCAAGAAAACAGCTTGTATTGAATCTGTGATTTTATTGTAAACATTGATGAAACTAATTAAGTTGCTTATAAGCTATTGCTGAATTGATGTACAAGATAAATATATAGGTGGTGAGGCCAAAATGGCTAAAATATAAATGTGTGCAAGTTATCCAAATGGCTATTTTATAAACGTAACCAATGTATATGTAATATGTGTTGATAGTTTTATAAATTGAAGGTGTGGTGACTTATATGTTGTTTAGCCGAATAGTTGTCATGAGAAGAATGTAAGTCATGTGTGTATTTTCTTATTTAGTTGGAAGTTTATTGAAAGGGATATATATATATGTATATATAAATATGTGTTGAAGTCGAATGCTATTATGACATGAAGTTAAGGTACATGCTATACGCTTATATTCGAATGAGGTTAATGAATTACAATGGTGATAGTTTGTGTGAAATGTGGTAACATGTGATTAAATATACATGGAATTTGGAAAGTATCTGCGTGATGTGGCCTAATGGCTCTTGTGAAATGAGACTAGCTATATTGAGATACGAATAAGTTCGAATGAAGTGATACCTTATTAATGTGTTTCCGTGTTGGAAAAATCAAAGGTATGTGAATTGATGTGTATACAACTTTGTGAATTAACTATGATGATATATCAAGGCTTAAAGTCCCGCAGGCTTGGTACTGGTAATTGGATTCGGATTTTTTTTTAAACCTAGCAGGCTATGGCTAAGTGCCTTGAATTATTTTAAACCGAAGAACATTTGTATATCTTTAAGATAAGGATTTAATTAGTTTCATAAAAATTTACTAATTTTAGTTGTATTCGGCAGGATGTGCAAATACAAGGTATGGATTGCGTTTGGTCATTTATGTATATGTGATAAGGAATATGTTTGGTCCTTTATATACGTATACGAAACTTTAATACTTGTCATGATTTGATTATTTGAAATATTAATGTGAATATGAACTAAAGAACTAAGCTCCTAAATACATATATACAATTATGTATGTGCACGAAATGAGTGCATATGATTAAGTGGTTAGAGGTATTGAAAGATTGAATTGGTAATTGGTAACTATGGAAGCGGTAAGTGTACAAAGGTTAAGTATATGGTAAGTGATACTTACTTGCTATGTGAACTCGATTTCGTTTGTATTACAAATGTACTTGGGAATCACTTATGAGATGGTTATAAGTTATATTCAACAGTATTGACTCTATCAAATTGTTTATGTAAGATGAAAACATGAATATGTGCTTCCAAATATGGAAACCGAATGTGATTATAGTGTTATGTTTTAGTTCAATGATTAAACTAAAAGTAGCATTGATGTTTTTAAATGCGAAGGGTATATACTCTTAAATTTGGATGAAATAGATGAATTACATGTGCATACATAGGGTTTAATCTATTTGACCGAATGGTGATATATCTTGACATTTCAAAACGTGATTTGTGTAAGGCCTAATCTTAAGCGACTTAGTAATAAATCAACAATTACGGATGATCAGCACATTAAGTTGGCCAGGTATGTATTATGTACTTGTGTAGGCTTATTAAGCCCATCGAGACTTCACTTGGATTTTGTGTAAGTTATAAATGTATTTAATCCAGCAAAGTTAATTGTTTTACTTAAGACTTACTAAGCCTTGAAAGCTTACTCTGTTGTTACGTTTCTCTGTTTTATAGATTATCAAATTTGGCCTTTGCTCGGGATCGTCAACAACTCGTCACACTATCACTATATCTTGTTTGGTCTTGCTATGTTTTGGATTATTTTATGGCATGTATAGAATAAACTAGTAGCGGAATAATATTCTTGTTAATGTATATAAGCCATGCGAAAATGGCATCTTTTGAATGTGTACTTATGGAAGTTTAATTTTATCCCTAGCTGTATTTAGCATTTATCTAAATGAATGATCTTTATTTCAAGAAAAAAGTTAAAAAAATTTACTGTTCTGACATGAGTTACAAGTCTGGTAATACCCTTTTCCTATTCCGACAACGGTTATGGGATAGGGGTGTTACATTTTATTTGGTATCAGAGCTACGGTTTAGTCGATTCTAGGACTAACGTAGCACGTGCGAGTCTAGTTATACATGTCATATAATGATAAAATGATAGCGTGATGATTTACGACGAGAAAAAAATGTATTTTTAAATCTTGTAATGAATCTCTATCCCTATCGATTTGTAACAAGCATGATGGCTGGTAATGTGTTTCAGACTCAAAGTTCAACAGGCTTGTACCAGCGACGAGTTCATGTTATACCTAGTGGGCTGAATGTTGGAAAACTATTAAAGAGACTAGAACTATGAAGCTTATGCTATACGGTATCCGAATTCGTTCACTAAATTAAGTTTGTTCAGGTATGTGAGTGTTATTTACGAAATGCGTATGGGAAATGATGATATATCTGTGTGTTCAGTTTCCATAGAAATTTATATTCATAGAAGTGTATGTGGCACCCATGTGATTCGATCATTGAAATTATAGAAATTAAGTTGGATAGTGAAACGAAAATGTGATCTTTGTATGTGGCTATTGAACCAAAATTTGAATGGTTGATAAGCATGTAGTGCTTGTATTCGAGTAATGTAAATGATATACTAATGTGTTATGTTATATATATATGTGTGTGCATTAGAATTGAGAGTTATATCCGGGCTAAGTCCCAAAGAGCATTCGTGCTGGTGTTATATCCGGGCTAAGTCCCGAAGAGCATTCGTGCTGGTGTTATATCCGAGCTAAGTCCCGAAGAGCATTCGTGCTGGTGTTACATCTGGGCTAAGTCCTGAAGGGCATTCGTGCCGGTGATGTGTAATCAGGCCTTCATGCCTAGCAGGCTTTGTGCTGGTGATGTGTATTCGGGCCTTCGTTCCTAGCAGGCTTCGTGCCGGTGATGTGTATTTGGGTCTTCGTGCCTAACAGGCTTAATGCCGGTGATACTAGCAAAGTTTAAGTGTTCATTACTATATGAATTCAAAGTTAAATGAAAGGACACGTTTAAAGTGTACTTATATGATGTTTTATAGACTTGGTTAAGTTATTTCAATGTGTAATAACGAATGAATATAGGCACTATGGGTGCGAATGAATTGAGGCACTGTGTGTGTGAATTCTTTAACCGAGCACTATGTGTACGAGATCGATCAGTGGGCACTGTGTGTGCGAATTCTTTAACCGAGCAATATGTGTGCGAGATCGGTCAGTGAGCAATGTGTTTGCAGATTTCGTTTCTTGTAAGATCTCGTCTAGGACGACGGCATTGAATTGTGATAGTGTGTAAGACTGTGTTTAGTACACTGGCATCACTTGTGTTAAGCTTTATGCCTATTCGACTGTATACGGGTAACTTTAAATATGATTGGATGTATTGAATGAACTAAATGTTTAGGTACGTGGAAGTTTGTAACACCCCGTACCCGAGGCCGTTGCCGGAGTCGGACACGAGGGGTTCACAGACAAAATTCATTTCTTGCACAGCCCATTTTAACATTTCCAGACAAGCTGGCTAACTGCGTCACTGTTACCTAAAAATCATATCTCCAGTTCTAGAACTCGAAAACCATTTCCGTAAATTTCTCCTGAAACTAGACTCATAAGTCCATCTACACATTTTTTTCTATAATTTTTGGTCAAGCCAATTAGTACAGTTTATTAGTTAAAGTCTCCCACGTTTCAGGGTTTGACTGCTCTGACCTTCATGCATTGCGACTTGAATATCTCCCTGTACAAGGCTTCAACACTTATGCCGTTTGTTTCTAAAGAAACTAGACTCAAAAAGGAATCTTTAAATATATGGAATGACTTCTAATTATCTCTGGTTAATTTATAGTAAATTTGCAAAGTCGGAACAGGGGATCCAGAAATCGCTCTGGCCCTGTTCCACGAAAACTTAAACACCTCATAAGATACGGCTGATATGATCATTTCGTTACTTCCATATGAAAGTAGACTCATCAAGGTTTGATTACATAATTTATTCACTATTTAATTCCATTCCTACTATTTTTAGTGATTTTTCAAATTTACATCACTGCTGCTGTCAGCATCTGCCTTTAAGGTAGACTTTACCTATTTCATAGTTTCCATGATTCAACTAACCCTTTTAGCATATATAGCACAAAATATGATCATGATTAACCATTCCAATGGCTAATCGTTTCCAAACATTTCCATACCTCTTAATGAACAACATACAAAACGATTATAATACTATGCTTAAAGTGTATATAAGCCATTTTAGCATGGCTATCCAAATATATACAAAACCAAAGGGTACATGACCCACAACAAAATGGGTAGTCCTATACATGCCATTTCAAAGTTCAACCAAAAGTGTACCAAAAGGGCTTTGATAGTGTGGGCGACTTCGACTTCAATAATCCCGAGTCCGATGGTGACGAACCAAAATCTATAAAGCAGAGATTCAAAGAACGGAGTAAGCATTTAATGCTTAGTAAGTTTTAAGCAAAACAAAGTGTTCTCAATCACTATCGTTGGTCATTCATTTCAACTATTCGATGAAGTTAATCTAGAGCTTCATCTCGAACTATAATATCATTAAACGCAGCACTTGGCTGTCACATATATACTTTCGAATAATAATGACCTAGATGGTCAAATATTTCCAAAGCACATTCTTCATCAATTTTCAACTTTCCATGTTCCTTTCCACTTATTCATAATCACACCCTTATTTTTAAGTATTTCAACATGACAAATACTAAATTACCGTAGGCACATAAAGAAACAAACATATTCCTTATCACATATACGTAAATGTGCAAAACATAATCCTTACCTTGTACTAGTACATTTAGCCCAACCCATACTCAAACCATAAGGCTTTTGGGCAGAATATGCTCTAATACATAAGAACATTTCATCACATACTTCATTATACAGGCATACCATTACCAATTAGATCATTCACATATTTGGAGTCATAATATTAATCACATTACCTACCTCTTCGATCTTGATAATTCACCTCGAAATCACTCCACCGATGAGTAAATGTACGTACTGAACATCTTAAATACATAACACATATTTGATGGTAACTTATTGCGGATACTCAATATCAAAGTCTTACTTGAATCCTAGCATTTAGCCGTCGGGTCTTTAAAGCTCGGATATAGTACAAGCACGAAGCCTATGGACATTAATCAAGATAATATTCTCGCATAAAGGCGCGGGGTTTTAACCGGATATAATCTTGACACAAATGCCCTTCGGGACTTATCACATTTATACACTTTCACATCCATCACATTGGCCATTTGGCCTTATCACATATATACACATTCACATTCATCACATTGGCCATTCGGTAGTATCACATATATACACATTCACATTCGTCACATTGGCCATTCGGCCTTATCACATATATACACATTCACATTCGTCACATTGGCCATTCGGCCTTATCACATATATACACATTCACATTCATCACATTGTCCATTAGGCCTTATCACATATATACACATTCACATTCGTCACATTGGCCATTCGGCCTTATCACATATATACACATTCACATTCCTCACATTGGCCATTCGGCCTTATCACATATATACACATTCACATTCGTCACATTGGCCATTCGGCCTTATCACATATATACACATTCACATTCATCACATTGGCCATTCGGCCTTATCACATATATACACATTCACATTCATCACATTGGCCATTTGGCCTTATCACATATATACATATTCACATTCGTCACATTGGCCATTCGGCCTTATCACATATATACACATTCACATTCATCACATTGGCCATTCGGCTTTACCACATATACATATCTTATACATCAATTTCAGCAATAGCTTATAAGCAACTCAAATAGTTTCATCAATGTTTACAACAAATTCACATATTCACTACAAACTGTTTTCCTGAGCAATAGTCACTAAATTATTTATAACTGGAGCTACAAAACTCAAAATCAATTGCCGTTAATTTTCCCTGAATATAGACTCATATATCTTCTATCCATAAAATTTTCAAAATTTTATGTTTGGCCAATCAATACCAGATTTTTCTTAAAGTTTCCCCTATTTCACTGTTTGACTAATCTGACCACTCTTCACTCGAATCAAATTTCTCATTGAAAAAAATTCAAAATGTGTTCTATTTGATTTCATTTGAAACTAGACTCATTAAGGAGTCTAAGCATATAAATTTTATCTTATAAACATTTTTGTACAATTTATAATGATTTTCTAAAAATGGAACAGGGGATTTCCGAGTCATTTCGACACCATCTCACACAACTTTAATTATCTCTTTATAGGAGATTTCTTTGTTTACACAGTTTCTTTTATAAGAAACTAGACTCATTAAGCTTTGATTACACATTTTATTCAGCCTCTAATTCAATGCCAACAATTTATGGTGATTTTTTAAAATCACATTACTGCTGCTGTCCTAAGCAGATTATTAAAATTTTTGTTCTTAAAATTTCCAAGTTCAAACAATTGAGAACTTACGATTTGTGTTTAGAACATATCATGGCCACATCATATCTTACTAATTCAGCTCATCATATCCTATTATGATTGAATTCACTCAACGTTTAATCACTTAAAACTTACCTCGGAAGTGGTTGACGATTAGATGTCCACGGCTATTCAATTACTTTTCTTTCCCTTATCCAACTTTGATCCTTTAAGCTCTTGAGCTTAATCTAGCAAAAATCCAAGAGTGACCGAAAGCCTAACTTTTCCCCTCCTATATTCGGCAATTGAAGAACAAAGAAAATGAACTAAGCCTTGTTCTTTTCACCTTTCACTATTCTATTTATTTTATTATAACACTAATAACATATATTATTATAATAATATAATAATACTAATATATGTATAAAATACATACATTTTCATTGATTATCCCACATGGCCGGCCACTATATATATAAAATGTTAATTTGACATGCAAGTCCTTGGGTTTTAAAGTCACATAATACAAGGTCCTTTCAAAATTTACCTAACACAATTCTCAAAATTTTCACATAAGTCCATTTTCAATTAATTTCACATCAATTGGTAAAAATTAAAGCATTTAAAAATTCACACAGGCATAAACATATATTTTAGATATAAAATATTATATCCAAATATTTCGGTAATTCGGTTTAGCGGTCCCGAAACCACTTCCCGACTAGGGTCAAAATAGGGCTGTCACAAAGTTGATCTTCTTTTGGAAATAAGTTAAGTTGAATATTTAGATATGATAATGTTATAAAGGATATTCATTAGGATGTTTAAGAACATGTATACTTCCGGCAATGTTACGGCTTATATATATATATATATATATGAATGAAAATGTGGGTTATGAATATCTGAGTTGATGTTATGTATTTGTTTTAAAACAAGAGGACGTTATCCTAACATAGTCGCTAGTAAGATTTTCAGGGACGAAAATCCCTAAAGAGGGGGAGAGTTGTGACATCCCTAATTTGACCCTAGTCGAGATGTGGTTTCGGGACCACAAAATCGAGTTATAAAATTTATTAAATATTAAAATTCATATCTACTATGTGTGATAGTGCATGTGTGAAATTTTGATGCTTAAATTCTGTTAGTTGAATGTGAATTTTAGTCAAAGGGCTTATGTGAGACATTTGTGAAATAGGTTAGGTAAATATAAAGTGATCTATTAATGCATGTATTCAAAAATGTGGACTTGCATGTCAAAATACCCATTTTGGGATAGTGGCGGTCATGATATTGTTTTATATATAATATGTATTTTGATTTAACATTTTATATTACAAATGAATTAATAAATAAAAGGAGATATTAGATAATAGTTAGTGGGAGGAGAAACCAAAGTTGGTTCATCCTTGTCCTCCATTGCCGTAGCTTAAAGTGAGGGAGAAGAAAGTTTTGTTGTTTGATTTTTGGCTTAGATGATGGCTAGAATGAGGTATGTATTGAATAATTCTTGAAAATTTATGCATAATTGAGATGATTAGTTCAAATTTTACTTATCCCATATATTAAACTTAGGTTTTTGAGGTTGGAAATTCGGTCAATAAGCTTGAAACTCATAGTAGATATTTTTTTTTGTGACATTAAGATGGTTGGTTATATATTTACTTGTTAGCTTTAAAAGTTGAATGACATTGGTTAATTTGTTCATGTGGGTATTCAGCCTTGTGAATGTTATGGAATAAGTTTCAATTATGTACATATATGATTTTTGAATAATCGGTCATTTATCTAGTATATGTATAAATGGTAAATTGTTTTTAACTTGAAAGTTGAGATTAGTGTATTTAAAGAGAGTTGCCGAATGTGGTCCTTGAAGATGTTTTAATGAATAAAATGTGTAGTTGAGTTATAACATTCGGTTAAGGATTAAGGGTTCTAGCAAGTTTGGTATAATGTATAGTTGTAAATCGCCTTGTATTTGACATTTTTTTTAAGTATAGGAAACGACTAATTAAGATGTTGTTGGATAAAATTCTAGTTAGGTTATGTTAAAGCATTCGGCATTTCTTATAGTATTGTATACAAGAGTGGGAAAAGATTAGTAATTATTCTAAGTGAGTTATGATCTTAATCGGAGCAAAATAGAATTGGCTATAATTATGATGGAGTGATTCGGTCATTGTTTGGCATAGGTGAAACCATTATGAAATTGCTACTTTGATCTTGGAATGAAAATTTTAAATGGAGGTTAAATTTGTTTGGTTAGGGCGAATAGGGTTTATAAGTTAATGGTATGCTATATATATATATATATATATAGTTAAATTTGTGTATATGAAAGCGTGGTAAGTAATGTGAATTTTGTTTGTTCATGCGAATTAGGTATTGGTATAGTAAGCATAAAAGTTAGTCATGGCATATTTTATAAACATATTATGCATTAAAGTTATATGATTGTCAAATGTGACTATTAAAGAAGTAATGTTGAATAAGTAATTAAAAAAATTCATTTGTTTTAATTAAGCTCATGAGCAAAGAGGATCTAAATCAGATAAGGGAAAGGAGAAAGCAATCGAGTAGCCTATCCGCAGTTGTTCAAATAAATCTGAGGTAAGTCTTTGAGTAATGGAACTTAGCTTAAGATTTGATAAACGATGATATATATTTATATGAACATAATAAATAAAATGTGACCTAATGGTTCTACTTGAATTACATATTGAAATAAATAAGTTTCTAGCATATAAGTTTAGTTATAATGAAGAATGATATGGAATACGGGTAAAGATGGGACTATGAATTGGTGTAATTACCTATAGTAAAATGATAAGGAATAAGTTACTTCTATGAGCCTTAGCCGATTGGTTATTAGAAAAGTGATATTTAAATTATGATTTGTATGTGATAATAAGAAGTACTTATATATGATGATATGTTTTAAACTCAAATGGTAAGTTCTTAAGTGTTTGGACTTAGAAATTTAAGAGCAAATTGTAATAATCTGCTTAGGACAGCAGCAGTAGCGTGAATTTTGAAAATCACCATAAATTGTTGGAGTGGAATTAGAGACTGAATAAAATATGTAATCAAAGATAAATGAGTCTAGTTTCTTATAAAATAAACAGTGCAAGCAAAGGAATTTCCTATAGAGAGATATTTAAAGTTGTGTGCGACAGTGTCAGAATGAATCTGGAATCCCCTGTTCTATTTTTAGAAAATCATTATAAATAGTACAAAAAATTTTATAAGATAAAATTTATATTCTTAGACTCCTTAATGAGTCTAGTTTCAAATGAAATAAACAAGAACATATTTTGAAATCTGTACAAAGAGAAATTTGATTCGTAGTGAAGAGTGGTCAGTATAGTCAAACAGTGAAATAGGGGAAACTTTAAGAAAATTATAGTTTTGATTGGCCAAACCAAAAATCCTGAAAATTTTATGGATAGAAGATATATGAGTCTATTTTCGGGGAAAATTTACGGCACTACATTTGGAGTTTTGTAGCTCCAGTTAAAAATAATTTAATGATTGTTGCTCAAGAAAACAGCTTGTAGTGAATCTGTGATTTTATTGTAAACATTGATGAAACTAATTGAATTGCTTATAAGCTATTGCTGAATTGATGTACAAGATAAATATATAGGTGGTGAGGCCAAAATGGCTAAAATATAAATGTGTGCAAGTTATCCAAATGGCTATTTTATAAACGTAACCAATGTATATGTAATATGTGTTGATAGTTTTATAAATTGAAGGTGTGGTGACTTATATGTTGTTTAGCCGAATAGTTGTCATGAGAAGAATGTAAGTCATGTGTGTATTTTCTTATTTAGTTGGAAGTTTATTGAAAGGGATATATATATATGTATATATAAATATGTGTTGAAGTCGAATGCTATTATGACATGAAGTTAAGGTACATGCTATACGCTTATATTCGAATGAGGTTAATGAATTACAATGGTGATAGTTTGTGCGAAATGTGGTAACATGTGATTAAATATACATGGAATTTGGAAAGTATCTGCGTGATGTGGCCTAATGGCTCTTGTGAAATGAGACTAGCTATATTGAGATACGAATAAGTTCGAATGAAGTGATACCTTATTAATGTGTTTCCGTGTTGGAAAAATCAAAGGTATGTGAATTGATGTGTATACAACTTTGTGAATTAACTATGATGATATATCAGGGCTTAAAGTCCCGCAGGCTTGGTACTGGTAACTAGATTCGGATTTGTTTTTAAACCTAGCAGGCTATGTCTAAGTGCCTTGAATTATTTTAAACCGAAGAACATTTGTATATCTTTAAGATAAGGATTTAATTAGTTTCATAAAAATTTACTAATTTTAGTTGTATTCGGCAGGATGTGCAAATACAAGGTATGGATTGCGTTTGGTCATTTATGTATATGTGATAAGGAATATGTTTGGTCCTTTATATACGTATACAAAACTTTAATACTTGTCATGATTTGATTATTTGAAATATTAATGTGAATATGAACTAAAGAACTAAGCTCCTAAATACATATATACAATTATGTATGTGCACGAAATGAGTGCATATGATTAAGTGGTTAGAGGTATTGAAAAATTGAATTGGTAATTGGTAACTATGGAAACGGTAAGTGTATAAAAGTTAAGTATATGGTAAGTGATACTTACTTGCTATGTGAACTCGATTTCGTTTGTATTACAAATGTACTTGGGGAATCACTTATGAGATGGTTATAAGTTATATTCAACGAGTATTGACTCTATCAAATTGTTTATGTAAGATGAAAACATGAATATGTGCTTCCAAATATGGAAACCGAATGTGATTATAGTGTTATGTTTTAGTTCGACTGATTAAACTAAAAGTAGCATTGATGTTTTTAAATGCGAAGGGGTATATACTCTTAAATTTGGATGAAATAGATGAATTACATGTGCATACATAGGGTTTAATCTATTTGACCGAATGGTGATATATCTTGACATTTCAAAAGCGTGATTTGTGTAAGGCCTAATCTTAGCGACTTAGTAATAAATCAACAATTACGGATGATCAGCACATTAAGTTGGCCAGGTATGTATTATGTACTTGTGTAGGCTTATTAAGCCCATCGAGACTTCACTTGGATTTTGTGTAAGTTATAAATGTATTTAATCCAGCAAAGTTAATTGTTTTACTTAAGACTTACTAAGCCTTGAAAGCTTACTCTGTTGTTACGTTTCTCTGTTTTATAGATTATCAAATTTGGCCTTTGCTCGGGGATCGTCAACAACTCGTCACACTATCACTATCCATTGTTTGGTACTGCTATGTTTTGGATTATTTTATGGCATGTATAGAATAAACTAGTGGCGGAATAATATTCTGGTTAATGTATATAAGCCATGCGAAAATGGCATCTTTTGAATGTGTACTTATGGAAGTTTAATTTTATCCCTAGCTGTATTTAGCATTTATCTAAATGAATGATCTTTATTTCAAGAAAAAAGTTAAAAAAAAATTCTGTTCTGACATGAGTTACAAGTCTGGTAATACCCCTTTCCTATTCTGACAACGGTTATAGGATAGGGGTGTTACAGTATTGATGAATGGTAATGCATGTTTGGTTTTTGTGAACATAGCCTTGAATCATGAATGCTTTTGAAAAGGTAATGCTTGAATGAAAAGTTGAATTATACATGTTAATAAGTAGTAGTAGTAGTATTGCATGAATCTGTTTTGTCATATTTGGCTTGGAGTTATAGCAAGCTTTGGTTGATTTGAAAATGAGATTTTGATAAGTTTATTATGGCAAGAAGGTGCCATTTCATTATGTGGTACAATGCTTGAATAAATCAATGGAAAGAATCATGTCGGTATTATAATTATTCGATTTTGATGTTGGCTAAGTTTAGAACTTTATTGTGATAGTGCCAAAATGGAATATTGGTTAGACACTTTAGGTTGTTTGGTATCATGATTTGGCTTAATTTATTAATGTATTTTAGGAATTCTTAGGATGATATGTGATATGTTTTAGAATGCTTTTTCTGATAATTGTGCAGGGTGATTGTTTGTTTTGATGCTCCAATGTTTGAATTATAGATTTAAGCATGAAAAGTATCCTTTAAAATTGTGATTTTTGACCATTTGGGTAAAAGTATCGATATCAGGGGCCAAGGTATTGATACTTGACCAAATGAAAAATTTTCAAATTTTTACAAACTGCTAAAATGGTATCAATATCGATTTTGGTATCAATACCTATCACAAAAATATCGATACTTATTTCTTTAGTATCAATACTTGGTTCAAACTTTTGAAAATTTTCGAGTTTGTCTTTAATTCATGCTCAATTTTATTAATCTATGTTTGTATGCTCGATTTAATCCCTGACGTAATTCATAACTTCTATTGTTCATGTAATTAATTAGTATCAATACTTGGTTCAAACTTTTGAAAATTTTCGAGTTTGTCTTTAATTCATGCTCAATTTTATTAATCTATGTTTGTATGCTCAATTTAATCCCTGACGTAATTCATAACTTCTATTGTTCATGTAATTAAAGTGATTAATGATTTAAGATTTGATTAAATGTTATAAAATGTAATATTGTAACACCCTTAACAGTACGATAATACATTATCACTATCCAAAATATTTATTTAATCATTCACTATTCATAGCATAAATACTAAAATGAGACTTAAATAGAGAATTCAGAACCCTAAAATCAATTTAGAAATGAATATGGACTAATCAAAATCAAAAAAGAAAAAAAATGGCAAAAACTAAAAATAGGGGTCACACGACCGTGTGGTTAGGCTATGTGATAGAGCCCAAACCGTGTGGCTCATAGACATGGTCGTGTGGCCAAACCGTGTAACAACCTAAGTCCGTGCAACTTAAGGTCACACGGCTGTGTCGCTAGGCTATATAACTCCTTGAGACCGTGTGGACAATCCTGCACCAAAAATCAAATAGGTTAGATGACCCTGGGGCAAACCGTGCACTAGACTTTTTGCACCTAACATAACTTCAAAACCAAGTCATTTCAACTACATTCCTTAGGTTCCATACCAAACCATTTCCAAACATTTTTACCTATTCAAAACACATTAAAACATGCCAAAATATGCCAATTCACATTCAACCAATATGCCCTCATTAGCACCACATTTCAATATAAACAACAATCGTTCAAAACAAGTCATAATCAACATATTAACCTTATTCAATTATCCAATAATTTCCATCTAACATATGCTATAATCAACCATTTATACCAAACCTTCTAATGCCAATTTGTCAACAATTGAATTTCACCAATTAACCTATCATGTATGTACCAATTCAACAAACCAACAATACATTGAGTTTAAGCACACATATGCCATCAATTACTAAACCAACCAAAATACCATAATGGATTTACATCAATACACATATTTCATAATTCAAATGGCATAAAACATGACCAAATGATTCACCAACATGCATATACCAAAGCCTTATTTACCTATCACTTGTAACCAACCAAAATAAATGCATAACTATCAAAAGAGTTGATGGATAGTGTAATTTCCAAAAGCAATCCAATCGACAGCTCGTATCCGACGATCTACAAAGAAGAAAAACCAAATAGAGTAAGCTTACGTAAAGCTTAATAAGTTCATAATAAACTTAAACTTTAACTTACCGTAAAGGATGTAATTTAAATAGTTTACAAGATCATTCAATATCCTGGTCATGAGTTCACGAGGTTAGTGAGTTCATATATAAAACATCTAACTTTATTATATTATCAAACATATACCTGAAAACAAATTTGGTACATAAGCCAACCATCACATATTCATTTAACATCCAACATCTTTACTTCAAGTATTCATTTCAAATGTCCCTTTTCACATATCTATATTCATATAAATATTTTGTATAAACACTTCATATAATCATTTCATAAATCTATTTCCCTATAAATATTTCATATTCCCATTTTTGTTTACTCATTTTTCACCCAATGAACCAAATGAAATAGTGTTGGATACTTAGAAAAAATGCTCACACAAGCGGTGACTGTAACCATATATGCTCACATGAGCTGCGAAATGGGCCTGCTCACACGAGTTGTGGGTCAAAATGTTAAGCTACACGATGTTGCTCACATAAGCTATGGAGAATCCGCAACAAATGTAGGACCTCAACCATTGTAAGACATCTAAAACTAGCACCCAAAACTATAATAACCCTAATGGCATGTCTTTTGTATCCTAAGCATTCACGAGGTTCATACAAGTCGTATTTCATATCTATATAATTTGGTCATATACACATTATTTCATCACAAAAATCCATCCATATAGTTTCCATTCTCAAACATAACCTTTAATTTAACTAACATTATAATATAGTCCATTTCATCCCTTACCACTTAATAAGTAAATGAACTTAATCACAATAGCTGCAAACACTTCAACGACGACTACTCAACAAATTGCATAATTTAAAATATTTAACAGTTTTACAAATTAATCCTAAGGTTAGCTAGATTAAACTACGCCGAACTCAAAAACATAAAAATCATGAAAAATGGGTGAGAAAATGACTTACATGCATCAAATTCAACCATGGTAGAAGCTTTGGTTCTTTGTTAATGGAGGAAACAACTTCGGAAAGAAATTTAATGAAGATAACCATGTTTCTTTTCTTTTTGTTTATTATTTAACCTATAATTATTATAAATTAAACATATTTTAATACATAAAAATATATATAATTCCATCCACTAACCGTCCATTGATATCATCAAGATCTAATTGCATTATAAAACCCTCAATTAATGTTTTTATAACCATTTAATTCCTATAAACTAATAGCAATAGACTTTTGTGACTTTTATGATTTAGTCCTTTTTACTTAATTAACTATCTAAACATTAAAATTTCTAGACCAAATTTCAATAGACCTATAAATCACTCCGTTTACAAAAATGAGGTCTCGATAATTAGTTTTTTGAAACCACTTGTACTTAACTGTTCATTCAATTAGCAAAAATTGTTATATCAAAATTCAATATTATACTATATTTGACTTTTAAATATTAAATAATAATATTTACAGATTCACTTGTAGGGGTATGGTCCTGAAACCACTGTTTCCGACAACACTAAAAAACGGGTTGTTATAGTTATAATGTTCCAATAACTATTGTAGCATCCCATAACTCGAGTCCGGTGACTGGTCTAAGCATGGAGTGTTACATACACGCCTCACATAAGGGCACTTTAAGCGCATTCACACACACACATATGCATACATACATGTGTATATATATATTCAAAATTCCATATTAGCTTAGGTCATATAAACATATTCATTTCATGTAATGGTCTCTAAAGGTTGAGAGTCATAATTTCATTTATTCATTAATTCTCACATTTCCATTTCCATGTTTTTACCTTGTATTTATTCTATCGACAATTTGTAGAAATTTAATAATTCATCCCATACTTGTCCATCATAACACTATTCACATTTTTCATATTAATAACATGTTTCATACATGTCTACACATCCTAAATTTTGCTTATTGACACTTCCATGGCAACCAATTTTTTTTAACAGAATATAATTAGTTAACACTTAACTTATAACCAAAAACTTATCAAGCCACAATTATACAAGTCACATATTTCCAACACTTTAAGCCATGGAATTTCACAACTTTATGATATAATAAATTTCATATTTATTACACAATTTTTTTATCAATTTCCTAAATACATTAGCATAGGTAAGTAAGGTTATCCAAAGGTACTTACCTCTTGGATGTACTTTTACTTAATTCTAAGCTTCCAAATACTAGAATCCAACCTCCAACAAGCTTGAAACTCCATCACTCCATATTTCCTCATTTTTTCCCTACACCAAAAATATGTCAAAAACTAATATTCAACCTCACTAAGATTTCTCAAAACAACTAAACTCAAATATTAAGTTAAGAGAGATAGAAATCTCCATTACTTATCCTTATGAAGTTTTCACTCTCTAGCTTCATTTTATCTCTCAAGAATCCATAAAACCTTAGGATGAAATATGAGATTTTGATGATAGAAATGAGAGTATGAGGTGATTTTCCAAGTATTTAAGCAAAAATACCAAGGTGTTTATAGAAAGTTTTGCAAAGATTTCAAGAAAAGCTTAAAAAATGCAAAAGAAGAACAAGATTCCATAAGAGAGGTGGAGTGGCCAGTTGCACCAGGTGAAGGAGGTTGCTTCTTTAAATTTTTTTTCTTTTAATTCACAAAAGTGGCCTTAAACTCCATATACAACATTTCAAGCCCAAAGTTTTAAAATTTGGGGCTTATCATTCCAACACATGGCCCAAATGGTCAAAATAAATTCCATATATCAAATGTATCATCCAAATAATTTTTCATCATAAAATTCTCGAGAAAAGACCAAAATACCATTACGGTATCAAAGTACTTTTTTGCCTTTTTAAGCCTCTAAGCACAATTTCCTCACAACAAACAACCATAACCCACCAAAATTCCATAATTCACATTTAATGCTTAATAAAAATCCTTAGGTAATTAAATATACTTATACTAATTCCTTGGCAAAATTAGAAAAATTATAATTTAGTCCTTATACTTTAAAATTTCTTCTAGTTCGATCCAAAAGTGATTTTCATCTTACTAACACTTATTCCAATTTTTTTTCATGTCAATCCATCACTAATAACTCAATTTTTCCATTTTGATCATATTTACACTTTAGTCCCTAAACTTTTTTAAATTTTACAATTTAATCCTTTTGTCACTCTTTTCAATTCTAAATTTCTTTTCATAAATTTCCATCTCAAAAATCAAATTTCTTTCATAAGAATCCTTGACCTATTTTCCAACTTTTCTCGAGAATTCACATATCCAACACTAGTGTTGCGCTACGTGTCAAATACGAAATTTTGGGGTGTTACAAAAACTCCCACCAACAAAACTGAACATCAAAATCTTCAAGAAGTTGGTAAAACCAAGGTCATTGAAAGACTTCAAAATGTTTCTTTAAACCAACTCAAGGAACTCATCAATGAAGTCATCAAAGATCAATATAAAAGCATTACTTTGCCTTCATATACATACTCAAAGCCATACACTCAGAGGATTGATCATTTGAAGATTCTTAAACATTATGAACCTCCAAAATTCATACAGTTCAATGGCAAAGGAAATCCAAATCAACATGTCGTTTACTTCATAGAAACTTGTATTAGTGTTGGTATTGATGAAGATCTCATGGTTAAGCGGTTCGTTCGATCTTTGAAAGAAAATGTCTTCGGTTAGTATATTGATCTTGATCCTGGAATGATTGAAAATTAGGAAGAACTTGAGTGGCAATTTCTTGATCGATTCTATAGCATTTTTTACATTGCCTGTAATGACCTGATTTCCAGTGGTATCAAAAATTACAGTTTTGGGACCTCATTTTTGTAATACGAGTCTGTAAATATTAAATAAGGATATTTACAGAGTTAATATATAGGTGAAACAAAATTTGGATGGTCAATTTAGCCAAAATTATGGTTAATTAGGGCCTAGGAACAAATTGTAAAGTCTAATCACTATTGCTTTTTAATTAGGAAATGACTTGATGACTTAAATTGCAATTAATTGAAGGTCCAAAATAGCAACTAGACCATGGAAAAACATGAGATAGTGGATGGTAATTAAACATTTAGATTAATTAAGTGAAATAAAATTTAATTCAGATAAAGCGTGATTAATTAATTTAATCAAACTTTAATCTAATTATATATAAGTAAAATAAGTGGAAGTAGAGATGAAATATCATCTTCTCCAACTTGACAAGAAAATAAAAAGAGAGAAGGATGCCATTTTTAAGGTTTTCAGGCTTTTGGCCTTTAATTCAAGTAAGTCTCTAGCCATTTCTCTTTAGTTTTCATAGAAATTGAGTCATGAGAGCTTAACTTAGATAGCTCATCTACTAATTTGTAAAGTTGTTAAAGTTTTATAAAGTTACCATTGTTTAGAATTAGATGAAATTGGTGTGAAATTGTTAGAAATTAAACTTAGATTAGAAAAGAACCAAATTGTATTGTTTTTTTTTTTTGACAAATGTAAAGCTTAATTGTTGATTTCATACATTAGGGACCAAATTGAATTAAATGTAAAACTATCATGAAATTCCAATATGAATAGAAAAATAGGAGGTCCCTAATGAGTAATTATGAAATCAGATTTTAATTTGGAACTTTAGATTGAAAGTTATGTTTGTCCCGAGTTTAGGGCCTAAATTGAAAAAATTGTAAAATATGCTTGATATTGTAATTGATTTAAATTTTCAGAGAATTTTCTAGTACTATATGCTTTGTGATTTTATTTGGCTAACATTGACATAGAATCATCAGGAGGGAAAGGAAAATTAAAAGTCGTCGACGAGTAGCTTTAAAATTTGGTTTGTATTTCTATGATTCAGGACCAAATTAATTGCATAGGTATGTTATTTTGAAGCATATAATATTGAGATGAGTTTTTATTGGATTTTTTAATTGCTTCAATTGAGATTGATTATTAAGACAGGGACTAAATTGAATAGAATAAAAATTTTATAATTAGATTGATATATGAGAATTGATATGAAATTGAGTTGAAACATGTTGTATTACATGATGAATTGATGGTTAATTGGATATAATAAATTATGATTTGAACTATATATAATGAATCAAAAATTTGGTTACCCTATTAAATGCTCAGACTGAGTCAGATATAGTTGGCATGCCATAGGGTCAAATTATTTATTGAAAAAAATCGTTTTCAAGCAACTCGAGGTGGTATATTGTACAAATAGAGTCATCATTGCAGAGAAACCTAGGGTGACAAAATAATCATAATGTGAAAGACATCATAGCTAGGTAACCTAAGGTGACAGGTCCATGTATCCATTCTAAGTCCATTTCTTGCTAATAGGTTTATAAATATACAAATTAATTATATGATTAATGAAATGAAATTAAATTGAAATGTGGTATGTGAAAGTATGCGAAAGAATAGAAAATGAGCCCTGAGGGTCGATTGAGTACGAAAAAGCCTATAGGCTCGAAATTAGTTGAACAGAAAATATGAAATTGAATATATTTATTAAATGTTGATAATGGTAAATGAACAAATATAAGTACTTATAGGTGACGATATAGATTGAATTGGTAATATGTGAAATGAATGGAAATTTGCAATTTGGTATGCATATAGAGTGAGTTAGTGAATTGATTACATGTATGTTATAATGTATTGGAAATTGTTCGCATAAACTTTTATGTAATTTGACTATAAAGTGAATTAGAATTAAGTGTACGTATATGTTTTAAATTTGAATTTTTTTGCTTGAGTAATGGAAATACCATTGAGCGTATTTGCTCATCATATGGTTTGTTTTCTCCGTGCGCAGGTAAAGCAAAGTCCCAATCATTTGTGGAGTTGATCCAACATCAAACATACGATCTTCGACTCAATAAATTTTGTATCTTACCATTTTGTTAAAAGGGTGGCATGTACTTAATTGAATTTGTTTTAATACAATGTTACGTCTATGTAAACTTTTGTTTAGAAAATTGATATATGAAATTGGTCTTTTGGATGCTAATTGTGTATGAGTTCAATAAATGGTTGGAATGTACTAAATGCTACAATTTTCAATGGAAATGGCGAATATATACTTAAGATTTTGAATGAATTATACTAGATAGTTTAACTTATAGGTGATATGGCATTGGTACATTGTTGAATAAGGAATTGTAATTCATGTTTTGATTTTTGAAGATTGCATATGTTGCCTAAATTTATGAGATGAATATATAAAATGGTTTATTTGAAATTGTAGGTTGGTGTTGTAACACCCCTCGCCTGTATCCCTCGTCGGAACAGGGTTCGAGGTGTTGCCCGACTTAAACTCAGTCAATCACACAAAAACAGTGCCGAAAACTTTCAATCAATTTAAAACTTTTCTTTTCACATGCAATCTGTCTCATATATGGGCTTACGAGGCCCAAAACATCACTAGCCAACACCTTTGGGTAAATTATAATATCACATACTCAACATTAAAACCCTATACATGCCATAGACTCGAAATACTAGGATTTACTTACACCAATAGTGTGAGCTCGACAGTGTGATAATATCTCCAGCGAACTCCAACCCGAGCAGGTAACCGAAGTCAACAATCTATAAAACAGAGGAATGTAACAGCGGAGTAAGCTTTCATAAGCTTAGTAAGTCTTAAGCAATGCAAACAAATAAATGCAATTATACTTCGATTATTCAATTTCTTAAGTGGCCATATTCTAGGTATATTGCCATCTGGCCGAATACACACAAACACATAATGCACGTTCAGCATTCTTATCACACTTAATCTGAATTCGTATAACATAATTAAATCGAATACTTTCACATACTTTCACACCCTGACCCGGTGTGTCATGATCATAGATATAGTTATAACATTTATTCACGTATGTATCACAATGCACGCTTATGATTCATTGCAGATCAAACTCACATATGAGTACATAATGCGTACCTGGCCCACTTAACGTACTGAATATATTCATTTGTCAACCTAACACGAGGTACCTTAGTCATGGACTTTTCTCAAATCACCGGCATTTCGCTTTGTTAGGCTCGAGGCCGATATCAGTTCACCGGCATTATAGCACCGCTAGGCTCGAAGGCCGAATAGTATCTCACCGGCATTATAGTTTGCTAAGCTCAAAGGCCGAATAATCAAGTTAACAAGTTCCATATAACATATTCATATCAATTAAGTACTAACATCATTGAACGTATATAATTATACATCTCAAACACTTTTCTTTCATCTCATTTTCACACTTAGCATTTGATAGCTTATGCATAACATTTCACTCACGTTCATTTCAAACTTATCATTCGATTATAAAAGCATATTGTATTTTTACCAACATGTTATACTTGCCATTAGGCCATATAAGCATGATACAATACACTATCATTTCATCTTTAACATTCAGCTAAACCCTTATCTTACAAGGAACACGAATTCACATAACATATCATTTCACCGGCATTACGCTGCTAGCACGAAGGCGAATACACATCACCAAGACGAAGCACGCTGAGCACGAAGGCGAATACACATCATCGACACGAAGCTCGCCAGCACGAAGGCGAATACACATCACCGGCACTAAGCACGCTGAAGCACGAATGCCGAATACACATCACCGGCACTAAGCACGCTGAGGCACGAAGGCCTGAATATAATACCAGTACTAGGCCTGCGGGATTTATCCCGGATATAATACCAGCACGAAGCCTACGGGATTTAACCCGAATGCACATCAAATATCATGCATATTTAATCATATATTAATACATCTCATTCAACATATCACATTCGTAGTCATTTGCAACATTCGGGTATAAGCTCCATATAAACACCATCGTTTACATTTCGGTTCAAAAGTCATTCATAAATATCACATATCCATTTCACCATTCAAATTTAACCCATAGTGACCATTCGACTATAACTCATATACATAAATTATTTATCGCACAACTTAATTCAAGTAGAACCAAAAGGTCACGATTCATCTAATATGTACATATTGCTCACTGATTCACACACAACCTTTCAAATTAGCAATTATAAGATGGTTCCGCACATAGCCCATCCTTATCGATAATTTACGATGGTTTTACCCTTACTCACAAATATGTCATAGGCATTTTTACCTATGCTTCGCAATTCACATTCATGATTCAATTCCAATCGATTTAACATGCATAAGTACATATCACATACCTTAATAATTTACTTTACGGAACGAATCCACATATCGTATTAGCCCATAGTCTTATAGCACCACACTTTTAATAGTTTACCTCATCGAAGTTCACATTTAATCACTTTAGTGCCAAGCCATATTCGGCTACCACAAAGGACTAATAATAATAATTTTATACACATCATGGTTTCCTTTAGGTATTTAATAATCACAAATCGTGATATCTCCACCAACACATATACAACACAGTTTATTCATTGTAACACTCATTTAGTGCATCAAATTTCCAAATCCAATTCAACTTAAGCATAATAGCCATAATCGGCTTATAGCCTTAAATCATTACATATTCGGCACATTAACTAAATAAAATTTACATTCCCTTTTCCATATTAATTTAACTCTTGGGCATATAAAAAAGAATCAAGCTTAAACACTTAAGAACTTACCTTGAATGTTGTCGAACAATTACAACGGGTATTCGATTACTTTCTCTTTTCCCTTATCCGAATTTTGTCCCTCTATGCTCTTGAGCTTGGATTTTTCTTCCCCAAGTGACCGAACATTCAAGAGCTCTTTTCCTCTCCTTTCTCTTCTATTTTCAGCTTTCATGAACAAGAATGAACAAAAACCTTCCTTTTCTTCCTTTTTGTTATTCTATTACTAAACATTTTATGACACAAAATAACATATATTATTTGTGCCATACTTATGCCATAACTTCAATAAAAAAAAATTTGCACATGTTGTCTACCATTAACACCATGGCCGGCCACTACACATAAAATGGGGAGTTTAACATGCAAATCCTCTTATTTTACACTACTATTTATTAGGCCACTACATATTAGCCTATAGCATTTTCAAAAATTTTCACATAGGTCCTATTTCATAATTTCACTCACAAATGGCAGAATCAAAGCATGGGATTTTCACACATGCACTTTCACATGAAATAAACACACAATATAACATTTGATTATTTTTGGGACTCAGTTTTGTGATCCCGAAACCACTTTCCGACTAGGGCCAAATTAGGGTTGTCACAGGTGTTCATTAACATTTTGCAGAAATAGTTTGTCACGTCGCAATGTCGAGTGTATGTCGTTGCGACGAGATCAAGCCACCATGCCACAATGCGACGTCAAGCATGGGTGTTTGTGATGAGACCTAGTTAGTATGTTGCACCATGATGAGGAACCCCCTAATGTCGCAACATCAACCTAAAATTTTGTAAACATTACATTTTAGTCCTAATTTAGTCTCGAGTTACCATTAAAGATTTTGTAAGCTCATTTAAGTCCTGGAAAAAATTGTATTTTGTATTGTGTGCATGTATTGATGAAAATTAATCATTTAATGGTATAATTTGTTTGTATTTTAATCGTATTTTCTTTGGCAACTAATGTAACACCTTATAGCTCAAACCTAATGATCGGGTCGGGTATAGGGTGTTACATTGCCAGCATATCAAACTTACAACAATGGAAAGATAAGCCAGTC
Organism: Gossypium arboreum; assembly: GCF_025698485.1. NCBI lineage: Eukaryota > Viridiplantae > Streptophyta > Magnoliopsida > Malvales > Malvaceae > Gossypium > Gossypium arboreum. The sequence goes on from NC_069076.1 coordinate 50,178,424, forward strand.
CTCAATTACATCCATCCCTGGAGGAATCTAAGTTTAAACTACAAAAAGAAATTTTCAAAGTTCTCAGCCATCGATTTGTGCATACAAGGCATGAAGTGAGACTTGCGCTACATTTTCCAAGGCATCAAGCTGATTGTAACAGCCCAATTTTGGGCCTAATCAAAATAGTGGTTTTGGAACCACAATTTCAAGGCCGGAGAAATTATTTTTAATATTATTTTATATTTCATATCATGATTATATAAGTACATGAAAATTTTGGTGAATTAATTTTAGCAATTTTGAGCTTAATTATGCAAAAGGACTAAATCGCATAAGGGGAAAAAGTTTTGTTTTGCTAGACAAATGTGTTAAATAGCTAGAGAACCATAATTGGAAGTCTTTAAAATGCAAATAGACCCTTATATATAGGCTGGTCGGCCATAGAAACAAAGATAAGACAATTTTCAAAGTTAGGTGGAATTTGGTGGCTTATTTGACTAAAAATAAAATAAAATAAAGAGGGAATGATATCATCTTCTTCTCATCTCTTTCTCCAAAAAAAATACCAGCAAAGAGAGGGTTTTTTAAGCTTTAAATTTTCAGCTAGGTTATCCTCTTGCAAGTAAGTAAATTTCATAGCCATTCTTGGTAATTTTTGTACTTTTGGGACCCTTGTAGCATGAGCTAACTAATAAGAGGACCATTTTGCAAAATGGTTGAAATTATAGGGTTTTTCCATGAGAATATTTATGTTTTTTTATGAATTTTTATGGAAGAAAATGAGTCTTGGTTGTGTAATAAACAACTATTGTGAAAGGAGTTTGCATGAAAACACCTAAAAAGGGCTATTTTGTAAAGTTTGTAAAATAAGTTGTAAATGTGTGAAATAATTGAAATTGTGAGTTTCTATAGTTATAAAAAGAATTTTACTAGGCTTGGTAAAGGAGGAAATTTGATAAAAATCGATTTACGAGCCTAAGGGCAAAATCATAATTTTTGTAAAGTCTAAGGGCAAAATGGTTATCTTGCAAAATTTTAAATTATAGAATGTTTTAATTAATGTAATGATTAAATGAGTGAATTTCATCATGTTAGATCAAGAAAATCAAGATTTGAGCTTAAATTGAAAAGTATAAGGTTATAGACTAAAATGGAGTAATTGGCCGAAATTGCATTCGAGGTAAGTTCGTGTGATTAAATAAGTATGATATCCATGTTATTGTTAATATACTTGAAATCTATCTTGCTATAATTGTATTGAATTTTTTGTGGAAGATATTGTATATGAGAAAGTTATGTCAAATGTTAATAACATGTATGTGATGATTGAATGTATTAGAAATTTCATGGAATATGATATTCCATTGAAACGAGTAAGTTGGGTGTAAATAATGCAACTACACGGTTATTATGTGTGATTAAATTGATGTAGCATAAATTTTTTGATTGTGACTATGAGTAATGGTATGATGAGACTTATCATGATAAACTCCTGGTTGAACCTTAGAAATAGATTGGATAATCATGCCATAACATTTGGGTGATATGTTTGCTAGTGTAAGACATGTCTAGGACATGCATTAGCCACATTATGAGAGCCAGTGTAAGACCTATCTGGGACATGGCGTCGGCTTAACATGTATTAGTGCAAGACCTGTCTAGGACATGGCATCGACACCGATAGATGAGAGCCAATGTAAGACCTGCCTGGGACATGGCATTGGCCTCGATATATGAAAGTCAGTGTAAGACCTGTCTGGGACATGGCATCAACTTAGATATGAGAGCCAGTGTAAGACCATGTTTGGAACATGGCATCGGCATCGTACCCTATGTTTGAGGCTTAGTGATTATCCTGTGGTATTCCAAATGGTTCAATAGGAAATTTAAAATTTAAGCAAAATGACAGAGCTTATGGCTATGTTGTGAGTGGTACAGGTACTTACATGAAATTTATGAGATGTGAATTCAATTCATGTTGTATGATTAATAAGGAATGAATATGAGCATGTTGAGTAACACAGGTATGTATGCCAAACTCATGAAAAATGATTTCGGTTTATGATGCATATTCGGTGAGGATGTAAATAGGTGAGTCATGCCTATGAGAATGATTTTGGGATGACCTTGTGATTATATATCTATACTTATAATGTATAAATGTGTGTTTTTACCAAGGTGGTGAAAATGAATTAATAAGGTGTGACAAACTTAGTATCATTAATTTACACTAAAACAGTTTTAGACAGCAGCAGCAGTCTGACTTTGAAAATCCACCAAAAATTGTGGAAATTGAGCTAGAGACTGAATAAAATATAAAATTAAAGCTTAATGAGTCTAGTTTCATATAGAAGAAACAATGTAAGCAAAAGAGTTTCATATTATGAAATATTTAAATTGTTGTGAGACAGATTCAAATGATTTCGAAATCCCCTATTCTGATTTGAGAAAATCATTGAAAATTGTACAAAAATATTTATGGGTTATAATTTATATGTTTAGAATTATTAATGAGTATATTTTCAAAATAAATAGACAAGAACATCATCCAAGTCTTTTATTATGAGATAATTAATTTTTAATGAAGAGGGGTCAGAACTATCATACAGCAAAAAAGGGGTAACTTTAAGGAATAAATTGTACTTATTGGCTAGACGAAAAATTCTGAAAATTTTTTGGTAACAAGATATGAGTCTAGTTTTATGGAAAATTAGTAGATCTTAATTTTGAGTTTTTGTACCTCTAGTTGTAAATAATTTTAGTAACTATGACTCGAGAAAATAGCTTGACTAGAACATAAGTAAAAATGCAAATAGGGTTGTATTACCTTAAGAAGCAAGTTGATAAATTGCTTATTATTTTCATACGGTCTTACTAAGCTATAAAGCTTACCCCTCTCCTTTCCATTTCTTTAGTGTTGTTAGGTTAGCTCGGGGTTGGAGATCGTCGGAGGCAGCATCACACTATTAAGCTATCACCTTTGGAGCATTGATACATATGTTAGCATTTTCAAGTGAGTGGCATATATAGGGGCTCAGTTTTAGTCATTGTGGTTAGCCAAATGTATTGGCCTATATTGCGTTATTTGTATATGGCCATGAAGTGTGACTCATATTGATTATAGTTTGTGAACTTATCTATCTATGCTATGTTCTAATGCTTGTGATGTGATGATGTGATTATGCTTGTTGGTCATATATGGTTGGTGTTATGAATTATGTGCATGATGAATGCTTTATGACCAATCGAAATGGTCATGGTCATGAATTAAATGTGTAATATGGAAATAAGATGACGATTATGAAAATTTGGTAAAAGTGGTCATTAAATGACAAGGTTAATGAATAGGTATTGTTATGTCTTGACTTGATATTATATGAGTATGTGAAATGTGTGAACGATAACATGTTAATGTTATGAATGTGTCTTAATATGGGATGTTAAATCATCAAAATGATGTCATGATATGTGTCCTTGGTGGGTATAAAGACATGAAGGATTAAGGGTAACATAAAGGCTTGAAAAATAGCCTAAGTGTTGGCCACATGGGCTAAGGCACGACCGTGTGTCTCAACCGTGTGGGGGACACGGCCTTAGCACACGGGCGTGTGGCTTGGCTGTGTGGTTTAATTTAGTCATTGAATTCATAGTCAGAGAGTTACACAGCCAGAGGACACGGGTGTGTTCTTGAGTCCACACGGGCGTGTGACTTTGTGTCATGGGAAAATTTTCTAAGTTTTCCTGAAACTTCTCAAGTTCTTGGTTTAGTCCCGAATCAATCCCGATGTATGTTTTGGGCTTCGTAGACCAAATAAGGGACAACATGCATGGTTTGAAAAGTTTTGAATTAAAAGAAATTTTATGGCCCGGTTTTTGCATGTATATGTATGTTTAAGCCCGGTAATACCTCGTACCTTGTCTCGATGTCTGACACAGGTACGAGGTGTTACACCGAGGTCCTTTGAAGAATTAGCTATTCGAGCTAAAGACAATGAGTTAAGTATGATAACTACTGCAAATCAAAAACCTCTTGAGCAAGTATAACTCCCCTTCCCAATCCGATCGTTGAGTTTAAGCTACAATATGTCACAATCGTTGTCGGAGCAACTAAAAACATTTAACATTCAAATCAAAAAATAATAGATGAAAACGTAAGCTTTTCAAACTTTTGACAGGATATATAACCTTTCCTAGGTCTTATACGAGCCTACGTATGCTCTAAAGATAACTCAAGATCAAATAATGACCAAATTGCAAAAGTTTCAAAGCTTCGAATTGATGTCGTGACGTGAGAGAGTTCCTCATCATGACATGCATACTGACTTGGTCTTATTGTGACAATGGAGTTTCTCGTCACACCATGACCTAAAGTCCAAAGCTCGTCGTGACGGCCATCACTCGATGTCGTGATGTAGACTCTATTTTTGTTATATTCTAGGCCATTGGCCTATCTCCTAGCCATCTTTTAAACTTTTTAATTGGTGCATATTTGCACAACCTCTCCTGCACAAAAATATACCAAAACACATTCCAAACATTTCATTTAACCATTTCTCAAACAACCAATTCAACGTTTCCACAATTTGGCATCAAAACATATCAATTCAACTTATACAAATCTAACCTATTCAATCATACATTTAACCATTCAATACCATCATTTTTCCATACCATTTCATACTCAAGTTTTTCATTCAAGTTCCATAGCTTATAATATTACCAAAACATACACACATATATATGAACATTTGCCTTTCCAAAATCGAACATTAGCTAAGATTCAACCTTTTGAATGCTTAGTAAATTCATTAGCATTAAACAAATTACCTCAAATTACAATTTAATACAACAATCTATTCAACTTGAAAATTTTGCCTAAACATGGCAACCATATATCAACAATGTGAGTTCAACGTATAAACATATCATATAATAATTCAAACATATAACATTTCAATCCATTTATAATACACATTTCAATACTATTCTATAATCAGTCCATCATTTAGCCATTTGAAAATCAAAGTCATATCAATTCATTGCCATTTTTCACTTTCCTTTAATCATTTAGCCCAATGAACTTTAATGTACAAGTTCGAATACATGGGCAACTACACTATATCAAATTGCTCGTCCAAGCAGTAACTACACCACACCAAAACACTAAAGTGCAAAGCGTGTGGCTATTATACGCATATTTGTATATCAATACGCCCCTTCACCACTCTAGGGTCTCCGTAGAGACATACAATGCTCGATGATCCACAACAAATGTTGGATCTTGATATAGTCTGTAATGAACTCCGTACAAATACATATACCTCGTACCATCACATATATCCCATACTAGCACACAATAACCCTATTGATATGCCTGTTGTATCCTATTCTTTACTAAGTTGTCACACCCCTCACCCAGCTCGGTCGTCGGACCCGAGCTATGGGATGCTGCCAAAGTTACCGGAGTAAATCATATTCCAATTGTAGCAATTAATACAATCAAACATCAATTTATTTCATAATCTCATGCACAATATGATTTACAATCAAAACCAAGACACATTCGAGCTTACGAAAGCTCCTAAGTCAACCTGAGCACCAATAAGGACTAAATTGTAAACTTTTCAAATTTTAGAAACAGGCATCAATACTAATAACAGGTACAAGTACCATTTTGGCATTTTATCATTTTAGAAAATAAAACATTTAAAGGAAGTATTGATACTTATTATCAAGGTACCAATGCTTTATGAAAATTTTGTAAAAATGACCTCTTTAAAATCAATTCATGCCAAAACTTAACTTAAACTCAAGAATGTTTATATGCACACCACAAGAGCTGTAAATGTTGGCATTTGAATCAATTTAAATAAAAAAGAATTGATTTAAAAAAATGAATCGATTCAAACAAAAAGACAATAGATTCAAACTTAAGAACATTTAAAGTAATCATAACTACAATACATCTCCTATATACATGCCATATAACCAAGTACCTAACGCTAAATATCTACTAGTTAGAAGCTGGATAGTGTGAGCTCTGAGGTGATTAGTTTTTCAAGCAGATAACACTAATATGACATTAGTGGAATAATTAGATCGTCAGTATCAATAATAATTAGTTCACCCTTCCGACATCATAGTACAATTCACTTCTATTTAAAGGTTAAGACTATATCATAAAAATTCAACCAATTCGTATCGAGAATAGTATCAATTTCATCAAATGAAAATAAAATCATATAAGTGTTTTTCTTGAAAAATAAAATCATGAGACTACATGAAAAAAAGGGAAAATAAGTTTGAAGAAGAAGTAACATCATCAAACTTGGCATCAACCTTAGCTTCTAGGACAAGCAAGATGCTTGATTTCCAAGAGACTGGGGAAAATTGTCTATTTCTAGAATATCATAATGATCATAGTTAGACTCCAACCACAAGTCAAAGGAGCCAATAAAAAAGCAACACTCATAGGCACTAGCTTAAACTGTCACATTGCTCTTAAACACAAGTTTAAATTGTTCATCTGATACTCCTAAGTACAAGCTTAAACTATTCATCCCAAATGATGATGCACTTAAACACGAGCTTAAATTGTTCATGTAAAATAAATGATAATACTTTTAAGCACGAACTTAAACTGTATATCCAAAAAAAATTTGAACAATGTCATAACTTGATCCTTCAAAAAAATGAATGTACCTAGGCAACTTGGTTTTAACGCTAGGTTCAGTCACCACCACACACACTAGAAAAGAAACATTCCTAAAGCCAAACCTCAAATGCCTAGCATTTCAAAGCTAGACTTCCACCTCAAGTTGGGAAACAAATATGCTCTGGATCATGATATGATGACACCTAGATAATTGCTCCTTAGTTGGCAAGTTCAGTGCACACTTTGTCTTCAACCATTCAAATGTTTTGTGGTCTTGCATGAATTTATTTCGGTCATCATATTTGGTGCAAGCTCCATCTTTCACTCTTGATACTACAAATTTTGTGATGGATTATAAACAATTATGCGTCATTTTAATGCCTCTAAATCATGAACAAATCTTTCATGGCACATGCTCTACCATTCACCATGTTGATACTCCAAATTCTGGAATTAATCTTTATTAGTCATCACATGCTTCAAAGTCTTGAATGGATATCAATGATTATGACCAATGCTCTGCAATTGGTATTTGAGACATCTTGACGCTCTTGGTATACAAAGCTTAAGACATTGAACTTGCTTGGCTAGCCAAAAACCTGCCATAATATGATCAATAAAATAAGGCTTAATATAGAAATTGCCTCCTAATATCCTAATTTTCTCTATTTGATACTTCAAGAATTTTGCACAATGGTTCAGGACTTAAAGTTTGTTTTCGTTACATAGTTTATCCCAAAGCATTAACACCATTAAAAAAAAATACACAGGATCCTCTAGCAAATCAAAAGCCGCCACATGGTGTATTCTAATAAAAACACTTTAAAATGATCAAATATGTAAAACTTGTAAAAAAATATCTTAAAAAGAACTATATTTGGCATATTGCCAATGGAGTTTTACCTGACAATTTTTTCAGATTGTTTGTGGAATAAAAAAGTACACCGCTAATGTATCAAATGCTAACCCTTTTAAAATGTAAAACAAATCATAAAAATTATTTAAAAATTTTAAAAATATTTAAAAATTATTTTTTAAAAGTAAAAAATTATAAAAAAATGTAAAAGATATAGAATTATAAAACTATATAAAATTATAAATCAATTTAAAATAAAAAATATATAAAATTATTTAACTTTATTTAAATTTTCTAAAAATATTTTAAAAATTATTAACAAACTTATGGTTCAAAACCCAAAAATTTTGATTTTTCACAAAATTTTCTCCCATATTTTACAGAAGAATTCAACTCACCATATGAGTATTGTATTAGAAGTGTTGCATTTTTCCATAAAAATATAAATTAAATATAAAATTTTCTACCAACCTTTTTATTAGTGTTGAAAACCCAGAAAAAGAAAAAGAAAAGAACACACAAAATCTCAATCTTATAAAATCACCAAATCAAAAAAAAAAAAATATATATATATATATATATGATGATGATGATGATGATGAGCCAAGAAAATTGAAGCAAATATAAAGTAGATGGGACGTTTCCGGAGAACTATTTTTATTTAATTTTTAATTTCTAAATTTTTAATATATTCTATTTTTGAATTTATAAAATTTTAATATAATTTAAATATATCACTAGAATAGTTCCCCAGGTTCGCCTTGGGAAATCTTTTATAGCCTTTTTGTTTTTTGTTTTTAATTATAAATGATAAATGATGTAAAACAAAAGTAATTAATATCAATAATGAAATATGGATAATTTTCATTGTCCTTTTTATTACTGATAAGGTATATGCATATATAATTTTTTGTTACTGTTAAAATTATTAGTTTATTATCTTCAATTCATTTCTAATAAATAATTACTTATAGTTAAAAATAATCTTATTTATAAAAATATCAACGGGATAAGTGGCAAAATCTCAATCTTGCTTGTGGAATTAAAATTTTTCATTGTCCGTCTATCAAATAATTACCTTTTCATTAAATAGAATGACAAATGGTTGTGTTAGGCATAAATTATTTTATATCAAACTATGGTTATGGCTTCTCTATTGTGTTTAAATTATCTATTCTTTAATTTGATTTAACTTGGTTCCTCTACATAATATTATTAGTTAGTTAAAATAGTTTATACCCTTAATTATTCTAGTCAAAATGTTTAGGTCATTTTTTTCTTAAAATGCCCATTCCAACTTCATGTGGAAATATATATTGTGTTACAAAGATGTCTTTAAGAGAAATTTATGTAATCATTTTAACCAAAATAGCTAAGGATGTTAATTATTTGGGTCAATTAATGCCATTATAAAAGTAGAGGATCAAATTATGTTAAATTAAAATATAAAGACTAAATCTCAAATGTGAGTATAATAGAGATATCAAAACTTCAATCTTATTGTTTACAACGACTAAAAAAAGTTGTGGCCTTAATTAATTCAAATAATTAGCATCTTTAATATTTTTAGTAGGTGATGTAATTTTTTAATAACACTTATTCTAATTCATTTTGTGAAACTATTTTTTGATAGAATGATATTTTTTATTAAAATTAGATTAAAAATTTTAATCAAAATAGTTAAAGATGTTAATTATTTGGATTTCCTAATTTCATTGGAAAAATAGAAAAAAAATTATATCAAATCAAAATATAAAGATTAAATATTAAATGTGAGAATAATAGAGGAGCAAAACTAAAAGTTCACCATTATAATTATAATGGAAAAACAAAGAGAAAAAAAAAGTAAGTGGATGCATGCACCTTTTATATAGAGTTATAGATTAATTTTGAAGGGTAAAATATATTTCAAGTTTATGTATTTTTCATGCATTTAGAAGATAGCATTCATAATTTTATTTTTAAGCATTTAGTTCCATTAATTTTTTTAAATTTAAAATTTAAGTCTAATTGTTAATACCTTTAAGTTCTTTTATTAAATTCGCTAGAATAATGTTTTGAAATTTAAAAGAAATGCACACATGATAACTATTTAAAAAAGGAAATTGCAATGAATGTGAATTTAATAGATAATTTTAACGGTATTAAAAATAAAGACATCATCAATTTAATCAAAATAAAGTTTTTGGGCTAACCAATGACATTTAAAAAGTTGATGTGTAACAACCTAATTTTCAGTGGTATCGGAAAAGGCGATTTCGGAACCCCATTTCCGTAAATTGAATCTGTAAGTATTAAATAAGAATATTTACATAACTGGTATAAAGTATATTGATGTTTGGCTCATCAATTTTATCTATTAATTGCTTAATTTAAGTACAAGGACTAAACTGTAAAAGTTCAATTACTATAGGTTTTTAATTGGCCAAATACTTAGGGACTTAAATTACAATTAGTCAAAGGTCCAAAATGGTAATTAAATCATTTTGTATAATGAAGTAGTGCTTGATGATGGAAGATTCCACTTATATTTCTTAACGATGGATTAAGTTAATAAAGTATGATTAAATTAATTTAATTAGGTGATTAAGGATTTAATTAAAGTATATATATCAAACACTATTGAAAATGTTTTCTTCTTTTTCTTCTTCAACCGACCAAAGCTTAAAAACCTAAAGAAAAAGCCATTTTTGAAGCTTTTACATTCGGTCCTTAATTGGTGAGCATTTCCAAGCCCTTTTCTTGTAATTTAAAGTTTTTGAGGTCATGAATGCTTGATTTACCTAGTCCATGTACCAATTTTCAAAACTATTAAACTTTTTGAAAGTTTTTATTGTTGATTTCTTGAAGATTTTGGTGTTAAATTGATATATTTTAAGCTTAGATTATGAAAAAATGACTAGATTGTAATGCTTAATTGATAGTTTTGTATATAGGGACTAAAGTGAATAAAATGTAAAATTGAGGTGAAATTCATTATAAATAGAGAGTAGAGGATCTGTAACGAATGTAATTGAAACTAGGTTTTAAACCAATACTAAATATTGAAATTTATGGCTATTTCGATTTCAGGGGCTAAATTGAATAAAATGTAAAATTTTAAGGATATCAAAAATGAGATTTCATAGGGTCATTCATGTCATGGTATAATGTATAAATTTTTTGTATTGAGGGATTGAATGAAATAATTTAATAGATCAAGAATTGGATCAAACTGGAGGTAATCGAGGAAAAGTCAAAATTTACTAATTAAGCCATGAAGATTCAACTTGTTTGGTGTTTTGAACAGGTAAGTTCATATGGTATTAATTTACTTAGGTTGTTATGTATTTGTTTTGTATATATCATCATCAATTCACCATTCTAATATCGTATATAACAAAACTCAACTCAATTTCATATATCAAGTAAACCATGTAACTTTCTATTCTATTATATTTAGTCCTCTATCTCGATATACCATATCAATCATCTTATCTTAACTCATACAAGCTTTATACACTTACCTCATACAAGCATTATATAATTACCTCATGAATAATTGTGAAATTTAACTTAAATAAGCAATAATTAAATTGAATTGCATCAAAGAAATACAAACCGAAATTCGGAGCTACTCGTCGACAACTTTGGATTGTCCTTTCCCTCTCGACAAATTTGAGTCAACGTTAGTAAATAGTTTCTAAACCTTTGAAACCCTTGGGATGTTTTGATTTGTTTATTCACTTGAGCATTCAGGCATGAGAAAGATGGAGAGGATGAATCTTTTCTTTCTTTCCACCCAATTTATCTTTTATAGCTAAATTAACATGTTAATTAATTTAATTAACCTTTATTTAATTAAATAAAACTTATTTTAGTCAAGTTAACAATTCTATAACCTTACAATCCACTAAAAGAATATTTAAGTATGGTCTAATTGCTATTTTTGACCTTTGGTTAATTGCAATTTAACTCCTCAAGCCATTTTCTAATTAAAAATCTATAGTGATTGAACTTTACAATTTAGTCATTGTACCTTAATTAAGCAATTAATAGAAAAAATTAAAGGACCAAACTTTAATATTATTTTATACTAATTTTTAAATATTTTAATTTAATATTTATGAATTCGATTTATGAAATAGGGTTTCGAAATTGCATTTTCCGAAACCACTGACTTTCGAGTCGTTACATACCAACTCATCAAAACTTTTATACATTAAGGTGTATATCAAGACACTTATATACATGCCAAAACCCTAGACTCTAAAATGATCAAATAGCTACCGATTCAGTGATAGGTGTAACACCCCGTACCCGAGTCCATTACCAGAATCGGACACAAGGTGCACACAGACTTAACTATTTTCACAGTCCATTTAGAAATTTCCAGACTAGCTGGTCACTGCGTCACTGTCGCCTTAAAAATCATATCTTGAGTTTCAAAGCTCTAAAATTAGTTTCATAATTTTTCCCTGAAACTAGACTCATATGTCCATCTACAGATTTTTTTCTAGAATTTTTGGTCAAGCCAATTAGTACAGTTTATTAGTTAAAGTCTCCCCTATTCCAGGGTTCGACTACACTGACCTTCGTGCGTTACGAATTGAATATCTCCTTGTACAGGGATTTAATACTGATGAAGTTTGTTTCTATAGAAACTAGACTCAGAGAGGAATCTATAAATATATGGAATGACTCCTAATTATCTCTGGTTAATTTACAATGAATTTCCAAATTCGGAACAGGGGATCCAGAAACCGTTCTGGCCCTGTTTCACGAGAACTATAATATCTCTTAACATATAACTCATATGACCGTTTATTTTCTTCCATATGAAAGTAGATTCATCAAAGTTCATTTACATAATTTATTCACTATTTAATACCATTCCTACTATTTTTAGTGATTTTTCATATCCACATCACTGCTGCTGTCAGCATCTGCCTTTAAGGTAGGCTTTACCTATTTCATGATTTCCATGATTCAATTGGCCCTTTTTGCATACATAGCACAAAGTGTGATCATGATTAACCATTCCAATGGCTAATCGTTTCAAAACAATTCCATACCTCATAATGATCAACATACAAACGATTATGGTACTATGCTAAAAAAACGTATATAAGCCATTTTCGCATGGCTATCCAAGTTTACACAAAACCGAAAGGTACATGACCTTCAACAAAAGGGTAGTCCTATACATGCCATTTCAAAGTTCAACCAAAATTGTACCAAAATGGGGCTTTGATAGTGTGGGAGACTTGACTTCCAAAAATCCCGAGTCCGATAGCTGACGAGCCAAAATCTATAAACAAAGAAAGCAGAGAAAATGGAGTAAGCAATTTATGCTTAGTAAGTTTGAGCAAGAAATTCCAGCACAACAAAAGCATAGCATTCATAAAGCTAACGGATAATTTCATATGCACAAATTCTCAATATCCTACTCATTTCACATTCCAACCCCTATGTTCATACATAAGGGATCATCTTAGCCAAATACCGGAAACTCATTACTCATTGGCGAATATTATTCAAGGAATCAACTAATTCAAGCACATACGAACATACCTCATTGCTGGAATTTTTCAAGCGTATTAACTGAAAATTTTACAGCAAGATCGCTCATTCTCGAATCACGTACCTTGAATTTAACCGGATATAACGACTTCGCTCAAATGCCTTCGGGACGAAGCCCGGTTATAGTGACTCGCACGAATGCCTTCGGGACTTAACCCGGGGTTTAGTAACTTGCACAAATGCCTTCGGGCTTAGCCCGGATCTATTAACTCGCACGAATGCCTTCGGATCCTAGTCCGGATCTAGTCACTTAGCACAAAGCCTTCGGGACTTAGCCCGGACATCGTTCGAATAACCGAGCACAATTATCAATAAATTATGACACATTCGTATTTCATTTTCATTAGCAAAACTCAAACACAAGGCACTTTTCACACTTGCAATTTCGGCTCAATAGCCACACACAAAGAGCTTGATTTTAATTTGCTTTAAACATGATCTAATCAATTCAGAATTTAAGCTCTATTACTCAAGAACTTACCTAGGATGTCGTCGAAGCGATTTCAATGGCTATTCGACCACTTTTTCCTTCCCTTTGTCGGATCTAGTTCCCTTTGCTCTTGAGCTTAATTTAACAAATAAATCGATTTAATCATTTGAGCATCGAAGAGGAATGCAAGGTACTTAGCCAATATATATACTCATTAGGCATCAAAGTCGCATGTATGCGAAATCATGAATCGAACTCAACACATTAGTTAATATTCCTCTTAGCGAATTTTCTAAGCCAAGAATAGGCATCAATATGCTTGCCTCTAACCGAATGCATGCACACCAATTTCCCCTCATGTGGCGAATATGCATGTCCATGTTGAGGCCAATTATACACTTAATACCACACAAAAACAGCATACATTTTACTAACTAACGCATTACATATCGTAGCTCAATACACATCTCTCATTTACTTCATAACCGAAACATCATCACAAGCAAATATACACCTTGAAATAGTATATATGTCATACCAATACATCATGTACAAACATATATACATATATATATGCTAGAGCCGAATCTCAAGTTGATTGTAACTAAACATGAACATAATTTCAAAACACAAATCTTACTTTCCATGCAATGAGCATAAATCACACTTTTGGATGTACCATGGCGAATACATCACAACACCATAATTTTGGTCATGATTAAACAAAGAACTTAATGTCTTACTCAAAAATACTAAAAGAAAGTCCAAGAGCCATCAATCCACCATCACATATATCATTAGCAAGCTTCATATTTAACATGCAATGGCATTAACACAAAATCCACCTTGGCCAAATACCATCCCCATGATATAACAAAGGTTTGAACCATGGGCTAACAAGAGCATCAAGCTATCAACTAAAAACATGCATGAATCTCATGGCACAACCTCAAACATACCTTAATCTTGATGCAAGTATAGCCAAACCTCTTCCTAATCCTCTTCCAAACCAAGCATGAAGCAAAATTCCTCCCTTCCCCTCTAGTATTTTCGGTCAAGAGAGAATGAAAAATGGATGAACAATTTTTTTCTTTTCTCTTCCTCAATACACGGCAATGGGGCATGCATGAGACCATTTTTTCTTTTTCCATTTCTTTATTACCCATGCTCATTAATTTATTTTTTCACCCATGATTCACCAACAAAACATGTCTATGACATGTTTTGCCCATATTTCTTTGTCATGGCCGGCCATCACTTGTAAAAAGAGGGGTATTTGACATGCAAGGCCATTGTTTTGCATGCATGCTTTAATTAGTCATCACACATTCCCCCATCATACTTTCAAAGTCTTCTACTAGGTCCTTTCTAGTGAAATTCACGTTTATAACTCTAAATTAAAGCATCAAAAATGTCACACATGAGTTAACACATATTATAGGCATCAAAATAAATATCAAATTATTTTTATGCCTCGGTTTTTGTGGTCCCGAAACCACATTCCGACTAGGGTCGTTTTAAGGCTGTCACAATAGGATACTGTGAGCTTCAAGGCGGTCCAACTTGATGAGTTCCACAAGGTAACGATCTACAAGGAAAAGAGAAAACAAACTAGATAAGCATATAAAATGCTTAGTAAGTTCATAGGTGCCATAGTTTGGCTAGACATGACAAATGAAAACATCAATAAGGTGAGTACTAATTTATAATGTAACACCCCAAACCTGGCCTAGACGTTATGGCCTAACCTAGCGATATCACATGGTAGTGTGTTTGAAAACTGAAGCTCGTGTTGAAAAACCGTAACTTTGCTTAGAACATTTCCGTTTAGAACTCGTCATTATCTTTTATTAATTCCTAAGTCGTGGTTTTTATTCAGTCGTTATTTTTCAAATCATTATACGTTGCGAAAGCTTTTTAAAACAGTTTGTGTCCTTGTAGGTATTTTGCTAAAACACATGCATTTCTAAAAAAAAAATGGCGTTTTACCTATCTCTAGCAGGTATAAAACATAAAGAAGTATAAAATCCAAATTTAAATCAAAAATCCATAGAGGTCAATATTACAGTAAAATACCCCAAATAAAACTTTTACAAATCTAATTTAAGTACGGAACAGTGTAAAATAGGGTCATGTGGCCACTGCTGAATCCTCCGCTGCTCCAATCTGCCTAAGTATGGGGATTAACTGAGCAAATAAAACAGAAGCGTGAGTTTACAAAAACTCAGTGTGTAATTCCCATATAGACAAGCAAACAAAATGCAATCATAGTCTGGGCCTAAGCTCATTTCAGTAACAGTTTCAGTTTCAATTAGGGCCTTAGCTCATTGCAATACAGAAGCAGTCATGCATTTGGGCCTTTGTAACACCCCGTACCCGAGACCGTTTCCGGAGTCGAACACGAGGTGTTAACGGACTTAATTCATTACTTAAACAGCTCATACAATTCATTTTAAAATTTCCAGACAAGCTGGCTAACTGCATCACAGTCGCTTTAAAAATCATATCTCGAGTTACGAAACTCGAAATCCAATTTCGTAAATTTTTCCTGAAACTAGACTCATATATCTATCTACTAATTTTTTTCTAGAATTTTTCGTCTGGCCAATTAGTACAGTTTATTAGTTAAAGTCTCCCCTGTTTCAGGGTTCGACTACTCTGACCTTTGTGTATTACGAATCAGATATCTCCATCTACAGAGCTTCAATGACTATGAAGTTTGTCTCTAATAAAACTATACTCAATAAGGAATCTGTACATATAAAGCATGACTTCTAATTATCTTTGTAAAATTTATGGTGAATTTACAAAGTCAGAACAGGGGATCCAGAAATCGCTCTGACCCTGTTTCACAAAAATTTAAACATCTCATAAAATATAGCTCATATACCTGTTTCGCTTATTCCATATGAAAATAGACTCATCAAACTTCGATTTCATAACTTATTCATTATTTAATTCCATTTCTACTATTTTTAGTGATTTTTTAAACTCACGTCACTGCTGCTGTCTGAATCTATTTTATGGTAAATTTTACCTATTTCATGGTTTCCATGGATTAGCTAGCAATTTGACATACATAATACCAAATATGATCATGATTAGCCATTCCAATGGCTAATCATTACCAAGCATTTCTATTTCCATACCACTCAATAACCATATCATAAGACCATATATACAAAATGATTATAATGCTATACATGCCATACTCAAAATATACAAGCCATTATGCCAAGATGGTATACGGATAGTGTGAGCGTGCCTCCGACCGTTTCCGATTTCCAAGCTGGCTTGTCAACACTACAAGGAATGAAAAGGAGGGAGTAAGCATAAATGCTTAGTAAGCTCACATGCAAATAGCAAGTAACATAACTATATAAGCAAACATAAAACATCATTTGCATAATCATCACCGAGACATTCATACCACATTTTCATTTATCATCTTACCATATTGTTGTTATATCGAGTTTTCAACCCGAGGGTTAAGTACATACCTGTTCAAAGTATCCATTTCACAACACTTACCAATACGTCCCTTTCATCTTGAGTATTCCTCCATTTGAGTAGAACTTTACCGTTGAACACATCGAATATAATTCGGATACATGGAAAGTTTGCACATAAGTGCCACATATGTAGCCAAGCTACCATGTAACCCGCCCATAAGTGAACTCGGACTCAACTCAACGAGCTCGAGCGTTTGCATCCATAAGTGAACTCGGACTCAACTCAACGAGTTCGGATGCCTAGTTACATCTCACGAACTCGGACTCAACTCAACGAGTTCGGACGCTCGCATCCATAAGTGAACTCGGACTCAACTCAACGAGTTCGGATGCCCAACCATCCTAGTGACATGTCACTTGTATCCTCATCTATTCCTAAGGTTCAAACGGGCTTTTTCCTCGAACACTTATCCTTGCCGTCTTCCGTAGAATGCCGAAATCAATACTCGGTAACAATTATATTTAACAAGTAGTTCACATAATTTGCATATTATTTGAAATTAACCACAAAGCATACATTTCATAATAAAATTCAGCATAACATATAATTAACATCAATAACTTAAAATAACCATTATGCTACATTATTTACACATGAACTTACCTCGTATGCGAAAATGGCTATTTTACCATTTCGTCCACAACTTGGTATTTTCCCCATTTTAGCTCAATTTCAGTTTTCCTTGCTCTATCATTTAAAATATAGTCTAATTAGGACTCACATTATTCAAATTGACCCAAAATCATATTTTGGAAAAATTACAATTTTGCCCCTAAACTTTTGCATATTTACACTTTTGCCCCAAAGCTCGTAAATTAAAATTTAGCCTATTTTCTTATGTTTTATGACATGCTGATCATTTTTCCTTCTATGGCAACATCAAATGCTCACTCTAACATGTACTTATGACTATTAGGTATTTTTCTTGATTAAGCCCTTTTGCTCGTTTTCACTTAAAACCGAGTAGCACAAGTTGTCTAACATAATTTAAAACTTCATATTCTATCATAAAACACCAAAATACACAAATTTCACCTATGGGTATTTTTCCAAATATAAACCCTAGGTTAAATTATTGCTAGCATAAGCTAAATCGAGCTCTAGGGACTCCAAAACGTAAAAATCATTAAAAGCGAGGCTAGAACGGACTTACAATCGAGCTTGGAAGCTTGAAAACCCTAGCCATGGTTTCTCCTTGCTATATTCGGCCATGGGGTTGAAGATGAGCAAAATTGGCTTTAATTTTGTATTTTAATTCATTTTACCCTAAATGACCAAAATGCCCTTACTACTAAACTTTCCAAAAATTCCTTCCATGTCCTAATTTTTGTCCATAGACTTAGAAATTGGTAAAATTACTCTTTAAGGACCTCTAATTAATAATCTAATTCAATTTTATGCAAAATACTTCTAGAACACAAGTTTTGCAATTTATTCAATTTAGTCCCTAATTTCAATTTAAGCACTTTATGCATAAAATTTCTTCACGAAATTTTCACACAATCATGCAATCATATCATAGACCTTAAAATAATCATAAAATAATTATTTCTATCTCAGATTTTGTGGTCACGAAACTACTATTCCGACTAGGCCCAAAATCAGGATATTACAGCCTTGGCCAATTATAGTGTCAATATTCAGTACAGTAACAGATATACAGTATCAAATCCTACTCAGCTAGTCTCTACACTCCAACTCCATCCAACCCTACACTCCATGTGAGGATATAATCAACCCACATATCCCTACACTCTAAAGAGTACCGAATGCGGTACTAAATAGTAGTTTGCAGCTGAGCTGCCAGTAAATTAAGCTGAGGCCTTTCAGTACACTTCCTCCGAACAATATCAATCCCCCATCCCAATCAATGCAACATACAGTAATGACATGCTATATCATGGCAATAGTGCTTAGAATATCAATTCATTAAATATCATCATGTAACTATATATACATGATAGTCATACAGTCATTTCAGTCAAATAGGGGTCTAAGTAGTGCTTACCAACCCTACAATAGGTCCACAGTCGACTCGGGCAACCCGTGCAACCTTAGCAATCTAACAATGAAAATGGGCCCACACGGTCCAAAAATGGCCTTGGCTGTGTGGATCGCACGGCCTAGCCCAAAAATCCCACACGTCCGTGTGGTTCACCCGTGTAGGCCCACACACCCGTGTGGCCCACACGGCCCAGTACGGCCCGACCCATGTATCACACACGGCCAGCCTCGTCGATCAAACGCCCGTGTTGGATCACATGGCCTACCACACGGGCGGGCACATGCCCATGTGGCGTCGATAGCCTCACTTTTCGGCTTTTTACCGATTTCTGATTTTAGATTTATGTTTACACACCTGTTATGGTTTCGCAGCAAACACTTTCGAGCTCAGTAGTTCCTAAAATTGATCATTCACTTTAATCGTTAGTCTTAACTCACGAAACCACAACATCACAAAACCGAATATACTTCCATCTCAAACACATGATACCTACCTTGAAATTTCGAACGAATATGCTAAATCACCACAGAAAAGGGACCTTAATCAAAACGATTCATTGCTATCAAGACGATAGTAACATCCGATCAGCATTTTAATTAGGCACAAATCAAAGTGTCAAAGTTTCACTTGCCAGAATAGCGACAAGGACCAAACCACGAGAGCAATCAACGATAGAAAAATGGAATGACAGAGTGAAAGAGACAGGAATCGACAATATGAAGGGGAATGGACGAAAAGAAGAAGAATCAGCCTAAGAATCAACAATTCGGTAGCAACCAACAGGAACAGAAAGGAGGTGATAGTAAGAAGAAGAAAAAAAGATGGGTAGGGAAGTGTGCAAAGTCGAAAAAACAAAAAGAAGTAACAGAAATTCACAAGCAATATTCGACAAAGGAAGAAGAACAGTTGACAAAAAATTGAGAGGAAACAAAAGCTAAAGCCGAATTTTGGGAAAGGAACCAGCTTCGGCATAACTACTGATCACTTCCCTTGATCCATTCCTCAAAACTCTCCTACTATCCCTCCACAAACCGTCCACTTTTCCACTACACTTCAAACTCCTTATTTTCCTCCACGAATCCCACAACTACCAAAATTCCCCTCATTATCTTCCTAAAAATCGGCCACAACATCCCCACACCTTTCAAACACTTAGAATTTCGGTCAAACTACAACACTCACGGCACAAACAGTAAAAATAAATCCCATTTACACAAGCAAGGGTTCGAACTCTAAACCTCCTGCTCCTTTGCTTCCCACTTAACCACCAAACCAATAAGCTTATTCTATTAGCATTTTACAAACAATCAAATATAAGCCTATTGAACCCAGTTCAGGCTTTATTCATTAAAATACCAAAATTTTCTCAAGTCCAAGCTTGAACTTGAGACCTCACATACACACCCAGAACACTTAACCACTGAAGTAGATACACACTTGTGTCACGAATTCACAAAAATGAAAATATAAATTTTTGGGGCTTTACATATAATCAAACTATATGATACCTCAAGTATATATCAATCCAATTCATGTCATTTTGGATATCTAATCTCAAAACTCATTCAATTCAAGGATAATACAATCTCATACATAATCCAATGTATTATACTCAATTTATTTAATATTTTTCGATTTGAACTTCAAGTTCATTTCATCTCATTTCTATTTCTCATTTCATATATCTGTTTTGCCTATTTAACAATAGTAAATAGACTCTGATACACAAGTATCTACACCATACCAGTTGCTCTTCCGAGCTAAAAATATATACATGTCAGGTTACCTATCCGGGCTAAACCTTTAAAACGACATATTAGGTTACTCATTCGAGCTAAACCTATATCACATGTAATTGAAATTCTGCAACAAATGCTAGACCTCTGTAACATTTGTATTCAATCTCGCACAAGCGCGCAAAAAACCTTATTGGCATGCCAATTGTAACTTAGCATTTCCTAAGTTCACACAGCCTTTTATTACAATTTTAAACGTCACTTTTCAATTTAGTCTAATTGTCACCTGTCATACCAATTCACAAACAATTAATTCACAATCAAACATGATATAACGCGAGTCAAACTTATAATGAAACGGAAAATTGGCTACCTATTAAATGTACAGGCTATACTTCGGTTTAATCAATGATGCACTATGTATGCCAGAATATTTTCTTCTATATATCCGATGATGCACTACGTATGCAAGTATTATTTCTATGTCTTATCTGATGATGCACTATGTGTGCCACAATATTTCATTCGATTTATCCGATGATGCACTACAGTGCCAGAGTGGGATGTGAATTGGTTAATTCATATATCTGTCTTGAAATCTGAGTAATATATAAACATGATTTGGCTAGGCTATGTGGTAGATAGAAATGAAATATGAATTGATTTGGTATAATTGCTCACATATGAATTATGATATTCGATTAAATGCGAAAGACCATACGAATTGGCTAGAAATGAGCCTTGAGATTGATTGAGTATTAGACTTGAAAATGATTTAAATTGATGAGATAAAATTGAACATGAAAATCGATGAAAGTGTACATATATACATATATATATGAGTTTATTCTTATAAATGGCAATATGAAATGATTAAGTATGTATGAAGTGAAATATATGAAAAATGGTTAGAAGTGAAAACGCCCCAACCAGATCTGGAAAAATAAAACATAAAACATATTTGTTACAAGTGATTTTAAAGACAAAAGCAAATTGTTTTGTGTAAGAATGTTTGAAACAACAAGTAAAGATTAAAACTTCTAATTTTTATGTGTTTCTTGATGGAACAAGATAAGAGAACATCTCTTTTGAAGCAATTTTAACCTAAAAAAAATCAATAAAATCAGTAAGATAAAACAATAAGAACTAAATTAAAATAAACAAGAAACGATAAATTAAAGCTAGAAAAGAGAAGATGACGTCCTAAGAAGCCTTGGAAACATTAAGAATCTACAACTCCATTCAATGGCTTTAATTCCTCCTCCAAGAAAGATGATTCTCACAACCTAAAATATTGTTAAAAGAGCTCTAAAATAAACTTAAGAGCAATTCTTGAAGAAAAACTCAAAGAGAATTATTATTAACTTTTAAAAAAAAAACAAAAATCAATTGTGTGTATATAAAGGTGGATAGTCATGCTAACCCTAATAGACTAACTAACATGACAACTCATTAAATAAAAAAAAAACAAATGGACTTTTAATGGGAATTCATCCAAATGAATTAAATGGGCTCCTTGGGCTGAATTCTTACATGATGATCCACCTATTAAAATAAAATTGGACCTGAAGTTTAAATATTTTACAATTTAGGCCACTTTGATAATTTAGTCTGATATTCAATTAAATTATTTTGCAAACTTCAGGATGGGCTTGTAGACATTTTAATGGGTCATTTTTTCAGGAACTTGGTCTTGTGATCAGTTTGCTCTCAAAATTGGCTCGTTCAAGCTCGTACATGAAATCCAATGTGTCTTGGCTGCAAGATTCAATTTCTTAGACCAAGATTTCCAAGATTTGAAATTTTGATTTTCTTGATTCTTGAAATTGTTTGAAACAACAAAATTGGACCAAGATTCGGTTTCTTGATTTTCTTGAAAACAAAAAAGTGAATCTTGATTTTCTTTTTCGATTGTGTGCATATTTAGGGCCTTGGTAACGAAGTCTTGGATGGTCTCGTTCAATCTTGCTCGGATTTGCTTGGCCTTTGACCTCATTATTGGGCCTTGAGGAAATTTGAGTCCATCACATTCATGAGCCTGATCTTGGGCCTTGCGACTCGTATCATTTCCCTATTCCTCAAAAAGATTGTAACACCCCAATCCCGTATCCGTCGCCGGAATAGGTAAAGGGGCATTACCGGACTTGAAACTCATATCAGAACAGTAAATTTTTTTTTTTTGAAATAAGGAGCATTCCTTTGGGTAAATACTAAAGACAGTCAGGGATACAATTTAAACTTCTATAAGTACACATTCAAAAGATGCCATTTTCGCATGGCTTATATACATTAACCAAAATATCCTCCCACTACTAGTCTATTCTATACATGCCATAAGATAATCCAAAACATAGCAGTACCAAACAGTGGATAGTGATAGTGTGACTAGTTGCTAACAATCCCCGAGCCTGTAGCTTCGAAATGAGATCTATAAAACAGAGGAAACAAAGTAAACGGAGTTAGCATTACAATGCTTAGTAAGTTTTAAGCAGTGCCAACAGATAACAATCAAATTATAACATAGTTGTTCGTATTTTTATTTCACTCTTCCTTCGGGCATACCACCCCTTTTACCGAATATGCACATCTCATCATATACAATAGGCAGATAAACTTTCACATAAAAGTGAGCTCATGTGACATAGATATATTGTATAATTTCACATAACCTCTCACACTGATCCGATGTCACATGAACATAGGAATAGTCTCATAGATTGCTCACGTATGCATCACATGACTACCTTATGATTTAGTTCAAATCAAGCTCACATATAAACTTGGAGTACATACCTGTTTAACCTTTCGCATTGAATATATTTATAAGCAATTCTTATTACGAAGTCTTATAGCTTTAACCTCTACTCGGATTATCGGCGAAACCTTTAGCTCAGATGAAATCTCCACACGAAGTTATCCGGTCTTACCCGGACAAAATCTCCACACGTAGTCATCGGGTCTTACACGTACAAAATCTCCACACGTAGTCATCGGGTCTTACCCGGACAAAATCTCCACACGTAGTCATCGGGTCTTACCCGGACATAGTCACCACATATGGTCATCTGGTCTTTAATCCCAGGTTTACATCATAGAGTTTCATGCATGTTTATTCACATGTTACAACATTCACATCGACTATCATATTTGTAATTCATTTACCTTATCAAATATCTAATAAAACACACCCTCTACTGTTTGTCATTTGGCCACAATATATATATATACACATCTCATACATATCTCACATTAGCCATTTGGCTTTACCACATATCCATCTCATACACGTTTCGCATTAGCCATTCGGCTTTACCTCATATCTATCTCATACACATTTCGCATTAGCCATTCGGCCTTACCACATATATACATGTTCACATTCATCACATTGGCCATTCGGCCTTATCTCATATATGCATGTTCACATTCATCACATTGGCCATTCGACCTTATCACACATACGCATGTTCACATTCATCACATTGGCCATTTGGCCTTATCACACATACGCATGTTCACATTCATCACATTGGCCATTCGGCCTTATCACGCATATATATACAGGTTCACATTCATCACATTTGCCATTCGGCCTTATCTCATATATACACATTCACATTCATCACATAAAATCCTAAATCAGAATATAAACTTTCATGTATTCACATCACAATTATCCAAATATACTTCACATACCACATATACTTTCATGTATACACTTTGTCTTGGCTGAATCTACACCTATCATTTTCCGATGAGTAATTCAATTTCAAGCCATACTATCGTTTCATATTCGAATACTTATAAACTTACAATTTCACAAATTTTAATATCAAAGATCCATCTAACACTCATATATCATTTTATAACATCACAATTTAGAATTCACGTATGAGTTTAATCAATAGCTTATGAGCAACTAAAACAAGTTTTATCCATGTTTACAACATGACCACAATTTCTCTACAAGCTGTTTTCCTGAGCAACAATCGTTAAATTATTTGTAACTAGGGCTACGAAATTCCAAATTATGTGCCGTTAATTTTCCCTGAAAATAGACTCGTATATCCTCTATCCAAAAAATTTTCAGAATTTTTGGTTTGGCCAATCAATACCAGATTTTTCTTAAAGTTTCCCCTATTTTACTGCTTGACTACTCTGACTACTCTTCACTAAGAATTTAATTTCTCATTGTACAGAATTCAAAATATGTTTTCATTTATTTTGTTTGAAACTAGACTCATTAAGGAGTCTAATCATAAAATTTTATCTTATAATCATTTTTGTACGATTTATAATGATTTTCCAAATATTGAACAGAGGATTTCGGAGCCATTCTGACTCTGTCTCACCCAACTTTGAAAATCTCATTATCGGCAACCCCTTTACTTGCACGATTTCTTTTATACGAAACTAGACGCGTCAAGCTTTAATTACATAATTTATCCAGCTTTTAACTCAACTCCCACAATTTATGGTAATTTTTCCAAAACACGCTACTGCTGCTGTCCCTAGCAGATTTATACAATTTACTCCGTAAAGTTCTCATTCACATATTTAAAACATAATATCATATATGACGTCATTTAGAAAGGTCATTGACCTTAACGTATATACATAATTCATATTCATCCCATTTTAAAACTTAAACTTACAAAGGAATCAAACTCAATTACTTAAGAACTTACCTCGGAAGTTGTCGAACGATTACAGATCGACTATTCGGTTAGGTAGCTTTCTCTCTTATCCGAATTAGACTCCCTCAGCTCTTGAGCTTAATTCCCAATACAAGATGGCCGAATGCCTTAGGTGTTCTTCCTTCCATTTTTCTTTTTCCTTTCCTAATGGTTTCGGCAAGATGAAAAAAAAGATGATGGGACTTTGTTTTTATCACCACCACTACTATAAATTTATTATTATACATAATTCCCACCAATTTAAAATGGAGACAAGAGAACACATTGTTACATGCATGTCTTGGCCGGCCATTTACATTCAAAAATGGTCTAATTGACATGCAAAACCACTCTTTTCAATGCATGTACTATTAGACCATTGTAAGATTAACCTCTCACTTTCCAACAATGTTTCATATAAGTCCATTTTAATAAATTCACATAAAAGTGATCAAATTACTGCATGAAACTTTCACACATGCATTTACTCACATCATAAACACAGAATATAATTTTTAATTATTTATAAGACTCGATTTCGTGGTCCCGAAACCACTTTTCGACTAGGGTCAATTTAGGGCTGTCACAAAGATTCGTGCTCAAATTTGAAATATGAATGGGAGATAAGTCAACAATATTAAAAGTGGAAGTATTGTACTCACCAGGCAGATCTATTTGACAGGTGTTGTCATTGATCCGTTTAAGTACTTGGAAAGGCCCATCTTTATTATGGACTTTGAATTGGACCAAGCTACTCGTATCATTCCCCCCTTCCTCATAAAGATTCATCCCCGAATCTTTAGCTACACAAAAAGAAAAAGGATTAGAATAAATAACAATAAAATGAAAAAAAATACTTACCTAAGCTTTCTTGTGCGCCAGAATCATTTCCATGATCAAAGATATTATTTTGATCCTTCAAATCAACTTCGATTATGTATATCTCCTTTAAAAACAAGGTATCAACCCTAAACAAAGAAGAGTTAGGTACACGAGTCTTCAAGTATAAAATAACTTGTAACTTTCTTTTAATATGCATGGTCATCCATAAGAATTTCCAACGATGAGTCAAGAATTTCACATAATTATAAAAATTAAGAATTTTAATATTATTATGTAAAAATTCATAGTTAAAGGTCAAAATAAAAAAATGTTGCAAAAGAAGATATACAAAATGCTTTAAAAAAACTTATTTAATGCAATATAATTACTATTTTTAACCTTTACAAATTTAAATAAACCCATAAAATCAGTTGAACTGCCAGACCAAGGTTTAATGAAATTTGACCAACGAGAAAGCATGTTATAAGGAAATAATTTACAAACAAAATCAGTAGCATACTTATCAAAAGCATTCCAAGTATGCATTCTTAAATCAATTCATATTGTTTCCTTACCTTTCTTACCTTGTAGAACTTGTGGAGAATTGTTAATATTCAACTTATCTCTCCCTTACAAGAAAAATTTTCAATTGATGGTAGAGTAATATAATTGGAAGTCCGTCAATAGACTCTTAAAATCTTGTAACAAGGAAACAATACTAAAAAAATTCGAGTTATGGTTAGTTAAAACATAATTATTCCTCACTTTTGCATCAATATTTTCCTTTTTTTTTTAATTTTCTTTTCCCACTTGAGAACTCTCCAATTTTACCTCATATATATTTTCACTCACTAAAAGTGGATCATCAAGTAGACTTTTATCACTCAATGTCTCTTTTCTCTCTATTTTTTCAATTTTTTCTTCCTCACTTCTCATATCTCCATCACAAGTATTATGAATATTCAATTCAGTACAATATATCTCAGTAGGAGAACATGACATTTCTATCTCATCTAACTCAATAGATTCAAGGAAAAAATTCTCGCTATCATTTTTTTTCGATTCACAAAGTTTGCCATCACAAATCTCTTTTCCACTACAGTATGAGTCAACAAAAGGTACAAAGTCATACTTACTTTCTTCTCTAGTTGGATATTTAATTGGACATTGGAAACTCTTATGATCTTCTAAACTACACCAATAACATTGCACAAAAGGTGATAACTCAATTGTTTTCTCTCTATTTGGATGTTTAATTGGACATCGGAAACCCTTATGATCTTTTGAACTACACCAATAACATTGCACAAAAGGTGATCGCTCAATTGTATTCCTCCTTTCGTTTGGTCATCTCCCCTTGAATTGACAAACTAATTTATAATCACCTTTTCCATCACAATAAGTCTCTTGGTCATTCTTTCCATGAAATTCTGGAATTGAGAACTTTGATGTAGCTAAAAAAAATGTTGCCCACAGTCATTACTAACCAAATTCTCATCATTTGCACGAGTGACACATTGAGTATTATTTGTATGAAGATGAGGTTGATCAACCTTATCTCCCCAATTACGATTCTGACGCTCAATTTTGCTACATAGAAGTTCTAAATTTTTACTGATTGTGTCTAGAATAGTGTCCCATTTCTAATCTCAAGCATTTCAAACCTCTTGATCCCTTTGCAACTTCCCAATCATAGTATCGTGAATCATTATGAAAGCCTGAAGAGAACACAACACTCAAGAAAATAAAATTTAAGCAAACCTCACTATTATGCACTCAGAAATAAAATTGAATTCTCAATGAGGTAAGAATTAATCATGTGAGTAATTTAAAAGTGTCTATATCAATTAATTAGAATATATTAGAATCAAACAAATAAAGCAAACTTAGTAGCACTAGGAGTCCAAAATCGTCTAGACACCAAATAATTATGTTGCACGGGGAAAGGAATGTGTAAGGTGCTTTAATCTACTAACATAAGAAATAATAAAGTATTAGAATGCATAAAGAAATAATAAAAATAAAAAATAAAGGAAAACCGAAGGCTAAGAGTTAATGAAAATTGTTGAAACTTGAAAACACGAAAAATTGCGAAGCAACTTGACAAACTTCGTTCGAGGTGTTCCTGATTTCCAAAAATCAAAAAATTTCAACTGGAGCCTCCTTAAATAATGTAGATCTGATCTGGAAAGTTTCGGCACAAAATTCAACCCACAGAATATTTTTTATTTTTTTCGTATTTTTTGTACTTTTTTATCACTGTTTTTGTGGGAAATTTTTTTTATATTTTAATACTATGCCAAGAATCAATATATGAAATTTCAAATCAATTGAAAATAGTTTACCTACTCAAAAAAAATTTATGAAAACAATTTTGGGTAAAAACTGCTTATAGGCTGCTTTGCAATGGAAATCGGTTTACAAATCAACCATGAACACCCAAAATGCCCAAATCTGATACCAAATGATAAAGATTGATATGGAACGTGTGCAGAACAGGATCATAGTTTGTATAAGTTATGGATTTAACCTAGATCTCTAGACGAACATAAACTAAAACGAGAAACAACGAAAATAGATTAGTTGTCATAAAGGAGAGTCAAACCAAATTAAAATAAAAGAAAGATGAACCGAATGGTAAAGAGTCCAATAGAGAATGAATTAGGGTTTCTTAGATGTAATGAAACCATCCTTAGACCTCAAGAAAATGCCCCAACCAATTCTGGAAAAACAAAACACAAAAAAGATTTGTTAGAAGTGATTTTAAAGACAAAAGCAAACTGTTTTGTGCAAGAATGTATGAAACAACAAGAAAAGATTAAAACTCCTAATTTTTATGTGTTTCTGGATGGAACAAGATAAGAGAATGTCTCTCTTAAAGTAATTTTAACCTAGAATGAAAATCAATAAATACAATAAGCCAAAACAGCAATAACTAAATTAAAATAGAAAAGAAATGATAAATTAAGGCTAGAAAAGAGAAGATGACGTCCTAAGAAGCCTTGGAAACATTAAGAATCCACAACTCCTTTCAATGGCTCTAATTCCCCCTTCAAGAAAAAGATCTTGGTAAGAAAAATCTTGAAGATAATTCCTACAACCTAAAAGATTGTTAAAACAACTTCTAAAAAAAACTTAAGAGCAATTCTTGAAGAAAAACTCAAAGAGAATTCTTATCAACTTAAAAAAAATAAAAATCAATTGTGTATGTACAAGGGTAGACAGCCATCCTACTTATAAGCTCTCAAAATAAGTTTTCCTAACGCTAATGAACTAACTAGCATGACAATTCATCAAATAAAAATAATAATTCTATGTGTGGGTTTTTAATAAGAACTCGTCCAAAGGAATTAAAGGGCTCCTTGGGCTGAATTCTCGCATGATAATCCACCTATTAAAATAAAACTGGACCTAAGGTTTGACTATTTTAGAATTTGGGCCACTTTCATAATTTGGTCTGATATTCAATTAAATTACTTTCCAAACTTCAAGATGGGCTTGTAGGCATCTTAATGGGTCAATTTTTTTAAGAACTTGGTCTTGTGATCCATTTCCTCTCGAAATTGGCTCGTTCAAGCTCGTACATGAAATCCAATGCACCTTGGCTGTAAGATTCAATTTCTTGGGCCAAGATTTCCAAGATTTGAAATCTTAATTTTCTTGATTCTTGAAATTGTCTAAAACAGCAAAATTGGACCAAGATTCAATTTCTTGATTTTCTTGAAAATAACAAAGTGAATCTTGATTTTATTTTTCGGTTGTGTACGTATCTAAGGGCTTGGTAACAAATTCTTGGATGGTCCCGTTCAGTCTTGCTTGAATTTGCTTGGCCTTCGACCTCGTTATTGGGCCTTGAGGAAATTTGAGCCCATCACATTCATGAGCCTAATTTTAGGCCTTGCAACTCATATCATAAGTGCTAGAAAATAAGATATGAAATAATCTAATGATTTGATCACTAAGTCTATGTTACAAATTGTAATATCCTGATTTTGGGCCTAGTCGGAATAGTGGTTTCGTGACCACAAAATCTGAGATAGAAATAATTATTTTATGATTATTTTAAGGTCTATGATATGATTGCATGATTGTGTGAAAATTTCGTGAAGAAATTTTATGCACAAAGTACTTAAATTGAAATTAGGGACTAAATCGAATAATTTGCAAAACTTGCATTCTAGAAGTTTCTAGTATGAAATTGTTTTGAAATATTAGTTAGGAGGTCTTAAATAGAAATTTTACCAATTTCTAAGTCTATGGACAAAAATTGGACATGGATGGAATTTTTGGAAAGTTTAGTAATAAGGGCATTTTGGTCATTTAGGGGTAAAATGAATTAAAATACAAAATTAAAAGCCAATTTTGCTCATCTTCAACCCCATGGCCGAATATAGGAAGGAGAAACCATGGCTAGGGTTTTTCAAGCTTCCAATCTCGATTGTAAGTCCATTCTAGCCCCGTTTTTCAAGTTCTTTACGTTTTTGGAGTCCCGGTAGCTCGATTAAGCTTATGCAAGCAATAATTCAACCTAGGGTTCATTTTTGGAAAAATACCCATAGGTGAAATTTTTGTATTTTGGTGTTTTATGATAGAATATGAGGTTTTAAATTATGTTAGACAACTTGTGCTACTCGGTTTTAAGTAAAAACGAGTAAAATGGCTTAATCGGTAAAAATACCTAATAGTCATAAGTACATGTTAGAGTGAGAATTTGATGTTTCCATAGAAGGGAAAAATTATCAGCATGTCATAAAACATAAGAAAATAGGCTGAAGTTTAATTTACGAGCTTTGGGGCAAAAGTGTAAATATGTAAAAGTTTAGGGGCAAAATTGTAATTTTTCCAAAATATGATTTTGGGTCAATTTGAATAATGTGAGTCCTAATTAGACAATATTTTAAATGATAGAGCAAGGAAAACTGAAATTCGGGCTAAAATGGGGAAAATACCAAGTTGTGGACGAAATGGTAAAAGTAGCCATTTTCGCATACGAGGTAAGTTCATATATAAATGTTGGTGACATAGTTATTATTTTAAATGTTTTAATGTTATTTAAATGATATGATAGTTATTATGAAATATTATACTGTGATAATTGTTTGTTAATATGTCAAATTATGTGATATACTTGGAAAATGTGAAATACTACCGAGTATCGGTAACGGCATTCCGTAGAAGATGGTTGAGACACATGATTGGGAAAAAGGTCCCTTTGAACCTTAGGAATGGATTAGGATACAAGTGACATATCACTGGGATATTTGGGCATCCGAACTCGTTGAGTTGAGTCCGAGTTCACTTATGGATGCGAATGTCCGAACTCGTTGAGTTCAGTCCGAGTTCGAGAGATGTAACTAGGTATCCGAGCTCGTTGAGTTGAGTCCGAGTTCACTTATGGATGCAAACGCCCAAGCTCGTTGAGTTGAGTCCGAGTTCACTTATGGGCGGGTTACATGGTAGCTTGGCTACATATGTGGCACTTATGTGCAAACTTTCCATGTATCCGAATTATATTCCGATGTGTTCAATGGGTAAAATTCTACTCAAGCGGAGGAATACTCGAGATGAAAGGGACGTATTAGTAAGTGTTGTGAAATGAATACTTTGAACAGGTATGTACTTAACCCTCGCGTTGAAAACTCGATATAACAACAATATGGTAAGATGATAAATGAAAATATGATATGAATGTCTCGGTGATGATTATGCAAATGATGTTTTATGTTTGCTTATATAGTTATGTTACTTGCTATTTGCATGTGAACTTACTAAGCATTTATGCTTACTCCCTCCTTTTCATTCCTTGTAGTGTTGACAAGCCAGCTCGAAAATCGGAAGCGATCGGTGCACGCTCACACTATCCGTATACCATCTTGGCATAATGGCTTGTATATTTTGAGTATGGCATGTATAGCATTATAATCATTTTGTGTATATGGTCTTATGATATGGTTATTGAGTGGTATGGAAATTCTTGGTAATGATTAGCCATTGGTGTAACACCCCGTACCCGAGTCCGTTATCGGAATCGAACACAAGGTGCACACAAACTTAGCTTAACTATTTTCACAGTCCATTTAGAAATTTTTCCAGACTAGCTGGTTACTGCATCACTGTCGTCTTAAAAATCATATCTTGAGTTTTAAAGCTCGAAAATCAGTTTCGTAATTTTTCCCTGAAACTAGACTCATATTTCCATCAACATATTTTTTTCTAGAATTTTTGGTCGGGCCAATTAGTACAGTTTATTAGTTAAAGTCTCCCCTGTTGCGGGGATCGACTACACAGACCTTCGTGCGTTATGAATTGGATATCTCCCTGTACAGGGCCTCAATACTGATGCCGTTTATTTATATAGAAACTAGACTCAGAGATAAATCTATACATATATGACATGACTCCTAATTATCTCTGGTTAATTTACAATGAATTTCCAAAATCGGAACAGGGGATCCAGAAACCATTCTGGCCCTGTGTCACGAGAACTTTAATATTTCTTAACATGTAACTCATATGACCATTTCGTTTCTTCCATATGAAAGTAGATTCATCAAGGTTCATTTACATAATTTATTCATCATTTAATTCCATTTCTACAATTTTTAGTGATTTTTAAAATCCACACCACTGCTGCTGTCAGCATCTGTTTCAAGGTAAACTTTACCTATTTCGCGGTTTCCATGGACCAGCTAAAGTTTTGTCATACATAGGTCCACATATAATCATATTTAGCCATTCCAATGGCTGATCATTTGCCCAACACTTCCATTCAGTCCATAGTCACATCATGAAACCATACATATATACATAAACACAAATGGTCTAACGCCATACTCCACTTTCACGAGCCATTTTCGCATGGTCGTATACACGTTCATCACAAAAGCGTACTTGAAAAACAGCAAAGGGTAGTCCTATACATGCCATATCCAGAGTTCAACTAAAGAGTACCAAAAGGGTTTTGATAGTGTGGATGACTTGACTTGATGATCCCGAATCCGATAGCTAACGAGCAAAATCTATAAAGCGGAGAAACAAAGAAACGGAGTAAGCAATTTATGCTTAGTAAGTTTGAGCAAGGAATTCCAGCACAACAAAAGCATAGCATTCATATAGCTAAGCGGATAATTTCATATGCACACATTCTCAATATCATACTTACTTCACATTACCACCCTTATATTCATACACAAAGATCAACTTAGCCAAAGGCGCTAGCTCGTCTATCGGTGGCGAATTCTTACTTGTAAGGGCTCACTAATTCACGCACATATGAACATACCTCATTGCTGGAATTTTTGCAAGCGCATTAACTGAAATTTTGCAGCAAGATTGCTCATTTCGAGTCACGTACCTTGGATTCAACCGGATATAACTACAAGCATAATTGCCTTGGTCTTAACCCGGTTGGTGACTTGCACAATTGCCTTGGTCTTGGCGGATATAACAACTAGCACGAATGCCTTCGGGTCTTAGCCCGGATTTACCAACTAGCATAAATGCCTTCGGGACTTAGCCCGGGTATCATTCAAATGCTCATGTACACATATATAAATAATCACGACACATCCATATTTCATTTTCGTTACTAAGGCTCAAATACAAAATATTTATCAAACCTTTACAATTTCGGCTCAATGGCCACACACAAGGAGCATGATTTCAATATAATTCAAGTAGGGTCATTACTCGAAGACTTACCTCGGACGTGGTCGAGCGATTTCGACGACTACTCGACTACTTTTCCTTTCCTTTATCGAATTTAGCTCCCCTTTGCTCTTGAGCTTAATTCACACAAATTTAACTTATTAAAGTCTTATTATGATAGTTTGTGGCCGAATATGACAAGGAGTTTAAATGGTCATATGGCCATCCTTTAGCTCAAATACACAATGGTCATGCACATTTTAATCGCAACAAGCAATTCAATACAATTCATTCAAACATCAAGTGAAGCTCAAGGTACTTAGCCCTTATATACATTAGACATTAGAGTCACATGTATACGAAATCACGAATCAATTCAACACATTAGTTAGTACTCTCCTTAGCGAATTTTCCAAGCCAAGAATAGGCTTCAATATGCTTGCCTCTAACCGAATGCATGCACACCAACTCCCCTCATGTGGCTGAATATGCATGTCCATGTTGAGGCCAATTATACACTTAATACCACACAAAAACAGCATACATTTTACTAACTAACGATTACATATTGTAGCTCAATACACATCTCTCATTTACTTCATAACGAAACATCATCACAAGCAAATATACACCTTGAAATAGTATATATGTCATACCAATACATCATGTGCAAACATATATTCATGTAGGTGCAAGGGCGAATCTCAAGTTGCTTATATCCAAATATAAACACATATCCAAAGCTCAAATCTTACCTACCATGCAACATGCATGAATCATACTTATGGATATACCATGGCGAATACACTACAACACCATACCGTTTCAATTTGGTCATGGTTAAACAAAGAACTTAGTATCTCATTCAAAATGCCAAAAGAAAATCTAAGAGTCCTCAATCCCCATCACATGTGTCATTATCAAGCTTGATATTTAGCATGCAATGGCATTAACACCACATCCACTTTGGCCGAATATCATTTCCATGACATAGCAAAGATTTGAACCATGGGCTAATAAGAACATCAAGCTAGCAACTAAAAACATGCATGAATCTCATGACACAACCTCAAACATACCTTAATCTTGATGCAAGTATAGCCAAATCTCTTCCTAATCCCCTTGCAAACCAAACATGAAGCAAAAATTTCTTCCTTCCTCTTTGGTATTTTCGGTCAAGAGAGAATGAAATGGATGAGCAAAATTTTTTTCCTTTCTTTTCTTCAATGCACGGCAATGAGGGGGGGTTCACTCACACACATTTTTTTTTCTTTCTTTATTATCCATACTTATTTGTTTATTGTTTCTCCCTAATGCACCAACAAAACATGTTTCATGACATGTTTAGCCCATACTCCCTTGTCATGGCCGGCCACTAGCTATTGGGGAGGGAAATTTGACATGCAAGTCCATTGTTTTGCATGCATGCTTTAATTAGTCATCACACATTTCCCCATCATACTTTCAAAGTTTTCTACTAGGTCTTTTCTAGTGAAATTCACATTTATAACTCTAAATCAAACATCAAAAAAGTCACACACGAATTAACACATATCATAAGCATCAAAATGAGCATTAAATTATTTTTATGCCTCGGTTTTGTGGTCCCGAAACCACATTCCGACTAGGGTCGATTTTGGGCTGTCACAACTCTCCCCCACTTAAGAAATTTTCGTCCCCGAAAATCTTACCGGTAAATAGATTTGGGTATCGCTCTTTCATAGAATTCTCGGGTTCCCGGTAGCTTCTTCTATCCGTGTTTGAGCCATAACACTTTCACCGGTGGAACCCTTTTGTTTCGCAACTCTTTCACTTCACGAGCTAGGATACGAATCGGTTCTTCTTCATAACTCATATCGGCTTGAATTTCAACCTCGATGGACTAATTACGTGCGACGGATCAGATCTATAGCGTCAAGCATCGAAACATGAAAGTTGTCGTGAATCTTTTCAAGTTCGAGGGCAAAATCAACGATACATAATGGACCAACTCGTTCGGAGATTTAAATGACGCCCAATGAATCTCGGGCTCAACTTGCCCTTACGGCCAAATCGAGTATCTTTTCCAAGGCGAAACTTTAAGAAACACTTTATCTCCCACGATACTCAATGTCCTTTCGTTTCAAATCCGCGCGACGATTTACGACGATCGTGGCTATCTTGATTTTCACGGATTACTTTTACTTTCATTCAACATCTTTAATCAAATCCATTCCGAAAATTTCGCTTTCACCGAGCTCGGTCCAAAACAATGGTGTACGGCATTTACGCTCGTACAAGGCCTCGTAAAGCGCCATCTTAATACTTGATTGAAAACTATTATCGTATGGCGAATTCAATCAAAGGTAAATACCGTTCCATGAACCACTAAACTTGAGGATGCAACATCTCAACATATCCTCAAGTATCTGAATTATCCGCTCGGATTGACCCATCGGTTTGGGGGTGAAAGGCGGTCTGAAATGCAACTTGGTACCTAAAGCTTCTTGCAATTTCTTCCAAAATCGCGAGGTGAATCTCGGATCTCTATCCGACACAACAGAAATCGGTACCCCGTGTAATCTCACAATCTGAGAAACGTATAATTCAGCTAGTTTATCCAATGAAAAATCCGTACGCACGGGGATAAAGTGAGCCGACTTAGTCAGTCTATCAACAACAACCCAAATCGCATCCTTCTTACTTGCCGACAATGGCAGTCCGGACACAAAGTCTATTGTGACTCAATCCCATTTCCAC
Organism: Gossypium arboreum; assembly: GCF_025698485.1. Classification (NCBI taxonomy): domain Eukaryota; kingdom Viridiplantae; phylum Streptophyta; class Magnoliopsida; order Malvales; family Malvaceae; genus Gossypium; species Gossypium arboreum. The sequence continues at coordinate 50,215,047 of NC_069076.1, forward strand.
TCGGGTATCGTGATTAGTTGAAGTAACCCTGAAGGCACTTGATGTTCCGCTTTCACTTGTTGACATATTAAACATCTCGAAACAAAGTCGGAGATGTCTCGTTTCATACCATGCCACCAAAACCGACGTTTCAAATCGTTGTACATCTTCGTACTCCCCGGGTGGATTGCCATTCGGCTACAATGGGCTTCGTTCAGAATTTTCGAAATAAGTTCCGAATTCTTTGGAACACACAGACGACTTCTGAACCTCAAACAATCGTCATCATCAATTTGAAACTCCGATTCCTTGTTTGGAACACACTCAGCCCGTTTTGCAACCAACTCATCATCAACTTTCTGAGCTTCACGAATTTGATGAGTCAACAATGGTTTGGCCTTTAATTCGGCTACTAACACATTGTCGGGTAGAATAGACAAGTGTACATTCATTGCTCGTAAAACAAGCGGTGATTTCCGCTTAAGGCGTCGCAACCACATTAGCCTTTCCGGGTGATAATCAATGACAAGCTCATAATCTTTTAACAACTCGAGCCAACGTCTTTGTCGCAGATTTAAGTCTCTTGAGTCATCAAATATTTGAGACTTTTGTGATCGAATACATGGCACTTCTCACCAAATAAGTAATGTCGCCATATCTTTAAGGCGAATACGATGGCGACCAATTCGAGATCATGGGTCGGATAATTTTCTCATGTGGCTTTAATTGTCTCGATGCATAGGCCACAACTCGACCTTCTTGCATCAATACGCAACCTAACCCAAGTAGGAGGCGTCACTATAGATGACAAACTCTTTGCCGATTCGGCTGCACTAAAACTGGAGCTTAGTCAAATGAGTTTTCAATTGATCGAAACTTTTCGACACTTTTCCGTCCATTCAAACTTGACATCTTTACAAGCGGTTTCGTCATGGGTGTGGCTATCATCGAGAATCCTTTTACAAACCGTCGGTAGTGTAAGCAAGTCCCAAAAGCTCCGAACCTCGGTAATATTTCTTGGAGGCTTCCGGTTAAGTATGGCGAAATTTTGCTCGGTCGACTCGAATACCGTCTGAGATACCACATGACCCAAGAAACTAACCTCTCTTAACCGAACTCACACTTGCTGAACTTAGCATATAAGCGCTTATCCGTAAAATTTGCAACACTAATCTCGGGTGCTCGCATGTTCGGTCTCATCTCTTGAATAGACCAAGATGTCGTCAATGAACACAACTACGAACCGATCTAAATACGGTCTGAAAATCCGATTCATCAAATCCATAAACACTGCAGGGGCATTAGTGAGCCCAAACGGCATCACTAAGAACTCGTAGTGGCAATATCTTGTTCTGAAGGCAGTTTTGGGTACATCCGAATCTCGGATTCATGAATCGATAATAGCCCGATCTCAAATCTATTTTTGAGAACACCGAGGCTCCTTCGTTGATCGAACAAATCATCGATCTGCGATAACGGATATTTGTTCCTTATTGTCACTTTATTAAGGCGACGATAGTCGATGCACAACCTCATGGTTCCGTCCTTCTTTTTCACAAACAACACAGGTGCACCCCAAGGTGAAAAACTTGGTCGAGTGAAACCTCTATCCGTCAACTCTTGCAACCGAGCTTTCAACTCCTTCAACTCGGTTGGTGCCATACGATCACGGAGCTATCGAAATTGGCGTAGTCCTGTACAAGCTCAATACCAAACTCTACTTCCCGAGCAAGTGGTAAACCGGTAATTCTTCAGAAAAACATCCGGTATTCACAAACCACCAACAGATTCGGTTTTATTTCTAACTCCTTATCATCAAGTACATACGCAAGGTATGCTTCGCACCCTTTCTTACATATTTTTGGGCCAACATTGATGATATTACAGCTGGCAACCCCTTTAAGTCCGTAGACTCAACTCGGATCATCTCGTTATTTGCGCACCTCAAATAAATAGTCTTGCTTTTGCAATTCACAACCGCATCATGTACGGTCAACCAATCTAATCCAAGAATAACACCAAATTCGTCAAACGGCAACAGCATCAAGTCCGCCGGAAAACAGGAACCTCGAATTACTAGGGGGCATTTCTTACACACTTTGACGACAAGCACGTAACGACCCAAGGGATTTGACACCCGAATTACGAACTCAGTAGACTCAATAGGTAAAGTCTTACTGGATGCTAAGGTTTCGCATGTATAAGAATGAGTAGAACCAGGGTCAATCAAAGCGTTCACATTAGTATCAAAGAGAGTGAAAGTACCCGTAATAACATCCGGCGAGGAAGCATCCTCGCGCTGGCAGATAGCATAAGCCCTAGCAGAGCGCGAGCCTCGATCTGGTTGTAGCATCTCTAGATCCTCTCGACCACCACTAGCATTGCCGTATTTCTAGATGGTCTACCTCGGCGGTGGTAGCACTGGTTTCCCACTCGATCTACATTCATTCGAGACAACCTCGGGCAATCTTTAATGAAGTGGTCAACGATTTGCACTTATAATGAGGCGGTCACGGAATCTACAACTTCGAATGCCATTTGCCACAATCTCGGCACTCGTTCTCTCTCGATGATCATTTCCACCATGGCGATCGAAGTGACTCGTGTGGTCACGGGGTCGATCGCCATCTCGTCTAGAAAAGCCCGAAGTGTCTCTAGACCGGCCTAAGCCATCTCTAAATTTCTTTGATGGTGTGGGAAGGACTTCCCGAAGACCTCTTCTGAAACTCCCTTGCTCCCACTTCACTTTTCTTTTCTCCATCTTGAGCTCCTCGACTTTGCACTTTCGCTCGACAAGAGCCACAAACTCTCGGATTTCCAAAATGCCAACATACGACTTTATATCATCATTAGGTCCATCTTCAAAGCGTTTACATCACACCACGAAGAAATGCACTCTCTGCGTCTGGCTAAACCTCACAAACTTTCATTCATAGTCGGTAACCGACATGGAACCTTGTTTAAGTTCAAGAAATTCCTTCATTTTTTATCCATAAATCTCGATCGATATACTTTTTCCGAAACTCGGTTTGGAAAAACTCCCAAGTTACTTGTTCTCGGGGCTGTGAAGTCGAGTACTCCACCAATAGTAGGCGAATCACGTAGCAAGGAGATAGTACACTTTAGGCATTCATCGGTGTACAAGATAGCTCATCGAGTGCCGGATAGTGTTGTCCAACCAAAATTCAGCTTGCTCGGCATCGTCGCTATCCGTAGCTTTAAATTCCGTAGCCCCATGTTTTCGGATTCATCAGCTGGGGCTTATTCGACCTTATTTGGTCGATTCTAGGAGGCATTGTAGGTGCGGGGTTGTGTTAGTCGGGAATGGAGGTTGTGGAACAGTGTTTTAGTTCGAATGTATTGGTTGAACCAATCATTCATCACGCTATAGAAAGCGTGTCTAGCCTCATCATTCAGTTTGCTAGCAATAGGTTGAGAGTCCGCCGACGCTGTCCCTTGTGCGGGAGCAGGCGCCACACTCTCCACATCATCAGCTATCGCTCGGTTGGGATCGGGATCCATTACTATGGATAAACACAAATTCAAACGTCAGAAATCACCACACTATCAAATAATCACATAAAATGGCATGTATAGCTAGACCCAAACGCATTACGGTAGTCCTAGAATCGACTAAACCGTAGCTCTGATACCAATAAAATTGTAACACCCCGTACCCGAGTCCGTTATCGGAATCGAACACAAGGTGCACACAAACTTAGCTTAACTATTTTCACAGTCCATTTAGAAATTTTTCCAGACTAGCTGGTTACTGCATCACTGTCTCCTTAAAAATCATATCTTGAGTTTTAAAGCTCGAAAATCAGTTTCGTAATTTTTCCCTAAAACTAGACTCATAAGTCCATCAACATATTTTTTTCTAGAATTTTTGGTTGGGCCAATTAGTACATTTTATTAGTTAAAGTCTCCCCTGTTGCGGGGATCGACTACACAGACCTTCGTGCGTTACGAATTGGATATCTCCCTGTACAAGGCCTCAATACTGATGCCGTTTATTTATATAGAAACTAGACTCAAAGATAAATCTATACATATATGGCATGACTCCTAATTATCTCTGGTTAATTTAAAATGAATTTCCAAAGTCGGAACAGGGGATCCAGAAACCATTCTGGCCCTGTGTCACGAGAACTTTAATATTTCTTAACATGTAACTCATATGACCATTTTGTTTCTTCCATATGAAAGTAGATTCATCAAGGTTCATTTACATAATTTATTCATCATTTAATTCCATTCCTACAATTTTTAGTGATTTTTCGAATCCACACCACTGCTGCTGTCAGCATCTGTTTCAAGGTAAACTTTACCTATTTCGCGGTTTCCATGGACCAGCTAAAGTTTTGTCATACATAGGTCCACATATAATCATATTTAGCCATTCCAATGGCTGATCATTTGCCCAACGCTTCCATTCAGTCCATAGTCACATCATGAAACCATACATATATACATAAACACAAATGGTCTAACGCCATACTCCACTTTTACGAGCCATTTTCGCATGGCTGTACACACGTTCATCATAAAACGTACTTGAAAAACAGCAAAGGGTAGTCCTATACATGCCATATCCAGAGTTCAACTAAAGAGTACCAAAAGGGTTTTGATAGTGTGGATGACTTCGACTTCGATGATCCCGAATCCGATAGCTAACGAGCAAAATCTATAAAACGGAGAAACAAAGAAACGGAGTAAGCAATTTATGCTTAGTAAGTTTGAGCAAGGAATTCCAGCACAACAAAAGCATAGCATTCATATAGCTAAACGGATAATTTCATATGCACATTCTCAATATCATACTTACTTCACATTACCACCCTTATATTCATACACAAAAGATCAACTTAGCCAAAGGTCGCTTAGCTCGTCTATCGATCGAGCGAATTCTTACTTGTAAGGGCTCACTAATTCACGCACATATGAACATACCTCATTGCTGGAATTTTTGCAAGCGCATTAACTGAAATTTTGCAGCAAGATTGCTCATTTCGAGTCACGTACCTTCGGATTCAACCGGATATAACTACAAGCACAATTGCCTTGGTCTTAACCCGGATTTGGTGACTTGCACAATTGCCTTGGTCTTGGCGGATATAACAACTTCATACGAATGCCTTGGTCTTAGCCCGGATTTACCAACTAGCATAAATGCCTTGGGACTTAGCCGAGTATAATCACTAGCATAAATGCCTTGGGACTTAGCCCGGTATCATTCAAATGCTCATGTACACATATATAAATAATCACGACACATCCATATTTCATTTTTCGTTACTAAGGCTCAAATACAAAATATTTATCAAACCTTTACAATTTCGGCTCAATGGCCACACACAAGGAGCATGATTTCAATATAATTCAAGTAGGGTCATTACTCGAAGACTTAGCTCGGACGTGGTCGAGCGAGCGATTTAAACAACTACTCGACTACTTTTTCCTTTCCTTTATCGAATTTAGCTCCCTTTGCTCTTGAGCTTAATTCACACAAATTTAACTTATTAAAGTCTTATTATGATAGTTTGTGGCGAATATGACAAGGAGTTTAAATGGTCATATGGCCATCCTTTAGCTCAAATACACAATGGTCATGCACATTTTTAATCGCAACAAGCAATTCAATACAATTCATTCAAACATCGAAGTGAAGCTCAAGGTACTTAGCCCTTATATACATTAGACATTAGAGTCACATGTGTACGAAATCACGAATCGAATTCAACACATTAGTTAGTACTCTCCTTAGCCGAATTTTCCAAGCCAAGAATAGGCTTCAATATGCTTGCCTCTAACCTAATGCATGCACACCAACTCCCCTCATGTGGCCGAATATGCATGTCCATGTTGAGGCCAATTATACACTTAATACCACACAAAAACAGCATACATTTTACTAACTAACGCATTACGTATTGTAGCTCTATACACATCTCTCATTTACTTCATAACCGAAACATCATCACAAGCAAATATACACCTTGAAATAGTATATATGTCATACCAATACATCATGTGCAAACATATATTCATGTAGGTGCAAGGGCCGAATCTCAAGTTGCTTATATCCAAATATAAACACATATCCAAAGCTCAAATCTTACCTACCATGCAACATGCATGAATCATACTTATGGATATACCATGGCCGAATACACTACAACACCATACCGTATCAATTTGGTCATGGTTAAATAAAGAACTTAGTATCTCATTCAAAAATGCCAAAAGAAAATCTAAGAGTCCTCAATCCCCCATCACATGTGTCATTATCAAGCTTGATATTTAGCATGCAATGGCATTAACACCACATCCACTTTGGCCGAATATCATTTCCATGACATAGCAAAGATTTGAACCATGGGCTAATAAGAACATCAAGCTAGCAACTAAAAGCATGCATGAATCTCATGGCACAACCTCAAACATACCTTAATCTTGATGCAAGTATAGCCAAATCTCTTCCTAATCCCCTTCCAAACCAAACATGAAGCAAAAATTTCTTCCTTCCTCTTTGGTATTTTCGGTCAAGAGAGAATGAAATGGATGAGCAAAATTTTTTTCCTTTCTTTTCTTCAATGCACGGCAATGAAGGGGGGTTCACTCACATACATTTTTTTTCTTTCTTTATTATCCATACTTATTTGTTTATTGTTTCTCCCTAATGCACCAACAAAACATGTTTCATGACATGTTTAGCCCATACTCCCTTGTCATGGCCGGCCACTAGCTATTGGGGGGGGAATTTGACATGCAAGTCCATTGTTTTGCATGCATGCTTTAATTAGTCATCACACATTTCCCCATCATACTTTCAAAGTTTTCTACTAGGTCCTTTCTAGTGAAATTCACATTTATAACTCTAAATCAAACATCAAAAATGTCACACACGAATTAACACATATCATAAGCATCAAAATGAGCATTAAATTATTTTTATGCCTCGGTTTTGTGGTCCCGAAACCACATTCCGACTAGGGTCGATTTTGGGCTGTCACAATTGGAATGGCTAATCATGATCATATTTTGTGTTATGTATGCTAAATTACTAGCTAATCCATGGAAAACATGAAATAGGTAAAATTTACCATAAAATAGATTCAGACAGCAACAGTGATGTGAGTTTGAAAAATCATTAAAAATAGTAGAGATACAATTATATGGTGAATAAAATATGGAATTTAAGAATTATGAGTCTATTTCATATGGATGGAACAAAACAGGTATATGAGTTATATTTTATGAGATGTTTAAATTTTTGTGAAACAGGGCCAGAGCGATTTCTGGATCCCCTATTCTAACTTTGGAAATTCACCATAAATTGTTCAAAGATAATTAGAAGTTATGATTTATATGTACAGATTCCTTATTGAGTCTAGTTTTATTAGAAACAAACGGTATAGTCATTGAAACTCTGTACAGGGAGATATCTGATTCGTAATACACAGATGTCAGAGCAGTCGAACCCTGAAATAGGGGAGACTTTAACTAATAAACTATACTAATTTGCTTGACCAAAAATTCTATAAAAGAATTATTTAAATAGATATATGAGTCTAGTTTCAGGGAAAATTTACAAAATTAGATTTCGAGTTTCGTAACTCGAGATATGAATTTTTAAGCGACTATGACGCAGATTGTTAGCTTGACTGAAATTTTAAAAATAAATTGTTTGAGCTGTTTAAGTAATGAATTAAGTCTATTAACATCTCGTGTTCGACTCCGGTAATGGTCTCGGGTACGGGGCGTTACATTTGGTGGTATCAGAGCCAAGTTTAGTCGGTTCTCAAACTAACCTAGCATGTGTAAAAGTTTAGCTATACATGCCACTGATCTATGATAGTGTGATGTCTTCCGACGCGTGAGTAGTCAGATCAGTCTTATTTAGGCAGGTACTCTCCAACCGAAGCTGCCGACCATGTTCAATGTTATATGAAGGTATTTGAGTAAAATTATGATTATGATAAGTCTCGGTTCAGAAAAGTATGAATAAAAGTTTATGATACATAAGTGATAAATATTCATATTTGCTTAATGCTCATATGATGTAGTGTATGTGGCTTACTTGATAAGATGAACGGAATAAATAGAAAGTAGTAGAGGTATGAATAAAAGTCATAATATTATGATACGAATGAAAATGTCCTTGTCTTGATTTGGACGTCTAATGTTGATGAATGCTAATGATATATAATTTTTATGAGATAAAGGATTATAATGAAATGAACTTATCTATGTTAATTAAATTGTTGGATTGAATTATATAATTGTAATGATATGTACATGATGATGCACGAAATGAAAGTTGTGATTGTGATGCAAATATCTATGTTTGTTTGGCCTTATATAATGTCATGAGCATGAATTAATTTAATTAAATGAATGGATAAGTAAAGCTGTCTAGAAAACATAGAGTGTATGCATAAGTATATCGTCTAAATGGGAGAATAGGAAAATTGGTGTAAGCCAACATGAATGAATGACATGATTTTGATGATGTTACTATGATGATGGAAGTTGTGTCATATGTGTATGTATAAGAAAGTCAAGTCAGAGGTCCTACAACCTCCCCTTACCAAGTGGTACTTATAATGGAATTTCATGAGATTTGTATTGAATAAGTTTCGATTCGAACCCAAAGAGTTTAGTGATAGAATAATTATAAGTATGATCGAGATTGAAAATGAGCTGATAAGTAAAGTCGAGTCGATAAAGTATCGGATTGATATAAAGATTATTAGAATTATGCCTTTGTCCCGAGTTAGAAGGAAATTCTCTTTGGTAAATCGAATTACTCGGTGCAAGGTCGAGAAAAGTGTAAATCAAAAATTTATTCAGAACTGGCCTTCTTTAGTGAATGGTTTAATATGAAATTTGTGACGGCAGAACTAGTTGAGGAAATGATATTTGAAATGTGAACTATCTGAGTGTTACAGTTATGATTGGACAGATTTAGCGATCTTTTTGAGATGTTCTATGTGTTTACCCGTTCTCGAAATATTTCTATGGCTATTGATCTTGAAGAAATTCTTGTTATATGGGAATGTCTTCTAATTCGGTGTTGGATGAAAGCATAGGTAGTCTGATTGGTTTATAATTTATATTGCTCTATTTCATCGGGTATTCTATTTCATTTAAATCGATAAGAATTGATGAGAGAATCGTAAGATATTATGTTTCTGTTTCTTCTACTTGATGCTTCATCTGATATATATGTATGGGAAGATATATTGTTCTTGTTATATTTGATTCCAGTGGGATTAAATGATGTTTTCTTTTGGACTTTCTTTCTTTGAAGAATTATCGGGGTATTCTATATTTTCTCTATGAGTTTGGTTTTCAATTCTCCGGCATAGTATCATATCTTGGGTTTCTTTATCCTGGATCTCTTTATTCTGGATTTCTTTATTCTGGGTTTCTCTATCTTGGATTTCTTTATTCGATTTTCTTGTTATCTTTGTTCCATAATTTGTCAATTAAGACTCATGTTCGAAGTACATTCTTCAGCTCGTGATAATCATGTAAAATATGACTATACTTCTAATTTGATCTTGGTAATGTGGTGATTTTAGTATTGGGATTTTTCTAATTTACGTAAGGATTTGACATCGAGTAAAGGCATAGGTGATAAAAGCGCGAGTTTAAATCGGTATGGTAAATTATTTATTTGAAAGATTTCATGTGACAATTATGTCGGGATTATTTTCCCAAGTCTTATAGTAGAATTTCATTTTGTACGGATAAAAGAGTAAATAGTTTGAACGAGAAGTGTATATTTATTAGAAAGAGTTGAATATTAGTTTAAGTCACTACGAATGATAAGGTTTCCATCTTGTGAAAGCTGAAAAGTTTATTACATGTTGACAGAGTTCGGATAGATGAGAATATTGGTAACCGAAGCGTCTGAACTAGACTAGTCTACATTGAGCAAAGACTTCCTGACTTTCAATAATGTACTGTTGTATGAATTGTGATGTGTTTCAAGACAGTGAGGTAATGTGATAGTTTAGAGCATTCGATGTTACATAAAATCGGAGTTGTTAAAGAGGTTAAAGCCGAGCATTGGAATCTATCAAAATTATCCTTGTCAGTGTTGATATTGGGATGGAAATGAGAAGGATTATTCTTGAGGCCATATCAGAATTATTTCCATAGCGGAAAGAGGAAAATGTGATGTATCCTATTGTTAAATGTTTGGCGAGATCTATAAATCATATCTATATTGAATGAATTCCTACTCATCAGATTCATGGAATTTCAGGTCTCTTTGATTGTTGGATTTCTTGGAATTCCGGTCTCCATTAAATCAAGTTGAGATCTGGGTTTTATGTCATGATATCATGGGAAACTGAGAAGGGTTGAAAATTTAAGAACAGTTGAGAGTTGAGGCGTAAGCTTTTAGATCATATTAGAAATTAAAGAGATGTATTGGAGGTACAGTCTAAGTGAAAGTTCTTTGGCACGAATATGAGATTAAAAGTGAAGACCACTTTTACGGTAAGATTTTGGGGACGAAAATCCTAAAGGGGAGAGTTGTAATATCCCCGATTTTGGGCCTAGTCGAATAGTGGTTTCGTGACCACAAAATCCGAGATAGAAATAATTATTTTATGATTATTTTAAGGTCTATGATATGATTGCATGATTGTGTGAAAATTTCGTGAAGAAATTTTATGCACAAAGTACTTAAATTGAAATTAGGGACTAAATCGAATAATTTGCAAAACTTGCATTCTAGAAGTTTCTAGTATGAAATTGTTTTGAAATATTAATTAGGAGATCTTAAATAGAAATTTTACCAATTTCTAAGTCTATGGACAAAAATTGGACATGGATGGAATTTTTGGAAAGTTTAGTAGTAAGGGCATTTTGGTCATTTAGGGGTAAAATGAATTAAAATACAAAATTAAAAATCAATTTTGCTCATCTTCAACCCCATGGCCGAATATAGGAAGGAGAAACCATGGCTAGGGTTTTTCAAGCTTCCAAGCTCGATTGTAAGTCCATTCTAGCCCCGTTTTTCAAGTTCTTTACGTTTTTGGAGTCCCGGTAGCTCGATTAAGCTTATGCTAGCAATAATTCAACCTAGGGTTCATATTTGGAAAAATACCCATAGGTGAAATTTGTGTATTTTGGTGTTTTATGATAGAATATGAGGTCTTAAATTATGTTAGACAACTTGTGCTACTCGGTTTTAAGTGAAAACGAGCAAAAGGGCTTAATCGGTAAAAATACCTAATAGTCATAAGTACATGTTAGAGTGAGAATTTGATGTTGCCATAGAAGGGAAAAATGATCAGCATTTCATAAAACATAAGAAAATAGGCTGAAGTTTAATTTACGAGCTTTGGGGCAAAAGTGTAAATATGTAAAAGTTTAGGGGCAAAATTGTAATTTTTCCAAAATATGATTTTGGGTCAATTTGAATAATGTGAGTCCTAATTAGACTATATTTTAAATGATAGAGCAAGGAAAACTGAAATTCGGACTAAAATGGGGAAAATACCAAGTTGTGGACGAAATGGTAAAAGTAGCCATTTTCGCATACGAGGTAAGTTCATATGTAAATGTTGGTGACATAGTTGTTATTTTAAATGTTTTAATGTTATTTAAATGATATGATAATTATTATGAAATATTATACTGTGATAATTGTTTGTTAATATGTCAAATTATGTGATATACTTGGAAAATGTGAAACACTACAGAGTATCAGAATTCGGCATTCCGTAGAAGATGGTTGAGACACATGATTGGAAAAAGGTCCGTTGAACCTTAGGAATGGATTAGGATACAAGTGACATATCACTGGGATATTTGGGCATCCGAACTCGTTGAGTTGAGTCCGAGTTCACTTATGGATGCGAATGTCCGAACTCGTTGAGTTGAGTCCGAGTTCGAGAGATGTAACTAGGCATCCGAGCTCGTTGAGTTGAGTCCGAGTTCACTTATGGATGCGAACGCCCGAGCTCGTTGAGTTGAGTCCGAGTTCACTTATGGGCGGGTTACATGGTAGCTTGGCTACATATGTGGCACTTATGTGCAAACTTTCCATGTATCCGAATTATATTCCGATGTGTTCAACGGGTAAAATTCTACTCAAGCGGAGGAATACTCGAGATGAAAGGGACATATTGGTAAGTGTTGTGAAATGAATACTTTGAACAGGTATGTACTTAACCCTCGCGTTGAAAACTCGATATAACAACAATATGGTAAGATGATAAATGAAAAAGTGATATGAATGTCTCAGTGATGATTATGCAAATGATGTTTTATGTTTGCTTCTATAGTTATGTTACTTGCTATTTGCATGTGAACTTACTAAGCATTTATGCTTACTCCCTCCTTTTCATTCCTTGTAGTGTTGACAAGCCAGCTCGGAAATCGGAAAGGGTCGGCGGCACGCTCACACTATCCGTATACCATCTTGGCATAATGGCTTGTATATTTTGAGTATGGCATGTATAGCATTATAATCATTTTGTGTATATGGTCTTATGATATGGTTATTGAGTGGTATGGAAATGCTTGGTAATGATTAGCATTGGAATTGCTAATCATGATCATATTTGGTGTTATGTATGCTAAATTACTAGCTAATCCATGGAAAACATGAAATAGGTAAAATTTACCATAAAATAGATTCAGACAGCAGCAGTGATGTGAGTTTGAAAAATCATTAAAAATAGTAGAGATACAATTATATGGTGAATAAAATATGGAATTGAATAATTATGAGTATATTTCATATGGATGGAACAAAACAGGTATATGAGTTATATTTTATGAGATGTTTAAATTTTTGTGAAATAGGGCCAGAGCGATTTCTGGATCCCCTGTTCTGATTTTGGAAATTCACCATAAATTGTTCAAAGATAATTAGAAGTCATGATTTATATGTACAGATTCCTTATTGAGTCTAGTTTTATTAGAAACAAACGGCATAGTCATTGATACTCTGTACAGGGAGATATCTGATTCGTAATACACAGAGGTCAGAACAGTCGAACCCTGAAACAGGGGAGACTTTAACTAATAAACTGTACTAATTTGCTTGACCAAAAATTCTATAAAAGAATTAGTAAATAGATATATGAGTCTAGTTTCAGGGAAAATTTACGGAATTGGATTTCGAGTTCCGTAACTCGAGATATGAATTTTTAAGCGACTATGACGCAGATTGTTAGCTTGACTGAAAATTTTAAAAATAAATTGTTTGAGCTGTTTAAGTAATGAATTAAGTCTATTAACACCTCGTGTTCGACTCCGGCGACAGTCTCGGGTACGGGGCGTTACACAAATTGGTATACGAATTAGTTGAATAATAGACTTGAATTTATTATTTGTATTTGAATAACATTTATGTTATATTGATTTGAATTATAGAAATACCACTAAGTTTTATCACTTAGCATGCAGTTTGTTTTTCCATGTGCAGGTTAGGTCCCAAACGAGATCCCAAGCATCGACTTCAACATCCAGTCAATATCCCAAACTCGACAATGTTTGTATAACTCTTTTGTTGTCTATAAGGCATGTACCTAGGTTGAGTGAAATTTGGTATATAAAGTTATGTGTATATGCACTTATGGTTTAATGGTTAATGTTATAATTTGGTTAAATGTATATATATGAACTTGGTGAAATAGGTAAGCATGTAAATGATTTAAATAGCTTGTATTAGGTGAATGGCTTGTAGATGATAGGGTATTGGTGTAATGTTAGAAAAGGCATTGGTTGACATAAATTGGTGTTAATATGTTACAAATATGAGTTGAGATTATTATAATGTTATATGTTTAGAAATTGGTTTAGAAAATTGTAGGTTGTTAAACAAAGAGAAATTGCATAAATAGTATGTGACGTTGCGATGTCAAACGCACCATATTGTGACGAGAATGACTTATAATGTCACAGCGAGAGAAGGAACCCCGTCGTCCCGATGAGACCAAAACAGTATATCACATCGTGACGAGAAACCCCCTCACATCACAATGTCAACCTCGTAATTTGAATTCTTTACAATTCACTCCTAATTTGATCTCGATTTAGCATTAGACCTTTTGTAAGCTCATATAAGTCACGAGAATTATTATTTATCATATCACTTGCTTATATTACTTAGATTTGTATGTCTAATGATATGAATTTTATTTAAATTTGACCATAGTTGCTCTGGCAATGACTGTGGCACCTTGTATAGTACATAGGTGATGAATATGGTACATGGTGATGATTTTGGATATTGATTATGGCATGTGAATTAGTTAAGTTAATGTTTAGTTGAAAATGGTATATTTGATTTCCATGTTTGATATATGTGTTGATGAATGGTTATTTTGGCTCTTAGTTAATGGCATGAAAATTTTTATATTGAATTATATATGTATGCAAATGTGAGTTAGGCTAAACATGGTTAACATAGTTGAATGGAAATTTGGAATCAAATATGTTTAAATGATAAATGGTGAAGAAATATGACTTATTATTGTTTTTTGAAGCTCATGCTTATAGTTTAGAAGCTCTTGATGTGTATGAGTGAGTACATGGGTGTATATGTTGAAGTTGAAAAATATGTTTTTGATAGATTTGGCGTAGGTGAAGTTGTAATGGAGTGTATGAAATGTCATGGTTTGGTTTTGAATTGATTTAAGTCTTAATACATGTGAATCTAGTTGCAATTGGTTTGGTAACTTGTTGGCATGAAATAGCATGAATTTCTCTTTATGATGGTGGTACAATATGGCTTGAATCAAATAGTTTGGTATGCATGCTTTGATTTGGGACCAAATGGTTCATTTTTGCCAAAAACGGGGTCACGTCTTAACGACCAACCTTCCTTGTTGCAACATCGACTGACAGTAAGTGATGATGCGACATCGAGAGGCCTGAAGTCGTGACATGACATACTGTTTTTGTGACATCACAACATGGAAGAGATGATGTCACGGCATCAGCCCTGAACTTCTAAATCCTAGCAATTTGGTCCTAATTTATGCTTAGGTTGACAAAAGAGCTTTTGTAAGCTCGATTAAGACTCAAAAATGATTGTTTAAACTTAAATTATATGTAATTGACATTGGATTGCATGTGTGAATGATTATTTACTATATAATTATCTGTAGTTGCTCTAGCAACAAATATAGCATCCTGTAGCTTAGACCCAGCGGTTGAGTTGGGCAAGGGGTGTTACGCGAGGTACCAAATTATGTCAAAAAGTTGAAGTTTAAATATTAAATCTTAAATTTGAGCATGGTACAGTGACCAAAATTGAAATTTGACCAGTTTTTATAATTTATAAAAATTTTAAAAACTTATTCAACTCATCATGCAAAATTTTTTTTTGTTAATATAGTATTTTTTAAAATCCACATTAAAATTTTAATTAGATTAGTCAAAAATGTTAACAATTTGAATTAAATATTATAAAAATAGTGACCAAATTATTAAAAATTAAATCTTAATTTTAAGCATAATAGAAGAACCAATAGAGATATTTGACAATTTTCCTATAAAAGGAAAGTAAAGAAAAGGAAGGCCTAGATATGTGTCAAAGTAAATGATCTTCCTTTATAAAGACTAAATCTTAATTTTAGGCATAATAAAGGAACCAAAAGTAATATTTGACCATTTACTTATGAAAGGAAAAAAAAATGAAGGCTTAAACACGTATCAAAGTAAGAAGATCTAAAGGATCTTCCCTTTATATATAGATTATACAGTTAACCCTTTCTATAACAACCACTTGCTTTAATAACATTTCACTATAATAGCTAAGTTTCGATTATTATTATTTTTTGTTTGTTTTATTTTAGCCATGTATAATAGCTTTTCACTTATAAAAGCAACATTCATAATTAGAAAGTAGTTATGAAGTATATTCTTTATTAAGTTAAACTCTATTTTAGTTTCTAGGCTAAACTCTATTTTAGTTTCCCACTTAAACTCTGATTAGTAAAGGTTATTTTATTATTATTTGACCTACGAATTTAGCCTATAAAAAGCCCCTTTTCCACCTTAGAAAAACAACTCATAACACATTTAGGTATTAGCTTTTACAAACTTTCAAGGAATTTTGTGTTTACGTTTTGAAAGTTCTTATTTTTAAGTTTCGAGATTTAGTTTTATCTCTATCTTTGTAATCTTCGTTTTTGTTGTTATATTAAAATTATATTTACTCGTGGTTATTTATCCTCATTTGAGTTTTTCCACGTAAATATTTGTATTCGATCTTTTCAATTTCTTTATTATTTTTCTTGTTTTGTTGCTTACATAGGTAAATCCCTAACAAACTGGTATCAGAGCTTGGACGATTTTTACATTCAACCGGTTTAGAGATGGAAGCAACAAGGTTCAACATTGAGAAGTTTGATGGCATCACAAATTTTAATCTGTGGCAAGTTCGCATGTCAGCAATGTTGATCGAGAGTGATCTTGATAGGATCCTTGCAAAGAGGAAACCTAATAACATGGAACAATCAGAATATGATAAATTAGATAAAAATGTTTTATCCTCAATTAAATTATGCCTAACAATTCATGTGTTATAGGAGGTGTTAATGGAGAAAACGACATACATCCTATAGAAAATGTTAGAAACCCTTTAAGCGATTAAGTCTCTAGCTAACCGATTGGTGTTGAAATAAAGGGTTATACACGCTTCGCATGAATGAAGGTGAGCACCTTAGAGGTCAAATCAATCGATTTATTACTCTTCTTAATGATTTGAAAAATGTTAAGGCTCAGATTGACTATTATTGTGTTTTTTACCCCTTTCATACAAGTCTTTCAAGGAGGTTCTGATTTATGGCAGAGATAATCTCTTGTTCGAGGATGTGAAGGGTCATCTATTGAGCAAAGACACACTCTGTAATGAGTTTGGTTCGAATAGCAAGTTAGATAGACAAGCCTCAATTTTGGTAGCATCAAGGAAGCAAGACCCGAAATATCGTTATTGTAAGAAGTTAGGTTACATCAAGGCAGATTGCTACAAACTGCGAAATAAAAGGGCTACTGAGAGCAACGAGGAAGATTTAGCTAGTGCTAACTTGGCTTATGACAAAGGTGATGATTTCTTGTTGGCATCAACAAGCAAAAGCTTCGAGCTTACGTCTGAGTGGATTCTGAATTCAGGGTGTTCTTTCCACATGTGTCCCAATAAGAACTGGTTCGCCACATACAGTTCAGTTGAATGTGGAGTTGTATGTATGGGGAATGGTTCACCAGGTAAAGTAATCGGTATTGGTACTGTTCAGACCAGGATGTACAATGGAACAATCAGGATAGTGTAACACGTCAAGTATGTACTTGAATAAAAAAGAAATCACATCTCCTTGGGAATTTTGGACACGAAGGGTTTAGAATAAACATCGAGTCAAGCGGCATAAAGGTATCTTGCGGGGCTCTCGTTTTGCTGAAAGGTAAAAGGATTGTCAATCTTTATGTTCTGGAAGGATCAACGGTGACTGGTGAAATCAAACGTCCCTCATCCGTTAAAGAGTCGAAGTCAACTCATTTGAAGTGTAGGCAACTTGGTCATAAGAGGGAAAAAGGTATAACCATTTCGGATAAGAGAGGCTCTCTTTTGAATGTAGGTTTTGAAAAGATAGGGAACTGCGTTCATGAAAATTAGGCCTGGGTCAATTTTGATTTGGCAGTGCACAAGTCAAAGGTTAGAAGTCTTTCAACTTCAAAGCACAATTTCGACTAGTTAATACCCTGTATAGTTCGAGATAGGCCTGTGGCAGGCTCTGGCAAAGAAGGCATTGTGGAAATATGAGTCAAGGTGAAGATTTGTGAGGTTTTTCCTTGTATTTAGGCCAAAATAAGTTTGATGTCCTGACGAGGAAGAGGCATCGTCCCAATGATGCGACCACCGACGTCCCGATGAGAAGAGACATCTCGTCCCGACGAGGCGACGTGTTATGCAATTTTTCAGTTTTCTTCTCCCAGTTAAACTTTGTTTTAGTTTACCATTTAAATTCTAATTAGTGTAGGTTATTTTAATATTATTTGACCTACGAATTTAACCTATAAATAGGCCCTTTTTCCACCTTAAAAAATCAGCCCATAACGCATTTAGGTATTAGCTTTTACAAGCTTTCAGAGAATTTTGTGTTTACATTTTGAGGGTTCTTATTTTCGGGTTTCGAGGTTAGTTTTATTTCCATCTTTGTATTCTTCGTTTTTGCCATTATAGTAAAATTATCTTTACCCGTGGTTTTTTATCCTCATTTGAAGAATTTTTTCACGTAAATATTTGTGTTCGATCTTTTCAATTTCTTCGTTATTTTTTTGTTCGTTGCTTACACGGGTTAATCCCTAACAATATACATAAAAGCGATAATGCATGCACCTTTTATACGTCTTTTAATTTTGTTGATTTGATCCTTATTTTCTTTCTTTTGAGCATAATTCTTACTTTCTTAACTTGATGGAAATTTACAATATGAATTTATGGTAGGTTTACAACAATTAACTCCCTATAACATGTTGTTATAGGTGTATAACAACCACCTATCTATAACAGGCAAAATAGTGGCTTGCAAATGAGGTTGTTATAGAGATTGATTATAGAAGTTTGATTTTTTAATTCAATTTTTGTTTTTTTAAATCTAGTTTTTATTTATAAAATTATAATTATTTATAAAATTTTTAAATAGGGATAAATATAAAATTTATGCATGAACTTTGTTTCAATGTGCAATTTGATACATGAATTTTAATTTGGTGTAATTATACACATGAAACTTCAATTGTGGTTTATATATATATATATGAAATTTTGATTTTAATTCAATAGTACACTTTTAAGAAAATGAATACATACATTTATTTTCATATTTGATTAATATAATAGTTTGTATATGCAATATATCAACGTAAGCCAATGTTAATTTGATAATATCATTAGTTATTTTTAAAATTGATTCAAATTAAAATTTCATATATAAAATCATATAAAATCAAAATTCATGTATGATATTACACATTAGATCAAAGTTCACGTATAGTTTTGATATTTATCCTTTTATATATTCTCTTTATTCTTTTTAATTTCTATATTTTTATATTTTAAATTTTTTATGATTTTTATAATTTTAAATGTTTTTTTATCAAAATGAACCATGTCACAGACTTTAATTGGATGGAGGAGCTGGCTGGTTTTTTAACAATGCTTTAGAATAAACTTTGTAATGGACACTAACTCTAAGTTTTAAACCGTTGGTGCAAACTTCTTTAAATATCAAGCTGAGAAATTAGAGGTATTTAGGGGACAATTTGTGCATTAAGCCAATAGAAAAAGCATGGTCAAAAAGAAAAGGAAAAGAAAATGCAGCAAGAGGGAGAAGTCATGGCTCTCGACACGTTGCTTGGACTGCTCTTCAAACTTGTCTAAGCCAATTTATATGATAAAAACTCAAAAAAAAAAAAAAAAAAGAGAATAATAAATATTATAACTATGTTCATATTGTTGTTTTTATCTTTGTTACTTTTCTTTATGTTTTGACAAAGGTTTTCCTGTTTGTACAAGAACCGAAAATCTGGGACCACTCTTTTCTTCAACGTTAGTTACAAATATTACACCACTAATCATCAATACATTTTTCTCATTTCATAATTCAAACAATTACACATCTTTTCCATCAACTTCTTTTGCAGTCAATTCTTTTAGGATGTAAACGTAATCATGGTTGGGTTTCACCATCTATGAAATAATGTTTGATCCAAGACTTGCTCTTACTAGTGTTTTAAATAAATTGTTTTTATTTTATAAAATAGTACAATTTAATCTTCAATTAGTAAATCCGGTATAAACATTTTTCAACACTTTTTTTATGATTGGGGTAAAAAATTTAGGATTTAATCTAAACTTTTATATCATTTATATATTTTTATTGTATTTTGACATGGAAACACTTAGAATTAATGGACAAATAATAGGTATAATATCAAATTTAGCCTTCAGCATTTATATTTTTTTTGTCAATTTGAATTTAATTTTTAGTTAACTTTGATTCTCAATATTTTAAAAAGAATTGAATTTGACTATCAACATTTCAAAAAAAAATGAGATTACTGTTTTCTAACGGAAATATTGACCAAGATGTTAAATTTTTAAATATGATAGCTCGTATGACAATCTATTTGTACTTCATGTTTTTATTATTTACTAACATGGCATATAAAATAAATAGTATCATATCAATATAAAATACACATGGACTGCCACATCAATATCATTTAAAAATTAATATTTTAGTTATATTTTTATTAAAAACAATTTAACTCTTTTGAAGAGTCAATAATCAAATTTAACTAAAAAGTAAAGATTAAATTGATAAAATATAAATTTAGAAGAACTAAATTCGACATTATACCTAAATAATACTTACTAACATTTTATTAGAATTGAAAGCATGAATAAAACTTAATTTGATCCTCAACCAACTAAAAATTAATGACAACACCATGATAAACAATTATAGTGCATTTAATATAATGTATTTACGTGTTTAAATTTTATTTTCTCACAATTTAATCTATTCTTTTTATTATTTATTATATGTTATTTTTAAAGACACTTTTGTGTTCTAAGTACATGATTTTTATATGCATACAATTTTTAGTATTAATAGTACTGTTGATTGAGTTGGTGTCACAAATTAACTCGATATCAATGATGACAACTCCATGATAAATAATTGAATTATTTAATATTTTAATATGATGTATTTAATTTAATTTTTATATTAATATTATACATATTTCATTTGTTATTATTAATTAATTTTAAACCATACATTTCATTTTCATTGTATGTTATTTCTAAATATATCCTATATTCTAAATATATAATTCCACATGCATATGTGTTAAAGAATTTTAGTATAATTAAAATGTGACATGATAAATTATATATTTAGCTCAATTTGTTGAGTCTTCGTAGGGATGAGCATTTCGTCAGATTAATTGAAAAAGTCAAATTAATTTAGTCGTGAATTTTATTTTATCAAATAAAATTTAAAATATTTGTGAATTAAATTCAATGAATTTCAAAATAAGTTAAATAAGTTTGTTCTTCACATTAAAAGAATCTAAACAAGTCAAATTGTTGACAATTTAATTAAATTTAAGCACATATATTTAAGAGTACATATATTTTAAAAATTTAAAGCAAAATAAAATTGAAACAGTCAAATTAAAACATTAATGACAATTGACTAAATTCAACAACATGCAATTAAGAGCACGTATATTTGAAAGCTTCTTAAAAGCAAGTTAAGAGAAAAACAAGTGACATTAGAATTTTATTTTTTAATATTATATCAATTTTTAAATTTTTATAACTGATAATAGTTTTTAATTTTTAAAATTATTTTAAATTATTTATGTATTTTTGAGACATTAATAAATTGTGTTTAATTTATTTATATTTTTAAATAATATTTTCAAAATTTGATCGCTTTTTATAATTCTTAATGATTTTTAAATTTTAAGAATTTTTAATATTATATATTTTAGAAACTATAATTGGTAGAATTTTTATTTTTATTTTAAAAATATTGAGAGATTAAATTGTCGATTTTTAATTTGACAAAGACTTAAAAGAGTATTTACACAAAAGTAAAAATCCTAAGCCTAAAAATGATATTGGATTTTCATATATAAATTTACAAAATAAAATATACACTTAAATTATTTATTGAATTAATTTAAAATGAGTATAAATTCACTAATTTAAACAGCCGAATTTCGCTCACTCTTAAGTCTCCAATTTATTAATGCGGTAGGCAAAGGTTGGATTCTCCATAATTGACATATCTTTATTTTTCTTTAATTTCTAGGAATTTTATTAAAATGAATTTAGTTAATATGTGTTCTATAATAATTTTAAAATTAGATGGATGGTAGATTGGTCAGACTATTATAGTTTTTCGATTAAATCAATTTAATTGATGAATTAAATTTTAATTAAATAAATTATTAAAATTTATAAAAATAAAAAAATAATTTAATTAATTTTATCCATTTTAAATTATTTATTTAAAATTCAATTTAACCTTTATCCAAACAGTTGTATGACTGGTTTTGTCCAATCAATTTTTATTATATTAAATCTTTAGCTCAATTAGTTACAATTTTATTTTCCTTAAATGAAGGCCACACGTTCAAGCCTCTACGTAGCAATATATACACTAAAATTATGGTTTTTAATTTAATTTAATTTAGAAATTTTATTTGGTGCATTTTCAATAGAGTGTAGCTCCTCTTAAGGGTTTTAGTTGTTTCTTGTGTTTTTCAAAAAAAAGACTTTATTGACATTAGATAGAATAATAACCCTTTAATTTTTATTTATATTGTTTTAGAATTAAATATTATATCAATAAAATTAAAATTAATTATAATATATCTATTTTCCTTAAAAATAACTTTAAAGTGAGCTAAAAATAGTAAAACCAATATTAAGTATAAATTAAAATATGTAAATGTAATTATACATTATAAATTATCAAACTTATATTATCTAATAAAATATAATTAAATTTATAATACTTTTACTAAAAAATTTAAATATTACTATTAATATATTAATCATTCTATGACATACAAAACATTTATTATATCGATGAAGTATCATACAAAATTGTCAATAAAATATTCATAATAATGCTTAATATAGTTATTATATATCATAATAGTCATATTAAAATTTCAAAATATTACTAATAATGATAATAATGCTTGAAATTTTAATTATATATTTTATTTGATATAAATTCTATAATTTATAATTATTAATGATATGTATATATTTTAATTTATGCTTAAAATTGGTCACAAAATTGCTTTTTATTGTTTTATTTATGTCATGAATAGGGGATGTAAAAAGGTGATTTTGGAAAGTAATAGCCAACAAGATATGCAAGTGTTGAATTGTGTTGCCACGTTAATTACGATGTTATTTAAATCGGATCTGTGAATTAGATTGATTATATTAAAACAATTGAGAATTAAGAAAAAAAAAAGTCAGAATTAAAATATAAAGTTTCAATGGGAAAAACCGACAAAAAAAAATCGAACTATTTAGAAAAGAGTCTCTTAGTTAGGTTGAATTTTTAACTTTCACGAGATAAGTAGAGTTGTTGAAAAGTAGATGTAACTATTAATTTATTATATTATTAGTATTACCAAAAAGATCATAATATTATTATTAGTAATGCAATAATGATATATTTATGCCCACTATTGAGTTTAGAAAGTAGTTGGGCTGATTAAGAAAAGTTATTCGGCTCGTTTGAATCAGATTTAATCATTTAATTTATTTAATTATTTTACAAAAATTTTATTATTTAAAATTTTAAACAAGTTAAAACAATTGAATAAAAAATTGATGATATGATCGATTCAATTATTGATTCAATTCAATAAACATTGATTGGTTGAACACATTAGAATCGTTAAGAGAAGCAGCGGTGAATGATATCCCAAGAGAATGTAACCGTCACTCACTACATATCCATAAATTCATTTATACTATTATTTAAATCATTGATTAAGTTAATCTCATGAGTCAATTAAACATGCAAATATTAATTTAATCTGAAAAGTTACTAAACCATTCTTACTATTTGAAATAAATTATATCCTTAAAATAATACTTTTGTCTTTTCACTTTTTAAATAAAACTAATAAAAAAATTGTAAATGATCGAAATTCAAATCCATGCCATCAACATGCATAAAACTTCACTTTACAACTCCAACCAAAATTTCAAATTGAGTTGTTTTTATAAATTTTAATATTACTTCATAAAAGTTTTCGCCCACATTGTTTCTATCTATACTATTAATAAAACTTTTGACTGAGTTGGTGTCACGAGTTACCTGGGTACCAACTAGGTTAAGAAATTATGAAAATGTCCTTCCGTAATTAAAATAAATCATATTATTTGAAGATATTTTAATATTTTCATTTGAACAAAAACCAAGAAAAATATACATACCATGGGATTTAAAATTACGCCAATTGAATTAGCAAAACCTTAATTTTATCACTCGATCAAAGTTTTATTTTGATAAAACCACTAACTGAGTTGGTATCACGGGTTAACTCGCTTTTCAACTTGATTAGGAAATGATTAATATACCATTTCATTGAATGGCTACTATTACTATATTGATGGCATTTTTTATTATCTTTTCATACTTTTATATAGTTTTTAAATAAAAGAATTAAAATTAAGATGTATAGGAATTGAACCCGTATTTAATAGATTTATAAATCAATTTTTACCACTACACCAATAATAAATCTTAATTGAACTTTAAAAAATAATTTTTAACATAAAATATTTTTTCCCACAAATAGATTTATAAATAAATTCTTGAGTAAACACACATCTATATTTTAAATTCATGGTTTCCACACGCATACACATATGATAAGACTTTTAATTATTATTTAAATCATTGACTGAGTTGATGTCACAAGTCAACCGGACAACTACTTGGTTGGAAAAATTACTAAACCACCCTTATATATTTGAAATAAATTATATTCTTATAAGGGTAATTTTTTCTTTTTACATTTTAAATAAAATCAATAAAAAATTACAAACTATATTTAAACTTATGTCATCAACATGTATAAAATCTCAACTTTACCTCTGCAAACAAAGCTTCATTCTAATTTTTATATATTTTAATATTATTATTCAAAAGTTTTCATCCAAGTTGTTTGTATATTGACAATATCATTGTTTAACTTGATACTAGCTCAAGAAAAATAATAATATCATGATAAACAATTGGAGTGCAATTAATATTTTTAATATGATGTATTTGCCATTCCAATTTCTTTTTACTCACAATTTAAACTAATTTTTATTTTGATTTAGTACATTTTGCATATGTGTTATTAGTTTCAAAAGCCACATTTCATTATTTATCATATATTATTTTTAAACGTAGACATATGTCTTAAATACGTGATTTTTATACATATAATGTTATTAGTATTAACAAGATAAATTATCTTAATTACATAATTTGAAAGTTTTGCTCTTAACCTAATTATTTGAGCAAGCATTTTACAAACGATAAATTTTAAGTTGATAATACAATTGATTAATTTGTAGCTGTTGTATCTACCAAAATCATATAATATCAAAATGCTGCACATGGTGGCAAATGAGCTCATATACATTTAAGAATATTTTGAGTCTTTAATGAATTTTGATAGTAAATTCTCGAAACCAAAAGAAATTTTTGTAATAGCCAGTTTTGGCCCTAGAATAATAAAACAAACAAAACCCAAATAACCAAATAAAAAAGTCCAAATTTTAAGTCCATTTACAACAAATATGTGGCCCAACATTTTATGGCCCAAAACAGCCCAAACAAACCAAACCCTAGCCTTTTGCAGAGAAGAGAAAACAGAAAACAGCAGCAGCCCTAGCCCCAAGCATGCTGCTGCCGAACTATTAGTCCCCCCCTCAGCCACCACGCCTCTGTCATGGCCGTTCCACACACATCTGAGAGCTGTCTGACACCTGTAACAAATTAAATGCCACAAAAGCAGTAAAAGAGACAAGTAGAAACGATAAAGGAAATAGAAATAGAAGGTCATTTGAATCGGCTTTTAAAAGGCCAAAATACACCTTTTTAATTTTTTTACAGACACTTGCAAAACGAGATTAAGCAAAAAAGAACATAAATTTTCTAAAGGTGAATATTATTTGAGTTTCAATTATGATCTTTGTGTGTTTCATTTTTTTTTATTTCACGAAATAATAAAAAAATAATAATAAAACGTACCTCTGATTCACTGTTTTGGGGGGGTTCCGGCGTTCCTAGCCGATTTGGAGGCCGCTGAACCCCTAGGGGTTCGGCCAGTGGTCGTGGAAGGGAGCGAGGAACCGAAAGGGGGCTTTCCATTTTTTCTCTTTCGTTGCGGTGGGCCATGAAAACACCATCTTCAGAACGTTTAGAGATGGACCAAGAGGTCCCGTTCCACTCAGCACCGACCGTCATTCGTGGGCGTAGAGGGCCGCCGAGGAATCCATGGTCAGCCATGGAGGAGGCTAAACAGGGAGAGAAAGCAAAAAGCTTTCTGTGTTTTAAAAGAAGAGGGCTGGAAATAATTAAAGAAAAGGGTTTTGGTTTAAATGATGATGATGAAACGGCACCGTTTGGTGTAGTGGGGGGTTTGTGCATTCTCCCTAAAAGGGATATTTATGCAACTGGTCCTTCTCCTTCGCAACCCTCATTCAATCAGGCCCTATTTTGTATCTTCTTTTGTTTTTTAAAATTTAGCCCTTAGATCCTGTTTGGTTTTCGTTTTGATCCCTAATTAACTTTCCAGTATTTATACTTTCATACCCCGAATTTTAATTCGTTTTTAGCCATGTCCTAAATCTATTTAATTCATTTATTAACCCTTTTTAAATGTTTCATTTATATGTTATTTCAAATATTTTGTATGTTATTTATTTACATCTATTCTAACTTATTTTAATGTCTGTTATTCAAATTCTTATTATTTATTTTAACTTGCTTTATGTATATATGTTACTTTAATCTATTTTATATGTATTATTTATTTTTATTCCTTACCTATTATATATGTATACATATAGTTTATTTCAAGCTTTTTATATAATTCTTTAAAAATCATTTTGTTATATATTTATTCCAAATTATTTTATATTTTAAGTTATTGTATATTATGTATTTCAAATAACTCTCATTGTATTACCTTTGAACCGTTACTACTATAAAGTATATTTATATTGTCTATTTTTAATTCTTTTACATATTATATATTTTAAACTTCTTATTTATTACTTTTAAATTAACTTATATATTATTTATTTTAAAATTATTTTACATACCTTAATTTAAACCCATTCTATTTATTCCATATTATTTATTTTACACTTTTATTTATATATATTATCTATTTTAAAATTACTCATATGAATCTTTTTAATTTGCTTTATATAATATAATTTTTAAATTCTTTTACATTATTTATTTTAAACTCGCTTTATGCATTTTTCATTTTAAATTGTTTTATTATTTACTTTAAAATTTTATATATATTATCAATTTCAAATCGTTACATCTTTTTTCACATATATACTAGTTATTTCTTAAATGTCTTGTATATTATTTATTTTAAGTTTCTTTTTACATAATATTTATTTTAAACTCATTTATATATTATTTATCTTAAATTATTTTACATATTATTCATTTTAAACTTTTTCAGATATTATTGATTTCAAACTTTCGCCTATATTACCTATTCTAAAATTTCTTATACATATATTCTATTTTTAAATTATTTTGTACATTGTTGATTAAATTTCTTTTTCATTATTTATTCTAAATTCATTTCTTATCATTTTAAAATTTGTTTTACGTTTTAGTCATTTTAGTTTTGCGTTATAATATTTTTAATTCATTTGTCTTTAATTATTAATGATTAGTATTTAAGTGACATATGTTATGTGATTATTGCCATTGTGTGTGGTATAATTCGTTTATTCGTATTTTTGTTATTACCATTTGCTTGTATAATATTATATTCGTGCTGTTATTCCGTACTCTATGTTATATTTTTGTTTTATCTAGTTTAAATCATATCATACATTAACCCAACATACTGACCCGACTTGGATCGCTTGATTTTTTTTTCCAAAAAATAATACACGTTATTTAAATATCGTTTTTGCTATTTTTCAAAAACAAAATTTTCTAAAATAAGGCACTGTTTTGCGTTTTAGAACATCGAGGGATTGTGCCCTAACTTACGGAGTTTCGATTTTTTCCTTGATTCTAAATAGCCAAATATCCTTTCGAATTTTAAAATACATGGAATTCTAATTAAAATTAAAGACAAACTTATGCTCGAGAGTTCATGGTATTGTGTCCTAACTTACGGGATGTGATACTCCGATAGCTCGAGACGAGGAAATCTTTAACAATCGTTTTGAGCTAATTCAAGAATTTTTAAAATCGATGCTAATAAAAATGGATAGTATTTCAAATCCGTCCCCGGTTTTCAACTATTCGACATTGAGACACAAACTAATCAATTTGGTACCAATTTTTGGGCGTGTCGAGGGTGCTAATCCTTCTTCGCACGTAACCGACTCCCGAACTTGTTCTCTTGAATTTCGTAGACCAAAATGCCGTTTTAATAAACTAAAATTGTTTTAAAACAAAGGTGATCCGATCACACCAAATAAAGATCGGTGGCGACTCCCATTTTAATTTTCGCTTTCAAACAAAGTCGATTCCCGCTTTCAAAAAAATAGTTTCGACAGCTTGGCGACTCCACTGGGGACTTCAAGAGTCAAGCCTTAAATTGATTAATTTTTGTCTTTTGTCAAAAATTAAAAATCGGTTTTAGATTTACTGCATTACATGTTGTCTATTATTTTCATGATTTTCTTCATAATATGATTGCTTTAAGTGGTTTAATTCTTTGATGTATCTTTGCATATCGCATCGCATTATTGGATAGTTTTACCCTCTTAAGTGGAAGTGAGAAACCACTCTTTCGTGAGGTCTTCACCTCCGTATAGGATAGTGGATCGCTTTCGGGATACATCCGTACTTGCGTCTTCGTGAGATTTTCATCTCCGTATAGTCGTAGGGAAATATATCCCCTGAACTGAACTCGCTCTGTATGAGCTTATAATGGGTGAGGATCAAGGAATCTACTGGTTCGGGTACCTTTACTTTAGAACCAAACCACATGTAATGAGCCCTAAAAGCCTACCCTAGGTAGAACCACACTGAACCCTAGTGGTTACCCGATTAGGTGCTTAATTATTTCTTATTTGCTTTGAATTCTCTTCTTTGTATATAATACTGATTTATTGTGTTTTGTTGTTTTCGCATAGCATCTCATCATAAAAGGGTGTTGATTCACGTTCGGTTACTAGATAGGAGAGTTTAGCATGGAAAAAGGATTTCTTGATAGAGTGGAGGATAATGTGGCTGTCCGAGTATGGTCCAAGAGAACTCAACAAAAGAAAGGAGATAGTTTGACCGAGGGATATGAACCGGAGTTGTGGGATTTCACTCGCATCAGTGTGACTCAAAACGACCTGCAAGAGTTAAGGGATATATGGAATAGTTGGAATGGCGAAGTCAAGCAACTTTTTTACTGTAACTACGTCGACCTACCCTATTTGCTCGATGTAAAGGTAGACAAGTACTTGTTCCGGGCCCTCGCACAATTTTAGAATCTCGCTTACAGTTGCTTTACCTTCGGAGGAGTCGATTTAGTACCTACTGTGGAGGAATACATGGCGTTACTTAATTGCCCGAAGATTTAGGCCGATAGGGCCTATTCAAAACCTGTTAATGTTCCTCCCTTTTTGAAGAAATTGATGAATATCACGGGGATGAGCGAGCAATGGGTTGCAGTGTGCATCAAGCAGAAAGGGGACAGTAAGTGTATTCCTTGGAGGAATTTGAGGGACTTGATTCTTGCGCACTCGGATTCGAAGAAAAGGGTTGATGTTTTTGCCTTAAGCCTCTACGGTTTGATCATCTTTCCTAAGGCGCTAGGACACATAGATGAAGCCGTCTCAGATCTATTCGATATATTTGATAAAGGTACCACACCCATTCCGGCAATCCTAGCAGAAACTTTCAGATCCTTGAATGCATGCCGGAGAGCGGGCGAGGGAAGATTTACTGGTTGTGCACAGCTTCTTTTGGCTTGGTTTCACAGTCATTTTTGGAAGGTGGAGAAGGTCTCTTATCGGGTTTTCTCTAAGGATTATTCCCCATCAAGAGAATTAGTGGCCACATCGAGGCGAGACGACATCTCAGAAGAGAAATGGGTAACTATTCTCCAAAATTTACGGGCCGAAGACGTTGAATGGAGGGCTCCGTGGTTGATCCCTGTCGAGATCTTATATAGGTCCGGTGATTTTGACTGGATCCCTCTGGCTAGAATATGGGGAGCCATTAGATACGCTTCACTGATGGTGTTAAGGCAGTATCAATCAAGGCAGTTTATACCGGTGACACAAGGGTTGGCACAATGTGAGTTCCCCTATAAAGACAATAATTATAAGAAGAGGGTTCGCGAGATATCAAATGCTTGGAACCAAACTCGGAGAATGAAAGGATTCACCACGGGCCCGATGACGACCCCCGAGTATGAATGGTGGTGGGGTAGGAGAGTCAACGACAACATCCTTAGGCCAAATCAAGGGAACACTCAACCGATAGAGGAGCATTTACGGGTCATCCCATCCGAGTTAGAGATCATTAAACAAGACTTTGAGAAAAAGAACTCGGAGTTGGGGAAGAAGATAGAGCAGCTAGAAGAAGAGAAGATGAAGTTGGACTTAGACGTCGATATCCACAAGCTAGAAGCCGAGAAATTGAGAAAGGGAAAGAACAAGGCCGAGGAAGATTTGGATAGTCTGAAAACTGATTACAAGAAGCTGCGTATGTTGATAAGAACTGCCAGTTTAGGTAAAACGTCGGAGCAATGGCGTCAAGAGATTAAAGAGGAAAAAATTAGAGCCGACCATTGGGAGAAAAGGTTTCAAGATGCCTGAGTACGAGAAGACACTCTGAAAAAGAGTTTGATAGAAAGCCAAAACGAAAAGGAGAAGTTACAAGCTCGGGTGGCTGAATTGGAAAGATCACTACATCAACATCGTAGCTGTAATTCCGTAATTAAACTGAAGGCTAGTCTGAGCAGGATCAAAGAGTTGAAAGGAAAAGAAGACCTAGCGAAACAACTCGATGATCGGTGTAAATGGCTTGAAGAAAAGTTCAAAGCGATGGATTACCGTAGCGGGATCGACGTTAAGGACTTAAGCTTGGTCCCAGATCTGGTGCTCCCACCAAAATTTAAAACCCCGGAGTTTGAAAAGTATAATGGGACGAGCTGCCCTGAAGCTCATATTACGATGCTCTGTCGAAGGATGACAGGGTATGTTAACAATGATCAGCTGTTGATCCACTGTTTCCAAGACAGCCTGATCGGATCTGTGGCTAAGTGGTATAACTAGCTTAGCCGTGCCCAAATTGGTTCATGGAAGGACTTGGCTCAAGCTTTCATGAGACAATATGGTCACGTGACAGGCATAGTACCCGACAGAATTACATTACAAAATATGGAAAAGAAGCTGAGTGAGAGCTTCAGGCAGTACGCCCAACGATGGAGGGAAATAGCGATGCAAGTCCAACCACCCCTCTCAGAGAAGGAAATGACCATGCTTTTTATCAATACTCTGAAGGCTCCATTCATTAACTACATGTTGGGAAGCGCTACTAAGAGCTTTTCTGACATAGTGATGTCTGGGAAGATGATAGAAAACGCGGTAAGATGTGGGAAAATTGAAGCGGGAGAGAGTGCTAAGAGATCGGCTCCGAGAAGGAAAGAAAATGAGATGAACAATGCAGGCGTATACAATAAAGGTTATTCCAAGCCAGTCACGGTAAGCCAGCCGAGGGCAGTAACTACTAGCCATCAGGGCTCCACAAGACAAGATTCCAACCCAACACCTAACACGGAAAGAGTCCAGTTCACGCCAATCCCAATGACATATAAGGAGCTTTACTAGAATCTGTTCGATGCGCATGTGGTGTCTCCATTTTACCTAAAACCTATGCAACCTCCATTCCCTAAGTGGTATGACGCAAACGCTCAATGCGAATACCATGCAGGAATCTCAGGGCACATAATCGAGAACTGCACGGCCTTCGAGAAATTGTCGAAAGGTTCATAAAGATGGGCATTGTGAAGTTCGATGATCCCACAGGACTTAATATGGCAGGAAATCCGTTACCCAGTCATTCAGACAATGGGGTAAACGTGATAGTCAGAAATAGAGGGATGAGAACTAAGATAGATGTATCAGAGGTAAAGACTCCGTTGATACGGGTTTGGAAGAAAATGGTGGAAGAATGTTTACTTACACAAGATTTAAGGGAGAAGCCCTAGGGAGCAAAGTACTACTGTGAATTCCACGAGGAAGAAGGGCATGAGATCCAAAAGTGTAATGAATTTAGGGCTCCGGTACAGAGATTGATAGAAAATAAAGAGATTGAATTCGTTGAATATACTGAGAGCCCGAAAGGAGAAGATGTATGCGCTGCAGAGGAAGGGTCAACCAACAAAGTCCATAGGGTCAATCACCCGGTGGTGATCATATCACGACCAAGAATCAGTGAAGTCAGAGTACCAATTGTGCCAAAGGTCATAATCCAAAAGCCCGTTCTTTCCCTTATAAAGATAGCAAAAGGGTTCCTTGGAATTACGACTGCAACATAACAATCCCGGGAGAGGAGAACTCAACTGGCATTTCAGAGAAAGGTCAAGACGATAGTTTTTATACACGCAGTGGAAGGCGTTATACCCCAAACACAAAGGCAAAATTAGTTAAAGGAAAATCTGTGGTTGTTGAACAAAGAAAGGAAAAGACGATCAGTCCTAAATCACCTGTCAATGAGCCTGTAACAAAAAAAGAGGCTAAGGAATTCTTAAAATTCCTGAAGCACAGCGAGTACAGTGTTGTGGAGCAATTGCACAAACAGTCAGCTCGCATATCGGTACTAGCCTTGCTCTAAAGCTCAGAGACTCACCGCAGTGCATTGATGAAAGTTTTAAATGAAACATATGTTGCGGATGATATCTCTATCAACAAGCTTGATCGTCTGGTCAATAACATCAACACAGATAATTTCATTTTCTTTAATGAAGATGAGATACCACTGGGAGGCATGGGATCTACAAAGGCCCTACACATCACCACTCGCTGCAAGGGATACACGTTGTCGGGGGTACTGATTGATAATGGATCAACGTTGAATGTCTTGCCTTTGTCCACGCTAAATAGGTTGCCAGTAGATAGCTCCCACATGAAGACATGTCAAAACATCATGAGAGCATTAGACGGTACTGAAAGAAAAGTGATGGGAAGAATCGAGATACCTCTCTTGATTGTCCCAAATACATACGAGGTGGACTTCTTGGTAATGGACATCAAGCCATCATACAATTGCCTGTTGGGGAACCATGGATTTACTCGGCGGGGGCAGTGCCGTTGTCCCTACACCAAAATTGAAGTTGGTAACTGAGGGTAGGTTGGTAATGATAAACGCGGAGGAAGACATCATTGCATCCGTTACCAGTGATGCGCCATACGTGGGTACGGACGATAAGGCGATAGAATGTTCCTTTCGATCACTAAAATTCGTCAATGCTACATTCATTGTCGAAGAGAACAAGATCCCAATGCCCAAAATATCCAAAACTACGAGATTGGGCCTGCGATTGACGGTCGGCAAAGGAGCTCTGCCAGGAATAGAACTTGGAAGATGCCTCCAAGGAAGGAGTGAGGTACCAATGCTAAGGGAAAAACGAGACCATTTTGGTTTAGGATTTAAGCCAGAAGCGAAGCAAAAGAAGAAAGAGCTAGAGAAAAGGCAAGAGGTGAGAAGAGTGCGTCTGCGTGGTGAGGAGGTCAAGTGGGAATCGATGACTTTTCCTCACTTATCCAAAACATTTGTGTCAGGAGAAACTATTTACCCCGAGCAAAAGATGGCAAGAAATAAAATGGTTGAAGAAATGTTAGGAAGTTTGAGCATTAACGCCATATCCGAAGAAAGAACCGAAGAAGGGAATTTATCTGGAATTCGCCTTTACATCCTAGGAAGTGTTTTGAACAATTGGATAGCGGAAGAGATCCCTATAACTTTTATAATTAACTCAGAGTAATGTTCGAAACAAGCTTATTGCTCCAAGCCTAGGGGCAATAAGAATCCTTTTATGGAATAAGCATATGTCCAAATATCGTTATTTCAATAAAAAATACATTTTTGCGTATCATCTTGAGCAAATATTCTTTTATTCTTTCTACTTCATTCATAATCATACCACACAAATAAAATATTCTTAGATTCTTTTGTTCTTTGGATTTCTTTCTTCATCCATAACAGGTCTCCAGATATCAATGATATGAGTAATGTTGCCACTGACTCAAAGACTCTTTTTGAGCAAGATTTGTGTATAGAGGACACTGAGGATTTTGAAGATAACCAAAATTGTAACCTATCTCCTGATTTGTTAAGGATGGTAGATTAAGAGGAGAAACAAATCCTACCTCACAAAGAGTCGGTGGAAATTGTTAGCTTAGGAGAAGGAAAAGAGGTGAAGATTGGAGCTAGTATCTCTGCAGAAACAAAGTAAGACCTCATCGAGTTACTCTAGGAATTCAAGGATGTCTTCGCATAGTCATATCAAGACTTGCTCAGTTTGAATACTAATATCGTGGTACATCGACTCCCCATAAAAGAAGAATGCAGGCCGGTTCAATAGAAACTCCGGAGGATGAGACCTGATGTTTTGTTGAAGATAAAGGAGGAGGTCAAGAAGCAATTTGACACTGGTTTCTTACAAGTGGTCAAGTACTCAGAATGGGTAGCCAACATAGTCCTAGTTCCTAAGAAAGATGGGAAGGTACGAATGTGCGTGAACTATCGGGATTTGAACAAAGCCAGCCCAAAAGACAATTTCCCATTGCCTCACATTGATACACTAGTGGGTAACACGGCAGGTTACTTATTTTTCTCCTTCATGGACGGATTCTCGGGATACAACCAGATAAAAATGCATCCTGAAGACATGGAAAAGACGACATTTGTGACCATATGGGGAACGTTTTGTTATAAGGTGATGCCATTCGAATTGAAAAACACGGGAGCAACATATCAGAGAGCCATGGTGACTTTGTTCCATGACATGATGCACAAGGAGATTGAAGTTTACGTTGACGACATGATTACAAAATCTAAAACAGAGAAGGAGCATGTGCAAGTCTTGAGGAAACTATTCTTAAGGTTAAGAAAGTTCCAACTAAAGCTCAATCCCGTAAAGTGTACCTTCGGGGCCAGGTCAAGAAAGTTGTTGGGATTCATGGTTAGTGAAAAAGGGATCGAGATTGACCCAGATAAAGTCAAGGCTATACAAGAATTACCTCCGCCACGCACTCAAAAAGAAGTTTGAGGTTTCCTAGAAAGACTAAATTACATCGCCCGGTTCATTTCACAATTGACAGAAAATGCGACCCCATATTCCGTCTCCTTGAGTAACACAATCCAGGTGTATGGGATGAGGAGTGCCAGAAACTTTTGATAAGGTCAAACATTATTTGTCCAATGCCCCAGTATTGATGCCACATTGCCCGGATAAACCACTGATACTGTACTTAGCAGTGTTTGAAAACTCTATGGGTTGCGTGCTAGGCCAACATGATGAGTCAGGAAAAAAAGAAAATGCGATATACTATCTCAGCAAGAAATTCACCGAATGTGAGATAGGATATTCGTCGATTGAGAAGTTATGTTGTGCTTTGATTTGGACAACCCGAAGACTGAGACAATACATGTTGTACCACACAACTTAGCTCATCTCAAATCTAGACCATTTGAAGTACATGATGGAATCAAACGCTTTGAACGGAAGAATGGCTCGTTGGGAAATTTTGCTTTCTAAGTTTGACATAGTCTATGTGAACCAAAAGGCTGTAAAAGGAAGTGCAATAGCATATTTTCTAGCCAGTAGAGCTCTAGAAGATTACGAACCATTGAGCTTTGACTTCCCGAATGAGGATCTAATGCATGTTGTAACCATGGAATAAAACTATTAAGAGGGCCATCCGTGGAAGCTGAATTTTGACGGAGCTTCAAACGCTGTGGGTAACAGAATCGGGGCAGTTTTGGTATCCCTAAACAGAGATCATTATCCTTTCACCAGTAAATTGGATTTTGACTGCACAAACAACATGGCGGAATATGAGGCATGCATTATGGGCATCCGTGCAGCCATAGATCGCAAGATTAAAGTATTAGAGGTGTACGGAGATTCTGTATTAGTGATCTATCAGCTTAAAGGTGAATGGGAGACAAGAGATCCCAAGTTGGTCAATTATCGAAGGCTGGTTCTTGAGTTAATCGAGGAGTTTGACGATATCACTTTCTGGTACCTCCCACGAGATGAAAATCAGATGGCTGATGCCTTGGCAACCTTAGCTTCTATGATCAAGGCGAACAAGCAAGAGGATATGAAGCCTATCCAAATGAGTATTTATGAGGCTCCGGCTCATTGCTGCAATATCGAAGAAAAAGAAGAGAAAGATGATCATCCTTGGTATCAGGATATTTTACGATATGTGAGGAGTCGTGAATACCCAGACCAAGCGACTGAGAATGATAGAAGGACATTAAGAAGACTGGCTAGTGACTATGTCTTGGATGGAGAGATCCTATATAAAAGAAGGAAAGATCAGATACTCTTAAGATGTGTAGATGCCGTCGAGGCTAAGCAAATCTTGGAAGAGGTTCATGAGGGTATCTGCGGGACGCACGCTAATAGTTTCACTATGGCCAGACAGATCATGAGATTCGGATATTATTGGTCCACTATGGAAGGAGATTGCATCAACTATGCCAAGAAGGGCCATAAATGTCAAATTTATGGAGATAAAATTCATGTACCTCCTTCACCCCTTCATGTCATGACTAATCCATGGCCTTTCTCTATGTGAGGCATGGATGTCATTGGGCCGATCTCACCGAAGGCATCTAATGGACATCGATTTATCTTTGTCGTCATAGATTACTTCACCAAATGGGTAGAGGCCACCTCTTACGCTAACGTCACAAAGTCAGCAGTCAGTAAGTTCTTAAAGAAAGAAATCATATGTCGATACGGGATACCTGAGAGGATCATATCAGACAATGCGCTGAACTTGAACAACAACATGATAGCAGAGGTTTGTAGCCAATTCAAGATCAAACATCATAACTCGTCACCGTATCATCCAAAGATGAATGGTGCAGTGGAAGCAGCCAATAAGAACATCAAGAAGATCATAGGAAAAATGACCGAGACCTATAAAGATTGGCACGAGAAATTACTATTTGCCCTTTATGCCTACCGGATATCAGTCAGAACCTCTACCGGGGCAACACCTTTTTCTTTAGTTTATGGAATAGAGGAAGTTCTGCCTATTGAGGTCGAGATTCCCTTTCTACACATGTTGTCAGAACTAAAATTAGATGAAGCAGAATGGATCCAGTCTCGATACGACTAGTTGAACTTGATAGAAGAAAAGAGGCTAAAGGCTATCCGTCATGGTCAAATGTATCAAAAGAGAATGATGCGGGCTTATAATAAGAAGGTTCGCCCCAGAGAATTCCATGAAGGAGATCTTGTATTAAAAAAGATCCTTCCCATACAAAAGGACTTTAGAGGGAAATGGATGCCAAATTGGGAGGGACCTTATGTGGTAAAAAAGGCTTTCTCTAGAGGGGCTCTGATTTTGACCGAGATGGATGGTAAAAGCTTACCCAATCCCGTGAATTTAGATTCAGTCAAGAGGTACTTTAACTAAAAAAAAAATAGGGAGAGGCCAAGGTGAAAACCCGTAAAATGGCACTTTGAGACCAAAGGGATTTTGAATTGAAAACCTGAGAATGGGCAATTCAAATGGAAGCGGGACATCTAGTAGTATTGTCTTTTCTAAATTGACAAGAAGGAAGGATGTTACATTTTAGGGCATCAACAAAGTACTCTTGGTCTTCCAAAAACATACCGAGTTCGAAGGGTCATCGAGAAGTTTATGCAACGAAGCTCATACTGCGATATCTAGGGCACCTATTCTTATCTCATTCATTTTGTACTTTTTGGCAGAATGTGTTTTCTTGATTAATTTATTCATTCTTATTTTGTATCTTAGCAAATTTTCTATTTGGATTACCCTATTCATTCTGAGCTTTGCTCTCAATAATATTTCATCTTGCCTAACGCAATAATCTTTTTCAAGCATTTTCCGTTGAAATGATGATTAATGGACTAATAATATTCAAAAAAAGAGTTCTGGGCATTACTCCGAAATGCTCCTAAATGATACAAGGACCTGAAACGGGACTAATTAGTTTGAATTATCCAAATTCAAGGATTGGAAACGTGGGGGAAAGAATAGTGCAAATTGTAATTATTCTTCGGGTTTTCTGCCAAAGATACCAGTTGAAGAAAAAGGCAGAGTAATACGACAATGATAAAATCTCAATGAACAACGAGTAATATCAAATTAAGCAAAAAAATGACATTTTGCATTCATGCAAACATCATTCATACACATCTAGCTAGGAGCATTTGATTCATTATGATCATGACATCCCAATCATTTGGCATAAATAGGTCCATGAAATGAATTCAACAGGTGTGACAGCCCAAAATTGACCCTAGTCGGGATGTGGTTTCGGGACCACAAAATCGAGGCATAAAAATAATTTAAAATTTATTTTGATGCCTATGATATGTGTTAATTTGTGTGTGGCATTTTTGATGATTCGATTTACTGTTATAAAGGTGAATTTCACTAGAAAGGACCTAGTAGTAAACTTTGAAAGTATGATGGGGAAATGTGTGATGACTAGTTAATCATGCATGCAAAAATAAGGGATTTCCATGTCAAATTTCCTAAAAGGAAGCTTAGTGGCGGCCATGACAAGGGTTATGGGCAAAGAAAACATGTTGAAACATGTTTTGTTAATGGATGATGAGGAAATGATTTAATAATTAAGTTGTGGGAAGAGAAGAAAAAAATGTGTGTGAGTGTGGCATTCCCCCATTCTTTGTGTATGTGAAAGAAAAACAAGAAAAAAATTGTTCATCCTTGTTCTTTCCTTCTTGGCGAAAATACTAAAGGAGAAGATAGGAGTTTTGCTTCATGCTTGGCTTGGAAGAGAACTAGAAGGAGATTTGGTCATACTTGCATCAAGATTAAGGTATGTTTGAGGTTGTGTCATGAGATTCATGTTTGTTTTGGTTGCTAACTTGATGTGCATGTTAGCCATGGTTCAAATCCTTGTTCTGCCATGAAAATGGTGTTTGGCCAAGGTTGATATTGTGTTAAAGCCATTGTATGCTAAATGTGAAGCTTGTTGATGATGCATGTAATGAAGGATTGACTACTCTTGAAATTTCTTTTTAGTATTCTTGAGTAGGGCATTGAGTCATTTGTTTAACCATGACCAAAAATTTAAAAGGAGTATGGTGTGTGAGGTATTCGGCCATGGCATGCTCATGAGCATGGTTTATGCTTCTTGCATGTTAGTTAAAATTTGTGTTTTGGATGGTTATGAACACCTTGAAATTCGGCCTTGCACCAATATGTGTATATGTGTTTGCACATGATGATTTGGTTATGAAGTAAATGATAAATATGTTTGTTTAAAGAAGAAATGGTTGAAGAATGTTTGTGAAATTTGCATGTATATTCGGCCTAGTACTTATATGGTGTGAAAATCTCAAATTTATTGTTGATTTTGTGCAAGTATGACTAAGTATAATCGGCCATATGAGTGCTTGATGCTATGTTATAATTATTGAGCTTAAGTATGTGGATGTAAGTGTATGCGGCCTTATAAAGGCTAAGTACCTTGAATTCCCTTTGATATTCAAACGATTAAATCAATTTATTTGTTAACATTAAGCTCAAGAGCAAAGGGGACCAAATCCGATAAAGGGAAGGAAAAAGTAGTCGAATAGCCATCGAATCGCTCGACAACATCCGAGGTAAGTTTTGAGTATCGAAACTTAGATTTTGATTCGATTGAATGAAGTAATAAGCAATCGAAATTTCGCCTTGTATATGGCCATTGAGCCGAAATGATATTTTTGTTAAGTGAATTGTGCATAAAAGTTTTGTTGTGAAAATGAAACAAAGATGTGCATGAATGTTCGAGTGATATCGGGCTAAGCCCGAAGGTAATGTGCGATTGTGATATCGGGCTAAGCCCAAGGCAATTGTGCGAGCTATGATATCCGGCTAAGCCGAAGGCAATTGTGCGAGTTGTGATATCCGGGTTAAGTCCGAAGGCATTTGTGCGGTTACCATAACCGGCTATGTCCCAAGGCGTTTGAACGTGTAGCTATATCCGGTTAAACTCGAAGGTATGTGATTCGAAATTTATAAGCTGCTGGAAAATTTTCAGTTAATGCACTTGTGAAATTCCCAACAAGGTATGTTTTGTGTGCTTTGCACACTATGAGTAAGTCGTATGAATATTCGCCCAATGATAAATGAGCTATCGGCCTTAACTAAGCCGTTGTTTGTGTATGAAAATAAGAGTTGGGATTGTGAAGTAAGCATGTCTTTGAGAAATTGTGCATATGAATTATTGTTTAGCTACTTGAATGCTATGCTTTGGTTGTGTGTATATTATGGCTCAAACTTACTAAGCATAAATTGCTTACTCCGTTTCTTTGTTTCTCTGTTTATAGATTTTGCTCGTTAGCGATCGGATTCGGGATCATAGAAGTTGAAGTCAACCACACTATCAAAGCCCTTTTGGTACTCCTTTAGTTGAGTTCGGATATGGCATGTATAGGACTACCCTCGGTTGTTTTAAGTACTTGTGTTGTATATGTGTACGGCCATGCGAAAATGGTTCGTAATAGTGGAGTATGGAATTAGACCATTTGTGGTTTGTAATTATATATGGTTTCATGATGTGATTATGGATTGGAATGGGAGTGTTGGTCACATGATCAGCCATTGGAATGGCTAAATATGATCATATGTGGACCTAAGTATGACTAGACTATAGTTGATCCATGGGAACTACAATATAGGTAAAGCCTACCTTAAAAACAGATGCTGCCAGCTGCAGTGATGTGGATGGGGAAAATCACCAAAATTTGTAGGAATGGTGTTAAATAGTGAATAAATTATGTGATCGAACCTTGACGAGTCTATTTTCATATGAAAGTAACGAAACCATCATATGATCAGTATACCGAGAGATATTAAAGTTCTCGTGAGACAGGGCCAGAACGGTTTCTGGGTCCCCTGTCGCGAATTTGAAAATTTTCCATAAATTATCCAGAATGAATTAGAAGTCATGCCTTATTTGTCCAGATTCCTTTTTGAGTCTAGTTTCATTAGAAATAAACAGAATCAATATTGTAACCCTTTACAAAGAGATATTCAAGTTGTAACGCGCGAAGGTCAGTGTAGTCGACCCCTGTAACATGGGTGACTTTAACTAATAAACTGTACCAATTGGCCCAACCAAAAATTCTAGAAATAAATCTAGGGATGGATATATGAGTCTAAATTCAGGGAAAATTTACGGAATCAGTTTCCGAGTTTTGTAACTCGAGATATGCTTTTTAAGGCAACAGTGACGCAGTTTTCCAGCTTGCCTGGGAATGTCAAGTTGGTCGGTGCTATAAGTGGTTTTGGCTTGTTAACCCTCGTGTCCGACAACCGCAACGGTCTCGGGTTCGGGTGTTACAATTTTATTGGTATCGAGCCACGGTTTAGTCGATTCTAGGACTACCGTGATATGTTTGGGGTCTAGCTATACATGCCATTAAGTGATAATTGATAGTGTGGTGATTTCTGACATTCGAATTTGTGTTTGTTTATAGCAATGGATCCCGATCCCAACCGAGCAATAGCTGATGATGTGGAGAGTGTGGCGCCTGCTCCCG
This sequence comes from Gossypium arboreum, assembly GCF_025698485.1. Taxonomy (NCBI): domain Eukaryota; kingdom Viridiplantae; phylum Streptophyta; class Magnoliopsida; order Malvales; family Malvaceae; genus Gossypium; species Gossypium arboreum. The sequence continues at coordinate 50,256,603 of NC_069076.1, forward strand.
CGCAAGGGACAGCGCCAGCGGACTCTCAACCTATGGCTAGCAATCCGAATGATGAGGCTTGGCAAGCCTTTTATAGCGTGATGAATGATTGGTTCAACCAATACATTCGAACTAACACGGCTGTTCCACAACCTCCATTCCCGACTAACGCAACCCCGACCTACAATACCTCCAGAATCGACCAAATAAGGTCAAGTAAGCCCCCAGTCGACAGGATTCGAAAACATGGGGCTACTGAATTTAAAGCTACGGATAGCGACGATGCCGAGCAAGCTGAATTTTGGTTGGACAACACTATCCGGGTGCTCGATGAGCTATCTTGCACACCCGATGAGTGCTTAAAGTGTACTATCTCCTTGCTACGTGATTCCGCCTACTATTGGTGGAGTACTCTGACTTCGGTTGTGCCTAGAGAGCAAGCAACTTGGGAGTTCTTCCAAATCGAGTTCTGGTTAAGAGAGGTTAGCTTCTTGGGACATGTGGTATCTGCATCGGGTATTCGAGTCGACCCGAACAAAATTTCAGCCATACTTAATAGAAAGCCTCAGAAATATTCGAGGTTCGAGAGCTTTTGGGGCTTGCCGGTTATTACCGACGATTTGTAAAAAGGTTTCTCAACGATAGCCACGCCAATGACGAAGCTACTCCAAAAGGATATTAAGTTCGAATGGACGGAGAAATGTCAGAAAAGTTTCGATCAACTGAAAACTTATTTGACTGAAGCCCCAATTCTAGTGCAACCCGAATCTGGCAAAGAGTTTGTCACCTATAGTGACGCCTCCCTACTTGGGTTAGGTTGCGTATTGATGCAAGAAGGTCGAGTTGTGGCCTATGCATCGAGGCAATTAAAGCCACATGAGAAAAATTATCTGACCCATGGTCTCGAATTGACTGCCATCGTATTCGCCTTAAAGATATGGCGACATTACTTATTTGGTGAGAAGTGCCATGTGTATTCGGATCATAAAAGTCTCAAATATTTGATGACTCAAAGAGACTTAAATCTGCGACAAAGACGTTGGCTCGAGCTATTAAAGGATTATGAGTGGTCATTGACTATCACCCGGAAAGGCTAATGTGGTTATGACGCCTTAAGTCGTAAATCACTATTTGCTTTCTGACGATGAATGTACACTTGTGCGTTTCTACCCGACAATGTGTTAGTAGCTGAATTGAAAGCCAAACCATTATTGATACGTCAAATTCGTGAAGCTCGAGAAAGTCGACGATGATTTGGTTGCAAAACGGGTGAGTGTGTTCGAACAAGGAATCGAGTTTCAAATCGATGATGACGATTGTTTGAGGTTGAGAAATCGTCTGTGTGTTCCAAAGAATTCAGAACATATTTCGATAATTCTGAAAGAAGCCCATTGTAGCCGAATGGCAATCCACCCGAGGAGTACGAAAATGTACAACGATTTGAAACGCCGCTTTGGTGGCATGGTATGAAACGAGACATCTCGACTTTGTTTGAGATGTTTAATATGTCAACAAGTGAAAGTGGAACATCAAGTGCCTTCAGGGTTACTTCAGCCGATCACGATACCCGAGTGGAAATGGGATCGAGTCACAACAGACTTTGTATCCGGACTGCCATTGTCAGCAAGTAAGAAAGATGCGATTTGGGTCGTTGTAGATAGATTGACTAAGTCGGCTCACTTTGTCCCCGTACGTATGGATTTTTCAATGGACAAACTAGCCGAATTGTACGTTTCTCAGATTGTGAGATTACACGGGGTGCCTATTTCCATCGTGTCGGATAGAGATCCAAGATTTACCTCGCGATTTTGGAAGAAGTTGCGAGAGGCTCTGGAAATGGTTGCATTTCAAGACCGCCTTTCACCCCAAACCGATGGTCAATCTGAGCGGATGATTCGGATACTTGAGGATATGTTAAGATGTTGCATCCTCGAGTTCAGTGGTTCATGGGAACGGTATTTGCCTTTGATTGAATTCGTTTGCAACAATAGTTTTCAATCAAGTATTAAGATGGCACCTTACGAGGCCTTGTACGGGCGTAAATGTCGTACACCATTGTTTTGGACCGAGCTCGGTGAAAGCAAAATTTTCGGGTGGATTTGATTAAAGATCTTTGAATGTAAAGTGATAGTGATCCGTGAAAATCAAGATAGCCTCCGATCGTCGAGAAGTCGTGACGCGGATCTGAGCGTAAAGACATCGAGCATCGTGGGAGATAAAGTGTTTCTCAAGGTTTCGCCTTGGAAAAAGATACTCGATTCACCGTAAGGGCAAGTTGAGCCCGAGGTTCATTGGGCCATATGAGATATCCGAAGCGAGTCGGTCCAGTTGCATATCGTTTGATTTTGCCCCGAACTTGAAAAGATTCACGATGTCTTTCATGTTTCGATGCTTCGACGCTATAGATCTGATCCGTCAGACGTAATTAGTCTATCGAGGTTGAAATTCAATCCGATATGAGTTATGAGGAAGAACCGGTTCGTATCCTATCACGTGAAGTGAAAGAGTTGCGAAACAAGCGGGTTCCGCTAGTGAAAGTGTTATGGCTCAAACACGGATGGAAGAAGCTACTTGGGAACCCAAGAGCTCTATGAAAGAGCGTTAACCAAACCTATTTACGGTAAGATTTTCGGGACGAAAATTTCTTAAGTGAGGAGAGTTGTGACACCCAAAATTGACCCTAGTCGGGATGTGGTTTCAGGACCACAAAATCGAGGCATAAAAATAATTTAAAATTTATTTTGATGCCTATGATATGTGTTAATTTGTGTGTGGCATTTTTGATGATTCGATTTACTGTTATAAAGGTGAATTTCACTAGAAAGGACCTAGTAGTAAACTTTGAAAGTATGATGGGGAAATGTGTGATGACTAGTTAATCATGCATACAAAAATAAAGGATTTGCATGTCAAATTTCCCCAAAAGGAAGCTTAGTGGCCGGCCATGACAAGGGTTATGGGCAAAGAAAACATGTTGAAACATGTTTTGTTAATGGATGATGAGGGAAATGATTTAATAATTAAGTTGTCGGAAGAGAAGAGAAAAAAAAATGTGTGTGAGTGTGGGATTCCCCCCCCCCCATTGCCGTGTATGTAAAAGAAAAACAAGAAAAAAAATTGTTCATCCTTGTTCTTTCCTTCTTGGCCGAAAATACTAAGGGAGAAGATAGGAGTTTTGCTTCATGCTTGGCTTGGAAGAGAACTAGAAGGAGATTTGGTCATACTTGCATCAAAATTAAGGTATGTTTGAGGTTGTGTCATGAGATTTATGTTTGTTTTGGTTGCTAACTTGATGTGCATGTTAGCCATGGTTCAAATCCTTGTTATGCCATGAAAATGGTGTTTGGCCAAGGTTGATATTGTGTTAAAACCATTGCATGCTAAATGTGAAGCTTGTTGATGATGCATGTAATGAAGGATTGACTACTCTTGAAATTTCTTTTTAGTATTCTTGAGTAGGGCATTGAGTCCTTTTTTTAACCATGACCAAAAATTTAAAAGGAGTATGGTGTGTGAGGTATTTGGCCATGGCATGCTCATGAGCATGGTTTATGCTTCTTGCATGTTAGTTAAAATTTGTGTTTTGGATGGTTATGAACACCTTGAAATTCGGCCTTGCACCTATATGTGTATATGTGTTTGCACATGATGATTTGGTTATGAAGTAAATGATAAATATGTTTGTTTAAAGAAGAAATGGTTGAAGAATGTTTTTGAAATTTGCATGTATATTCGGCCTAGTACTTATATGGTGTGAAAATCTCGAAATTTATTGTTGATTTTGTGCAAGTATGACTAAGTATAATCGGCCATATGAGTGCTTGATGCTATGTTATAATTATTGAGCTTAAGTATGTGGATGTAAGTGTGTGCGGCCTTATAAAGGCTAAGTACCTTGAATTCCCCTTTTGATATTCAAAACGATTAAATCAATTTATTTGTTAACATTAAGCTCAAGAGCAAAGGGGGACCAAATCCGATAAAGGGAAGGAAAAAGTAGTCGAATAGCCATCGGAATCGTTCGACAACATCCGAGGTAAGTTTTCGAGTATCGAAACTTAGATTTTGATTCGATTGAATGAAGTAATAAGCAATCGAAATTTCGCCTTGTATATGGCCATTGAGCCAAAATGATATTTTGTTAAGTGAATTGTGCATAAAAGTTTTGTTGTGAAAATGAAACAAAGATGTGCATGAATGTTCGAGTGATATCGGGCTAAGCCCAAGGCAATTGTGCGACCAGATATCGGGCTAAGCCGAAGGCAATTGTGCGAGCTATGATATCGGGCTAAGCCGAAGGCAATTGTACGAGTTGTGATATCCGGGTTAAGTCCCGAAGGCATTTGTGCGGGTTACCATAACCGGCTATGTCCCGGCGTTTGAACAGTAGCTATATCTGGTTAAACTCGAAGGTATGTGATTCAAATTTATAAGCTGCTGGAAAATTTTCAGTTAATGCACTTGTGAAATTCCCAACAAGGTATGTTTTGTGTGTGCTTTGCACACTATGAGTAAGTGCGTATGAATATTCGCTCCAATGATAAATGAGCTATCGGCCTTAACTAAGCCGTTGTTTGTGTATGAAAATAAGAGTTGGGATTGTGAAGTAAGCATGTCTTTGAGAAATTGTGCATATGAATTATTGTTTAGCTACTTGAATGCTATGCTTTGGTTGTGTGTATATTATGGCTCGAAACTTACTAAGCATAAATTGCTTACTCCGTTTCTTTGTTTCTCTGTTTATAGATTTTGCTCGTTAGCGATCGGATTCGGGATCATAGAAGTTGAAGTCAACCACACTATCAAAGCCCCTTTTTGGTACTCCTTTAGTTGAGTTCGGATATGGCATGTATAGGACTACCCTCGGTTGTTTTAAGTACTTGTGTTGTATATGTGTACGGCCATGCGAAAATGGTTCGTAATAGTGGAGTATGGAATTAGACCATTTGTGGTTTGTAATTATATATGGTTTCATGATGTGATTATGGATTGAATGGGAGTGTTGGTCACATGATCAGCCATTGGAATGGCTAAATATGATCATATGTGGACCTAAGTATGACTAGACTATAGTTGATCCATGGGAACTACAATATAGGTAAAGCCTACCTTAAAAACAGATGCTGCCAGCTGCAGTGATGTGGATGGGGAAAATCACCAAAATTTGTAGGAATGGTGTTAAATAGTGAATAAATTATGTGATCGAACCTTGACGAGTCTATTTTCATATGAAAGTAACGAAACCATCATATGATCAGTATACCGAGAGATATTAAAGTTCTCGTGAGACAGGGCCAGAACGGTTTCTGGGTCCCCTGTCGCGACTTTGAAAATTTGCCATAAATTATCCAGAATGAATTAGAAGTCATGCCTTATATGTACAGATTCCTTTTTGAGTCTAGTTTCATTAGAAATAAACGGCATCAGTATTGAAACCTGTACAGAGAGATATTCAAGTTGTAACGCGCGAAGGTCAGTGTAGTCGACCCCTGTAACATGGGTGACTTTAACTAATAAACTGTACCAATTGGCCCAACCAAAAATTCTAGAAATAAATCCAGGGATGAATATTTGAGTCTAAATTCAGGGAAAATTTACGGAATCAGTTTCTGAGTTTTGTAACTCGAGATATGCTTTTTAAGGAAACAGTGACGCAGTTTTCCAGTTTGCCTGGGAATGTTAAGTTGGTCGGTGCTATAAGTGGTTTTGGCTTGTTAACCCCTCGAGTCCGACACCGGCAACGGTCTCAGGTTTAGGGTGTTACAACAGGTCATGTTCTCCAAAGAATGGTGTAACAGACTAAAGAAATCAAAATCCTACACCCCTGAAGATGCAGTGGGACGGATTGAAATTACAATGGCGAATCTTGTCTCCCTGAAGTTGTAGTGGAGCAGATTGAAGTCGTGAATCTCATCTCCTTGAAGTTGTAGAGGAGTAGATCGAAGTTACAGATCTTATTTCCCTAAAGTTACAGTCGAATAGACTAGAGGTAGAAAATCTTATCTCTCTGAAGTTGTAGTAGAGCAGATTAAAGCTACAAATCCTATACCTCTGAAGTTGCAGTAGGTCGGATCAAGTTACCATGGCAAATCTAATCTGTCTGAAGTTGCAGTGGAGCAGATTGAAGTCGCAAACCTCATCTCCATGAAGATGCAATGGAGTAGGTTGAAATTATCAAATCTTAGCCCTTTGAGGTTCCAGTGGAGTAGATCGAAGCTACAAGTCTCTTCTCCCTAAAATTACATTGAAGCAAATCATAGCACCAGTCCCTATACCCCTGAAGATGCAGTGGGATGGAATGAGGCTAGAAGAAAAGAAGCACCAAGAAGCCAAGATTCGACTAGACTAGGCAAAATTGGCTCTTTTAGGGTATTTACTCCATTCTCGTTACACGACAATGAGCAAAGAGGGGCAGCTGTAATAGCCAATTTTGGCCCTAGAATAATAAAACAAACAAAACCCAAATAACCAAATAAAAAAGTCCAAATTTTAAGTCCATTTACAACAAATATGTGGCCCAACATTTTATGGCCCAAAACAGCCCAAACAAACCAAACCTTAGCCTTTTGCAAAGAAGAGAAAACAGCAGCAGCCCTAGCCCCAAGCATGCTACTGTCGAACTGTTGGTCCCCCTTCGGCCACCGCACCTCTGTCATGGCCGTTCCACGCACCTCTGAGAGCCGTCTGACACCTGCAACAAATTAAATGCCACAAAAGCAGCAAAAGAGACAAGCAGAAACGACAAAGGAAAAAGAAATAGGGGGTCGTTTGAATCGGCTTTTAAAAGGCCAAAATACACCTTTGTAACTTTTTTACACACACTTGCAAAATGATATTAAGCAAAAAAGAATATAAATTTTCTAAAGGTGAATATTATTTGCATTTCAGTTCTGATCTTTGTGTGTTTCATTTTTTTTATTTCACGAAATAATAATAAAAAGAAAAATAATAAAACATACATCCGATTCACTGTTTTGGGAGGGGGTTCCAGCATTCCCTAGCCGATTTGGAGGCCGCTGAACCCCTGGGGGTTCGGCCAATGGCCGTGGAAGGGAGCGAGGAACCGAAAGGGGGCCTTCCCTTTTTTCTCTTTCGTTGCGGTGGGCCATGAAAACACCGTCTTTGGAACGTTCAAAGATGGACTAAGAGGTCTCGTTCCACTCAACACCCATCGCCGTTTGTGGGCGTGGAGGGCCGCCGAGGAATCCATCGTCGGCCATGGAGGAGGCTAAAGAGGGAGAGAAAGCAAAAAGCTTTCTGTGTTTTAAAAGAAGAGGGTTGGAAATAATTAAAGAAAAGGGTTTTGGTTTAAATGATGATGATGAAATGGCACCGTTTGGTGTAGTGGGGGGTTTGTGCATTCTCCCTAAAAGGGATATTTATGCAACTGGTCCTTCTCCTTCACAACCCCCATTCAATCAGGCCCTATTTTGTATCTTCTTTTGTTTTTTTAAATTTAGCCCTCAGATCCTGTTTGGTTTTCGTTTTGATCCCTAATTAACTTTCCAGTATTTATACTTTCATACCCCGAATTTTAATTCGTTTTTAGCCATGTCCTAAATCTATTTAATTCATTTATTAACCCTTTTTTAAATGTTTCATTTATATGTTATTTGAAATATTTTGTATGTTATTTATTTACATCTATTCTAACTTATTTTAATGTATTGTTATTTAAATTCTTATTATTTATTTTAACTTGCTTTATGTATATATGTTACTTTAATCTATTTTATATGTATTATTTATTTTTATTCCTTACCTATTATATATGTATACATATAGTTTATTTCAAGCTTTTTACATATTTATAATTCTTTAAAAATCGTTTTGTTATATATTTATTTCAAATTATTTTATATTTTAAGTTATTGTATATTATGTATTTCAAATAACTCTCTTTGTATTACCTTTGAACCGTTACTACTATAAAATATATTTATATTGTCTATTTTTAATTCTTTTACGTATTATATATTTTAAACTTCTTATTTATTACTTTTAAATTAACTTATATATTATTTATTTTAAAATTATTTTACATACCTTAATTTAAACCCATTCTATTTATTCCATATTATTTATTTTACACTTTTATTTATATATATTATCTATTTTAAAATTACTCATATGAATATTTTTAATTTGCTTTATATAATATAATTTTTAAATTCTTTTACATTATTTATTTTAAACTCATTTTATGCATTTTTCATTTTAAATTGTTTTATTATTTACTTTAAAATTTTATATATATTATCAATTTCAAATCGTTACATCTTTTTTTCACATATATACTAGTTATTTCTTAAATGTCTTGTATATTATTTATTTTAAATTTCTTTTTACATAACATTTATTTTAAACTCATTTATATATTATTTATCTTAAATTATTTTACATATTATTCATTTTAAACTTTTTCAGATATTATTTATTTCAAACTTTCGCCTATATTACCTATTCTAAAATTTCTTATACATATATTCTATTTTTAAATTATTTTGTACATTGTTGATTAAATTTCTTTTCATTATTTATTCTAAATTCATTTCTTATCATTTTAAAATTTGTTTTACGTTTCAGTCATTTTAGTTTGCGTTATAATATTTTTAATTCATTTGTCTTTGATTATTAATGATTAGTATTTAAGTGACATATGTTATGTGATTATTGCCATTGTGTGTAGTATAATTCGTTTATTCGTATTTTTGTTATTACCATTTGCTTGTATAATATTATATTCATGTTGTTATTCCGTACTCTATGTTATATTTTTGTTTTATCTAGTTTAAACCATATCATACATTAACCCAACATACTGACCTGACTTGGATCGCTTGATTTTTTTTTCCAAAAAATAATACACGTTATTTAAATATCGTATTCGCTATTGTTCAAAAACAAAATTTTCTAAAATAAGGCAATGTTTTGCGTTTTAGAACATCGAGGGATTGTGCATGTTTTGTGTTTTAGAACATCGAGGGATTGTGCCCTAACTTACAGGGTTTCGATTTTTTCCTTGATTCTAAATAGCCAAATATCCTTTCGAATTTTAAAATACATGGAATTCTAATTAAAATTAAAGACAAACTTGTGCTTGAGAGTTCATGGTATTGTGTCCTAATTTACGGGATGTGATACTCCGATATCTCGAGACGAGGAAATCTTTAACAATCGTTTTGAGCTAATTCAAGAATTTTTAAAATCGATGCTAATAAAAAAGGATAGTATTTCAAATCCGTCCCTGGTTTTCAACTATTCGACATTGAGACACAAACTAATCAATTCGGTACCAATTTTTGGACGTGTCGAGGGTGCTAATCCTTCTTCGCATTTAACCGACTCCCGAACTTGTTCTCTTGAATTTCGAAGACCAAAATGCTGTTTTAATAAATTAAAATTGTTTTAAAACAAAAGTGATCCGATCACACCAAATAAAGATCGATGGCAACTCCTATTTTAATTTTCGCTTTCAAATAAAGTCGATTACCAATAATTTCGACAATATTGATAATATCTAAAAAAAGATATTCAACATGTTAATATAATATCTTTTAATACAATGCATTAATTATCATAAATTTTATTCCTCATCAATTTTATGTCGTTTTCTATCTTGGGTTTTTTTTTTCTTTTTCTTTTTCTGAAAGGACCTTCTCATCACGGTTAGATTCAAGCTCACAGTTAAAAAAAAGGTGGCTTTGTACTTATCCGGTTATCAAATTCAACAATTTCTTTATTAAGTGAAAAAGAAGAAGCGAGTTGAGTGTTTCATCTTTAAGTTGGTAGTATGTTTGGTTTTTTGGTAATAGTATAATTGGTTAGATTGTTGTTATATAATTTCAATTTTTATAAATAGAAACAGGCGAAGCACATCGTAAGGGTATTATCGGCGCGTAGGTATATTAATTAGATCAGATCTCCTTCTAATTTTACCATTTTAGCCTTCGTCTTCCACTTCTTTCCAGTTTCCTCCAAAGCTCTCACATCAATAATTAGTACTAAGTACTAACTCTTATTTATTTATTTGTTTCGAATATCCAATAATTTTTGAATACACATAGACGTGTTGTGAACGTGTCGAATCTTGCCTGCCTTCATCACGCCTTCCAACCCAACCAAACTCTTTCCCTCTCAACCATTATTATTTCCTTTCATTTCATTTAATACAAAACAATTTCATTTTTCTTTTTGCCTTTTAATCTGATTCTCTCTCTTTTATTAAATGTTGTTATGAAGTTAAAAGTGTGATTGTGTTTCCTTCCTTTTCTCTCCCTTTTTTGTTTTATCACTTCCATTTTCATGGAATTCCTTTCTTCATGGTCTATTTTCCTCTCTTTCTTAGTATCTATCTATGTATATATATAGTAATGTTGTTTATTTTGGATATGAATGAATTTTTTATTTCTTGTATGCTAATTGTTAAGCTGTGATTTGCTGTAATTTGAAATTAAAAGCAGAGCTTAGAGCTTAATTTTGATGGGGAAGCACGACGATGAGCGCTCTGTTTTTCCTTTAACCAGTCTCCAAATCGGGTAATTCTTTTAACTATTTTTACTTTTACCATCTGTATGCTTGATCTGAGTAGAAGTTGAAATTTTGGCTTCAGACTATGTTCATGGACTCGGATTGACTGTCATAGATATACATGTTTGAGGCGGTATATGCATTTCCTTTTTTCGAAGTTTTTCATATATGTTGGGATCATATTCCAATGCTCATTTCCGGTATATGCGCTTATGATTAGAAAAATATGAGTTGGTTAACATATGCTTCAGCTGCTAGTCATACTTCATACAGTCGTGTTATTTTTTTTCCCGATTTCTGATTAGTGACCTTTTTTTCTTTCTTTTAATGAGTGTTGATACATTTTTTTATATGGTAATTTTGTGTGTTTCTAGGACTTCATTTGTAGAAATATCAAATCCTGGGCGTTAATCAATTGATTTATTCTAAGCACTTGGTTTATGGGAAATATCACAATCACTGAGTTATTTCTCAGGGTTTTCCACTTTTCTTATGTATTATTTGAAATTTTATTGTCTAATCTCTGATTGCAGAGACTTGCAGTCTTATCTATCGGATCTTAGCCTTTTCTTGGCCCCTGAAAGTAAAAAATTCTACATTTTGGTGGACAACCGGCCATGGCTTAGGGACTTAGGTTCACGTCCTGCTCACTTGTGGCAATTGATGGTTACCAAGGTTGTTGAGCACACCTTTTATTTTGATTCTTTTGAAATATATGGTTTTATTTAATTATTTTTAATTTTTAAATGATTAGAATATTTTAATGAATTTAAGTGGATTTTTTTTCTTCCTATTTACATTTTACAGTCCAGGTTATCTCCTTTTGCTAACACCAAAGGTCGTAGGGCAAGAAAGGATGGAAAAGAAGCTTCTTCCAAATCAAATGCTAAAGATGCCAAGAAGTTGGAGAGATGGTTCTCTTTGGTAGATGCTGCAATGCTGTCGAAAAAGAGAATTTTGCTACCCGTTAAGACATTGAAAACCTCTTCACTTCTTAGCAATGAGCTGCATAGGACATTGTATGGCTTCATTGTATTTGAAGTTTCATGGTCCAATGTTCGAGGTCTTAACTACTTGAATGAACTTCAGGTATTTGTTCTTGTATGTGCTCAATAATTTTTTCTTTGTGGTTCTCTTTCAAGGTCTACGTGTTTAGCAATTTTCTTCTCATTTTCAGACTGATACCTCTCTAGCCATAGAGGCTAAATTCATGCGAAGATGGGAATTTGACAGCATTGATCAAACAGCAAAGTGTCTATCTTCATGGTTCTCTGGATCATTGTTGGAGCAGCGGAATCTGAAGGAGTACCTGAATTCGACAATTGGTATGTTTTTGCCTGAATATTTTATGACACTAGAACAAAAGTTGTCTTTATGAGTCTCGAGTTGCACAAGATTACCTTTCCTCAGTATTCTATATCCTTTGGACTCACAATATATATGTATATATATTTATGTATGAAGTTAGAAATTGCGAACTGAAGAAGTATGTCTGCAAGAACCAAAGTATATTTGGTCACTTTTTATCTCACTAGGTGTAAGTACAATTGATGGAGGACCAAATCAACCTTTGAAAGTCTTAAGTAATTTAAAATAAAGAAAGCCTGTTCAATGTGTATTTTGATGATTTTACCACAAGAGTTTAGCTTATCGAAGTCAAGCCAAACTCATTCTCATCAGCTTTCTGTCTTATTTGCTCTATTCTGTTCCCTTTGAACTGAAAAACATATTGTTAATAATCAAAATTCCCTAGCACCAAGATTAGAAAAACCTGAACGGAGGTTGAACCAATTAGATTTCCGCCTTCCAGTCCAGCTGGCTGGACCTGGTGGCTAATAATTAAGAAAGCTATTCATTTGGCCTAGTCATGAGGTATTTAATATAAAACTAAAATTTGGAGTTTCAAATTTCATTAATTACAAATAAAATTAAAAAAAAAGGCAGTTCAGTCTGGTATTTTCCAGGTTTATAACTGGTTAACTGATTCGACCAAAAGTGGTTTTAATATAGTGTGTGGATCGAATAGGCTGCCAGTTTGACTGACCGGTGTTGTCCGGTCGTCTAGCATTTCTTTTTTTGCTTCCAGCAACCTAGAAGCCCTATAGAGAAGATTGTAGTCTTTCGCTTTTAAGTAACTTTGGTAAGGATAACTCAGTTATATTGCTCAAAGAGTGTGGTTAGGAGCCGGAGCATGTCCTCTGCATGTCAATTTTGCTGCTTACCACTTGATAACCCTTTGATGCCTGAACATTATCTTCCTTTTTCTTTTTTCCCTCTCTCTCTCAATGCAATAAATTTGCTGTGTTGATACAGTATGTAATTTGGATGATTTTTAGGGGAGGTCTTCTATGATGCTGAAAAAGATTTTCCCAGGTCAATCCCTTTTGACGATGATGAAAATATCTGTGGTGATAGTTTCAGCATTGAGGAAAATTTCCCTCATGATCATTGTCGCAATTTCAGGGTTTATCCTGGAACAGTGGAATGTGATACTTCTGAACCACACACCCCTCCTCCTACTGGGCCTTATAAGAGAAGGAAAGTAACTAGGGCAAATGGGACCGGAGTTGAAGTTGATGTCTATTGTGAGGAAACCCGAGGGCAAGCTGAAAGCTCATTAGGGAACTCTAATGAAAATGCTGTGGAAGCTACAGAGTATAGGGATGTTCTTATTTTGTTTAGATTTGATGATAGAGATCTCCCATTTAAATTACAGCAAATAATAATGCCTGATCTGAGGTTACTTCGTTTATTGGAGGCTGGTCTTCCGTCTTGGGTGATATTCCTTCAATCATATCCTGGCTTCTGCCATATCTATCGCCCATGGATGTGCCCTCTGGCCAGAGCTCTATATGTTTTGATTTCAATCATTACGGTTCTAATAGGATTTTATGATTTATACAAAAATGTCCCTATTCTTAAGGCAACTGCTTCTCGTTTATGTGGGCCACTTTTTGATTGGATAGAAACCTGGGAGATGGTGTCAAGGATCAAGTACTTGGGAACTATGCTATTTCTACATAACTTTCAGAAGGCTGTTGAGTGGTTTTTGACAGCAACACGTGCTACTCGGTCATTTTTCTCTGTTCTTTATTTGCCATTAGCAGAACCATTTATGGAATGTTGGGGCTTCCTTTTGCCAATTTGGAATATGTTCAGTGAACTAGTGGAGAGCTTATTTTCAGTCATTTGGACTGTGTTTGGTTCTTTCTGCAGTCTAATGGGGGATCTCATAGAGGTTCTACTAATGCCTATATGGTTCATTGGCTTGGTTCTCTGGAACATTGGTAAGTCATCAGATGATTGAAATTCCGTAAGCTATTTCCTTTTTTAAGGGCTTTGATTTAATATATTAGTCATGTACATTCTTTGTATTTCATGCTACTACAGTGACTTCCATCTTGTATCCTATATTTTGGATTCTTTGGGAAATACTATTTGCCCCAATACGCCTGGTCCTTGCATTATCCAGTTTTGTGGCTTTTGTTTATGGCTTCATGTCTGATTTGGTTGGAGATATATGGAGGTTATCAAGTAGCATAATTCAACTTGCTTCAGCTTCTGAAGCTACAGTGAGCGGCACGTATGAGGTATCTGTATGGCGTTCACTTTGGAATGACCTTTTTTCCCAGGTTAGAAGACATTACTATATCTTGATTAATATATCTTTCTTTGCGTTTATTTTACTTATATTTTCTTTTCTCTTTTCAGGTTTTTCGTGCTGTTAGAAGTATATTAAATGGATTTGTTGCCTTCTTCACGGCCTGCAACAGACATCGCCTAAGGTTGTCACATTTTAAATTTATCGTGCTCTATTTTATATCATATAGTTAGTCTTCTCTCTTTTAGATTTAACCAGAGAGCCAGGTAAATGCTTGCATGCGCTGTTATAAATTATGCATGAAATGTTTGCCCATTTTCCTCTAATCATTGTTCCATTTATTCAATGATGTTTTTCACTAAAATAGTATAAACTAGTAGCGTTAATTATGCAAGTTCCATGGAAGTTAGGTAATTATCTTTGTATCTGTTCTTTTTAGCTCAGGATTTATAGTTATCAATGACCTACTTTAACTCTTTGGTTAGTGTTCTTCATTACATTCATCCATATTCTTTTAGCTGTTTTAACTGTTCTTCATCACATACCTTGGGTTCAACCGTGATGAAAGTGGCTTAAAAAATGCTATGCAATCTCCCCATCTTAGCAAATAAACTTTTAGAATTCCGGATCATATGATTATTATATATATTAGTCTCTAATTGATTTCACTATATTCTTGTGATGATATAGCAACCTGCATTATCCTTTTTGAGTTGTTTGGGCTAGTTTTCTTCTAGTTGTGTTTGCAAACCAAATTCTTTTACATGCTCTGCTAGCTTGGGACAATGATAGAATTTTTACACCCAGGCATTTTGTATTTCTTCCAAAAGGACGCTTTTTGACTCTCAAATGTCATATTCTTGAAGTTTGCAATGTTGACTTTCTATTTCCTTTCTGCATGGTCAAGTGTATAGTGTTATTTTTGACATGATCATTTTGGTGCTATGGCGTACAGCATTTATAATCACGTACAGGATGTCATTCAAAGACGCTTTGGTGGAGTCCCAAGATCACAGACCTCAGATCCTAGAAGTAAATCAACCTGTGGAAATCAATATCAAGTAAGCAATCTCTCTACTTGCTATTTCATCAAATGGAAGACATGAATCCTATGTTACATTGAGTCAGGAATGAGTGCTAGATACAAGCATGCATGCATCCATCATGGATATGCTCAATTTTTTAAGAAAATGTTGTCATATATTTAGATATCGAATATGGATATTATAGGGAAAAAGTGAATAGTTTGGGTAACATAGCATGAATCTTTTAGTTGTTACCGATGCTTACATAATATTTTTTTTTCTTTATCATGGATATTTGCAGTCAGAAGTAAGGAGAAGAGTCCATAGTAAAAATTGTAGTCCTGCAACATTGTCATTTTGAGTCCAAAATATTCAAGAAAGTATCCTTGTCCTGGCCGGTTCCGATCCAATATCATGCAAAAGATATTTTAACAGGCAGTTCAGAATCGAAACCGAACATGAGCAGTCCAATGGTATGGTTAGAGATAGTTTAATTCTTTGATTCCTTTTGTCTCGGAAGCTACGTATTAATTCTCTATGTTCATTAACTGCAAGCCTCTTATTACAGTTTAAGCTTCTGGAGAATGTAAATTATGTATAGTTTCTCTGTATATTTATCAGAAAAAGTTGACTTTAACCATGTCTTTTGGGTTAATAAATGCTATTTGTTCTAGTCTTACAGTAATATGTATTATGAATTTTCTTAACCTATATATGTTTCTGTAAATTAAATTCAAATACGAAATTTGATAAGAATTGCATCAAGTTAATATTACTTAACATTGATGTAAATAAAAAAAAAATTAGTGCGGTAATGCTTTTATCTGGAGTTGATAAATGATTTTTTTTCTTTTTTGGGTTTTCAGTAGCATGAATTTTTTATTATTACAAATTTTGGAGAAGGGGTTTAATAGAGTTGTATTCGGTGCCAGCATTAAACAATTTCGTCACTACAATTGAGGCTATGGCGGACAAATTAATATTAGATTATGACATGGTGAAAAGAACTATGTGAGAAGTATAGCTATTGAAAGTTATATAAGAATTAGATATAATTTCGATGAAAATGGTAAAAAGTGGAGTCTAACATTATGGTGTTTTATGTTTAAAATTTTGATTTTATACAAAAACTTTATAAATATGTATGTGAAGATTACATATTTAAAATATAAAAATCAGTTTAAAATGACAAATGACATGAAATGAATAATGGAATGTATGATTTAAAATTAATTAATAATGTAAGAAATATGTACCATATTAAAATGGAAGAAATAGATTAAATAGAGTAATATGAAATTTAAATATGTGAATATATTATATTAAGAATATTAAATATATTATAATTGTTTATCATGGTGTTGTTATCAATTTTGAGTTAGTGTCGAGCTAATTCATAATACTAATTTAGTCAGTTTTAAATAATATAGATATATAATTAATGGAGGTAACAATTTGTGCATAATAAAATTGAAATGTACATAAAATTTCAAAATAAAATTTTAGTTGAGTGATAAATTTAAAATTTTATTAATATATACTTGGCATGGGTTCAAATACTATCACATGCACAATTTTAATTGGGTTTTTAAAAATAAAAGATTAAAGTATAGATAATTTACTTTGTATAAATAATGCCATGGTTGTATGAAGTTAATCTGATTGAGCGTATCGATCTGATGAGTGACATTAGATTGATTGACCCATGAATCGGTATATATTGGTTGAAGTGGACTAAAAAATCAACTGAATTGAGTTTTATTATTTCATGAATTTTTTAATTATTTAGTTAATTGAACTGTACGAACTGGTGACTTGACTACTTTGACCACCAGTTTAGTTCTAAAAACCTTGAACAATGAGTTTTCAGTTATTTCTCAATTGAGTTAGCTTCCGATTGACTTAAGACACTAACTCAAGAATTTAAATAATAATTAGTTTTTGACGTCACGTGGGATGCAAGTGCAGATATGTGTTTGTTGCTTAAAAATAGAAATAAATAATGAAAAAAATATTTTGAGAATTGAAATTAGAGTAGGATTCTATTTTTATGTTTACAATAAAAGTAATAATGATTTTAATGTATTTTATCAAATTAACTAATAAATTTTAGATTTAATGTCAAAACGTTAATTTCAACTTTATAGTTTAATATTAAAAAAGTTTTCAACATTTTATATTTTAAATATATTTTCTAATATAAAAAATATTAATTAAAATTTATCTAATATAACAAAATAAAAAAATCATGTAAATATCTTAAAGATTGACTTAAATGGTATTTTGGGAATTGACATTAGATAATTTGTATGTGTATATCATAGATAAAATTAATCATGTTTTTGAAGTATCAAAATTATTAAATTAACTAATGATTTTTAGATTTAATGTCAAAAAATAATTTCATTTTTTAATATTGAAAACTTGGTATCGAAGTATTCTTTTAACATTTTATATTTAAATAAATATATTTTAATTTAAAATTATATAGAAATTTATAAACTAAAAATAATTTCAAAATTTAAAAATGCAATAAAATCAAAATTTATGAATCTTGATGAAAATTGACTTATCTAAGTAGGATTATCTTTTCAAATTTATAATAATTTATTTTGTAAGTGAAACGAATATTAAGATAATGTCACCTAGTTGTAATATAAAATAAAAAATTGTAATAAATTAAAGACAAATTTAAAACCCTTGGCTTCCAAAATATAATTAAAATAAAATTTAATACTAACAATGTTATAAAAATATCTAAATTTTTATGTCTTGATATATCTTTTCTCTATCATATATTTTTTTTATCTATCATCCTTTTCATCATCTTTAATCAAGATTGCTCAACTATTTATGTAACTAATTAATTTGGAGTCATAAATTACCTATACAATTTATAAAGCTATAATAATATATTTTCGTAAAATGAAGAAATCTATAAAATCATAATAATTTTTGACAAACATCTTAATGAGAATCATAGTATAATCCCCTCATACAATCACAATTCTTAAGCCCAAATACAATTTCAATACAATCAAATAAATCCATGGAGATGGAATTTGGAATATTAAAGGATAATTTTAACAACTAAGAATAAGATAGAACTTTAGTATCCACCAAACTGCACTATCCAGCTATGAAAAGAAAACAAACAAATGGACAAACAAGACATTGAATGCCCCCCTCCCCCCCACGTATATGTACAAATATAATAGCTACTTCTACAGAATGATAAAGGTGTCTCTCTATTATCTGGTTGCCCCAACAAAATATGCAGGAATCATTTCACATAGTAAGCGTCTCAATAATTAATTCTTGATCTTTTGATCGAAAAGCAATGTTGATGAAGATGTGTGGGTGCACCATTTTACAGTGAGGATCGTAACTTTTCATGAATTTTCTTTTTCTCACTCCACTATAGAATTTTGCTTCTTCTTTTTTTCCCTCAGGATAAAAGAATCAAATGATATTCTTATTCCAAAATTTGTCTTTTCTTCTCCCTATGAATCAAACTTTTCTTTGCCATAATGGTTTAGTTTTTATCAATTATATAAGTCGGATCCTAAATGTAGAAATAGAAAGGGGCATACTCTCTTCTCCATCAAAATAGATAATATTATCCATATAATGTATAATATAAGGAATTAACCAAAGTTGCTTGATGTAGAGGCAATCAAGAAAAGCCGCATAAGTAAATATATAACAAATAGAAAAGTTGACTAATCCAACCAATCTTGCTTGGACACTAGAAAGAACCATTGGTTTATCTCACCATCGAATCAAATTAAATATAAAGGTGTGTATTCATGAGCCCATGCTAAAGTTAGAATCAAATTCCTTTCAATATTCATGATAAGAAATTAAGAACATAAATCCAGTAGTGTAACAACCCGATTTAGGGCCTAGTCGGAATAGTGGTCTCGGGACCACAAATCTGAAGTTGGAGAAGTTATTTTATTATTATTTTGGAGCCATAGCATGTTTATATTAGTACATGAAAAATTTGGTGAGTTAATTTTGACGTTTGTGAGCTCGATTGTGAAAAAGGACTAAATCGCTTAAAGTGTAAAAGTCCTAAATTGATAGCTAAAGGTGTTAAATAACTAGAGAACCTAAATTGAGGGCCTTTAAAGGAAATTAGACCCATAGAAATAGGGTGGCCGGCCATAGGAGACATGTGTGGTCAAAAATTTCAATTTTTGGTGGGATTAGGTGACCAATTTTGACTAAAATAGAAAATAGAAAAAGGAAATGATATCATCCTATTTCCCATTTCTTTTTAGCTGAAAATTTTAGCCATTGTTGGGGTTTTAAGCTTCAAAAATTTTCAACAAATTGAAGCACTCACAAGTAAGTGATCCTAAGGGCTTTTCTAAAATATTTTTATACTTTTGAGACCTTTGAAGCATGAGTTTTCAAATGAGGGTGCTATCTTGCAAAATGATCAAGAGTTTAGGGTTTTTCCATGAAATAATTTGTGTTGTTTGCTGAGTTTTTATGGAAGAAAATGAGTCTTGGTTGTCTTATAAACAACTTTTGTGAAAGGTGTTAGCATGAAAACACCTAAAGGGACTATTTTGCATAAGTTGCAAAATAAGTGAAAAGTGTGTGAAATAGTGGGAATTTTAGGTTGCTATAAGAGTAAAAAGAGTTCAGCTAAGCTTCAGAGGCAAAGAAATTCGATAAAAATCGATTTTCGGGCATAGGGGTAAAATGGTCATTTTATCGAAAATGTGAAATTTCAATTGCCTAATTGTAATTAGTGACTAAACGAGTGTATCTTTCTAATATAGATCAAGAATTTTCAAATCCGAACCAAGACCGGGGGAAAGTTAAGCAAATCGACTAAACCGTATAGTCGCTACATTTTGAAATCCGAGGTAAGTTGTATGTAAATAATATAACTAAATTGCTACTATCCATATTTAAATTATCATTGAATAGATATGGTATGAATTGTTTGATTTTGAGATTGAGAATGTGTAATGATCATTGAGATAGTAGAATTCCCGTTGGGACCTTAGGAAGTAAACCGGATATTCATGCCGTATCACTTGGGTCATTTGTGTGAGCTAGTGTAAGACATGTTTGGGACATGTATCGGCCACATTATGAGAGCTAGTGTAAGACCATGTCTGGGACATGACATCGGGATGGTTATGTGAGAGCTAGTGTAAGACCATGTTTGGGACATGGCATAAGCCTCAAAGATGATAGCCAGTGTAAGACCTTGACAGCTAGTGTAAGACCATGTCTGGGACATGGCATCGGCACTTTACCCATGATTGAGGCCTATGGACTATCCGGTAGTGTTCCGAATGGTTCAACGGAGAAAGTTATAAATTTAAGTTAATGAGAAAAGTATAACCGTATTGTGAGTATTACAGGTACCTAAGTGATACATATGTATAAGATGTGAACTCATTGTATATGCTATGTGATTTGTATGAAGTAAAGAGTAAGTCATGCTTATGCCCATTTTGGCATCATAAATTGTTGGTAAATTGTAGACTTATTGTTGTATATTTATTTATATGCAACTTACTATGCTTTATACTTACTCTCTTTCCTTTCTAATTCTTTCACTGCCACCTAACTAGCTCAGGGATCACCAGAAGTCAGAGATATCGATCACACTATCAGTCGAAACATTTGGTATAGTTGGATTTATATTTTTGAATATGGCATGTATATGATTAGAACTTATTATTTTGAGTCTTGGAGATTTGGCCAAATGTGTTGGCTTGGGATAGATCCCACACTTAGTATTTAGCCATGAATGATGGCTAATATTTATTTTGAGTTTATAAAAGTTGCATCTACATGGTTGAATGAATGTTTATTGTGGCTGATTTGATTTTGTAAATTATGCTTCTTTTGGTATTGGCTGGCATTTGCGTGAAAATAGGTATGCAAGGGTGGCAATGAGGTTTGGTAAATAGCCATATATTGCCCACACGGGTAGACACATGGGCGTGTGTCTAGGCTATGTGTGACACACGGTCATCCCTATGGGCATATGGTTTGGCTATGTGACCCCTGCATGTGAAATTTCAAGTTAGTATGCATGATAATAAACACACAGGAAGAGACACGATCGTGTGTCTCAGCCGTGTGGAGGACACGGCCTAGTACACGGGCGTGTGCCTTGGCCGTGTAACAATTTAGAGATGCTAACGTTAGAAAAAAAATACCCAGGTTTTTGCACACGGGTTAAGACACAGGCGTGTCATGGCCGTGTAAGGGACACAAGACATTGACATGGGTGTGTGTTTGGCCGTGTGAAAACCCCTGTAGGTGTGAATTAGAAATTAATTCCATATGGATGTAGGACACGGACGTGTACCAGGGTGCTTAGGTTGTCTGAGCCACACGAACCACCAGCACGACCATGTTGAAATGGTCACACGGGTGTGTTACCCTTCCACACGGGTGTGTGCCCTATTTTAAGGCAAATTTCTTAAGGTTGGTTTCCGGACCCAGAATGGTTCCGAATAGTTTGTAACGGTCGATTTGGGGCTCGTAGGCCCATAATAAGAAGTTTAAAGTAGAAATTGAAAAAGTTTTAATTTAGACCAAGTCTCGATGACTTGAGACTTTTTGTATGCATGAGATAAAGTTAGGTAATGCCTCGTACTCCGACCCGACGTGGGTTACGGGTATAGGGTATTACATTTAGTGGTATCAGAGTTATGGTTTAGTCGGTTTTTGGACTGACCTAGCGAGAGTACGAGTCTAGCTATACATGTCATAATTGTACATTGATAGTGTGACGAATTCTGACGATTATAAATTATGTTTTTAATATAGTAAGTGGATCCTGATAGAGCCACGGGGGATGACATGGAAAGTAATGCATCGGCTCCCACCAAAGGGATCGCGTCGGTTGAGAGTGAGCCTTTGACTATGGGCCAAGGCGGAGGGGCTAGAGAAGCCTACCTCCAGATGATGGATGCTTGGTACACGGAGTTCGTTCGTGCAAACCCGAACACTTCGCCTCCCCCACCTCCCCCGGTTCCCCAGTATACCCTAGTAGCTTCGCAAGGCGCAGACATGTTTAGAAGAGAGAAGCCTCCGGTAGACAAGATCCAGAAATAAGGGGCTGAGGAATTTTAGGCTAGTATAGATAATGATCCGGAGAGAGCAAAATTTTGGCTAGAAAATGCCATCAGGGTATTTGATAAATTATCATGCACACCTGAAGAATGCGTGAAGTGTGCGGTGTCACTTTTACGGAATTCGACATATCAGTGGTGGAATACTTTCGTGTCCGTGGTACCGAGAGAAAAATTAACTTGGGAATTTTTCCAATAAGAGTTCTGAAAAAAGCATATTAGTCAGAGGTTCATGGATCAAAAAAGAAAGGAACTTTTAGATTTGAAGCAAGGTAATAAGACTGTGACGGAGTATGAACGCGAGTTCGTGAAACTCAGCAAATATGCACAGGAATGCGTATCCACTGAAGCTACCATGTGTAAGAGGTTTGATGATGGACTTAATGAAGACATCCGAGTGTTTGTTGGCATCTTAGAGATAAGAGAATTTGTAGTACTCGTCGAGAGAGCATGCAAGGGCGAGGAGCTAGTAAAAGAAAGGAGAAAAGTAGCTATTGAGTTGCGGGATTGAAAGAAGAAACAGATAGGGAAATCATATCAGTTCTCCTCTAACAGATCAAAAGAGTTTGCTACCCGATAAAATGTTTCAGTGGGTTTTCAAATAGAAACAAGAACCGGCAGAACGCAACTTCTAGAGCCCGGACCGCTTCTGTCATGAGTGTCGATAGTGCTCAGCCAAATAGGCTAGAATGCTCACAGTGTGGCAGGCGTCATTTTGGCGAGTGCCGAGGAAACGAGAGGGGTTTCTACAAGTGTGGGTCACTAGGCCACTTTATTCATGATTGCCCTGAGATGGGAGAGAAAAAGTAAGAAGTAAAGGCAAGCAGTGCTCCATTGAGGGGTAGACCACAAAAGAACCCGAGAAGCGAGGCTTCTAGTAGAAGTGTACGCAGAGATGCTGTAGTGAGGTCCAAGGGCAGAGCACCTGTAAGGACTTATGCTATTCGAGCTCGGGAAGAGGTGGAGTCTCCTGATGTGATCATAGGTACTTTTTCTATTCATGATATATCTGTTGTTGCATTAATTGATCTGAGATCTACACACTCTTATATTTGTATGGAACTGTTACCTCGTATGAACATGCTAGTAGAGTCCACTGAGTTTGTGATCAAAGTGTCTAACCCTTTAGGCAAATATGTATTAGTGGACCAAGTGTGTAAGAATTGTTTTTTGACAATTAGAGGTCATTGTTTTCCGGCTAACTTAATGTTCGTAATCCTTGGAATGGATTGGTTGACTTCTCATAGTGTTGTAGTGGACTGTGGGAGGAAAGTTATTGAGTTGAAATGTGAAGACGGGAATGTTCTTTGAGTTGGACCAGATGGATCAGATAATCTGCCTGTAGTAATATCGTCTTTAACTGCTGAGAAATATTTGAGGAAAGGATATGAGGCCTATCTAGCTTTTGTGTTGAATACTCAAGTGTCTAAGTTGAAGATTGAATCGGTACCAGTGGTCTGTGAGTTTACAGACGTGTTCCCAGAAGAATTACCCAGACTACCTCTAATGAGGGAAATCGAGTTTGGAATTGAGTTGGTTCCCGGTATGACTCCCATTTCGATTGCTCCGTATAGGATGGCTCCAACCGAGTTAAAAGAGTTGAAAGCACAGCTGCAATAGCTAACGGATAAGGGCTTTGCGAGACCAACTTTTTCACTGTGGGGTGCTCCGATACTTTTCGTGAAAAAGAAAGACGGGTCGATGAGATTATGTATCGACTATAGACAGCTCAATAAGGTGACGGTAAAGAACAAATATCCTTTGCCAAGAGTCATTGATTTGTTCGATCAGTTGAAGGGGGCCACTGTATTTTCCAAGATTGATCTAAGATCTGAGTACTACCAGTTGAGAGTAAAAGAGCAAGATGTACCAAAGACTGCTTTTCGGACGAGATATGGGCATTATGAATTCCTTGTTATGCCTTTTGGTTTGACTAATGCTCCAGCGGTATTTATGGATCTGATGAACCGCATTTTCAGGCCATATTTGGATAAGTTTGTCATTGTCTTTATCAATGACATATTGGTTTATTCGCGTGATGAGAGCGAGCACGCAAAGCATCTGAGAGTTGTGTTGCAGACCTTGAGAGACAAGAGATTGTATGCCAAGTTCAGTAAGAGTGAATTTTGGCTTAAGGAGGCCAGTTTTCTAGGACATCTTGTGTCAGGAGATGGGATCCGAGTTGAACCAAGTAAGATCTCGGTTATTGTTGAATGGAAACCTCTGAAGAATGTGACAGAGGTTTGAAGCTTTTTGGGGTTGGCCGGGTACTATAGACGGTTTGTAAATGAATTCTCTATGATAGCTACACCGATAACGAGACTACTACAAAAGGATGTCAAATTTGAATGGACAGAAAAGTGCCAGCAGAGTTTCGAGAAATTAAAGGCTTTATTGACCGAAGCCCCAATGTTAGTACAACTAGAGTCGGGCAAGGAGTTTGTAGTATATATCGACGCCTTCTTAAATGGTTTGGGGTGCATGCTTATGCAAGAAGGTAAGGTCATAGCTTATGCTTCAAGACAACTGAAGCCACATGAGAAAAACTACCCCACGCATGATTTAGAGTTGGCCGCCATCGTGTTCACACTAAAAATTTGGAGACACCATTTATATGGGGAGAAATGTCGGGTATTTACCGACCATAAGAGCTTAAAATACTTGATGACTCAAAAGGAATTGAATTTACGGCAATGGCGGTGGTTAGAGCTGATAAAAGACTATAATTGATTATCGACTACCATCCAGGAAAGGTGAATGTAGTCACCGACGCTTTAAGTAGAAAATTGTTATTTGCACTGAGAGTAATGAATGTCAAAATGACATTTTCTGATGATGGTACAATTCTAATAGAGATGAGAGCTAGATAGACGTTTCTTCAAGAGATACGAGAAGCTCAGAAAGGTGATGAGAAATTGCAAGCCAAGAGAACTCAGTGTGAGTCGGGAATTGAATCAGATTTTCGTATTTGTAGCGATGGATGTTTAATGTTCAGAGACAGAGTTTGTGTACCCAAGGACAATGAGCTTATTCAGAAGATTCTGAGAGAAGCATATAGTGGTTGTTTGTCTGTCCACCCGGGCAGTGTGAAAATGTACAACGACCTTAAGAAAATGTATTGGTGGTCGAGTATGAAAAAAAATATTTCAGAGTTTGTGTCTAAGTGCCTGGTATGTCAACAAGTAAAGGCTGAACATCAAGTGCCTTCAGGTCTACTTCAGCCTATCATGGTCCTCGAGTGGAAGTGGGATAGGATCACTATGGACTTTGTGACAGGTTTTTCGGTAACCCCGAAGAAAAAGGATGCTATTTGGGTTATTGTGGATAGGCTAACAAAGTCGACACATTTTATACCAGTGCGAACCAATTACTCCTTGAGAGATTAGCCGACTTGTATGTTTCCGAGATTGTGAGACTACACAGAGTGGCCATATCGATTGTTTCAGACAGAGACCCGAGATTTACCTTGAGGTTTTGGAAAAAAGCTACAAGAGGCTCTGGGAACAAAGTTGAATTTTAGCACAGCTTTCCATCCACATACCGATGGTCAGTCAGAGAGAGTAATTCATATATTAGAGGACATGTTACGGTGTTGCATCCTTGAGTTCCAAGGTAGTTGGGAAAAGTATCTACCGTTGGTTGAATTCGCCTATAATAACAGTTATTAGAGAAGTCTGAAAATGGCACCTTATGAGGCATTATATGGTCGAAAGTGCCGAATGCCCTTATATTGGACCGAGCTTGAAGTGGGTCAGATTCACAGGGTCGAATTAATTAAGGAGACTGAAAAGAAAGTTAGAGTGATTCGTGACTGCTTGGAGGCTGCCTTGGATAGACAAAAATCTTACGCGGATTTGAAATGACAAGAAATTGAGTTTCAAGTCAGTGATAAGGTAATTTTAAAAATATCTTCGTGGAGGAAAGTCCTCAGATTTGGTAGAAAAGGCAAGTTGAGTCCT
Organism: Gossypium arboreum; assembly: GCF_025698485.1. NCBI lineage: Eukaryota > Viridiplantae > Streptophyta > Magnoliopsida > Malvales > Malvaceae > Gossypium > Gossypium arboreum. The sequence goes on from NC_069076.1 coordinate 50,282,815, forward strand.
CGTTTCATAGGACCTTATGTAGTTACCGAGAAAGTTGGGCTAGTTGCCTACCAATTAGATTTGCCACCGCAATTAGAAAAGATTCACGACGTGTTTCATGTGTCCATGCTACCTCGATATAGATCAGACCCTTCACATGTGATTAAGCTGACAGAGGTTGAAATTTTTCCGGACATGACTTATGGCGAGGAGCCGGTCAAGATTTTGGCTCGAGAAGTCAAACAGTTGAGAAATAAGAATATAGCACTTGTGAAGGTTTTGTGGCATAGACATGGAGTTGAGGAAGCCACATGGGAACTCGAGGATACTATGAGAGATCAGTACCCGAACTTATTCGCTGGTAAGATTTTCGAGGACGAAAATCTTTAAGGGGGGAGAAATGTAACAGCCCGATTTAGGGCCTAGTCAAAATAGTGGTCTCGGGACAAAAAATAAAAAATTGGAGAAATTATTTTATTATATTGGAGTCATAGCATGTTTATATTAGTGCATGAAAAATTTGGTGAGTTAATTCTGACATTTGTGAGCTCGATTGTGGAAAAGGACTAAATCGCATAAAATGTAAAAGTGGTGTTAAATAGCTAGAGAACCTAAACTGGGGGCCTTTAACGGGTAATTAGACCCCTAAAAATAGGGTGGCCGGCCATAGGAGACATGTGTGGTCAAAAATTTCAATTTTTGGTGGGATTAGGTGACCAATTTTGACTAAAATAGAAAATAGAAAAAGGAAATGATATCACCCTATTTCCCATCTCTTCTTAGCTAAAAATATCAGCCATTTTTAGGGTTTTAAGCTTCAAAAATTTGCAGAAAATTGAAGCACTCACAAGTAAGTGATCATAATGGCTTTTCTAAAATATTTTTGTACTTTTGAGAACCTTGAAGCATGAGTTTTAAAATGAGGGTGCTATCTTGCAAAAATGATCAAGAGTTTAGGGTTTTTCCATCAAACAATTTGTGTTTTTTTCTGAGTTTTTATGGAAGAAAATGAGTCTTGGTTGTCTTATAAACAACTTTTGTGAAAGGTGTTAGCATGAAAACACCTAAAAGGACTATTTTGTAAAAGTTGCAAAATAAGTGATAAGTGTGTGAAATAGTGGGAATTTTAGGTTGCTATAAGAGTAAAAAGAGTCAAGCTAAGCTTAAGAGGTGAATAAATTCGATAAAAATCGATTTTCGAGCATAGGGGTAAAATGGTCATTTTGCCAAAATCTAGGGGCAAAATGGTCATTTTACTGAAAATGTGAATTTTCAATTGCCTAATTGTAATTAGTGACTAAACGAGTGTATTTTTCTAATATAGATCAAGAATTGTCAAATCCGAACCAAAACAGGGGAAAAGCCAAGCAAATCGACTAAACCGTATAGTCGTTACATTTTGAAATCTAAGGTAAGTTGTATGTAAATAATATAAATACATTGGTACTATCCGTATTTAAATTTTCATTAAATAGACATGGCATGAATTGCTTGATTTCGAGATTGAGAATGTGTAATGATCATTGAGATAGTAGAATTCCCGTTGGGACCTAAGGAAGTAAACTGGATATTCATGCCGTATCACTTGGGTCATTTGTGTGAGCTAGTGTAAGACATGTCTGGGACATGCATCGGCCACATTATGAGAGCGAGTGTAAGACCATGTCTGGGACATGGCATCGACATTGAGACGAGTGCTAGTGTAAGACATGTTTGGGACATGCATCAGCCTCGAGACATAAACTAGTATAAGACATGTCTGGGACATGCATCGGCTACAAGATGTGTTAGTGTAAGACCATGTCTGGGACATAGCATTGGGACGGTTATTTGAGAGCTACTGTAAGACCATGATAGCTAGTGTAAGACCATGTCTGGGACATGGCATCGACACTTTACCCATGATTGAGGCCTATGGAATATCCTGTAGTGTTCTGAATGGTTCAATGGCGATAGTTATAAATTTAAGTTGATGAGAAAAGCATAACCGTATTGTGAGTATTACAAGTACCTAAATGATACATATGTATAAGATATGAACTCATTGTATAGGCTATGTGATTTGTATGAAGTAAAGAGTAAGTCATGCTTATGCCCACTTTGGTATCATAAGTTGTTGGTAAATTGTAGACTTATTGTTGTATATTTATTTATATAAACCTTACTAAGCTTTATGCTTACTCCCTTTCCTTTCCAATTCTTTCAGTGCAGCCTAACTAGCTCAGGGATCACCGGAAGTCAGAGATATCGATCACACTATCAGCCAAAACATTCGGTATAGTTGGATTTATATTTTTGAATATGAGATGTATAGGATTAGAACTTATTATTTTGAGTCTTGGAGATTTGGCCAAATGTGTTGGCTTGGGATAGATTCCACACTTAGTATTAAGCCATGAATGATGGCTAATATTTATTTTGAGTTTATAAAAGTTGCATCTACATGGTTGAATGAATGTCTATTGTGCCTGATTTGATTTTGTAAATTATGCTTCTTTTGGTATTGGCTGGTATTTGCGTGAAAATATGTATGCAAGGGCGGCAATGAGGTTTGGTAAATAGCCTTATATTGCCCACACGGGTAGACACATGGGCGTGTGTCTAGGCCGTGTGTAACACCCCGTACCCGAGACCGTTACTGGAGTCGAACACGAGGTGCTAACCGACTAATTCATTTACTCTCATGATTCAATTAAAAATTTTTCCAGACGGTGGCTAACTGCGTCACTGTCACCTTAAAAATCATAACTTGAGTTCTACAACTCGAAAATCAGATTCGTAATTTTTCCCTGAAACTAGACTCATATGTCCATCTACATATTTTTTCTTAGAATTTTTGGTCGGCCAATTAGTACAGTTTATTAGTTAAAGTTTCCCCTAATCCAGGGTTCGACTACACTGACCTTCACACATTACGAATTGGATATCTCCCTGTACAGGGCTTCAATACTGATGCCGTTTGTTTCTATAGAAACTAAACTCAGAGAGGAATCTATGCATATATGGCATGACTCCTAATTATCTCTGGTTAATTTACAATGAATTTCCAAAGTTGGAACAGGGATTCCAGAAACTGTTCTGGCCCTGTTTCACAAAAACCTAAATATCTCTTAACATACAACTCATATAACCGTTTCGTTTCTTCCATATGAAAGTAGATTCATCAAGGCTCATTTACATAATTTATTCACTATTTAATTCCATCTCTACTATTTTTAGTGATTTTTCACATCCACATCACTGCTGCTGCCAGCATCTATTTTTAGGGTAGACTTTATCTAACACATAGTTTCTATGACTCAACTAACCCTCTTGTATATATAGTCCAAAATATAATCAAGATGAACCATTCTAATGGCTGATCGTTGCCAAACATTTCCATGCCTCTTAATGAGCATATACATATCGAATGATTATAACATTATGCTCAAAATATTTATAAGCCATTTTCGCATGGCTATCTAAAATTATACAAATCCAAAGGGACCATGACCCACAACAAAAGGGGTAGTCCTATACATTGACCAAAATATCCTCTCACTACTAGTCTATTCCATACATGCCATAAGATATTCCCAAAACGTAGCAGTACCAAACGGTGGGTAGTGATAGTGTGACTAGTTCTTGACTATCCCCGAGCCTGTAGCTTCCAATGAGATCTATAAAGCAGAGGAAACAAAGTAAGCGAGTAAGCATTACGATTGCTTAGTAAGTTTTAAGCAAGTGTCAACAGATAACATTCAAATCATAACATAGTTGTTCGTATTTTTATTTCACTCTTCCTTGGGCATACTATCCCTTTTCCGAATATGCACATCTCATCATATACAATAGGCGATAAACTCTCACATAAAAGTGAGCTCATGTGACATAGATATATCGTATGATTTCACATAACCTCTCACACTAAACCGATGTCACATAATCATAGGAATAGTCCCATAGATTGCTCTCGTGTGCATCATATATAAACTTGGAGTACATACTGTTTAACCTTTCGCATTGCGTATATTTATAAGCAATTCTTATTACGAAGTCTTACCGGACATAATCTCCACACGTAGTCATCGGGTCTCACCGAACATATTTCCAAGTTTCATGTACATTTAATCACATGTTACAACATTCACATTAGCCATTCGGCTTTACCACACATACACATCACACATATATTTCACATTAGCCATTCGGCTTTACCACATATACATATCACACATATATTTCACATTAGCCCTTGGCTTTACCACATATACACATCACACATATATTTCACATTAGCCATTCGGCTTTACCACATATACATATCACACATATGTTTCACATTCATCACATCGCCATTAGGCCTTATCACATATATATATACCTTCACATTCATCACATCGGCCATTAGGCCTTATCACATATATACTCTTTCACATTCATCACATTGGCCATTAGGCCTTATCACATATATATACACCTTCACATTCATCACATTGGCCATTAGGCCTTATCACATATATATACACCTTTACATTCATCACATCGGCCATTAGGCCTTATCACATATATACTCTTTCACATTCATCACATTGGCCATTAGGCCTTATCACATATATACTCTTTCACATTCATCACATTGGCCATTAGGCCTTATCACATATATACATCTCCTACATATTTCATATTTTTCTTGTACATCAATTTCAGCAATAGCTCATAAGCAACTCAAATAATTTCATCAAAGTTTACAACAAAATCACCTATTCACTACAAGCAGTTTTCTTTTCCTGAGCAACAGTCGCTAAATTATTTATAACTGGAGCTAAAAAACTCAAAATCAATTGCCGTTAATTTTCCACGAATGTAGATTCATGTATCTTTCATCCATAAAATTTTCAGAATTTTAGGTTTGGCAAATCAATACCAGATTTTTCTTAAAGTTTCCCCTGTTTCACTGTTTGACCAATCTGACCACTCTTCACTACGAATCAAATTTTTCATTGTACAGAATTCATAATGTGTTTTATTTGATTCCATTTGAAACTAGACTCATTAAGGAGTCTAAGCATATAAATCTTATCTCATAACCATTTTTTACAAATTATAATGATTTTCCAAAAACAGAACAGGGATTTCGAGTCATTCCGACACTGTCCCGCACAACTTTAAATATCTCTTTATAGGAAATTCCTTTGCTTCCACGGTCTCTTTTATAAGAAACTAGACCAACTAAGCTTTGATTACATGTTTTATTCAGCCTATAATTCCACACAAAAATTTATAGTGATTTTCTAAAATCACATTACTGCTGCTGTCCAAGCAATTTATTACAATTTGCTCTTAACTTTCCAAGTCCAAACACTTATGAACTTACCATTTGGGCTTAAGACATATCATGGCCACATCATATCTTATCAAATCAACTCGTTATGTCCTATTATGATTGAATTTGCTCAACGATTAATCTCTTAAAACTTACCTCGGATGTGGTTGAACGATTTCGGCGGCTATTCGATCACTTCTTCCCTTCCCTTATCCAACTTGATCTTCTAGGCTCTTGAGCTTAATTAAACAAACAAATTGACTTAATCATTTGAGCATCGAAAAGAGGAATACAAGATACTTAGCCAATATATATACTCATTAGGCATCAAAGTCGCATATGTGCGAAATCATGAATCGAACTCAACACATTAGTTAATATTCCTCTTAGCGAATTTTCTAAGCCAAGAATAGGCATCAATATGCTTGCCTCTAACCGAATGCATGCACACCAATTTCCCCTCATGTGGCCGAATATACATGTCCATGTTGAGGCCAATTATACACTTAATACCACACAAAACAGCATACATTTTACTACTAACGCATTACATATCGTAGCTCAATACACCTCTCTCATTTACTTCATAACCGAAACATCATCACAAGCAAATATACACTTGAAATAGTATATATGACATACCAATACATCATGTGCAAACATATATTCATGTAGGTGCAAGGGCGAATTCTCAAGTGGCTTATATCCAAATATATACACATATCCAAAGCTTAAATCTTACTTACCATGCAACATGCATGAATCATACTTATGGATATACCATGGCGAATACCACAACACCATAATTTTGGTCATGATTAAACAAAGAACTTAGTATCTCCTTGAAAATGCTAAAAGAAAATCTAAGAGTCCTCAATCCCCCATCACATGTTTCATTATCAAGCTTGATATTTAGCATGCAATGGCATTAACACCACATTCACTTTGGCCGAATTTCATTCCCATGACATAG